>NC_064641.1:408992327-411392327 GCF_023864345.2 Schistocerca serialis cubense | reverse complement strand
ACCATAGAATGAAAATAAAACACTAGCTCCACATTATTCCTGTTTTCCGCACAAATGCCGGTCTGATTAGACAACGAATGTTCCCGAAACAATGTATAATTTATGTAGGTGCAAAAGGAAGCAAAACTGGAGAGTTCTGTTATGAAAAATTATCAATCTTTTTATGTGGATCTTGGTGTTGTTTCTATCCAGATATACAGTTTGTGCAATGAAAAGGAACTGTCTCATCTTATCCTGACCGAACTAAATAATTGATACGTTAATCATCTAGACTGATAAACGAGAATTCTGATTTTTAGGAAAAGGTGTCTCATCGTAAGCGGATTATGAGATATACATGGGAAACACAGTCAGTGAATAAACTGTGGATATAAGGATAATCTAAGCACTTATTTCCAACAACGAGCTTGAGAACGACAACTTGTTTCTCTGTTGATTAATTATTTACGCAGTACGTTCCATTAATTATGTACAGATTTCGTTCAAGATGTTTCCAGTACAGTTACCCTGACTAGGTGAGCGTTGGCATCTCCTCTGAATCCTCTAAAATTCTTTCCGGACTCACCGTCTACACTACTTTTATCTCTTTCTAAGTTGTAGATCTTCTTGGTCAGGTAAGCTATTGTTTGAACTTAAGGACACTGGTGCTGAATAAAGCCAAGAAAAACTCGAGCAGTCTTGGCATCTCGAGAAATCAATAGAAAAGATGAAAGGATACTTGGATTTATTGAGAGGGTTCTACTTAACGTGCGCTGTACTTGTGAAGGGTATTGGATAAAAGACTCTACTTTCGACCTATTGTTTGAAGTCCTTACCAGGTAGGCATGACTGTAGACATCGAAAGAGTACAGAGACGCACTGCTAGGATCGTAGCAGGATACTATTAAAGTGTAACATAATTTCCTGGCAAACTTATACGAGAATCCTTAAATAATAATGACGTAATTCTACCCCTATAATTGTTGGGTAATTTAGAAAAACCGCACTGAAGGAAAGTGTGACCATTTCGCTGATACAATCGTGTATCTCACTTATGGATTGGGAGAATAAGATAAGTTAGGGCACGTACAGGGGTATCTGGGCAGTCATTTTTTCCCTCGCACAATAAGCAAATAGAATAGATGAGTAAATCGATAATATTGTCAGGACGTATCCCCCACCACGCATTGCATAGTATCTTCTGGAGAATATACGGTGAGCTCCAAAAAGAATGGTCAATATTCAGGTATATGACAGGAGCGCTCATTTGAACCAAAATACTTCATATGGGCATATGCCTTGTTCCGAATGGTTTCAGAGATAATAAACACGTAATGTGCATTTGTTTTTGGTGTGGTGACACGTCGTATGCGTCTTACTCTTCAAACCCCTTTGACGTTTTATTCTAGCCCAACCTACCTTGTTGCTTTCAACCTCACTGATCGGAATGTGCTTCTCAACGCGCGGGTGTCCGTGGTATGTTGTGAGTGAAGTACTGCGAGGGACTGCGAGTGTATCAGAGACGAGCATCGGTTAACTGTGTTTGTATAAGCGTTGGGTAAAATTCCATACATATATACCAGTGAAGAATATGCAGTGCAGACTTGGTGTATGTTTACGGTTTCTGCGATCGTACTGCTCCTGCTGCTGTCGAAGAATGCTGTTCGGGCTTTCCGATACGCCGAATTCCCGATTGTGGAGTGTTCACCAGAGTGTTCAGCACATTTCGTGAAACAAGTAATCTTCCAAGTTCTCATTTTTCCTCTGAACGTGTAATTTCAGAAGCTGTGCACGAACTGAGACACATTGTTGAAACTGTGCAGCTTAGTGCTACTATGACGACACGGCAACTCCCTGCAATATGAGGCGGCTGGAGTGGCTACAGTCTGGAACCGAGTGACCGCTACGGTCGCAGGTTCGAATCCTGCCTCAGGCATGGATGTGTGTGATGTCCTTAGGTTAGTTAGGTTTAAGTAGTTCTAAGTTCTAGGGAACTGATGACCTCAGCAGTTAAGTCCCATAGTGCTCAGAGCCATTTGAACCATGTGAACCTGCAATATGAGTGTCCCACGAACATGTGTATCCATTTCACATACAGCTTGCCTATAATTTTCATATCAGCGACAATGCCACACGTCTTGAATTTTGTCACTTGTTAAATGAAAATAATTTCCTTCCGTTAATCCTATTCACTAATGAAGCCAGTTTACACGGAATGGAATCAATAACACACGTAATAATGATCGATGGTCGTAGAAAAATCCAGTCTCCAAATGCGTTTATCGATCAGTGTTTGGCGCGTCATGATCAGTAACATGCTGATAGGTCCAGTCATTTTAGAAGAGCGAATGACGGGGCAGAGTTACTTGCATTTTTTTGGAAAATTCGTTGTTGAACATCTTGAGGACGTTCCTTTGGCCACTTTATAATCACATAATAACTTCACTATCAGTGGATTTGCACAACCCTAAAAAGGTTGAAATGTACCTCAAGTATCTGTTACTCAGATGGCATCCAGTGACTTGTCCACGATCGAAATTACTGAGCTCACCTGACAGACACATCTGCTGTTATTGCTTCTGTACTGACAACACAACACAACACGCTTCATTTTACACTGGCAGATGCACCTCTTGTGATATCTAATGGTCAATTCCGCTTTACATAATTGTCTCCGTATACTTTCGATTAGATAGTGTAGTTGCCTTCACGAAGTTCGAGGACGGACACCAGAGGTTAGCTACACTACTTAGAAATGCCGCACAATTCATTTAGGCCATTAAAAGTTGGGCGCATTGTATAGACACACAGCGACCGTTCTGTTTGCTATTGGCTTCTTTCTCGGCTGTGAGTGTTGCTGGCACACGAACCGTGCATTTGTACCTTGAGCGTGGAACGTGCCGAGTTTCTGATGTCATAACGTGGATAAAGCACGTTGAGGGGTCTTTCTGAAAGTGGAGAGCAACATTTAGCATGTCAGATATTCTGAGCGTGCCCTTGAACGTAGACCATCTACGTCAGATGACGCCATCTCTTTTCAGTAGTGTCACGAGACGCCATTTTGGCTTTCAATTGAAGCCCATATGCATACATCCCGTTTCTAAGCACCAGTACATTGAGGATCTCTCGATAACTTGTCGTTAATTGTACGGTTTTTTGTGATAGAATCACTGGAAACATCATATTGGCGGTTGAAGAAATATTGTTATTTCGGTATTATGAAAGAAGACCATTTCAAGGCAATGAAATATTGAGGATCCATCAAAACGCATTGTTCTTCGCATCATTTGTTATAATTACATGTTAGTTAATAACATGTCTGTGGTTAAAGCTTTCAGGAGATGCATAGATACAAAATAGGTCGTACATTATTAAGGAGTGAGTTTGTTCGATTGGTTTTATCTACAAGACAGCTAGTGCTGCTCGCAGTAAGATATTTTGAACCTTATTGTTTCAAGTTTTGTGTTTCAAATGATGCAAAGATCTGCTACTGAATAGGAACAACAATCAAGTAAGAATGACGTTAGGATTCTATTAAGAAGTGAGAACGATGAAGTAATTTTTATCTTATGCGGAGAACTATTGTAATTTTTTTCCGTCATTGTTATTTTATCCTCCCCGCCCCATGTGGACAGGGGCAGGGTGTCAGAGGAAACAATTTGCCGCTCTTCAGCGATATGAGAGCAAAAATTACGAAAAAAAGATATAAAAGTTGGACATGTTGGTTGACAAAAATGAATGTTTTACACAATAAAAATACAGATAGTCAATTGCATAAGTTAAAATATAAAATATTTACTGTTAAAACAGTATTGATCACGATTTATTTGTTAAGGTGACCGGTTTCGACCACTGCTGTGATCATCTTCAGACCATTGAGTAGCATCTGTAGGGTGTGATAAAAGGAGGGGGAAGCCGAAGTCCATGTAGTGAATCTCCAGCAGAAAGAGGTTGCTACTCAATGGTCTGAAGATGACCACAGCAGTGGTCGGAACCGGTCACCTTAATAATTAAATCGTGATCAAGGCTGTTTTAATAGTAAATATTTGTAACACATTGATCACTGTCACTCCCATAATGTATTCAAAAGTTATTAAAATGTAAAACCTTGATTTGGTGGCTATTTAAAACATAGACACAGATGAATGTAAAATCAATATCACGCACAAACATATAAAAACAGATAGATAGTTGCGTAAAGTAAAATGGAAAGGCCGATGTGTTGACTGATTACAATAGATGCACAGATGAGTCAAGAGCTGAATGGATGTAGACTTCCTGGGATAAGGATATCATTGGAGCATAGTAGTTAGAGGTAGTGTGTAGTAGGGACTTTGTGTGGGTGGATGTTTAGAGGAGGGATGGGGGGAGAGTGGAGAGGGACGCGGTTCCGAATCAAGACTCAAGAAGCGGGTGCGGCGGATTGGAGGGGAGGGAACCCTGACAAGGGGTGTGCGGTAGGGATATCCTAGGTGTGGTAGGATGTGTATACATCAGGGCGGATTTCATAGTCGGGTAAAGGAAGACGATTAAAGTTTCGATGGGAGAGGATGTGGAGGTGAAGTGTTCAAGGAATGTGGTGCTAGAGGTGCAGCAAATACTAGGATCAGTGAGCACGAGGGAAACTAGGGGGAGGATAGTGTCGAATGTATGGGTACCTAAGATATTCGAAGGAGTTCAAGATGGAAGAGCAGGCTGGGAAATTTTATAAGTTGGTAGAGGATGTGGGTGGGGGAGGTTAAGCAGATCCGAAAGGCTAGGAGGAGTGCATGACGTTCCAGCATCTGTAGGGTGTGATAAAAGGAGGGGGAAGCCGAAGTCCATGCCACATTGGCGTAGCAGAGGAACTATTTATAAATATGAATCACACTATCGGTAATGGACCTTTCAGAAGCCGGTGTCCTCGTCGACTGGACATGGTGCGTACCTTCCCGCCTTATACTATGTTCATCGATATTGAAAATTTCGCCTATGTATATTACAGACAGAACATGACTAGAGTATGGAAAAGGAACGAAGAATTTCTACGCCTGTCTAATTCGTAAACAGTGTTATTCGCGAGCCAGTTATAACCGACAACTGGTGCTGGAGCTCACTGCCATCGGTTATACCACGTCGAGGTGCACGTACCCGGATCGTCTCTGAGCCCTCAGCAGCACGTTGAACTCGGCACGCTCAGCAGAGCACGGGAAGAGCTGCGACGGCTTTACCGTAGCCGACGAGGGTGGAGCATGGCGCCGAGAGGTGCTGTCGCCCGCGTGGCTCAGAGGTGAGACGGGGATTTATGTTTGGGCGCGGCTGGCGTTCCAGGGGCGGCCAAGCGGCGCCGGGACACGCTCTACCGGCCGCGCTGATAGCCAGCCACCAGCACGGCCGCACGGCTCCATCTGCACGACTGCCTAGCTTACCGGTGGTGTGATGGCGGGACCGTCACAATCACTGGTGCCTGTTCACCACTAGAGCCCACGTCCGGTATTCGCCGTTAATAACGCACACTTCCCGCCTTTCGGGTTCTGAGACTGCCGCTGTAGCTTATTCTTCTTGAGGGTTCTGCTCTATGTGTTTCTTGTTTCTGGTTATACAGTTCAGAGAACTTCAGTTTTTATTGGTGTCAAGCGGTGGCATGTTTTCAGAATTGCATTTTGTGTATCCCAAGTCATTACTACGAGTCACTAGATAAGATAGTCACTTGCGGTTTCGGTATGTAACCAATGGTAAGCAAGACTCAGTCATTTCCTCCTGTCAACTGTGCAAATATCGTATCTACACGCTGCTGACCTGACCATTGTCATACTATATCAGTTTCCTCTCTTTTTGGGGGGGGGGGGGGGTAATCAGGCATCTGACTCGTTTGATGTGGTCCGACACATGAATTCCTCTCCTGTCCCAACCTCTTCATCTCGGAGCAGCACTGGCAACCTACGTCCTCAATTATTTGCTGGATGTATTCCAAAACTTTCTCTTCCTCTACAGGTTTTGTCCTCTGCAGCTCCCTCTAGTCACCGATGTCTTAACAGCTGTCCTATCATCCTGTACCTTCTCTTTGTCAGTGTTTTTCTCGTATTCCTTTCCTCTTCGATTCAGCACAGAACCTCCTCATTCCTTACCTTATCACTGCACTTAATTTTCAACATTCTTTTGTAGCATCATATCGCAAATGCTTCGATTATCTTCTTTCCCGGTTTTCCCACAGCCCATGTTTCACTCCCGTACCATTTTTTGGCGTAAACATACATTTTCAGAATTTTTTTCCTCAAATTAACACCCGTTTTTGATACTAGACGATTTTTCTTGGCCAGGAATGCCCTTTTTGCCCTTGCTAGTCTGCTTTAGATGTCCTCCTTGCTCCATCCAACAAGGGTTATTTTGCTGCCTAGATAGCAGAATTCCTTAACTTTATCTACTTTGTGCTCATCAATTCTTATATTATGTTTCTCGCTGGTTTCATTTCTGCTATTTCTCATTACTTTCGCCTTTCTTCGGTTTACCCTCGTTCCATATTCTGTACTGATTAGACTGTTCATTCTGTTCAACTGATCTTGTTATTGCTCTTCACATTCACTAAGGCTAGCAGTGTCGTCGGCGAATCTTATCATTAACACACTTTAATCTTGAATTTTAATTCCACTCTTGAACCATTCTTTTACTTCCGTCGTTGGTTTTTCGACGTATAGATTGAATAATAGGGGCGATAGACTGCATCCCTGTCTTACACCCTTTTTAATCCGAGCACTTCGTTAATGGTCTTCCACTCTTGGATCATGTAAATGTTGTATATTACCTGTCTCTCACTTTAGTTTACCCCAATTGTCGAACGCTTTCTCCAGGTTGACAAAGCCTAAGAACTTGTCTTGGTTTTCCTGTAGTCTTGCTTTCATTATCAACCGCAACATCAGAACTGCTCTCCTTGTTTCTTTACCTTCCATAAAGCCAAACTGATCGTCATCTAACACATCCTCAACTTTATTTTGCTTTCTTCTGCATATTATCCTTGTCAGAAACTTGGATGCATGATCTGTTAAGCTGATTGTGCGATAATTCTCTCACTTGTCAGCTCTTACAGTCTTTGGAATTGTGTGGATGATACTTTTTCCAAAATTCTGATGGTGTGTCGCCAGACTCATTTATTCTGCACGCCAACATGAACAGTCCTTCTGTTGCCACTTCTTCCAATGATTTTACAAATTCCAATAGAATATTTTCTGTCCATTCTGCCATATTTGATTTTACGTCTTCCAAAACCCCTCTAAATTCTGATTCTAATACTGAATACCTTACTTTTCCCTATCGACTCCGGTTTCGTCTTTCGACAATCATTTCTTTTCGCTGTAGCTTCCCTCAACTTCCTCTTTATTTCATTCCTAAGTGACTTGTATTTCTGCATTCATGAATTTTCCTGCACGGTTTTATACTTCTTTCTTCGATCAAATGAAGTATTTCTCCTGTTATCCATGCTTTCTTCACAGTTACCTTCCTTCTACCAAAGTTTTTCTTTCCAACTTCTGTGACTGCCCTTTTTAAAAATGTCCATTCCTCTTCAACTGTACTGCCTACTGAAGTATTCATTATCGCAATATCTATAGCGCAGGGAACTCCAATCAGGGCTCTTCATACCTTAGTAGTTCCGTATCCCACTTTGCGTATTGATTCTTCCTGACTAATGTCTTAAATTTCACCCTACTCTTCATCATTATTAGTACATTGTGATCTGAGTTAATATCTGCTCCTGGGTATGCCTTAAAATCAAATATCTGATTTCGAAATTTCTGCCTGACCACGATGTAATCTAACTGAAATCTTCCTATATCTCCCCCCCTTTTCCACGTATACCTCCTGCTCTCGTGATTCTTGAACAGAATATTCGCTATTGCTGGCCGAAATTTATTTCGGAATTCAATTAGTATTTCTCCTCTCTCATTCCAGCTGACAAGTCCATATTCTTCTGTAACCCTTTCTTCTACTCCTTCTCCTCTACTCCTGTCCCTCATGACTGTTGTATTTTCATTTCCCTTTACGTATGAACTACGCGTTCAGTATCCTCATATACTTTTTCCATCTCTTCATCTTCTGCTTACGACGTTGGCATGTATACATGAACTTCTGTTGTCTGCGTTGGTTTGCTGTTGATTCTGATGAAAACAAACCTGTCACTATTCGCAGTAACTCACTCTCTGCCTTACCTTCCTGTTCATAACGAATCCTACCCTGTTATACCACTTTCTGCTGCTGTTGACATTACACTGTACTTGTTTCATCGAAATCCATTACTTCGTTCCATTTCAGTTCACTGTCCTCCATTATATGTAGACTGAGGCCCTACATCACCCGTTTCATGTTTTCTAGCTTTCCTGCGACATTCAAACTTCTGACATTCCACGCCCCGGTTCTCAAAAGGTTCGCTTTCGTTGGTTATTCAATCTTCCTCCCCCCCCCCCTACCCCCCCCCCCCCCCCCCGCCATCCCCTCGTTGCCGGCAGTCCACTCCCGGAGATAGATACACATTACGTGTCTTTAATGCAGTGTTTTCCATTGCCTTTTGCACTCTCGTGCTGATTCTTCCGCCTTTTAGGGACACCGCAAGGGCAAGAGCGTGCCCCTGAACCTCTGTCCACTTCTCTGCCCTCTTTGACAAGACCGTTCGCAGAAATAGGATGACTTCTTATGCCGGAGTCTTCGGCTGCCGTTGCTGATGATTTTTGTTCAAAATGTAAGCAGTGGCGAGATTCGAACCCCTTACCGAGGAAGTTTTGCTTACTAGTCAAAGACGCTACCCCGAGACATCAGCTAGGTGATCATAAATCAGTAATCTGCGACAGTGGCAATGAATTAGTGACCGCCAATTAGTGTGACATTTTCTTGATATCGCTATAGTCAGTACCAGCGTAATCATCAGTGAAATTAATTCATGACATAGAATGAGTCTTTAGAGTTGCCGTCATTAAATTGCTTTTTTCTGGGAGGGTAACTAATGTGTTTGTCAGTGACAATAAAATACAAAGAAATCAGCTATTACAAACGGCATGTTCCTAAGTTAAACGGATAAATGAAATGAAGCTGCACATAAGCCTTTTGGGGGAAGATCTAGATGCTGTGCATTTTGCGGAATAGTGAGACAACCCCTACTCATCAGATGGATGAGCCAGGTATTTCGTGTTAGGCTCCGCAGAATTAATAGTAGAGCTGTTTTAAAAACTACCAAAAAAGTAAACATTCCATGGTGTATCAGTGGATTCGCATTGAACTACGTGTCACAGCAAATGATTACCAAACAGTCGCATCAATCCACAATGTATTCTCCTCTAGCGGAAACGCAAGCATCTGTTCTCGCATGTAAACAGTCACAAAGCTGCCGAATGGGGTTCTGCGGTAGACCGTCTTGTAACTTCTGTTGCAGTTCGACAGTTGGCCTTGCAGGCTCCGAAGAACGAATAAGTTCCTGCTTCAACATGTCCCACACGTGTACAAAGGGAGAGATATCTGGCAATATTGTTGATCAGGGCAGTTTTAGTCCACCATGAAGAGCACATCGCGTCGCAGCAGCCGTATGTAACGTGATAGTAACATCCATTACATAATAAACGTTAAATTCTTTTACATAAATCAATACAATTTACCTTCTTAACTTCGAATGTCACAGCCAGTAGCCTTGTACCAATGTGCTTTCTGATAAACAAAATAAAGAAAAAAGTAACTATTATGCACTAAACTGTACAACAAATATTCTAGTATCTGATAATTCAATAAGGTGTCATACTGTCATCGTTGAATGTGTTTGGTGTTGAGGAAATGATGATCTGGTGCTTAACTGAAAATTCTGATCATTTAAATTCACTATATTTTTTTAAACAAAGTTACAGGGTTGATATTTACAACATTTGTCATTTTAATGATGTGCTTCTATACGGAATGTCGATCGTTAAGATCGACCAAAGCGTTCATATTTTTTTCCATTCAGGTCTTTGTTACAAAAATTGTTAATTTCACTTTAACAGTAAATCCTAAACTATTATAGATATGATCAATATTCAAGTTTTATTGGGATCACCATGAAAATTTATGAAGGATGGTATTTTAAAGTTACTGTGGTTTCATTCCCTGAATTACTACAGAATTAAATAGGTATTTTTCATACATGTTTCCCTTTATGGCCGATCTTAGGTCTGCCATATTTAACACTGCTACATCTCCCTAGCCACAAACGGCTTCCACGGGGTTTCCCTGTGACGTAGGTTCTCGTCTGTCTCACTCGCACACTACAGCTCCCCCATTCAGTACAATAGGCGCCTGTGAACTTCCCATCTCGTGGCGAATCTGCGCTCTTTGTGGCACACGGTCCTGGACGACAGGGTTCGTTTCACAATTCCTGACGGCTGACTCTCTCGGCCATATATTTAAATGAGAGCGAAATGCTCGTTAACTGCCGGCCGGAGTGGCCGAGCGGTTAAAGGCGCTACAGTCTGGAACCGCACGACCGCTACGGTCGCAGGTTCGAATCCTGCCTCGGGCGTCGATGTGTGTGATGTCCTTAGGTTAGTTAGGTTTAAGTAGTTCTAAGTTCTAGGGGACTTATGACCACAGCAGTTGAGTCCCATAGTGCTCAGAGCCATTTGAACCATTTTTTTTTTTTGGCTCGTTAACTCACAACTGTCATGCTGAAAAAGCACACGTCCTTCCTGTCGAAGAAGAAAGGGCGGTAGCACGCCGTCCCCGACCCTACCGCTCCACCCCTAACACACACACCATGAAGTATGGCGTGCGACTTGTGCTTCGGAGATGAACACACTCCGGAGTTGAACTGTCACCAGGTCCGCTACATACCCATGTATGTCCATTACTCTCATAGAGATAGAACGTACTGTCATCACTAAAGACAACAGAGCGTCACTCTACTCTCCAGCCGACTCTTTCACGACACAAGAGTAGCCATGCTTGGCAGTGTCGTGTGGTCGTTGCTAGCCTGGTCAGAAGCACACATTACCTGTCTTAGTCCTTCCGCAAGTAGATGGTTCCCAATGGTCCTTGGTGCGTATGTACTGTGCGGACTTCTAGAACCTGGTCTGTGGATGTCGGAACGGTCCACAGATCACTGCTGAAGGCAGCGACACACCACCGAAACATTCAGCCCAACACGTGCAGCAATC
Source organism: Schistocerca serialis cubense (assembly GCF_023864345.2). Taxonomy (NCBI): domain Eukaryota; kingdom Metazoa; phylum Arthropoda; class Insecta; order Orthoptera; family Acrididae; genus Schistocerca; species Schistocerca serialis. The sequence continues at coordinate 411,381,207 of NC_064641.1, read as the reverse complement.
CCTCGGTACGTCCATACAGCTTACTACAGGCCCACAGTGCAACTTCCTCCAAATGACTGAAGTTGTTGAAATGCAGTACATACTCATCAGCGTGGCTGGGTTGTATCGTAGAATGAATGTTGCAAATACTGATCACCTCTAAATTCAGCAGTTACTGTCTACAGAGGCCACCCAGACAGGCCTCCTGCGCGCCATCTCATCGCCGATGACCGTGACAAACGAAACACTAACACTAGAGCCCCTCGGTGTGCAAATAATACACCTTGGTGCCACTAGACGTAGTCCCTGAAGGTGTTGCACTTTTTTCCGGCAGTGTATATTCACAAATTAGTAATTGTAACAAAAATTTGCCGGCCGGTGTGGCCGAGCGGTTCTAGGCGCTTCAGTTTGGAACCGCGCGACCGGTACGGTCGCAGGTTCGAATCCTGCCTCGGGCATGGATGTGTGTGATGTCCTTGGCTTAGTTAAGTTTAAGTAGTTCTAGGAGACTGATGACCTCAGATGTTAAGTCCCATAGTGCTCAGAGGCATTTGAACCATTTGAACAAAAATTTTATTTCTGGCAAACATGAGGTTAAGCCAGTCATCACGTGCAGCGTAGAAGAATTCGGCAATAGGGCCCGATCGACCATTTCGAATGTAAAAAAACTGCACTCGCATGAATAATAAAATGTTATAACTGCTCATAAAACACTGGCAAAAATTTTCGAAAGCGTGTTCCAATAATCGGAAAAGGATAAAGTACACATTCAGGAGCATTAGAACTACAGGAATCCGCTATGTTGGAGAGAGGCCGCTTGTGCCATCACGACGAATCAAATAGTTCGGCGGATCACGTGTGTGGGATGTTTTTCAGACTCTTTACAGGCCCAAGGAATGACAACTGATGAACACTGCACCTTCTGGAATAACATACTACGAGTTAAGAATTAGACTCAACTGTTTTGTGATAAGGCTTCAACGAAATTAAGCGATTTTGCTGCGCGCACGAAAGTGATTACGATTCCATGCGACAGTTAATCACATGTGATTGACAACTGTGGAATGTAGATCGTTCAACACTGAACACGTAATCTTGGAAGACTTTGCGACCTAGTATCGAATTAAAGTTAAAATGCGCATATTCTCATTGCGGGTACAACAGCCTTAAATTCGTTGAATGAAGGCGACGTTTATCCACTTAGGCTGTAATATTTATTAAACCTCTGCTTAGCAATATTAGACGTAGAGACGATCCAACGAAGAGAGGCGCGTTTCGTCGGAGGTTCGCTTAGTAAGCACGAAAGCACCACGGAGATATACATCCACCTCCAGTTGCATACGCTTCAAGAGAGGCATTTCATATCATGCGGTGCACCGCTAAATGTTTCGAGAGTTGTATATTTTTAGAAGAGTCAGCAAAAAGATTGCTTCCACCTATGTACATCTCGCGAAAAAGTACAATTACAAAGATTCGAGCTGACACAAAGGATTACCAACAACAGTTCCTCCCGCGGACCATTCGCTATAGGAACAGGAAAGACGGGAACCGATAGCGGCCAACAAAGAACCCTGCATCACACCCAAAAAGGTGGTTTGCGGAGTATAGAAGCGGCTGTAGATGAAGAGCTATGTGCGATACACATGAAAATGGTAGCGAACTCACAAGATGTGCTAGTGCTCGTGATGGTCTACAAATTAAGGTAGAAATGCTACTGATTCGCAAACCATTACAAACAATAGACCATCGTCTCAATTCCGCTGTTATTTTCATGAATAAGTAGTGCGAGAAGAGAACAGGAAACCCAAGTGGGCCGAATCAGGATAAAACCCCATTCGTTCGAAATTCGAAAGAAAGAGGGAATATTAAGGTTTAACGATCCGTGGTTATGAAGATTCTTAAAGAAGAACCGTAAGCGCGTATTATACGTGGAGGGAGGGTAATAATTGGCTTCACCCCATGCTGACTGAACCTTCCTCGCTTCACCAGAAGCAATCTAGACAAATGACAAACAACCTACATCGAGAGGAATTCACGAGGAAATGAACACGCTCGTCCCGAATAGGATGTCAGTTTCTTAACGGGTTTGGAACATCGCCCGGTCCCAGATAGCAAATCTAGAATCTACTGCATCACCTGTAGTTGATGTTGTCAGCAGACATGTATTGATATGATCGTTAAGATGTAGGACATAAAATTTTCGACTCTGTGACATATACATAGTAACGTTTCGATCGACAAACAGTGACGCAGAAAATGTAAAGACCAAAGGTACAAATACAACTCAGCTGCATCCGTAACTTCGGTGTGACAAGTATTCTTCATTAATCTCTGCAGATGTCGCAATCTTACAGCTTGTATTTATGAGACCACGGGGCTGATGACGCAGTGTCTGACATCGATTTGCAACAGAAATAAAGGTTTCTGCTTCAGCGACCTATACTGAACCCTCTTTTTGTTATTAATCTGATAAAATGGTTACAATATTTTACTTGTGGGAAACTGCTTATTTAGTGTACTCAAAGACAGTTACGTGGTTTGAGAGGTGAACTATTAGTGATTCTCATCTAGAAAACTTCATATGGAGATAGGCCCTATTCCGTAAGGTTTCCGAGACACAACCCATTTAATATCACTTTTGTACGTTTTTCTTGAATGACTCTAAAACCACACCTTCAGTGAAAACGTGTCTCAGTACAAAATTAAGTAACATTAAATTTCCTACATAAAAGTTGCAATTCCTTTATCCTCTAGGACAACCAGTATGCGAGAAGAGAGCGCGAGAATATTGAAACTCTAGAGCGACGCGCAAGCACTGTAAGCTAGGTAGCTTTTGTAGCCCAATTTGAGGTAGTTTTCCCATCTTATACAGTAGAACCCCTCTAAACCGACCTTGGATGGTCTGTCACTCCGGTTAGTCCGACCATGCTCAGGCTCGTGAGTCAGTGCCGACTTGTCACTGACTGGACGCCTGTCGGGCCATTGTTGCGGTGTCTATCGCTGTGCATATTGTTATACCGTATGTTATTGTGTAGTTTTATCCTTTGTTGGGATTAAAAAACGTCGTTGTTTGCTTTATTCCGTGTTCTCTACAATACTTATTACTGTATATTAATTGTGTATACAGTAGCCTGTTTTTCAACATGTCTGGATTTAAACGTAAACACGTAACTCTTTCACTAAATGAATAATTAGCAGTGCTACAAATACTGGACGAAGGAGAATCGTTCCAAAAAATTGCAAAGGAACTGAGTGTAGGTGTTTCGACAATTAAGGATTGGAGGAAGAATCGGAAAGACATTGAATGCTATACAGTTACGATTGATGGTAAAAACACTCTGAAGAATCGCAAAACATTAAAAAATCCTAAACTTGAACTGCCTGATAACGCATTGTGCATGTGGTTTTGTCAAGAAAGAAGGAAAGGAACTCCAATATCCGGGCCAATTCTCAAAGAAAAGGCGATAGTTTTGCACAAAAAACTGGAAGCCGAAAGTAAATTTGCTGCCGGTAAAGGCTGGATTGATCGTTGGAAAACGCGTCATGGTGTCCGATTTGTTTCTATTTTCGGTGAAAAACTAACTGCCGATGCCGCAGCTGCTAAGAGTTTTCTGTTAAGTTTCCAGAAAATGTAGAAGAAAATGAACTGTTACCCTGCCAAGTGTATAACATCGATGAGACGGGGCTGAACTATAAAATGTTGCCAACAAAAACGCTCGCAGCTTCAAATGAATCCGTGGTAGGAGCGAAACTTATAAAAGATAGAATAACAGTCATTCCTTGTAGCAACGCAGATGGTACCCACAAGCTCCCCTTGTTCGTCATTGGCAATTCTAAGAAGCCAAGGGCATTCAAAAATATAAACTTAACTTCCTTGCCGGTTTATTACCGCAATCAAAAATATGCTTGGATGGACTGAACCTTTTTAAATGCTGATTTTTCGACGAGTTTGTGCCATCGGTCGTAAAAGACTTGCAGCAAAAAAATCTGCCTGTTCGTGCTCTACTACTGTTGGATAACGCACCATCACATCCATCTGAGGAAGATTTGGTGAAAGGGGACACAAAGGCTCTCTTTCTGCCTCCTAATGTGACCTCACTCATCCAACCAATGGATCAGGGCGTTATCGAATGGTTAAAAAGGCGATATCGCTGAAAGTATATCAGCTCAATCTTGGAAAAATCTGAAGGAGGTCATAACTTATTTGAGGCAATGAAATCCCTGAACATCAAAGATGCTATCTACACAATCGCTGCAGCATAGGATGAACTGAAACCTGACACACTGCGGAAATCGTGGCGTAAGCTTTGGCCACAAGTTATGACTGAAAATGAGCATACCGAAGACGAGCAAAACAACGACGCACTGGAAATCGTTAAAGATCTACAAACTCTGGAGCCGAACGTCCCAGCCAATGAAGTTGAAGAGTGGATCATGTTGTGGACTGGCAAGACAGCCAATCCACAGTGACGGGTAACCGAAAGGCACGCCCTTAAACTCACGCAGGCTGGCGTGAGGTCTGAAACAGGATACGTAATGAATGCTATAAAGAAAAGTACGTAGCTGCTGGAATACTTAACTTTAATCCACAATTGGTGAACATTGGTCTTGTTACTGTACATGCTTCATTAGATACATAGCAAAGGATAAATGGCGCCTTGTTAGGTCGTAGCAATTGACTAAGCTGAAGGCTATGCTAACTATCGTCTCGGCTAATGAGAGCGTAATTCTCAGTGAACTTTCCTAGCAACGTCGGCTGTACAACTGGGACGAGTGCTAGGAAGTCTCTCTAGACCTGCCGTGTGGCGGCGCTCGGTCTGCAATTACTGACAGTGGCGACACGCGGGTCCGTCGTATACTAGCGGACCGCGGCCGATTTAAAAGCTACCACCTAGCAAGTGTGGTGTCTGGCGGTGACACCACAGATCAACGAATGTGACAAAGACTGTGACACTTTTGAAGAACTCAATGACGACCAGATTGTTGCCGCTGTTAGCCAGGAAACTGTGAATGAGGATCGGACGGCGAAGACAAACCTCCTACCCGATTTTCACACAGCGATGCAAAAAACGCTTTTGACATCGCCCTTCAATACATCGAGCAGAATCCAACTCCAATGGACGTTTTGCGGATAAAAAAATGGAGGGACACTGAAGATAAATCTAGAATAACATCTGCTAAACAAAAATGTATCACTGACTTTTTTTCCAAGTAATTTGTTTTCGTTTTTACTGTAAAAACAATGCATAGAGTATAATCATTTCTTAGTTTATACATGCAGTAGTTTATTTCTTTGTAAAATACATACAGTGGTATAAACATTTTTAGTTTACAGTATATATCGTTTATGCGTTATTAAGTACAGTACAGTACTGTAATTTTTTTGGCGTTTTTCCTTTTAAAACCAATACATATTATACTGTGTGTAGACTTTTTTAGTTAATATGTTGTTTAACACTGTGTAAAAACATCTTTTTATATTACTGTAGACGTCTTTTAGTTCTTAAATCGTTTAATTTTTTGTACTAAATGTCTTTTTATATTTTTTGCAAGAAATATTAGATTTTTCGGATAATCTGAGCTTTTTTTCGTTCCGACCATGGTCCCGGTCCCGAAGGTGACGGATTAGAGGGATTCTACTGTAAACAAAAAGTGCTCTGTATCAAATTGTTCGTCTCAACTTCCTCTACACTTCTGTGGAACGATGTAAACAATGACAATGTTTGACTATCAAAACTAGACATGATTGTCTCAATGGGAATACCGCGATCGTTCATTAAATAAAATATGGCGTTTCAGTCTTCGATCACTATTCTTTATTTTCAATTACCGGTTGCGGGCTAGCTGCCCATCTTCAGATCTGTCAGACAAAGTTAAAATTTTTAGTTACAAAAAGAAATTTTGGAATGTATTAAATGCCAACATATCATATATTGTAGTTACAGAGTAACTTGTCCATACAGAACACTCGGTTCGCTGTCATAACTAAAGTAAATTTCAATCTGTAATTGGGCGCAGCGGAAGAGGACTCGGCGTGGCGTTGTATACGTTCTGACGTAGGGAAATCCACTCCACCACCAATCAAAACAAAGAAGAGGAAACGCACATTTTCGAAGGAATATCTACATTTTAATTATATTTTATGTTTCTTTATAAAGAAATTTTAAATTAGTGTAAATTTTCGTTTCATGGTCCTCTCAAAACAGATTATTCATATGTTATTACCTTAAAAATTGTTTTATTTAAAAGGATATTCGCCATTAATATATACGGTGAAATAATAACAGATGCACAACTGTTATAGGTAGAGGGCACTTTTTACTGTTACCAATCAGGTTACTCTTAAAAACTACAATATAAGGTTTTAACAGATTGAAATTTACTTTAGTTATGACAGCGAACCGAGTGTTCTGTACGGACAAGTTACTCTGTAACTACAATATATGGTATGTTGGCATTTAATACGTTCCAAAATTTCTTTTTGTAACTAAGATATTTGATCACTAACTGTATCTCTCTTATTAATTAAAATTTTAACTTTGTCTAACAGATCTGAAGATGGGCAGCTAGCCCGAAACCGGAAATTGAAAATAAAGAATAGCGATCGAACACTGAAACGCCATATTTTATTTAATGTTTGACTAATACAGAAAAGAAATAGCAATGTACATTAAATGTGTTCCATATTAGAAACCATTTGGAATAGGGCATATGTCCGTATGAAGTTTTTTGTTCAGAATCACTAATATCATGACACCTTCTGCCTCACCCCGTGTAAGAGCGTTATTTTATAAGATCCAAAACCGCGACAGATATCACGCGCAGTTTCGTAAATTTGATGTACAGTTCGTGATAACTGTATACGACGTCGGAGGAGAAAATTTTTGCTTTCTGCAACTTTCTTCTGCGCCAGAACTGCACGTGAGTGAGTGTAAACTTTTTAAGAGAGGAGCCCCTGAGATAGACGTCCTCGTTAGCAAGACTGGCTTGCGGTCGTGTTTCTAGTAACTTGTAGGCGCGAACCTGTAGCAACGAGACCTACAAAAAGACGTCAGATGGAAAGGTAGCAGGATAGTGTCGCGGTGTTATCATCAGAACCTGTTTATGTAGACCAGGTCATTAACTGACGTCAGTATGGCGCAGACGGTTCCAATCACAGCGATTGAAGATATATTCGTAACAAGTATTTCCCAGAAATAACTAGTCAAGTGTGCAGTTACTAAGGATATGGACCAGGCAAGATCTAACTTAAAGACAATAAACTAAATTCCTTTGCATGGAAACCTGAGTCAATTCGGTTAATTCAGAATATCAGTGAGAATACAAGAATCCAAATAACTGAGGATAATGAGAAAACAACAGAGGATATTTACTTACGAGTTCGACAAGGTTGCAGTCTGTAGCCACTGCACTGTAGAGTAAAGAAAAATGAAACTACACAGTTACGCAACGATTTTATCCAACGAGATTATATAATTATGATTCTGTTTGTAGATGGTCAAGTTGTCATATGAAACTGTGAAAGTGAAAAAACTACAAAAAAATGTCAGATACACAACATGTCAGTATCAGTATAAAAAACGAAAGCCATGGATATGTGTGAGAAAAACCCAGTAAGAACAAAATTAGTACTAGCAAACAAAGTCATAGAACAAGTAGATAGATTTATATTATTAGGGACCATGCTATCGCACAAATGAGATCTAGATCAAAAAGACAAAATTTGGTAGTTACATTACCTAAATGGTACCATTAGAAGATCTCTCCAAAATAAAGTGAGAACGGAAACTCATCAGAAATGTTATAAAGTAGTGCTGTACGAGAGTGATTCTTGAGTAATGAAAAAAAGGATAAAAATGAGATTATAGGCCTATGAAATGAATTTCCTCTGGAATGTAGCAGGATACACAGAGGAAGGACTTGAAAATATTTGATATGAATAAAAAGTTAAAGAAAACTGGCAAATGGATATCCCATCTGTTGCGAATGGAGGAGTCAAGATTACCACTACATTTTTGGCAATATGTCCCGCAAGGTTAAAAAAATGCAATGGAAGCCTATAGAAAAGATGGAAGGGGCAAATTTGGCAGCAAGAGAGAAGAAGAAAAAGAAGAAGAACTTCAAGTGTGTTGTTTTGGGTGATGTTCGGTCTATTGACTTTGAGCAGTTATCCCATTTTGTCTTGACTGAGATTATCAGCAGAAGTTGCTGGAAACTGACTGTAGGAAGCGCACTGAGTCTGAGATAAACGTTTCCCAATCCAGTGGCAGGATCTCAATGTCTAGATGTCTACAGGGCGTTAATAATTTGTTTTGGAGCACTGACAAGTTTGGCCTTGTCTCACAGGCCAAATTGGCGCTGACGACCCTTAATAAGAGGACTAACCCAGGTCGTCCTGTACATGTTTCCCAGTTAATCCTACAAAGACGCGTTATTTATCTAGTGCACCAAGGGAACGTGTGTTCCGACACGGTGGCGTCAGAGACTTGGTGCGACGCCACAGAAGGAACGTCTCAGATTGTAACAGGTATTAAGTGCAACATTTTTTACGATTGATGTCGGTATGTATGCTATCAACGTTCCTAGCTTTCTTCGTATTTAAGTAGGTGCTTATGACAGCGGAAACCACAATTTTCTGAGGGACTTTTTTATGGAACTTGTTAATGACATACTGCCCAGTATTCTTATTTACTTTCATTATAGCTTTTTCGTGCGGTGAGTACTCACTCGTGTTGAATAAAGCAATACTTTATTTCAGTAAGTCAAATAAGCCTAAAATGAGAATTCAGGAAGTCTCTCTGTGAATCGTCTACATTTCTTAGTTTTAAGAGTTCAAAGTTACTTTTTGGCTTTCCAGTATAGCATAATACGCCGTGAACTACCTTGCGAGACGAAGAGGTGAGACAGACCCGTATCGAATCCTCTCGGTGTTATTGATGACTGCTGGTCTGGTACATCGGTCAGTCTGAATGCAGATTTTAGGCGGTTTTCCACGCTCGTTTGCGCAAATGCTGAGCAGGTCCCCAATTGCTACCTCTGCAAATACGAACTCAAACAGTGAATATAAGTTCACCGGAGAGTAAAATTAGACACCCTAGTGCGCCTCACAAGTGAATCAGTAAGCCTTTACAGATGGCGCTGCGATCGAGTCACGTGTTCAACCTTGTGAACACTGCCTCTACATGAACATAAGGAAGTAGCGGGCAGTGAGACGTTTATGCTTCAGCCGGACATTGTACCTAAACATGATTAAATGTAAGGACGTGACAGAGTGGCAAAAAGGGGTAATCGTGTCTGGCTGCTCTCATGGCCATACGGTGTGTGAAGCTGCTGGATTTGTTGGTTTTTCTCGGTGGACTGTTCAACGTGTCTGCAATCAGTGGTGTAACACAGATGTTCACTTTACATGACGGCAGAATTGTACTCGGAAAAAGATTCTGATTGAGAGGGACCAGAGACGTATTTCACGGATTGTGAATCAAAATCGCTTCCAGATCCGACAGGAATTGCTGCAGGCAGTGAATGAAGGTCCTGTTAGCGAGAGAACGTTGGAACAGGTTCAAAAGTGATTCAAATGGTTCTGAGCACTATGGGACTTAACTGCTGTGGTCATCAGTCCCCGAGAACTTAGAACTACTTAAACCTAAGTAACCTAAGGACATCACACACATCCATGCCCGAGGCAAGATTCGAACCTGCGACCGTAGCGGTAGCGCGGTTCCAGACTGTAGCGCCTAGAACCGCTCGGCCACTCCGGCCGGCGTTGGGACAGGAACTGCGTGCAATAAACAGTTGGATTCAGTCACTTCACAAGAGGCTGTTGTTCACACAGGCACATAAAGGCGACAACAGCAAAATTTAATTGGGCTGGAAGAATGTGTGGCTGGTTTTCTGAACACCCCACCCCTATTACATCTAGACCGGCCTGAAAACCTGTCGCATTAAGAAAATCTGATGTTGGAATTTGGATAAATCACCGACATCAGCATCCACGCACTTTGGTTGAACTGCAGGATCAGATATTCGGCAAGTGGTTTAACCTCAAACTGACGTACCTGCACAACTTTATGGACACACTTCCTAACAGAATACAGACGGTTATCAAGTCCAGGGGCGGAATTACACGGTATTAAATGATGCTTGTAACGACTTCACTAGGGGTAACTAATTTTTTGTTCAGTGAGCTTATCATAACACAGAACAAAGTTTACGCAATCTAGAGACAGATGGCACACACGACGAACTTCCCGCAGGCTAACTGATGACTGTAACGACAGGAAGGGCTTCCTGCCACAGTCTCTGTTAAGACGAACTACCGAAATTATGAATGCAGCGCACCTCATAGGATGGGTTGAATCCTCTGAAAGAGATATAAGTGTGCGTGGTTGTGTGTCTGAAGCGACGAAAAGGGAACAACAGTGGAAGTTGCTTAAGTTGGTTTACGACTAGCAGTCTGAGAATTTTCGTAAATATTGAATCTTCAGCATTATTTTGTAGCACCAGATTTGAAATGCTTCTATTCTTTCTTCATACGTTCTGTTCATGGTCCACGTTTCACTTCGTCTCGTATGCTAGAAAGCTGCTATGAAAGGAAAGAGAGCTTTACCGTATATCTAAACGTAATTATAGCCTCGCAGGCAAACAAAAACTGAACAGAACCAAAATTTTGCACAAGGAGAGCCATGAGTCAAGTGTCCAACGAACTCTTAACAGCTGTCGAACAATGGCTGGCCTTTACAGTCCATCACAACTTTGCTCGCCATATCCCTGTCTAAGGCGTGTTGTACCACCTTTGGTTTGCTAGAACTGCAGACAAGACATAGTGCTAGTTATGTGACAATTTCTTAATAATAAAATGTTCATATTTCCAGATTCCATGAGGATGCAAGTAACGACTGGTTATAATTAAAAGTGCAACTCCTCACGGAGGTCCAGTGTTGGCTCCAATTACCGCATGGCAGTGAAACTTGGTAGATATGCTAATGCGTTAACACGGAACCGATTTACGCTGGAAAAATATAGCTCCAGTTTTGGCCACCAGGTGCAGATCTGGTGCTGTACAGCGTCTCGTCGTTTCCAGTTCTCATAGTGAACAAATTCTACGAGCGGCAGTTAATAATAAAAGCAACATTATGGCTTTCTCACTTTTTGACTCTTTCTGTCCACGTCCTATTCCTATTGAATTACGCGTGGAAACATTTCAATTCATCTTTCTTGCACTCTACGATCTCCCATCCGGATTTATCCTAATAAGCAATACCTAATTGTTGCAAATGACCGAAATCGGCACTCGGACTCTTTTAATTTGGGCGGACAGTCGCGTGCAATAGCTGTTCGGCAACTCCACTGCCGATCGCTCTCTGGTGTACGAGGCATACACACTACCACACGAAAGTAATTTCACATAAATAAAATAATTACTGTTGTATAAAGAAAATGCAATGGATAACAGAACACTATTTACAGTAGGCACTTTGATGTGACGACTACGTAACTTCATGGACTAATATGAACGACACAAGACTTCCTAGCGGGAATATTAGTACTTACACCCACATAAAATATCACTTTTTGGAGCAAAACAGTCTACAAAAATGTAGTGATGTATTATAGTAGTAAAATTTGATAAACATAGAGGATGCTTATTTACTGCGGTGGTTGCTTTCTGAATGTGTATCCCATCAAATTCGTATTTCTTTCAAGTAGAAGACTAGTTGCGTTTACATCACGTTTCAGTGCTTTCTAAATAACGTACCACTTTTTCAGATACTGCACTTTCAAATTAAAGTAGCTCTGTATCTTGTACTTTAAGCGGCAGAAAATTACATTTGTCACACGCACTATAACTCACGAAAATGTGTAGACTTAAATCCACCACAGTATTTGCTACTGAGAATAATATAAAGGCATAATACCTTTCGTCGTCGTCTTCTGGTGTGCAGCGTCTGCTACATATTAGATTTATTTTAAAAAAAGAATTTAATTTAGCTGGTAAATATTTATGGTTGGTTGCACAAACTTGTCTTCATGTATATTACAAAATAATATACCAGCTTTAATCACTGAAAACTGTGATATTTGTAATATACGTTGGCAGAAGAAAAGATACTCCTACTAAGTAGCAAACAAACACACATAACAGAAACATTTGCTTTAAACAATATTTACTTTCCTCTTTTGCACTGGTGTTGAGCTATCTTCAAGGGAAACAAGAAATGCCACAAGACGAGAGATTTAGCAGCTTACATTTGTGGTTTACACTAACGCCGTTACTTCAGTAATATTTCTTGGCCTGTATAACGTATTCTGATGTAGCATAGTGCTTAATATTACCCAGCACACACTAGAATATAAATGACAATTAATTATAGACACCTCTTCTTCAGTGGTTTGTAACTGCTTGTACACTGTGGAAATACTAGTAGCATTTATATCTCGTCCATCCGATGCTATTCTTGCTAATAGGCTCAGAGTTCCACCACACAATGCTATACATCTTCCTCACTCAAAAAACTGAATAAGACTGCGTACAGAGACTCCTTCTAGAACCACCTCGTGATATGAACACCGGCGGTAACTTTGCCGCCTAGACGCTTCCAGTGGGATGTACCTAATGACTCTGCCTTAATGTTAAAGCCATGACCATGTACATTAATATTTACATAGCTTTTTAATATTTGAGATAACGTAATCTCGCTAACGAAATATTTAAAACAATGCAAAAATAATTATTTAAACAGTATGATTCACAAATATGCAAACCAGTTTACACTGTGCAGTTGCTCGCTTCGTGGCAGCAGTCTTCAGTGCCTGCATATGGCGCTGCTACTAGTGCTGTGCTGGTTTTTTATTGTTGCCGATATATGGCATATGCTTACTTTAAGATGTGCTCTGCCGCCTCTATCACTCCTGTTAAGCAGACAGGCACTTACACGTCGCCAACCGTTTTAATGAAACTATTGAGAAAAAATTAGTTTGACTGAAACAGAGGGTATTAAAAAAAAAAAGAGATACCTTATCGTTAGAACTCACAGCGCCAGATTTTCCCCTGGTGACCAAAATTTGAACTAATTTATTTTCCACTCTGAATCGGTTCCGCATTAATGCATCTGAATATCTACCAAGTTTCGCTCCCAAAGGATAATTACAGCCCACGCTAGATTTCTGTAAGTAGCTGCACTTTAATTATAACCATCCGGTACCTAATGGTGCTCGTCCTCCCCCCCCCCCCCCCCGCCTCCCTTGCGGATGCCTGCGCCGGTTTATGTGCGCCTGAGAGACGGCTACCACGCTTTCAGTCGACCTGTACCACGTGCGATCTCAGCGTGCCGCACCGCCCGTGCTGGGAATGATGGATTGCCGACTGGCTGGCTGCCCCTGCCTCGCTCGCAAGCGGCGCGGCGCGGTGGCTCACACCACTTGCAGCGTCGTCTGTTGAGAGCCGTCTACGGAGTTGCGCGTTTACGATGTCGTAAAAGGTACGCGGCGGCAGCGGGGAGAACGCTGTCGGCATATCGTCTCTGACTCGTAACTTTGCATCTGAGCGGGAACGTCGCAGATTTATGAACCATTCCACGTAGTGTAATTTCAGAGATAATCAGCAGATATGCTGCAGGGAACGACGACGTTGGTGTTTTCCCTAGGGCAATGATCCCGACGGCCATTGAACTCTACAAGCCACGGCTGTTGAATTGTCACATTCATGCTCATAACCACGCGTCTCTTTTCATCCAAAATACTTACAGTTGCTACCACTTTAGGTACGGAATCTCTTAAAAGTTCTTTCAGGTTCTGTATTAAGCACGCTACGACATTTACACGTTCCTGAATATAACTTGCTCACGAAGCTAAAGAAACTGGGAAGGAGTAACTGTTGTCCTTGCGTGTTACACAACGACTGATCAACAGAGACTGAGACTGATTTTTTTCCTTATGAACCATGGACCTTGCCGTTGGTGGGGAGGCTTGCGTGCCTGAGCGATACAGATGGCCGTACCGTAGGTGCAACCACAACGGAGGGGTATCTGTTGAGAGGCCAGACAAACGTGTGGTTCCTGAAGAGGGGCAGCAGCCTTTTCAGTAGTTGCAGGGGCAACAGTCTGGATGATTGACTGATCTGGCCTTGTAACATTAACCAAAACGGCTTTGCTGTGCTGGTACTGCGAACGGCTGAAAGCAAGGGGAAACTACAGCCGTAATTTTTCCCGAGGACATGCAGCTTTACTGTATGATTAAATGATGATGGCGTCCTCTTGGGTAAAATATTCCGGAGGTAAAATAGTCCCCCATTCGGATCTCCGGGCGGGGACTACTCAGGAGGACGTCTTATCAGGAGAAAGAAAACTGGCGTTCTACGGATCGGAGCGTGGAATGTCAGAATCCTTAATCGGGCAGGTAGGTTAGAAAATTTAAAAAGGGAAATGGATAAGTTAAAGTTAGATATAGTGGGAATTAGTGAAGTTCGGTGGCAGGAGGAACAAGACTTTTGGTCAGGTGATTACAGGGTTATAAATACAAAATCAATTAGGGGTAATGCAGGAGTAGGTTTAATAATGAATAAAAAAATAGGAGTGCGGGTAAGCTACTACAAACAGCATAGTGAACGCATTATTGTGACCAAGATAGACACAAAGCCCATGCCTACTACAGTAGTACAAGTTTATATGCCAACTAGCTCTGCAGATGATGAAGAAATAGATGAAATGTATGACGAGATAAAAGAAATTATTCAGGTAGTGAAGGGAGACGAAAATTTAATAGTCATGGGTGACTGGAATTCGTCAGTAGGAAAAGGGAGAGAAGGAAACATAGTAGGTGAATATGGATTGGGGGGAAGAAATGAACGAGGAAGCCGCCTTGTAGAATTTTGCACAGAGCATAACTTAATCATAGCTAACACTTGGTTCAAGAATCATAAAAGAAGTTGTATACCTGGAAGAATCCTGGAGATACTAAAAGGTATCAGATAGATTATATAATGGTAAGACAGAGATTTAGGAACCAGGTTTTAAATTGTAAGACATTTCCAGGGGCAGATGTGGATTCTGAGCACAATCTATTGGTTATGAACTGCAGACTGAAACTGAAGAAACTGCAAAAAGGTGGGAATTTAAGGAGATGGGACCTGGATAAACTGAAAGAACCAGAGGTTGTAGAGAGTTTGAAGGAGAGCATAAGGGAACAATTGACAGGAATGGGGGAAAGAAATACAGTGGAAGAAGAATGGGTAGCTCTGAGGGATGAAGTAGTGAAGGCAGCAGACGATCAAGTAGGTAAAAAGACGAGGGCTAATAGAAATCCTTGGGTAACAGAAGAAATATTGAATTTAATTGATGAAAGGAGAAAATATAAAAATGCAGTAAATGAAGCAGGCAAAAAGGAATACAAACGTCTCAAAAATGAGATCGACAGGAAGTGCAAAATGGTTAAGCAGGGATGGCTAGAGGACAAATGTAAGGATGTAGAGGCTTGTCTCACTAGGGGTAAGATAGATACTGCCTACAGGAAAATTAAAGAGACCTTTGGAGAGAAGAGAACCACTTGTATGAATATCAAGAGCTCAGATGGCAACCCAGTTCCAAGCAAAGAAGGGAAGGCAGAAAGGTGGAAGGAGTATATAGAGGGTTTATACAAGGCGATGTACTTGAGGACAATATTATGGAAATGGAAGAGGATGTAGATGAAGACGAAATGGGAGATAAGATACTGCGTGAAGAGTTTGACAGAGCACTGAAAGACCTGAGTCGAAACAAGGCCCCGGGAATAGACAACATTCCATTAGAACTACTGATGGCCTTGGGAGAGCCAGTCATGACAAAACTCTACCATCTGGTGAGAAAGATGTATGAGACAGGCGACGTACCCTCAGACTTCAAGAAGAATATAATAATTCCAATCCCAAAGAAAGCAGGTGTTGACAGATGTGAAAATTACCGAACTATCAGTTTAATAAGTCACAGCTGCAAAATACAAAAGCGGATTCTTTACAGACGAACGGAAAAACTGGTAGAAGTGGACCTCGGGGAAGATCAGTTTGGATTCCGTAGAAATGTTGGAACACGTGAGGCAATACTAACCTTACGACTTATCTTAGAAGAAAGATTAAGAAAAGGCAAACCTACGTTTCTAGCATTTGTAGGCTTAGAGAAAGCTTTTGACAGTGTTAACTGGAATACTCTCTTTCAAATTCTGAAGGTGGCAGGGGTAAAATACAGGGAACGAAAGGCTATTTACAATTTGTACAGAAACCAGATGGCAGTTATAAGAGTCGAGGGGCATGAAAGGGAAGCAGTGGTTGGGAAAGGAGTGAGACAGGGTTGTAGCCTGACCCCGATGTTATTCAATCTGTATATTGAGCAAGCAGTAAAGGAAACAAAAGAAAAATTCGGAGTAGGTATTAAAATTCATGGAGAAGAAGTAAAAACTTTAAGGTTCGCCGATGACATTGTAATTCTGTCAGAGACAGCAAAGGACTTGGAAGAGCAGTTGAACGGAATGCACAGTGTCTTGAAAGGAGGATATAATATGAACATCAACAAAAGCAAAACAAGGATAATGGAATGTAGTCAAATTAAATCGGGTCATGCTGAGGGAATTAGATTAGGAAATGAGACACTTAAAGTAGTAAAGGAATTTTGCTACTTAGGGAGTAAAATAACTGATGATGGTCGAAGTAGAGAGGATATAAAATGTAGACTGGCAATGGCAAGGAAATCGTTTCTGAAGAAGAGAAATTTGTTAAAATCGAGTATAGATTTAAGTGTCAGGAAGTCGTTTCTGAAAATATTTGTATGGAGTGTAGCCATGTATGGAAGTGAAACATGGACGATAACTAGTTTGGGCAAGAAGAGAATAGAAGCTTTCGAAATGTGATGCTACAGAAGAATGCTGAAGATAAGGTGGGTAGATCACGTAACTAATGAGGAGGTATTGAATAGGATTGGGGAGAAGAGAAGTTTGTGGCACAACTTGACTAGAAGAAGGGATCGGTTGGTAGGACATGTTTTGAGGCATCAAGGGATCACAAATTTAGCATTGGAGGGCAGCGTGGAGGGTAAAAATCGTAGAGGGAGACCAAGAGATGAATACACTAAGCAGATTCAGAAGGATGTAGGTTGCAGTAGGTACTGGGAGATGAAGAAGCTTGCACAGGATAGAGTAGCATGGAGAGCTGCATCAAACCAGTCTCAGGACTGAAGACCACAACAACAACAACCTTCCCTGATATTTTCCTATCTGTACCATGAGTATTCGAAAAGAGTGGGTTCTTATCTGCAAAGCACACAGGCGGCAGCACCCTCGTATTCGTATATTGATAGTAAAGTTCTCGTTCGTAGACGCTTTTTGCATTTCGCGTACCAAAGAAAGAAGTGTTACGTCTCTTTGCTGATGGAGGGTATGCGTTTCTGAAATTGGTTAGTACCGGTGATTGGGCTGCTTCATTACGATCCTGATGGAAAACGAGCCAGCACAGAGTGGAAAACGACAGGTTCACCAAAACAAAAAACGGCTATATTTGTACCGTCTGCAGGGAAAGTGATGTTGATCACAATTTTGACTGTCACGTAATGATTTACCAGCATGCAATTCCCCCATCACACTTCTGTTACAGGAGAGTACTACATACTGGATAAACTGAGGAATTTCATTGCAAGAAAACACCCAGAATTTTCTCATACTGGATGTTGACTTCATCATGACAGTGTGCGACCTCCAGCTGCAAATCAGTTCAAGCAGTTTCTGGCTCAACTCAACAATACCTGTGTACCGCATTCACCTTGTAGCTCCGATATTGCATCTGCGATTTTTTTATTCCCTTCACTAAAGGCAACGCTTCAGGGCATTCGATTTGAGAGCTCTGAAGCAGTGCTCAAGAAAAGTGAGGCGATTATCAAGGACCTGACAAAGAATAGCCTCCACCATCTGTTCCAAGACTGGCAAAGACGCCATAAAAAGTGCATTCAAGTAGACTAGTAGTACACTGAAGAAGATTATGTAGATAAAGAAATGGAGTAATAAAAATGTGTTAAAAAATCAGTCGTTGTTGATCAGCCCACATAAGAAGACAAGATAAAGGTCATAAACCTTTGGTGCAACTAATGGTAGCTCTCCAACCGTGGAACCCCAAGACAATAATTTTACGGAAAACCATCCCGGCATCTACTCCCAGAGACCTCGTCGATCTTGTCAGGAAATTTTTCATTTCTTAATGTACCAGTGAACTTAATTTTATACATGTATTTGTAACAACAGATTACAGACGCCTCGATTTTCATCTTTCCCGGTTTTCCTCCAGTCCATAACCCACAGAGTCTTATCAATGATGTCCCTTCACCCTGAATTTTTATCTCTGTCCCTCAACTTTCTCTTGTTCTCTGATTCGTTCTTCGATGTACCGGATGAATACGAAGGAAGAGAGGCCATATCACTGCCCAAGGTCCTTTTAATCAGAGCACTTTATCTATGTTGACCATCCGTGTTGGTTTTTGTACATGTTGTATATTACCTTCCTTGCCCAATAGCTTACACATCTTTTTCTGAGAATTTCAAACATACTGCGCCATTTTACGTTGAACACTTTTATCTAAGTCGAAAAATCCTATGGAAGGTTCATGAGTTTTTGTAAGTCCAGTCTTCATGACCAAACGCAACGTCAGAAATGCCTCTCTCGTGTCTTTACGTTTCCTAAAGCTGAACGGATTGTCAGCTAGCTCATCCGCAATTTTCTTTTCCTTTCTTTGCCATATTTGTCTGACAATCTACAATCCCTCATCCCATCTAACCAAGGCACTAAAAATCTACTGAAACTTGTTCAAAATCTTACAGATCATAAGAAAACCCTCAGAATGCCACTATTAACGTTGCTACTCGCCAGAATAAACGTCCGACTATCTTCTCTCGTTCCTCGCCTAAGACACGTGGACGTTTTCCGCCTACATCAGCACAGCTCATATTAATTTCATTCCCCAAACATTCTACACTCTCAACTTTGAGAATCATTAAAACTGTGTCACGCACACAATTTTAATCGGCCAGGAATTTTCGAAACAGCGCACACTCCTTTGCAGGGCGAAAAATTATTCTACAAACAATCTTCTCCCAAGAGTGATAGTCGCGCAAGTTATGGAAGAGAACTTCTGTGAACTTCAGAAGGTAGGGAGGTAGGCACCGCCGGCATCGTGAGACGTTCCCAGGTTGCTCAGCTGGTAAGAGCATTGCCTGCTAAAAACGAGGTTCCAGGCTTAAGTCTACGTTCGGCACGTAGTTTTCATTTACTTCGATATTTCGAAACACTGTACACTGCTCTGCAAAGTGAACGATTCATTCTGGAAGGTACGTCTTTTCCCAGACCATTTTAACCACTTCCCTCTCTCAGGCCACGAAATAATCTTAGATCTACAGGGTGTTACAAAAAGGTACGGCCAAACTTTCAGGAAACATTCCTCACACACAAATAAAGAAAAGATGTTATGTGGACATGTGTCCGGAAATGCTTAATTTCCATGTTAGAGCTCATTTTAGTTTCGTCAGTATGTACTGTACTTCCTCGATTCACCGCCAGTTGGCTCAATTGAAGGAAGGTAAAGTTGACTTCGGTGCTTGTATTGACATGCGACTCATTGCTCTACAGTACTAGCATCAAGCGCGTAAGTACGTAGCATCAACCGGTTAGTGTTCATCACGAACTTGGTTTTGCAGTCAGTGCAATGTTTACAAATGCGGAGTTGGCGGATGCCCATTTGATGTGTGGATTAGCACGGGGCAATAGCCGTGGCGCGGTACGTTTGTATCGAGACAGATTTCCAGAACGAAGGTGTCCCGACAGGAAGACGTTCTGAGCAATTGATCGGCGTCTTAGGGAGCACGGAACATTCCAGCCTATGACTCGCGACTGGGGAAGACCTTGAAAGACGAGGACACCTGCGATGGAGAAGGCAATTCTTCGTGCAGTTGACGACAACCCTAATGTCAGCGTCAGAGAAGTTGCTGCTGTACAAGATAACGTTGACCACGTCACTGTATGGAGAGTGCTACGGGAGAACCAGTTGTTTCCGTACCATGTACAGCGTGTGCAGGCACTATCAGCAGCTGATTGGCCTCCGCGGGTACACTTCTGTGAATGGGTCATCCAACAATGTGTCAATCCTCATTTCAGTGCAAATGTTCTCTTTACGGATGAGGCTTCATTCCAACGTCATCAAATTGTAAATTTTCACAATCAACATGTGTGGGCTGACGAGAATGCGCACGCAATTGTGCAATCACGTCAGCAACACAGATTTTCTGTGAACGTTTGGGCAGGCATTGTTGGTGATGTCTTCATTGGGCCCCATGTTCTTCCACCTACGCTCAATGGAGCACGTTATCACGATTTCATACGGGATACTCTACCTGTGCTGCTAGAACCTGTGCCTTTACAAGTACGACATAACATGTGGTTCATGCACGATGGAGCTCCTGCACATTTCAGTCGAAGTGTTCGTACACTTCTCAACAACAGATTCGGTGACCGATGGATTGGTAGAGACGGACCAATTCCATGGCCTCCCACGCTCTCCTGACCTCAACCCTCTTGACTTTCATTTATGGGGGCATTTGAAAGCTCTTGTCTACGCAACACCGGTACCAAATGTAGAGACTCTTCGTGCTCGTATTGTGGACGGCTGTGATACATGCGATGGAGGGTGGATGCATGTATCCTCGCTAACGGAGGACATTTTGAACATTTCCTGTAACAAAGTGTTTGAAGTCACGCTGGTACGTTCTGTTGCTGTGTGTTTCCATTCCATGATTAATGTGATTTGAAGAGAAGTAATAAAATGAGCTCTAACTTGGAAAGTAAGCGTTTCCGGACACAAGTCCACATAACATATTTTCTTTCTTTGTGTGTGAGGAATGTTTCCTGAAAGTTCGGCCGTACCTTTTTGTAACACCCTGTATACATCGAAACCACTGCAACGTATCCCATCTGTCTCATACTAATGAAGACTTCGACGAACCCCATTGCCAAGTTAAATCCGTAAACTAATTCCTATATTCAAGCAATGATTCATTGTGCCCCTCTTCCCTTCTGTAAACGCATCCTACATTCTCAAGTCACATTATAACGTGACCACCTGTCAAAACCCTGAATAACCACATTTTGAAGCACAGCCGCCGCGCAACTTGCAGAACGAGAATCAGTGACGTTCTGAAAGGTACCGACATTGATGTGGAGCCATGCCGACTCCAGTGGCGTGGCCGCCGCACTGGGTGCCATGATGCCGTGGTGCGAACAGCCGAGGTGACCCCACGGATTCTCCATTTGGTTTAAATCTGGGGAGTTTGGTGGCCAGGGGAATACGGTAAACTCATTGTGGTGCTCTTAGAGCTGTGTGCCACGTTGCATTGCCCTGCTGAAAGATGCCATCGTGTTGAGGAAACACAAACTGCATGTAGGGGCGGACGTGGTCCCCAATAACAGAGCCATAACTGTATTGATCCGTTGTGCATACCAAATGACGACGTCACCCAGGGAATGCCCATCGACGTGGACCGTTCCGACGATTATTTCAGAGTGTTTGCTTTCACAATTTTCGCACCGTGCGCGCACGGACGCCAACGACTGTCTGTGTGATGGAACATAAAACGTAATTCGTCTGTAAAGGACACCTGTCGCCCCTCAGTTGCGGAATTGCCGGGGAGATTCCATCCGTCGTCGTCAATGAAGAGCAGTGAGCATGGTTGCATGAACCAGGTAGCTGCTGCAGAATTCCATATTCAGCAAGGGTCGTTGAACAGTTTTTGAAGAGAGACTGTTGGTAACCCCTTGGTTGATGTGGGTGGTCAGTTGCCCAACAGTTGCATGTCTATTCTCCCGTAAAACATCTCCTAAGCCATCGTTCACCCCTGTCATCTACGGCCCGTGGTGGACCACAGTTGCCTCGGAGCCGTTTTTGGATAGCACCATTTTATCATACTTGGTACACTGTAACCGCCACAACACGCGAACAGTTTAAGAACTTCGCCATTTCCGAAACGCTTCCGCCATTATCCAAAAGCCACTGATCATGTCGTTCTCGATGTCAGATGAATCATTCCGTTTCGCCGCATTACGACAACGGCTGCTCTTTTTTTCTACACATCCAACCCCCCCCCCCCCCCCCACACACACACACACCGAACACGCTTTGCATATCCGACTGCTAGTGCTTCCATCTACCGTCTGTGAGTGTTATGGCACGTTGACGTTGAACGCAAGTGGTGGTCACATTAAAGCGACTAACCGTGTATAATTGCCGTTATTCCCCTTCCCAAATCCCTTACTCTCAGCTGCCTATAGCCCAGTTACCACAGAGCAGAGTGGCTCACATAATCATGTCATGAATTTGTTATTGTTTTACTTGTCTAAAATTTCATTTCTTTTCGTATCAGTTCTATTGACTATGATACAAAGGCATGAAAACGGGAAGTCAGCCGCTGGTAGTCCACGCCATTAAAGAGAAAATGTAAATAAATGGTAATCGAAAATAGAAGCCTACAGTTTCAATTCAACATCACTATCGCCTGCCCGTTGCATCAGCCCTCCCCCCTCTATACTCCTTCTGCGCGAATATAACGATTATCCTTTAAAAAGGAAAGGTTTCCTTCAATAAGAAAAAAAATTGGAGGAATTATTCGTGTGAGAAACCGACGACTGTCTGTGGATTACGTAACATGCGAAAAAAATGTTCAAATGTGTGTGAAATCTTATGGGACTTAACTGCTAAGGTCATCAGTGCCTAAGCTTACACATTACTTAACCTAAATTATCCTAAGGACAAACACACACACCCATGCCCGAGGGACGACTCGAACCTCCGCCAGGACCAGCAGCACAGTCCATGACTGCAGCGCCTTTGACCGCTCGGCTAATACCGCGTGGCAGGTAACATGCGAATCGCGTATGAACATAAACGAGCTTTGCCTTTTTGGGGCGCGCTTAAATCATCTGAACCATCCATCCGGATCCCACAGCCTGGCTACGTGAACCATCAAGCTGTTTGTAGCTCTCTCGCATATTATTAGCTCCGTAGAAATTGTAAAATACCGAGGCCGCACGGGATTAGCCGAGCGGTCTCTGGCGCTGCAGTCATGGACTGTGCGGCTGGTCCCGGCGGAGGCTCGAGTCCTCCCTCGGGCATAGGCGTGTGTGCTTGTCCTTAGGATGATTTAGGTTAAGTAGTGTGTAAACTTAGGAACTGATGACGTTAGCATTTAAGTCTCATAAGATTTCACACACATTTGAACATTTTAAAATACGCAGCTGGATGAGTATTCCTGGAAGCGAGCCTTTCAAACCGAAGCGGAGTTCGTGCTGTGACGACACTTCCTGGCAAGTTGAAACTAGTCTATGTGTCTCAGCACTCTAATTACGTTCACCATGTGAGAGCATCGCGCGAAATAAAGGCCGGGGTTTGGCAACGATCTTTCGAACTTTCCCACAGATACTATGTCCAGGTTAGAAAACCCACTGTACAAAAAACTTTACTAACTCTCAAACTTGCCACAAGAAACGCACCTAGCCGGTAGAACTTATTTCTACGCGTCGTCGTTTTGTACGTTGAGAACCAGGAGCTACAACTGTCTGTGGCCAAAGAGGACTTTTTCTTTACAGGATTCTGACCGCTTTGCTTTACCAGCCTCTGCTGAGCAGCCAGGGCAACGAGCTGACAAAAACCAAAAGAGAAGTCCAACTACAACTCGTCAAAGAGAAGACACGGAGGCAATGCAGGGGTATCCTGCAAGGACTCCGACTATCCAGGGGAAGAGGGGCACCCTGAAGAAGATGCTCTAGCGGCTGAGCAGCCAGCTGCCACTCCCAGCTGCTGGCAGCTTGCGAGCGGATCGCGTCGCAGGGCACCGTCGCGCGGCCTCGTGAATATTCATGCGACGCGCCTACCGCCAGCGGCGGATGTCGTCCATGAAGACAGAGAGGGAGCGACATTCTGTGTGAGACGCCAGGTGTACGGCGCGTCGCACAATGTGCGAGCTGAGCTGCCTGCCAGCGATCTGTGAGAAGCGCCAGCCTACAGGCGCCTCGATTCCTCACACCTCGGGTGATCTGCTCGCTCACTTCGTTCTTAACGCGATAAAATCGGAAGACGTAAAGAAGTTTTGGGAGTACACCAAGGTAGTAGGATAGTTGGATGTAAAGCCCTGCGTGGGGTAAAAACCTACACCGAGTATTTGAATTGATTGTCAGTGATTCATGAGTTGCCCACCAGGTGGCAGGTTTGTCTTATTATAAATTCTTGTTCCCTGAAGGGTCGCCCAGGCAAGTCGCTCCAGAAGTAAGAAAACGAGATGTCTGTTTTTTACTCCTTGCGTGTAATTTTTCTGATTTTTTACTTGGCATAATGTACAGTTTGAAAAGAAGAATCAACGAATTGCTTGTTGACACTACTGCAATTAAGCCATACTTTCGTGCGGAAATAATTGTCCACAAAATCAACAATGGCGCATTTGTCAGGAAATGGCGAAATAGGACAAATCCCCGCAGGTGTTTCAGGATAAATCCTCGCAACTCAAAAAAAAAAAAAAAAAAAGGTTCAAATTTCAAATGGCTCTGAGCACTATAGGACTTAAGTTCTGAGGTCATCCGTCCCCTAGGACTTAGAACTACTTAAACGTAACTAACCGAAGGACATCACACACATCCATGCCCGAGGTAGGATTCTAACAAGGGACCGGAGCGGTTCCAGACTGTAGCGCCTAGAACCGCTCGGCCACTCCGTCCGGCTCCCAACAAAAGTGACGACAAATGTTACATTAGTAAAAAACAGTCTTGATAACACAGTTATTTATTAAAAATATGAACGGTTTCGGTATTAAGTGGTAGGTCACCTTCACATAACGCACCATCCTGCTGACGAAGGTGACGCCAGAACAGCTGCGCTGACGCTAGTCGCAAAATAAATGACGGTGCAGTTAAGATTGTTTTTTACCAGTAATTTTACTTTACTGACAGATCGCTGTTCTTAATAATGCTCTCCAAACTGTGACAACTGTTTTTCCACGATAACCCCCGTAGAAGATGACATCCAACACACACTGCGTGAGATTGTCTTACCTAAGTGTATAATTGCGCTGTCTAAAACAAAGATTTAGGAGAAACTTTCCGACAACGTACTGAAACCTGCGCTTTTAAAGTCGATACCCAATAAAGAACAAATGGAAGAATAATACTTGGGAAAAGAAAAAGAGATCACACCGCCAGTTGATTATTCTTCAAAGTCTGATTCAGATTTCTCACATCATGAGACTTGCTCGGACGTAGATATGGACTTACTATTTGGCAAATAAGTGTCCAAAGAAGAAGAGCCTGGGACTTCAAGGAAGAATCAGAGGACTTAACAAAGTACACTGTTTACAAGGAAACTAGACATCTTAGCCTCGGAAAGTGAATTCTTTCACGTTATCTCCCTAAACCTACTTTTGTGGGGAAGGAAGCATTATTTTTGTATAAGTACTTACAGGCCTTATCTTCAAATTTGCGAAACATTTCAGTAGAACAAAACAATTTTGCAAAGGACCTTTTTTTTGCTATTTATTATCGATTTTTATCCATTTATATCTCAAATGGGGAAAAGACCCGTACTGCGTGGCTTTACCTCTCTGTGTGTGTAAAACACAGTACACTGTAAATTTCTCCACAAGTAATAATCAGACAGTGCTGGAATTTGGTTAGGTTATAGGTAAAAACTTAGCCTAAGACTTCAATCTGAAATTGCAGGAAAATCTATCCGTTAACGACAAAAATAGTAGAAAAATTAGAAAAAGCGGGGCTTTACCACCACCTAACCTATGTCAATCTGATTTGATGCACCCCGCCATGCTGTTCTCTCCTGTACCAACCTATGTCAGAGTGCTATCATCCGCGATTACTTGTTGGATATATTCAAACGTGTGTCTTCCACAACAGTTCGTGCCCTCTACGCCTGCCTCTAATACCATGCAAATTATTATTCTTTGATGTCTTTAACACACTTCCTACTATTCTATCCCCTCTTCTAATTAGTCTTTTGCACATATACCCTTCCTAGCCGATTCTACGAACAACCTCATCATTTCTTATCTTACCAATCGATTGTACAAACTCTCAAATGTTTCGATTCTCTTCTTTTCCTATATTCCTACAGTCTGATTTACTTCCATGCAATGCTGTGCTCCAGTCCAATAAGTTTCGAGACTCAATTAATAAAAGATAGAGAAAATTATAAAAGCAGTCCCTAGACAGTCAATAATATTGCACAATATTATTGGCGTTCTACCAACACTGTTCAATAATATTTTCAATTGTGTTGTCATTAATATTGTGCAATAATACTGTAGTTCAGAATATTCCACTACAAACACGCTTCTGCTACGATAATTTACTCTACCTTGTTGTAAGCAGAAAAAAAAGGGTGGATGAAATACTGGTCTAAGGAGTGACAAACTTGTTAAGAGAGTTGAGATTGAACCAAAAAGAAAAAAAAAATATCGTAACTTTTCGTGTGTTGACGATCCAACATTTAATGCAGTACTGGAAATGGTTCCGCCCATACATTGGCGTCCCCGTACAAAGGTACTTGTCCGACGCCCCCGCCCCCCTGATAAATTTCTGCTGACGTTTATATCACCATTATCAAAAAAACAAAATAATGAAACGAGAGGCACAATTTCACCGAGTCAGCGCTTATCTGTTAAGCTCCGATACCCTGCTACTGGCAATTCTTTCGAAGACTTGAAACTTACAAGTGAAGTTTCACCTTACAATATTTCAGAGATACTTACGGAAATGTGTCATGCAATAATACGTGCAGTAAAGGTTATATTTGGGTAAGTAATGTACGCATACTTTTATTCACAACTTTTCATTGATTGCCGGCCGATGTGGCCGAGCGGTTCTAGGCGCTTCAGTCTGGAACTGCGCGACCGCTACGGTCGCAGGTTCGAATCCTGCCACGGGCATGGATGTGTGTGATGTCCTTAGGTTAATTAGGTATAAGTAGTTCTAGGGGAACTGATGACCTCAGATGTTAAGTCCCATAGTGCTCAGAGCCATTTGAACCATTTTCATTGATTAAATCAGAAAAAAATCTTCCTTTGTGGCCGTTGCCTATTTTTTCTGAGCAGTAAATCATACGCTTTATCATTCTTAAGACATTTGTTTTTGTACTCATCTGGGCTACCATCCCACAGTGCTGACTATGATTTATACATCTCGATGCACTCTAATAATAATGCTCTTTCGTCTTGTTTTGAAGTCATTCTCCACACAACAACAGCACCAACAACGAAGGTAACCACACCTCCGTAGCGTAGCACGTGAGAGACTGTCTAGGATATTGTCAGTACTGTCCACAGTCGGCACAATATTTCCAGGCAGCACAATACCTTTCCAAAGTTTTTGATGTTTTCAGTACCGTTGCGCAACCTCTCAATCTTACTCCTAGACGGTCAGTATTAATGGGCATTCAGGAAACATTCTCAGTATTAATTACCGTCTAGTTGCCACTTAAGAAGGTGGTTTTTAATGCTTCAGGTGTTCCACGTAATCTCCTCCCACTTGAGTGCAACGCATAGAATGTTCCTTCTTCGGGATGTTGTTCAACTCACTCGTCATATTGGCTCGAACATCGGTGATGTCGTCAAAGCGTTCACCCTTCATGTGAATTTCTTCACTTTGTCGTTTTGTGGTGGATTAGTACTGTCAACGCCAAGTCTCGTCACTCGCGATGATTTTTCACAGAAAACAAATTTCCGCATTTGTGCATTTCAATCAAGTCGCGGCAGGTGCCCACGTGTTGTCGCTTTTGTTCGGAGGTCAAAGAGTCCGGGACAAATTTTGCACATATTTTCTCTTCTTGAGAAAATTCTGGAAAATATATTGAATACTGATTAAGAAGTGTTGTTGCCTTGCGGAAGGGAGGGGGAGACTAGTGTTTAAAGTTTAACGTCCCTGACATTAGAGACGGAACACAAGCGTCGATTAGTGAAGGATGGAGAAGGAAAGCGGCAGTGCCCTTTCGAAGGAATCTCCCTGGTATTTGTCTTAAGCTGTTTAGGGAAAACATGGAATACCTAAATCAGCACGGCCGGACGCGCTGTTGAACCGTCGTTCTCCTGAATGCGAATCAAGTGTGCTAACCATTGCGCTGCCCCTTCGGCGCTCCAGTGTGAACTGTGACACAACAAAGAGTGACACACTACAGAAGAACGTCCATTGCTTACTCACAGCTGACTGGCCGAGTGCAATTTTGTTGTTCACAGCTGTTAGTTCAAGCTACCACCGGATTTACAACGCTTACGTCGCTCATACGCAAGGGATAAAATCAGTCTCGAAGTTTTTGCACGTAAGGTGTACATTCTTAGAAACTTCTTCCTAAATTAAGGCCTGTGTTTGATACTAATAGACTTCTTTTGGCCAGGTATGCCCTCTTTGCCAGTGGTAGTCTGTTTTTCACGCCCGTGCTTCGTCCGTCGTGGGTTGTTTTGCTTCCAAAATGGCAGAATTACTTCACTTTGTGTATTATGTGGTCCTCAATTTTGGTGTTAACTTTATCGCTAATCCCATTTCTGCTATGCCTCATTACTTCATCTCTCTTCTATTTACTCTCAGTTCACAGTATATGCTCATTAGACTGTTCAATCAGTTCAACAGGTTCTGTAATTTGTCCTCACTATCGCTCAGGATAGCGTTGTCATCAGGGAATGTTATTGTTGATATACTTTTACCCTAAATTTTAATCCCTCGGCTGAACCATCCTTTCATTCGTCAATGCTCGAGGTGAAGAAATGTGGGTGGTACTTAGATAGCACTTCACTAGCATGGCTTACGTCAGCGGTAGGGGTCACATGACAGCCTCAAACCAGCTTGTGATAAAATTTCATAACCGACTAACAAAGCAAAATCGATTTCGACGCGTAGTAACAAACTGACTCTAGACTAAATTTATATCGAGTTAATGTAATTTTATATCTTATCTGTAAAACACATATTAATAACAACAGAACACTATTGCTGATTGCTTTCAAATTCCCAAGATACCATACAATCGTCCTGGAATTTATATTAGGATTTCCATAAGAAAGCCACCTGTCGAATATTGAAACTAGTTTAATTCTTCATCTCTACGACGAACTCATTATCTATAAAACTCAAAGACCATAATAGGATAATAGAGTTTGTGGGGGATTTTCTCATTTCGCTGTTTCCACATTAACTAAGAAAACTGCTGGACAATATCAACATTCAATTAAAATTTTGCTTTGTAAAATAACAGCTTCGTTCACATATGTGTCATATCTAATGCACACATCACTTCCTGTCCCTTCTCTCGGCCCATCCCCTCCTCCTAGCCTCTACCCATCACCTCCCTACCTCCCTCCCTATCCATCTATCTCCTCGTCAGCCCACTCCATCTCCTCCTCCCTCATCTCTGCCAATAATCTAATAATCTTCTCATCCGTCTCTGGTCACCTCCTCGTCCCCTACTCTCAGTCCATCTCCTCTTCCCTCCATTCTCATCCTCCTCCCCCTCTTCCCTCTTCGTGCCCTTGTCCTGCCCTGCCACTCTCTATCCATCTCGTACGACCCCCTGTTTCTCTAACCATCTCCTCCACTCCCTCTCTGTCCACCACCTCCTTCCTCCTCTGTCCATTTACTCCT
Organism: Schistocerca serialis cubense; assembly: GCF_023864345.2. NCBI lineage: Eukaryota > Metazoa > Arthropoda > Insecta > Orthoptera > Acrididae > Schistocerca > Schistocerca serialis. The sequence goes on along the minus strand of NC_064641.1, from coordinate 411,351,554 downwards.
CCCCATCTCTCTCCGCATCCGATCCTACCTCCCCTCCCACTACCCATCCCTTCCTTCACTCTCTTTCTCTACCCATCACCTCCTGTTCACTCTCTCTGCTTGTCCCCTCTTCTATTCATCTCAATCTTCCTTAGCCACGCCCATCCACACATGAAGCCCATGCAAAATAGGTAGATAAAGAAGATGAAACTACTAGTACTACTACTACTACTACTACTACATGCCTGTATGCAGGGTACCATATACATCAGGGACTTAAAAACCGTATTTTGCCTATGGCATACTGGCTGCCCAGCACAGCAGGTCGATAAGGCAAGCCAATGCCGCTCCTCCAAAACAACACACTTGCTGTGCATGGCAACCTATGAGCCAGAGCCTGAAGAAACGTTTTTTCCTATACTTCCGCTCCTATTGGAACTAGGGGGTTATAAATTGTGCAGTGCCAACACTCATAAAGTTTACTGTTCAGTGCCAAATTCGGTTTAAATCGACCCAGAGGTCAGGGACATATTATATCCTTTTGATGAAAATACTGGTATTGAAACAAAAGGTCTGTGTTCAAAATCTGTGGACTTGCCATGACAGATGAGCAGAAATTCTTAGTAGACCTGGTTTCTAGTAATATTCTGCTTGTGGCCTGTGCGACGTTTGCTGGCCGCGCCGCTGATCCCCAGCGGAACTGTGAGCTATCGGGGCCAGCTTGAGACGGTGGGAGCGAGTCCCGAGTAGGGCATCGCACTCCGCCCTGGCAGCCGGCCATCGCGGGCACCTGTTGCGGCCGCCACACCATCCGTCACGCGCGCTCTGCCTCACATATCCCGCGTCCGCAGATTTATTTTTGTCTGGTCGGTAAGTGTTGCACTGCACACTCCGCTGCTTCCTTGAGCGGATTCCGCAATGTCTACTTGTTATTATAATTTTAACTTTTCATCCCCCCTCACCATCTCCACATAGGGAGGGGGCGGACTGCTGGCATCTAAATTGCTGCTGCTGTTATTAAAATTTATACAGCTTTTTACTGATAAAAGACTAAAATAATCCACATTACTAAATGGATAAAACGGTAAACCAATCCTAGTTCCAGGTTGCCTGTTTAACAGTTTTCAGGGGTATAAATTACTGATTTTCAGTACTGTATCTACATTGTCCAATCACATTAACATGACCAATGCTAATGTTGGATATCAACATGCAATAACTACTCATAGAGTATAGGTGGCAGCAGTAGCAGTGGAGGGAATATAAAGAGTGTCAGGGCGATGCAGGAAAAAATGCAGTAGTTGTCGTAATGTGTAAAAGGAGCAATTTATCGGACGTCCAAAAGGGCACGATTATTGGCCTCCGGGCCAAGAAAAGAAGCTTTTCCGGACCGACTAAGTTTGTAAAATGTTCGCATCCCACTGTGCTTAAAGTATACATTGTATGTAAAAATGGCGCTCTCCAAAACTGGCGCTGAAGCAACTGTGGTGTACCAGGTGCAAAAGATGACAGGGGTGAATCACGGCTGCGGAGATGTGTACAGGCAAGTAGACGTGCAACTGTTGAGCAACTGACTACCCAGATGAACAGAGAGGCTACCAACAGTGTCTCCTCAAAGACTTAGCAAACGTTGCTGCATATGGACCTCCACAGCACGCATCTGTTTCATGCACCCATGCTGACTGCTAAGCACCGGCAACAAAGGCTGGAATTTACATGCCAGTATCGCAAATGAACATCCAGTGAGTGGCGACAGGTGGCCTTTTCAGAGGAATCACACTTTAAGCTCCAAATCTCACGAAAGCAAACACCCTCCAGAATCGTTGGAAGGGTCCAGGCCAGAGAAGCGTGCTTTATGGTCTAGGGAACGTTTTCGTGGCGTTCCTTGGGTGATCTCCTCGTTTTGGAACTCACTACTTATTAACATCTATTTCTTGGTGACCATCTACACCCTTACATCCAGTTTGTTTGCCCTTGGCATTATGGCACCTACCAGCCAGACAGCACAACGTGTCATTCAGCTCGCAGTGTATGTGTGGGCTTCAAAGAACACTAGGAGGAGTTTAGCATACTCCTCTGGCCACCACACTCGCCAGAGTTAAACCCTATTGAGTACCTGTGGGACCACCTCGATCGGTGTGTTCGCGCCATGGGTCCCTTAGTCGAGAAACCTAGCGCAGCTGGGCACGTCACTCCAGTGAGCAAGGCTCAACATCGCTGTTGATACCTTCGAGGACGTCATTGACTCTCACTGTGCACATCTTTCAGTGGTCTGCGCTAATAATGTGGTTATTCCGGCTTTTGATATTTGGTCACAATGCTGTGGCTGGACGTCTAATTACTGACGGAATTTAAAAATTTAAAATCTGTCATAATCTACTCATTATGAGAGATATTACATCACTTTAAACGTTTCACCGACTAAGCTAAGTATTGACGTTAGAATCTGTGTACACTACTGATCAGCCGAAACATTATGAAAAACCTACCTAATAGCCTGTATGTCCACCTTTGGCACAGATAACGGCGGCGACGCATCATGGCACGGAAGCACTGAGGCCTCGGTAGGCCTCTGGAGGGAGCCGTCATTACATCTGCACCGTGGCTTGCAACCAGTCATGGTGCCTTGTATGAAGTTCATTGGACCCATGGATGCGTACATGAATGTTCCCCAGAGCATAATGGAACCGCCACCAGCTTATATCGGTCCTGCAGAACAGGTGTCAAGGAGCTGTTTCCCTGGAAGACGTTGGATTCACGCCCTCCTATTGGTTCATCACACCAGGCAATGCTCTGCCACTGGGCCAACGTCCAGTGGCAATGGTCGCGTGCCCATTTCAGTCACAGTTGCCTGTGCTGTGGTGTGAATACTGGCACAAGCATGGGTAGTCGACTGCGAAGGCCCATCGTTATGAGTGTTTGGTGCACTGTGTGTTTAGACACACTTGTACCTTGTCCAGCATTAAAGTGTGATTTTAGTTCCTCCACAGCTCGCTGCCTGACCTGTTTGACCAGTCTGCCCACCCTACGACATCTGACATTTATAACGAAGGGTGGCTGCCCAACCATATGACGTCTGTTCGTGGTTTCACCTTGGTTTCGCCACGTGTTGAAGACACTCAAACAGCACTTCTGGAATACCCGATGAGGCGTTCTGTTTCCGAAACGCTCATGCTCAGCCTCCAGGCCATCACAATCTGCTCTTGGTCAAATTCAGATAGGTGGCGCGCCTTCCCCACTGTACACATGACAGCACGCTCACTGACGCTGCATTCACTGTGCGTGTGTGTGACTAGCAGTCATTACTCGCTAGGCGACGTTGCTGTTGCCTGGATCGGTTTACATTGATAGTAATTCGGTGGTCATAATGTTCTCGCTGATCAATGTATGTCCGGAGTTAGCGTAACATGGAATGCATATTACCCAAACTATTTTATCCAATATTTGAGACTGAGAGTACATAGCGACTTTCAACATAATCTGCACATAATTTCAAATCGTGTCGAAATTTTGTCTCACTGGCTACGACCCTCGCCACAAAATAATGAAGAAAAACGTTTATTGTTTACTACATTTCCGCAGTTCGTGCAGTCAAACTTTGCAACGGACTCTATTCCGAACACGTTTTTTGGACAGCATCGACTCATATGTACACATATCTACCTGCATAACTATATCACTAATTATATTTTCAAACGATAATACTGGTATGCTGATGTTAGATTGTTTAAATGCAGAAGTGGTGTTGAATTTGAAAAAGTGGCTTTAGTCACATGTGCGTATTTCTTCTGTTTTACTTTTCTTTGACCACTTACCTGAAGTTCCATTTCTGCAATTTGAAGATTGGATAGCTGTGCAATATTACCACATAGGTATAAAAATATTATTGTTCAGATAGCTTTATTATTTTAAGAAAACGGGGTACTTATAAATGGTGAAAAAATAGTAACTCTTTTTAATGACTTTATTAATTCTGTAGTGTTTCCTGATTGTATTGATATATACATCATAGGGTTTCAAATGAAATATGACCTATGTATAGTAAATTTTAAAGTTACAATCATGGATGCCACCAAACATCCTTTATTTCTGTTACAGAAACAAGTACTATTTCGAAAAGAACTGCTAACTTTTTGTTTCCAGCGATTATACGTATGATACATTGTTTATGTTGGTAAGGGTGCAGGTTTCTAGTGTCTGTAAATGATTAGCTTTGCTAGTATATACTTTTGTTTTGCTGAAGCAGTTTGTTCACGTGTTACTGAATGTTTGTTGCCCAAGTGCAACATAAATTTGTTGAAGTACGTATCCTTTAGTGTGCAATAAATACCAACTATTCCACGCATCAAGAAATTCAATAAAAGGAAATTCCATGGCAACCAGTTCACAAACAAAGCAAGCCACACTGTTGAAAGTAACCTATGTATCAGTTCTTCAGGGAAGAAACAGCCACATAGCACGCCTCCTGGTGATTCAAATTTTTGGGTTAACAATGACGCTGTTTGTAGTGGATTTGTTGTTGTTCATGTGTGCATCTTATCTTCCTCGATAGAAGAGGTGGCGAAATATAAACAATGTGATAGTATAGGCTGTCTGGAAATAACTGAACAACAAAGTAACAGGAAGGGTTTAGCGTCAAAATTAGTTGTGCTGTGTAGATCCTGCAATAAATCTACCTCGAAAATGACTTCGAACATTGTGCATAATTCATATGATGTGAATTTGAAGCTAGTGTGTGAAATGCGCGCAATAGGAAAAGGAAGAAAGACTGCTCAAACGTTTTGGACCTTCCTCCTCCTCCCAGTAGGTTCAGCAAGTACATACAAATACTTTAAGGTGCCTTGACGGTTGTGTCTAAAGCATCTATGAAGCGTGCGGTAGAAGAAATTGTAAATATTAGTGGAACCAGGCTCATTGCTGTTATACTTGATGGGTTATGGCATCGTCGAGGGCATCGTTCATTGAATGGTGTAAGTGCTACTCTGGGGAATGGAAAAGTCGTTGATGTTGAGTGCTTATCTAACAAGGGAACCTCCCCATCGCACCCCCCTCAGATTTAGTTATAAGTTGGCACAGTGGATAGGTCTTGATAAACTGAACACAGATCAACTGAGAAAACAGGAAGAAGTTGTGTGGAACTGTGAAAAAATAAGCAAAATATACAAACTGAGTAGTCCATGGGCGACATAGGCAACATCATGGAGACCGTCAGCTTAGGAACGCCGTGGTCCCGTGGTAGCGTGAGCAGCTGCAGATGGAGAGGTCCTTGGTTCAATTCCTCCCTCGAGTGAAAATTTTACTTTCTTAATTTTTGCATAGTTATTATCTGTCCGTTCGTACATTGACGTCTCTGTTCACTGTAATAAGTTTAGTGTCTGTGTTTTGCGACCGCATCGCAAAGCCGTGCGATTAGTAGACGAAAGGACGTGCCTCTCCAATGGGAACCGAAAACTTTTGATCGCAAGGTCATAGGTCAACCGATTCCTCCACAGGAAAACACATCTGATATATTCTATAAGACACTGGTGGCGGCGTGTGCGTCACATGACAGGAATATGTTGTCGATCCACCTAACTTGTACACTTGGCGAATGGGTAAAAAGATTCTTCTACCTTGCCCGATTTAGATTTTCTTTGAATGTGATAATCACTCCCAAAAAAGTGTTGAAAACATAACAGTTTGTCACATAAACTGAAAATAAAAAATTAAACTTTTCAGTCGATGGAAGATTACAACCAAGGACCTTTCGTTCCGTAGTTGCTCACGTTACCACGAGACCACGGCGCTCCTTCGTTCCCAGTGTCCTTGATGTTGCCTATCTTCCCATAAACTACTCAGTTTGTATATTTTGCTTATTTTTTCACGGTTCCACACAACTTCTTCCTGTTTTCTCAATTGATCTGTGTTCAGTTATTCAAGGCCTATCCACTGTGCGAACTTATAACTAAATCTGAGGGTGGTGCGATGGGGAGGTTCCCTTGTAAGTACTGCCACACCTGACATGGTAACACTGAAGGACATATTGAACATCAGTGTTATAAGAATTATGATGATTACAGTCGAAGTATGAAAATAAAATTAATGAGTTCGGTCTTTATGGCGATACCTTGGTAACAAAACTGGAGTGTTGTGGACATGTGCAAAAGAGGATGGCTGCTAGACTGAGGAAGCTACGAAGAGAAATGAAAGGAAAGTTGCTATCTGATGGAAAATCTCTGTCTGGCCGAGGCAGATTGACAGAAACTGAAATAGACCTTCTTCAGAGTTATTATGGACTGATCATTAGACGAACTGCACCTCTGAATAATGATACAGCAATGAGAAAAATTGTGTGGGCCACCTACTTTAATAAGTTCTCCACAAATGACCACCCTATTCACAGACTTTGCCCTAAAGGAACAGATCCTTTGTGTGGTTACCAAAAAGCAAAAGAAAGTGGTCAAATATACCATCACAAGCATTATCTTCCTGAGCCTGTTGTGAATGAAATAAAACCAATTTTTTGAGACCTGAGTGACCTTGTTTTGCTTAGTAAATGTCTTCATGGGGGCACTCAGAATTCAAACGGAAGTTGCAGCCATTGCATATGGGAAAGATTATCCAAGAATTTTTTGTAGGACTAAATACATTAAAAGTTGGTATACTAGATGCAGTGATATGTTTCAATGATGGAGTGATAGGAAGGTTGGAATTCCTGAGAAATTTAGGCATTAAACTTGGCTCTAATATGGAAGATAAATTGCTTGCATGTGACATGTAACGGGTGCATGAAGCTGAAAGATTCGCTTTTCAAGTTACCAGTGAAGCAAGAAGTGCTAAAAGGAATGCCAAGAGGAAGCGTGAAGAAGAAGAAGAAATGCTGCAGGATGAAGACTATGCTACACGAATGTTCTGAGGCACGGTTTAATTGGACTCATATCTTCATTCGCAATTTCCCACAAGTTGCATTTTTCAATATTCAGTTACAAATTTTTCCTAAAGTTCATAAAGCATTGCTCTAATTTTTTTCTGTAACTTCCAATAGTACATACTTATGTAGTAGATCTTATCTTTATTGCAGAATCAACTAAATTATAGAAAAAATAACATTTTTACTAGGGAAAAATTATAAAAATTAAAATGTAAGATGTGATATTTTTTATCCTTGTAATATATCTAATAGGTGGAATTAAATAGGTCTAATACCTCATCCATCATGTCATGCATATCTGGTAAAAATTTAGTCCCCTTCAGATGTATAGGTATGATTAAATAGTACCTAAATTTGAGGAAGCATTTTGGAAAAAAACTGCATCAATTTCTTTGTAAGTTTTTAATAATCCTAAGCAGGTTCAAATGTATTAAAAATACTTCTAATTTCTTTAGAAAGTGTGGTGCATTACCTGATATCAACAAAAAATCTGTAAAATATATACATCATAAACAGTTCCTGAAAGAAGTAGGTGTTGATTTTTACATAATATTGAGCCAGAAAAGTACCCTGTATCCTTAAGCATAGCAGTTACTCACGCATTAAGATATGTGTATATCGATATTTTGTTTATCTGCATTACCGAACTTCTTCTCTTAGACCTTGGCTGAGTGATCAATTAAAAGTCTCTGGTGGTAAAACGCGCACTTCTGCGTGCGAATGGCTCGTCACACTGTTTTTGGGATGAGCATGTTATATTCTGTACATATTTACATGCCTTTTGAGCATTCCATGTCATGCGCTTCTCTAGTCAGTACATGCACCAAAATGTTATAAAAGTAGCAACCATTGCCATCTGTTAGTGGCTATGAAAATGTTCTGGCATATCGACAACCGTCGGCATGAAGATGAAGAACACAAGGGCAGAGAAGACTGTGAGACGGCGTCAGCCAATAGCCCGCTGACTAGGACCGCGCCACGACAGGAGCGGCCTCTACAAGAACGGAATAAAAGTTGCGCTCCTGCCAGTCTCAGTGGACAGTAAACGCACAGTAGAAGACGGACACTACTAGAGAGGGCTAAATGAGCAGTGATATTAACGACAGCAGGGACATAGGAGCGAGTGTGAGTGCTTACATGGACATTGAATGTAGTGAAGGACACTGACTGTTTGCATGTCACCCATCACTTGTGACAACTCTTTGTAAATCCAAAGTTAAGTATTGTCGATCTTCTTTATCGTAATAAAAATTATTAATACGATTTGCTTGAATTGTTGTATCTCTATCCGAGGAAGCAACATTCTTTAGGCACCCTATAGGACACGATTGGGCAGGACGCCACAGGAAATATTTCAGTTTTTATGTTGTTGTCCAAATTTATATTTTACATTGTTTTTCAGTGATACACTTTAAATCGTCTTGTTAAAGATTTACATAACACACAAGTAGCGGATAAATAGTTTTTCATTTGTAAACATTTTATCAAACTTGAGAAAAGAGCTATACTACATATAGCAAAGACATTACTTGTTGCTGAGCAAGTGACGAAGCGTCAGTGTCCTAGAGAGACAAAGTGTATGATGGTGGTACCCCGGGGAGGTGTTAGAAGTGGCACTACATTGAGAGGTTGGAGGAAGCCGTTTAATGCCATGGAATGTTAGCCATAAAATTACAGTAGAGGCACACACAGATAAGTGCTCAACACTGTAAAGTGCAGCAATCGACATTTCTTAAATTTTAAAAAGAAACTGTTGTTTGAAATTTCAGATATTAATGACTATTTTACCCATTACCATAAAATTATACCCTATCTGACATATTAAAATAGCTATTAGAACAACTAAGTGTTCCATTGATATGAAGTAATAATTTGAATCAGTGTCACTTTAGTTGACTGATGCTATAAAACACTAAAATCCATTGAAATCACCGTATTTTCGTTTCAAGAAATAGTTTGGTAGCATTATGTATTAAAAAATCTTCAGAATCCTCTGCTCAGTAATCGTAGTAGTATGATGTTTCCAAAGTTTACCGTATTATTTTTCTGTATGCTTAGTAATAACGTAGACTGCAGGAATGTGTGTTATATTAAATTTTTTGTTGCGTAAATATAATGCTGATAGTTGTGGGTACAATGCTATTACTACGCGTGCTTGAAATGTTTTTGTTCTAGCACGACGTTGGATGTCCGATTAGCTTAGCGCCAATATTTCTTAATAGAAAATGTATTGACACAGTTAAAGCCTACGGCTGCGTTACACAATGAAACTGCTTGCAATCGTACAATGCATTCTACGACACCAGAGTCCGTAAGGCAACCTTCAAACACACGAATGACAAAAATCATCGAGTTTTGTCACAGTATAGTGAGGTCTATCAAGTTTGTAAACTTCCTGGTTTCTGATTCGAAGATTCTGGGTTCTTTAGAAATGTCACAACCTGAAACATTTCAATATTGATAACGAAGAACCTGTCTTCAGTTTATACAACGCAATATAGAGCGTCTCGCTTAAAGCACGCAGGGTTTTCGTAACATAATAGTAAGTTATGTAGACGGCGACCTCAAACACGTAAGAACTGTGGGGCAACAGATCACATGGACAACAGTGTCCAACAATGATTACATTCCAGCGGGACTTCAAAATAAGATATTCCGTGAACATGTATGCCGATAGGGTAGCGGTTGCTGTAGCCGCATCGCGCTATCACAGCAACACGTCCCGCCCCAATCTACCCCCAACTCCCACTGAGGTTCCAATGAAAAGCCTCACTGACGTGCAACGCGAAAGCTCGCCGGACATTTCGATGGAAGTACGAGAGTCACATACGACTCAGGTTCAAAAGGTTGGCAACCCCGAAAACCATTTGTAACAGCATGTGCACAAAAAGTATTTCCATATACTGTCACTTCGTCATAGAATTAAGGCGCCAAAACAATGGAGGAAAGTTTCCTACAAACTAGTAGACCCAAGCGAACCATTTCTAATCCAAAGGATTGCAAAAAAATAAGAACACGAACGAAACCAGTTTCGAACCTTGTGTACATGAGGATTATTATCAGGCAAAAAGTGCTATGGAGGATCTTTCTCATAATAGCACACAAAAAAATTGCAAGGGGTTAGGTCGGGGTGGGGGCTTGGAGGCCATGCCTTGAATTCTTGATCAGCCACCTCACCATGGCCGGTGTATTGGTTTCTCAGTTGTCTAAGAATTCACAAACATCTCGTTGTCCAGTTGGAAGGGTCTTGAAAACCATCCTGTTCGCAGATGAAATCCACACGGTTGGTCTCCATTTGCGGCATGAGCCAATTTTCCAGTTTGTCCACATACACGATTACTTGGTCCCCGTCGCCATCTCGTCTAACTGCCCTGTGCTGCACTCTCGTGGCAGAGACTCATGTGTGGCTGCAACAATACTAAACTTTTTGAGCTTTTCTATATGAGTACTGTGTTTTGAGGCATTATGTCAAAGTAGCTATAGTGAGTTTATGAAATTGCTTATATCATTGTGAAGTACCCTCTGCATGGCTTGCCGAATGTATAGGTAGATGAAGAACACAAGAGGAATTGGGGGAAAAATTCATTGGAAAGTAATTCTTTCAGATGTATTAGCTTTTGCTAATAAATCAGTTTTCCTTCTTTTTTCGAGAGAAAAGTAATTCTGTGGCAGAAATAACGAGACTCAATAAAAAAAAGTACTGCAAGGATGGCTGTAGTGGCCAGGGCAGGTAAAAGAGCCACTTCCTTTTATTGTTTTGGAGAGTGCTGCAACATACTGGCAAACTGGAAACAATTGAAAGAGTGGCCTTGGATACTGTCAGCGAGTTTCGTGGTATTTGTTGCTGGCAACCATCTGATTTGAAGTATTTTGTGTTTTCTGTTCGTCTGATGTAAAGCAAATGACAAATTCATTTGCATATATTAAAAAAATCTGCATATATCAAAAAATTTGGTGAAATGTTATATTTTAGCATGCGAGCCTTTGTGTCTACAAATTGCTGAAGGTGTGTAATTTCGTATTCAGACAACATTTACATAATGGTGTCCTGTTTCGAATAGCGACAAGCAGCGAGGGGCCACATTGTCTATGCATATTCTTTGTAATATATTTACAACTGAATGTATAATAAGACAAAACTATTTCATAAAGTAGGTGTACTGAGATACTAGTCTATTAACAACTTGGTGGGAGGCTATGTTGTCTTATTACAGATGTATATTAAAATGGCATCAGATCACTTAAGAAAATCAGTAAAACAATTGTGAGATTCCTAAGCTCTGCAACAGGTACTGCATGCTTTAAGAAAATAAAAGATGCTGATGAGAAGAGAGCTGTGCATAAAGGAAAAGGGAGTGCCAATGACAGTAACGTACGTCCATTTGTCACTGACGTAATTGAGATGGCAACACAGCCAACATGTTTTCCATTTAGTGCAAGATACATCATACTTTCGCTAAAATTAAAATTTGGCCAACAACAAAGGAAAAACCAAAGAAAAGGAAAACTCAACGGTGATAACGTCGAGCCCGTAAGAGACTGAACCGTTAAAGAGATAAATAGAAGGAAGATAACGAAGTCAACAAACAAAGAAGGAAGCCTACGGAAACATAAGAAAAGACTAAAAGGTCCAAACCTGCTTAAATGAGTAACAGGAAAGCAAAGACACAATGAAAGATTCCAGTAGAGCGCAAAAGGCAGTTTTTTTCAGAATACAGTAAAGAAGACCAGGATACTGTATGTTTGTATTGCAGAGAAACTTTTCCTAGGTCTAAAGGTAATGAACATTGGCTTAGATGCTCTGATTGCATGCAGGGAATTCATGAGAAATGTGCTAGTTGTGACGAGGAAGACAATATGTTTACACGGTTCTTGTGCTGGCCATTTTCGCAGCAATTGTATATAAATTACAGTAGTTCAAAAGAAAAACGCCATTCGAAAGCTTCACTTTAAGTTTTTTTTATTTATCTTGTGCAAACAGATGCGTTTCGAAATATCACTCTATTTTTTCGTTTGCACCTACAGGTTATCATTTACACATGTAGGTTATAGATTTAAAACAGTTCATTGTGGTTTGTATAACGAAATGTAAAAGTATTTACAGATCAGCGTCTAATTAAATATTTTTAACTCTCTCAGGTGGCAAACTGGTTGAAAGTTTGCAGTTTTCCCTTTGGTCAGTGGTTTCAACATACAGCAGATTAACTGCCATTTTATGTGTGTATAGTATCATTTGTTTCTGTAAGTCGTGCCAACACTCTCAGATTTTCTGATGTAAGTTCTCTCTCTCTCTCTCTCTCTCTCTCTCTCTCTCTCTCTCTGTGTGTGTGTGTGTGTGTGTGTGCATTTTTTATTTATTCAATATTTTTATTTTATTTTTCACATAAACTAATATTCTTGAGATTACTGTATGTTATATGATCAACCAGTGTAAACAGTGAGTAGTCAGTCATATTCACTTGGTCACTTGGTAGGATCTACTTTTCGGCCTTTGTTTTGTATATGTGGTAATCTTCTCGTAAGGTCTGGAGGTGGCTTTCATTATTTATGCTAACTATTTTTGTGTCTTTCTCTCTTGTAGTGGGTTTATGGTTATTTCCTCTTAAATGTTCCGCAAAAGTGTCTTGTCCGATATTTCCATGCTCTGATATGTTCTTTGTACAGGGTGTTGGATGTTTTCCTCGTTTGTTCTACATATCTCCCATCACATGTATTGTATTGCAGTTGGTATACAGCTGCTTTTGCTGCTTTTTGGAAGCTGTCTGTGTCTTTTGTTAGTTTTCGCATGTACTTTTGTATTGAACTGTCTGTTTTGAATGCTATGTTGATGCCTCGTTTTTTGAACATGTTTGTTACTTTATGTGTGAGTTTGTGCTTATAGGTCAATGTGCATCATCTTGAATCTTCTTACTTGTTTCATTTATTCTTGTTTCAATGTTGCTTCATTGCTGTTTATGCTTGTTTGTGTGTTGTTTTATTGTGCTGTTGTTTTTGGCTGAATATGTACAATGTTTATTGATTGTATTTTCTATTTAATTTTTTTGTTTAACTTTATGACTAGATTTCTTTTACACCCATTGTTTGTTGCTGTATGTGTGTGATGTCTAGTTCTTTCTGATAGTTTTCAATGCTGAGTGGTATTGTCTTGAGTCTACAAAGCATGTATCTGAATAATGATTGTTTCTGTGGGTGTGGGTGATCTGAAGTGTCTGTTGTTGTAGGTTTATAGTAAATTTGAAAGCAATGCCGATTATTTTCTTTTTCGATGGTTATATCTAAGAAGTTTATTTGGTTGTCATATTCTTTTCCCATCGGGAATCTTATATTTTCGTGTATTGTGTTTACACCTCCATAAATCTGGTCAATTTTTGCTGGAAGTTCATCAGTTAAGCAAATGATATCATATATGTATCAGATTCATTAAAATATATCATTATTCTTTTTGACAATGTATTTAAAAATCAGATTTTCCACATGGTTTATGAAAATGTTGGCTAGGGCACCTAATATTGGTGATTCCATTGGTAGCCCATCTTCCTGTAAATAGTATTTATTATTAAACTGAAAATAATTTTCAGTTAAGAGTTCCAGCAATCTGTGTATTTCCATTATGTTTTCATCTGGCAGTTGGCTGTTATCCTTTAGGTTTTGTCGTGTGATGTTTATTGTTTCTGCTGCTGTATGTTAGAGCACATATTTTCTCTGTCAAAAGCAAGAAGCGCAGCTGTGTCTGTGATTTTTTATCTTTTATGAGTTGTATTAACTGTTAAGAGCTTCTTATGGTTCTGTCTTCTTTTATTTTATAAGTTTCAGATAGTAATTTCTACATTTGCCCTACAAGTCTGTAAGTGATAGCTTGTTTGAAGTTTACAATCGGATGTAAAGACATATTTGGTTTATGGATCTTTGGTTGGCATCAGAAGGTGGGTGCAGCACGATAACTCTGTATTAATTTTCCTTTTTCTCTGCCACCTAATGCGTAGTCTATATTTTTAAAGGTATTTTTACCTTATCCTGAAATCTGTTTGTTGAGTCTGCTTCGGGTTTTTAATACTATTTTGTGAAATGTCAGTTTATTGTTGTATGTCCATAAGGAAAACTATATTTCCTTTGTACATTTATGTATTTGTCTTTCTATCAGTTCTCGTGTTAGCCCAGTGTTCACATTGCTATTTTCACATTTCTCCTCTCCTTTTAGAATAGCTTCTGACTGTATTATCAGGTTTTTATGTACTACTCATCTACTTTTGCGATTGCATTGTATCTCTGTATATCTTTCAACCTCGTTGATCATATAAGTATTGTTAACTTTTTTTGTAAGCTATACTTGTGTTTTACATAACTTTCGAGATAAAGTCCTCTTTCTGTGCAGAGATTTGATTTCGTATTTTAGCCATGCTATTTATGCTGCTTGCTTTGCTTTGTGAGCGCTAGACGAACTGTTTTTAATGTTCACATCGACGTAATTAAGTATAAGGCTACTGGATTGAAAAATATTGTCGAACTTAATGTATTCCATAGTTTTATGAATACTGAGATGTAGTCTTTTGAACCTATGGTAGAGGCCAACTGGAAATGCACGGCAGAGCTTACGTAACAAGTTTCTTGGGCGGGACGTTTTTGCAGCAGTTGTATATAAATTACAGTAGTTCGAAGGTTCAAATGGCTCTGAGCACTATGGGACTTAACATCTGTGGTCATCAGTCCCCTAGAACTTTGAACTACTTAAACCTAACTAACCTAAGGACATCACACACATCGATGCCCGAGGCAGGGTAGTTCGAAGGAAAAACGCATTTTGCATGCTGCATATTAAATCTCTTTTTATTTATCTTGTGCACCCAGACGCGTTTTTGTCTTAATTACAAGACATCTTCAGCGGCTGTTCAGAAATGTTACAGGATTTTTCGTTTGAATGTACAGGTTGTCATTTACACATATATTTTATAGATTTAAAACAGTTCATTAAGGTTTTATAATAAAATGGAAATTTACTTAAAGATTAGCATCTAATTCATTATTTTTAAGCCAAACACACTTTTTCAGGTGGCAAACTGGTTGAAAGTTTCCAGTTTCCCTTTTTGTCATTGCTTTCAACATATAGCTCTTTAACTGCCATTTTCTGTGTTTATAATGTCACTTGTTTATGTGTGAATACTTCTTTTGAATACTTCACTTTTAAACATAATTTGACTTTGAACTGTGATAAATGTTAATGTACATCTTGAAAACTCGAAATCTGTTTATATTGTACATAATTTATTAAATTATTAGTATCTTCAAAAAATTTCTCTAATTTAAATATATTTCATTCTGTAATTTGTATCTTCTTCATTTCACAATTTATTCCTAACCAGAGTGTCCCAAAATCTTCTTCTCAATCTTATTTTTCTTTTTTGTGTCTCTGGCCCCTTTGACTTGACAAAGTGCCCATTTTGCAGACTTTTGCTTAAAGCCATTTTCCTACTGCAAAAAGAGAATTTGAATCACAGTATAATCGTTTTATAGCTAAAGAATGTATATTGAGTATACATATGTACGCTATAAGACAGAAAAAAATGGCCAGATGCGAATAGGGCTCGTACACTTTAGGTTTCTGCACAAACTTAATTACGTATACAGACATTTCATCCATTTCCGAAATCGTCACTCTCGACCATTTTTGCCTCTTATCGACGTTGACACTGAGAAGATTCAGAGGTTTTCGAGATTTTAACAATCGAGCGGATAGAAAGAAGGACAGACGGACAATAAAGCGATCCTGCAAGTGTTCAGTTTCTACGGACTGAGGCACGGAACTCTAAAATCGATGCTCCACGAAAGTTTTATCCGAATGGGACGGAACTCGGTAGATGTGACGTACCTGTACAGACAAGCAAAGGATTAGAATTGAAAAAAATTGGATGCTTTATTCAATAGAAAGAGATGCGTAAGCTGAGCAAATCAATAACGACACGTGTGAGATCAAATAAGAAGCTGGTTAGTAAAATAAATGCCGAACTTGACACTCGAGTCGCCGAAGTGACGGCAAATCGTAAGTTTACTTTGGTTGACCAGAAGTAGATCAGTCAGACTGCACATAGACTTCGTACTTGTAGGTATAGCGTCACCCATTTTGCGTAAGGAGGGAAGTCAGTGAAGAGACAAAGTGGAAACATGAAACTAGGTACCAGTATGTCTCGTAGATTTCAAAGGCTGTAACACAAGCAAGTGAACGAGTTCATGTGGAGCAGAATGAAGAGTCTCTGGGACACGAATTTATCATACCGTGGCATCCCGGGTTATAGAGTGAACGTTATTATGGCAGTGAAACACGTATAAAACAAAAAAGGAAAACGATCGTATACAGTATCGAAAGACACTGTACGTCTATATCTGAGCACAGCATGGGGTGGGCAACATCTCTTGTGTGTGACAGACACTTGACTTGCAGCTTCGTCCACGTGGCACAGGAGAACTGCAGCGGGCGTGGATCTGTTTGGGTTGTCGCTTCAAATTACTCAACTGCAGAGTCGCTTTGTCTTACATCAATCTTATAACTGGTTCGACGCCACTTTATTCTGTGACATTCTGTTCACGTTGTAGCAATACATTAGCCCAACATTCGCAATCATTTGTTGAATGTATGAGGGTTGCCCAGAGAGTAATGCACCGCATTTTTTTCTTCAACAATTCTTTATTGAACATAGTGAGAATTACACACATGAAAGAATGGTGTTTTATCTACATACCCTATTTTTCTACATAATCTCCATCCCGTTCTATGGCCCACCTCCAGCGCGAAACAAGGGCACGTATGCCCCGTCTGTACCGATTCTTGTCTAAATGGCACAGCCAGTGCTTCACTGGGTGAATCACCTCCTCATCGTCATCAAAACGTCTTCCACGAATGGCATCCTTTAGTGGCCCAAACAAGTGGAAGTCCGAGGGCAAGGTCAGATGTGTCAGGTGTGGCAGCCGTGGAGCATCTACATCTACATATACATCTACATTTATACTCCGCAAGCCACCCAACGGTGTGTGGCGGAGGGCACTTTACGTGCCACTGTCATTACCTCCCTTTTCGGTTCCAGTCGCGTATGGTTCGCGGGAAGAACGACTGTCTGAAAGCCTCCGTGCGCGCTCGAATCTCTCTAATTTTACATTCATGATCTCCTCGGGAGGTATAAGTAGGGGGAAGCAATATATTCGATACCTCATCCAGAAACGCACCCTCTCGAAACCTGGCGAGCAAGCTACACCGCGATGCAGAGCGCCTCTCTTGCAGAGTCTGCCACTTGAGTTTGCTAAACATCTCCGTAACGCTATCACGGTTACCAAATAACCCTGTGACGAAACGCGCCGCTCTTCTTTGGATCTTCTCTATCTCCTCCGTCAACCCGATCTGGTACGGATCCCACACTGATGAGCAATACTCAAGTATAGGTCGAACGAGTGTTTTGTAAGCCACCTCCTTTGTTGATGGACTACATTTTCTAAGGACTCTCCCAATGAATCTCAGCCTGGTACCCGCCTTACCAACAATTAATTTTACATGATCATTCCACTTCAAATCGTTCCGCACGCATACACCCAGATATTTTACAGAAGTAACTGCTACCAGTGTTTGTTCCGCTATCATATAATCATACAATAAAGGATCCTTCTTTCTATGTATTCGCAATACATTACATTTGTCTATGTTAAGGGTCAGTTGCCACTCCCTGTACCAAGTGCCTATCCGCTGCAGATCTTCCTGCATTTCGCTACAATTTTCTAATGCTTCGACTTCTCTGTATACTACAGCATCATCCGCGAAAAGCCGCATGGAACTTCCGACACTATCTACTAGGTCATTTATATATATTGTGAAAAGCAATGGTCTAATAACACTCCCCTGTGGCACGCCAGAGGTTACTTTAACGTCTGTAGACGTCTCTCCATTGATAACAACATGCTGTGTTCTGTTTGCTAAAAACTCTTCAATCCAGCCACACAGCTGGTCTGATATTCCGTAGGCTCTTACTTTGTTTATCAGGCGACAGTATGGAACTGTATCGAACGCCTTCCGGAAGTCAAGGAAAATGGCATCTACCTGGGAGCCTGCATCTAATATTTTCTGGGTCTCATGAACAAATAAAGTGAGTTGGGTGTCACACGATCGCTGTTTCCGGAATCCATGTTGATTCCTACAGAGTAAATTCTGGGTTTCCAAAAACGACATGATACGCGAGCAAAAAATATGTTCTAAAATTCTACAACAGATCAACGTCAGAGATATAGGTCTATAGTTTTGCGCATCTGCTCGACGACCCTTCTTGAAGACTGGGACTACCTGTGCTCTTTTCCAATCATTTGGAACCGCCGAACCGCCTTCTGATGACCTCGCCTTCCGTGCCCAGCGATTAACTGTGCTTCTGTCGACGGAAGATGCCCCATAGGCTTTGCACAAGCGTTTGTGAATATTCCCCACAGTTTCTTTCTCTGCAGTGAGAAATTTAACAACCGCCCATTGCTTGTAACGTACATCACCTGCAGACGCCATTTTGAAACTGTCCTACAGCTACGTTATCTGTCGGAAGTGACACAACTTTGGCTCGATCACTTAGGAGACTTCAAATAAAAATAATAACGTTTCGCATTCGTAGCATTGTTTTCGGCTGAGAAAAAAAAATGCACTGCATTACTTTCTGGGCAATCCTCGTATTTCAGACTCTGACTTACACACAGTGTTAGTGTTTTACGACTGAGTCTAATTTCCCCTGCTGAGTTAACTGATACCCTATCATCTTATCCTTCTAACCAGTGGTTTATACGTATGATCTCACTCAGCGAGTATTTTACGACTGAGTCTAATTTCCCCTGCTGAGTTAACTGATACCCTATCATCTTATCCTTCTAACCAGTGGTTTATACGTATGATCTCACTCAGCGAGTATGTAGAGAGGACCTTCTCATCTCTTATCTTGTCAGTCCACTTAATTTTCAACATACATATGAAAGATCACATCTCAAACGCCTTAGCTCTCTTCTTTAACTGTTTCTGCACAGACTATGACAAACTTCCAAACACTTCTCAGACCACGCGAAGCGGCTCAGTGCTAGAGTAATGATCTCGTATTCACGAGAACAGTGGTTAAGTTTCTCGTTTGGCTATACAGATAAATCTTTTCCGTCATTTCTTTGAAAGTTCCTCTGCAAAGCATCGATAGAATTGCTTTCACATTTCTCTTCCTCAGATATTGTGCTCTTATCTTCCTTCCATCCATCCTGTCCTTGTATATCTCAGAAAGTTCTTCCTCAAGTTGAGGTACAAACTCTTGAGCCAAACATTCTTGCTTCCTTCTTAATAACCTGTTGGTTCTGCTGAGAATACTCTTCTTTGTTCTTGACTCGATATTTCCTTTTCATGTAACACGAGCTCAGTTTTAGCCGGCCGGGGTAGCCGAGCGGTTCTACGCGCTACAGTCAGGAACCGCGCGACCGCTACGGTTGCAGGTTCGAATCCTGCCTCAGGCATGTGCAGGGAAGCAGCTTACTCACGCCTTATAAAATTCACATCAGTCTTTCCATTGTGTGCCAGTCAGTCCGCTGTAACTAGCTCTGACGTCATAAATGTTGCGCAATACTTTAAGAATCAAGTAAATAGCTTGAAACGTTTCTAGCATATCAGGAGTAATACTAAATCAATATGTGTTGAATATCAGTTCAATAAATTTAACCATTTTCGAAATTTGGACGTTTTTCTGTAAAAATCATTGGCGCAACAGAAAAGAGCTAGGAACTTAAAAATTTATATATAGATTCCTTTTGCATAATAATTTAGTAGAAACAGTATTCTGGATATAAAAAATTAAAATTTTAGTTGAAATTCATGATTTTCTGGTGTTTGTCTTAGAAATTAAGGAAGCAAAATAGATTAAGTAGGCGAATAAATAAAGCTAGGATGTTTAAATTTAAGTAGAAGGGAGATCCGCTATAATCATAAAGATGTGAGAAGTTTCAACTGAATAACTATAAAACTATAGCAATAGCGTATCTCCAAAGCGCAAGTTCAGAGCTCATCTACTGCGTGTAGTGTAATTAAATTAATTATCTCGCCCAAAATATTTCACTTAGCCACGTCAGACTTTTATTATGATTACTTACTTGTATGCTGATTGCACAATTAAATTGAAAGCTTCATCGGCCATCAGCAAAGGAAGCAATGATTTATTCGATAACTTAAAGTGGTGCATTACTAGCCCAGCGGCTAGTCAGGAGAGCAGATTTGATCAGGCGTTCCCTTAGCCGTCCGCACCGCGGCTTTATATGTAAGAAAGCTGCGCGAGAAAAAAAGGAGGAAGGCCCCAGTTCTCTCCAGACGCTGATTAGCGCACCTCCTGTGTTGGGAGTCGCGTCGCGTCGCGTCGGTATCGTTGATATAAACAGCCTCGGATGCAGTAATAAGTTACTCGGGATACGCGTAACCATGAAATCGTTTTCGAGTGAAGTGTTAATTTTGGGATGACGTTAATGATCTATCTTTAGTTTGCGTATGTCGTATTTTCACGTGCCGCTGCAGGACAGACATTCTACCATTATTAGTGTAGCGTTTTATGAACATTATCATCAAAATTTGAACAGTTATAGTGGCATCAGGGCATTAGACTCTGAACTGCTCTGGTAGTTGGATTGTGTGGATTCTTTTGGTCTGTGACTTTCAGAATATAGTGAACATTTTAGAGAGAATGGTTTTTGATTATGAATCCCAGACAATCTCCTAATTCCTCAGAGCAATAAGCTGTAGCTATAAATATATTTCTCAAATGGGCACTAGGAATTCTAATTACAGGCTTCACGTTTTGCTAATCACTTTCTGGTTGCCAATACTGTAGTTACAGAGCCAGTGTTGAGAACGGCAAACAACAGCATTAAATAAATAATAGGAA
The DNA here is from genome assembly GCF_023864345.2 of Schistocerca serialis cubense. NCBI lineage: Eukaryota > Metazoa > Arthropoda > Insecta > Orthoptera > Acrididae > Schistocerca > Schistocerca serialis. The sequence continues at coordinate 411,330,755 of NC_064641.1, read as the reverse complement.
CATTAACAATTATTCCACCCACCGCCCCACACATGGATGTGTGTGGTGTCCTTAGGTTAGTTAGGTTTAAGTAGTTCTAAGTTCTAGGGGACTGATGACCTCAGAAGTTAAGTCCCATAGTGCTCAGAGCCATTGTTTTGAGCTCAGTTTTAGATGAGTAAAAAAGTATGACATTTCTCTTATCGAGATACAGTTAAAGAAGGGTTGACCCACTGTAATGACGACTAGTTATAGAACGAGGCAGTTTATAAGAAAAATAATATCAGGAACAGACCAGCGATGAGAAGCTATGTCTCATTAAATCCACCACCACCCACCCCTTCCTCTACATAATTAAATAAAAAACTTTCTGTTATTAGTGGTATGCCGGCACCGCGCAACGGTCGTATATTTTGCTGTTGTACTTTCTAGGGAACTTAAAGAGGGTGAGGATTTCGCTGGATAATCCATGTATAATATTTATGCGAGTTCTAAATGCCTCCCTTGAGCGCCGCTACTTTCCGTGAATTAGTTCCTCACGCTGGCCGGTATTCGAATGGTCTGCAGGCCAGAATTTACAGAAGCCAAGCTGTAAGGAGTGAACCTGCGGCGCAGCAGAAGAGCGAGGAGCTCCTAATCGATAGGACGTTCCTTTGAATGCCCTCCTGGATTTACAGTATTTTTCGTTCGTTTACATGTGTAGCCAAAATTTTCGGCTACGGGACTGCCACCATGACGACACGTGCATTACATTTGATGGACGTTCCCTAAAATCGAAATTTGTCAGTGGAAGAAGAAAGACGTCAAAACAGAAAGATATGAATGCGACACAAGTAAAGAATCCGTTAGGTTTTCTTATGCGATGTTTACGAAAGCCTTAGAGTCTTGAGCACAATATAATTCACGTGTGTGTCGTTTCACGATGACGTAACCAAAGGATCGTAAATATACTGACCTACATGTTTTACAATCCGATGATTCACCAATAAGTATGAAATACTCGTGTCCTTCGTTCTTAGTTAATTATTTAGCTACCTGCCTTACACTGATGATATGACGTACAAGTACTTGCATGGTGGAGCTATTTTTTGAGTCATGGGACCGAGCGACGCCCACGAATCAAAGATCTGTACACTCCATGTTACATAAAATTAATATTGGACGTTTGGGACATGGCTTAACTTCCATAGGCTCGTGTGAAATAACTGAATTGTGCACAATTATTAATTTATACAACAAAATCGCCCTAATGAGACAAGAGACTAGGATTCGCTATCTAATAATACATGATGTAACGGCTATAAGTGCATATATTTTTATTAGCGACTGAGGACAGTGTACTGAAGAGCATTATATCAGTATTTACTTCATTTGCAGATTAATAATTAAAGGCATTAGGAGTAATATTTTTTAGATTGATTAGTACCTCCAAGTGTATGTGGTAAGAGCAAGCCATTAATGTTTATTTTCTCCTGGGTGGCACGTGGGGTGTCTAAGTGTGGACATGTGGATGCAAAATGGTTAGTCTGTACTGTGGGTGTAGTACACTTAGTGGTGCAGTTACGACAATGCAGAATACATTAGATAGTAAATTCTGTGTTTCACGGAAGACTGTTTGACACAGAGAAAAGACAACCACACAGTGATGTGAGCACATATTAAGGGCCACATAGCTATAAAAATATCTGCACTTATACCCGCTACACCCTGTATGCTTGATTAGTGCCAAGGAATTCGTTTCATCATCAAATGAAACAGGGGTCCAAATCAAATTTATTACCAATGATGGTTAGAACATATAGACATGGATTTAACAATGCAATCTGACTGAGGATCGGGAAACACAAATATGGAGGTTACGTGATTATTGAACATGAGTAATACTAAAGTCTTGGCAAGTACCGGGTTGCAGGAGGTTATCGCCTTATAAATCATCTTTAAAATCACGAACTCGTGGCATCTGCATGCAGTGATTGTATGATTACACCGTAAGGTCGGTTATCTTGTGTATTCATACTACATCAAGAAATAAGCCGAATGTGTCCTCAAACTCTCCACGAATTAAGAAGGTCCGAAACCATTGCTCAGTTCTAGAATCACGCCTACATATAACTTATACATCGCCTCCCTCGTTTGTCTAAGCTCACGTCGTCTTACCGAGCTCAGCTCATAAGGGAGCAGAAGTCCTTGCTAAGTGTTGCTGGTGGAGAGGAAGCCAGCTGTCGAAGAAGTCGCTCTGTGCAGCTCCTGGAGAAGGTGAATTTGCGTAGGTCGTAAGAGAAAGCCCCTGTTCAGCAGCTGGAGGCGAAGTCGTGCCCAGTCGGCGGCCACACAAGAAGTGTGTGTCTGTCATTCTCCTGAACAAGTCTACCTTCTCTGTCTGTGCACCTTTCGGTGTGCCAGTCAGACGATTTTACAAAACTCTGCCCATGGATAAGGAAGTAAATAAATCAACAACTCCCAGGTTTGCAGTTTTAGCTTATGGAAGGACTCAGCTCTGAACAAGTCTTCCTGACGCTCCACGCGCAATAACCACTCGCAGACGGTAGGTGGCAGCATTAGCAGTGGAGGGTATACAAAGAATTTTTGGGTGATGCGGAAAACAATGCAGTCGTTGTCGAAATGCGGAAATGGAGCGATTTATCTGACGTCCAAATGTGGATGGTCACTGGTTTTTAGGTCAAGGGTATGTGCATTTCCGAAACAGCCGAGTTGATAAAGTGATTGCGTGTCGCCATGGTTAAAGTGCCCGGGCATGGCAAAATGGTAGTTTCCGAAACTGGAATTGAGGCATCTGTGGTGCAGCATGGGCCACAGGTGACAAAAGTCAACGACGGCTGGACGGCTGCCGAGATGTGTAAGGGCGTATAGTTGTGAAACTGATGAGAAACAGACTGGCCGCATGAACCGCAGGGCTACCAACAGCGTCTCCTCAACGGCTGTTCAGCGAACGTTGGTGCTTACAGGCCTCCACAGCAGGCGCCTGGCTCATGCACCAATGCTGTCTGTGTTCATTGGCGATGAAGGCTGGACTTCCGCTGATTAGCGACAGGTGGCCTTTTCAGATGAATCACGTTTTCTACTGCATCGAACAGATGGCCGTTGACGATTACGGCGTGACACGTGTGAAAGCAAACGCTGTGTATCAATCATCGGAAGGGTCCAGCCGGAGGGGTAAGCTCTATGGTCTGGAAAATATTTTGGTGGCAGTCCCTGGTGGATCTCGTCATTCTGGAAGGCACAATGGATCAACACAAGTATGCATCTATTCCTGGGAACCACGTCCACCGCTATATGCAGTTTGTTTTTCCTCAGCACGATTGCATCTACCAGCAGGACAATACAAAGTGTCACACAGCTGTATGTGCGTGGTTCAAAGAGCAGCAGGATGAGTTTACCATACTCCGCTGGCCGCCAAACTCCCCGCATTTAAACCCGATCGAGAATTTGTGGGACCACCTCGATTGGGCTGTTCGCACCATGGATCCCAGCAGAGAAACCTACAACAGCTCGTCACAGCACTGGAGTCAGCATGGTTTTACATCTCTGTCGGTACTTTCCAGAACGTTATTGTCTCTCTTCCTGTGCGTCTCGCCATGCAAAAAGTGGTTATTCATGCTATTAACAGGTGGTCACATTAATGTGACTGGGCAGTGTACTACTGTTAACCATCAAAGAGATTCGTTCAGTCTTACAACAATGTGGCTGGAGTGTCAAAAAAAAAGTGTTCAAATGTGAGTGAAATCTTATGGGACTTAACTGCTAAGGTCATCAGTCCCTAAGCTTACACACTACTTAACCTAAATGATCCTAAGGACAAACACACACACCCATGCCCGAGGAAGGACTCGAACCTCCGCCGGGACCAGCCGCACAGTCCATGACTGCAGCGCCTGAGACCGCTCGGCTAATCCCGCGCGGCGGCTGGACTGTCTCGTGTGGAGGGTTGGGCCTCCCGGTTTCTCAGGGTTCCATAGCGTGGTCGGAAACTCCCAGAGTTTGCTTCTCAGAAAGTCTTTCCAACTTTAGAACAAACGTCCTTCGTGAAACAGTTAGTGCGGCTGTGCCAGAGCCCTGAGCTCATCGAGTCATCCGAACTGAAGTGGTCTCCCACTATGCAATGTCATCTGCCGGGTGAGCAGAGGACCACACCGAGTGCATACTACGACACGGCGACTGCTCGGGGACTCACTGCAGGCAGTACGCAAAAATCGGACAATGCTGTTATCGGCTCATGCGGTCGGCCGTCCTGAACCTTCAGGCAGCTGCCCTCAGCCACAGGAGTGGTCGCTCTTAAGTCCAGAACAAACCTCGCTCATCTGAAGAAAACAAAGTCCTCAGGCCGCACCTCTCTCTGGGATTCTCCCTTCACGCAACTCACCGAAAGAGCTGCATCCGACTACATTATACAGACAGAGAATAATAAGTTGCTATTGGAAATCCTAATCTCCACAACCATTGTATATTGCTTTCTTTGAACGTGAGCGACATTAACTAGCTTCAATCAAACTCTAACAAAATGAATCAAAGAAAATTATGATAATATAAAATTAGGTATGTCAATCCAGCAATTGACTGACACATATCAGCAATGTTTTATAAATTATTCATACCTCTTCTTCTTCATGCAGTATAACATCCAGCCGGCCGCTGTCGCCGAGCGGTTCTAGGCGCTTCAGTCTGGAACCGCGCGGCCGCTACGGTCGCAGGTTCGAATCCTGCCACGGGCACGGATGTGTGTGATATCCTTAGGTTACTTAGGTTTAAGTAGTTCTAAGTCTAGTGGACTGATGACCTCCGATGTTAAGTCCCATACTGCTCAGAGCCATTTGAACCATATAACATCTAACTGACAAAAGCGTTTCGCCTTTTTGTGCTAAATTTATTTTCAGTTTTTTTTTTTAATTCTTGCCAATATCTGCGTTCCTCTCTTGTGGCAATACGTTAAGAGACGTATTTTCACTTCCGTTAACGAAAATTCTGCACATAATTGTCACCAAATATTTTGGGATTCTGGTTTCCACAATTTTCTCTAAACTTCTGTGCTATATTGTAAGAACTCCAGGTTTACACTATGAGAACTACAATGGCTTTTGTTCTAACGCGAAATCATACGGTGTAACACAAATTTGAACTTACTACCTGATTAGCGATGAAGTGTATCATATTATTTAGTTAAAGAAACAAAACTTGTGAAAAACAGGAAAGCTAAAAAGATTTCGTCGCGAAAATTGCACTATTTTCGGAAGTGAAGTGGTTCAAAAATGGTTCAAATGGCTCTGAGCACTATGGGACTTAACATCTATGGTCATCAGTCCCCTAGAACTTAGAACTACTGAAACTTATCTAACCTAAGGACAGCACACAACACCCAGTCATCACGAGGCAGAGAAAAGGAAATGAAGTGGCAAGGGCGTTGTGTAACCTATACCCATTGGAGAGGAAACGTTAATTTTGACAGAAGAGAGAAGTGACTAAAATAATCCACTAGAGATACATTTGATATAAAAGACGAAACGCATGTGGAAATTAACTGTTACATTCCAGCAAAAAAGGATGTTCGAATTTATAAAACGAGTATTTAGATGCCTGGTGCCACACGGCGGCGACGCGGTTCCGTTCGTCCATTACCTGCACCTTCCTGTGAACTCGTTGCAGTAGATCGCCGTTAGGAAAGCCGAGCACAGACCTACCGTACTGCAACTCGCACCAGGCTGTATACAACGTAACTAATCTAAGATTCGGGAAAAGTCTTAATTTTGAATGAAAGGTGGAAATACTGGCAAAACTTCGGTATGTTCTGAACCTTGAGATGTACTGGTTCTCCTATAACACTGCATCTAAAAATATACCATTCTGTTCTTATATGAACTGCCTGTTGTCCACGTTGCACCTTCAGGAAAGCTTTATTATTATATCACTTAAATTTACATTCAATGTTTTATGCCCTAGGGCAGGTCTTCACATGTAGCTCTCCAAGCAGTCCTGTCATTCTTTTTCTCATAATTGTTTTCCATCCTTATACAATCTGCCATCTGGTATTTTCCGCGTTCTCTTCTTCTTCCATTCATCGTTCCATCACTAGCATTCGTCAGTAAACAACCTCTTCTCATCCAATGTCCAGGCCAACTGTGTTTCCTCTGCTTGATTACTTTCAATATTTCTCTTTTTCCCCCCACTCTTCTCAACACCTCCTCTTTTCTCACTTTGCCTACCCACTTTGTCCGCTCCATCCTCCTCGGAAACCAAATCTCAAAAGCTTCTATTCTTCTTTCTTCCTCTTTCCTCAGTGTTCATGATTCAGCAACGTAGAATGCAATGCGCCATATAAGGAACTTCGTCAGTCTCTTCCTCAGGTCACTGTCCATGCACCTACAAAGAATCTTCCTCTTCTTATTAAACGCCTCCTTGGAAATTGCTGTAGGCGATTTCAACTCCTTATGGCATGTCATGTCTTCTGTAGTTATGCTTCCCAGATATTTGAAAGTAATAACTTGTTCTATATCTTAGTTTCCTAACTTTATAGGTGTTCTTGCTTTCCTTGCACTTGTCGTTATACATTTTGTCTTATTAATTCTCATTCCGAATTCCTCACAGGTCTTATTTAATTCTTTTAACATACCAGTCGTAGTTCTTTCGCTCTCTGCCAATAACGCCATATCATCCGCAAATCGAATACATTCAATCCTTCTACCACCAACCCGCGTTCCTCTGTTTTCTTATAAACATTTCTGAATAACACTAATGGGGAGAGACAGCAGCCTTGCCTCACTCCCCTTCCAATTGTCCTTTCCTCTGTCATCTCATTCCCAATCTGCAATCGTGTTTTCTGCTGTAGGTACAGATTCTTAAACAGCCTTCTATACCTCGACACTGTTCTTCCTTAGAATGTCCATTGATTTATTCCACTGTACTCTGTCAAAGGCATCTCCAAGTCAATGAAAACAGTACCAACTTCTCTCCCTTTTTCTCTGTATCTCTCAATTATAGTTCTCAGCAGTCCAACTGCATCTCTTGTACCTTTCAATCTTCTAAATCCATAGTCTTCCTCTGCAATACTTTCTTCCAGTCTTTCGTGATTTCTATATGTCACCCTTAGTAGAACTTTTGCTTACGGTTCTAAAATGCAGGTACGTAATGAATGTCGGATCTGAAAGCATGGGCGGCCGCGGTGGTCTAGCGGTTCTGGCGCTGCAGTCCGGAACCGCGGGACTGCTACGGTCGCAGGTTCGAATCCTGCCTCGGGCATGGGTGTGTGTGATGTCCTTAGGTTAGTTAGGCTTAAGTAGTTCTAAGTTCTAGGGGACTTATGACCTACGATGTTGAGTCCCATAGTGCTCAGAGCCATTTGAACCATTTTGAAAGCATGCATTATATTTTGTAATTACATTTAAAAACGCCTCTATTCATTACATTCGTGTAGAAATAGAGTTTTTAGGGATTCTCTGGCTCAAGTGGTACTGGATGTGAAATTTTTTCGCCAGAGCACCACATATCAACTGTTTCTCCCTTCCATTTCTGATGTCTACCTGTTTGATTCCTCTCCCTGTGATGACAAATTTGTGATTAACATAGTCAGCTAACAGTTCATAATCAAATGCAGCCTGAACAAAAGCTCCCACGTTCCACGTGTAAAGCTATGTCCCTCTGTTTGTCGTACAACCGTTAAATGACGCAATCGTGAGTCTTCAAGCGTCTTGGAAACTGTAAGAGACACGTGACGCTCAGCGTCTAAAATGCGACGCGCTTGTGACTGTTCTAATATCTCAACACCTAAAGGACGCCTGAGGTTCTGCGTCCAAGTTCCAGCGGACATGGGATTGCTCTGAGGTTTGTTGGATTCGAGTAACTTTCGTAGCTTGAGCTCTCTGAAGCTTACACTTACACTTGCAAGACCGCCTTCTTAGCCGGATGGTAACGCGCTTGCCCCCACTTGCAAGGCTTGTAGTAAAAGTTTTAAATACGGTTCTCGGGATTATTGTCCTATTTTATTGTTGTATCTCCACCAAAACTCGCCAACTATGCTAGTTAATATAGGAACTCAACATCACGATCTACGCGCACAATAATATTGGATATGCATTATCACGAATTAACCCACACACACTAGGAGTCAGCGACCGTCGCACCATCGTCGTCTACATGCCACCCTCTTATACCATATTAAAAAGTATTAGTATTGCTCAAAAATATACAGCTTTCTAAAGTAGCTTACGGCCTTTCTCAGGGTTTAAGCGAAATGACGCAGTGGGTAGCGCACTGGACTCCTCATTTAGGCTATCCGTAATTTCCCTAAATCGTTTTAGGCAAATTCCGGAATCATCCCTTTGAAAGGGCACGGCCGAATTCCTTTCTCCAACCTTCCCTAATTCGATAGGACTGATGACCTACCTGTCTGCTCCACTCCCCGGATTCAACCAACCAAGCAATGCGAGGAATCGCTCTGCGAGGCCCGAATGCTCGAATTTTTCTTCACCCCTGTATATGAATCATCTCTCACATTACCCAACACCATCCTCCGAAAATCTACTGTGCGAACAACTTTTTTCTTTCGCCAGCTGTCAGTAGCTTCAAAAACCCAATTTCTTTTAAGTTTCTACCCACAGCGAAGTTTTTTTCCCACTAGGATGACGCCAATTGTGAAACTGTTCTCTGAACATTTGTTTGCCTTTCGTACACACCATTATAATGCATGCATCTTGACACCTAGCCATGATCTACAAAGAACTGTCTGGTCCACTAGAGCACTGCACTGGCTTGGCGAAGCCGCGTGAGCTGCACTCGTTTCCCATCGCTCGATTGTCAAGCAGTCCGGGTTCACTCGGTCGGCATCTCCCTGACACGGCTGAGGACTCGCCGACAGCAACCGAGGCGCACACCGCCGCATTGTGGTTAAGAAATCACCGCAGATCGCTACGTCACAACGCCGCGCGGCGTGTGCTTGTGAGTTAAGGAAGCGCCTCACTGCGGCCTACTCGGAGATTCGCAGCCTATGTGCAAGCGGACACAGCTGCGTGACCACCACGTTCTTGGTTGCTTGCTTTAGTCTTGGCTTCGGAGGGGCTGTGGTGAATGAAACAATTGAGTTTGGGGTGTCACCATCAGATTAGAAGGATCTCGTCTGTTGATCTGCTGCTCTCCGGACCGTGATGGCGTCGGACTGTTCTTCCCATACTGCAGGGATTTCGACTGATGGTTGAACTTAATTCGTTAATGACGAGAACAGGGGAAGAGTACAGACTAGAAAGAGACAGCTAAAAGAAAGCAGATATTCCCGTAAACATACTGAAATCAGATGGAGTCTCGATGCAAGTAGATGGTAACCAGCGGGCTACACATGCGATCCGTACGGTTGGTGTAGGCCAAGATACAAGTGGATGTAAAGACATAAAATACGAACATATGTAATGATAACTATTCCACTCTTTAGAGAGATCTTTGAGGCAGTTACTCAAAGACGAACTCTACAATTCGAATCGCAAATTAAGGTCAAGAGCCACGACTAGAAACATTTAGCGAGCAGCACGACGCAGATCACGGATTTAGAATTGATAAAAACACGATGCTGATGTGTGAGTGAAATCTTATGGGACTTAACTGCTAAGGTCATCAGTCCCTAAGCTGACACACTACTTAACCTAAATTATCCTAAGGAAAAACACACACACCCATGCCCGAGGGAGGACTCGAACCTCCGCCGGGATGAGCCGCACAGTCCATGACTGCAGCGCCTCAGACCGCTCGGCTAACGAGGCTGATCGCTCTCGGTGGAAACCGAAAATTTGCATCTTCAACAAGGTAGGCTTTGCTTTAACCGTTCTATAGCGGATGTCTTCATAAAAGCTGAACATCACTGTGCTTGGTTACTTTCAAGGCAGTATAAAATTATGTGACACTCTATGTGTAAGGATGTAGAACATGTCATAAAATAAGAATAAATTTATACCAATAATAAAACTGTAAAATCGTAGTGCCTGTTTGTTTGAACACGCTATACACCAAATGTTCCAGACGAATTTTCATGGGGTTTTCAGAAATAAACTGAGCATACCTGGGGTGAAGTATAGGCTTTAACTCGTCAAAATCGGACAACACGAAAAAAATATGTCGTTATGTCAAGTTTTATGTAAAACTGTCGTGTCTGTCAGTTTGTTTGTTTGAATACGGTAATGTCCAAAACTACTAGACAAATTTAGACAGAGTTGTCACAGATAAAATGGGAGCAGCTTGGGGCAACGTACTGGCTTTATTTCATTCAAATAGAATCACGAAAAAATCGTAATTTAAAGTGTTATCTGTGTCTGTCATTTTGTCTCTTTGAACGTGCTATTCGTAAGGCAGTAGGGCGATTGACAGAACCCTTTGAGATATTGGACAAAATCAGCAACGCATGAGTGGTGTTACTATCCTTTCTGGCGGCGATTTTAGACAGTCATTACTAGTCGTACTACGGGGAACAAGGGAGAATGAGGTAACAGTGAGCTTGAAGAGCTTATGTCTGTGGCGACACATCACGCGGATGCACTAAAAAATGAGCTTGCGGCTGCGAATATGAGGCAACACAAATTCACAGGAGTTTTTTATACATTTTTAAGAATTAGCGAGGGCAGGTATCCGGAAGAAGATGGTGACATCTTTTTGCGTGGTAATTTTTGTCGTATAATGCTTTCACTTCAAGACCTCAGTTCTTGCATTTACTGTGATGCAACGCAAACAGCTCAGAAAAATTCTTATCTATGTGAAAGAGCTACATTAATATCTCGGGACGATTAAGCTGCAAGAATTGACTTTCCCTTCGTTCTGTTGCTCAAACAATTTCATATGAAGTTAGATTAGCTCTGATTTTGTTGTCTTTAATTATTCTAATTGATAGTTTTAACATGTTTGTTTTTATAAACTATCAAACTTATTCAGGGAGAAAAAAATGTAACTCTGTTAACAGAATTATGGAGAAAAATAATTCTACCAATTATCGAGTCGAAAAATTAAACTCTCTAGCGCACCTGGCCTTCCACCAAACAAAATTAATTTGAAAAACGGCGTCCCTATTATTTTGTTGAGAAATTTAAGCCCACCGAAACTGTGTAACGCAACGAGGCTTAAATTAATTTCTCTCCAGTGAAATATCATAGAGGCGGACATTTTAACGGGGAGTGGTGCAGACGAGCGAGTTTTTATACCACGAATTCCGCTAATTCCTAACAGTTCACCATTCCACTTTAAGCGTATACAATTCCCGGTAAGCTTATATTATGTCATGACCACAAAGAAAGCACAAGGCCAGACGCTGCGTGTTTCGGGCATCAATTTTAGGTTCAGTTGCTCCTGACACGGCTAGCTCAGCGTGGCTCTCTCGCGTGTTAGTGAAACAAGCAAGCTCTTTTTTCAAGTCCCCTATCATACTACTTCAACACTGTATACAAAAAATTCTCATAATAAGTCAGAAATAAGTTCCACACTTACCTATCTCGGAAGCAGCTATAAATAAACACACGGGAAACGTCGTGTTTTTCAACTAGTAATAAGTATCTGCAAAAATACCTGAATAATTGACAATTTTTTACCAAAGTCAGTGAATTTAAATCTTTATATATGTATTATTATTATTTCTAATACCGAATCCATAAGCCGAGATTCTAGTTTTACAAAAGATGCAGGGTATTACTCAGGAGAAACTTCAGTAAGGTAGAACTGTTCTGTAAAGTAGTAGTTAATACTCCGGTTTCTAACAATACCACCACTTGTAAAGTAGGTTAGAAATCAGAGTAATAATGTTGCTCACGCAGCATATGTTCGCTTTATCGGGCAACAACAAAGTTATGAACTGTGTATGGTATCGTCAGAATGGAAATAATGAAGTCACTGTATAAAAGTCATTAATTTTGGCACTTATCTTGAATGGATTCCCACGTAGATTTCGTCGAAGTTTTTATGGCTTATCTTGTTGATTCTAGGGTGATTCCACTTTTACTGCTAGAAGGTCAAGATCTGTATTTTATCAATATTTGAAGACCTAACAAATGCGTTTTTCAGGAAATTCTTAATGATCAGAACAATGGTATGGCAGAAATAACTTTTGACTTGGTGTTCACGATCCAAATTTTTATTAAACGTCTTGTAAATTCATATATACTTCTTCTTAATTGTCACATCATCAAGAGAACAGTTTTGTACCAATCTTCATATATTTAATTTCCATTTTAACCAAACACAAGACTTGACTGTTCTTTTACAAAGCGAAATAACAACTTAACTTCTGCAAAGTAAAACAAAGACTGCCCTGTGCGCATTCGCGCCAAAACGGTTACAAGTAAGTCAAAGATTATGACAGTCTCACAGAAATGAATACACACAAGAAGCATATCACAGTGATATATCGATACATCGGAGTACCTATACATTAATAAAACCAAATGTGAATATTGTCACAAAAATATGCCTGTTACTTCGCAGAAAAGTAGTACGATATTACTGGTATCGAGAACTGGGGTTGGAGTGCCGTAATGGTCACGTAAATAGAGAACCATTACAAGTTCCATGAGCAGGCTTCTTCCTAATGTTATTAAATTCAGATCACGAATAAGCTGGACTACACATTTTTGGTCTTGGAAAGCTGTAGCTTGGTTTGCTGACTTATCGCAAAAAAAGATCCCTTAACTGTAGAATGAAAGAAAGCAAAGAATGCTAACGTTTTTCTTTTATTTTTTTTTATTTTTTGCATTACCTGTGTCTCACAACATCATCATTGGAGTTATACTGATCCAACCTATCCGGACAACCTATGTAACTCTGGAGTGCCACTAGATTTCACTCGAGACGGGCCAGCCAGTATAAAGGTATTGTGTGGTCGTAGAGAAGCAGTAACAGTGGAATGGCTCGGTCAGAAGAGCTTAGCGACTTCTATCGTGGACTAATCACTGGATGTCATCCGAGTAACAAATCCATCAGGGACATTGCACCCCATGTAAAGCCGCCCACCTCGGTCACTGGTGCTGAGATGTGTAAATGGGAAGGAAGAACCTCTGGTAAACCAAGATCAGACAAACCTCGTTTACAGACAGATCGAGACCGGCGAGCGTTGCGGAGAGTGGTTCTACACAATCGCATGAAATCGGCAGAAAGAATCACTCGTGAGTTCCAAAGTGCCATCGGCAATCCAGCTAGCGTAATGACTGTGTGCCTGGGAATAAAAAGGATAGGGTTCAATGGTCGAGCAGTTCCTCGTTAGCCACCGCAACCACATTTTGTAGTCGGTGCTAAGCGACGCTTGATGCACGATGGATGGCTGGAACCAACTGATTTGGAGTGATCAATCGCGCTATACCCTGGGGCAACCTGATGAAAGGGTTTGGGCTTTATCAATGCCTGGAGAACGCTAGCTGCCATCACGTGTAGCGCCAACAGTGAACGACGGAAAAGATGGTGTTATGCATGGGGGCGTTTTTCGTGGTTAGGTTGTGGTCCCCCTACTCCGCTTAAGAAAGTGCTAAATGCGGAAGTATATGAACATTTTATAGCACTGTGTACTGTGTACAGTAGGAACAGAGAAAAGAAAGTCGTTGTATCAGCATGACAATGCACCCTGTCATGATGTGGCATCCGTGAGGCGATGGTTTGTGGACAATAACATTTCTGACATGGACTGATGGGCCCAGAGTCCTGACCTCAACCCAGGGGAATACCTTTGGGATGAGCTAGAAAGTCGACTTCTCTCCAGACTCCAGCGTCCAACGTCTCTGTCTTCTCTGATTTTGGTCTGGAGGAAGAACGAGCTGCCATTCGTCCACAGTCATTGGTTGGTTGGATGATTAAAGGGACCAACTAGTATGGCATCAGACCCTTTTTCCTGAAACAGCTGGGTCTATAAGACTGTAGATCAGAGATAAACCACCGCCCAAAACCCGGGGAAAGAAAATCCCAAGATTTACCATAGGTCACCGAAGCTGAGCTAAGGGACAAAAAGAAGAAATGGAGACAGAGAAAGAAACGCAGACAATGCGCCCCATCTAGGGGGCAGCTGGAAGCCTCTGAAAGCAGAGTTCAATGAGGGGACACATATCCCCCGGCTCCCGCCATTTACCAGAGGTACTCCACTCACATACTGCCTTCGAAAGCATAGCAACATTTACAGGGCAAGAGAAACACAAAGAGACAAAAGATGAACAAGTTTAACCGAGCACAGGAGAGGGGAGGTTGTGGGGGAGGAAGAAGAGTAAAAGAGCAGGTGGGTGAGGACCAGGGTGGACCACCAAGCTCAGACAGTCGCAGCCCAATCTGGGCAGAGGAAGAAACGGACCTGTCAGTGGGCCGATAAGGTTAAGAGCCCTCCCTTAAAGAGAGTGGTAAAAGCCAGCTTCACGAATAAAACGTAAAACTAAGTCAACCACTGAGACATCGTCTCCCAACGCCAGCGATAGCAAGTCAGGGAGATTATAGAGTACATTGCAGGGCGGCTATGCTGGGACAGTCTAGCAAAATGTGCACCACCATCAAATGGAAGCCACAACAAAAGTGGGGTGGGTCCTTGCTACAGAGGAGATGACCATGAGTCAGTCAAGTATGGCCAATGCAGGGCGGGCAAAGGACAGTATAGTCTTTGTGAGGGGCCTGCATGGAGGACCTCCACAGATTCGTTGTCTCCTTTATAACCCGTAGTTTGGTGAGGTCAGAGTGACCCTTTCCATATTCCACCATGTTCCAGGCACCTAAAACTTGATGGCGTAATACCGACCGGAGGTCTGTTTCCGGAATACCGATTTCAAGATTTGGTTTACTGGTAGCCAGTTTGGCCAGCAGGCTGCCCTGGGATTCCGACGTGACGCAGGGTCTACACAAAGGTCACTGAGCGTCCACACTATTCAAGGCCATTCAGGGAATTCTGGATAGAATACACCAAGGAATGGCGTGGGTAGCACTGATGGGGAGCTTGTGGATAGCTCAAGGAGTCACTGGAGATGAGGAATGACCACCACTACCACAACCAGTGCAGGAATGGATATGCTCAAGAGCACAGGAGATGGCTACCAACTCCACAGTGAAAACACAACAGCCATCCGGCAGGGAACACAGCTCAGTATGAGCAGACCCAGACTAGTACCTTCAGAAAAGACTTCCTGACACATAAATAACACTTGTTGAGAAATTCTCCTCTTGCTATTGCCAGTCTGTTTTGCGTCTTCTCTGCTTTAGCCGTCATCAGTTATTTGGTGCCCAAATAGGAAATCTCATCTGCTACTTTTAGTATCACATTTCTTAATCTAATTCTCCCAGTGTCTCCTGATTTAATTCGACTACATTTCATTACTCTTGTTCTACTTTTTTTGATATTCATCTTACAGCCTCGTTTCAAGACACTACCCACACCTTTCAACTGCTCTTCCAAATTCGTTGGTGTCTCTGGGAGAACTGCAATATCATCGGAAAACTTCAAAAATTTTCTTTCTACTCCCTGAATTTTAATTCCCTTTTCAAATTTATCCGTAGTTTCATTTACAGTTTGCCCTCAGCAAGAAATAAAGACGTAGTGTGGTTACCTGCCATTATTAGCCGATGCAGGAGGCGATTTATAAATTTGTACTGTAGCCTTCTTATGAAAACAATGATTTATTTGTCAGGTCACTAGGTTCAGACATTAGTGGATTACTATTGCATTTCTCTCTAATTGACGTCATGCTGTCTGTTGGTACCTCTCCGAATTTCCATTGTTCAGTTGCTCTGCCGTAGCCAAAATGGCATTAAACAATGAAACGACATTATGCGGCATGTACCCCTTTTGTTCACGCCATACAAGTTCTAAGTTGACATACCTTATGGTGGCACATTTGTCATGTTATTGTAAAGCTTAGATTTTCTTGTACTATGTTTTTATTTAACTTTACGTTTTAGATGTATGTATTCATTATTGTACAGGATGATCCAGAAAGAAAGCCGCTTTTCAACTGTTTGCAAAAACATTATTAACATAGGTATTGATGATTTACAAATCCAGACGGGTTAATGAGTCTTTGGACTCTCACGTGGTATACAGCTCTCACTTCTTCACGTCACTCAAATGAGCACCGGCTTTGTCGGAGCACTCGGCAAAGGGTTCTCCAGTACAGCAACAGTAATACCGGGGACTTCTCTGTGGATGTTGGACTCCAGCGCCTGAAGATTTGTAGGGCGATTTTCGAACACTCTGGACTCGAATTAAACCCACGGGAAGAATTCGGGAGCGGGCAGATCGGGTGAAACGATGCTTATACGCGGTCGATGTTTTCCCGCGTCCACACTTTTCAAGAGTCGCCCAGGAGACTTTCTACCACACACTGACCCACTCCTGCGCCACTTATCTACCTAACACCGTATGGTATGGCCATCCGGGACGTGTCTGCAGTGGTTTAATCTGTGGAGAGCTCTTTGGGTCGCTATTGTCGACCTCGTTTCAGAGTAAAGCTCTACCACACGGACACGGTCTTGCACACTCCACTTTTCTATCGTAACTGAATCATCCATTCACTCCCTTGCAACGCCGCCAGCGTGTCACCGACTGCCTGCACTCGCACCCGCACTAAGAGTAGCCGACTGAAAAGCGGCCCTGTATTTGGACTTTGGACTGCGTCCGTCCATATGAAGAGCATTTTTGCTGTCTTACAGCACATTGTATATTTTTCTTGTGACATAGTGGTTTAAACCATTGTATGAGGCAACTAACACTGCTCTGTTTTAAGAACACGTAATTTTTTGTGATTGAGTTTTTGTGTATACCGTGCTGTGTTTTTATATTGCTTTAAGCCTGTAACCAGATGGCATTTTATATTGCCGAAACTAGTAATCCACTGATGTGTTAACATAGCGACGTTAGCAAATAAATAGAAGTCTTCATAAGAAGCCCACAGTTCAAAGACGCTGTGATAGCAGCTTGAAGCAGTGGTGCCGTGCGGAGAATCCCAGATGAGCCCGGTCGATGCCACTGTACGTGTGTTGAGTAACTTGTGGAGGGGTGTGCAGTGCCGTTAATCGCCGGCCCCGGGTTAATTAGACAAAGCGCCGACAGCAGGCACCACTGCTGCTCCTGTGTTCTTCCTTCTCAAGGACACCTGCTGGGCGACGTTCTGCAAAGCCCCCCACGGGTGCGCACACCGACACTGCAAGTTCCTTCTGCTGCGTTGATGCGCGGACTCATGGGGACCATCAGGTTTATACATGGTCCATATAATAAATACCCGGAAAAGTTGTATAAAAACACAAAACTTCAACAAATTTTGAGCTTCTTTTTTATTTTTTGGTGGCGTCCTGGAAATATTATCATATGGAGCTGGCAGACGTGTCTCGTGAACGAGGTGCTGCTAGTCAGTTAAACACGATGGCAGCGCCTTTGCAGGTTTGCACCAAGGTGGAGCAACGGACGGTCCTTAGATTTCTGTTAGCTGAAGGGTGTAACAAGTTTTGAAGATTCCATGCGCCGAAAATGCTCTCAGGAAGAACAACATTGCGAGAGCTGCTTAGTTGATACAAGAGGACAGGCGTATTACCGTGAGTGATGCTGCAGGAACGATTAACATCGATGTCGAAACGGAACACGAGATTCTTAATGACGTACTGACGTTCAAGAAAGTGTGTGCAATGTGGGTTCTAAAACATATGACATCAGAATTGAAAGAAAGGCTCATGGACGTGTGCAGGGAGTCCTGAAGTTCGTTTGCTTGCCCCACCCCCTCGTAATTCCCTGATCTGGCACCTTCAGGTTGTCACAGTTATGGAAACGCAAAAGCCTGGCATTAGTAAAAAATAACGGAAAGACTTTCCAAACGTAGGCAGAAACAACAGAAAGTAATAGAGTTCCTCTCATCTAGGGGAAGTTGACCGCTCGCCCTCCTTTCATGGAGAGAGATTTGGGAAAGAATAGCTCATCCATAAAGGAGACAGCGTTTAGAACGCTAGTGCGACCCTTTCCAGGTCGGACTAAAGTAAGACTCCGAAGCAATTCAGATGCGTGCTGCTGTCTTCGTTACCGGTAAGTTGATCAGCACGCAAAGATTACGGAGATGCTTTGTTTTAGCGAGGCACTATTGCGGAAATTTATAGAATCGGCATTTGAGCCGACTGCAGGAGGACTAAGAAGATATGGTGCGAGAAATTAGGGCTCATACCCAAAGGCTTTTCAAAAGTCATTTTCCCCTCGCTCTGTTTGTGGATAGAACAGGAAAGGGTTAGTAGTCGTACGTGGTACCTTCCGCCATGCACCGTAAAGTGGCTTGCGGAGTATATATGTAGATGTGTCTGTAGATGTAGATATAGATTTACACGTTCACGTAACCAAAGTCAGCAGAACTGCGTACAAGATCGTAGCGCTAAGTGAAAGGTTGATTATGGCGAACGCACACTACGATTTTATATTGCGTAAATAAGGCGTTACCAAAGTTACGAGCGTTTTTTGATATTACAGAATCTGGGGCAGCAGGCCTCTACGGCCGGTCGTGGAAATAGGTTGCCAGAGGTCACGATGTCTGTAGTTCACCACACTGGGCGGGATAGCAGAGGCGATGAGTGGTTGCCTGGTGGTTGCCCGACGCGTTGTCACGAAAATATCACTTCTAAAACATTTATTTATTGTTCATCAACTACAACAATCGTGCTGCCTGAGTTCCTGCCGCCGTATGTAACGTACAAGTAAAACTGTAGTTTGCCTCGATAATAAAAGGTGTAGACCTGTCGAAATATCGGCGGTTGTCGGCGACGTCACCATGCTGAAATCCCGTAAGTTATTTGTGCAACAATCGTGATGATACTCGGAGAAGTCAAACCTCCAGGTCGTAACTGGTATATGGCCAGTGAATAGGCGCAGGTGTCAGTGGGCAGCTTGACATGTTGTTGTGTCATGAAACCGTTGGGTGATGGCTGAGTAATTCTGAAAAGTCTTCGACTGCAGCCCAGGACAGGGCGTGCACAGGCACATGGAATCACACTGCGAACCCATAGTCCAGTCAACAAACGAGAATTAGGGGGGAAAATCGTGCAGTCGCAAATTTGTGCACAGTGCTGGGGGGAAATGTCATGAACAACATACGGAAAATCTTGACCGGTGGGGTGTGAACATTGGTGTGGGAGGGACGGGGGTTAAAGATCACTTTTTATGCTTTTTTTCTAATAACTCGAAAACTTCATCTAGTAGAGAAATTTTTTTTTTCAGTACAAAATCAAAGTATACTAAATTTCCTACAAGAAACCTAGAACTAATAGTTTCCGCATTGCAAGAGACGGCAAAATTGTAAGTTGATAAAAATATTGTTTTAACGGTATAAAATTAATGTCTACCTTTAAATGAAGTGTGTTAAAAACAAATGTTGTTTACTGCTTATAAATGCTCTAAAGCTGTATTTAGCGATAAATTGTGCCCTGGGGATGTAAATGGGAGAAGGGAGGGATGTGCGGGGTAGAAGCGCGAAGGAAGGTAGGTCGATCGATTGTGTTCATACACTTCCCTCCTTCGTATGTCTGCAGGTGATTCCCCACTTCATGTACCACACTACGTCACAAGAAGAAACTACAGGGAGCCTCATAAAGTTATGTCGGCGCTTCGCAGTGCGGTTTATGAATCACTGACGATGTAGTGTGCAAGAATGCCCAGGGCATCATTATTTTCCACAGAATGCATTAACACTACATGGAATGTAGATATTACTACCTAATCATCCAGTACGGCAGCTGTAGTGTAGTGTTCTTCTGGGAAAGGCGACTTTCCCCACCACGAGCGCTGCTCGATTTTAACTTTACAGGCAGACTGTACCTCCCTGGCATTTCCTGTCCAGTTCTCCTGTGTGAATGGACAAAATAACTTTACTTATATTGTGTTAATACACTGGAGTTATTTTCAGTTTGTTAAATGAGTAGTTTTTGCAGGTGTTAAATAAGCTTTTATGTAAAACATGCTCCTTGTAAACAAAGGCTGAGAAGTGTTTAATTTGCAGGTGTGATGTTGTCAGTGACTTATGTAGTATCGGAGGGAAATGGACAGGTTTTGGTATATGTTTGCATCCTGCTGCTGTTCATCATTGACAGTATATTGTAAAGCCGTGTAATTGTACTGTAGTCACTTGGTAGTGAATTAATGAATGGCCATAAAGTTACTGCTCTTCTCTCGCCATTAATTGTGTTACTGTTAGGCTGCAGAAATGTTTTCCATTCAGGAATTGCTGGCAATTGTACAGCGGGCTGTATCGAGTGGAGCAACTTACCAAACATCCGCAGAATATCTTCCAAGATTGGTGTGGGATGTGTGCCGGAATGAGACTGATCAAACTTGAAACAGTGACCTTATGTAATGTTTTGCTTGACTTAACGTGAGGTATCTGAATTTCTTTAATACCTAAGTGATCTGTAGCGAGGGGTTTAATTTAAGTCTCTGGGTCTATTCAGATGGTGGGTGAGCTGAGGCTGGGATGATGCGTTTAATACCCCTCATGCTGTTGTAAGTATTCCACGCACTGATAGCGGAGACAATGAAATCGACATCATCGAATACATACTGAAGCGTGTTACACTTGGAATAGGCCCTTCAGTGTGATAGACAATTGACAGCTCCAGGTGTTGAGCTTTTTCACACATCTCACTCAAGAACTGCAAATAAGTACTCACTTCCTAAACCGAAAGTAATTCTACTGCATAAACACAGGCTCAGGGAAGTTATTTTGCCTACTCACGTAAGAGCACTGGACGCGAAATGCTGGGAGGGGGGGGTCTACCTGTAAAGTGAAAATCGAACAGTGCTCGTAGTGAGAGACGTTGCCTTCCCCAGACTAACGTTACACTACAGCTGCCGTACAGGATGACTAGGTATTAATTTCTCTTCTAGCAGTGCAGAACAGTGTGCAGGGATTTACGTAGAAAGTGGCACTGTACTTCTATTGTTTTAATGTTAGTAGTGACAAATATCTTCATGCGATGTATCTAATATATTTACACGCATTTTGTGGAAAATAAAGATCCACTGGGCATTTCTGCACGCTGAGTCGCTAGTGATTCATAAGCTGCGCTTTGGAGCGTTGGTGTAACTTTGTGATGCACGCTGTAGTTGCTTCCAGTGCGGAATCAGCTGCTTGACCATATGTGTGCAGGTCTTTGAAGGAGGCATGAACACAATCCGACGACCTGCCTTCCCTCTCGCGTTGACTCCACACATGTCCTCCTCCCTCCCCTGTTACACCCCCAGAATACAATTTATCCCTCAATACGGTTCTACGGCACTTATAAGTGGTAAATACATTTGATATTTCTTTTTAAACCACTTCATTTACAAATAAACATTATTTTTATAGCTTCAATCCAAAATTTTTAGTGCATGAAATATACTCACAATTGCGATATGGTCAACCATCAACGGTATAATGGAATGGTGACAGTAAACATCTGTGCCAGACGAGGACTCGTACCCATATTTCCAGCTTAACGCAAGCAGTCGCCTTACCGTTAGACTATCCGTGCACGATTCAGGGCCAGGTTCAAACTCCCATATGTCGTCAATCATGTGTCTACATCCATTAATATATTCTCGTACAAGCAGAAATTTTATTTGAAAGTCGCTGGCCCCGTGACGATGGATAAATACGATATTTCAGTGGCTGTGTCGTTCAGAAGGACGACGCAAGGTTCCTTCAGGCAAGTATGCGTCTGCGAAGGAACTTGGCGTCGCACTTCTGAACGACACAGCCACTGCAAAATCGTAATATTTTTAATAGTCTGCGATTTCTTAGTCTCCTGCAACGCGGAAACTAATAGTCCTATAGCAGAAAATCAATAGACCTTTCTTGTTGGAAATTTTATGTAGTTTAATTTTGCACTGGGAAACATTTTGGCTAGGTGACGCGGTTTCCTATTTATTAGAGAATAACATAAACAAGTGACCTTTATACCCTCAACACCAACACTCACACTCCACCGGTCAGAATTTTCAGTATGTTCCGTTCGTGACACTCGCACCTAGCACTGTGCAAAAATTTGTGAAAACACAATTTTTTTCCCTAATCGATCTTTTTTGGCCTCGTTGACTTTGCTACTAGGACAAATGAGACAGCTTATTGCTGCAGCTATGTCATGCCACAAGAGTAGGTACAGGCAGTAAGGAGTTTGCCTTCACAAGTGATGGCAGCTCAACGGCTACACGGGCCTCGAACTGTAGACCTCCAGGGCAGGTGGTCGCAGCATCTTAAGCAGGCCCCCAGGTAGCCTACCGGCTGGAGGGTGCTGAGTTCACAACATGGACTAGGCACAACCAGTGTGAGTACAGCTGGCAGCGGCAGAGTCCTTAGATCGTGACTGGTTGATTCCCTCTCGGGACTGATGGCTGGCACACTGCGATACCTTTGACTAAAACTGACAAGTATTTATACGGAGTTCGCCGGTCTTTAGTTTGCTACAGCCTAAGTTTGTAACACGTAAGCCATTAGAAAATCATGACGTGGATGTATAGCAATCAGTTCCCCAACGGTACAGTGGCTCTGCCATTCTGGTGCCTCGCTGATATTACAGCTCTGGTCGCTCGGCTGGCCCGTCAAATCGGAAGTTCTTGCACCAACAGACAGCCCCTACTGTAACAGCGTCTAACCCGCTTCCGTGGCCTCTTGCATTAGCCGTTGCAGGTGTCTCAGCTTTACTCAGCGGCGCCAGTAAGTTATTTATCGTGCAACGTTGTTACTGCTCTCAGATTAATAGCATGACATGTGTACTTCTCAAATTCTCGGACGAGTACTTTCCAGATGCTATACTTTCTGAAGTGCAATTTCTTGGAAGTTATGTTACAGTGATGTACTCAACAGTGAAGTATACAAATTGTTGATATTATGTAATACTCCTCATGTATTTCATAGTTGTCATTATTACAATCCTAGCCATCTGTGCCACGTTAAAAGTGCGAATGACGGTACGTTATAAAGGGGGAGGGGTGGGTGGAAGGCAGGGAGACAGTAAAAAGCTGCGTCCCCTCCCCGCTGCTACCCGACTCCTGGATGCGCACTTGTCTGCGGTTGCCAGGTAATTGGAGTGCTCTCTCTCTCTCTCAGTTTGGTGGATCGTATGTGCTGGATTCTTCAACAGTTACCCCAGAAAACTTAGGTGGCGTCTTCCTCACACCAAAACAAAATGTCGATACAAATATGCTAGAAGACTTTTAGTTCTTAAGGTAATAAAAATAAGGTTAAGCTACCCAGAGACTGGGTTTAAATTCGTATGTGACGCTTCCGTAAAGCATTTTTCTTGTAAAATATGTAAACTGCAACCATACAGAAGTCCTAAGAGAAAAGACATTGCATTTCTGTCACAGACTGCCTACAAAGGATAGATAGTATCATAAAAATATGTTATAAGATGAACATTAAAACAAGTAAAGTAAGGACAATTGAATGTAGTCGAAACAAATCAGACGATGTTCAG
Source organism: Schistocerca serialis cubense (assembly GCF_023864345.2). Taxonomy (NCBI): domain Eukaryota; kingdom Metazoa; phylum Arthropoda; class Insecta; order Orthoptera; family Acrididae; genus Schistocerca; species Schistocerca serialis. The sequence continues at coordinate 411,307,370 of NC_064641.1, read as the reverse complement.
CTAATTAGGAAATTGGCAGATGAGTTTTGCTATTTGGGAAACATCTCCCAATCCTCAATAAATGTGATCGGGTGCCGCCGATTTTGCCAAGCTGGTGGTTCTTTGCCGTTTCATTCACGCATGTGTCAATGTCGCACACCTCCGTCATCACGCCTTAAGAGGACTTGAAACAGGAGGGGTTCAATTTTCGCCGAATGATTTTTAAAGGTCCTTAGTGGTTCCCACTTGTACACGACAGCAAAAATTGCGGGGGCACTGCACTATAAAGGGTTGCGACCACGTCCAATGGCGACTGAGCCCCACAGTGAGCTTAGAGAGGTGTTGATGCGTCCGGGGCCGTCAACAGCGTCAAAGGTCGTCAAGAACGTCGTGCTGTTGCTCATCGCACTGAGAACTGTCATTTTCAAGCGCGAAATGCGCTGAAATCAACGTCTCAAGTTAAGGTGTGGATTGATTAACGCCCTTTATGTCATACCGTTAGGCCTTTTCGTGTCGACTCTGATCGACGGTGTGTCTGAAATCTTTTCCTCGGCCACCCATAAGAAAACCGTGTGATTTCAACGCTGGGTATCGCCTTTTCGACTCCATCTCAGAGGCTTCAAAGCAAGTAAGAGGGGACTGTGACGACCTTCCTATCATATCGTGTGACACGTCCGTGGTCAGTGTGGGCAGAATTGTGGTGAAATTTGCGGATTGGCTGCTTATGCGACATTATTAACCCACCCCGCACGTCACATGGGTTTCTGAATTATGGTCTTTTTTTGTTTTATTTTTCACGTGCCTACAACTTGCTGTTGGAAGCGTCGTCGAGCCCGAGGGTGACGTCAGGGGAGCCATGTTTTTGCACCATTACAGAGGAAGGTTGTACGCTCCTTCGAACTAATTTTAGAACTCATACGTTGCAGCGGGAGACAATTATGGCAGAGTGAATTACCCTATTGCACCGCGAATATTGCGGAAATGGAGAGTGCTATTGATGTGCGGTTTCCACAGAATCGATTGGTACTCACGGGCTCGTATTCTTAATACTTAGAAAGTGTATTTTTTGTGCAGACATACACTTTATTAAATGGAACAATGCCTATTGACATCAACGAACTAAAAGTAGGGTAAATTACAATGTCAGTGGTGTTTGTTGCAGGATTCTAGTAAGATTCTTTTATGAGAAAACGAATTTTGAAAAGTTCCCACACCGACAGTTGTACAGTTGCTGTGGTAACACATACTAAAGAACAAAAGCGCATACATTAGTTCGTGGATTCTGACCAGTAATGAGACAATTGAGTGGCACAGTTTGTGGTCAAAATTACCACCGGCAGCAGTAATACAGGCTTCCAGTTTGGTATGGACTGCTGACACATGCTAGCATTTTAACAGAGATTTCCGAGCAGGCTGCAATAATACGTCGTTGCAAATCGTCAGATGTAGGTGGTATGTCCTTGCAGACAGCGTCTTTCATCTCTCCCCAGAGAGAAAAGTCTACAGATGTCAAATCTGGAAATCGAATCGGTGAAGGTACAGAACGTCTGCGCCCGGTCCAACGACCCGGAAACCGTTCGTGAAGACATGCTATAATACTCCGTGCACTGTGGGCTGAACAGCTGTGATGTTGGTACCAGAGGTTCCTCCTAGTTGCAGAGGAATGTCTCCTAGCGTCCGTGGAAGATTGTCTGTTAGGAAGCTGCGATACTTGTGCAAATTACGTTTCCGTCTATCAAAAACGGACCTATAAGCTGATAGTTCACCATCCCACACCACACGTTTATACTCTATGGACGCTGACGTTCCACCTGACAAAGCCAACGGGAATTTTCAGCAGACCAGTAGTGCATATTTCGGTGGTTTATCTGGCCATGAATGGTAATTGAGGCTTTACCGAGCGAGGTGGCGCATTGGTTAGACACTGGACTCGCATTCGGGAGGACGACGGTTCAATCCCGCATCCGGCCATCCTGATTTAGGTTTTCCGTAATTTCCCTAAATCGCTTCAGGCAATTGCCGTGATGGTTCCTTTCAAAGGGCACGGTCGACTTCCGTCTCCATCCTTCCCTAATCCGATGAGACCGATGACCTCGCTGTCTGGTCTCCGTCCCCCAAAAACAACAACAAACAACAACAACTAAACAAGATACATGATACATCTGGAGTATACTGTCTTAATAACCATGTACAGAAGTTAACACGATTCTCATAATCGTTTCCAAGCAGCTCTTAATGGAGAGAGATGGGATAGGGGCAGAGCCAACATCGATGACAATGCGTAGGACACTTGCGTGGCTCATGTCACTTCCTCATGCAATTGCGCTGGCGCTAACGTACGGATCAACTGCAACACCAGGAGGAATCTCCCATTTCTTCTGTCGTCACTTGTTTCCGTCTATTACGTTGTCTAGGTCTTACACTATCACTTTCACATAACTGATTCAAGAGGTTCATAAATAATAGTCGAAATGTCTGATGTGCATTGGGATGTCTTGCCGAATACACAGTACAAGAACTAACTGCATTCGTTCTACACTCTCCATACAGCATGACATCTGGTAAATCACATGGTCCTCTCACGACCCACTGCTTGGACTGTCACGGGCTGACTGACTAGCAGGTCGTAGTGCACTCAAGGAACACAAAAGCACACTGTAAGCAAACATAACGACACCGTACCAAGCAATTTAGCAGGTCGTAGTGCACTCAAGGAACACAAAAGCACACTGTAAGCAAACATAACGACACCGTACCAAGCAATTACGCAGGGGGAAGGCACAAACAAATGTCGGTCTGGAAACTTGTCAAAATACGATATCTTGTAAATGACTGGCACTAGAATCTTGCAACAAACACCACTGACAATCTAATTTACCTTACTTTTAGTTTACAATGTCAATGGGTAGTGACCCATTTAAAAAGCATACGTTTGCACAAAAAATACACTTTCTAAGTATTATTACAATCTGTTTATTGGCTAATAATACAAGCCCCTGACTACCAGTCCATTTGTGAAAACAGCATATCAATAGCACTTTCCATTTCCGAAACATTTGCGATGTAAGTTTTACGTGATTTAACCTGTATATAAGTTAATCTTTGTAGTCTAGTCCACCGTTTTGTACTATTTTATCTGGTTTTTTAAAAATATTTTAAAATATTTTTTGCACCTTTTTGTTTGGACCTATATTTGCACCCCATCTGTTATACTTCCATTCTACAAGATTTTTGTGGCTACTTTTCGATTAGAAGTAATAGATATTAATCATTGTTTTGCCTCCAATCATTTATTAAACGTGTTATAGTTGTTAATGAAAACAAAAATCTAGAATTGTTTCCAAAATAATGTACCATTAAGTCCAAAAGAACGCAGGGTGTCCATTTTCATACCTTTTCCTCTGTTACCATAGGCATTCTACAGAGTGGTCACGGAGATCCATGCGTGTCCACATATTCATAAATGGTCGTATTTTAGTAACGTGGGATCACGTCAGAGGACAACTTTGAGATAGGGTGACTGTTCTTTTTTATTTATTCCAGAGTGTCTATGTGTGCACCGTTAGTTTCAAACAGAGTATCATTCTCCTTCACAACGATGTGAAAGTCCCCTCAACATTGCTGGCGGCAGTAAATGCACGACGAACAGCATCCTTAAGCTCATCAAACGTCTCGTAACGTGTGGCAGCAACCTTTTGTTTAATGAGCAACTTAACACATTGTCACAAGGTGAGAGATCAGGACTTCGGAGAGGCCACTCTAAGGATTCAGGCAAATGGACAGAACAACGATTAGCCCATTTATCAGGAAATTAAAGGGCAATAGCATAATGGTCTGGTGCCCTATCCTGCTCGAACCATACACGGCCGTGCAGTTACCGACCTTGCAGATGTGGAATGTACCGCCCACTAACATTCCATAAATAAATGTTTATCACATTTTCGTTGCCATATATAGCTTTTCGTTGCCATATATAGCACACTCGACCAACGAGAAGAACACTTTCCCCCTTGAAAAAAGAGTTTTCAAGACATCGAGCATTCGTCCACGAGTCTGAAGACACTTTTGCAGCCGGCCAGTGTGGCCGAGCGGTTCTAGGCGCGTCAGTCTGGAACCGCGCGACCACTACGGTCGCAGGTTCGAATCCTGCCTCGGGCATGGATGTGTGTGATGTCCTTAGGTTAGTTAGGTTTAAGTAGTTCTAAGTTCTAGGGGACTGATGACCTCAGCAGATAAGTCCCATAGTGCTCAGCGCCATTTCAACCATTTCAACACTTTTGCACGTTATCGTCACTCAGTTCGTTTAAAAACTAAGATTTAAATGCCTTTAACTTCGAATTATTCATCATATGTTTTTGGAATGTCGAGTATTGAAATTCCCATTTCCTGTGACAGTTTACGAATGACGTTTTTGACGAACGTCGACAGACGATGCAGCGTCTTCCCACGCGCCCAATCGTGTTGTTGGTCGTCCTGAGTGGGGCTTATGATTTGTGCAAACAGTTTCGTGGGGAAGATTTCTGAAACTTTACTGTATATCTCTCAACGATTTCCAGAATGAGGTTGTTCATGAGCCTATGTGCTCATTACCATCCGTTCCTCCATGGTGTAAGCGCACTCATCAGCCATGATTTAGATGTGTATCTCCACCTGCAACAATTAGAAACAACAGTTCGTTAACATCTTTGTAATATATAGGGGGCTTTGTTATCAATCTGTATACTGTGATAGAATTATTATTCCTACGTAAATGAATTTTTCCCAGCTAATGTATAGACTGTGACATTAATATCGCATTAATATCGGCTGTACGTTAATTCTCTCTCTCTCTCTCTCTCTCTCTCTCTCTCTCTCTCTCTCGCACACACACACACACACACACACACACACACACACACGCGCGCGCGCGCGCGCGCGTTCCAATACTCCCCATTAAGCTTTTAGCACTTACATGAAAAATAATCATTACTGTCGGCAATCTTCCCTTGCCAAATACTTCAATAAGTGCACAATATAGGCTACTTAAAATATTTATCAGGATTTTCCTAATACGTTCTATAAATGTATACCTCAGACGATTGTTACAAAAGGACATAATGATAATACTACATTTACTAGTGCTCATTTATGAATTACCGACACACTGTGAATATCGACGCAACTGTGATAGAGTTGTTAAAATGAGAACGGAAATATACTGTGTACAGTCGACACTACAAATTGACGACATTGTCTCTTGACTTTACAAGCCATTCCTCTAATTTATGATTTTAAAGAGAAACAATTATGGGTTCACCGTAACTAGTAATCCTGCAGCAAACTATGGCCAATATTTCGGACTCAAGACGATTAAGAACTGCAGAAGACCGAGCTCGACATACATATAGGATGGTAGGATCGATTTAATTCTCCAGACCAGAGGGTCAGTTTAAAATCCGCTTACCGCTGTCGCTGGAATCCGCTTAGCAAAGGTTCTTGCTGGCAATATGTAGGTACGCTGTCACAGTAATGGGAACACAACGGGAATTTACAATGTGCTTGCATTTAATAAGCAGCGGAGATTACCTGACGTAAGTACGATCTGATCTGTTCCATTCGCGAATAAAGCGTGGGAGAAACTACCGCTCGAGGGCTCCTGTGTGCCTTCTAATCTCACTTGTTTTACCAGAGTTCCCAATGTTGGCGGAACAAACTGGCGTGCGCATTCAACAGGGTTAATACCTCTAGACTTTTATCTGTGGAGATAATTAAATCAAGAAGCCTACGACAAAATACTGAAGACTCCCGAAGACATTAAATACCACACACAGGAGCCAGCGCTACGATTATTCCAGATAAAAATCAACGTGCAATATTGTCTGTGTGGAATCGCTTTGAAGTATGCATTAATACACAAGTTCAATATATGATCACTTAATACCCCGGTCTTAACAATGAACACACGAAGCACACTTGTGTCACATGTTTGCTTGCATACTGTACGGTTAGGCAGACGTGTGTCGCGCCTCCTTTGCTGACGGCGCCACTGAGGTTTGCAGCGCTATTTTCCCTTAAATATTTGATCACGTTCCACACATATTGTGTCGTTGTAGCGTTCTTTGAGTTTTTCTTCCAACGTCACAAAAAAGTATAGACCAACTTTTTAAAATCGGTGTTACAGTTTGGCAGTTATAAACTTTGGAAGTGACTTGCCTACGCAAAATAATTCCCTACATGGTCCACTTTAACTTAGCCGCTATATATTTTCTCGATATTGATGTATTTTGGGTGATCTGTCTTAGCTGCCGCACCCTGCATACGAAAGTCGCAGCTCGAGTAGAAACATGGCGAACTGCTGGAGGACTAGCAGAAGATCGACGGCCGATGCGAAGACTGGCAGCTGACATTCAGAATATATAAACGATGCGTACTGCACGTAAACAAGGGGGAAGACATATTATTCTCTTACTCTATTGGAGATTAATCATTTGAAACAGTAGAAACTATAAACTGAATATGCACGTAGAGCCTGTAATATCAGCCCTAGCATTTTCATCTGTGTCCAAAGACAAATTTTTTGAGAGAGAGGCAGGACCATGGAGGGAAAAAAAGAAGGGATTTGTCATTACATCACAGACTTGAAGCTGACGTCCTCCATTTTACGTAGCCCAAAACATTAGATTCACCGCATTTATACCTCCATTGTTACCGCAGTGATACTTTCCCGTGACGTCACTCTGACGTGCCAATGCGACTGTTGGGGTATCTATCGACTTTCGTGATCGTAGCCTATATAGCACCGGGTGCTTTAATTGTGTAGTGTCATAGTTGTGTCACCAAGAATTCCAGCATGTATCGTTTACTGGTGTACTAATCGATCCGATCGTACTCTAAAGGCTACTGGCGAAAAGGTAGGACTACATGTTATACAGGTTAGCTTTTTGCAAACGTGATGATTAATATAAATGTACATACGAATTGAAAGCTGAAAATATGAGGAACAAGAAGCAGTAGCAGTAAACAAACAAGCGTTGTTTTCGGAATTCCAGTGTCATTTGCTGTCGATACCAATACAGTGAAAATGGAATCAAATGCACTACGAAAGCATGCTTTTCACATCACATTCTTCTCTTCTTAGTTATTCGAAATATATTAACAGAAAACAAACCACATTAGCGAGACAAAATGTATTACTAGAGTAAAGACGCATTCAAGAACAGAGAAACATTCGAAATTGCTTTCCTGACACTGTGTTATTTATGCAAACACTGTAACTTCTAGTATTTGAAACAGCAGTTGAATTTCCACGGGAGAAATAATGAACAAGAAACAATCGTTAACTGTAGTCTGCTAATGTTTCAGGCTATTTAATATGGCGGAAAGCCCCTCACCCCCATTTCGGTTTCAAAGCAACTTACAGGGTAAATCTACATCGTCATCTCCCTTCTTTTTTGCGTCCATAGGATAGACACTTTGTATGCATCGCTGCTGGGATTACGTTCGTCGCCTGTTCATTACGCGATGGAAAATTTGGAGATTTGTGGTAAGGACTATGGGACAAAACTCCTAAGGTCATCGATCCATAGGCTTACGCACTACTTAATCTAACTTAAACTAACTTACGCTAAGGACAACACACACACCCATGCCCGAGGGAGGACTCGAACCTCCGACGGGCGGAGCCGCGCGGACCGTGACAAGACGCCCCAGACCGCACGGCTACCCCGCGCGGCATTACGCGATGTTCAGCTTGCTCTTGTCTTTTTGTCGTCACCCTTCTAGCGTAGGCATCAGAGCGAATGGCATGACATTCGCCATTACGATGCACGGCTTATTCTTGAATCAGGGATTAGGTGAGGAGCATAGGCACCAATGCATTAATTTTGTTGAACGAAATCTATTGAAAGACGTGGAGAAATGCAAGGTAAAAATAACTTTCCTCGAATTATTCGTCTGTAATTAGTCAATATCTGAATGCACTCTCAATTTTTGTGTTCTTAAATATTAAAAATGCAAATCCTACGTAATTCTAACTACACTCCTGGAAATGGAAAAAAGAACACATTGACACCGGTGTGTCAGACCCACCATACTTGCTCCGGACACTGCGAGAGGGCTGTACAAGCAATGATCACACGCACGGCACAGCGGAGACACCAGGAACCGCGGTGTTGGCCGTCGAATGGCGCTAGCTGCGCAGCATTTGTGCACCGCCGCCGTCAGTGTCAGCCAGTTTGCCGTGGCATACGGAGCTCCATCGTAGTCTTTAACACTGGTAGCATGCCGCGACAGCGTGGACGTGAACCGTATGTGCAGTTGACGGACTTTGAGCGAGGGCGTATAGTGGGCATGCGGGAGGTCGGGTGGACGTACCGCCGAATTGCTCAACACGTGGGGCGTGAGGTCTCCACAGTACATCGATGTTGTCGCCAGTGGTCGGCGGAAGGTGCACGTGCCCGTCGACCTGGGACCGGACCGCAGCGACGCACGGATGCACGCCAAGACCGTAGGATCCTACGCAGTGCCGTAGGGGACCGCACCGCCACTTCCCAGCAAATTAGAGACACTGTTGCTCCTGGGGTATCGGCGAGGACCATTCGCAACCGTCTCCATGAAGCTGGGCTACGTTCCCGCACACCGTTAGGCCATCTTCCGCTCACGTCCCAACATCGTGCAGCCCGCCTCCAGTGGTGTCGCGACAGGCGTGAATGGAGGGACGAATGGAGACGTGTCGTCTTCAGCGATGAGAGTCGCTTCTGCCTTGGTGCCAATGATGGTCGTATGCGTGTTTGGCGCCGTGCAGGTGAGCGCCACAATCAGGACTGCATACGACCGAGGCACACAGGGCCAACACCCGGCATCATGGTGTGGGGAACGATCTCCTACACTGGCCGTACACCACTGGTGATCGTCGAGGGGACACTGAATAGTGCACGGTACATCCAAACTGTCATCGAACCCATCGTTCTACCATTCCTAGACCGGCAAGGGAACTTGCTGTTCCAACAGGACAATGCACGTCCGCATGTATCCCGTGCCACCCAACGTGCTCTAGAAGGTGTAAGTCAACTACCCTGGCCAGCAAGATCTCCGGATCTGTCCCCCATTGAGCATGTTTGGGACTGGATGAAGCGTCGTCTCACGCGGTCTGCACGTCCAGCACGAACGCTGGTCCAACTGAGGCGCCAGGTGGAAATGGCATGGCAAGCCGTTCCACAGGACTATATCCAGCATCTCTACGATCGTCTCCATGGGAGAATAGCAGCCTGCATTGCTGCGAAAGGTGGACATACACTGTACTAGTGCCGACATTGTGCATGCTCTGTTGCCTGTGTCTATGTGCCTGTGGTTCTGTCAGTGTGATCATGTGATGTATCTGACCCCAGGAATGTATCAATAAAGTATCCCCTTCCTGGGACAATGAATTCACGGTGTTCTTATTTCAATTTCCAGGAGTGTATGTGGCACTACGTCTATAACATTGGTTTGGGTGACAGACATCTAAAAAGGTAACGTTGTCAAATACTTGTCTCCTTGCAGTCCCATATATTCTTGAGAGACCTATTTTAGCAATCTGCGATAAGCCTAGGTAGGTTCATAGAATATATCTTTCAATATTTTTCCAAAACAATTTTAACTGTTACTTGCACTCAGCTTAACATCAAGCGCATATTGCATGTAACATTATCATAATATCTTCTTTATTCGGACGCTACAGACGTGATCAGGTGGAACGACCACTTTAACTGTTCTATCTGCTCTGATGGGCATATTACTCACTTGTTGCACTGATGCTGCATGACAGGAATAAATTTGTCCTGTTCTTGGTGTGGATATTAGTCGATACAATGATATTTCACAATGTTTACGACAATCTCACGTATTTGGGTGGTACTTGTACAAAATGTTCATCGGACTGTGCATGTACAAAATGTTTGAGCAATTAATGCTGTTATGCTCAAGTATATAATTTGTTGATGAGAATGTGTCTCCTAGCGGTATGGTGAGTAGACGCAGCAATGTTTTTCTCGTTTGAAGATGTTTAACTGTTTTAGCCAAATTACTCATAGTTACCAATGATTATAGATAATTTTTGGGATCTTGACTAATGAAGGATTATTTATAAGAATCCAATAACGTGTCATATTAAACAAATTGTGCGAAAAGGGGCTGTCACTATGCTTCATCAGAAGACTGATAATGAGATGTAATTCGAAAGCAGTTCACTTAAGCCTCTTTAGACTATTTCTCATCAGGCAGGAACTTTTACCACGTAGTACTAATACAGGAAACAGACAAAACCCAAAGAAGCTTGGTGCTTCTGGCCACCGGTTTGTTTAGAAGCAGAAGCTACAAGTCTTACCGACAGTCGGATGGAACAGGAAATGAGGAAAGTGATAGTCCTGTTGGTATCCGAAGTACCCTCGCCACACACTGTAAGATATATATGTACATGTGGATTCCGTTTCATTCGGTGGAAGAATTTCGAAATACGTAATTTAGTCCGAGCGGGTAGTGTTATACGATGACATCTTCTGTTATGTAAGCTGATATCTAACAGCTGGTGGATGTGATGGTCGCAGAACTCGACTTTACAGGAATTGCAGGTATAAACCGTCTTGTCTTCGAGGACAATGGAGTGCAGTTTCCTCCCGTTCAGTAGATTCTAAGTCTGAACGTGTCCAGATGCTGTAAGCCAAACGGGACACTGCTTGTCTTTCACTGGTCACTGCACCTGTAATGTGCCTTGTTTCTCAGAAAATCTTCTCCCAGCGTGGTCAAAGTAGAAAGGCTGTTCTCTCTGTAGTACTACAGAAGTGTCAGAGGGCACTCTGGCCAGCCCCTCATCTCGCTTGCCACTCTTTGGCTTTTCCCAGCCGCTGCCTCTTCGCCTCTGGACTCCGGCTTACCCACATTATCTGCCGGCTCGTCGGGGCGCAGACTTGCAGTAAGCTCGGGTGATGGTGCCACGACAGGCGGAAGGCATCGTGTAAGCACACACTGTCACCATTCCCATCAATGTAAACAAGACAAGACTAACAAACATGGACATTTAAAGGGAGCTGAAAACATTAATACAAGCAGAGTTGAGGGCTTTGTTACCTCAGAAGATTCTCTTATTCCGTGTAGACCAACAAACCAAGCCAGTTTATGAAGGAAAAAATGTAGTGGCATTTTTAGAACAAGCAAATTTGATGGACAACCTAAAAAAAATACACATCAGTTATCTTACTGGGCGGATTGAAATATTTGATGTTGTCTGGTATCTGCAGATTCATAACAAAATATTTCTTCGTTTACATACACGCTTCGCCATAGGCAACAGTAAAGGCAAAAACATCTGTAATAGAATCTGCGTTAGCTTCAATGAAATTCGGAACTATGTTGAACTCATGGGGCTTGCAAATATTTCAGTTAGTGGAAAGACTCCAACGACACAGGAGGAAAGCAGTGGAAATGTTAGTGACGTCCCTTGGTAATTAGAGTCCCTTACGATGGTAGAACATTGGTTTAAAAAATATCGCTGCGTTAACAATTCCTTTCGTTCATAAATTTGGTAACTGCAAATGTGTTCTACTAGTTTAGAAACGTGCTAACGAGAACCCCACACCCATTGTCCTTCAGTGTGCTGCCCTGGGCCGGCCGGAGTGGCCGTGCGGTACTAGGCGCTACAATCTGGAGCCGAGCGACCGCTACGGTCGCAGGTTCGAATCCTGCCTCGGGCATGGATGTGTGTGATGTCCTTAGGTTAGTTAGGTTTAATTAGTTTTAAGTTCTAGGTGACTGATGACTTCAGAAGTTAAGTCGCATAGTGCTCGGAGCCATTTTGTGCTCTGGCATTTCGTCGATCAGTCTGTTTATGCTGATTTGCTGTGAATGCTTCAAAGTCAGCCTGCCCTTTGATCGTTCATTTTGAGGCACTTCATCGCTAAGACGTTTATGGGCCGACGGTACGCTCAACGGTCGACTGCGAATGCGCGTCTCTGATTTCAGGACAGATCACGCAGCTGTAGTTGTCTCAGTGGTTGCATTGGAATCATACCTTTAATGATGCCATCATCTCGCTGACTATCAATGAAATGACGCTCATTTATTTGGAAATGAGATCTATTTGTTGGAAAAAATGTCAGTTTTGCTGTTACGCATGTCACGCTATTTACATTAAGATTCTTTTCCTTTTTTAAGGAGCAGATTGATATATTGCAGGAATATACAGTCGCAGGATAACTGTAAATTACGTCCTACATAGCGAGGGGGTACAGTACAGTCGATTCTCTTCTCAAGGGACCCTGGTTCAAAAACTCCATTCTGACATCCACACTTAGGTTTTCCATGGTTCACTTAGTGACTTTATAGTCTCATATCGCTGTGCGCTAATGTTCATTTTTAGCCACTATTTCGTGATTATTACTCGTATATTGTGTGTACTGTACCTGTGACCCAGGGAGGGGTGCGTTGTGTTTCTTAGGCTGGGAAGCTGGATTGCAGGTATGGTCATTGGGTTCTGTCATCGGCAAAGGCAGTCAGTGAATCTCATTAGAAGACGAGATACCACAGGCGTGAGGAGCAGTTGCGCAGAAGTGAGGCTGCTGGGCGTTCGCCGCTTTGCGCTGTTGTGGTCAGTGCTAGCTCCACGATTAGCAGTGATCAGGAGTCGCCAGACCGGCACTGCCGTCCCTAGAGAATGACTGAGTCTGACATTCATGCCTGTTCTGCAGACATATCGGAGATTAAGACACTGAAGCACCGACCAGCCAGCATGGCGAGGACGGTTGGCTTTCACGCCAAAAATTTTGGTTGTCGTGTTGCTCCATTTCTGCACATGACATGATGTTGCCGACTGACCGAAGGAAAGCACTCCACGCCTGGTATCAACTTCGTGTTTGTCAATTTTTTGACCAAGAATGGGAAGTTCCTGCTGCTTTCCCCATTTTTTCAGGAAATAATCCATATTCTCGTCAGTTAAATTGGCAATAGCATCGAGTCGTCCCCTTCAAGTCGAGTTTTTGAAAGTAGAGATCTGAGGCTTTGAACTTGGGTCAGCCATCTCTGGGCTGTCGTAGAGGGGTCACCTCGTGGCTGCCGTGTGCTGCTAATTGTTACACACTAACTGATTGGGGAAAATGTAGACGTCGCAATTTGTGGTAGTATGATCCATGTTATCTGTAGCTTGTTGCTCCGTTACTTTGGTTTGCACTTGTGTTTCTTACTTGGTTTTGTTTGTCATTTCCTCTGATTCGCTTATATTTTAATTGACTAGCTGCCCAGACAAGCTGATCTCGTCGCGCCTACTCCACACAGTCAGTCACACTTCGTAGTATCTCCCACAGTGTTAGTGTCAGTTTATAACTGATCTGAGTTTTAGAGGGCTATGCGTTCCGTTAATTTTATTGTGCCTATATCACCCAATAGAGCAAATAAAAACCTTTTATACACAGTCTTGATTTAAAATACAAGATCTTTTAAATTGTCCTACAACTTTACCTTGGGGTTAGGCTGCCCTATAAAAATGTAACTTGTTGTGCATCCAAGTCTTTGCTCTTACTGTGACGCATTTTCATTGGGCATAGTGACCAAAGCTAATGATGAGTCATATTAAAAAAACTCAGAGAAGATAAGAAGTATTGCTCTCACGTTTGTCTTGTAATGTGGATTTATTTGGTGACAGGCATTACACCCGCCTGTCTTGCACGATTACTGACTGACATTATAATGAGCATTGCACTTGGTTGTGTTGTGTGATCAGAGATTTATTTTATAACGAGCTTTACACAGAAACTTCTCCACGAGTCACCCAGCACCTGACCAAACCATTTAACTTTCACCTTTTAAAATGTCGTGACCGACTCCCTTTCCCACCCTTGCCCGGCCCGAATTTTTCTGTCTCTAGTGACGTTGTTGTCAATGGGATCTTAAACTCTGATCTTCTTCCTTCTTGAAAGTTCATTCACGGATATGCATAAGAGCGTGGACGTGGTCTAATTTCGCATATAATGGTAGTCTTATACACTGTAGTCTTGTACACCTAAATATGGGAATCTTTATTCCTAAAGAGTATGTTACATTAACATTAATGGACAACCCATTTGCACTGTGGATTAACAGACAAGAAAACCTCGTAATATCTTACTACATCAACGGTGTGAAATGTTTACTATTTCAGAATAATGACCTGTTTTGAGACGTATTTGGAAGCCGTATGTCTTTGTCTTTCGTGGAAATTGGCCTATGTTTTACGCTTGTTAGAAGACGTAAGAAACAGTATGGGCTTTAATGTCCATTCGACACTGAAGTCGTAAGCGAGTAGAATCAGCTCGAGTTTAACAAGGATGAAGAACGAAATCAGTCATTGGCTTTTCAAACTAGTCGCTCTGACAATTCACTGTTGTAATTGAGGAAAAATCACTGAAAACCGAAGTGCGGATCGTTCGACGATATTGGAACCTTGCCCCTCCAGCGTGAGTCCAGTGTTTCAACCACATCATCTTGCTTTGTAGATATTCTGAAACACTGTGTACATAAATTACCCATTTACTGTGTCGTTCGAAACAGTGTGCACATATCTAGTTGCAAAATGTTTCTTGTGTAGAGGCCTGCAGTGCAGTGTCTACTTTGTAACGGTGCATGAGGTTTGTCTCTTCCATCTGTTTTTGTGGATTTGATGGGTTGGCAAGGCTATAGGATTCGGCCAGAGGAGTAAGGTGGTCGCAGTAAGGATGAAAGCTCTTTATTGTCCCAACAAGATTGAACAACTACAGATACACACCTTCGTCTGATGGCGCAGCCTGATGTCAATCCATGGAGTCCATGTTCCACGGGAGTGGTCAAGCATCGATCTGTGGTTCACGTGAACCCATACTGAATTGCACGACGCAGTGTAGTTGGCTGAGCGGTGACTTTGCAGTGCTAACGTACCACGAGCTGAGCCCTGTCAGGTTGCGAGTTGTATAACATTCCCTAGGGTTGTAGCAAATGGCTTAGCAGAGCAGCGCGTGGACCTCGCGACGACTGCACACTTCAGGTGATCGGCGATGGTGACTCTGCTACATGGCGAAGTGTCATAACCAGGCTCGGCCATAGGCGGAACTAGCTGGCGGTGATTGGCACTGGTAGCCGCCCCAGCGGGTCAGTGGCTAGGGGTCCTCCGTTCGATTCATCACGAGGTTGCTGGAACCCATTTGTCAGGCAGCCCTGTCAGGTTGGCAGCAGTACAGAGGTGGCCTCACGGCGGAGGCGCACACTATGAGGGCTGATGGCTCGATGACTTGCTGCCGCGACGCATGCCCAATACCCAGCGTGGTGGGTGGCCATTAGTTACTCACGCCAGAATGGGTTTGCAGAAGTCACGTAAGCCAAAGTTTCCTTGTTTATGGTAATCGTCCAGGTGCTGAGTGGCAGTCTGACGGCCACTGAGTTCTCAGACACAAAGTTGGGTCAGCGTTTTATGGCATCAAGCCCACCTGCCTAGGCCTGTGTCGCTACAAAGCCATGGAAGCATCAGAAACTTAGCGAATAACATGCAAATTATACACATAGCACCACGTGTTCATTGTTTATTCAAGGATTCGCTTGTTCATTCTGTAACAGTATGTGGTTGCTCGTGCCAATCTCTCTAGCTCGAGTGCACAGTTCCCCCCCACCTAGCCACGCTGACCGAGTGGTAAGAGGGGGGAAGTAGGGGTTAAACTGCGAAAGGACTGCATGCGAATTTATTTCATATTTCACATTTCTCAAAAACACTGATCAGAAACAAAACAAATTTGTAGTATAACTTAATTATATTTGATGTGCTAAAGACAAAATAAAATTTATATCTGACTCAAACTGTCGGCTTAAGGACAAGATACAGACAATTTCGCAGATTTTCGTCACTCAACTTGCCACGTAATGGTGGCTTATTTAGTTTCATAAGCGAAAGAAGCCTTTCACGCATATATGTTGATCGGAATATTGATATCAACACTGGACTCGCATTCGGGAGGACGACGGTTCAATCCCGTCTCCAGCCATCCTGATTTAGGTTTTCCGTGATTTCCCTAAATCGTTCCAGGCAAATGCCGGGATGGTTCCTTTGAAAGGGCACGGCCGAATTCCCTCCCGATCCTTCCCTAACCCGAGTTTGCGCTCCGTCTCTAATGACCTCGTTGTCGACGGGACGTTAAACACTAACCACCTACCTATTGATATCACGCTTGGAACCTCATTGAATGCCTTCTCAGTTTTGACGTAAAAGAAATTGGCATTTAAACAGGAATTACACTGCAGATCTACCAGTTCCATCTACAGATAAATAGGGACCCTTTCAACTGAAATGGTAACTGGTCTCGAAAACAGGTCAGAAACAGGTGTAAGATTTCTAGTGTCCTCAAACATTTAGAAAGCTATTCCCGCAATTCTTCGAATGCCACAAAGGGTTCTTCGAACTTCGCCTTTTGCTTAACGCCACTGAGCTTAGGAAAACGGACGGTGCTCCTTGTCGGTAGTTGTGCCTTCCGCAAAGCGAGTTTCTTATTAAATGCATCCAATTTCAACATGAAGTCAGAAATAAGTTGGACCTCGCCTTGTAATGTCGTAGTGCGGGCAGTCTGCAGGCAACTCTGTCTCGTAAAATGCAAAGTCTACAATAGATTCCGGATCTTATAATTTTCGCTCTTGCTTTCTTTTCCCCTCGAGAAATTCAATAACAGCGGGACTTAAATCAAAAACTCGTTCCAGTCATGTCCTTTGGTTTAACCAACCTACATTGCAGTAGCACATAACGTTTCAACACTCTACGTTCAGTTCCAGCAAAACTGTTACGACTGATGTAATAATGCATGCGGCTTAAGACTATTCGCACCACCAGTTCCATTACGTGTTCCACGCATGCATATTTAACTCAAAGTGCTTCTTGATGTACAGAACAATGAATCCAGCATAAATCGTCTGTCGATCGTTATAATTTTTAGCTCTCTCATCGACACCTAAATCTTTAAAGTCTTTCTGCATGGCGTTGTAATGCTGCTTCATAGTAAATTTGCGTTACCCTTCGATTTTGCTACTAGACAATAGATATTGAGAATTCTCATCTCTCTCCTCTGTCATTCCCATTGATTTTTAAATGATGCCCCAAATAGCCACTGGACCACGAACAAACAGTTAAAGATAAACAGCGCTTACACCACGATTCTTCCGAAATGGAGATAATTGTACTGACCAAAATAGGAGTGTCGTCCTCGAAGTAAGTTCCGTTTCTGTTTCTATCCGCGGCAGCGCTACGATCGCAGTTCCGAGCATGCACAGCAGTTACTCTGACTCAAGGAGAAGACATGTACGCCATTTTCAGATCGCTGCTGCCGCCGTGTGCTTTGTAGTGCTTCTTTATAATGTCAGCCGTAATTGGATATGCTGCCGCGTGTGAAATCAGATCTGTGATTCGTTTTCTAAATGTAAAGAAAGTTAAACCAACGGAAATTCATCGGCAAATCTGCGAGGTTTACAGACAAAATGTTATGAGTGATTCAGTGATTGTAAGATGGGTCAGACTGTTCAACGAAGGACGTGGTCAACTGCACGATGAAGAACGAAGTGGACGCTCGGCTGTGGTTACTGATGAACTGGTTCACACAATTGAAGGAAAGCTTAAGCACAACCGTAATTTTACACTTAGTGCTCTTGCTATGGAAGTTCTGCAAATCTCACGATCACTGATTCATGAAATTGTTACTGAAAAACTGAAATTTCGAAAACTTTGCTCAAATTGGGTACCCAAAATTCTTACTGAACAACACAAAATAAACGAATGGGCAGTGCACTTCAGTTTTTGACACGCTATGATTTTCTATCTCGGATAGTCATGGGGGATGAAACTTGGGTATCGTACAACACCCCTAAAACAAAAAGGCAATCAATGGAATGGAGACACACTTGATCTCCAAAGAAGGTTAAGCCTAAGCAAATCTTGACACCTAGAAAGGTCATGTGCACCGTTTTTTGGGACAGAAAAGGCGTTTTGCTAATCGATTTCTTACCACGAGGCCAAATAATCAAGGCACGTGGTTACTGCGAGACCATTTGGTTACTGCGAGACCATTGAGAAATTGCGCAGCGCAATACAGAACAAGCGCCGAGGATTACTGTCAAAAGGTGTTTTTTTCCCACGACAATTCCCGACCTCACACGGCGTATGTGACCAAACAACTCTTACGTGAATTTCATTGGGACGTGTTTGATCATCCTCTGTACAGCCCGGACCTCGCCCCTAACGACTTTCATCTCTTGTTACACCTAAAATCTGTCCGTGGTGGTCAACACTTCAGCGATGATCACGATTTGAAAGAACATGTTACCACATGGTTGAATACACAAGTGGCAACCTTCTATGAAGAAGGCATACAAAAACTTGTGCCACGCCATGACAAGAGCCTACAAAAGTTCGGAAGCTATGTAGAAAAGTAGTTTAACAGCTGTAGATTTTTGTACAATAAATATTTTTTCTGTATCTTTACACGTTTGTTTTATATAACCAAATGGAACTTACTTTGTGGACATACCTCGTAAATTACAGAAAATGCAGGAAGAAAAGCCACGTCGCACTGTTAAATGAAATATCGCGAAAAGTTCCGAGCAAAGCCGAGACGTACCGACTAAAGATTTTAGTTTATATTGTCGGCAAATTTTAGCAGGCACATTTATTGACACAAGTGATGAATAGCCATTGCACACTTTAGCTCTTTTCTTGATTGATTCGTGTCTACATTAACGTGGACTCATAAATCTCATTTGCTTTTTCTGTAAACACATTGAATGTTACGCGCAAACTAGTTTCGACGATAACTTCGTCATAACTTATTATGCCCATGATACGAGATATACAGAATGAGGAAAAGGTATCGTTTACAATTAATTGCATGCAGCTAATTATAACAATATTTTAAATGAGCATAATTTCAGTCTGTATCGATCTCTATTTCAAGCGTTTTTGGAATAATATACCACGGATGACGGAATTGTCGCTGAAACTATTTTCAGAATAAAAAAGAAACTGTTTGTGCCAAGGGAGAATCGAATCCCATGTGGCAGCAATGAAGTTACAATTTAAGGTATGCAAACGTCGTTGTTGATGGAAGTAGATGTCAACGGACTCTGAAAGGTGACTACACTGAGCCACAGCGCCAGAGATTGCGCCAAAGAGTTTTATTCCGCCGCCTCCACTGGCAGTGCTTGTCGAGATGTGGCAGTAGTCAGTGCTTGTTGAGAAGTAGTAGTGAGTCGGTGTTGAGATGTTGTAGTAGGGAGTGCTTGTTCCATGTTGTATGCAGTTGTTTGATGGGCTAGACAGCAGATGTTGTTCGAATGGAGATATTGTAATGATCAGAGTGCTTTTCGTCAATATATATGAAGGTAAAAAAAATTCCCTTTTTTTTCATTATTTCAATGTCTTGAATAATGCGTCATTACAGGTTCAGTCAACAAAGCAACTGGCTTGTGTTCTTGTATTAGAGTGTAATTCTGGTTTCCTTACGCAATTATAGTATTTATATTTTTTTTAATTGCTTCAGTATAGATGGTATTTAAAATTTCTTGTCTTATTGAAGAAGAACCGTGTCAGATGTGTACGTTGAATCACACTTCTACACACAGAACAGTTACACTTGTGCTTTGGTTTCGTACGTTTTATAGTTACTGGGGACTTAATCAATTAATTGCGTTAACGGAAATTTTCTTTCATTCTTTGTTGTTATTCTATGCAGTCAGATTGCATACTAAAACTATTCAGGGCCAACCGTTTACGAGACTGCGTAACCGGACAGTTAGCTACTAAAAATTAAAAATATTTGCATTAAATTTATAATTAAGCCCCCATGCAACTCCTGTCTCGCGAGGGCAGCACGGTAGGGAAAGAGTGGAACAGGGAGGCGTGGGTGCGAAGTGTGGGCGGGTTGAGGGGAGCGATGTATTTAATGCTGCCAAAAACTCATTTAATTCCAGTAGATCGTTACAAGTTTATAATAAAATACCAGTCGCGGTGAGGTTTACTGTCAAATGCACTCTGGAAATTGCTGGCAGGTATTCGTTTCGGCCGCCTCTTCAAACGGTTTAATTAGCAAAGAGCTACAAAGAGAGCCTCGAGATTATAAAGACCAAATTTTCTGATCATGCTATTTTAATGGAAGGCATTTTCAATTTGTCAACTCATTACACGTGAAATTGTGGATGAATTGTCGCGGCATAGATAAATACTTGCGTTAGACTACACAGGGTTATCGAAAAGTTGTTTGGAACTAGCGGCTAAATAAATCATCATTCGAACTGATGGTGCACAATTGAATCAGCAACGGACGGATCTGTTTTTCTTACTGTAAATAGTCTCCATGAGAGGATGAGTGATAGCGAAGTTGTTATTCTACTGATGGTTACTGGGAATGAAAGAAAAGGTCAAGAAGAATCTGCAGTATTGCTTCTTCAGGAATACAAATTAAAAGGTAATTACTTATCGACACTGTATTCAGAGTAAGATACCGTTCACTACGTTGCTCTGTAATCCGAGTGTGTTAACTCGTTCTAGATGTTGTTATACATGAGGGGAAACGAGGATGGCAGAGGTTAACAACAGCTTAAAAATGACACGGAAACCTACCAAACAAGTACGGATACCTGCGCCGAAAGTTATGAATGAGTTAGAAATGTGTGTAAATATGAAAAGAAGTCAAAGACAGTTGTCTAAGACGTCTTCGAGAGCTGAAGGGTAAAAACCTGTCCATAGAGCTAACAATGACGCCGAAAGAGGTTTGGCGGTTTGTGAAACCAAACGATGGTAAAACCTAGCCAGTCACTTACTTACAAAGTTTCACTGAAATGAGTAATGATGAAACGATAGGTGATACTCTGAATATGTATTTTAGAATTCTAAATCACAGTATACCTAGTAGTCACCACTAGCGACCTACTATTTCTGCAGCAGAGCTGTTCCCCCAAATGAAGCGTAACTGCACTAAAACGATAAACTGCACCTCTGACGCTAGCAACTTCTGACAACGGAATTTTCTACTTTTATTCTGGTCCACCGTCGTTCACAGGATGACTATAACGGCACTACTTCCAAGTCGTACCATATTTTTAGTTATGTTCGACTATCACTAGCTGATTCTGTTTGTGTCTCTTGACGATGCTATACTGACTTTATGATATTAGGATATGGTTTAAATACATCTAAAAACGGCCGCAACTGACCGAAATCGATAGTCTGGTACAGTAAAATTTTTGTTCGCGACTGCGTAACAGCTTGTGAAACTACTGATAACACCTAATATCCTTTTCCCTCTGCGCATGCCTTCCTTCCGACTCTTCCAATCCCTAAGTTCAGAAAAAGTCTCTAAATCTGTTGAAAATTCAGTTTTCTCAGCCAGCCATTGCTGTAGTAACAGAAAGTTTGGCTTATCTCTAATTTATGGACATTGTCATTGGTGAAACCGATCCACAATGCCACATGGCGCTAGGATTGTGGAGAAATCCTCCATCCCAGTCAGAAGGTCGCTAAAGGCAGTACCCCAGCTCCCATGCTGCTCATAATGCGTTCCGAAAATCCCGCTATGAATTGCGCCCTTCTCAACGAGCATAGTCGTCTGCCACAACGCAAATATTACTTTCCTTATTTACATACTTATCGAATAATTACCTCTCTGACGACCTACCTCTCTCTGAATGGAAAACGTAAATGTATAAAACGACGCCCGATGTTATGCAGGTAGTTCAAATACTTCCTCTCTTAGCTTGTAATAGGATAATGAGAAATACCACTCATTAAGGTACCCAATAATTCACGCTGTTCACACAGGCGTAACCGAATAACCGCTGTTCTGATTATTTTATATTTCTTATATAACTCAATGTAATTGCTCAGAAACAGGTAGAACAACAACTACCATCCACCGGGAAAGGATGACGCTGCACCGTATCAGTATGACATGAACTTAGTTTGTTCTTCTCGAGGATTCGCGGAATATGCCTCAGCTACCTATATAATCGATCTCAAGAACTGGAGATCTTATCGGAGGTTCTGGCCAAACTCATCTCTCAACCGGATATCAGACATTTTCAGTAGAAATGGAATGTGTTCCTCCAAGTGAGCTCTTTAGTGGCTAAATTTGCCCTCTTTAGAAAAAGAGGAAAACGCCAGTGCCACCAGCATTTGGTAGAATAGAGAGTAGCTGTGAAAGTTGAGAATACCGGGCGAGGTGGCGCAGTGGTTAGCACACTGGACTCGCATTCGGGAGGACGATGGTTCAAACCAGCGACCGACCATCCTGATCTAGGTTTTCCGTGATTTCCTTAAATCGCTTCAGACAAATTCCGGGATAGTTCGTTTGAAAAGGAAAAGCCGATTTCTTTCCTCATCCTTCCCTAATCCTATGGGACCGATGACCTCGCTGTTTGGTCCTCTCCCCCAAATCAAAGAATCAACCAATCTGAATATTACAACATTGTAAGCTTAATAATTCAAGGTTACAAAATACTGACGAGAATTATTTAAAGAAGAATGGAAAAATTGATAGAAGCCGACGACCTTGGGGTAGATCATTTTAGATCCCGGAGAAATAGAGGAACACGCAAGGCAGTACTGACCTAGCTTCAGAAACGCATTTGGCATTTGTAAATTTAGAAATATTTTGACAATGTTGACTGAAAGACTCAAAAGGCAGGGATAAAATATAGCGAGCAAACGGTTATTTACAGCTTCTACTGGAAGCAGACTGCAGTTGTAATGGTCTGAGTAAGTGAAAGCGAAGCAACAGTTTAGAAGGGGGTGAGACAGGATTATAGGATATCACCAACGTTAGTGAGTCTGTACATCGAGCACGCTGTGAAGGAAACCAGGGATAAATTTGGAAAGATTAGTAAACTTCAGGGACAAGAAATAAAAATTTTGAGGTTTTCCGAAGACATGGTAATTCACATAAACGACAAAGGATTTGGAAAATAAGTTTAATGGCGCAGATAATGGTCGAAAAGAGGTTATAAGATGAATATCGACAAAAGCAAAACGAGGCTAACTGAATGGTGTCGGATTACCTCAAACGACGATGCTGTAATTAGATTAGCTAAAAGTAGTAGCTGAGTTTTATTATTGGTATATACAGTATAGTCGCAGTTGAGAATATGGACAACCATCAGCTGTATAATGGAATGACAGTGAAAATTTATTCCGGATCGGGACTGGAACCCAGATTTCCTGCTTATGGCGAGCGATCGCCTCACCGTTAGGCAAGACCTAAACTTCCGTAGATCGTCAACCTTGTCTCTACTACTTGCACTCGTACATTTATTATGTATATTCCCTTACGGGAGAGACACTTTCAATTTCAGCTGAAAGTCGCTTGCCCGGCGTCGGCGAATGAATACTATATTACAGTCTGAAGGAACACTGCACCGTAATTCTGAATAACACAGGCACTGCAAGGTCGTATTTATTCGCCAACACTGGGCAAGTGATTTTTAATTAAAATGTCTCCCCTGTACGGGAATATACGTAATGAATCTACGAGTGCAGGATGTGAACGCACGGTTGACGACATACGGAAGTCTGGGTCTCTGATAGCCTAACGGTAAGCCGAAAGCTCGCAATAAGCGGGAAATTCGGATTCGAGTCCCGATCCAACACAAAATTTCACTGTCGTCATTCCATTATACAGTAAATAGTTGTCCATATTCGCAATTGTGAATACGTTTCAGGTATTTCATGACGGCTGTCGTCACTGCAGTGCCTGTTGCTTCGGACATGTACGCGTATCTGAAGGAATATCGCACAGTAATTCTGAGCAACACAGGAACTGCAATACCTTATTTTGTAATTTGGTAATGGAGGAAGTGTGGGGGTAAAATATGCAGAGTGTGCAAGTCTTTAATATCGCAAGTTCAAATGGACATAAGCGCTGTAGTTATACAGAGTTTCAGTAAATAAACTAGCACGGAGAACTGCGTCAAACCGGCCTTCAGGCAAACGACTACAACGAAAACAGAGAATATATTAGGAAAAGTCCGGTTCGATTAGATAAATAATTTAAAACTTGAAGTCAATAATTAAGTTAGAATTATGAAACTGATAGTTCGTTGGTCATTTTAAATGTTCAAACGTAGTAGAATACTTACGCAATATTGAATGAAAGCACACGAAAAGAAGAAATGAATTGGCAATTTTCTTTGCAAGGGAACTATTATCCATGGACGGGAGAGAATAAAAGTGATATAAAGATGACAAAATTTGTTTATCTACATGTTTTGCACTGATGTAGGACAACGTGTCAGAAACAAATATTTTCTATCTACAAGAACAAAAATCTTCTCTTTCCCGTTCCCTGCTTCCCATGGGACACTAGAAATGAAAAGAGTTTCGAAAAAACTGACAGCATGGAGTTTGTAACACAGCAAATAGCTAAATAGTCAGTCATCCATTTCATTACTTATAGGGTTTTCCGCGGCCTGATTCTGTTGGGAGATCATTTTTGCTACTCGCTTGTGGAGCTCCTTCCGCTTATTTGCGCCCTGGATGACAGTGCACTGCCGGCCGTTGTGAGCGGTTCTAGGCGCTTCAGTCCGGAACCGCGCTGCTGCTACAGTCGCAGGTTCGAATCCTGCCTCGGGCATGGAAGTGTGTGCTGTCCTTAGATTAGTTAGGTTTAGGTAGTTCTAGGGGACTGATGACCTCAGATGTTAAGTCCCATAGTGCTCAGAGCCATTTTTGACAGTGCACTGTACCAGTCTGCACTGTACCAATCTGTTACAAAAAGCCGTGCGCGGAAACGCGATTTTTCAGAAGATCATATGTCAGGTTCTATTGATCATAGAGAAAAAGGGCAAAGTGTTTTGGATTTCCATCGACCTGGGGACCATTTGTATACCGATCGTAAGAATGGGCATACTGTAGCTATCCTACAGACCAGTGTCAAAATTT
This sequence comes from Schistocerca serialis cubense, assembly GCF_023864345.2. NCBI lineage: Eukaryota > Metazoa > Arthropoda > Insecta > Orthoptera > Acrididae > Schistocerca > Schistocerca serialis. The sequence goes on along the minus strand of NC_064641.1, from coordinate 411,282,481 downwards.
AAAAGCTGCACATTTCCTTCAACCTAGGAAAATAGAGCATACTATTTTGTTCTTTTGCACCAGGTGTGATCTAGAGTACGCCTTAGACGGCTTATAAAAGTACCATTTGTACTGGCTCGCGAAAGAAATCCTGACAAATTATCATTTTCCAGTACGAAAAGTACCAATAGTGTCGATGGCCACTTCTATAGTAATTTCTGTTGATGGCAAATCGTCCAAATTTTTACAATACGTTGTTAAAATGACAATGAGGGAACTTAGAAACTTTCTTCGATATCATTGTTCGTTATCGAGATCCAGAGGTTCATAATTACCGTACTTTCGCACATAAAAGACGCGCCTAAAATATGCACATCTAGTTTTAACTGAAGTAGTGAACACATGACAAGGATTCTGAGGTCATCGATAAGGTTCTATGTTCACCAAATTATGTTTTTAGTCGCCATGTTTTCACCAATAAAACTTTATGACGCGCTTTCTCTATACAAAGGCCCTCTTGACCTGAAAATCATTCAATGGTGCCACCTGGCGGCGTAAGCACCATACAAAAAAAAAACTTGTCGTATGAAATTCTTTGAACTTGCAAATCAAACACCACATGTTTCAATACATGTACATTTTTATGTAAGGTAGTGTAAAATGGACTTGTGCTGGATGGAAGACGATTTTGTATTAACCTTATACTATGCGTATATATTTTTGTTCATTTTGCTTATATATGAAAAGTTTGTAAATGTGTCGAAGTATGTAAATAAACTGTCAAAACTTTACTGATCTACGGATTTTGTTCTATTTAAGCAGCACACCCTCCTGTAACAAGCAAAAGAAGCGAACCAGCTAAAAAATGCTCTTGCGGAGCACAAAAAAGGTGAATATGCACCTCTTTAAAGGACTGACAGAAAAGAGGGGAACCAGTTGCCTCAAACCTCATTCAGCCTTCCTCACCAAAAAATTTCGCTTGCGAACATATTTTTTTCCGAGAGAGGTTAGCAGAGAGACAGTGACAACGAAAGAGAGAGGAGACGGTGGTAGTGGGAGAGAGAAAGTGACAGTGAAAGAGAAACAGAGATGGACGAAGACTATAGCAGTGGGAGTCAAAGAGGGAGGAGGTAGTGATGTTCACTGAGAGTGGAAGTATAAGAGAGAGATGGATAGAGATATTAGCAGTGGCATCAAGAGAGGGACAAGGCAGCGAAAATGAAAAAGAGAGATGATTGGAGACCATACATAGACTAGGGGTGTGGAACTCCTTACCTGGTTGACTTAAACAAGAAAATTTTCCCATTTTCCCCCATCCCCTTTACCCACTTGTTAATTTTTCCCAGTCTAGACGTCAAATCACCAAGCAAACCATCCTTAAGAGCATGCGTGGAGATGAGACAACGCAGCTTGAAGAGAAAGACAGTAGACTGTTACCGAGAAAGCAAGAGCCATTGGGAATGGGAGGCAAAAAGAATGGGACAAGGACGATTGGCAGTGAGACAGAGAAAATGGTTCAAATGGCTCTAAGCACTATGGAACTCAACATGTGAGGTCATCAGTCCCCTAGAACTTAGAACTACTTAAACCTAGCTAACCTAAGGACATCACACACATCCATGCCCGAGGCAGGAATCGAACCTGCGACAGTAGCGGTCGCGCGCTTCCAGACTGAAGCGCCTAGAAACGCTCGGCCACACCGGCCGGCTCTTTTGTGCACCAACTGAAGCAATTTTCAGCTGGTATTTAGTGTACGTCATGCTGTATTATATTTTATGTATATATATTGCAATAATGCTTAGGACTATCTAGTAGGAGACTACATAAATGCTTTTGTTTCGCACGAAATGTTCAGCATTTGGCACAAACTACAGTGATTGAATGAAGTGAATGCATTATTCGAACGAAATTTTTGAGAATAAGCTATATCTTTGTCTTCTTCGAAGAGGGTTTGGGCTATGGAGTTTTAACGTATGGTAATTTAAGTTAGATATGACTCAATGGAAGCTCATGTGTGGTGGAGCTAAGTGAACCCCCATTCCACTTCGTTATCAGAATCAGGTAGCTAGGTTTATAATTAAGGTTCTCCAATCTTAGTGAAGTCTATGGAGGCTGTAGAACTTGCTTGTATTTTCTTCAGTATACTATCATACTTTACGTTAGTCTGTCGATTCTCATGAGTTGTTAGTATCGATTTTGTTGACACCAAGTCCAAATATTTCTCAGCATCGATGACTGCCAGGAAAAGTATTCGTTCATACTTGTTGTACCGATTTATGTCCCATCTGAAATCGAACGAGCTGTGCACGAAGACAGAGTACTCATTCGATAATATCACCGAGCGAGGTGGCGCAGTGGTTAGCACACTGGACTCGCATTCGGAAGGACGACGGTTCAATCCCGTCTCCAGCCATCCTGATTTAGGTTTTCCGTGATTTCCCTAAATCGTTTCAGGCAAATGCCGGGATGGTTCCTTTGAAAGGGCACGGCCGATTTCCTTCCCAATCCTTCCCTAACCTGAGCTTGCGCTCCGTCTCTAATGACCTCGTTGTCGACGGGACGTTAAACACTAACCACCACCACCACCGATAATATCTTTTCATACGTCAGCACTTTTGTGTGATAGGACGTCTCAGGATTACTGGACTAGGAAGACGCAGTGCGACTGTCTATTGGAGTGCGCTTCTTTCGTGAGTTGCATTACTAAGTGATACGTTTAGCGGCTAGGCTTGCCAGATGTGAACATACGAGGTTCCAGTTATCAGTTTTGCTGACTAGCTCTTATTCCTCTACATCAGGCTATATTAGGATCCATTCTGCATTTGGCGTTAATTATGCAACTGCTTGAATCACTGCTGATACGCATTTCTTGTCACGAAAAATGTCTATACTAGCCTGTTAGCCACGCAAGAGTTTTCATCTCGTATAGATCATCAAAATTCAGAATGATGAAGGTATCCATATCCAGTTGCAGCGGTAGATTTTTAAATTTAGTATTTAATTGTGTCTATATCTTATAAACTGAAGAAACTTCTTTAATTTAACATGGTTAAGAAGTATTTCTTGTTGAATACCCCTTTTTACAGATACAGTGCGACCAAAGATTTTGTTGTCCTATTACCTCTTAAATCAGCGACCTGTAGCGGTGAGACAAATGATATAGGGACGCTGTGAACAGGGTGATGTAATACGACGTATGAATATATCCTCTGTCAAAGAAAGGAATCGTAAATTGTGATTAATTCTTCATCAGTTTCCAGAAAATACCAAATACTTTCTTTGCATTTTGTATGGAACAAGATGCATATTTTTTTCAGATAACATTTCTTGTAAAGTTGTTTAATATTTGAGAGATTGCAGGATTTAGATTCTTTCTTAAGAATAGAGCAAACATTTTCTAATAGATAGGAACACTATCTTTCCATTTGAAAGAAAAGAACGCAATTTTTTATGTAATAATGATCGAAACATCTCTCACATCCACAGTTAAATAACATTTATGTAACAATCAACGCCTCGATAGCAACGGATAGGGAGTTTAAATCAGTTATCTTAATTACAATAATAATTAAAAACCAATATCGTGCTGCGATATCCTGTTCCGATGCAAGACATTCGACTGCGCAGTTGAAAAGACAGCATATCAGAGATTTATCCCAGGCGCTAAAAGCCATAGTTTGCTTAACTCCCACAAACCACCTAATACGCCCAAGTCCACATATTTTTACTCTATTTATTACAGAGATTAAGCAAAGTAAATACACACTGATAACTGTAACAGTCCTTTGCTTAAAAATACCACCCGTTTCGCCCACAGTACAGGACTACTTTTGCGCAGGTGATTCGTGGTAAAGACAATCTCATGTGATTTAATATCCATTGAGGATACTGTTATTATCTGAAATCCGTAAAATGTGGTAAAAAGTAGATTGGAGGGACGCTGTACTTTTGTATGTGGATAAATCACCTCATGAATGTGTTGCTCAAAGCTTTTTACTTCCTCGCAGTGGTGCTGCATTGACGTGCAACAAACAGTGCAGGACGTAGCAGTGGGTGTGGTGGTAGAGTGGTGGGGGATGTGGATTGGTAGCGCAAGTCGCTGAGATGGAGTTAATGTGACTGGTCCTGTAATTATAAGCTGGCTGTGCTAAGCTGCACATCTGTTCACGCTGCAAGAGGATTACTCGTCTAGTCGTTACGAAATATGTAATGATCTTCAGAGCGATGTTTAAAACACTCCCAACTTCTCTAATTACTCGTAGTACTATAAATTTAACTACCATTTTTTTAGTATCAGATCCAACTTCCCATATGGTCTCAACAATATTTATCATTTTTTGTCATTTTAATTATATCCAAGACAAAGTCGAGGGGCATTTGCTTTGTAGGTTCATCTCAAAATCAATCGACCAGACTGTTTCTTCCCTTCTTTTCCTTCTAGTATTTTAATTACCATGTTGCTCTAACTCATAAAGTGCCTATAACTTACTATCGGCCCATTCAGCCTGCTCTGTATACACATACGAGCTCTGATTTCCCATATTTTATCGTGGTGATCGTTACTCCCTATGTAGGTGGGTGTACAAAACATTTTCGCATTCTGAGTAGAATGTTGGTGATCGGAATTTCGCGAGAAGATTCCGCAGCAACGGAAAACGCCTTTGTTTTAATGATTTCCACCCCAAATCCTGTACATTTCAGTGACAATCTCTCCCCTATTTCACGATAGTACGAAACGTGCTGCCCTTCTTTGAACTTTTTCGATGTACTCCGTCAATCCTATCTGGTAAGGATCCCACACCGCGCAGCATTATTCTAAAAGAGGACGAACAAGCGTAGTGTAGGCACTCTCCTCAGTAGATCAGTTACATTTTCTAAGTGCCTTGCCAATAAAACGCCGTCTTATCTTTTCCCCACAACATTTTCTATGTGTTCCTTTCAGTTTAAGTTGTTCATAATGTAATTCCTAGGTATTTAGTTGAATTTACGGTCTTTAGATTTGACTGATTTATCGTGTAACCGAAGTTTAACGGATTCCTTGTAGCACTCACGTGGATGACCTCACACTTTTCGCTATTTGTAAATTCTTCGGTGACAGCTATCCTATAAATCATTCCTGGCCAAAAGAAGTCTGCTATTGTCAAACATCGGCGTTTCCGAGAAAGTACGTTTGGAAAAGAGCTTTCTAAGGCCGTAAATATGGACGGTGGGAAAACAGAAAAAGAGAATTGAAGCGTATGACACGTGGTGCTATAAAAGGAGCTTGAAAATTAAGCTCAGTGATAAAATGAGGAATGGCGAGCTTCTTCTCACAATAGATGAAGAAAGGGACGTACGAAAAACACTCATAAGAAGAAGGGACAAGATGATACAACATTTGTAATGACGTTGCAGAATAGCTTTTCTAAGGTGTTTGAGAGAGCTGAAGAGGGTAAAAATTGCAGGAGAAGAAACAGATTGGAATGTATCCAGCAAACAGTTGAGGACGTTGGGTGTAGGTGCTATGCTATTATAAAGAGTCACATCAAACCAGTCGGAAGACTGACAATTTAAAAAAGTTGTCATCTCTACTTTTCGTTTCTCTTTTAAGAGAAAACTGTTCGATCTGACAATGTGTTTTGTCTTGTTGGCAGCTTATGGTCTAGACATGTAAGCGTAAAGTACACTCTGAGACGGAAATCAGTAGATGTGACTGCAAATACGACAAATAAAAGATAAGAATGGATGGCTTGACACGAAGGGCAACAAAAACGGGGTGTAGAACGTCATCGACATACCTCTGAGTCGTAAGGCTGCCGCGGATGACAACCAAAGGGGTCCTGCTATAAATGGCACCAGAGACGAGCATTCCTGACTGTCGGGCAATGTGGCAGCCGCGTCGTCTCCAGCCACGTCTTCTGCGTCGATTCTCATTGACTGGGGTTGAATTTGTCTTCAGTGATGAGTCCCGCTTCGAAATGAGCCCCGACGACCAACGAAGAGATGTCGAGATACGCCCAGCCAGAGATCTGTTACCAATTTGTTTGTCGTCACACATACTGTCTGACAAAAAGTTGAGACGGTTTCGGGTGCCATCTGATTTCATACCAGGACACCTTTGGTTGTCACCCACCCTTGCAACACAGCGGTACGTCGACGATATTCTACGTCCTGCTTTCTTTTCCTTCATTGTAAGCCATCCTGGGTTTACATTTGCTCACTCGTACACGGCGACATTTCGTACGCTTGGCTTAGTGCTCGACAAACCCCGCCTTGGCCAGAAAGGCCGCCAGACCTCTCCGCAATTGAGAACGTTTGGAGCATTATGGACAGAGCCCTCCAACCATCTCGGGATTCTGACAGTCTGACGCACCTATTGTACAGAATTTTTCACGATGTCCCTCAGGAGGACATCCAGAAACTGTGTTAATCAATCCCAAGCCGAATAACCGCTTGAGAAGTGCCAGAGGAGGACCAGCGCGTTATTGACTTGCTCAATTTGTAAAGCTTTTTCAGTCGAATAAATAATCCAATTTTTTGAAATTGTGATAATTCACTTGCACGTACATATACCTCGCATTTACCGATTGCTGTCCCGTTCGGATAATTCCTTCGTGGTGCGTCGTCTTTTTTCTCATAGAAAGTAAAATGGTAAGAGAAGTAATTGGTAACTAAAAAGTGACTGTTTATCGCGGGTATATTTTACGAAAACACCCAGCCTGCATCGCCGTAGCTCCTCAGTTAGTCAGTGCATGTCACAGATATCGATGTGGCCACCGGCAGGATGGGAATCTGCAATATTGACGCCCCAGGTCAGAGCTGCTCTAGGTTGCTCTAGTGTAGGTACTGCCCGCATTATGATCATGTAAACCTCGGGCAGCGTTGGTGGGGCATTATTTAATCAAGTGTCAATTTGCATGCGGATGCCGGTGCAGCTGCAGGCGGCGACTAAGCCTCGGTAATTAGACGCAGCATTGGCGGCAGCGGCAGCAGCAGCTAGCTGCTAGAGCACGCGCCGCTAACGACGTGGTCGTAATTCCCTGAGATCCCGGAACTCAATTACGCGACGCCGTATTTTGCGCGCAGCGCTGTCGCCGCCTTCGTCTATGAGGCGGCGCAGCTCTCGGCTTCTCTCCTCAGCGTACCAGCCCCGTACTTGCAGGACCGCACCACTCAGAAACTGTTTAACCCCAGAGAGCAGAGCTATAAGCGAAACGCTACGATGGGATTCAGAGCCACTGATCTACTTCTCCGAAAGTGATGATGCGCAGGGCAGCTTCTACCTTTGACTGGAAAAAAATTTCGTTTCCGGGCGAAGGCGTTGTGCACCGCGAAACTCTTAAAAATACGATTGCTTTGGTAACATCCACGTACCACTAAGCTCAAAACATTTCTGTGGCACTTTTCTCATCAGAATCAAAGGGTTTTCGTCAACGGAGAGAAAAGTAAATTATGTTTATGGTAAATCTTTGATTTTGCACAAATGGACTAGCATCGAATTTAAAAAATACGCACCGCATCTCTTTTTTTACCGTAAAAAATATCCCACGCACAAGTATCCTAGTATACGAGCAAGAAATAATGAGCAGAGTAAAAAATTATAAGCTCTTAGATGCATATATTGATGAAATCTTAATCTGGAAGAACCATGTATCAGACGAGGTAAAACGTTTAGATTCAGCTATTTTTTACCATAACAATAACCGCCATCTTTGAGAACATGAAAGTCACTAAGTTAATATATTTCGCATATTTTCATTGACCGATGTCTTATGGGATAATATTCTGCGGTAAATCTTAGTTTAGGCAATACAATATTCATTGCACAAAAGAAAGTAATCATAATGATGGCCGCATGTCTATATGCAGCTTGGAATCTTAGCCACAGCCTCACAGTTCATTCATTCACTTACGAAATTTCTTATAAACACTCTATCTGGGTTAGAGAGATGGAGGTATTCGCAAATATAACACCAGAAGGAAAACTATATGCATTTCCCTTTAGTGAATCTAACTTCTGCACAGAAACGGGTGAAACATGCAACTATAAAATTCTGTTACAATTTAACCATCTACATAAAATGTCTGAAAAAGGGCAGGAGCGTTTTCAAATGTCGGTTAAGGATGTTTCTCCTTAAAAGCTCCTTCTTTATAGTAGAGTAATTTTTGAACTGAAATAATTAGTTATTTTTACAGAAAAAGCTGTAGATGGGCAATGACCTATAATATTTTTCATCATCTTTTTAGATATATCTGTGTCCCTCTTAAATACGTCAAGGTGCCTTTGCTCCGGTGTTTCGTTTTGTAAGTAAAAAAACCCCTTTTTCTGGATGCAACGTATTTTATTTGTTCCAGACGTGTTTCGTCATTACCTTAAGGCATCTTCAGTGGAATCTACAATGACGCATTATTGTTTTGATATGCGATATTTGTAGACTGTAAAACTGTTCACATCTTTTTTTTACGTAAATAAATGATTACTTACATATTGTACATCATGTGTCACCTCCGTTCATGCGTTACGCGATCTGAATATGTCTCAAATGGTTCAAATGGCTCTGAGCACCATGAGACTTAACATCTGAGGTCATCAGTCCCCTAGAACTTAGAATTACTTAAAAATAACTAACCTAAGGACGTCACACGCATCCATGCCCGAGGCAGGATTCGAACCTGCGACCGTAGCGGTCGCGTGGTTCCAGACTGAAGAGCCTGGAACCGCTCGGTCACACCGGCCGGCTACTTACAAGTATTCGAGTTTTTGGCTGGCATCTGAGTTTCCTCTCATATGGTCAATTGCTGAAGGACGCACCACAACCTCATTTACGAAACATAAATACATTTCCACGCACTTCGACTGATCCACTGAGCCTGTAAATAAAATCTTTCTGTTATGAAGAGAGATTAACTATATCGACTGTCACAAATTATGGAACTAAATTAGAGCAGTTATACCAAAACTGCTTAACGCACTAGAGGTACTCAAAGTTTACAAAAAAAGAAAGAGAAAAAAAGAAACTGACCAAACGAAGTCTCATCAACAAAACATTAAGTGTTAAATTGTTGTGTGACCTTTCCGAATCGTTCAAAATCAAAGCAGGAGTGGAGATGAGATGAATTATCGCAGTTACTGTTCAGTTTAGTTATTATGAAAGTGATCACAAAACAGCAAAATGAAAGTAATAGTGTAAGTGGAGAGTGCAGAGTTTAAGTGGAATAAGTTTATATTTTGCTACTTTTCAATGGAACCGACCATTCTGTCGTAAAAACTTGTTGCTATCAGAAACACGTACTCTACCAGAAATCTCATTGACCGCTCGGCTGGCAATCCGTGAATGATGGTTTGGGGTGCCTTTGGTTGTCATCTGCGCACCCATAAAACACAGCTGTACGTCGACGTTATTTTACACCCCGTTTTGTTGTACCTTATGACAAGCCATCTTGGGTCTACATTTCAGCAAGATAATGCCCGCCCGCGCACGGCGGGAGTTCCTACTGCTTGTCTTCGTGCTTTCCTAACCCTACCTTGGCCAGCAAGGTCTCCGGATCTCTCTCCAATTGATAACATTTGCAGCATTATAGGCAGGGCCCTACAGTTTTTTTTAATTTTTAGAGAGTACTTTCCTAAACGTTTCAGAGGCAAAATGAACCAAAATCCGTACCTCACCAAATTCTAAACTTCGAAGCAATACTGTAATGAGTTAATGAATATAACATAACATAGAAGTCCTTTTAAGCCCTTACAAAACCTGGAGATTGAAAGCGATTTAAATCACATGACTAATTAATTCAAATGTTTTGCCTCTTCTGTTCCTTCTCTCAAAATTGAATTTAGTGATCTTGGTTCACATTAACTCTGAACACTCCAAATACTGACAAAAGTCTCCAAAGTAAAATTCGTCTTCATTGTCTAGCGTTTCCTGATGACATTGCTATCTTTTCTAATAACAGATGAGAAGCAATTCAATAAAATGATAATTAAATCAAGACCCTACGCTGTCGACAGGCGTTGATATACATCAACGGGGACAGTTGAAAATGCGTGCCTCGACCGCGACTCGAGCCCGGGATCTCCTGCTTACATGGCAGACGCTCTATCGATCTTTTTTTTTTTTTTTTTTTTTTTTTTAATCTCATTTTGTTCGTTTTCGTTCGTTGTATCTGCTCGTGGCGGACGTCGCAAGACACCCGTTTCAGTTCGTCGTTGATCCATTAACTCTTTTTTTTTTTATTACACAGGGCACCTAACCCTCTGACCGAACACGCTGAGTCACCATGCCGGCAACCATCTGAGCCACCAAGGGCACAGAGGATAGTGCGACTGCAGGGACTTATCCCTTGCACGCTCCCCACGAGATCCGCATTCCCAACTTAATGTCCACACATTACATTCGTAGTGCTCCTGCTTATTACATTCATTACTAGCGGCAGACAATCTTACCGAGTCCCGTAAGAGTTCAGGCAATACGTATGCATCCGCACAGAAGAAGGTCAATGGCCGGTTAGCCTTAATTATATGAAGATGGTATCCGTCTTTCGGACATGCCCGAAAGAACAGATACCATCTTCATAGAAGCAATTCAAGTTATAGATGGCACAGCGACAAACACTGTGCTCCGAAATTCATACGAAAAGATGCTCTATATGGAAATGAGCAGATCACGGTTCAACAAGTCATCTTTATTCACCGAATTCTGATAAATCACCCAAGTAGACAAACTGAAATATCGACGAGAAACTATTGAAGTGACGAGGCTAAAGAGGAACGCCAACAAAGAAAGGATAGGAGACTACAAAGAACGTGCGAAAAGATGAAAAAGACACGAATAATGCAAAATGGTAAATTACACTACAACACAGTATCCAAAGCAGAAGCTGCGTATGGATATGAAACCACGGTAAAATCTCAAGTAAAAATTATTTAAAAACAGAGAGAAAAATGTCTTAGAAAAATCCTAGGACAAAAATGTCGAAATGTATTTTGGATGCAAAAGAAAACACAAAATATCTGTCAAGTAAAAGAATAAAATATAGACATGATCAGCAACCGGCTATGTTCAACGTCAACGTACAATAACCACTCACAGACAGATGGAAGCACTAGCAGTGGAAGGTATATAAAGCGTAGACGCAGAAAACAGTGCAGTCGTTGTCGTAATGCGGAAACGACGTCCAAAACCCCAAACGGACCGACTTAGCTGACGTCGAAAAGGACATGATCATTGGCTTTCGGGCCAAGGGTGGAAGCATTACTGAAACAGTTTGTAAACTGTTCGGGTGCCGCCCTAGTTAAAGTACACCGCGCTTGGGAAACTGGAGCTCCCTAAAACCGGCGCCGAGGCAACTTTGGTGCACCACGAGCCGTGGATTACAGGGGCGAACGACTGCTGCGGAGATGTTTACAGAAGAACAGACGCTCAACTGTTGAGTAATTGGTCGCCTAGCTGGACCAAGGGGCTACCAACGATGTCTCCTCAAAGTCCGTCCAGCGAACGTTGCTGTGTATGGGCATCAGCAGTAGGCGCCTGTTTATCAGTAACGAGGGCTGGAATCTGCACACCAGTACCACAACCGAACGTCCACTGAATGGCGACGGGTGACCTTTTCAGATGAATCGTGTTTTATGCTCCAAAGAGCAGATGGCCGCTGGATTTTCGGAAATGTCCAGGAAGGAGAAGGAAGCGTTATGTTCTTGGAAATGGTTTCATGGTATTCCGTGGGTGATCTCGTCATTCTGTAAGACACAATGGATTAACACACGTATCCACATATCTTTGGGGACCATGCGTGCCCCTACAGGCAACTTTTCTCGGCACAATAGCATATACCAGCAGGACATTGCAACATGTCACTCAGCTCCCCACGTATGCTTGTTCGAAGAGGACCAGGATGAGATTGCCGTACTGCCCTGGTCAGCAACCTCCCTGGATTTAAGCCCACTCGAGAGTCTGTGGGACCACCTTAGATGGGCTGTTCACGCCATGGATCCTCAACTGAGAAATTTGCTGGCCAGGGCACTGGAGCTGACCTGACTGCACGTCCCTGTCGATGTCTTCCTGAACCCCACTGACCCTCTTCCTGCACATCTCGCTACGGTCGGCGCTGCAGGAGGTGGTTATTCAGGCTTTTGACAGACTGTAACATTAATGTGACTGGACAGGGTAGAATGGACGACAAGAGGAGCGCAACGAAAAACTTAAACTTTGCCTTACCGACGAAAAATCACTAGTGGAGACCAAGAAGCAATTGGTATACATTTAGAACGTTAATTTACAAGCAGCTCTAATTCATACGGAATTTGCTGAGAAGCCTTGTCGACAAAAGTCAGGATGGAAAGAAGAATGTAAAAAGAAACACAACAAGCGAATGAAGAGAAGGAAAAAGCGTTAAATAATCTCAAACGCGGGTATTAGTTGATCACGATGAACAAAGAAAGATAATCCGAAGAAAATTACAGGATTAAAGTTTACTGGTTACTAAATGTACTTTACTCATGCACAACGCACGAAAACGACGAAATCGAGTAAAATTTCGCAGGGAAAGTAATGCTATGTGAAACGTGGCCCCCAAAAACAATAAGTACTGAAACAGAACGAGGAGATTAAATGTGACAGAGTAACTTTGGACAACAATGTCGGTTCATAAAGGCTGATAAGGTTCTTTATTCCAGACTTTAATCGCAACAGTAACGTTTCAGTATATTTTTTAATCAGTAATGTTCGTCTTGAGTAGTCTTCTAGTAGGGGCTATGATCGCATGAACAAGTCGAATCTTACAAAGACGATCGATGCTGTTCTTTATGTTGTTGATAATCCTGCTTTAACTGTGTTTGTCAAAGGTTTCCAGTGTTAGTCATTATATTCCTCGTTCATTCTACTCTGGTTTAAGATCTCTTTGTCCAATAAATATGTTTTTGTTGTTGTGTCTCATTTCTACAATATGCAACCCCTGAGAATCCCCTAATGAATAAACAAACATTATTCCAGTTCAACGGCTACTGATTTATTTACACAATTTTTAGATTGTGTCGCGCTCTGTATATTGTAGATGGGGATGATTAACAATGTAGGTAGCAGCGAACATCGAACATCCCCTGAAGTTTTCGTCACAGGGTTAATTGGTAACCGTGATAGCGTTTCGGAGATGTTTAGCAAACTCAAGTGGCAGACTCTGCAAGAGAGGCGCTCTGCATCGCGGTGTGGCTTGCTCGCCAGGTTTCGAGAGGGTGCGTTTCTGGATGAGGTATCGAATATATTGCTTCCCCCTACTTATACCTCCCAAGGAGATCACGAATGTAAAATTAGAGAGATTCGAGCGCGCACGGAGGCTTTCAGACAGTCGTTCTTCCCGCGAACCATACGCGACTGGAACAGAGTAGGGAGGTAATGACTGTGGCACGTAAAGTGCCCTCCGCCACACACCGTTGGGTGGCTTGCGGAGTATAAATGTAGATGTAGATGTAGAAATTTACGCTCCATTTAATCCGCCAGTCAACAGGGAAGGTTATCGTGCGGACAGCTCCGCCTCATTCCAGCGCAGCGTTGCCAAATCGTCACAGCACCGATAGACGTTACGAAAATTTCAAATACATTCTGTAAGAAACGGTATAAAACCTGCACCACCATAAAAGCTTATTGCACCATTATTTGGGAACAACGTTGCGCTTGCGCTGAAGGTATTAGTCGGAACGGAAATAGACTATAAATTGCAAAGCACAGTCTAGATGATGGCGTGTAGGATAACTACCACAGGTATCATCTGATGTGCGTCGTTGTTTTGACGCAATATAAGTAGCCTACGTGTTCTAGGGTGTGCTTTGTTTCTAAAAATAAAAAAAAAATCACTTTTCTCCCGGCGAAATAATGCTCCCTTTTTGCAAAAGACATATATACACAGTACATATATAAACAAATAACATGACCTTAATAAAACCAAACTCAGACAATGGGTGTAATCGTACCAGTAATAATACATGGGGTGTCAATTAAAGAATGATCATATTTTGTTTTCACATCCCTTTACTCAGTCTCCTAATTATGGTGGGCCTTCTAAAAACAGTCTCATTTGGATGCGGTGCACTTGTACCAGTGTTTCTGTCAGTTTGCAAAGACAGGCTAGAGCCAAATTTTTCATAGGTCGTTCAGAAGTCGCCGCAGAATTTACTACTATTGCGATGATCGAAAATGCCCTTCCAGAAAAGTGTCTCTTCAGGTTAGAGAATAGAAGAGAATCACGCGAGGCTAAAACCGGACTGTGAGAAGGACGAGGTGCACCGCAAATTTCTTTTTGGAAGATATTCGGTAACAACATTTGCAGTATCTATTGTGGTGCGGCATCCAACCTGTTCCACGGATATGTGATGTTTTACGCCTGATCTGAATTTTCAGGGCATCTCTGTCGTATTGTCCAGTTATTGCTGTGTGTGCAGGTACAAGACGGTGCTAAATTTCACGAAAGTCAAAAAATGAGAGGATCATAACTTTCCCAGCAGAAGCAACCACTTTTGCTTTTTTTGGGATTGGTGATGAAAGAGCTTTCCAGTTTGCTCTCAGGGTCAAAATAATGTAGCCATGTTTCATCAGCCTTTGAAAGAAACTCCGGAACCTCCTCTGTCAACTTCAACTGCAAACTGACCTGCACGTGAATTTTTTCTGTCACCAACGTGTGGGTGGCACCGAATAAAATCTTCTGTATTTGAGAAAACGTTAAAAAGATTACTCGTCCGTCTTCCCTCACACTGAAATCGTCGCTATTGATGCTTTCTTCTGCAACAGGAGTATCTGGAGCACTGTTTCCACCTTCCTGAAATTGTCTCCAATTTAAACCACATTTGACCTGTACTGTAGGGAAGAACAGACTCTCCATGGGGCTCCTTAACATTGCATGGCCTCAGCTAAAGATTTGTTGAGGCGAAAGCAGAATTTACAAGCCGCATATTGTTCATCATGTGTCACCTCCGTTGATGCGTTAAGCGATATGAACATGTCTAAAATGGTTCAAATGACTCTGAGCACTATGGGACTTAACTGCTGAGGTCATCAGTCCCCTAGAACTTAGAACTACTTAAACCTAACTAACCTAAGGACATCACACACATCCATGCCCGAGGCAGGATTCGAACCTGCGACCGTAGCGGTCACGCGGTTCCAGACTGTAGCGCCTAGAACCGCTCGGCCACTCCGGCCGGCAATATGTCTCAGCTTGCCCGCGTCTCAAAGGCGGAAACCAGGAGAGCCAACCATGAAACTGGTACGGCATGTTTGCTACACGTTAAGCTAACAGAATATCCTAAGATTAAATTCCAGCGCGACAAATTACGACCGTAAAAAATTATGATCATTCATTGTTGAACAGCGCTCGTAGATTAATACAAGTCATGAGAAGGAACGGCATTCAAATAGAGCTAACTGCGCCCTCTCTTTTGTTATGGGAATAGCAGCTATTCCACAAATCCTAGGAAATAGATGTTTTTACGAGAAATCGTAAAAACAAGCACAGATACCTCGTGGGAAAAGCGCGAAATAAACTGCTGAGCCAAAACACTGTGACTGCTGCCCATAGTGAGATTAAATGCCGCCTGATGGCGCTGCTAGTACCTGACACGTCAAGGAAACCATGTAAATGGAGCAGAGGCGAATGGGTAATCATTCTAGCGACGATACGGGCCGCAAATTGGAAAATCCACTGACATAAGCAACGCTGACAAAGGACGAGTTGTTATGGTCCAGATCCTGTGAACGAGCATGTTGGTGTACCTGTAGCTGCTGGGCTGTTTGCTTCCTACTGTCGTGAGCATACATTAAAAATTGTTGAAGGATGGTGAAAAAACGAGTTGGACGTCTTATGTCCGCCAGAAGAAACAGCCACACACAGAAAGGACGCCTCACTGCAAGGCTAGCCTCCACAGACGCGTAATATAATTATGATCTGACGCCGTAAAGGTCGCACTCAGCGGGTATTGTTATTCCTTTGACTGCTGTGGAAGAGTCACCCCCTCATGCTCCACCGCTCACCAGGTGCTGAAGCGTGGCCTCTGAGTTTTCCTTAAGCGCTACTGACACGTTTAGGCGTCCTTTTCCACCGATCCTCCCACTGCTGAGAGCAAACTACTTCCATATCATGATTAATAAGAATATTTCGATTATTTATCACACAATATACTTGCCTCTTTACGTGCTATCGTTTAAATAAAAATACCTAGTTTCGGTATGTTGAACCTTTTACGAAATATGACAATTCCCAATGTGCATGGATGAAACAAGGCACGCTGCACACATCAATCTGCCGGATATAAAAACCAGCATCTAGAGAATGACATGAGATAAGTTTCAGCTCTTAAATTTAAATAAAATTTTGATATCTTATCTACAATTAGTACAAAGTAATGTGTGGTCTAAAATGAACCATACACACAAAGCCTACCCTATGCGCTTTTACCTCTGCAAACTCTAAAATTTCTTGCAATGCTTTAGTCACTGCGGCCGGCCTGCATGCAAGTAAGCCTTCTAATAACAGTAACTACTTTCGGGGGATTTCTCTTCCTAACTTATTTATGTTTGACGCCAATAGTATTTCTGAGTATGACAGGACGACCACACTACATCAAACGTAGATCGCTCTGTAAAGCAGAGTATGGCAGATCTGATGGCAGAGCACAATGCTGGTGCGGGCAAAAGTGTTTCGGGACACATTGTTCAGTGCGCGTTCTTGAACATGAGGGTCCGCGGCAGTTGACTCCATACACGTTCCCTTGGTTCACCAACAACGTCAGTTACGTTTTCAGTGGACACATGATCATCGAGACTGTACCGTGGATCAGTGCAGACGTGTCGTCTGGTCGGATGAATCTTGCTCCTTTTTACACCAAGCCGATGGTCGTCGCCAAGTACTCCGTCATCCAGGTGAACTGCTGCACGAAACATGCACCGCACCAATAACGTAGGCCGCTGGGGACGGTATTACATTACGGAGGACACTCACATGGGCTGCAGTGGAACCTGTGGTAGTAATCGAGGGCACCATGATAGCTTGGACTATGTGATAACTACTGTAGATCATCTGCATCCCTTAATGCTTGATATCTTTCCTGACGTCAGCAACATCTTCCTTCATGATGTCTGTGTCACAAGGCCACAATCGTGCTACAACATGTTTATATTTTTTGCCATCAAATTCTTCAGATATGTACCCGATGAAACACATCTGGGACGCTATTGGGCGCCACATCGTGCCCAAAAACCAAGGCAATTGCATGACCTACGCTTACACCTCTAGTGCCACATACTTGTACCTGTGGATACCTACCAAGGACTTGTCATTCCACGCCACGCAGTATCGTTCCTGCACAGCGTTGCAAAGATGACCAAGACGCTATTAAGCAGGTGATGATAATGTCTTGGCTCAACATTGTATAAATTAGAAGCCAAGAGGTCATCCCAATGTGAACGGCCGAGGATAAAACGACTTCCAGAACTTGTTGTGCAGGCACCAGCTATGTGTGTGCAGACGATCGGAAGTCTAATTCGGTAAGTAATATCACAGAATAAAGTTAAATATATTTGAACGCGTGTAATGCTATATAAAGAAGGTATTGCACCTTTTACGACATAGAGAAATATTGTAAATAAAAACTCCAAATTACATAATAATTGCTAAAGGAAAGAAGATGTTAATGGCACTAGGTATGAGGCACCAAATAGAGAGACAGAGAGAGAGAGAGACCTACAGACAGACAGAGAGAGAGAGAGAGAGAGAGAGAGAGAGAGAGAGAGAGTAATGATGGGAAAGTTTAAAAGGAAAAACATAGTTAGGAATACTAGTATGAAGCAGAAATTATTGACATCTTCGCGTGTGGTAGGTATGCAGAAATTAAAAGTCTTGCAGTATCGAGAGAGCTGGCAAGTCTACAGCGTAAAATAATGATATGATTAGTTGAATTACTGAATCATATCATCAACCTTGTCTGTGATAACACAAATTAAGTGTTAATGACCCCATTTGTTCTGTGCCTAGTTGCTTCCACCGCCCTGAGTGAAATGCACAGAGTCGACCAACT
Source organism: Schistocerca serialis cubense (assembly GCF_023864345.2). NCBI lineage: Eukaryota > Metazoa > Arthropoda > Insecta > Orthoptera > Acrididae > Schistocerca > Schistocerca serialis. Next base: position 411,264,468 of record NC_064641.1, on the reverse strand, counting down.
TGCCGCGCAGACACCAGCACGTAGGCTGTAGATTCGGCGTCTTGAGGTTGTAATGAACTGTTAGCGAGAAACGAATGTTATGTAAATTACTGGTTTGTTCCCTATTTAGGGATGCCACTCGTATTTACCTAAGTTGAACACGACAAGTTTCTCGTGTTGCAAGTTAAAAACTTTATCCTCAGTCTTTTGAACAGGTGGCACATTTAATAGAATTACAAACTTTATCTTGCAACACCACTAACTGATTACATATTAAGGATTCTCGAAACTCTCTAGTCCACTATTCCTACACAAAATTAAGTTGTCCTTGTCAGTTGCACGTCTTTCTCTTCCGATTTGATTATCACCTTATTTAATTCACATGAAAACTGTAATACAACTGCCTCACCAGACCGCACGTCTGTACGGCATGACTACACCTTCCGATCTGATTAGGCAGCACCATTATTTCGCTTGAAGTTCAGCCTAGGCGGACCCCAAAAACACCCGAAGAATTACGCCTGCCTTTTCGTTTAGCTTTTGTTTTTAGTTTTACATGTACAGGATCACAATTATTGAACTACATGGAATAAGATCGTCATAACGTCTGAACGGTTTGTGTTAGGTCGTTTAAACTACAGTGTTGGCCGCGTGGCATGATGCGAATTAGTTGTTAGCCTTGTTGTTGGCCATTTGCCCGTGAAAATATCGCGGTGCAGCGTGCCAGAGCGTATAGCGCTTGTGAAGGACTACAACGAGAGCAATAACAGCCCAACTGCGGCACAAAGGAAGTTTTTGACCGAGTTCAAGCTGAAGACAAACGGTCCAAGTGTGCTAATATTTGATTCGCAAATTTGAGAAAAGGAGTAGCGTTCATGATGACAGTGCTGGCAATGTCGGTCGCCCAAAAAGGAGGAAGAAACCTGAAAACATCGAGAAGACACGCGCTGTGTTTTAAACCAGCCCCAGGAAACCGATCAGACGAGCTACACAACAGGTGGGAGTCTACTGGGAGACATTGCGATAAATTGTTGTCGAAGACCTCCATCTCTTCTCATACAAAATTCAAGCCCATCAGCCATTAAACCAAAGGGCCATGGAACAACGGTTGTGTTTCGCCAACACTATTGTCCACAGAATTGACGAACACGGCTTTGATGTGAATATGGTTTGGTTTAGTGACGAAGACCATTTATATTTGGATGGGTTCGTCAACAAGCAAAATTGGCGCACTTGGGGGACTGAAATCCGCATTTTGCGATCGAGAAGTTCCTTCAGTCTCAATAGGTGACTGTGTGGTGTGCAATGCCCAGTCACGGAATAAATCGGTGCGATATTCCTTGATGGCACGGTGACTGCCGAACGGTACGTGAAGGTTTTGGAAGATGATTTCATCCCCATTATCCAAGTGACCCTGATTTCGACAAGATGTGCTTCAAGCAAGACGGAACTCGACCCCATCGGAGAAGGAGAGTGTTTGATGGTCTGGAGGTGCACTTTGAGCACCGCATTCTGACTCTGGAGAACCCATAGGCCACTGGTATGGACCTCGATGGCCGCCCTATTCTCCGGATCTGAACACATGCGACTCCTTGTTGTGGGACTATATTAGAGACAAGGCGTGCAGGAATAACCCCAAAACCATTGCTGAGCTGAAAACAGTCCTTCAGGAGGTCGTCGACAACACATGTTCCGGCACTTCAACGGGTCATGCAGAATTTCGCTATTCGTATGCGCCACATCATCGCCAAAGATGGCAGGCGTATCAAACAAGTCATAACCTACATTCGAATTTCTGTAGTGACGTTTACATGTTGAATAAATTGCGTGTACGCCGTAGTTTGTAACTAATTTACGTTTTTTTTTCATATAGTTCAGTAATTGTCACCCTGCAGTCCTGACTTTTGAAATAAGAAGGAAATTGCAGTACCTGTGCCAGAATGTTAAGCAAGTTTAATGCATCAGTATTAAAATACTCATAAAAAGAAGTTAGCATTTTGTCACGTATCCTTTGAATGTATCAGACAATCACACTGATAAATTAAAATTCTGGCGATCTTTCCTAGGAGAAAGATATCACCTGCTGCTGATATCACTGATTAAGTCCTACGCATAATTCTGCAATCTCTACTGCTCTGAGGAAAGCATGTTGGAGCTAGATGTGATGGCTGCTACGGGTATAAATGTCACAATTGATATAAAAAACATGTGGAAGCAGTTTTGAGTCCAATCTCGAGCATAGATGGGAGTTTTATATATACTGGCAGTAGTGTGTGTGCCCTCTACACCTGTAGTTGGCAGGAATGTGTACGTATGTGTTAATCAGAAATAAGATGTCAGGAGACATCGATGTGTCATGAGAATATACAAAAGAAGATGGCTGAGTCTTCAAAACCATGTGTATGATTGTGTAGCCTAGTAACGAAATGCCAAACAAAAAAAGGTAAATGAAATTAGTGTTAAAACAATTAATTGTCTGGATCCAGTACAGTAAATTTCAGAAATAAATTACCAGTTTCGGGGTTAACTGTAAAACTTCAGATCTACAATAGAGAGAACAGAAACAACAGGAGTTAACAACCGAGCTATGCAGCTTATGTCGATATCAGAACATGTTAACTACAGTGACGGCGTACCGTAAGAGAAAGCAAATTTAGATGCTGCCTGGAAGTGCTGTCGGAGCGAAGGTAGGGAGTGAGCACAAGGCGCAGCGAACAAGACGCCAGCTTTACATGCCCTCTACTGGTCCAAAATTAAATCGCCTGCAATATAGAATGTCCCTGCATAAATTCGGTGACTTAATTTAATATTAATATTTACAAGCATAAAATAAAACTACAGTGTCAATCCACTTATAGAATTCGCTGTTGAGTATTCTTCTTCAGCCATGATGTTCACGTACAAAGATTCGTTATTATAGTGTATGAAAGTTTTCTTGATGGACCCCATTCTTGGTTAAAAATGCCCTCTTTGCTTACCCCAGTCTGCTTCCTTCGTGATGAGTTGTTTTGTTTCCAAGGTAGCAGAATTCCTTCACTGCAACTACTACATGGCCACTAAATTTGATTTTGATATTTGTGAATAATATCGTTTGTACTACTCTGAGGACCAGCTCTAGGAGAGGAGGGCACTGGCACCGCCCAGAGTGGCAAGTTTTTGGCGGCAGCAAAATAATAAATTTTAATATGGTTCCAAAATAACAGATTAAACAATTTTGTAAAACTGAAGATGTGTGAAAACAAGTTGGAAATACAAAAAATTGCTAAAATATACTTTCTTACTTAACTCCAGCTACGATTTTGTGAAACAGGTGACAAACGATGCCCTGGAGTTGGACACCTTGGCTGCGTCTTGCACCTACACAACACATGAAACATACCTACGTCAGCTTGAAAGCCCCTACAGATGCGGAAGTGCTTATAATAAAGTAATAAAGATAAATGTCAACATATGATGGCCTAACAATGCCTATAGGAGTTTCGCTAAGAAAAGCACTTTGTAATAAATAAAGAATGAATAAGCAAAATATGTACTTCCTGTTACACGCCATAGTCTTTTGAATCCACACGTTGTGATTAACGGGCGTTTACACACTGAATGCTGTATCATCCGTCCCCTACCACTTCGTCTCCTTTGGATCTGCCATTTCATTGCTCTTCTTCTTGTCCCGATCCTCTAAAGTAATTTTTTCTGCTTTGCCTGTAACCTCTTTTTAAGTTTTTCCCCAGTCTCTTTTTTTCTCGCTGTTGAAGCCATAATCAGCAGATATTAATATTTAAGATGTTTTGGAAAAAGCCTATCAAACCTTATCTCGGAGCGCAAGCAACTAATACGTAGTGCACGAACTGTTTATCCAGTTTCGTCGTATTTCACACTATCAGCTTTCCAACAACTTTATTTTGCACATAACTGTCACTTTTCGCTACAATAAATGAAAGTGGCTTCAAAACTACTTGTTTTGCTCATGGCCCGTCTGCTCAGGGAATGAGAAAAGGTGAACAGATTTTAGTTATATACTCTGCGAGCAACGTAACTTAATTTTGGTAACATAATTAGTTTTTTGTGTTTTAATTCAAAATGCATTACACTGAAAACGTTTCACTTCTGTTCCACTGATTGGTGCCCCAAACCTTACTCTGGCCCTAAAGACATATTCACTTCAAAAAGAAGGATGAGTATGCGTGATATGTGAAAATAAAAAGTCGTGGACAAATGACATTGTGAAAGAAAAGTTGACTATGTCAGAAAATGCAGGGAGTGGTGGGTCAGGAGGAGGCAGATGGGGGGGGGGGGGGCTGAAGGGGGGAGGAGGAATGCCACTTAAAATTTCCGCCATACCTACTCACATTGCGTTTGTCTTCCCTTGGTTTGCTTTCTATCCATACTACGTGGTCACCTATCTGTTCATTCCATTCAAGAGGTCCTTCACCGAGGATATTGGTGGCATCAGTGAATCTTATCACTGGTATATTTCACCCCGAATTTTTAATAGCATTTCTGAACCTACTTTCATTTCCTTTGTTGCCACGGAACTAGCTGTGTTAACTGCCTAGACTGCGAGGGCTGAATCAAAAGACTACATGAACGAGGTCTGGCGCAGAGGTGTGTCGTGTCACATCATGGCGTTATTTACAGCGAGTGATGCGGCGCGTGGCTGCCTACACACGGCCTCGTCCCTCTGCCTCATGCGTCGTTTGCAGAGCTTCACCTCCAGTTAGGGACGTTCATGTATCAGAGTGCTATAACTGTGCCTATGCCTCGATAGTATCTGAAGTATCTGTGTTGACGTTATCGCAAGTTTTTATGTCTACTTAAGCTTTTACTTAATACAAAATGACATTTTTAGAACACAAAGAGAATTATGGACGTTTTGCTGTTTTTGCATGACTTAACGTTAGTATTAAATTAAGTACACTGAGGTGACAAAAGTCCTTGGGTAGCTATATAAGCATATACGCCTGGTGGTAGTATCATATACACAAGGTATAAAAGGGCAATGCACTGATAGAGCTGTGATTTGTACTCACGTGATTCAGGGGAACAGGTTTGTGACGTGATTGTGGCTGCACGACGGGAATTAGACTTTGAAGGCGAAATGGCAGTTAGATCTAGATACATGGAATATTCCTTTTCGGAAACCGTTAGGGAATTCAATATTCCGAGGCCCACATTGTTAAGAATGTGCTGAGGATACCGCATTTCAGACACTTTCTTTCACCATGAACAACGCAGTGGCCGACGGTCTTCACTTAACGACCGAGAGCAGCGGCATTTCCGTAGAGTTGTCAATGCTAACAGACAAGAAACACTGCGTGAAATAACCGCAGAAATAAATATGGGATGTACGACGAATGTATCCGCTAGCACTGTGCGCCGTTAACAGGCTATGGCAGCACACGACCGATGCCTTTGCTAACAGCATGAAACCGCCTGCAGCGCCTCCCCTAGGCTCGAGACGATATCGGTTGGACTCTAGGCGACTGGAAAATCGTGGCCTGGTCCGACGAGTTCGATTTCAGTTGGCAAGAGCTGATGGTAGGGTTGGAGTGTGGCGTTGACCCCACGAAGCCATGTTTTCAACAAGGCAATGTGCAAACTGGTGGTGATTCCACAACGGTGTAGTCTGTGTTTACATGGCATGGACTGCGTCCTCTGGTTCATCTGAATCGATCATTGACTGGAAATAGTTATGTTCTGCTACTTGGAGAGACCATTTGGAGCCTTTCGTGGACTTTATATGCCCAAGCAGCGATGCAATTTTTATGGATGACAGTGCACCATGCCACCGGACCACAGTTGTTCGCGACTAGTTCGAAGAATATTTTGAAAAATTCGAGGGAGTGATTTGGCCACCCAGATAACACGACATGAATCTCATCGAACATTTGTGGGAGACAATCGAGGGATCAATTTGTGCACAAAATCCTTCACCGGCAACTCTTTCCCAGTGATGTATAGTCATGCAGGCAGCATGGCTCAGTATTTCTGCAGGGGGCTTCCGCCAACTTGTTGAGTCCACGCCACGTCCAGTTGCTGCACTACGCCGAGCAAAAGGAGGTCCGACACGGTACTAGGAGGCATCCTACGACTTTTGCCACCTAAGTGAACATACAAAAGCAGAAAAGGAGAAAAATCCAACTGCAGACAAAAATTTAGCTTTGGTTTCACTTTAGTGCTACACATAGTGTCGTTATTACAAACAAAACGTTTTCAGTGTGTAAATTCCCCGGGGCGCGATGCGGTCCTTATCAAATATTCGTGCGGCCCGCTGTTATCAACCGTATTTTATAATAATTTGCTTCTAGCAAACAACAACCGAATGCAAAGGCGTCAACGAACGTTAAGAGCTTCTTAAAAGTCTAGTTACAGAGGCCGTAATATTTTAAGACGTGCTTAATTTTATTTGATATTGGTGGATTCAGCCATGAGCTATGTGAAGCTGCACGCTTACTTCAGGGACAGAGAGTAAGTGGGGCGATCACTGCGGGGTTATAAGATGAGAGGAGAAATATTTTATTGTTTGCCTTCCAGTACTTGTAACCCACGGGTGTGCGTGACCCGTACCGATCAGCTACTATGGAATAAATTATGACTGGGAAGTAACATGGATTCGTGAATGCGCATTACAGAGACGGTCATTTTCAAAAGCGATACTTACTTGTGTCAAGGAATATGAAATTAAATGACGGCTGTTGCAGTACGACGCAATGAGTTGAAAAAAATGACATTCAGAACAGTTAGTAAACATTTGTGATTGTTTCTCATATTGCCTAATTCATTTAAATAGAAGCAAATTTACTGTTATTAATCAGTTAATATTCAGAAGGATGTAGGTTGCAGTAGGTACTGGGAGATGAAGAAGCTTGCACAGGATAGAGTAGCGTGGAGAGATGCATCAGACCAGTCTCTGGACTGAAGACCGCAACAACAACAACAACAACAACAATCAGTTAATCACCCTTTTCAACACACAACACTGCAGCTCCTCGTCAGGCAATTCAGTGTAACAGCTTTGGCGTTGCAGAGGATGGCAGCAATCTGAAATAGAGAATAGTCGACACGAAGTGCTCCGAATAGTGCTGCCTTTAATGACCAGTACTTGGCGGCAGGCAGCCAACTTAAAATGCCCCTGCTATAGCTGGTGTGTTGTTGGCTCAAAACATATTAATTTACTTAGGTAACCTGTGGTATCGATAGCTACGATGCCACGGCGTAGGTACAAGTTCGTAGGTTGGCACTACGACACCGACACCGACGTCAGCGCCATCTAGCCGGCGCTGTGCAGCTATACGAGCGCCGCTCCAGATTCAGCCCATTTGATCAAGAGCAGACGACCAAGCAACTTAGCTTCTCCTTCATAGGGGGCTAGCCATTACAGACTTTGGCTCTGTTACTTCAATGATAGTTTGTCCAACTACTAGTAGTGTTGATACCTGTACGGCTTCGCTCCTACTTGCTCATCCCGGCCAAAGTTAAGTAACCATTATGTAATCATAATTTTGACTATAGTAAACTTGTAAAATCTACTACCAGTACCGAAGTACTTCACCTTTTCGTGCTCTTACTTGCTTCCTACATTCGGCCTACCTTTCAGTTTACAGGAGCAGACCCACGCTCCGCCTTCCAGGCGGGATACAAAATAATCAGTTAATAATATGTTGAATGATCGGGTTTCTGCCGGTTATTCGCGTCTTTCCTGCACGATATTTCAACTGCATGACTCGCAGTCTTCTTCAGGTGCTGTATGATACTGATTCCAAAGTGGAACGAGTCCGGGTATTTATGCCTACGTTGTGCTAGACGTTCCCTCTGAGGTCCGCGCCGCGTTTGGCGCTCTGTCCGGGTTTTGCGCCGACCAATAGCAACGGCTGTAGCATTTTCTTCAAGCCGCGGCTGTTCCGAACGCTGTGCGGGTACTTTGTGGTTATTATCCGTTGTCAATATAGCTGAATTAAGCTCTGAATGGCGTCCAAACTGTGCTAGACGTTTTATCTTCCGATTGTCGTCATTTGAGTCCTTCTGTGAATTAGGACGCTCTGTTACCGTGCTGTGTCGTGTTAGGCGTTCCGTCCGAAGTTCTTGCCCCCAGGAGCGGCTGCAGCGTCATTTTCAGACCGATTGTGTTCACATCGTCGCTCGAGACTCGGAAGAGCGTCCTCAGACACTTTGTCTGTTGTATGAGGTGCCACTTCACGTACGTCCTTAGTTACATGTACTGGGCTGTCATCTCTAATTCCATCCTTATACTTGTGTCCCTTTAGGTCTGGATGTTGTCTACGTTGCGTCTTCAGAAGATCGAGTGCTGAGATCCAGGCCGAGCTCAGCTGGAAACCGGCGTCCCGGTTAATGAGATTCTCTGCAACCTTAATCTCAATAGATTCTTTGATGACGCTGTCCCAGTGTCTCGATGTTTGTGTTAAAATCTTGGCATCATTATACTTCATTGAATGCTTGCGTTCTAAATAATGTTTGGCAATCGCTGACTTGGTTGCCTGTCTCAGTCTTGTGTGCCTTTGGTGGTCTTTGCACCTGATGTCAACGGCCTTGGTCGTCTGGCCGATGTATGCCAGAGCACATTCACATGGTACGTGGTAAACGCCCGGTTTCTGTAGACGCAGGTCATCCTTCACACTCCCTAGCAGACCCTTATTCTCGGTGGGTGAATGGACCACGCTTTTAATGTTATGTTTACGGAGAATTCTGTTGAATTTGGCAGTATCTCTTCAGGAACATCTCGCGGGGAAACAGGGCGCAGCGCCTTTTGAAGATCTCGAGAAGAGTACCCATTTTTGTAGAACACGGATTGTAGATGTTCTATCTCCGTCGCCAAGTTGTCCGGATCTGACAGAGTTCTTGCCCGGTGAACCAGTGTTCTGAGCACACTGTTTTTCTGTGCCGGGTGGTGGCAACTGCTGACCTGCAGGTACAAGTCGTTATGAGAGGTTTACGGTAAACGCCGTGACTGAAGGTACCATCTCCCTTCCTCCTAACTAGTACATCGAAGTGCACTAGTGCATTAGTGTGGTTCCTGTTTAGTGTTGTTACAAGGCACGGTGGGTCATATAAGGTGCGTGAACAGTCTGACATGTCGAATGGTCACCGTGAAACACACGGAGATGTCGCGCAATTGCATAAGACAGCATTATCAGAACCGGACAGAGTTAAAAATGGGCCTCACTGTGGGTCTCGTTTTGGCCGGCTTGTCAAATCGCGCAGTACCCAGATTTGTATGGGTGGAACAGTGCGCTGATTCTGGACTGCATGAGAACGTGAGAGCAAGCCCGCTCGTCGTTAAGCTTCCAGTCGACCACGTGTAACACCACAAGGTACGGTCGTCGGACTGTGCACCAAACGCATATAAGCCCCTTCGCCTCTGCGCCTGAAATCCGAGAACAAATAATGGAATGCGACATTCTGTGTCATCCCGCACCATTGGCCGGAGGCTAGCAACAGCCGAACAAGGGAATTACCGTCCAGTGCGTAGGCTGCCGTTAACACTACAACACAAACAGCTGTCAAGTACTGAAGGATACAGCAATCAGTCGCGAACGATTTTTATTGCATATCTAGATTTCGGTAACTGTATGGCCATCTTCAGTGCAGTAAATGTGACTGCTTGTACACGCACATAGTCCCCACTGGACTATTCATGTATGTTAACACATAGTGTACATCAGAGTTTGTGGAGCCATCGGGTACGAATTCAGGTTACGGATGGTAGTGACTGAGAGAACTCCGATAGCACAACGGTACGTCAGAGACATGCTGCATGCTCTCATGCAACATTTTTCAACACGACAGTGCTTGTCCACACAGGGCACGTGTCTCCATGAGCTGTCTGCGTGATAATGAGGTGCCTCTTTGGCCTATGAGATCCCCAGATCTGTCTCTGGTGGAATATGTGTGTGGCCATCTCGGACGTCAACTCCGCCCTAGAACCAGCATCAAGGATATCAAGCACCACATACGACAGTTAGGGACTAATTTGCCTTATGAGAGGATATAACGGCTTGAAGGCAACCTACTCTGTCGAATCACTGCGTGTATCTAGGCCAGAGTGAGTGCAACGTCATACTGATAAGGCCTCATACTGCCAAGTTCTTTGTAAATTTGACTTAACTTTATAATCACTGCAATAACATCACATATCCCTTCAACTGGTGAAGTGTCATTACTTTCCTCCTCCCTTTCTTGGTGCTTCGCTTTTTTGGGAGGCAATGTACGTTTGAAGAGTTGGACAACTTTTCCAAGATAATGAGTAAATACTAAATGTTGCTGGCATATTGTGCGAATTCGGGTCGTGTCCGCCTATTACGCAAACAACTAATCTTTTTACTGTCAAAACATGTTCCTGCATGTTTGTGCCATCATCAGTGGGTAATTTTACTCCGGTCTTATTGATTAGAAAGTCAGACTCTGTGCGACGTGCTTTATGGAGTCAAGTAGCTTGCCGCAATTTGTCTCTTGCTCCTTGTCCTCATCCATACGCTCCTCTCTTGCAGAAATTCTCACAGAACCACGGTAGACATTTTTAATGAACGAGTCTCACAAGCCAAAACTTCTTATTTCTCAGAACTCAGTGTTCACGTTCTTGTTTTGTGCTTGGTCCCTATTCACGTTCAACATTCCGCAGGCACATAAATATTGCGTTAGTGATGTTCAGCGTTTCAGCTTGCAAGGGCTCTTAATTAAAAATATTTGCTGTGTTTTCGTGCGCATTTCTGTACGAGAGAAGCGCGCGGATAAGAACAACAACAATGGAAAGAACTGCGGCAAGGTGTATCCATACGTATTATAAAAGTGTATGTATGTATATATGTACGCATGTATATATCCTAAACCCCTAGACCGATTTAAACCAATCTCGGTTCACATATCACTTACTGTCTGGAAGGAATCACTGTGGGGTGAAAAGGATGCGTAGCTCCTGAGGTGCAAATAGCCAGACTGTATTCATGCAGTACTTGAGAATGAGAGCACTTTACAACAAACTTTATAATGTCAAACCTTTATGAGACTTTTCTCGCTGACACTCCGCCCCCTCCCACAGCAAAACGACGAATCGAAAAAAAGTTTATCACTTAATACCTTTTTGCTGCTCATGCAGCTGCTGCATCAGACATGATCTTTTAATTTATTTCTTCTTTATTGATGTCTCTACTTGCGTCATACTTTGCAGATAGTTCTCACATATACCACTAAATCTTCTTGAATTATGACTCGTAGTTGAAGAGATATGACATCACATGAAAAATGCAGGGCAAAATTCGCTAGAGATACAGGTGAATTATGTGTACAAATACTGTATGTGTGAAATATGTGAAAACCTTCTCCTAAACCCCTGGATCTATTACAACCAAACTTGTAATGTTTATTACTTAGTCTGGGAAGAAACACTGTAGGGACAAGAAGCAGAAACCTTTCATTGAAGAGGGCTTGATAACATGGAGAGAGAAGGGGGGGGAGGAGATGGTCAGAAAGGGGGGAGGAGGCTGGGAAAGGGGGAAGAAGGAATTGTACACGGATAGGGGAAGGATTACATGGACAGTTTAAAGAGGGGGGGGGGGGTAAATGCACAGACACGAAAGACGAGAAACTGGATAGATCATCATGATGACTAGTGTTTTAGGGAGCACAGCAATTGGATATAAAGAGGGAGATGGATAAGGAGATGGAGATAGTCAGATAAGGGGTTGAGGAGGAGATGAACAAAGCGAGGGGAAGCAGGTGGACAGAGAGAGAAAAGAGGAGCAATTGGACAGAGAGGAGGGAAGGAATCAGTGGACAGAGAGAAGGGGAGGATAAGGTAGAGAAAGGGAAGAGGAGAAGATGGGCAGAGAGATGCGAGAAGAGGAGATGGATAGAGGCAGAAGGAGCAGATTGACAGTTGGGGTGGGGGTGGAGGAGATGTAGAGACTAAGGGGAAGGAGGAGATGACAGAGAGGGGGCTGGAAGACCTTGAGAAAGGGAAGGGTGAGATGGAGGTGGAAAGAGAGAGGCGAAAGAGCAAATCGACAGAGAGAGGGGGAATAGACACATACCAAGGCAATGCCATGTACTCAGCTAATGATAATATAAAGAAGGTCTTACAGAATCTATTATTCCTGAGAATAATACCTGACTAAAAGTACCTGCTGATGATAGCACAGATGGTCAGAAGTAATGTACGTTTAGTCAATAAGATGATTTTGTTTTCGTAATAGGCAGACACAAACCCCCTTAGCCTTAAAATCAAACAATGATTGTTGCTGGCGTATGTTGTTGAAATGTGCCATCTTCACCATTGACAGGGAATGGTGAGCGGTTTTTGTGCTGCGTCTTAGTTTTCGAGATACTACTTCCGGTGATCGAAAAGGAAAGTGGTAGATATTGAAGCACCAATCAGATACTTAACTAACTTTGTGGAGATGTTCATCAGGTGACAAATATTGAACGGTCAAAATCAGTATGAGGGGTGACCTTCGAATACGCTCGTGTGCTCATTGTGACATGGGAGCAAACAGCACCAAAATTTTTAATGTCATTTTGAGAAATTTCTTGATACGACTCAGACACATGCTCCGTCAGTTAATGAAGATTGCTGGCTGGATGCTTGTATGAATTATACAAAAGAAGGGATCCATGTATTCCTCAAGGCGCCTTTGGTGTGAACGGCCGTGTGGTGCTGTGAATCACCCTGTTGAATGTGCTGTTTGGTATCCTGGTCATGAGTGGTAGGACAACAGATTTTATGATTTTTGTTACATACTGGAGAGCGTTCAGCTTCCCTTCAAGAATTACCAAATCAGTCGTGTTGTCATATAAGCAGACAGAAAGGTATGGGCTTCGAGAACAGCTGCTTCTCACTGGGTCGTCTGCAGGCCCAGGACATCGATCTGAGCACCACAAACAGAAGCGAGACTCATCGATGAACAGCACAGAATGCCACTATTGTCCCAAGTACTCTGGCTCTACACCATGATAGTCTCTGCTGTCTGTGCCGTGACGTCTGCGGTTCAACGAGGCATGGCAACGCAAGACCTCAGCCCACTTTCCAGTAATCTGCTCCCGTCAGTCTGCTCCTGCTCTCCGTGTAATTTCTGGCCAAACTTCAGCTGCCGATCTCCGTATATTCGCCAGAGGTAGCAGAACAGTCCTACGATCTTCTAGTGGTACCTACTCCTCTTACCACACAACTGTGTAGAGTCCGTCTCGCCACAAGTCGTTCTGCAGTCATTGCACTACAGTCAACTGTCTGTGCGCTCTGCCAGTATGATGATCCCACGTCCCTCACGCCAATAGTTCAGCCTTTCTCAGAATTCGTAAAACTACTGCATGGTCCAGTGATATTACTGTGTGCACCGCTTATGTTCGTCTTCACGATCCAATAACCACCCACAGACGGCAGGACACAGCACTAGCACTGGAGATATGTAAAGTGTCTTGATAGGGACAGGGGAAGGGGTGGCGGGGGACGTGGTAAACAGTGCAGTCATCGTGATAATACGGAAACTGAGCGACTTAACTGACGTCCAAAAGCGCATCATCATTGGCTTTGGGACCAATGGTAGAAGCATTTCCGAAATATATAAGTTTGTAAACTGTTTGTGTGCCAAGGTGGTTAAAATAGACTGTGCTTCTCAAAATAGCGCTATGCGAAACAAACTGCGAGGCAACTGTGGTGCATCATAGGCCACAAATGACATGGGTGAACTACGTCTGTGGAGATCTGTCTGGGCGAATAGACGTGCAGTTGTTGAGCAGCTGACCACCCAGGTGAACCAAGGTGCTACCAACAATGTTGCCTGGGGGCTTAATTATTTATAATGCAAATAATTTTAATTTTTGGATTTAGTAGCTGTCTGTTCGGTTACGCTGTCTCGTAACCGGTTGGCCCTGACTAGTATTAGTACGCAATCTGACTGCATAGAATAACAACAAAGAATGGAAGGAAATTTGCGTTAACACAATTAATTAAGTCCCCAGCAACTATAAAAGCTACGAAACAAAAACTACGAACAACAAAACACAAGTGTAACTGTTCTGTGTGTAGAAGTGTGATTCAACGTACACATCTGGCACGGTTCTTCCTCAATAAGACAAGATATTTTAAATACCATTTACACTGAATTAATTAAATAAAACTGAAATACTATAATTGCACATAGAAACCCGAATTACAGTCTAATACATGAACACAAGCCAGATGCTTTGTTGACTGAACCTGTGACCAAGAGGCATTGTTAATTAGGAAATTTAAAAAAAAAATAAAAAAATGTTTTTTACCTTCATATATATTGACTAAAAATATATCCCCATTCGAACAACATGTGCTGTCTAGCCCATCAAAACAACTGCACACGACATGGCCTCAAATAGTACAGCTATCAACATCCTCTCAGCAAAGCACTAACCACCACAACTTCTGAACAAGCACTGCCAGTGGAGGCGGCGGAGTAAAACTCTTTGGCGCAATCTCTGGCGCTGTCTCAGTGTAGCCACCTTTCATATGCCCCTCCTTCACGTGCTAGAATTTGATGGTATTTTTGCCAGCATTGGTGGTGAAAATACCACCAAATTCGTCAGAAAAAAATACAGACAAAAATAAAAGCTAATATTAATAACTAAATATCACATAACTAGATAAATTTTGGCTTTGCACTGACCCTTCAGTAACCTAATATATAAAAATACAGTAAGGAATACAAATGCTTGCATACATGTGATTTTACATAATAGTTTACACAAGTATCATGTGGTTAAACAATTCAATCAATAGCGTTAGCAATGACGAATAGGTGCAGGTAAGAGTCTCATAACATTTCATAAACAGTAAATACACAAAAAATCAGTTTATACAAATATTCACATAAAATCTCGTCAATAGTTCAGTAAACAAGTAGCACTCCTCAGAGTAATTGACAGTTCCAACAGTAGCACCCAGCAATGGTCAACAGCTGCAAATAGCAGTCTCATAACATTTCATCAGCAGTATTTAAACAGCTCCAACAGTGGCACCCAGAAATGGCGAGCAGGTGGAGACACCAACAAGAGACCTTATTTCAGTAGAAGCAGTTCCATCAGTGGCACCCAGCAATGTTGAACAGGTGCAGACACCAACAAGTGACATCATTTCAGTAGAAGCAGTCCATCAGGGGCACCCAGTAATGTTGAGCAGGTGCAGACACCAACAAGTGACATCATTTCAGTAGAAGCAGTTCCATCAGTGGCACCCAGTAA
Source organism: Schistocerca serialis cubense (assembly GCF_023864345.2). Taxonomy (NCBI): domain Eukaryota; kingdom Metazoa; phylum Arthropoda; class Insecta; order Orthoptera; family Acrididae; genus Schistocerca; species Schistocerca serialis. The sequence continues at coordinate 411,249,270 of NC_064641.1, read as the reverse complement.
TGTTGAACAGGTGCAGACAGCAACAAGTGACATTATCTCAGTAGAAGCAGTTCCATCCGTGGCACTCAGCAATGTTGAACAGGTGCAGACAGCAACAAGTGACATTATTTCAGTAGAAGCAGTTCCAACAGTGGCACCCAGTAATGTTGAACAGGTGCAGGCAGCAACAAGTGACATTATCTCAACAGACGCAGTTCCAACAGTGGCACCCAGTAATGTTGAGCAGGTGCAGACACCAACAAGTGACATCAGTTCACTAGATGCAGTTCCATCAGTGGCACCCAGCAATGTTGAACAGGTGCAGACAGCAACAAGTGACATCATTTCAGTAGAAGCAGTTCCATTAGTGACACCCAGTCATGTTGAACAGGTGCAGACACCAACAAGTGACATTATGTCAGTAGAAGCAGTTCCATCAGTGGCACCCAGCAATGTTGAATTTCCAAGTGGCACCCATCATGTTGAACAAGTGCAGGTAACAGTCCATAATATTCACTATCACTAATCAGACAGTTCATCAGAGTTCATTAGCACAAATTAAACATTTCCAAGTGGCACCCATTAATGTTAATACGTGTAAGCATGAACAACAGTTTGAACGCACACACAATTGCTTTTACAAAATTATTCTCAATGCTCCTACACTAAACATACAAATTATAACAAACACACAAATGATATCAGATAATTGTCATATTAACTATTAAAAACACACAAATATTAGTAAACCTATAATATTTATGGGTGTCAGTGCAAGCCACAACAAACTAGTAAAATAATATTTAGGAGATAGGTCGGCACCAATTATTTGAGATTAGGAAAGGAAAACACACAAAACACACTCACTCATCTTTCATCCACATATTAAGTACTATTGTGTGATTGAATAGTGTTCACTGTGTAAATGCAATTCTGTCAAAATTTGATGTTCAACATGTGTATCAAGTAGTAGTGGCAACAGTGTATAACAGTCAATAATAGTTAGTCAACGTCATAGTCATCATGTCAAGACCAATGTTTGCCAAGCCAAATCAAAATGTACGGTTGCTGAACAACTGTCAGTGTGCCAAGATATTCAAATACTTACTCTCTCCAAAAAAAGGTATATACCGCTTACTGATGTAACAAAGTGTGTGTGTAGACAATCTTCCTTCTACTTGAGTGTTCTAGTCTGCCATCTTCATCCTCCTTGTTCCATATAAACCAACAAAAAAGTCTGCTCCTCACTTACTTTACCTCTTATCCACCAAAACTCCAATAATCATCAGCATCACATAATCTTAATACTTCAATAACACCTCTTACGTCGATACATATAAACCTTATCATCAATATCATTTACCTTACCTCTTGTCCACCAAAACTCCAATAATCTTCAACATAACACAGTCTCAATACCTCAATAATACCTCTTCAATACGTCGATACATATGAACCTTATCGCCAATATCATTTCACTTCCATAACAACTCTTTCCTCTAGTCCGTCTCCTCGAACAAGTACAGATAAAATCCTAGTGCAAACTTTAATTCATCATGCCATACAATCAGAAGACACAATGTCCACACACAACCTCTGTGTAATTCATCTGACCAAATCTTCTACTCATTATGAATCATAAAATACATTTTGGTTACCTTGTCCATCATTAAATAAAAGAAACACCTACATGACCTCTAACAGCCTTTAGTTTGAATAACTTTCAGTAAGTAAGTACGAGTAGGAGTGTGAATGATAGTAATAATTCACAGTGTGTACACCACTTTAAGAATCATGGCAAATAGAAGCAAACATGTGGAGTATTTCTTGTGTCAAGTGTCACTTGCTATTTCAATTGCTCACGAAGAATGCAGTGTAGTAACTGTCAATGGTCTAAACCTAGTGTTGGTATGTCATGTCGTTTGCTTCCTTCCTATTAGCATAAATTTATACAGCTTCCATAAAACCTCCAGCTCATGTGACTTCTATGAAGTTTCTTGTACTAATATCGTTCGTCGATTAACAGCAGTTCATTTTCTTGTCTTAAAAATATTAGGCACGGAGCGAAGCAAAACATGCAATAGCGAGTAAATATACCAGTAGAGAACAGAATGTCAACAAATGGATGCAGCACAATCCCTATAACGAGGCTCTACCAAGCGAACAATCTATAATTAATACCATTGTGTGACCTATACTCCATGTTCATACAGCACATATCAGCATTTCTATATACCAAATTAAAGAGTAGTTATGACAACAAAACAGAAATGTGTAAATATGCAATCCATATGCAAAGCAGTAAATATGTATCTTACATAATAAACAGGTCATTAGCATCATATCAGCATAAGCAAATAAATGTTCACATGTAATCTTAATAAGTAAACATGAAGGCGCATGCAGATAAATCACAAAGTGTAACCTACATACATAACCACATCAGCACAATTAATCAGGTGACAATTATAATTTAAATAAATAAGCACAGCAGGCACATAATAGAGAAATATGACATCAGTGAAAAAGCAGTGCAGCCAAGCGATGCATAATATACACAAGTAACAACCCTGTCCATTAATCAATCATTGTCAAAATCAGTTAACACGAAATATGAATCACGTAATCGCGAGCAGCAAATTACGTGTAAAGTACGTACCAAGTGGAAATATGTTACCTGAAAAATAAACTCAATTAATAGTTACCTTTTTAGTTTATTACTTTCTTCTTCGAAATTACATTCTTCCTGAAATTTTCTCGATAGCGAGTCCTCTTAACGTCGGACACACACAGAATTTACCTGAAGTTCTTAAATATTTTATACAACCGTATCCTGAAAAATACTGAACGTTAATAACATAATTTATCAAGTCACTATAGCTTTATACTGAATTTAATCGGAGAAATTAGACTGTGTATTTGCTTACGGCTGTCAGTGTATTCGCACTGAGCGCTCGATCAGCTGTAGGTACGCGTGACGTAGGAAGTAATTGTTTGCGGTCAACGACTGCCTTGTGCGCCGCGCAGACTTGACTGTTGCTTTGAGAATGTGCCGCCGCCAGAACACGGCGCGGTATCCTTGTACTCTCCGTGTGTATACGTATAACTGTTAGTTTCTCAAAAGTATGTCATTCCACAAAAACTTTAACGTTCGATATATGATGTATTCCCTTAGAGCGCCGAGATTTAAGAGTTTCTACTTCGACAGTGTTATCATGAATGATTTTGCGAACCCTAGCAGCCGTAGATGCAATATTTTGTAGAGCCAGGTTCACAACTTCAGAATGCTGCAGTTTCCGTGAAGGCGGAAAAGGAACGATTTCAGAAATGCGATTTGTCGGTGCTTTATTTTTTAATATCAATATAGGCGGTAAAGAAGTTGAATCATTAGGGAGTTCATTCAGAATGTTTTGAAAAATATGAAGATACTGATCCCACGTTCTGTGATTCTGATGACAATAAAGTCGACACAATTTATTGATTTCCTTCATCCATCTCTCTGAAGCGTTAGATTGAGGGTGAAAAAGTGATATGAAAATTGGTTTAATCTTACGACGCCGTAGAGTACGAAGCCAAATTTTAGAGTGAAACTGTGATCCATTATCTGATATAACCTTATCAACATGACCCACTTCTTTAAGAAAATGTTTGATGAAAGCATTAGATACTGAACGAGCTGTTGCTTTGCGTAAAGGCGTAAAACACACATATTTTGATGTCAATTCCACTGCTACCAAAATGTACACAAAACCATTAGTAGAACGAACCACTGGACCGAACAAATCGACTGCAGCCATCTCCTTTAATTTCGCTAGAATGATAGGAAACAACGGTGCTCTGTGAGAAATAGTTGGCGGCTTAGCCTTTTGACATAATTTGCATTTGGCAAGAACAGATCGAATACGTTTTTCCATATTACTGAAGTAGCAATTTTCTCGTGATTTATCAAAGCATTTTCTGGGACCAAAGTGTGCTTAACTGAAATGTGTATACCAAATCAATTTATTAACCCACTCACCAGGAATACAAACCAATCAAACAGAGCTGTCGACCGATTTTCGTTTGACAAGAATATCATTGCGAACTAAATAATACTGTCTAACAAAAATCTTTAGATAAATCCGGATGTGAAAGAAGTGGAGCAGCAACTAAAGCATCACGAAGTTGTTCAAATTCTGATTGAGCTTCCTCATCCCAACACCAATTAGAATTCTCTCCAGATAGTTCAAATAAACGAGGTGTGGCCAAATTGTCCAATCTAACAAAGCGTCTAAGAAAATTACAGACACCAAGGAAACTATGAACATCACGTTTTGTGGTAGGAACAGCATAATTACGAATAGCGTCTAGTTTCTCTGGATCAGGAAGAATACCTTCTGTAGAAATAATATGACCAAGAAATTTCACCCGAGAACGAACAAATTCAGATTTTTTCAAGTTCACTGTAATGCCAACTCTTGCAAAAATACGCAATAATGAATCCAAAATTTTGTTATGCTCACTGCAAGAACGTTTAGCAAAAGAATATCGTCAACATGTGAAGTAATATTGTCACGAAGATAAACAGGTAAAATTTCTTTTAAACTACGAATGAATGCTGCAGAAGATATAGTACGTCCAAACGGTAACTTCCGAAATCACTTTTGGGTAAAATAGTCATATCCGGTTATTTTTTACCGACTCTCTAGATAGATTGATAGTTGAAGAGTTATTTTGATAGATACAAAGAATAGTAGAAGAGTAGGCAGCGGTGCAGAAAACTAAAAGGGAAATAGCACCACTACAGCTCGGGGCCCTGTGCACGCTACGGCACATATTCACTTAGTGTAGTGAATCCCCTGAGGACTTAAATAACCACACATAAATTCCAGTTTGTGACTTAGTGGCCAATTTGGTGGACGGGCATACATAAATTGATCTAACCATGAACATGGATGTATGTCATTCTTAGAATTGCAAAAGATCTTAAATTTCCGAACAGTTAAAAAGTGTTTATAGTCAAAGTTTTCGCCTCGTGGCGACAAAGACCTACCGCGTCTGTCCCAGTCCGAATGTCGATTGTTGTCAAGTTCTAGCGCCTGGCGCTCTCTTCTTGCATCTCGTAAATGAAATAAATTATTTTCTTCAAAGCCCTCTGCTATTTGTGATTCTAAATTTCTTCTGCTATCTTTTCCTACGGTTTCGCTTTCAATTTGTTTGACTTGCTTTCGTAACGCCTCAAATTCCCTTTGAATGCGTTCATTAAATTTTCCCTTATTTTCAACATGTTTATTTATGTTCTGGTACTCTTCTGTTTCTGTAAATGGCAATGGAGCTGTATCATCTGACTGTCTGCCCCATGTTTACTAAGATTTGTCAATTTATCTGAAATCTCCTCAACTCTTTCTGATAAGTCACCTATTTGTTCTTTCTGTTTATTTACGTCATCGGTAAGTGTCGCGACTCGGGTTTCGGTATTGACACATTTAGTAGTTAACTGTTCATAGTGTTGTGTTAGGTTATTTATTCTGTCAATTGGTATTGATTCCTCGATTCTTTCAAATATTTCTTCCTTGTTGTGCACACATTGTAAATTTAACTCTGAAAATTTTTGTACTAGCACGCGATCTCTTTCTGCCTGTTCTCTATCATGTTCCTTATGTCTAATTTCTATTGAAATTAATCTATTATTGTGAGCATTCAAAATCGGTTGTGCTTCTTCTCTAATTTCTTTCTTTAATTCATCTTTCATATTTTTGAAACATGTCCCTATTCGTGAGTCTAACTGTGTTTCCATTGTTTTTAATTCAGATCCTAACTGTGATCCCAGTGAGTCTAACCGTGTTTCCATTGTTCCCATATCAGTTTCTAACCGTGTTGCCAATGTTCCCATATCTGTTTTAATTGTTCCTATTTGTGATCCCAAGTTTAATATTGCACTCATCAATTGCTCCATATTAACTGGTTCCAAATTCTTTTCGCCCCTAACATTTCCCGTAAAACTAACTTCCTTCGGCATAGCCGTAAAGCTATCTGTGTTCGATAATATTTCATAATCTTCTATCGTTAATCTCGTATTCTGTGAATTTTTTGATTGTGAAAAAATTTGAACTGGTTCCAGACTATTTCCCCTGCTTATTAAATTGTTTTCTACTTCGTACTGTTCTCCTGTGTTGGCGAGTTCGCAATGTTAACAATTTCGTCATTCTCACTATCCATCATTTCTGCCTTTTTCATCGATCACGTAATCATTTACAAAACATACAAAACTCGTCACTATACGAAAATTACACACAATATGACACTTTATCACCAACAATACCATTCACACGAAATGCTTTCCTCAAACACGATTAACGAACAATTGAAATCTTCATAACTGCACAAAATTGTCAAACGCGTATACAAGACATCAAAAATTAAATTCTGCAAAAATACCATTAGAAGAAAGACAAGACAACTACAAATGTTCATTACCAAATCCAAACATGCAATATAGACTACAATTACTAAACTACAAATTACTTCAACAATACTACTGTCTGCTATTTTTACTATCAAAAGAATTCCAAGGGACGATCCGAAGCAGCGGTCGCCACGTGCATGGGGGCTTAATTATTTATAATGCAAATAATTTTAATTTTTAGATTTAGTAGCTGTCTGTTCGGTTACGCTGTCTCGTAACCGGTTGGCCCTGACTAGTATTAGTACGCAATCTGACTGCATAGAATAACAACAAAGAATGGAAGGAAATTTGCGTTAACACAATTAATTAATTAAGTCCCCAGCAACTATAAAAGCTACGAAACAAAAACTACGAACAACAAAACACAAGTGTAACTGTTCTGTGTGTAGAAGTGTGATTCAACGTATACATCTGGCACGGTTCTTCCACAATAAGACAAGATATTTTAAATACCATTTACACTGAATTAATTAAATAAAACTTAAATACTATAATTGCACATAGAAACCCGAATTACAATCTAATACATGAACACAAGCCAGATGCTTTGTTGACTGAACCTGTGACCAAGAGGCATTGTTAATTAGGAAATTAAAAAAAAAAATAAAAAAATATTTTTTACCTTCATATATATTGACTAAAAATACGCTCTGATCATTACAACATCCCCATTCGAACAACATCTGCTGTCTAGTCCATCAAAACAACTGCACACGACATGGCCTCAAATAGTACAGCTATCAACATCCTCTCAGCAAAGCACTAACCACCACAACTTCTGAACAAGCACTGCCAGTGGAATAAAACTCTTTGGCGCAATCTCTGGCGCTGTGACTCAGTGTTGCCACCTTTCAATGTCTCCCCAGCGACTGTTCCGTGAACGTCACTCCGTATGCACCTCTGCAGCTGGCGACTGGTTAATGCACCCATGCTTACTGCTGTTAATTGGTGAAGAACAATGGAACTTCACACCGGCACCGCAACTGGTCGTCCACTGGGCGGTCTTTTCAGATGAATCACAGACCACAGCACTAGAGTCGGAATGGCTCCACATCCCTGCCAGTACCTTCGGGAAGCACACAGATTCTCTTCCTGCACGTGTCACAGCGTTCCTCGATATAAAAGGTGGTTATTCACACTTTTGACGAGTGGTCTTATTAATGTGACTGGGCGATTTCCATCTGCAAAATTCCTGGATTATTACACGCACCAAGAAGCCGCCATTCATAGCACTCCATCTGCAGGAATGGCGAAATGGGTTGAAAAAACTGAAAATAAGCCCTCACGGCAGAGGAATTTAAATCAACAAATCTCACAGGCATAAAATTACCGGAGCATTAGTTTGGCAGCGCTTAGTCGACGTGTTCATTATAATTTTGTCCATTTCTGTCAGTATAGATATTGCAAATAACTGTCTCGCATTAATGTAATCATCTGCGAAAAGCCTGAATAACCACATTTTGCAGCGTGGACGGCTGCGAGACGTGCAGGAAGAGAGTCAGTGAGGAGTGTACTGAGAAGGTACCGGGAGGAAGAGGGATGTGGAGCCTATCTGGCTCCAGTGCCATGGCCAGCTGCACTAGGATCCATAGCGCGAACAGCCTGATCCTGGTTGTCACCCAGATTCTCGATTGGTTTTAAATATGGGGAGTATGGTGGCCAGGCAGTATGGTAAAGTCACCCTGGTGCTCTTCGAGCCATGCACGTACAGTGCGAGCTGTGCAACCTATTGCGTTGTCCTGCATCTAGGAAAAAGAAACCACACGTAGAGGCAGACCCGGTCCCCAAGTATACAGTGTATTCTTATTAGTGGAGATCGACTGAGCCTTCCGGATCAGGCAGTGAATTCCTTGGGCTTAGACCCTTTCGTCGGTCGTTGTAGGTTTGCTTTCAGACGTTTCATACCTTACACGTGCACGCGCACAGGCCAACGCGAAGAGAGCATCTGAAAAGATCATCTGTCACCACTCAATTGACGCCTTATTATAGAATATGCGCGCATGAACCAGGCACCTGCCGCGGAGTTCCAGACGCAGCAACGTTCGCTGAACCTCCATGCTATACAGTCACTGTAAAGAAACTTCTAAAGAAACAGAGATTACTGCATAACAAGTGTAAAACAAAGGCCGCGCGGGATTAGCCGAGCGGTCTGAGGCGCTGCAGTCATGGACTGTGTGGCTGGCCCCGGCGGAGGTTCGAGTCCTCCCTCGGGCATGGGTGTGTGTGTTTATCCTTACGTTAATTTAGGTTAAGTAGTGTGTAAGCTTAGGGACTGATGACCTTAGCAGTTAAGTCCCATAAGACGCCACACACATTTGCACATTTTTGTAAAACAAAGCGTAGGGCTGCAAATAGAGAGAAGCTGAATGAAAGGCGTTTGGGTGACAAGAGTTCAGTGCGTGATGCCTTCAATGACTATGACAATTCACAAAATCCAAAGAAATTCTGGTCGTATGTAAAGGCTGTTAGTGACACCAAAGTTAGTGTCCAGTCTCTAGCTAATGACCAGGAACTGAAATTTAAGGTCGCAAAGCAAAAGCTGAAATGCTTAACTCTGTTTTCAGATGTTTCTTAACAAAGGGAAACCCACGACAATTGGCCCAATTTAATCCTCTTACCACAGAAAAGATAGCTGAAATCAGTATTAGTGTCAGTGGTGTTGAGAAGCAGCTGAAATCGTTGAAATTGAACAAAGCTCCAGGCCCCGAAGCAATCTCTGTCAGATTCTGTACTGAAATCGCGGATGGTTTAGCCCCTCTGCTATAATCTATCGTAGACCTTTCGAACAAAAAGTTGCGCCCAGTTTTTCGAAAAAGGCACTGCCTACAAGAATGGTAGTAGAAGTGATCCACAAAACTACCGTCCACTATCCTTGACATCGATTTGTTGTAGAATCTTAGAACATATTCTGAACTCAAACGTAATGAGACATCTTGAACAGAAATAGCTCTTCAATGCCAACCAGCATGGATTTCGAAAACATCGATCATGTGAAACCCAACTCGCATTTTCTCACATTACATACTGAAAATTTAGATTAAGGCAACCAGGTAGATGCAGTGTTTCTTGATTTCCGAAACGCGTTTGACTCAGTACCGCACCTGTGCTGATTGTTAAAAGTACGATCATATAGGAAATCAAGTGAAATTTGTCACTGGATTAAGGCCTTTTCGGTAGGTAGGACACAGCTTGCTATCTTGGATGGACAGTCATCGTTAGATGTAGAAGTAACTTCGGGTGTGCCCCATGGAAGCGTGTTGGGAACCCTGCTGTTCATGGTTGTATATTAATGATCTCGCAAACAATATTAATAGTAAAATCAGGTTTTGCAGATGATACAGTGTTCTATAATGAAGTACTATCTGAGAGAAGTTGCATAAATGTTCAATTAGATCTTGTAAGATTTCAACGTGGTGCTTTGCTCTAAATGTTCGGAAATGTATAATTGTGCACATCACAAAACGAAAAATCGTAGTGTCATATGACTATAACATCAGTGAGTCACTGCTGGAATCGGCCAATTCATACAAATATCTGGGTGTAACTCTCTGTAGGAATATGAAATGGAACGATCACGTAGGTTCAGTCGTCGGTAAAGCGCGTGGTAGACTTCGGTTTATTGGTAGAATACTGGGGAAGTGCAATCACTCTACAAAGAAGATTGCTCACAAATGACTTGTGCGACCCATCCTAGAATATTGCTCATGTGTATGGGACCAGTACCAGATAGGACTAACAGGTGATATTGAATGTCTACAGCTAAGGGCAGCACGAATGGTCACAGGTTGGATAATCCGTGGGAGGGAGTCACAGAGATACTGAAGGAACTGAACTGACAGACTCTTGAAGAGAGACGTAAACTATCCTGAGAAAGTCTATTAACAAAGTTAAAAGAACTGGCTTTATGTGATTACTCTAGGGATATACAACCCACTACGTATCGCTCACATACGGATCGTGAGGATAAGATTAGAATAACTACTGCACGCACAGAGGCATTCAAACAATCAGCCTTCCCGCGCTCCATACATGAATGGAACAGGAAGAAACCCTTATAACTGGTACAATGGCACCTACACCCTGCCATGCACCTCACGATGGTTTGCAGAGTGTGGTTGTGGACGTAGATGTAAAACGGTCGTTGAGGAGCCGCTTTTGGTAGCCCCTTGGTTTATCTGGGCTCTCAGTTGTCCAACAGCTGCACTTCCGTTCCCCCGTACACAGCTCTGCAACCGTCGGTCGCACACAGTTGCCCCGACGTCAGTTTTGGATAGCGGAATTTTGCCATGCACGACACACTTTAACCACGGCGGCACGGGAATAGTTTACAGACTAAAAAAAGCACGGAACAGACCTTGAAGGGCCAATGGTACCGACCTGCCGCCGTGTCATCCTCACCCTAAGGTGTCAACGGATGCGAATATGAAGGGGCATGTGGTCAGCATTCCGCTCTCTTGGCCGTTGTCAGTTTTCGTGACCAGTGCCGTTACTTCTCGATAAGTAGCTTCTCAATTGGGCTAGCCAAGCCCGCAATCTGTTACCACTACGGCAAGGCCGTTGCCGGCGTTTACAAACCAAGCCATTTCGGAAATGCTTATACCCTTGGCCCGAAGGACAATGATCATACCTTTTTGGACGTAAGATAAATCCGATTCCGCATTACGACAACGAATCCACTGTTTTCCGTGTCTCCCCAGCATGTTTCCTATACCCACCACAGCTAGTGCTGTCACCTGCAGTCTACGCGCTGACAGTTGAACAGAGGTGGTGGTCACATTAAAGTAAATGGACCGTGCTTTTACCATTAAATTAATAGTGATTTCGATATTCTTACGATTCTATTGAAATTGTGTAATACTTATTATTAATACGTATCAGTAATACCGGCGCTTCCCTAAAACCAGACTGTTCCTCCTGCCCGCCAAGAACAGCAGAGAACAGGACGGAGAGGCGTAGCGACGCTGTTTCACAGCCCGTCCTCTGCAAGCAACTGCAAACCTCATTAACCGGCGGTAAGACGGCTGCGAGCAGTGTCTCGCAGTGCGATGCCGGGCTCCGTTTATTAGGGGTTACTGGGCCACTGCGCCGCCAGTTCTGGTCCTTAATCAGATTTGCCGCTGTAACTCGCTTACCGGCGTCCGTGCCTTTCGCGCCTGACGAGCGATTGTTCTCGACTGGTGTTCGCTTAAGAGTCTGCCCTCTTCTGTGACCACTTGCCTGACCTCTAAGTCACGCCAAACTGTCTGGATCTCTCTCATGTCCACATTCGTAACAAGCTGGAAGGCGTAAACGTGTTTTTGGTTTGTATGAGGGTTGGTTCAAAGGAAAGATACGAAACAGCACAGTGGCTGTATTTGAAATCTATTCTAATCAACAGAGGAGTGAACAGATCCGGCTGTTTCACGAGCCGGATTCTCGACTCCCAGAATTGGCGTGGCTGCGACAGTTGCCATTTCTCTACTATGTCCTTTCGTTCGTTCGAGTTGAAGCGCTTCTCTTTGAGATGTTCTTTTAGTGGGCCAAAGACGTGGGAGTAGGAGGGCGAAATGTCCAGGATGGAGGACGGATGCTCAGGCTTCTCCCACTTGAAATTAAGCATTACACTTTGTGTGACCTTGGAGAAGGGTGGACGCACGTTGTCGTGGAGCAAAATCACTCTTTCGTGAGCAGCCCAGGGCGTTTGCTCTTGATGGACTTGAGTGGGCTACGGAGTATCTCACAGTACAATTCACTGTTAATGGTCTGTGCGTGCTCGAGGAATTCGAGGAACATCGGATCTCGGAAGTCGAAAAAGACGGTGAGCATAACCTTTCCTACTGAGGCCACTGCTTTGTTATTTATGGGGGGGAGGTTACGACACGTGTTTCCGTTGCCTAGATGTCTCACTACGGTATCCCAAAGCGGCGTATGTAATTTTCAACCAGTTTAGTTGTTACGGCGTTTCGTACTTCTTCGTCTGAACAATCATTTGTCTCTGGGCTTCTAAATATACACTGGTAAGCAAAACGTGAGAAAGAAAGTAATTTTCGCATGATCTGTCACTACCAAGTAACATAGCTGGATGAAACTTGAGCTATACATAGAAAGAACTGGTACAGAATAGTAGTGAAGAAAACTGTAAGAAATACGCAATGCGACGAGCAGAAATGACCTTTTATTCAAAGACAATAATTACGCTGAAGTCACTGCGATTGATGACGGTCCCCTGGACATTAGAAAAGGTAGGACATCGTTCTTAATAGGATGTGTGATCGCCACATACGATCTACGCTCCTGTGTCCGTCACGTGTTCCAACCCTTCGCCATATGGAGGATACGCCCAGCATTCTCGAACATGATCATTTCCGTGGTTCAAGTGTTTTGTGTGCGGATCCAAATGCTGTCTGGGCGCAGGCATCTCTGAACACTCATCGGTCAACGTCGTTGTAACACTGTACTCCTACGTCATGTGCGTCTTTCCGGGGATACACTTGACCCCCTCCCCACTTCATTTTTATGGATGACAATTCGGGACTGCATCGAACAGCTTATTAGGAGCTCTTGGAACGGTAGGTTATTCGGCGAATGGAAAGGCTTGCCCGTTCCCCCGACTTTAATCCCATGGAGCGCGAGCGGGATGCGTTCGTGAGACGCACTGCAGCACGTCCACATGGGCCAACGAACATCCAGTAGGTGTCAGCCGCGCCGGTGAAGGAATGGAGTGGTCTGTCGTAAGAATTCCTTACCGACCTTGTCGCCAGCACGGGAGCACGCTGCAGAGCTTGCAATGCAGTCCGGGGTGATCACTAAGCTCATTAAGATCCATGTCCCGCCTTTTGTAATGTCCAGGGGTACCATCGCGAACCGCGTGACATCAGTGTAATTATTATCTTTGAATAAAAGTGTCATTTCTGCTCGTCTCATTGCGTATTTATTTCAGGTTATCTTCTCTACTGTAGTGTAGCAGCTCTTTCTTTGCATGGTCCAATTTTGATCGAGCTATGTTTCTTGGTAGTGACACATCATGCGAAAGTCACTTTCGTCCTTAACGTTTTGCAGACCAGTGCAGAGCCGAAAATAATTGTACTTTTTTCCTCCAGCGTGAGGTACATGATGGAGTCAGTTGAATGGTTAGAGTCTACTTCGAACACCGGCTCTCTAAATTTATCAAATTTATCGAACTGAATTTTGGGGGAGGAACCAGATGATTTTCATTATTTCCGACCAGCGCACTTACTATAACAATAATTCCAAGTGACTCAAGTCTTTCTTTTGGACACCACACGGTGGCCTCGCGTTCCTAGCCTACCCCGTATTCCTACCGAAAAAGGGAACCTACGGTTTAACATAGAATTGAAGACAACTGTTGTTCGTGGTGAATCTTCACGTCATTCATAGGAGAAGGGCAGATCCAATGAAAAACCGCAATTTTCCGTTATCTTTTGTTTCCAGGTACAGGTACTAGACCACCACACCAGAACTGCTGCCGCTGCCACATTTATGGAAGAATTACGCCGACCTCTCATGATCCTAGCAGTAAGTCTCTGACTCCTTCGACGTCAGCTGTCTGGCCTCTTTGATGAAGACCTAAAATACTGGATCCGTGCCGGCCGGAGTGCCCGAGCGGTTCTAGGCGCTATAGTCTGGAACCGCGCGACCGCTACGGTCGCAGGTTCGAATCCTGCCTCGTACATGGCTGTGTGTGATGTCCTTAGGTTAGTTAAGTTTAAGTAGTTCTAAGTTCTAGGGGACTGATGACCAAAGGAGTTAAGTCCCATAGTGCTCAGAGCCATTTGAACCATTTTTTCAACTGGAGCCGTATTCTACAACAGATTTTTCTAGCACCTTGTATGCGTCTGTTCTACACTACATGTTTCCAGGATACTCCTAACAAACCTGTTTTGGGTTTGGATTCACTTCTTCTCATTCTCCTTTTACTGTCTCATCGTACCACTTCAGTCAATCATTTTCTGGTCACATTCTTCAATAGGTTTTCTTCCGAGGTGGCCAGAACTTTTCATTCATTCTGATCTTATTTGCGAGCCTCATTTGTAAATCCCTTTTTATTGTTTGTCGTTTGTTTTTCATTCAAATCAATTTTTTTTATTTTTCAGTTTCTAAGTTTTCTGTTTTGTTGTGCAAATCGTCCAATCGTCCAAGGTTAATTCTAGCTCTTTCGTATCCTCCCTGATTTTCTTTACCCATCCTACTTGTTGCTTCATGTTCCAAAGTTTCTGTGTAATTTTTCTTGGTAATTTGGTTTCTGATATCCTCGTAATATGACCAGAAAAAGAAATCTTTTTTCCGTATAGTGTCTGCAATGGGATCCACTTCACAGCACACCACTTCATTTGGCACTATTCACCATTGTCCATCTTTTTCATGTTTCTTATTTATGCGTATTCTAGCTATCATTCTGTCTATTTTCCTAATTTTGTCGATTGTAGTTTTCTGGGTGACTTCAGAAAGAGTTTGACTTCTGTATATCACCTCTGGCTGAACCATTGTCCTGTAATTTTTTATTTGGTTTTTATTAATAGACATTTTTATTGTATGTAGATCATATTAATTTTTGAGCTTTTATCATTTTATCAGTTCTTTCTTGCACTGCAAATTTCTCATCCAAGTTGTCTGTTATAATTTCTCCTGGGTATTTAAATGATTTATCTGTTTTTACTTTTCTGTTATTGGCCATTATGTGATTGATTACTAGTGGATCTGCTACCATTATTTTAGTCTTTTCGAATGATGACTGGAGTTCTCTTTTCCAGGCTTTTTATTTGATTTCTGGCGTCTTGAATGTTATTAGCTAGTAACGCTAAGTTATCTCCGAATCCAAAGCACTTTAAGTTTATTTGATCTTTCTTTCTCTTAATTCTTATGTTTTTAGGATTTTCCTTGTACCATTTCCTCATCACGTACACCAGAGCACAGCTGAAAAGTAATGACGATAAACCATCTCCCTGTTCTAACCTACCTTCAGTCGTAAATGGCTCAGATATTTCTCCTCTGAACTTTACTTCAGATTTGTTGTTTGTTATAGATAAGTTTGTCATTTTTATTAATTTGGATGGACACCGAAATTCCTTAGTATCTGCATCATTGAAGATCTGTGGATAGAATCATAAACTCTTTTTTGACTTGATGTTTTTGTCTTCTCTTGTAGTAATCCGTTACCAATTTTGAAGTGATTATCTGCTCTAAGCAGCTTTTCTAGGGTCTAAATCCCCCTTGGTATTCATGTAGAATGATTGTATAGAATTTTTGACTTGAGTTTGTATGTTATATCCAAAACGAAAATTCCTCCGTAGTAGTATAGATTTGATTTGTCTGCTTTTTTGTAGGCTATTCTTTGTTCCAGATTTTCACTATGCATTGGGGTAATGATATCTTCACTGGTTCTGCCGCATATTTCCAAGGTTCCGCAAATTTTTGATCTTCTCCGCTTGCTTTGTTGTTTTAGTGTGCTTTCAAAGCTTTGAAGACTTCATGGATTATGGGTGGGTATATAATTTCTGCCGCGTTTTACTAGAGTTATCTGTGTCTATTTGAAATAGCTCTGGAGGATCTTCGCAATTTAGCAATTTGTTAAATGTATTTGCCAAAATTTCTGTAATTTTTTCTACTGATATGGGCCATATTATTATTTTTTTTCATCAACCATAATGTTGGATGGTCATATATTTGTAGTTAGCTTATAAATATTTTATAGTAATCGCTTGAGTTTGTTTTGTAGTTATTTGTTTCTATCATTACAAGTATATCTTTTTGATACTGGCGTTTAACCCAGTTATCTTTTTTCCTTCTGTGAGTTCCATGTATGATTCTTCTGTTTCATGTCTCTGATGCCTTAACCAGGCTTTGCCTTTATCTACCACTGTTTTATCACACTCGTCGTTCCACCATAGGTGTATTTTTCTTGGGTTTGTTGGGGCTACCTGTTCAGCTATTTGTTTGAACCGAAGAACTATTACCTCTAGAACATCTGTTATTTTTATGTTTTACGTTTGTTATTAGTATTCTTTGTTACTTATCAGTTCATGAGGATCGTAGGTTCTCTTCTTATTGGAGTGGGATCGTTCCTTTATCAACAGGGTGGATTTACGTTTTGTTTTTATCATGTAATGATCTGATCCATTATCTGTCCCTCTCAGAAATTTCACATTGTAGATTTCCCTGTGGTAATTTTTATCCATACAAGATGATTCAGTTGCCATTCTCCTTTTCTCAAAAGCGTTTTTCGTTGCTGCAGGATCTTCTCGTGAAATTTAAGTCACCAACTTCCTCCTCTGATTGCGAAAAAATGTTGTTGTCAGACACCTGCGAAATCATCATCATCATAAAATAAGAGAAATCAGAATTCTTACAGAAAGATTTAAGTGTTCATTTTTTCCTCCCACCGTTCGAGAATGGAGCAGTAGAGAAATAGCTTGAATCCTCTGCCAGGCACTTAATTGTGAAACCCTCTGCCAGGCTCTTAATTGTGAACTGCAGAGTAATCTTGTAGATGTAGATGTAGCAGTCCAGCTACCACAATGACTGACAACAGTCGAGTAGTCCTTATAAGCTGCACACATCTGTAGCCAGTGCTAAGCGACACAATCCGGTATTAAAGAACGATGCCACTGTACGGCGAATGACAGAAAACGAGTCATTTGGAATAATCAATCACTGTATCCTTTGGTAACCCGATGGAAGGGTTTGGATTTGGTGTCTGAAGAAAGATACCTGCCATCATATGTAGTCCCAATAGTGAAGAAGAGAGGAGGTGTTGTCACGGAACGGTGGTCTTTTTTGTTGTTAGCGAGTCGTCCCCATACTGCACTGAAAAGAACACTAAATGCGGAAGTATATAACGACATCTTACAGCATTGTGTACTGTGCACAATAGAGGAACCGATTGTAGATGATGATTGTTCGTATCGTCATGATACAGTACTCTGTCTTAAGGCAGCATCAACGAGGGAATGTTTTTTGGGCAATAATCGTCCCAAACGGACTGGCCTGCACATAGTTCCCACCTGAAAACAATGAAACACGTCGACTTTGCTCCAGATCCTAGTGTCTATCATATCACTACCTTCTCTGGTTTTGGCTCTTGGGGAAGAATTGGCTGCCATTCCTCCACAGACATTTAGACACCTCATTGAAAGTGTTTCCAGAAGAGTTCACAGCCTCCTAAAGACGAAGGCAGGACACACACCATATTAATGTACACTAATAAGAGTCCGGTTACTTTTGATCGGATAGTGAATAACCAAAACTGAATTTTTCTATTGCATTTAGCTCGTAGTTACGTCTGCCGCTACTGTGGAAAGAGAAGTGTCGCGGCGACCAGCTGAATCCCCTCTTGAGCGACCCAGGTACGTCTGAAGGTCAAGTGCAGCGGCCAGGTTCAAATGGTTCAAATGGCTCTGAGCACTATGGGACTTAACATCAATGGTCATCAGTCCCCCAGAACTTAGAACTACGTAAACCTAACTAACCTAAGGACAGCACACAACACCCAGCCATCCCATTCTCTGGGAAGTTTGCGGCCGGTGGGAGGCGCCAGCAGCTTGCGAGGCGTCGTGCTGTGCTGCTCGGATCAGAACACTCCATTGATAACGCTACACACTTTTCTATAACAGCCCGCAGTACCCTCAAAGATATTGTTAAAAGTATTTTAATTTCCACTGCTGGTTACGTTCACTGAACATGTTCATGTGTCAGGGATCTAGGACCTTGCCGAGCGCTTTGGTAGACACGAGAACAATTTTCTTGTGAAATTCCTAGATACCTGTCACATGAAGCTGCTCAATGAACGTAATCATTATTGGAAAATGAAGGATTTCTTAACTACAGCGAAAGTGATATTTATTTATAGACAAGCCAAAATGTTATGACCATATACTTAATAGCATGTTGATCCACCTTTGAAACGAAGTATAGCCACGATTCTGCACGGCATGGACTCAAGAAGTCCTTTACGGGCAGGCGATTTATGGCCAAGGAGCTAGCGCACTATACTGTGCAAGATATCTTCCATTGATTGCAGATCAGGTGAATTTGATGACCGAGACGTCAACGTCAGTTCATTATTGTGCTCCCCAAACCACAGCAGCATGATTGTGGCCTTGTGGCATGGACTGTTATCCTGCTGGAAGATGTCATCGACATCGGAGGGAAACATCGAGGACAAACTGATGCAGGTAGTTCGCAGTAATGTTCACGTAGTCCACAGCTGTCTTCGTGGCTTCGACTACTACCACGAGTCACAAGGAAACCCAGATGGAAGTCCTCCATAACATAATACTGCCACCACTGCCCAGCGTCTATAGAGAATCACATGTTTCGAACAACCACTCATCTGGATGATAGTGTATCTGGACACGGCTATCGACCTCGTGGAAAAAGAATCGTGATCGAGCCGACCAGGCCACACATTTTCATTGATCCACAGCCCAGCCAGTAAAATCGTAATTGACAATGTCGTTGGGTAAACATGGGAACACTTAGGGTTGGCCTGCTTCAGAGCCCCAAGTTCGACTAAGTGCGCCGTACGGTGTGCTACTAGACACCTTGCCACCTACCCTGATTTATAGAGCGGGCAAACCTCCGATCTTCACGTTCTGTGATGAGTCTATAATTCCAGCACCAAGTCGTGGACTCGTAGTTCCACCGTGCCTCAACCACTTTCCATAGAGACAGCAGAACGCGAACAGGCGACTAGCTTCGCCGATTCCGAGATGCTCGTTCCAAGGAGCTGGAGCGAAACAATGACCTCCTTTGTGAAAGCCACTTTTGTCAGTGCGTTTCCCTGTAATTTTTCCTTACTTTCACTGAAGGCAGTGTCATCATCGAATCGTATCAGTGATATCCTACGACCCTGAATTCCATTCCCAAATCTGAACCTTTACTTCCTTCATAGCTTCTTCGTTATACAGAATCAACAGTACTTCAAAATGACCGCTTGTGTTCTCTGTTTAATCCGAACACTTGTTTCCTAGTTCTCCACATAAACATAGTTCTTGGTATGTGTACGCTTACTTTATTACCCGCCTTTCACTGTAGTGTATACCTGCTTCTCTGAAAGCTCAAATGGTTCAAATGGCTCTAAGCACTATGGGACTTAACATCTGAGGTGATCAGTCCCCAAGACTTAGAACCACTTAAACATAAGTAACCTAAGGACATCACAGACATCCATGCCCGAGGCAGGATTCGAACTTGCGACCATAGCAGTAGCGCGGTTCCGGACTGAAGCGCCTAGAACCGCTCGGCCACAACGGCCGGCTCTGAAAGCTCCAAACATCTTGCACTGCCTTACAATGCCGAACGCATCTGTTAGGTCCACTTATCAGAAGAAGAAACAGATTATTGGAACGACTGTTACGTCATTGAGGAATCGTTAACCTGACAATGGAAGGAACAGAATTGGTGAAATACTGTACAGATAGAACACGACAAGGACACGCAAAACTAATAATAGAGGACGTGTCTTGTAATAGTTATATAGAGTTGAGGTTTTACAGAAAGAACATCGTAAACAGCTGTATCTTGAATCACTTTTATTAAGATACTACCGATTTCGTGGGTTATAGACTCATCATCACACGCATATGTAAACAACAAGAAGTAAAAATGATAGTGATTGAATCCTATAAATCAATGCAATGCCAGAGCCATAATAATGTAATTATGAGAAAAGATAAAAACTCAGTGTACTTACAAAAATTAAAATGTTTTAAACAACATGGCGGAGAATATAGTTCATGGTTAAAACTATAATGTGCATAGCGCGGTTAGTCAATGAATAAAAAGATGAGCGGCGGAAAATATCCTGTACCATGTAACAAGGACGCGCCTATAACCAAAGAGCAAAAGTGAGTGGCAGGACCAAAAACAACATACCGTGGCATGAAGCAGAAGGCTCAGCAGGGAAGTCGTCACAACACAGAGCCACCCAGGTGAGCCACAGCAACCACCGGCCGCACTGCACGCGTGGAGCGAGGCGGCGAAGCTGAGTGTACGGCGCATGAGTCGCCGGCGTAAAGAGCGCCACCATGCCTCAGTTTTTGGAAATTTGTGGTAAGTTCCTATGGGACCAAAGTGCTGAGGATATCGGTCCCTAGGCTTACACACTACTTAATCTAACAAACTGACTTACGCTAACGACAACACACACCACCCATGGCTGAGGGAGGACTCGAACTTCCGATGGAGGAAGGCGTGCGAACGGTGGCAAGACGCCCCAAACCTTTCGGTTACCCCGCGCTCCATGCCTCAATAATACTGGTTCAAGGTACAGCTGTTTGCAGCGTCCTTGTTATAAAATGTATCCCCACAGGTGCAGATGCTCCGACCAGGGAGTCGCATTTCGTTAAGAGTTGAGAAAATGTAGAGAAAGACGAAGGACAGCATCAAACCACCGAAAGAGTGATGGCCTTTTTTAAAGATAAAAAAAACAATTTTCAGAAATACGAACAGTAATTCTCAACTCCGTGTGATCGTCGATCAGTGGTTAATTTCACTTAGCGGAAGAGTGCTGTGAGAAGTTAAACGGCTAACGACAGCGTCGCACAAGGTGCGGTGTCATGCGTTGGAGCGGTGCCATGAGCGCTCCGCTTTCGTTTAGCAGGGAGCTCGGGGGGGAATACTGCCTCCTGCCCGCCGGCCTTCTTACGATGCAGACTGCGTCGCGGGCCCGGCCTACAAATGCATGCAAATGCCCGCGCAGTCACTGCCGCCTCGTCGGGATCGGATTATAGAAACCGGAGCACGGCGACACTGGTTCGTCCTTTCCTGATTACATACCAGTGTGTTCTTTGTGGCTCCAAACGTGTGGAGCGAAGACAAGTCCCTCTATCTTTCCCAGCATTTAACCCGTCGGGCGGAGTCTGCTTTTTGCGCAAACTGACAAATTTGTTCTTCAATTTTAACTTTGTCGCTTGATGCCCTTCCTTTTACCACAGTCTTTATTTAATCTATGTTTTTCCGTTAGTCTTACATGCTGATGCGAGACCTGTGAAATAAAAAGGTATGTGTAGACATCAGCCTGACAGTCTGAATATATGTCTGGAAGGTTTATGTACACGCGAGACTGTCGACAAGTCGGTACGTGCAGACGCGTGTCAGACTTACCTCTCAAACTTAGCTCCGCTATGAGTCTAGTGACACTGGAGGATCCAACTGTTATTTTAGAATGTTTAGTGGTGAGAGAAAATGGCAGACTTACGTCGCTGGACTCAGGAAATTTTCACAGAGTTCGTAGAGCCGTACCAAAATTTTCCTTGCCTCTACCAAATCAAATCTGAGGTATATAACAACCGACACAAGACAAACAATGAATGCATCGTTTAGTTAATAAGTACAAGGAAATGATTCCTAAAGCAACAAAAGAGTTGGTCTCCAAAAAGGATTAACCCATTTGGAGAAGTTTACTACAAATAGAGTGCGAAAATAAAAGCGTCCATGCGATCTGTAGCTGGAACGGAAGAAATTTATAAACCTTCTCTGTGTAACTTTGATCTACTTACCTTCTTGAACGTCGAACACCAAAACTCGAGAAAATCACCGTCAAACATAGAAAGTAATTCGTTCTAACTATGGATTTGATGCTCGTGGGAATATATAGCGGATAAATTACGTGATCTTACAGGAAACCTACGTACAATTACTAGAAACCTCGTTAATGATGTTACTTTTTTAAATGATTTGGACCTACTAACAAAAGACCTTACAGTTCTGATCTGTGCTCGTTCTTCCGGAGGACAGAGCATAAAAGCAACAGAGCTTTCCTTATAATTATCGGTGAAATCTCCCCAGAAGCACAATGAGTTATCCACAACGCAGTCATCCAGTTCAGCCTATTAATAGTTCAAATAGTAATATAATAAGTATGTATAATGCCTCAAGCTTACCAGGAATTTCTAAACACGTTGCTAATTTCGGGAATGATACCTAAAGTTATGCGCTCCTAATCCATCTACGAGGTCGTACTGAAAAGTAATGCATCCAAATTTTTTGTATGAAAATTCTTAAAACTTTATTCGTAAAACAAATCTTACTACCACTCACATCTTTATTCTTCATGTCTACGTATTCGCAACCCTCTGCCATTAGAGGGCTCCGAGTTGTAGCGTTTAACATGGCGGTGCGTAACGTAACAACGTAACTATGTCGGTGCGTAAGAAACAATGTACAGTAATCGAGTTTCACGTGTGAAGAGTTTGTGCACACATGGAGCACTCTTTCATTCAGCATGACACTGGCAGACCAAACATGAGCGCCGAAAGATCTACAACAATACGGCGCCTTGGATTCACTGTCACCGATCATCCTCCAAACAGTCCCGACTTGGCCTCATCTGAGAACTTCACTTTACAATGAAGAAGCGGTTCAGGCAGAGGTGTTGTGGCTCCGTCAACAAGCATACTACAGTGACAGTATGAACAAAATCACTTGGAGAAATATGGTCGCCAACGGAGTGACTATGTGGAGAAATAAATACGTACACTGAAGAAAAAAGATGCAAAATGCTAATAACGTTAGCTTTATTTTTTTAAAAATCTTGTTTCCATATAAAAAATTCAGAGGCATTACTTTTCAGCACGCCATCGCATGGTATATTTTATGTAAATTCAAGATCCTTGTACCTCTTGCCAATCACTAAAAACCTTAACGTTGCTGTGAGTCTCTCGTCAGGGCTGATGGCTGCCGGCTGCCCTCATGACACTACTCGTAGCTTACTTTCCGATTTCTGGGATTAAAACATTTTCCCAGTTCTCTTTTTCTTTTGTTTTGTTTTCTTTTCTTTTTTAGTGCATGCAGAGTCTCGTGTTGTGAGTCAGCGCCTGTAACCTTGAAAATTACAGCTATTTTTGATGGTACAAGACTTAATTAGGGCCGTACTTCTTCCAACTAATATTACACTACACGTCTGCCTAACTGTACACTCCATTCTGACACTGACCAGTAAGCCGCTCGAAATAAAGAAATAAAGTAAACAGGAAAGGTCTTTCAATGTTTTCTTCAGTTCTCGAAACTAGTCTATACTGTGAAAGACTTTTCATGTTTCCAGTAATACTATTGTCGGCCAAGACGTCTAAGGTGTCTGCACGTGTAGTTGTTATGGTGTTAGATCTCCTTGAGACGCAACTTTTCTTCTATCATTCCCCATACAGGGCAACACACTACGATCACTACATCAAGAAATACTTTTTTCTTTTCTCAATACCCCCTTCAACGATTTTTTTTTAAGAAGACGTTCCTAGAACTCAGCACCAAAAGCTTTTCGGAAGTATGTAAACATTAAATTCAGCATTTTCGATCGAGAATGGGTCAGATAACATGGTTTGGTATCGCGTGAACGATGTTTTCGGAAGTAGGTGGCATTGAGGAACTTATTTGAAGCAAGTTTAGGTTGTGGAGTGTCTTGGCGGATCGTTGACTATGGAAATGTAGGTAACGGAGATTCTGGCCCTCTCTGTAGCCTTTATCTGAGCGATGAGACCGAGTAATTGAACCCCATGGGTACAATGGGTTTTTTATGTCGTGAGAGACGGCTCTTTGTGACAGACTGAATAACGAATTTTACAGCATTCTGCCGAAACTGGTCACGCGTAGTCCGAGAGGCAATTACGGTCGCTTTGTTGTTTCATTGTGCAATTAGGACTGCCATCCCCTTTAATCGGCTGTCTGCCTTCAAGAGTGGCTGACACGGCCACAAATACCCTCAGATCACGCTTAGTCTGATATTAAATTTACGTACTATTCGCACTGTTTCGAACGTCATTGTCGATATTTTTTTCGCGTTCGTTTACTTTTGGTAATATATACTCAAGTATCAAAATGTACTCTTTTGAACGGTATCTGCTACTTTTATCGTAAATAATCCATTCCATTTAACGAAAAACTGGTCACTATATCTGAAAAATCTGCAAACTGTGAAATCAAAAAATTACTGGTCATAATTTTACCAAAAGAGAAACTGAGTTGAATATGATTTGCCAATTTCCTTTATTTCTTGTTTTAGATGAAACTAGTATTCATCCGAAATTTTTATACGGATGTCAAAGTAGTTAAAATCATTGCCATCAGCCCTTTAATACTAGAACCGCCTCCTAGAGACTGATTCATTGGATTTGCTCTCCAGTTTACGTCTATTTTCCCCTGTCATCTACCTAGCTTCCGTTTGGTCGACATCTCGAATTTTCTAACCTCTTGGGGACAAATAACTTAATTCGTGTATCTACTATCCGTTGTTGTATTTACATGTCCCATTAACCACCCTATTATTTTCATTACAGTGTTAATTACGTCTCCCACCCCAGTGTGTTACTTGATTCTTGGTCGCCAGTTCCTCACCGTTTCTCGCGCTGGAGGTCTGTGCCTCATTGTCGAGTGTCAAAACCGGTAATAGAGCATAGATTTACCATTTCAGACACATCGGGAGCTTATTATTGAGAACTCTGTAACACTCCATCTGTGGGTCAAGTGGTGTATGGACAAAACAAGGAAAACAAGTCTAGTAAACATCGGTACTAAGGTGCATACCTCATGACCTATGAGTACATCACTACTATGTAACACATCTAATGAAAGCTGTTTGCTATTGCCAACTAACGTTTCTAACAAACGATACCATTTTTATGATAGGTAGATCTCATTGTTCTTAGGTGATAACAGTGTTTTTAATATTCTGTGGAGAAACATTTCGCCACAAGATGATCAGTAAAACTTCTCAGGGCACACGACTGCGTCGTCACGATGTTATACAGAGCAACGACTCGGCGGCCCTTACATGTCATGTTCCGCTATGTGGAGTAAATACAAAACACCGGTGTATGCCAGTGGCACCAGGGGCCGACATGTTGGTCTACAGAATGTAAACCTTATTCACCGTTCTGGGTACGTGCAGCGCATGCGTTGCATGTGTCAGTTCCAATGGAGGCAGACTGTGTTTTGGTAAGCGTGTACAACGTTTTTCCTTTGTAGTTTTACCTTTACACTTACAAGAATAATTTCAGCCCGTTATTCTACACGGAGAATAGAAGACATGATCTCCTGTTACCGTCTGGGAAACGCAAGCAACCACCGATCCGGAGCGCGGGTACTAACCGCATAGTTATTCAGCCGCCTTTGCCAGCGAGTAGCAGACTCTGGTTCCGTAGCTCAAATAACTGTGGATCCTTACAGACTTGCACCATTCGGACATCCTGAAACTAGAGTACGTACAATTTCAGCATTTTTCGAGTCTCCTCTAGTGTGGGTGACCTTACATACCATCTACAGCGTGTCCAAGCCCTTCGGCCATAAGATCAGCCTGCCAGAATGCAGTTCTGTCGGCAGCTGTTGCAAAGAGATGGTAAAGATGCACTTTTCGCAAAAACAATGCTGTTCACAGACGCGGCTGTTTTCACGTGAGATGGTATTGTTAATTTTCAAAACCAACATGTGTTGATCCACACAACTCCACACGCAGTTGAAGAAGGAAGGCAGAGCAGCGCCGATTTTCGAAAAATGAATGGCCAGAAATTATTGGCGACAGACTAATAATGGACCGATGACCTCAGCAGTTTGGTCCCCTAGGAATTCACACACAGACTAATAGAACCTTACACACTACCAAACAGATTGACTGGTGCAAGGCATTGTCAGTTCCCATCCAGCGACTTGTTTGTTCTGCTAGACGAAGTACCATCCAACAACGGCTGGACATGTGATTCATGCATGATGGAGCTCCAGCCCATTTTCTCCGAAATGTCAGAAATACCTCACACAGACATTAATTGGCAACGGGTTCGACGAAGAGGTCCAGTTCTTAGGCTAGTTCTTTTTCCCGACCTTAATCCCTTGGATCTTTGGTTGTGGGGACACGAAATGTTTGGTGTATGAGTGCCCTATTAATGTGCACGAACGCTACGGAGCACGCCATCAGTGCTTGCCCGCGCATCCGTGACCAACGTGCAGGTTTTCAGAGAGTGCGTGAATCCCTAAGACTTGGGACAGAAGCGTGCCTTACTGTGAAGGACACCACACTGAGCACCTCCTTTAGCGACAGCTCGCAAGTGCAGAAAGCAGGTTACGTTACAAGTCTTGCTATTTCACAGTACAAGAATAACGTGTACTCGTTTCATTACTGCTTTCTGTAGGTCGTTCGTAAAAGCAAAGAGGTTGCAGTAGATTTGTTTCACAGTAGTGAAGTACTCATAGCTCTTAAGGTATGCGCTTTAGAACCGATGCTTACTAGAATTGTTTCCTGTCTTGAGCCATACTGCCATATCTGAAAATACGGAATGCTTTTTTTTAACAGTCTGTATGTAACATCGTGACGACAGTCACGTACCCGTAAAAACTTTATTGCACACGAAACTTCCGTGAAAGTCCACTATCGTATACTGCTCACAAGTTACGTGTGTTGAGAAAATTTGTTTTAGCGACAATTGCCACCTTCTCTTCAGATTTCTCATCATTTGATGACTGTTTCATCTCATGGAGGAATGTGTGCAACGCAACAAACAGAGAAAGACTGGTTACCCCTGTTCATGTGTAGCGGAGAATAGTATCTATACACAGCCACAATCAGTTAACGGTAATCGCAGTTAGCATATATTACTCAATGTAAAAGTTTTATACCTTCTTTTATATGATAACAACACTTTAGATAGAGTTCTTTTCACAAACGTCGTAGAGAAAATATAAACATCGCTGCATCATTTTTCCCCCTGTTAAAAAGATTCTACTGTAGATGAGCTTTGAGCATTATGGAACAGTCGGGCAGCTTTGAATACCATGATGTATCATTCGTCGAGTAGTGCTCCCAAGCAGAAGATGCGTGATCTACTTCAAATGGTTCAAATGGCTCTGAGCACTATGCGACTTAACTTCTGAGGTCATCAGTCGCCTAGAACTTAGAACTAATTAAACCTAACTAACCTAAGGACGTCACACACATTCATGCCCGAGGCAGGATTCGACCTGCGACCGTAGCGGGCGCTCGGCTCCAGACTATAGCGCCTAGAACCTCACGGACACCCCGCCCGGCATCTACTTCAACATGTTCCCGTGATGCTCTATAGCGAGTACAGTTCGCCTCCAGTTATCGTGTGAGTTACGGCGCAGAAAAACGTTTCCGTAGTTTGACAAAATTTTTGAGGAGTAAGTTTTCAAAAATCTGCATAGTTATTGAAAATATATACTAGTTACTAAAACTATATACTAGTTACTAAAACTATGCAATTTATTAAGAGAAAGAGTTGTAGATGATCATGTACTTCTCGATTTTTGGCTATAAGTACAGTTGGTTCTGTTGTTATTTTGTGGGGCTCAAGATGTGGCATTTCCGGCAATATAGAATACCTGGTATTCCATAAAACCCATCTTGACCATGGTGATTCTGAGAACGTAGATTTTGTGCCTTTTGCAAATAGATGAATATAAAACCAATCACCGCTATTATATAAACAAGTAATTGTTTCAGAATTTTGTTTCGAAGTTAATAAACGTTAACAGATTTGTTACCGATAAGTAATTCTTTTAAGAGTTTAAATTGAGAGTAGTCTCAGAACTTTATTTTGTGTGCACAAAATGTGGTTTTTTCCAAATTTAAATGATTATCTACATTTTTACAACCCTTTTCCATTTTACTCTAGTGTTCAATATTAGCCAGCAAGTTTCATTGAAAAAAGATTTTTCTGCGGTCCTAAATTTTTAAAATCTTCTAAGAGAAATACAAGTACTTTTTGCCAAACAGTTGAAGTTTACGATAAATTGTGTTTGAGAGATAAGAATAACTAAGAGAACTGAAAAAATGAATTATTTTCCATAATATTCGCATTTCATCTAATTATATAAATACATCGGTACTTTTAAAATTTTAGAGCGTGACAACTGTAACAGATGGTTGCGTCCAAAACATATAGCTGCTTACATGAAACTCAGTATGAAATATGCAGTACGGATGCTGCAGGCGACACACACTAAAGAAGAACATCTCTTACCGCCAACGCACATACCAAATGTGAACCACAATTATCAAAATGGGATACCAAGAAACAAAATAAACCACTGATAATTAATCAGTAGTGCTGAACCATGTCCAAGCTAAGGAAAGTGAGTTTTATTTCTCATTTAAATATTAATAGGCAAAGACACATATACAATACGTAAAAGTAGTTCGTGTTTTTACAGTAACAAACTCTAAATTCCTTTCAGTGTTCAAATAAACGGGTTTGATTCCATACCTACAGCGAAAAAAAAAAAATAAAACAATCTCACTCACAATTACTAACTCGAGCTCACATTTTAGGGAGGAAAAAGTACACTTGTAAGACTTCAACCCCAGCAATCAAAGGGGGCTGTTGGACACATCTGTCGCCGGCCGTGGTGGCCGTGCGGTTCTAGGCGCTGCAGTCAGGAACCGCGGGACTGCTACGGTCGCAGGTTCGAATCCTGCCTCGGGCGTGGATGTGTGCGATGTCCGTAGGTTAGTTAGGTTTAAGTAGTTCTAAGTTCTAGGGGACTGATGACCTAAGATGTTAAGTCCCATAATGCTCAGAGCCATTTTTTGGCACATCTGTCAAACATGTTGTGAAATCTTGTTCGAGAACACATGTTATTCTATGCGAAAAATAGCTAAGTAAGTTGAGTACGGTATGTAATACGTCAGCTTCACGAATATATATGAGAGTGTTCAATATTATTGAAAGTATTCTTACATTGATATTCTGCAGATATATATGCGCCAAAAATAAAATGAGTAAACCTAAGCAGCTGAAGAATTATTGTGAAATGAAGTTAATTATGTTCGATTTACAATTTAATCACGCCAATCACGTTGAGGAATAGTATAATCCTACATTTGTCCGTTATTTTAACACGGTCAGTTATAAAATCCAAAGAAAATAATGCACAGCCTATGTTAATTATTAAATAGCTCTACGCTACTTCTTTAATGACACACTCATCCATTTCATTCATTTTTCTCTCCATGTGTGAATCAATCTATAAAAATGTTCAAAGCAAACAGATCTCTTGTTAGAAACCTCGCACTTTCACATAATGAACAAAGCATGTTACCAATGTCACAGCAATATTTCACACACCTCTTACTTACTCCCCTTTACAGGTAGTAAGCATGTGCTGTAGAATTACAGCCCAAATCTTCGCGCGGGATCTATTGCCGCGGCTGGTATCTTGCAAGTGTGCTTTTTTTCTCCTTGAAATACGAGGTCGAGTTGATGACGCATCCTTGTCAGATGTTCTAACACTGAAAATTTTGTTCCCACCTTCTGCAATCCAACCAGTGAATGATAGTCAACGCAAGCTAATTCCTACTCTCCATACAACATTAAGTTATCCTGAAAGCCCTTTCGCTCTTAAATATTAATTTGTGTCCGTATCTCAAATTAAACTCCAAAAATCTCAATGAAATAAACGATTTCATAAGTTTCTGCGGTTTTCCTCTCAGAAATCTGAAGTTCGTTATCGTCGCAATAGAAATACACATGCATGTGATATAAATTCAGTTTTTGTAATAGCTGATACATATTCTATGACCGTGTAGCTTCATATTTGACTAAGATCAATATGAATCTTTCTTTTAAGGTCTGTTCAGATTTTCGTCTCCTTTGTGACAATATTTCTTGTGATTTCTATTGTTCCTATTGTATAAGCGAATCATTAACGACTGTCTTACCTTTTACAGGTAAGACGCACGGAGCTGTTAGACGCATCAGTTTTATGTAAGTAGTTTAGTTTATTGCTGCGCTTACGCGGCCCTCATCAGAAATTGTTTGCATGGAGGCATTTCCTGAAAATTACTGCAACCGCGTCTTTCGTAACGTGTAACCAGTGCATCCAAAACAATGTTGGACCTTGTTTCCAGTTTCGTCATTGGATTATCCAGCACAGTACTGCCATAGCCAATTTCTTATTGTCTGTACTGGATGACAGCTGTTTGAACTATGCTCAACTGCAGCAATAGGCCGCGTATGTGGAGTGTTGAAAATCCATACTCCACGCTTGTCTCTGACCACCAGCAATGACTCGTTATTAACTTGTGAGCTGACATTGAATAAAATCGTTCCCTTTGAATTGTGCGCGTTACCTGGTGGTCACTAGAGATGTGTTGCCACAGTTGCTGCATAATGAACTTCTTTTTTCCAATAATATTGTTCTGGGTGTGTGACCGCATCATGAACTACCGACTCCTCGGTGGCATTCAGGAGGACCGCTATTTGGTGATTTACGTTACTGCTTATACACTACTGGCCATTAAAACCGCTACACCACGAAGATGACGTGCTACAGACGCGAAATTTAACCGACAGGAAGAAGATGCTGTGATATGCAAACGATTAGCTTTTCAGAACATTCACACAAGGTTGGCGCCGGTGGCGACACCTACAACGTGCTGACATGAGGAAAGTTTCCAACCTATTTCTCATACACAAGCAGCAGTTGACCGGCGTTGCCTTGTGAAACGTTGTTGTGATGCCTCGTGTAGGGAGTAGAAACGCGTACCATCAAGTTTCCGACGTTGATAAAGCCTATCGCGATTGCGGTTTATCGTATCGCGATTTTGCTGCTCGCGTTGGTCGAGATCCATTGACTATTAGCAGAATATGGAGTCGGTGGGTTCAGGAGGGTAATACGGAACGCCGTGCTGGATCCCAACGGCCTCGTATCACTAGCAATCGAGATGACAGGCATCTTATCCACACGGCAGTAACGGATCGTGCAGCCACGGCTCGATCCCTGAGTCAACAGATGGGGACGTTTGCAAGACAACAATCATCTGCACGAACAGTTCGACGACATTTGCAGCAGCATGGACTATCAGCTCGGAGACCATGGCCGCGGTTACCCTTGACGCTGCATCACAGACAGGAGCGCCTGCAATGGTGTACTCAACGACGAACCTGGGTGCACGAATGACAAAACGTCATTTTTTCGGATGAATCCAGGTTCTGTTTACAGCATCATGATGGTCGCATCCGTGTTTGGCGACATCGCGGTGAACGCACATTGGAAGCGTGTATTCGTCATCGCCTTATTGGCGTATCACCCGGAGTGATGGTATGGGGTGCGATTGGTTACACGTCTCAGTCACCTCTTGTTCGCATTGACGGCACTTTGAACAGTGGACGTTACATTTCAGATGTGTTACGACTCGTAGCTCTACCCTCCATTCGATCGCTGCGAAACGCTACATTTCAGCAGGATAATGCACGACCGCATGTTGCATGTCCTGTACGGGCCTTTCTGGATACAGAAAATGTTCGACTGCTGCCCTGGCCAGCACATTCTCCAGATCTCTCACCAATTGAAAACGTCTGGTCAATGGTGGCCGAGCAACTGGCTCGTCACAATACGCCAGTCACTACTCTTGATGAACTGTGGTATCGTGTTGAAGCTGCATGGGCAGCTGTACCTGTACACGCCATCCAAGCTCTGTTTGACTCAATGCCCAGGCGTATCAAGGCCGTTGTTCTCGGTACTGATTTCTCAGGATCTATGCACCGAAATTGCGTGAAAATGTAATCACTTGTCAGTTCTAGTATAATATATTTGTCCAATGAATACCCGTTTATCATCTGCATTTTTTCTTGGTGTAGCAATTTTAATGGCCAGTAGTGTATATAGGATGGACGAGAATTCCAACCACGAACTTTCAGAGGTTGTTCAGGGATTACTTCAGAGTATTTTGGTATAAAGGATCGATGGCCACCTGTTGCTCGTTACTCAGTTATTGCATTTCGTTTCGTATCTCGCCTCCAGTTAGCTGTCTATCTATATTGGACTGAAAATAGTGCACAACAGTGAAGCTTTCTGCGTGTCTTGTTTGGAAACAAACTTGTTCCATGCGCCCACGGTGGTTGCCGTTTACAACACTACTGACCAACTGCCTACTGGCTTCTGTCTCGGGTTCTTCAGCTGACGTTCATCTAATGATTTTTCTGACGTTTCGCCAGCACGAGTAGCTGATATTGTCAAAGCTTCACCCTCCATTGACGGTGGTGAACTCGAGCCGAGCTCGCGGGCGCAGACTATATGTACCTGGCGCGCCAACGTCCGAGGGCTTCTCCGCGGTCATTTCCGGTGCGGTTCTCCTCTTGCTACCTGCAACGGTCGTTCGCTGCAGTACGGGAAGCCAGGATCCGTTTACCTTAAGGTTTTCCTCTTTCTTGTCCAAACTGTTCGCGTGTTTTTGTATTTCCACAGCTTCTCTGAACAAGCGCGTGTCATAGTGCTTCTCTACAGCCAGAACTTCCGTGTCGGCGAATTTTATTACGTGGTCGGTCTCATTCAGTGCGTGCTCTGCCACGGCCGATTTCTCCAACTGCCCCAACCTGCAATGTCGCTTATGCTCTTTGATCCTGGTGTTAATTGATCGTCCAGTCATTCCGACATAAACTTTTCCGCATGTTCATGGTATACGGTATAT
The DNA here is from genome assembly GCF_023864345.2 of Schistocerca serialis cubense. Lineage (NCBI taxonomy): Eukaryota > Metazoa > Arthropoda > Insecta > Orthoptera > Acrididae > Schistocerca > Schistocerca serialis. The sequence goes on along the minus strand of NC_064641.1, from coordinate 411,216,436 downwards.
TCCCGACATTGCAAGTGGATCTCTTTTCTCCTTCGCCGATCTAAGACACTCTTTGATCTTCCTTGTCGGTTTGAAAATCGTCTTTACGCCATGTTTGCGCAATATACGGCCGATTCTGTCCGTCACTCTGGGAATGTAGGGCAGAAAGGCCGTACCCGACATTTCTTTTTGTGGTTCCTTACTTCGCCGAGTGTTTGGCTCTGTTACACTTCTAATATAATTTGTGGAGTACCCATTGCTCTTCAGGACAGTTTCCAGGTGTTGCATTTCTCGTGTTGCGGCTCACATATTCGTCCTGCTCTCTTTACGAGCGTACTAATCATGCCTCTTTTCTGGCTCGGGTGGTGGTTTGACAGTTTGTGCAGGTATCGGTCCGTGTGTGTCGGTTTTCCGTAAGTAAGACTCCCCAGTATCTTCTCGGTTTCAATGTAAGCTGAAACCACATAATTTTTACGCAACTTTGACTCTGTAGGAACAGACTGATGGTAGCACTACCACAACAGCATGACACAAGTCACTGCAGAATTGGTTCTTTTTTGGTTAATTCATCAGATGTCATTGTTAAAAGCGTTTGCTTCATTTCTGATTTTCATACAACATTAATTTTGCCATATATATAGCTCCATATGCATGCAGAGTTATGTGGGACTTTTAAACACTCGAAACCTAATACAAGAAAGAAACAAGATGCTATACAGAAGTGTGTACAAAAAGTATTTGGTGTTGTTAAGGGACACCGGTACTTAATTTTAGCAAAACAAAAAATTTAAAAAAAGCAATACAGTTTAGAAATTTTAGTTTTCTAACTGTCCTGTCACTGAATAGATTTTTGTTACAGCTCAAAACTTTTAAAAAATCAAAACTTGTATGACATATTCACATTGTTTACACTCCCTTGTATCAAATTGAACTCGGCAACTTAAAAAGATGTGAGAAAAATTCGCAATTTCGAAATGGCGGGAAAAATGAAAAAACATAAAACATAACGTCTAACCACTTTGTTTCATGTTTGACAGAACACAGCTTTTCCATCTATCATACAGTGCGGAAACTCTGGCATCCACAGTCTTGTACGGCTACGCTTTGAACTAGCTGTTTTCGGCATTTTCTTCTATTGAACTATTCGTGCACTAAAACTAGAATAGATTTTGAACAATGAACCTCTTACACTCTATACGTTCATCGGTACACTTAAGTACTAGTTTAGTTTGTGGAGTGGAACAAACATTCGACAACGGCCACGTTTCCCTGCCATGATTCTATGAGCTATAGACTTTTTTTTCCAAATATCGCCTTTGATTGTTGTATGGAATTCTAATCTTTTGGAAACACAATAATTTTATGATACATTAAATGAATAGGTACCTTTTAAGATTTTAAAGCTAAAATAGGCAAAAATAGGCACTAACGCCGAAATAAGCTGTTTTAGGTGTTATAAAATTAACGGGTTTCCAGTTTAAGTTGTAATGAAATGCATAAGTACAAATTTATTTACATATAGGAACGCAGGAAAAAATAGGTTTTAACCTAAAGATCTATGTTCTAGTAATAATTGGTAACCGGACGGCGAAAGCTCACAGCGTAGCCGTCCTCTCGGTTAACATTGGATGAGATGGCCGTTTTTCTGTCTCGACAGATTCTTTGAACTTGCTTTCAATAGATGAAAGTCTATAAGAAACTGCAGACAGCCTCAGATTATAATCTAATGTTGTCGGTTGATAAAAAGAAAGTGATGGCGTTTCAAAGCAGACAATCAGTAACATCTAACATAGTCTTTAATAATAAAATCTTAGAGCAAGAAAAACATTTTAAATATGTAGGATGCGACATAACTTACGAATATAACCATGGTGCGAACCAAACTTTAAACAAATTTCCTTTAAATTGCGAAATCATCGTAAAAAGTTTGCGGAAAAGAGCCAGAAAAAATCCAGCTGAAGTTTTATAAAATAATAGCAGTACCAAACCTTACTTATGCAAGAGACGAAGAAAGTAAAATACAGGCCAATTAATGAGATGTCTAAGAAGAGTAGAAGGATGTACAAGAGAAGATCGAAAAAGAAATGAGAACATAAATAATTATGTAGGAATGTATAATCTAAACTAAAAATAAAGGAAAATAGTTGAAACTAGAAGGAACATGTAGACCGTATGGGTGGAGAAAGATTCCCGGTAAACGCTCTCAGATATAAATGCACTGGAAGAAGAAATGCAGGAAGACTATACACTAGATGCACTACCGTAACAGCCAATTTGCCTAATACATGAAGCGAAGAAGGAGAAGAAGAAGAGTAATTGGCTCCCTGAATTGTTTAAGTTGTTTCTGCCCATTACATTTGTCTTTCTGTTCTGCCACCGCTGTTTTAGTAGACTGACCAAGCCGTATATACTGTTACTGCTTCTCAGTATGTAAGTCTCTTGTTGTCTGCGAGAGGATGTAGTTTTAACAGGACGCGTGTTAATGTCCTTGAAATCCTGAATAACAGATGCCCTCATTGTTGAATTGGAAGGGAATGCACTGCCCAGTGGCCAGAGCGAGCGTCGGACCTCACTCGCATGGTTTTTTTTTTTTTTTTTTTTAAGGTTCAGGTGAAGATTTTTGTGTACGAACCATCAGTAGAAACATAAGAGAAACTGGTTGAAAAGGCTCTCGCTGCCTTTCTCATTGTATAAGCGGCAACAGAGATTCCGATCATTAGTTCCTTATGTCAATCACCCGCTTAGGAATCCCTACCGTCGGTATAACTCTACGGGTTTTGAACATACTTTATACAATTCAGCGAGTTACACGGTCTGTGTTCCCCACACTATTTAACACCTATTTTAACCTACTAGAAGACGACGCACTTTTCATAAAAAACATAGATGTCAGTGCCATTACCCTATGCTAATTATTAAGATATCGCTCACGAAAACGAATAGGAGAGAGTTGCCTAAATTTAGCACTTTTGACATTTTGTTTATAAAAGCCTAAATAGTAAGTTACTAAATTATTCAAACAATGACGCCTTCAATAGCGGGTTACTGTTCTTGGTATCTGATTTAAAGAACGAAAATTCGGAGAAAAATAAACGTTCTACACTTAATTTCCTAACCGTCTGTAAGCGGTACAAATTAGGAATGTGGTTTCCCAATTTGTACCACCCTCACAAAGTATGTCACTCAGCTTGAAGACCGGTACTAGACTAAGTTTAAGGAAATATTCCATATTCTGGTTCTTACATCACTATTTGCGGGCGTTGCAATGTAAGTTCTTCACTACTCCCCCCCCCCCCCTTACCCTCACCTGCGCACATTGCATGCAATCACGTTTTGTATTTCATGCATCTAATCATTTCTTCCATTCTATCTTCCTCGCACAACTCATACCACTTCTGTGTTTTACGAAATAGTTTGTGTGGTGGCTTGCTTCCAGGTATACGAAACACTTCCTTTTCACAGAAAGAGGGGCAATTCAAAATTTCTTCTGCTTTGCTTCTGTTAACTTTTTTCTAAATAGACTGTTCGTCACCTCACAGCCTATTTGACTGCTCGTTGCGGTTTGTTTATAGCTTTCAACATTTCCCTCTAATTCGGCGATATTTCTTGGACAGATAACTTGAACCCACTCTTTTCCTCGGTCGCAGGTTCGAATCCTGCCTCGGGCATGGATGTGTGTGATGTCCTTAGGTTAGTTAGGTTTAAGTAGTTCTAAGCTTTAGGGGACTGATGACCTTAGATGTTAAGTCCCATAGTGCTCAGAGCCATTTGAACCACTCTTTTCCTGTCACGCAATCTCCTACATTGAAACTAAGGGGCAATCTGTTTCGTTCTACTGTATCGAAGTTTTCTCACGTTCAGCATGCTTCAGTCGAACACCCTCTCTACAAAAGTAAGAATATGCTCTTCCAGTTTTTTTTTTCAGTTTCGTTGGAAAACACTTCACTACCGCCAAAAATTCTTGTGTCCCAGTTTTCATTTTTGTTTTTATTTTCAGCGTGCCTCTTATTTGTTTGCTAAGGCACATTTTACATCCCTGCACATTCATGTAATTCATGATCCCCATTTAGACATGCTATTACAGCTAAATTCGAATTATTTGTGCTTCGCTTTCCAGGCCATCTTCCTGTTGCCACATTGAGATACAAAATGATTATTTAATTAATAACTTAGGATAAGCAATTCATTAGAAAATTAATAACATCATTTCTCAACAATAAGTTGCATTAATAATGCTAAATGCATGTTTCTTAAATTCTAGTGGAATAATATCGGAAACTTATAGTAGTACGTTGTGGACGTCGTCATTTTCTCTTTGTTAATTTCCTACAAACGAATCACAACCAATACACATTCGTAACTGTCTGAGAACCAAAGTTATTTCAAGTATAGTCGCTCGTAAATAAAACATTACGTTGCCATTTACCTTGCGACAGTAACTCTCTTCGTACTCAGTTATATGAAAACAATAACAAAATTAATCATGTCTTCAGACGATCAGTTCCTCAACACACACAACTTATAGCTGACAATGCGGCTCCTTAACTTATCATAGCAATTCTCTTCGCCACGTACTCAGTTAGATGAAAACAACAGCGAAATGAATGCTGTCTTCAGACGATCTGTTCAACATACAGAACTCATAGCTGACAATATGGCTCCAAGAATCGCGTAGTTCATGCTGACCTCACTAAGTGTCGTACAAAAAGTAAGAACTTTAGTAAGAATTTTATAGTAGTAATAGTAGTAGTATTAAGTACAAATGTCGAACCATTATATTATAGTCAACTCTCCCCTACAAACCGCAGATCGCAGCACACACGTTCCACCGGCTTTGCTTTATTTATTTACTTATTTATTTACTTAGCCTGTCGAGATTAGGGCTATCAGACCCTCTCTCAAATCCGACTAGGCATTAGCGTTACATCTGTGACGACAGGCATATTAAGAGAACTCTCACATTTAATACCGAATTCAACGTTTACAAATAACCGTAACATAAAACTTGAAGACAATAGTCGCTATAGCAGCGAAAGATACACGGTTTATATTCATTCAGGAAAAGTACAACAACAAAGACAAATCACAGGCAGGCAGATGAAAACTATGACGACTGACGGCAGTGGACATGAGCGAAGGCGTGGGAGATGCAGAGAGAGAGAGAGAGAGGAACTCGATAAAACTAAAGTAATCGAAGTAGGGGAAGAGAAAGTGGCGTAACTGATTGAGAAATCAAAGGAGAAAGAGCGTAACTGAGAGAGAACATTTGTTTGATAGTGTTGTATCTGGCCATATACGTTAACGCTTTTAGGCAAAAGCTATGAGAATGACAGAAGCTGGTGCTTCAGTTTCTTATATTTACCTGGCCTTTGAAATATTATAACGTCCACAACTTTTACACGGAATTTACCCAAAGTAATGTAAATATGCCAGACACCTTTGGATAATATATAGATAATCACACAAGGATCATAATGTGTTATTAGCATAAATAGCAAATGAAATAAGGACACCGCTCTCTTTTGCTCTGCTCTTTTGCTCTTTCGTTTTTTGCCTTTACTCTCTTGCCATTGCGCTTGTCGCGCTTGGTTAGCTTGACTCATATTAAGCGATTAATTCTGAGGATTTGATGAAATCGTCATAGGAGATCTTTCTTGGACACTTACTTAATTATTTGCATCTGCAACTGTTGTTAGAAATCGGAATATCTAGTGCGTGCATTTGAATTTCGCGCGTTTCATGTAGAGGATCTTAAGTTTTAAATATTAAGCATCAAATGTTTGCTGTGTGAAATAGTGAAAGCTGGCCTTTATTTCTTTGAAATATACTTTTAAAGTTTAACCATATTTCATTTAGAAAGGTGTCCTTCCTTTATAGTTTCCTGATTTTCTGTGTTTTCTTAAATACCGAAGCATTTCTTTTGGAGTGCGCCATTTCATGCGACGTAGTCTTTTGTTTGTGAAATACGTTAGAACCTGCAGTCATATTAATATTACGAAGTCCGATAGTCAGTTTAATACTAATTTTGCAAGGAAACGTATTTAAATTCACGGTCTGTAACAAGTTATACCAAAATATTTGCTCTCCAAGCCAAAACTACATACCGTTCCTACTTTCAGAAGAAACTGCAATAACTTTCGTAAAAGTTCAGAATTAAGTCAGTCATTTAATGAAAGAGGCCCCAGTTATGCACATCGTTGCCGCCATTGTTTTTCAACTTAATATAAAAATAGTTCACAATCCGAAATTGCCTTCCATATTAATTGCAAGTAAAATAATTAAATCCTAATTAACGGGCAGTGACGTTTAAATATGCGCAAAGTGCAGGGTAACTTGTTCCAGAGGCGAACAGCAGTAAGAGAGGAGCAGTCTGAGGAAGTTTTTATTTTACGGGTGGATAGAGATAACACACTAGACAAGCGAAATTCTTTAGTTACGATTATAACGAGATTAAAAGTAAATAAATCAACCTTTCTGATCTTTAAAACAAAAGATCAATAGTCGTAATGGGTTAACATTGAGAACATTCTCACATCCTCGGCATTTGTACGTGGCGAACTATTGAATACGGCAAACATAGGTCATTTACGCAAATGTAGAGATTCTTGTAAAATAATAATATTTATAATAAATTTCTGAATGAGCTGTTTGTTACGATTATAAAAAAGTATTCTGACATAGACCTAGGCCCCATAGAGAGCTTCACGTACGAGACGTGTTCGAAAAGCAAAAGTCGTTTGCTTATATAGAAATTTTGGCAGCTCAGACCAGCCCAACGCCATCTGTTGATTGTTTAACAAGCCACAGAAGTAACTGTTTTGTTTCGGTAGTACTCTGACATTAGGTGAAAGGAAACAGCAACGACCTCGAAAATCGTTGCTCTTGTCAGTTGCGAAGGGCGTGTTGTGATTCTATTTTCGTGTGTAAGAGGATCGACCAAATTCATCAGGAGTTGTGTCTACAGTAATGTGTGAAGGAAACTTTAGAGAATGGTGTTGAGACCTGAGAAGTGGCGATACAAATGTGTATGATGAAGAGCGGAATATCAGACTCAGTATCCAGGCCGGTGGAAACGTGCAACTGTTCTGCCAAAAAGTATAAATTGATTGATGATTTACAGTTGGTGCTGTGACTGATGATGTTCATCACGTTGGACGGACCATTAATTTACACTATTGTCTCGAAAAAGCTCGAAGATCTCAAACTGTTTGCGAGGTGAGTACCCAAAATGATCAGGACGAAGGACGAAGCACGTCAAGCGGACGAGCAGTTTTGGAGCACTATAGGCAAGATTAAAACATATGTTTCGCCACGCTATTGCAGCTGATGAGATATGAATGTGCTGCACCAACGCAGAATCAAATAACCAATCACATTGCTCGAGTCGAAATATGATGGCTACTGTTTTTAGGTTCAGAAAGAATATTGCTTTAGTATGTTTCCTGGAACGTGTGTCAACAATTACAGCAGACACGCAGTACGAAATACTCACCAAACTGAGACGACACATCCAAAGCCACGGCGCGGAAAACTGCAATCGTCAATAGTCCTTCTCCACAGCAACATGCGCCCACACATCGCACCAAGGATAGGTTTCATCTTTTCTGTTGGCGACTTTCCGACCGCCGCTCTACAGTCCCTAGTATTAATTATTACTCTGCTTAAAACAGTGACGTGTTGGAGAACGGTTTAGGATTGACGAGGAACTCAGATCACCCTTGAGCACTGATTGAATTCCAAGTCGGAGAACATATATGCAGAGGCGCTGAAGGAGAGTGTTTAGAAGTGGACGGCGATTAAGCGGAAAAGTAAAGTAGGTTTGTGGGACACTAAAACTTACAATAAGAACCACAGATATGTTTTATGACGGAAAGGCCGTCGATTTTCCTTTGCTTCTCTGTCGTTTAAAGTACCATCATTGATAAATATAAAATTGCAGAGCAAATGCAAGACTTAAGCTATTCACAGAAATGAAAATATCAAAGTTTTATGATACCAGTTAAGTGATTTACGCACCTTGATGTTTTTCATTTCCCGTGATATTTCATCAGCAATACGTGTTTGTCCGATGGATGAAGCACGCTTTTAAAAGCAGTGTAATGTGCTAACTCACAGTAAATCAAAGGTTTGGCAGTAATGGAAGAACACATATATCTTGGGTTGTCCGTGACTTGCCGGTTTCGCAGTTTGTGCCTCAGGAATGAAAAATGAGAAGATTTCGGTTCAGCGCTAGACGCAACAGCTGCAGAAATTTGAATCGTTTATCAGTGTCGGATTTCTTAATGTTGCCAAGAAGAAAAACGGGTCAAGGATGGACCACGCTTGCTAACTTGGGTCATAAATGGGAGATTAATCAACTATTGCAAACCAAGGCCACGACGGACTAACAGATTACCGTAAATGTCTTTGCTCTAACTGCGGAACTTGTGTTCGTTTTAAACTGCCTACTTTCAAAGGAGATTCAGATTCTTGTTTGGCATGAGATGCAACCAACATGACCTGTAACGCATATTTAGGGTCAGAGAATTATTTAAACAACTGACTATGTTGTGTTAGATGGCAGTTTATTGTTGTCGAATATATCATGTCTACAGCCGCTCCTTACGCCGCATTTAGCCGCAGCATTCCGGGGTTTGTGACGACACATCTGCAGATGTGGCAAACCTTCTCATTACCATTCGGTTTTCAATATACAGGATAATAATAACAATGTCGTGTGACGAGGGCCTCCCGTCGGATAGACCGTTCGCCTGGTGCAAGTCTTTCGATTTGACGCCACTTCGGCGTCAGGATGAGTTTACAAAATGGGGACAAACTATGAGGAACGGCCCCTAAGAGGATAATAAGCAGAAAAGGTCATAAGGACGTTTGGCCGGAAATGCGTTCAAAGGGAGGTACGCCCACTTGAAGATGGAGGCAGACGATCTCTGACAGTGACCCCAGCAAGAGCACCAGGTAGGTGGCCCGTCAGGATGGGATAAGTCAGATCACAGTGTGAAAGATTCCCAACTACTACTTTCACTATATGTATCACAACGCGTGCAGTCCTCATTATCTACGGACTTAACCTCTGTGGCAACGGTACTGTCGCTCGTTCGTTGTAAAATTCGCCACGGTGCTAGGATTTCTGTCCTCCATCCTATTGAAAGACGAGGCTACCTTCACGAGAGCCGGTACCGTCAATCTTCCCGACTCCCACCTGTGGGCTACGGAGAATCCCAGCGAACCATCAGCACTGGTTCTGCCTCAGTGTTTGGGCGGGCCTTATTGGCGACCGCCTCGTGGCAGCAGTCAACCTTCCACAAAACCTCAGACGAGAGGCTTATCTACACTCACTGCACGTGACGCTGCCTCCCCTGTGGGAAGGCGCGCCTGTGAGGTACGAAGGGTAGTATGGCTACTACATGAAGATTCTCGTTGACTGCCCTCTTGAGTGTGTAGCAAAATCATTGGTACGCACAGCCGGCCGTGGTGGCCGAGCGTTCCTAGGCGCTACAGTCTGGAAACGCACGACCTACGGTCACAGGTTCGAATCCTGCCTCGGGCATAGATGTGTGTGATGTCCTCAGGTTAGTTGGGTTTAAGCTGTTCTAAGTTCTAGGGGACTGATGACCTTAGAAGTAGTCCCATAGTGCTCAGAGCCATTTGAACCATTGGTACGGACAGAACATTCCCACTTGTCTGGTGTGTTCTCATGTGTGCTTTCAATCACTAAAATCTACTCTGCCAAAGATTTCTTATCTTCACCTTCAAATCAGTGTACGTTCCTTGGAACGCATATCAAGCCATATGTCCATATGACCTTTTTCGCTGTTTATCCCCTCTGCGGTAGTTTCCTGAATTTTGTCACCATTTAGCAAAATCTCGTGGGTTGTAATTACAGTTACGGAAAGAGGACTCTGCAATTCTGCCAGCTAATGGGAAGGCACTAAGGAATGAGTCTAGATTCCCCCACGTGAAATGGCATGAAAGTGCTCCGTCACAGGCGTGATTTCTTCAGTTGCCCATGCACGGTATGTGCGAGGTATTCCTTATGGATACACCTTCGTCGGATCGGAATATTAAGCTCGGCTGAACTCAGTAAGAAAGAATCTGCAGCGGGAAATATCAGAGTCGTTTACTCTACGCAAAAAACATAAATCCTCATAGCACGACGTCGCCTGGCATTATTTACTGCTGTTATTGATGCAGTGATTGGTTCAAATGGCTCTGGGCACTATGGGACTTAACTTCTAAGGTCATCAGTCCCCTAGAACTTAGAACTACTTAAAACGTAACTAACCTAAGGACATGTCACACACCCATGCCCGAGGCATGTACTGTAGCGCCTAGAACCGCTCGGCCACTCCGGCCGGCGATGCAGTGATTCACATCATTCAGTTAACGTGATTTGCATTCTTTGCCTCTAATGACCGCGTTGACAACGTGGTTTTGAACAGTTCCTTCCTTTCTTTCTACAAAAGTACACTCTTTAATTTTGTATGTTGAGAAGAAAGATTTAGAAGACGCTGTAGACTTGAATACTAGCTTGATGTTGTGCAGTTACCAGGGAGCGATAGACTGTTTACAAATTCTAGAGAAAGGAGACTGTCATTAGAAAAGTGGAAGCGTGTGTAAGGTAGGCACCAACTGAGAAGGTAGTGAAACAGGGTTCAAACCTATCGCCTATGCCATTCGATCTGTACAGTGACCAGGCAGTGAAGAAAACCAACGAGAAATTTCGAAAGGGGGCACAAGTTAAGAGAAAAAAAACTCTTATGTTTTCCAATGGTAGTGTAATTCTGTCCGAGTCGCTAAAGGGGTTCGAAGATTAGTTCAATGGAGTGGATAGTATCTGGAAAAGAGGTTATAACCCATACATATTATAAAAATGGATGTATGTGTTTATGTTCCTCCTAAACCACTAGACCGATTTCAACCAAACTTGGTACACTTATCTTTTACTGTCTGCCAACACCCGCTGTGGGGGTAAGAACCAACTACCTATTAAAATTAAGGAAATATGATCTCGTAAACAATGAGATGCATGAGAAACTGCCGCGTCATGCAAGACGTTTAAATTTATTATCTCTTCTATACTAACTCTACTGGCAACACATTTCGCAGACAGTATCCACACATACCGCTGAATGTACCTAAACAAATATATCATCGTACTACACATATTTCAATAGATATGACATCATTAACACTGAGTTGCGTTAAAAATGCCACACCATGCTTGAAGTTTTGATACACTTATCCTTTATTGCTAAGGCACTCCTGCAGTAGAGTCAGCTTATGGAAATTCTTGACACCTGGCAGCGCTTTTGACACCTTTCAACTGCGAAGCACAAACAGCTGTATGCGAAAACAATAGTCGTCTATAGAGCTATGAAGAGGCGTTACCATAGACACGTTTACAAAATTCCGTTGTGGACACACGAAGCAGCTGCGCCCAGCATGCAGAAGCTATCCGGAATAGTGCACCTACGCATTTGTACAATACGCATATTTCTTTGTACGACCTTTTCATAACTACAGAGGTGTTTTGAGGAATATACCAAAATGAATTACACTACGAACACGGTTTATTTTTTATTTTCGTTTCTAATAGAAAAACGGCAAAATGAATACCCAGGAAATACCGGGATTATGAGCTGTTAAGGATATAAACAGAACTAAAACAAGGCGAATTAAATTAGATGATACAGAGGAAATTAGCGTAGGAAACGAGCCACTAAAAGTATTACAAGAGATTTTTTGAAGTTTTAATACACTTATCCTTTATTGCTAAGGCACTCCTGCAGTAGAGTCAGCTTATGGAAATCCTTGACACCTGGCAGCGGAATGTGCGCTGATATGAAACTTTTTGGCAGATTAAAACTGTGTGCCCGACCGAGACTCGAACTCGGGACCTTTGCCTTTCGCGGGCAAGTGCTCTATCATCTTTTTTTTTCGGCTAGTGCTCTACCAACTTTCCGTTTTTACTTTGTTTTTTAAGTTGCAGGTAAGGAGAAAACAAATAAAAACCTCTTGTGTATGAAAATAAAAGACGACGTTTTTCATAAAATAACACAATATCCTTTGAAAACGTAAAACATAAAAGGTAGCTATATTTCAGCAACGGCCTTCTTTTTTTTTATTTCTTTATTTTATTTTTTTTATTGTTAACATAAATGAGCATAGTCTCACATCAGCAGCAACCCAATTTTTTTATGTTACTTTTTGTTTGGGGGGGGGGGGGCACAGGATAAAGAAAAACAAATAGGCTGCAGATAGAGAGCTATGCGGGAAAAGTGTAAACATGTGTAAGGAAAAAAAAACTTAGAAGAGTAGGAAAAAAGAGAAGTGAAATAAAATAGGAATACTTTCCGCGTCATGCTCCACTTTGGCGCGTCATCAGAACAAAATGCATTCTATCATTGACCATTAAAGGGGAACGTGGGATTGTCCAGTCTTGGCTGGCACGGTTCGTTGAGGTTCCAGCTTTGAGGCGGGTTGGTGAAAATACTCTGTAAATAGTTCGCGAAAGTGGCCCGATAGTGTCGATGTCGGCGAAGGGTGTGGTGATGTACTTGGAGGCGTGTCCAAAAGTCCGCCGGATCGACGATGTCGTCCCGGAAGAGGTAGTTGACAGCCATGCCACTTATCCATGTGATCGCGTGCCACTTAGCCGATGGAAAGTAGGTCGTGTCGGGATATATCATCATGGTAGGAGAAACGTGATGTGGTGGTACTCGGAGGTAGAAAGCCACAATCTTCTGTACGAGGGTCCAGACGGCTGCTGCTGGCCCACACTCAAAACGATGTAGATCTGTATCTTCTACATTGCACTTGAGGCACAGGGGTGAGTCCACCAGTGCGATGCGATGCAGTTTATGTCTTGTAGTATACTTGCCGTTGACGAGAAGATACCACATAGAGGTGGTGTCAGTGGTGTGATATGGTTGGTGGATCGTTTTCCAAACTGTAGGCCATGAAACCTGGGGGTGACGTGTTTCGACGGGGTTGCGGGGTGGAGACTTTCGGAGAAGGCAATAGATGTCGCGGGTGGTCGTCTTCCTGGTCTTGGGGAGCTCGGTGCATATGTAGCTGTACTCCAAAAAGAAACGGCCGATATGTGACATCGGAGGTGGGATGTGTGCCAGAGACGTCGGTTGGCGTCTCGAAACAGGTGCGAGCTCGATGGTCAACATTCCAGTAAAACTAGCATTTTGGCTTTTCCATAACCGGAGCATAGTATTGGTGTAAAGTGCCGTAGTCCTGGCTCTCACATTAACCAGACCGAGGCCACCGTCCTGCTTCGGTAAGGTGAGAGCTTCATACTGGACTTTGAAGATGTGTCCAGAACAAATAAAATAGCCGAATGGGTATTGGGTATTGGCCAGATGGGTATTGACGAAGGTGACTCTCTGGCACATATTCAGCGGGCATAGTATGTGAATTTGTATGTTGGCCCGGATGCGTTGCAGCAACGCCCGAAAATTGATCACCGAGGTGCGGCGAATGTCTCGCGTGTACACTAATCCGAGACAACGAAGGGTGTCCACCAGTTGAAATGGGACTACGCTGTCTGCGGGAAGGCCGCGGCCGATCTTCATGGCGCATGATTTTGCCACGTTCATAGCGCTCCCTGCCCCTGCACTGTAACTGGTAATCCACTGCATCACGGCTTGTACGTCGGCCGCCGAACGTACGACGAGGGCCAAGTCGTCCGCGTAAGCTCGGCAGCGGAAAATAGGATCCCGGAGTTGAATACCTGTCAAACGTCGCCGTAATCCGCAAATGAGTGGTTCCATCGCAATGGCATAAAGCACCGTCGACAAAGGGCAACCCTGCCGTACTGAGCGTTCAATCCGTATAGGTTCTGTAAGTCTGCCGTTGGCGAGAAGTCTGGACGTTGCTCCACGAAGGAGCCCCATAATCACTTGCGTGAACGTCGAGGGAATTGCCATGCGGTCCATCACTGCATTGAGGAATGCATGATTGACGCGGTCAAACGCTTGTTTGAAGTCGATGGAGATTAAAGCGCCTGGCAGTCGCGAGTGTGTTGCCACAACGATCACATCTCGATATCCTCTGAGGGCTGTTTGTAAATTACGATCGCCGCCTAAGGATGTTTGTTCGTGGGAAACAATGTGTCGTAAAACATGTTCGAGTCGTACTGCTAGAAGGCGTGTGAAAATCTTGAAGTCGGTATTGAGTACCGTGATCGGCCGATAACTGTCGAGTCGTGTTCCTCCTGCTGGTTTCGGGACTGGTACAAGTAAGTCTTCCATGAACATTGGTGGCGGGTTCGCCGCGCCGGACAAAAGTTCCCAGTACATGTCCCTCCATCGTGGCATCATCAAATCTTGGAAGGTTCTGTAAAATTCGAGAGGTAATCCATCCGGGCCGGGAAATCGATTCAGAGACCCTTTGGCCACAGCGCCTCGGACGTCGTCGGTGGTCACTTCAGAAGTCAGGAGGGTCGCAGCTGCTGCGTTTGGAGTACCAAGTGTCTCCTGGGCAACCTCAGCAATGGCCTCTGGACCGGCAAGTACTTCTTGATAGAAAAGTCTATAGTGCGTCGTGATGCATCCGCAATGGTAGCTTGTGAAGTCGGCCGTCGTCCTTCAGGTAGGTCTAAAGTTGTCATTAAAGCCTGTCGGCGTCGACGAACATTTTGAACAATATGATGCATAGAAGGTTCTTCACCGTTAATCCTATCTGGGCTACGTGCTCGTACAATGGCTCCCTCTAGACGGCATCTGGTCAAGGTTAAAATCTTTGCCTTGATGCGTTGAGCTTCTGTTAGACGATCCGGGGATGGAGGATGATCCATGAGTAGTAGAGCGCTATAGTAGAAATCAGTTGTGTGGTGATTCCACCTGGCTTTGGCTCTGCCATAGTGTGTCAATGTGCGTCGGATGGCCGGTTTGGCGCACAATAACCACCACTGCAGTGTGGTCTCGTAACGCATAATGCGTTGAACACAGGTGTGCCACGTGTCGGTGACCTGTTGTCGACATTCAGGATCCCGTAGTAGCGTGACATTGAGTTTCCAAGGTCCTGCACTGCGCCATATAGATTGTCGACGTAGGTTCATGGTACAGACGTAGATGTCATGATCCGAAAAGGCAGACGGCCAACGTTCCGCGTCGAGGAGAATTGATTTTAGAGCGTCAGAGATGTATATTCTATCAAGTCGGCTGGCGGAGTGGCTCGTGATGTGTGTATACTTCGGTCGGTCGCCGTGTACCACTCGCCAAGTGTCGAGGAGATGAAGGCGGCGGACGAGGAAGCGAAGTTCCGGACATGTGGTGAAATGGGGGTATTGGTCTGTGCGCTCGAGAACACAGTTGAAATCTCCACCTACGATGAGATGATCGTATCGGCCGAAGAATAAAGGCGTGATATCTTCCCCGTAGAACTGGGAGCGATCCCTCCGTTTATCAGTGCCCGATGGGGCGTAGAGATTTATGATTTTGATTCCTTCAACTGTTATGGCCACCCCTCGCGCCGTTGGGAAGTATGTGACGTCGGAAACTGCAATCCCTTCTCGTAGGAGGATGGCTGCGCCTGTTCCATAGCTGCAGGGGCGGCGTACGTCTCACATCCATAACACCCAGTCCAAGTTGCTGTCCTCAGTTCCTGTAACAGGGCGATGTCGATGTCCGCTGCTCTTAGCGTGTCACGGAGCAGTTGTAGTTTAACGAGGGAGCCGATATGATTAGTATTGATAGTAGCTATTCGGTACGCCTGATGGGAGATCCGTGCTGCCGATAGGTTCGTAGCTGGTGAAGATTGTCGTGGTGGATGCTGGAAGTCCATAGAAGTCGCAGGAGTCGCCGTAGAAACTTCCCCCATTTTAGTGTTGGTCTAACGGGGGAACAGATCTCATTTCCGCATCAGATGGAGGTGGGAAATTCGTGTCATCCGCCCATGAAAAATGTCCGACAGGTTTGACATCGGCGAGAGGTGGCAGCGCTGGCCGAGTCGGCTCAATTGCGTCGGTGACAACAGGCGTGCTATGTTCCTTGGCTTCTGGGCGCGAAGCTTGCGCACGATCTCTGTTGGACGGTTCACCGTCTTGTGGATGACGCGTCTCCTTGGCAGAGGAGAAAGTGTTATCGTGTTCTCCGTCAGAGTGATGTGCCATCTCTTCGTCCTGCGGAGGTGGTTCAATGGTCGATTCCGATGTCTTGCGGCGTTTTTTTGGGCGACTTCTGCTTTCGGCAATGAGTTTCGGTGTCTGAGGAAGGAAGAGATTCACGTCGTCCCGTACAAAAGCCGCGGGTGCTATGATGCGGTCGTCATTCTCCAGAACACTCTCATTGGTACCCTTGTGATCTTCTAGCGTGGGTGTGTCCGGCTGTTGGACATGTTCACGGGCGGCATCGCGGGTGTCAAGGTGCTGGGATGCCTCCAGGTGTATCGGACCAGAGAGACTCTCATGAACGGCGTCTTGTGAGGGCTGGACGTGCAGTGTCGCCGCATAGGTGACTGGAAGGGTGGTTGTGGTTCTGTCGGTGTTCGTATCGTCGTGCCTTAGTTGGGTGATGCGGCGTTGCAGGCATTCATTACGGACGTGGCCTTCTTTGCCACAACCGGAACATGTTCGAGGTTGTCCGTCGTAAATGACCACCGCACGGCAGCCGCCGATAGAAATGTACGATGGAACGTGCCGTTTGAGATCGATTCGGACTTGTCTGACACCATTAAGCACCGGATACGTCGTAAACTGTGCCCATGTCTCGGCGACGTGACTCTGGACTTTTCCGAACGGGCTTAGCGCCGCGATGACCTCATCTTCATTCACCTCGAAAGGCAGTTCGAATACACGGATCGTCCGAAGGCCAAGTCCTGCATGGTCCACATCCACAGGCCCGACGTTTCCGTCGGAGTGCCGAAATTTTACTCCATGTCGCGTCCTTTGAATAATCTCGTTGCAGGAAGCGTCGGAAGTCATCTTAACATAAACGACGCTGCTAATGATCGATAGGTGTATGCCGATGAATTCGTCACGAGAGATCTTCACGTCTTCGCGTAGGAAGCGTTCAACGGCCAGTGCTTTGGGTCGTGCGTATTCATTTGAGAAGGTGAACTTAACCATCTGGGCTACCGAAGCACGACTCACGCCCGGTCCTCACAGCTTTACTTCTGCCAGTATCTCGTCTCCTACCTTCCAAACTTTACAGAAGCTCTTCTGCGAACCTTGCAGGAGTACTAGTTCTGCAAGGTTCGCAGGAGAGCTTCTGTAAAGTTTGGAAGGTAGGAGACGAGATACTGGCAGAAGTAAAGCTGTGACGAACGGGCGTGAGTCGTGCTTCGGTAGCTCAGATGGTAGAGCACTTGCCCGCGAAAGGCAAAGGTCCCGAGTTCGTGTCTCGGTCGGGCACACAGTTTTAATCTGCCAGGAAGTTTCAAGAGGTTTTTTTATTTGAAGAGCAAAATAGTTGACGAAGGTCCAAGCAGAGTGGCTATAAAATGCATACTGGCAATAACGAAAAATCCTTTCTGAAAAAAGATAAAATATTTTAACATCGAATACAGATTTAACTGATGGAAGTCTTCGAAGAAAACGATCCATTGACACATAGCACGGGTTCAGAAAATATCTTTCTTATGAAAGAAAACTAACTCTTTATTCACACGAAGTAATGAGTGCTATGAAGAGGAGATCTCAAATTGATTCCATGTTTACAGATTTTTAGAAGGCTTTTGATGACAAGCGACTTAAAATCAAATTGTCTGCCTATGGAGTATCGTCCCAGTTGCGTGACTTCATTTGCAATTTCCTGTCAGGACGGCCACTGTACGTAAAAACCGACGGAAAGTTGTCGAGTAATACGAAAGTATTATCTGACATTCTCAAAAAAGTGCAGCGGTGGAGCGGTCCGAAGAGGGCTTCGCTGCAGCTATCCCCTGTATTCTGCCCTGTGTGAGCCCCTTCATCTCTGCATAAGTACCACAACTATTTGAACCTGCATACTGTAGTCAAACCTTGGTCTCCTCCTTCAGTTTTTACCACCCACAGGTCTCTCGAGTACCAAACTAGGTATTTCTTGATGCCTCATAATGTTCCAGCAACATATTAAAAAGAAACTTACCTTAAAATGAAATAAAGAAAATAATAACACACTGCCGAAAAGAATTAAGAGAATAAGACTTATGGCGTCTGGCATACTCCATTGAGCAATAACTGATGAATGGGTATGTTATGAAATTATACCTTTATCTTTTACAAATTAAGTATATAGCAAAACATCACCACATCTTGGCGTTTACATGAAAAGAAATGGAACTTCCGACAAGTGTCGAAAATAAAGTGGAAACAATTATTCATCCCACCATCCTAGGTGGATTTTGTTGGACTCTGAGAGCTTCAGAAATGTGTGTGCCCTCCACGAGCGTTTATCACTGCATGACACCTACGTGTAATGCTCCATATGAGTATCTGTTGCCATTCTGCAATGAGAGCCGATGACAGTTCCCTGTAGATTCTGTGATGTGGGAAGGACGACCACGAACACATCTGTCAAGCAAGTCTCACATCTGCACGATGAAGTCGGGATCCACCACCGTCCATTCCATTACTTCAATGTCCTGGCATCGCAAAGCATCCCTGCTGACGCCCGTCACATAGGGCCCTGCGTTAGCACGAATTCAGGACCATCACCGTGTGCAGTATCTGCCACATGGTCCACGTACTACTAGGCGGAAAGGTGACCATGGACAACGACATGGTCCGTATTTCTGTCAACAATAAAGCCTCCCGACAAAATCAAAGGACCTTGGAAATCTGTCCGTTTCATGGAGAACATTTGGCAGGAACCGCTCACCACTGGTCTCCACACACAAACGCGTCAATCATCTTGCGTCAGAGGATATCTGGACTAATATGTGAATAACATGTTTCGCCAGTGACGAAGCTGCCAGTTGACATGGAAACGACGAAACTGAAGGCGAGCCGCAAGTTGTCGTGTCAAGAGGGATAATCGAACAGGAAGTCTGAGTCGTAAGGTCCTTACTTATAACCTGTTCATTACAGTCTTATCGGACACTGGGGCTCCAGTGGCCCTTCTGAGCTCGTCTTACAGTGCTCTGGCAGTATCCGTACGACACCGCAATGCAGAGATGGCCAGATAATGGTCTTGTTCCTTGTGACCCACCTGTCTCACTGTAGCGTGTCCTCAACCTATGGATGATACATAGAGAAGAATTGGCATCTGCAGCAAGACCATCCTTTGTGGATCAAACAGGCTGCCCTTGCAACTCTCGCTGCATTAAGATGTCGCGTTACATGTTCTTGGTTGAATTCAACGTCCACAAATGACAACAGCCCTCTGTGTACCTCACTAGAAAACACTGAGATACCGGTACTCACTTCCTTCTGAGGGGTCATCTGGCACTGCAATGCATAACATAGCTAATAGTAGTGAATGATTTTAATTCTTGCCTACGTTGAAAGCGAAGATCTCAAGCTATGCAATAAGACCACAGGTACTGCATGTTTAAAAATAGACTTAACATAGGGGACGTTCGTAAACGTGTTCCCCTAATTCTTTTGAGCAGTTTAGTTACGATAAAGACGACACTGCACACCAGTACACGAACTGTCAAAGAAATTAAAGCTTCTAGTAAAGCACAAACGAATGTAAGCATCTTCCTTTTGCGTGTTTGCGTGCCAAGTGCAACAGTAAGTGGCAGGTCGGTAAGCGCTCTCCAGCCGAAGGGGAACTTCCACTTAGGCTTTAACGGTCGTCCGACAGGCACAAGAGGCTTTACGGTTGCTGCTGGAAGCACGGCTGTGTTGTTACGACGTCCCTCGGCTGCCGTGTGGTCGAGGTGACAGTAAAGACAGCGGCGGTGGTCCGGTGCCCGCGCCGCGTCCTGCTACGGCGGGTCATCAAGGTTTCAGGAGGCGCGTCGCGCGACGCCGCCGGCGTATTGATGCGGGCGCGTCCTGCAGCCGCCGGCGCTGCTATAAATAGTACAGCGCAGCCGAGAGCCGAGACGGGACCTGCCCTGCCCTGCCCTGGCTGCGGCAAGGGCTCCCAGCGGCGGGGCCACACATACAAACTCCGCTGTGCACCCCCTCCAGTCTTATAACCGTAGCGCAGCCAACGTTGCTACAGACGTCAATGTTTTTGTTTCTATCCACGTACTACGACCTACACAGAGAATTACACATCACTGACCGGTGAGAAGGTAGTTTTGGAAGTAAATCTACACGTACTTCTACATGGCACAGTCAAATTAACAAGACCGCCACCTGTATCGACTTCAGGTCTAATAACCACAGCTAGCAGTGGAGGGCATATAAAGCGTGTCGAAGGGACGCGGGAAACAGTGCAGTTGCTGTGTAACGCAGAAACAGAGCGTTTTATCTGACGTCCAAAGGGGCATGATCAGTTGTTTTGGGCCGAGGGTGGAAGGACTTCGAAACGGCTACGTTTGCAAACTGTTCGTGTACCGCTGTTGTTAAAGTGTACCTCTCATTGCAAAATGGCTGTATCGAAAATCGGCGCCGAAGCAACTGTGGTGCACCATGCGTCATAGATGACAGGTTTGAACGACGGCTGCGGAGTTGTGTACATGTGGAAAGACGTGCAACTGACCGCCCAGATGAACCGAGGAGTTACCAACAGTGTCTCCTCAATGACTGTTCCACCGAGCATTACTGCATTTGGGCCTCCGCAGCAGGTGCCTGGCTGATGCACCCGTGCTGACTACTGTTCATCGGCGACGAAGCCTCTAACAGGGACCCGACTACCGCAACTGGGCGTGCATTGAGTGGCGACAGATTGCCTTTTCGGATGAATCACGTTTTATACTCCATCGGACAGATGGCCGTTGGTGTGTATGGCGTGAAACGTCTGAAAGGAAACACCCTGCAACAATTGTCGGAAGGGCCCAGGCCGGTGGGCATTCGCTCGACGATCTCGTCATTCTATAAGGCATGATGGATCAACACAAGTATGTATCTATTGTTTGGGACCGTGTCCACCCCTACATACAGTTTGTTTCTCCTCGGCACTATAGCATCTGGCAGAAGGACAATGCAGATAGTCACATAGCCTGCAGTGTAAGTGCGTGGTTTGAAGACCTTCAGCATGTTTACGTACTTCCCTTGCTACCACAATACTCAGCTTTAAACCCAACAGAGAAATTGTGCAACACCTCGACCGAGCTTTCCTCTCCATGGATCCTCAACCCAGAAGTATAACGGAGCTGGCCACAGCAGTGGTGTCGACATGGCTCCGTATCCCTGTTGCTACCTTTCAAACCTCACTGACTCGGTTCTTGCCCGTCTCGCAGCGGCACGCGCTGCCAAAGGTGCATTCTGACAGGTGGTCACATTAGTGCGACTGGACATCGTACATACACGGTGACCAGCGAAGAAGTCCCTGATTTCAAAACTAAATATCTCGAAAACTAAGATCGATAGATGAGTACAACAACCGGTACATTAATTGTGAAAGCTGAAAACATTTTATTCAGATGTTATAGATAAGTTCCGAAATGAAACTGATAATGAAGGAGTGATGTTGGCTGTTATGATTAGCAGACGAAGCACACTTTCACCTGAATGGAATCGTGGATAGCCAAAACTGGTGATTTTGGGGCTTAGAATATCCCTGTTTCTGTGAAGCGAAACCACTGTTACTGTTTCGGCTGCGCTATGCGGCAGAGGCATTCTTGGCCCCTTTTTCATGCAGTAACGATCACTGGCACCAAGTGGTTCATTCAAGTTGGGAGGAGACCACATCATACCAAACAGGTGTTTCACTTCTTGACAAATACCTCAAGAGCCACGTCGTTGGCTTATCGCAAATTCGCTGGCGGAAGGATGGATTGTCTCCATGTTCGCCCGGTCTCTCTCCTTGTGACTATTTTTTGTGGGAAACATTGCAAGACACTGTCTACCGGAACAGTCCCGCCACCCTAGACGAGCCTGATCAGCCATCTGTCTGCCACCTGACTCATTTCCACCGAGGGATCACAGAATGTGACGGTAAATTTCATTGTTCGTTTGCGCCACGTCCTTACTGCGAGTGCTGGACATTTTAAGATTATGATGTGATTGCAAAGACTGCCTACAGATGACAAGCTTACTTATGCATACTGATACTATACGAATTGCACAGCATAAAGCACCACCTATAAGCAGCTTTTCGAACTACACTAAGGTGACAAAAGTCAAGGGATACCTCTTAATATCGTATCGGACCTCCTTTTGCCAGGCGTAGTGCAGCAGCTGAACGTGGAATGGAATCAACAAGTCGCTGGAAGTCCCCTCCAGACATATTTAGCCATACTGCCTCTACATCCGTCCATAACTTCGAAAGGGTTGCAGGTGTAGGGTTTTGTGCACGAACTCACCTCTCGATTATGTCCCATAATGTTCGGTGGAATTCATGTCGGGTGACGTGGGTGGCCAAATCAGTCGCTCGAACTGTCCAAAGTGTTCTTCAAATCAATCGCGAACAACTGTGGTCCAATGACATAGCGCATTGTCCTCCATAAAAATTCCATCGTTGTTTGCTGAAAATGGTCTCCAAGTAGCCGAACACAACCATTTCTGGTCAATGATCGATTCAGTTGGACCAGAGGATTCAGTCCATTCCATGTAAGCACAGCCCATTCGATTACGGAGCCACCACCAGCTTGCACAGTGCCTTGTTGATAACTTCCATGACTACGTGGCGCCAGCGCCACACTCGAACGCTCTTACCAAGTGAAATCGGGACTTATTTGGGCGGGCCAAGGTTTTCCAGTCGTCTAGGCCCCAGGAGAGGTTCTGCAGGCGCTCTCGCGCTGTTAGCAAAGGAAGCCGCTTCTGTTGACTGCTGCCACAGCCCGTCGATGGCAAATTTGCTGTTCAAATGCATACGTTCGTCATACGTCCCACATTGGTTTCTGCGGTTATTTCACGCTGTGGTGCTTGTCTGACAACTCTACACAAACGCCGCTGCTGTCGGTCGTTAAGTGAATAAGTGAAGCCCACCGGCCAATGCGTTGTCCGTAGTGAGAGGTAATGCCCGAATTTTTGTATTCTCAGCACCTTCCCGGCACTGTGAATCACGAAATATTGAATTCCTCAACGATTTCTGAAGTGGATTGTCCAAAGCGTCTTGCTCCAACTACCATTCCGTGTTCAAAGTGTGTCAGTTCCCGTCGGGCGGTCATAATCACGTCGGACTCACTTTCACATGCATCACCTGAGTACAAATGACAGCTCCGCCAATGCTCTGCCCTTTTATACTTGGTGTATGCGATGCTAACGCCATCTGCATATGTCCATGTCGCTATGCTATGACTTTTGTCACCTCAGTTTATTTCAAAACTTCTATATAACTCCCGTATCAGATTGTTACAGCTTTCACAATAAACATAGTTTTTGTTGCACTCATCTGTCGATCATAGTTTTCGAGATAAATAATTTTGAAATCATAGACTCGTTCGCTGCACATCCTGTACATACTCCAGAAGCTACCATACGGCGTGTGGTGAACGGTATCTTGTACCATTGCTACAACGGTGGGAAAACGGCTGCCTGCTTGCTTCTATAACGAACCCTGATTTCTCCTCGCACTCGTTACGTGAGACGTACGTTGCTGGCAGTAGATCGTTCCTTGTCTCAAATACAGGTTATATAAAGTTTCTCAACAGCGTTTCGCAAGTATTATTATCATATTTCCCCGGGACACTTCCGACGATGGGTTTCCCTTCCATGAACACTCGCCATTCTGGATAACCTACTGCGTTCTGTTACTTGAAATGTCTTCGGGTCACTCACATACCAAAGAACCTACTCCACATGCTGGGACCTTTGTTAACACATTGCACTGAGGCACTGTGTCAAATACTTCCCGGAAATCCATTGTTCGTAGGATGTCGTAAGACAACAAGGCAAACTAAGCCTTCATAGAAGGCAGTTGGCCACTGACAGATTCACAACCGCATCCACTCCTGCACTTCATCGTCCGACTGAAGCCGACACCAACGCGTTTCTATCTTAAGGTAGCCAAAGACGCGAAAATCAGATGTTGAGGGATCCCTATTGCATGGAGGATTTTGAAGTGTTTCCCAACAAAATCTCTGAAGCGTAGCCTCCATTCGATTGGCATTGTGGGGTTACCGTGCAACAGAATGATTCCTGGGCGTTTTGACTTTATGGCGCGTCGCAGTTTCTTCATAGCGCTGCGCATTGATCGTGGTTCCACGCTAGGCGAACCGGACGAGCAGAGGGCGCCTGCAGTCGAAGAGGAAGGTCATCTTGACCTTACCAGAACTCATGTGGACAGCTTGGATTTCTTTGGAAGAGAGGATGTGGGATGTTTCCACTGTTGTCTTGGCCGTTTGCCCTCGGGCTGTCGGAATGCTGTCAGATAGAACCAACCTGTTGCACGATAACACCCTCCCCCACACTGCCAACCAGAGGAGCGCTACGTTTCAGCGATTTGGTCGGGAAATACTGCAACATCCTCCGTACAGCCAAGGTCGTTCACCCTGTGATTTTGACGTCTTTGGCGACCTGAAACATGACCTATGTGGACGTCAGTTTCAGTCGTACGAAGAAGTGCAAAAGTGGGTGCACTTGTGGATCCACCCGCGACCAAACGCGTTCTTCAAAACAGGAGTTGATTGTCTGCTACAGACGACAACATCGCCGTCGAATTGCCTCCAACGTTACCCACTAGAACATTAATGCAAATTGCAAACGGTGCCAGCTAAGTTTTAAATTTCGTGTTTAGAGTCATTCACGAAGGAGAATCGTACATACACACCACTGTTTTGAGTGTCGCCCAAACAGGACATACAAGGACATATCATTTCACTGGTCCTTATACGAAGACATCCACTACTGTTCGAGTACGCTATTGGGGACAGATTACTGGAAATAGGAACTACCCTAAAGCAACTAGGAGTAACCATTCAGAGCTACCTAAAGTGGAATGAACACGTTGTACTAATCTGATGAAAAGCGGAAGTCAAGCTGAGACTCTTTGGGAGATTCTGAAACCGACAAGTTTGCACTTTTAACCTTCGTGTTAGCAGTTCTAACATATCTGTGTAATCTTTAGTGTTTGTGTTTCTAAATACGATTGCTCTGTAATCTTTAAGCTGTGCAGTTTGTATACTGTGACATAAATATAATATGACTTTGCAACTTTCTGAATATGTAACGTGACTCTGTAACAGTATGAATTTAGAATGATATAGAATTTTATAAAACAATGTTCTGAATATAATAGGAAATATGACCTAACAGCGGTGATTGATAACATTTCGACAGTCGAGATTTTGATACTGACTGACGTACTGAACAACCATATGCAGGTACTGATACTAATCTTAAGAGATGTAGGATACTCCGAAAAATGTTTTGTCATAACCTTGATGTTAGTTCTTACATATGTATGCAAGATAACGAAACTCAGCTCCGCTCTACCATGCTACATGATTGTGATGTAACAATTCACTGCGACCTGAAACAAACCATGCCGCTTTTACTAAAAGCACTGCTACGCAATCCTTATGAAGTAACTCACGCAAGGTGCAATACGTCTGAGCATGCAGCAAATCACGGAACTGTTCAATGCGCGGTGAGCATGCAAGTATTAAGTATGTTTGCAATCATCAAACGTAAATATTAAAGACCGAGACGAAGTAAAGCAAAACCCGATCTCAATTTAGTTCCTGTACATTAACTGAGAAGACACGCTCGGTTAAAAGATTAGCCTTTGAAAGTATGAACATGTCTGTGTTAAACACTGTTTAACTAACAATGATTTGACCACAAGCACGGACACCTGAAACTGTGTTAAAAAATTGAACAAATTAAGCAGCTATATTTTCTGCATCGAAAGCATTTAAAAGGATGAAGAGTGATGTAATGTTTTCCTCAGTACGTGCGTGCTAATCAAGGAATAGCTTCCCAGACCGTGTCCTGTTCACGAAAAATCAAATTTCTGCATCGTGACGGGCTAAAGAAGAAATTTTCGCCAGTCATGTCTTCCAAACATCTGTGATCACAGCAAATGCAAGTGCGTTCGCGAATATTTCTTCATTCAGAGAACACCGAGATAGAGAAAACTCCACCCCATCACTGACACCCGTACAATACTAAGTAAAATAGGCGCCCAGCAAGACAGCCAGAAGGAAAGTCATCTACGAGTAAAAACATTAACTCTGGTAGTCAGAGGTACCAATCTCCCTATGGCAAAAGATTACAAAACTATTGCCGCTTATCATAATACACACACTTACAAATCTTAAGAAAATGTACAAGGGGTGATCATAAAGTTTCCGTTTGTGGGTGTTCCTGCAGCGTATATGCAACCCAACGTGACAACGATGCGGGTGTATAAGCGCCGACGTGTAGGTAAGAGGTTAGTATTCCTTCTAACGAAACTTTTTGATCATCTCGTATAGTTAATTAACGAAAGAAGTAGCATACAAATACTTGTAACACCGATTCTTGAGTATTGTTTACGAAGCTGGAGACGTTACACTTTGCATTAATAGTAGAGACAGAGAAAATTCAACTAAGAGCAGCGCGTTCCGTCGCAGAGTCGATAACTAAGCGCCAGAGTGTTAGGGAGACATTTCACAAACTTCAGTACCAGACGCTGCTGGAGTCCATCACGGAAAGGTCTACTGCTGAAATTCCAGAAGCGCACGTTCCCAGAGGAGTTAGATGGCATATTGCTTTCCCCCACATATGTTTCGCGAAATGACCTTAACGAGAAAATAAGAGAAATTAGAGACCATAGATACGTATGTTTATCAACACTCGTTTTTGCAATGGTTGTAAATGTAGATGCAATGTGTTAACAAAAATAAAGAGTTTCACATTATTACAATCGCGATGCTGGCCGTCCGCTGCGTCTTACTCCAGCAACAGGCGTCATGTGGGTGCGCTGTGCACCCTCAGCCATAGTGGTTTTACCAAACAGTAGAGCCGCTACTTCTCGTCCAACAATCTCTTCCACCTCCTTCACGTTCTAGTCTTCCCACCAAGGAAAAAAAAAAATCCCAGCCACTACCCAAAATTGGACCCAGGTCCACTACAGAACAGTCAAACGCGCAGATCGCTCAGCTATGGAGGCTCACTTTCAAGAGGAGTAGTATTGGTCAGAATAAGAAAAAGAAACTGGTAAACAAATTTCCGGACACTTGTCGAGCTGTGAACCATTTTACTTGGGTCGAGAATTGTCAGTACTCATTGGCGTAGGCGGTAGTAGTTGCATCCGTCGAAATCTACATCTGCGCCTCTACGGCTTGTGGCGAAGAGTATATCGATTAGCACTGTTCCTGCTTCATTTGGGGCCCAGGGAAGAACGATTATTGACGAGCTCGAATCTCTCCGATTAAACCTTCATGGTCTTTTCGCGAGATATATGTAGAACGAAGCAGTAGGTTGGCTGACTTCTAGGAATATTCGCTTTCTGAATTTTCCCAGTAAACCACGTCCTGGTGGACAGCGCCTCTCCTGCAGAGTGCCACTAATGACACATAAACATATCTACCGTGTCGTCGCGCTTACCAAACGAACCGTGACGAAACGTAGCGCCCTTATGTGGATCACTTCTTTCCTCTATCAAGCCTACATGATAACAGTCCCAGACTTGGGAGCAATACTAGAAGATCGGTCGAAGGGTTTGGAAGCTACCTCCTTCGTGGATGGACTATATTTTCTCAATATTCGTCCAATCATTATGTCTAGTATATAGTTTTCATATCCTCGTTCCACTTTAAGTCGCTCCGTGATCATACTCCCAGACACATTATGATCTGTTTCTGGTTATTGGTCAGTAATCGTATAGTTATACAATAACAGATCTTTCCACATGTATATGACGTGTATTCAAAAGAAAAGTTACGAAACAAAACTGTGGATATAACTGAAGTCTTTATTCAAAAGTAATCACCAGAAGTCTGAGCACAAATATTCCACACTTTCACGAGTCGAAGTATTCCCTGTTCCCAGAATTCCTGTGACTGTGACAGGGCCAGTACTCCACTGTGTCCTTCAGTTCGTCGTCGGAGTTGAAGCCCTCCCCTTTAAGATTTTTTTCTAGTGGACCAAACACTGGACGTCGCGGGCGACACACCCGGGCTGTAAGGCGGATGCTCAAGCTGCTCCTATTTGAACCTGGCTATTACACTTTGTGTGACCTTGGAGAAATGTGGACGCGCGTTATCGTGTACAACAATTACCAACAATTTTAGCAACTTGCAGTCAAGTTGAATAAGACTGTCGGAAAAAAAGTGTCATATGCTCTTCCCACCTGATAAGATTGATAAGACTGGTTGTGACGTGTTTCTACATACCACGTATTCTCCTAGTTTCGCACCTTGAGGCTTCCGTGTGTCGGTTATCTTTCGAGAAATTCGTCGACAGCGAAGATACATTAACGAATTTGGTTGAACAAGTTGTTTAAGAATTACTTTCTTCGAGAGAAGAGTGGCGAGCTTCGAAAATCTAGGCAAGAGCAGTCAACAACGATGCTTCAGATGCTAGATTTATTAATTTAAAAAAATAAGACGATGATTCCGACCTTGTACAAAATCGTTTTCATGTTACATGACTTACATGTTCAATAAGCTGATTAACGTCAGCTTGACGTCACTTGAAAATGATCCTGTATGAGACCTGATTTTTCAAACGAAAACTTTACGATTGAAACTGCCGTCACTTCAAACAAATTATTTATTTATTTCTGAAAATGCCTTTTTTTAAATGTGGAACCAACAAACTATCACTTCCAGAAAATTCTTCTAGCTTTGCATCATGTTTCGGCCAATGACGGATGTTGTCTTCATCAAGGAGAATAATACTGCTAGGACATCTCAGCCGTAATTCTAAGGTATCAGTTTCAGTCCTGAGCCCATAAATCCTTAAGAAGTGGTAAAATAAATCTGGAGATTTGATTGGATGGCGGGGGTAGAGAGACTGCCAGATGATGTTCATATGCACAGTAATTTAAGATGGAATTTTGTTGGCCCACATTGGCGAATAATGAGAGGTCATCATTTTACAACGTGATGCAGCCAACAAACCATAAAAATTTTACAGAAATTGATTCCAGCCGTGAAGGACTACGAACTTAAAACTTATCTACACATTTAAAGTTTTAATTATCTGGTCCCTTTAATCCCACAAACCACAGCCAAAGTTTTAATGAATAGAAGACAATACAGCACCGATCAAATTTGGTATGCTGTTGATTTAAACACTTTTAACACATCGAAGCAGCGCTACTTACTTCAACATCTGTCTAGTACGTTAGTGTTAACACTTGTACCATTAAGGTGTGGCTGTTTTACGTGTACTTCTGGGATCAATCTGCATCGGCTGTGTCGTGATTGTTTTCGCTCCATCCCCAAGCGCCCATTTTTTTTCGAAAAGCGCTTCAAGTTATTTGAGCGATTGGCACGTAGCGCTGCGTAGGACGAAGAAAATTTGTGACACGATGACGTCAATGCAGCCAGCTAGCCCCCTGCGGCCCCTTGATGTCGGACACTGTCTATCACGTTCCCGGCCTTTGAAACGCGAGGCTGTTTGTTGCCGACGCCCCAAGGCAGATCCAGGTCATACCACACACCAGGGCAGGTGGGGCGCATTTTGTGGCTTTTCTTTAAACTTTCATTTACTTCTCAACTGAAGTAGAGGTTGTACGGGGAGCGTGACTGTTTTGCCGTTTCATCTAATTAACTACGTAATATTTTTCGACAGCTGTTGTCACCATAAGCTTCCTTTTCCTATGACCTTGACAGAAAGTGCAAAATGGCTAGAGGACAAATGAAAGGCTGGTCCCGTTCTTGCATTTCTCAGTTCATTATCAGTCCGCTCGCGTATAATTGGCTGACGCGTTTCACTGCGTCATATTCTTTTAATATTATAATGATGAAAGATTGTACTGACGAATATTTGAGCTCTCTCTCTCTCTCTCTCTCTCTCTCTCTCTCTCTCTCTGTGTGTGTGTGTGTGTGTGTGTGTGTGTGTGATACAGAGAGAGAGAGGGGGGGGGAGGGGGAGGGAGGGAATGAGAGAATATTTGTTTCGATACGTACATATTCCAGGCCACCGAAGATGCCTTGCACAGAATAAAGTCGGAATGAGTATGTACAAAATCTGCGTTTTATTAAGTCGTGAATATGCGGTCCCAAAGTAATACTATCAACATACCGCAAACGGGGTGAAGTTTGGCGACACTTGTGACCACTGAATGTCATGGAATGTTGGCGGTGTTTCATCTCACAAATTCAGCAGAACATGCAGAGACTTGTCATGCTTAAAGATTGCAGACAGCCTTATGTTCTAAGAAATCTCAGCCACTAAAAATGATAATTCTGCATGTCTCCATGTACAAGCCCTATAAGACGATTCTGCAAAAGAATTCACAGACAAGCGATGCTGCAAAATTTCACCACAATTTCCGTCGCTCAGCCTACGTGAGTTTGGAGGAAAGGAAGGAAAATTAGCGCTTAACGCCCCGTCGACGGCGCGGCCATCACTGGAGACGATGGGCAAGCTCTGGCTGGAAAAAGTTGTGGAATAAATTCGCTTGAGCCCTTTGAAAGCTGCCATCCCGGCTTTCGCCTTAAGCTGTTTGGGGAATTCGTGGAAAACGTAAGCCTGTATGGTCGGACGGAGATTTGAACTGACCTCTTCCGAAATTCAAGACGAGTGTCTTGGTCTCTTCTTAACACGGGGCACCTCACACGGTGATGTGAATTTGTAGGTCTTGTTATAACATTAAACGTGGAGGCAGTTTCAGCGTCGAACTGCATGATTCGAATTGATCGGTGATTTTAAAGCACTTTTCAACTAAATACCAAGCGTCCTGTTTTTGGTGACACTGACGGATGAAAAATGTAAAGGTTGGCATGATTTGTGATTTATTTATGCAGACTGAAGCGATGAATGAAAATTTTTACCAAGGCCGGAATGTGAACCCAAGTCTCCTGCTCACTAGGCAAATGTGCAGACCACTACGCCACCCTGGCGCAGTAGCTTTGCACAACTAACGGAATCGGGTTCGAATCCCGGCATTGGTGCAAATTTTCATTCGTCGCTTCAGTCTGTATATATAAGTCACAGATGACTTAGAGTTGAAAAGGTCTCTGGAATTATAGAGTTTCATTTGGATTTATTTAATTTTCGATAGACTATTGGGAGTGGGACGCCAAAATATCGAAATTCTTAGAGTTTCAGTCGTAGGTCAACCTCTTGCCTATAGCAGATTTTATTCCAAAGCGCTCCTACCTTCACTGAACGATAATGAGAAGTTGTTCTACTGCCGAAGTATTACACATGTATGTCATAATGATCATTACGTTGCCTCAATAACGATTTGTGCAGGATATACGGTAAAAAATTAAGTATCGCATGTAAGGCACTGTTGTTTTTCTTTTCTAGATATTTTATCACAAACATTCCAATTTACAAGTTTAATTCTTAACATCAGAACTGTTGGTTCTAATCGTCTGTTTCAGACGTTTGTTTTACCAGCAGCAGAACTGCATGCGTCAGTTTCATGCTGCGCAAATTTCACACTCACTGGAAATTCGATAAGTGTTATTTGGAACGTTTTTTTAGAAAAAGTGTTTAACAGCTAACATTAATCAATCTGCTGTAATTACACCTGTCGACTTTTCGCGAAATGTTTTTTATTTGTATTTTATTTATATTTACCATACAGGCTCTGAAATTCTTTCGGGTAAACAGTTTGGTAATTCTTCAATCTTCGTGCGAAGTAAGTATTAGGGAAAGTTGTGTGTGCTTGTAACCTACAATACCTCGCGTGTACCGCATTTTCCATTTTTGTATATGAGGTACAACAGGAAATAAAGGAGGCTCTTCGCGTTACTAACAAACTATTTGTCGTGGCATACAAGTGTAGGACTGCTTTTCCATCTTGAACAGTCTCTTCATGCTTCTTGCAGTCTCATTCAATGGAGTGGACGGTCAGTCAAATACAGACGCGATCTTGCGCTTCTCCAGAAGCCAAAGCGCTATGCTTCCTGCCCTGCCTAGCTGAAAATGACACTTGGAAACGTGAAGAGCAATGGAAGGGGCGAACCCGGACGTATGAGGATTCCAAAAAGTCCACTTTGGACACGATCGATACTATATTCAGCAAAACCGAACATTTTCAGCGACAGCCCAACAAGCACATTTCTTTTCTGTCACACATCGTCCAGGGCGGAGCGCAGGAATTGCTCGTCCATTGCCAATTGAACTGTTCAAGAAAGGAGAAACTTGTCACAGTGAAAAAATACAGACTTGCCATAGTAAATAGTTCGTTAATAACGCAGGCAGTCTCGTTGGTTATACAGCAGACCACGTTCTGAATACAGGAAAGCAATCGAGAGAATTAAGAGCAGTGGCTCACAGTGGCCTTTCTGCGATTTTCTTCTTTTGCAAGTACGTGAATGTATTAACTTCAACGTCACATTCAGTACAGCAGTATCTATAGGAATACCTCTTCTGTCCCGCAAAGTTGAAGTACAACTGCTTCCTGTGTTATTCTACTGTTTTCCCGACTGCATGTGTGTTGAGGTGCCATGTCGTTGATATGCGATTGAAAAGTTTATACAGGGTGTTCCCATTAGAGCGTGAAAAAATGTAACAGGACATAGAGAATGCTCCACTGAACAATTTGAGACAGGGAACGTAGGGTCGGAGAAGCCCGCTGGAAATAAACTTGTCTACCGCTTTGTTTAGCGTTATTGTTTTCCGCATTATTTACAACTAACATGTAAACAAGTTTACACGTACTGTTCTGCTTATGTACATGTACATTCTTCAATCTCTGTAAGGACGAGCCTGATTACCAGGAAGTAATGATACAGGCTTTGTTTACTCGTCCATAAGGTGGCTCTGTTGTATCATACTTACATTGTCCCATGACAGAACGTGCTATGAATCAACGACAGACCCGTTCATTACTTAATGCTATTCAAAGGCACACAGTACAAAACGATGGAGCAGTACCAGTACAGTATTTCCTGGTCGCGGATTGGAAAGGGACGTCCTACTCCATGGCCTACGACGTCACCTGTTCTGAATCCCCTTGATTGTTTCCTATGGGGATATCTAAAGTCACTTGTATATGAGACCGCAGTGAATTAGTAGCCATAATTGTGGCGGCTAGTGATGTGATTAGAAACACACCAGGGATATTTGTCAGGGTGCTCCAGAATCTTGTTCGCCGATATCATTCTTGCATTGAGGTTGACGGTTGTCAGTTACAGCGCATTTTTTAAGATACGATACAAATGGTACGTTCATTGCGTTAGTAGTGGCATCTGCAGTTAACTGTAACTAATGAAAATAAATAAGTACACAAGTACTGTGATTTTATTCCTATTATCTCCTTAAGCTGGCTTCTCCGACCCCAGGTTCCCTACCTCAAATTGTTCAGTGGAGCATCCTCTACGTTGTGTTAAATTTTTGCACGTTCTTACGCAAACACCCTCTATACAGGGTGTTACAAAAAGGTACGGCCAAATTTTCAGGAAACATTCCTCACACACAACGAAAGAAAATATGTTGTGTGGACATGTGTCCGGAGACGCTTACTTTCCATGTTAAAGCTCATTTTATTACTTCTCTTCAAATCAAATTAATCATGGAATGGAAACACACAGCAACAGAACGTACCAGCGTGACTTCAAACACTTTGTTACAGGAAATGTTCAAAATGTCCTCCGTTAGCGAGGATACATGCATCCACCCTCCGTCGCATGGAATCTCTGATGCGCTGATGCAGCCCTGGAGAATGGCGTATTGTATCACAGCCGTCCACAATACGAGCACGAAGAGTCTCTACATTTGGTACCGGGGTTGCGTAGACAAGAGCTTTCAAATGCCCCCATAAATGAAAGTCAAGAGGGTTTAGGTCAGGAGAGCGTGGAGGACATGGAATTGGTCCGCCTCCACCAATCCACCGGTCACCGAATCTGTTGTTGAGAAGCGTACGAACACTTCGACTGAAATGTGCAGGAGCTCCATCGTGCATGAACCACATGTTGTGTCGTACTTGTAAAGGCACATGTTCTAGCAGCGCAGATAGAGTATCCCGTATGAGATCATGATAACGTGCTCCATTGAGCGTAGGTGGAAGAACATACGAAACTAAAATGAGCTCTTACATGGAAATTAAGCTTTTCCGGACACATGTCCACATAACATCTTTTCTTTATTTGTGTGTGAGGAATGTTTCCTGGAAGTTTGGCCGTACCTTTTTGTAACACCCTGTATATCACATGATTTTCTCTCGGCAATGCTTGTAATTTCTAAAACCTCGAATACTGTTGAGTAATAATTAATAATGAATTGAGTAGATGAACTATTAGCATTGTGTATATAGCACATTTATTAATGGCATGAATATTATAACAGCAGCGGTGGTAGAAAAGAGAAGAATGTTGCGACAGCAGTGTCCTGTGGTAGCTCGAGAGATACCTATGGGAGGAGTACAACATCCGTATGTTATACGAGCTCAAAACGTGGCTGAGCCTCCTCGCAGTTGACCCCTACGGACGGCATGCCTGGGATGTGGCGCCATCAAACTCTTCTACAACTGCCTCCAGGCAGCAGACAAAGTTCCATTGCTTATTGTCTTCGGGCACCACGGTGCTGGAGGGTTTGTACTGGACCCATAGATGCCAATGCGTAGTCTGAAGCCTACCTGGGCGGACACAGACCTCCCGGTTGCGTCCAAACGACTACACGCAGTTCAACTTGCTTCATTCTGTTGATTCCTGTTTCCTAGTGGAAGGTTTTCAAGCACTTATTGAAATGTTTACTATAGGTAGTACGATAGACTGGGCAAGCTTATCCTAATACTACACACACCACAAATTACCGTACAGCTATTGTCTGTCATGCTAAATACACTCTCAATAGTAAACTATCATCCACTTAGCGCAAGAATAGTTTTTATAACAATTTTCATTAACATTAGAAAAACGACATTCAGACGAAGCATTCGTGCATCTTCGGCTTCCGACAAATATGCGAACCCAGTGAGTAGTCAGGTATGAGGGATCGTATGGGACAGTTTGCATTACAAATGGTTCAAATGGCTCTGAGCACTATGGGACTTAACTTCTGAGGTCATCAGTCCCCTAGAACTTAGAACTAATTAAACCTAACTAACCTAAGGACATCACACACATCCATGCCCGAGGATGGATTCGAACCTGCGACCGTAGCGGTCTCGCGGTTCCAGACTGTAGCGCCTAGAACCGCTGTTCACATGCCATTCCAAATCCGCGCCCAGTGACGCCTATGGGCTGTGGATGACGCGGTGGTCGATCGGTACCGTTGAGCTTTCCGAGGCGTGTTGGAAAGAGTGTTTGGACAGAGTCACAGAGAGTGTCTCAGGACTCAATTACGGTTACGGCCAAGAAGAGCCAAAGTGAACATTATACAATTGATGTTAGTCATCATTCACTGCTTTTAGGACTATAACAGTGTTTATAGACAGATCACTGCAAGTACAATTGTCATAGTTGATTTCCGTGTTGTAAACCTACAATCAGTAAATCACTGTAACTTGTTGATAACCTGTGCTGCAATCTACACTGATGGAAAAATATGGCAACACCAAGAAGGAGTTGTACGATATAAGAAAAAGTTGGCAGGCGTGTTTCTAGTGGCTTTAGTAGCGCCATTGTGAGAATGCAAATCAGTTTGCTTTAAATACACACTGTAACGGTCGTGTCGTGAGCGTCAGTTACCTCAGAGACTGAAAGTGATGAGTTGACTTAAGTCAAGAATGTCTCTAAGGCGAGAAAGACACCTCACACCTCAAGGACAGCTCCAAGATGGACACCCTGTAGGAGGCATCTCACTGAGTCCAAGCTGGCCGTGGTGGTCTCGCGGTTCTAGGCGCTCAGTCCGGAACCGCACGACTGCTACGGTCGCAGGTTCGAATCCTGCCTCGGGCATGGATGTGTGTGATGTCCTTAGGTTAGTTAGGTTTAAGTAGTTCTAAGTTCTAGGGGACTGATGACCACAGATGTTAAGTCCCATAGTGCTCAGAGCCATTTGAACCATTTAAACTGAGTCCAAACCATTGCCAATTGCGACTTCAGTGGTGACGAGCGAGAGCTCGGCGGAGGGTAGAGTGGAGGTCTATTGTGCTTTCTGATGAATTCTGGTTCTGCCTGGGTGCCAGTGATGGTCGTGTGTTGGTTTGAAGGGGGCCAGTTGAGAGCCTACAACCAACCTGTCTGTGTGCTAGACACACAAGATCTACACCTGGAGTTATCGGCTGGGCTGAGATTTCGTATGGCAGCAGAAACATTCTCGTGGTTATCCCACGCACGCTGACCGTAAATTTGTACATCAATCTGGTGATTCGACCGGTTGTGCTGCCGTTCATGAACAGTATTGTAGAGGTTGTTTTCCAACAAGATAACGCTCGTCCACTTACCCCTGTTGTAACCGAACATGCTCGACTTGTTGCCTTGACCTGGTCCATCACCAGATCTGTCTCGAATAGACTTCATCGGACGACAACTCCAGCGTCATCCGCAACCAGCATTAACCGTTGATGTACTGACCGATCACGCGCGACAGGCAAAGAACTCCATCCCACAAACCAACATTTGGCACCTGTACAACAAAACGCGAATACTACTGAATGCTTGCATTAAACATTCTGGTGGTCACACCAGCTATTAATGTACCAGCATTTCATATTTGCAATGGCTTATCTCGCGCGAACATTAACATGTGACCTTTTAATGTTAATCATTTCAATCTGTTACCTAGACAAATGTATTTCCGAAATTTCATTATTCTACATTAATTATTTTTTGGTACTGCGATTTTTTCCGTCAGAATGTTTTTTTGCTCTAACTGTTGCCTAACCGTGTTTGGCCCCGTGACGAATCAGTGAAGTTGCTGCGTGCTAGCATGCCACTTCGTATCAGCAACTGCTTCCGTGGTACAGGATACTTTTCGTGGCACATTTATATGTTTGACGCCAAGTACATCTGCCGAATACAACAATTGCAAAGGGCAAATATCTAGTGAAAGACTGAGAACCAAGTTTCTGGTTAAGTTCACTTCTTTTAGGCAAGAATTAGGATTTTGGCACTAACGCCTGAACACGCTGTGAAGCAGTCGGTGCTGCCCACCTGAGGAGTGTGTCTGGGTGCGGGTGAGCCCGCCCTTGTGCCGACAACGCGTCCTCTTCAACTCATTCGCTCCCTGGCGCTGGCGCAGTTTAAGGTGCGGTGTGATCTGCGCCCCGGGCCGGCAGCGGCCCAGCCCCAGGCGTCAGATTGGGCGGCGACGCCCTGAGAGCGACGCCTCCCTGGAGAAAGTCCCTGCAGATTAAAAGCTCCGCTGCCGGGGTCTGCTAAGCCTCTCCATCACTCTCTCTCTCTCTCTCTCTCTCTCTCTCTACCCCAGGAGAGGCCTCAATCTCAGCGGAGCTTCAAGCTGCGCAATAAAGCTGTCAGCGAGGGCAGCCTCTCGTGTACTTCCACTCCGCTGTTCACCGTCGACGGACTTCAGGTAACACCAACGCCGTATGCAAATTTCACTTGTATCCAGATGTATTTTGCTATATTGCGGTTCCACTGCAAATACCTTGTAATAATCTAGTATTCAGACGCACATTGCACACCTCACTAGCGCAATCCCTATCCCTAACTCCAACAACAAAATATGTACCATTTTCACGAAGCGCAATGGCCTGGCTAGGTGAGCATCGTGTATTTGTTGTGTGGTGTGGTATATTCGCAGTTGTACATTACTCGCCATTAAAATTGCTACACCACGAAGAAGGCGTGCTACAGACGCGAAATTTAACCGACAGGAAGAAGATGCTGTAATATACAAATGATTAGCTTTTCAGAACATTCACACATGGTTGGCGCCGGTGGCGACACCTACAACGTACTGACATGAGGAAAGTTTCCAAGCGATTTCTCACACACAAACAGCAGATGACCGGCGTTGCCTGGTGAAACGTTGTTGTGATGCCTCGTGTAAGAAGGCGAAATGCGTACCATCACATTGCCGACTTTGATAAAGGTCGGATTGCAGCCTGTCGCGATTGCGGTTTATCGTATCGCGACATTGCTGCTCGCGTTGGTCGAGATCCAATGACTGTTAGCAGAATATTGAATCGGTGGGTTCAGGAGGGTAATACGGAAC
The DNA here is from genome assembly GCF_023864345.2 of Schistocerca serialis cubense. Classification (NCBI taxonomy): domain Eukaryota; kingdom Metazoa; phylum Arthropoda; class Insecta; order Orthoptera; family Acrididae; genus Schistocerca; species Schistocerca serialis. The sequence continues at coordinate 411,178,293 of NC_064641.1, read as the reverse complement.
GCCGTGCTGGATCCCAACGGCCTCGTATCACTAGCAGTCGAGATGACAGGCATCTTATCCGCATGGCTATAACGGATCGTGCAGCCACGTCTCGATCCCTGAGTCAACAGATGGGGACGTTTGCAAGACAACAACCATCTGCACGAACAGTTCGACGACGTTTCCAGCAGCATGGACTATCAGCTCGGAGACCATGTGCTGTGGTTACCCTTGACGCTGCATCACAGACAAGAGCGCCTGTGACGGTGTACTCAACGGCGAACCTAGGTGCACGAATGGCAAAATGTCATTTTTTCGGATGAAATCAGGTTCTGTTTACAGCATCATGATGGTCGCATCCGTATTTGGCGACATCGCAGTGAACTCACATACTGGGCTTATCACCCGGCGTGATGGTATGGGGTGCCATTGGTTACACGTCTCGGGCACCTCTTGTTCGCATTGACGGCACTTTGAACAATGGGCGTTACATTTCAGATGTGTTACGACCCGTGGCTCTACCCTTCATTCGATCGCTGCGAAACCCTACATGTCAGCAAGATAATGTACGACCGCATGTTGCAGGTCCTGTACGCTCCTTTCTGGATACAGGAAATGTTCGACTGCTGCCCTGGCCAGAACATTCTCCAGATCTCTCACCAATTGAAGACGTCTGGTCAATGGTGGTCGAGCAACTGGCTCGTCACAATACGCCAGTCACTACTCTAGATGAACTATGGTATCGTGTTGAAGCTCTGTTTGACTCAATGCCCAGGCGTATCAAGGCCGTTATCACGGTCAGAGGTAGTTGTTCTGGGTACTGATTTCTCAGGACCTATGCACCCAAATTGCGTGAAAATGTAATCACATGTCAGTTCTAGCATAATATATTTGTCCAATGAATACCCGTTATCATCTGCATTTCTCCTTGGTGTAGCAATTTCAATGGCCAGTAGTGTAGTTGTGTAGTTAATACTCAGCGAGTATTTCGTATTCAATTAGAACTTCGTTCGTGATAGAAAATTTATTCGAGTTTGGGTATCAACCTGTAGAGCACCAGGCTCTGCATTGAAAGAAAATGTATTCTCCGAACTCGGACTGTAACAACGGCAGAAAATTTTGCGCTTGTGATAGCGTCCGTCCAGCAATCTCCAAAACGTTCAGCATTTAAAAATGCATCTGCGCTGGGAATGTCTGATGGGAATGTGTGGAAAATTCTGCACAGATATCTTCACGTATGGTTACCCAAGAATTAAGTAAGAGAGATTTCGAAACTTGCAGAGATGTGTGTGACTAAAGTCTTCTGAATATTCCTCCTGATGGTGTTATGATATCTTCCGATGAGATCAACTACTGTAAATAAACTAAATTCCTGCTTCTGGGGCCGGCCGGAGTGGCCGAGCGGTTCTAGGCGCTACAGTCTGGAACCGCGCTACCGCTACGGTCGCAGGTTCGAATCCTGCCTAGGGCATTGATGTGTGTGATGTCCTTACGTTCGTTAGGTTTAAGTAGTTCTAAGTTCTAGGGGACTGATGACCTCCGAAGTTAAGTCCCATAGTGCTCAGAGCCATTTGAAACATTTTCTGCTTCTGGGGCAGAGAAAAATCCTCAGAAACTTCACCAGTGCTAATTTAACACTCACCGTGTGACAGTCTGGTGCACCATTGTTGAATATGGTTTGTGTGATCAGTATGTTTTTGAAGAAGATGACGTAACGGTAACGGTTAATTCCAATTGCTGCTGTCACATGACATTGATCTTCCTCCGACCTAAGGTAAACCAGTATGTTAGGGACCATGCAGGGGGAGAAATCTGATTCCTACAAGACGGAGCCACGGCTCACCCTTCTCGATGTTCTCCAGACATTTTGAGAGAGATGTTTGCTGAACGTCTTCTATCTTCGCGAGACGACATCGCCTCGCCCCCAACGTCGAGTGATTTATAACCTTGTGATTTTTTTTTCCTTTCGGGATATTTAGAGACTGAAGTATACAAACATCGCCCCACAACCCTGGAAGCACTTAAGGAGAGGCAATCACACAGTAAGGGGCTGCCATTCCACTGGAAATGACAAGAAGAAGTGTGAACAGCTTCCGGGAAAGACTTCGTAATTGTGTGTCAAGAATGGAGGACGCCATTTACCAGACATAATTTTTATAACCAACTACTGTAAAGTGGTTGTTCATAAATAAAAGTATTTCCTCTGTACCTTTGTTTGTTTATTCGTAACTACCTTTTTAAATTCATGAAGTCTGTTTGTCCGACCCTATATAAGGGAAGTATGCCGAGTGTCTCTCTTAAGAGTCGAGAGGCGCATTCTCTCTGGTGTTTCACTACATATTTGCAATGTCGTCTTTTCAGTGTGTAAATGGACCAAACAAATACTGCTCATTAAGTGTTTCATGCGACGCCCACTGAAAATGAAAAGAACCGGTTTTTTCCCCGTTACAAACAAAATGACTTTTGAAGAGGAAATTTACGTGACCATTCGACAGGGAGGTCCGAGACTGGTCTAGTGCGACATTTTTTCTAGCGCTGTGTATTGGCAGGGAGAGTAAAACAGGGAGAATAACCAGTACTCCAGCAATGACTTACGTGACTACCTAGCCCGCACTACTACCGCCATGCAGCAGTGCGATTCGATCGCTGTCGGAGTATTGATTATTCTCCCTCTTTTATTGTCCCTGTCAAAACACATCGATAAAACAAATATCGCACTAGACTAATTTCGGAACTCTCTATCGAATGAATAAGTAAAATTGCGCTTTAAAAATCATTTTGTCTGTAATGGGAAACAAAACCGAGTCTTCCCGTTGACGCAGGGGGTCGTAAGAAACATGTATTTGTTTGGACCCAATCTATTTACACACAGCAAACACGAAACCACAAATATCTGCCAGAACACGAGAGTAAATGCGCCTGTCGACTGTTAGCAGAGTCTACTGTATATGCGGAGTAGAGGCGAATAGAGAATTTTCTAGCTACTATACGGGCCGCAATAGGAAAATCCACTGACATAAACAACTTTCACGAAGGGCAGATCGTTATAGCCCGACGCCAGAGGATGAACACCTCTGAAAGTGCGAAGCTGCTCGGCTGATCGTGTGCTGCTGTCGTGAACATCTGTGGCGAGTGGTTGAAGGACGGTGAAACGACGACTGTGCGATAAAGTGTTGGACGAACACGCGTCATCACAAATATTGAAGCTCGGGGCTTGCCCTGGATATGTGGCGATCTGTGGGAGATCTGACGACAGGCTACAATGCTGGTGCCGGCGCAAGTGTTTCGAAGCACGCTGTCCAGTACTGGGCAGGCATAAACATGGGGCTCTGCAGCAGACTATCCCTGCAGGTTCCTATGTCGACCCAACGGCATCGTTAATTACCGTTGCGAAGGGCACAGGGCCATCGATATTGGACCGTGGACCAATGGAAACGTATCACCTGATCGGATCAATCACATTTATTGGTACACCAGGTCGATGGTTGAGTCTGAAGACACAACTAATGCGTCTGGCAGTCGGTGAGCATATCTTTGACGCTATCGTGCATATTAAACGAAATCGTGACGAAAAGCGTCGCTCTTCTTTAAATCCCCTCCATTTTCTTTATCAGTCTTTGCTGGAAAGCATGGCTTGTACCAAAGATGTACTAGATATTTCAGATCAACACGACTTCACAGCTCAGTAAAAGGTACTCTCTTCACTGATTATACAGTACGTGGGGGAACATACGGTGGAAACACGCAATGCTTGCAACAATAGCGCGATTCCTTTTGCACTGTTTCATTTCAAATCCTTAATAAACCAAAGAACAAACGCAAAATATACTCTTAGCACTTCCGTTGCGTTGGTTCACTTGGCATAACGTGAGTGACTGGACAACTGTCTGTAAAAAGTGAAACATTCAGAAGCAACTGTCTGTAACACGCCATGGTAAGAGGACGTGTAGAACAGCGCAACCATAGTAAGTGACTTAAATGTCAGAGAAGTGGTCCGGCCATCCTGATTGAGGTTTTCCGTTATTTCCCTAAATCGCTCCAGGCAAATGCCGGGATGGTTCCTTTGAAAGGGCACGGTCGACTTCCTTCCCCGTCCTACCATAATCCGATGAGACCGATGACCTCGCCGTGTGGTCTCTTCCCCCAAAACAACCCAACCCAATCAGAGAAGTGGCGTGCACATAGGCCCAACAGCGCTCCCTTTCCTGTGAGTGTGCAGGTCAATGTCACTCAACGCTCAGTCGGCGAGGAGCCGCCATACAACGTGTGGAAACGTGTAATGAAGTGCCACTATGCCTCACCAACATCATGGGCTCGAATATCGGCACGTGACTGCATTCGAACGGGGCAGAGTGACTGGTCTCCAGTCGTACAGCACACGCCGCTTCAAAATTGAGGCGTATGTGGAACCAGTGGAGAGAAGAGGATCGTACACAATGCCGACAGCGCGAGATGACTGCCACCTTGTCCACTTGCCCGTAACGGACAGAACAGTTTCGCCTACGCAGGAGCACTGAACGGTTGTGGACATGTTTGCGTTAGAAACCCTCTTCTGCGGGCTGGACTGGTATGCATGCCATTGTGTCGGTTTCCATTGACCAGAACTCACCAACGGCGCAGACTGCAACAGCAAGTCAGCGCTGACAGCGGCGTACTGAGTGGCAAAATGTAGTGTTTTTGGACGAGTCCTGCTTCAGCTTGTCCTACAGTGATGCCGCATACGCGGGTTTCCGCCGTAGGGACGTTATCGTGCAGACAGTATTGTTGAGCAGAATAGCGGACAAAGGTTAAGTGTGGCGATTTGGGGTGCCATTGCTTGTAACACTCGATCTCACCTCTTACGTCTTGAGGGCAGTCTCTACAGTTACCACTACACGAGGGAGATTTTACAACCCGTGACACTGCCCCACTGCAGGCCATTCCACGTGCCATATTTCAGAGGGACAACGCCAGGGCTCATGTGGCGAGGACTGTGCAAGCCTTCTTCGAAAACCGATGGGTACCACTGCTTCGCTGGCGCACCAATTCACCTGACCTGTCGCCCATGGAATATATGTGGGAAAAAGCCTATCGGCAACTTGTTCGTGCAGGTCCTCCTCCAGCCACAGTTGATACTTTGTGAACGGGCCTACAAACCGCTCGGCAGGGTATTCCCCAGCAGTATATTCGGGTACTTTTTGTTTCCACGCCGCTACGTCAAGCGGCTCTGACTGCAGCATGCGGTGGAGCTACTCCGTACTGAATTTCCACAGCCACAGCGCATGTACAGGTCTGTAAATCTAATCGCTTCTGTCTTGTCACATCTCTAATCGGTGGAATATATTTCATTATGATCACATCTCTTGGTCTTGGTGTATCACTTTCTCCAAATAGTGTTGTAGTATCGGAAAACTGGAACACACGTCTCCGTATCAGGGAGAGATAAGTCCAATGTAATTGTTGCTCAATACAGTTCATTCAGAATTTCATCATGATGCAATTTCTTACTCCTCCTCACCTTTGCATTTTAGTGGCCTTCATCCTTTCCCTCCTTCTTCTTCTCCTTCTTCCCCTCGTGCTTCTCCCTCCGTCTGCCCCTTTTACTCCTCACTTGTTTTCACCTGTCGCTAAACGATACACCGACGAAAACGGCACCCTAGGCTCGCGTCCAGGCTATAGTGCCACTGCCACCACCTCAACAGCTCCCTTAGTTTTCGAGACACCATTCCTTAACAGCTTGAGAGATAACAACTAGTAGAGAGGCACAGTCGTAAGAAAAGGGGCGATGGCGGGATGTGTTTCATATTTGCGTAACTCACTTGGTAAGATCAGTATCCACTAAGGTCTATGTTCTGGGTTAGAGTTTCGCTTCAGGACATAGTTTTAGTCTACCAGCAAGTTGCAAAATACCACGCACTCTTCTGCAGAGTGGAAAATTTGGTTTAGGAGGTCTAGAAGTGCTTTGTACATGAGAGAGCGTAAACAGCGTCAGCAACTGTTGGCAGGATGTGGACTGTATGAGGTTATCGACAGTAGCAAAAGCAGCCGCTGCCAGTGGCGGTCTCACGCTCCTGCCGGCGCAGGAACGGAGTGTCTCGGCAGGCAGTAAAGAGGCCAGCTGGCTGACCTGACCCCTGACTCGCAGCGTACAGCCGGCACCGCCCACTATGCCAGCTGCACCGCCGCCACAACTGGCGCCGTGTCTCCACAGGCTAGCAGCTTGTCCATGGCTGAAACACTTGTCGTACTACGTACATTGCTTGACAACTGTTAACAAACAATAATTCATTAAACCGACGGATTGATACATGGACGTGTTTAAAATTGTTAGGCGATAAATAGCTTGGTCATCAGCGTCTTTTCTCAGGATCGTGGTACTGGACTCAGTAGTTACCATTATTAAAGTAAAAGCAAAGACCCTATAACTACAGCAACAGTAAAAAAAATTCATATACAATCAACACCATATCTACACTGACATAAAAAAAGAATTTGCAACATCAAAAGGAGTTGTGAGACGTAAACGGACGTTGGTAGGCGCGTTTCTACATCTGAAACATGATGTCTATTCAAATTTCGCGCCAGTCGCACAAGAGTGGCACCTACAGTTATGGTCTGGAGTGTGATTTCACGTGAGAGCAGGAGCAGTTTCGTTGGTATCCTATACACCCTGACTGTAAGTTTGTACGTAAGTCTGGTGATTGGTCCGGTTGTGCTGTCATTCATAAATAGCATTCCAGGGGATGTTCTCCAACAGGATAACTTTCCCACACATACCGCTGTTGTAACTCAACATCCTCTACAGAGTTTTGACATGTTTCCTTGACCCACTCGACCACCATATCTATTTGCAGTGGAGCACATATGAAACATCATCGGACGACGACTCAAGCGACATCCACATTCACCATTAACCGTCCTTGTATTGACCGACCAACTGCAACAGGCGTGGAATTCCAAACTGAGATCTGGCACCTCTGGAGCACAATGCATGCCCGTTTGCGTGCTTGTATTCAACATTCTGGCGGTTACACCGGTTATTAATATACCATCGTTTCACATTTTAATGGCTTATCTACCGCTTATGTTAACCTGTGATCTTGCAATGTACTTCACGTAAATATGTCGCCTAGACAAATGTATTCCCGAACTTTCACTACCCATCATTAATATTTTTGGTGTTGCGATTGAATTTACACTGTTGTAACACGTTAATAGTATCAATAAAACGGTAGATGACATTAAGGCAGTTGTTTGATCTTTGAATTAATATTATGAGTCAACCACTCAAAAACAGCAAAATGTCAACAATTTACTTGCTATTGTTTTTTTAAGCGTAAAATTGACCGTAAGTCCCTCGGTACACCAAGGTTCCCCCACTATCAGTATACAAATCACTTTATGTTAAAACATGGTGCACCGTGATTGTGAAGCCGCTAACAGGGTGTTTGCGTGGATCTTCATGCTGCAAGAGATAATCCTGCGTTATTGGGCAGTATCCGATACGTAAGCGACTGAGGATCATTTCGTTCCTTCTTGAAGTTCGAAAAGAACTGCGCCGTGGTCGAATAGTTGGCTTGACTAACCGTAACTTGTTGTTGGCCACTTCCAGCCACTGTCTTTCCCACTCAGCCAACACGACACGACAGACTGTAGGGGGTCGTTCATGTGAACTGCGGAATTTTCCTGGCAGGCTGCTTTCGATGGTCGGTCAGGCTTTCTCATTCTCCCCGATTCCCAAGTATGCAGACGCCCGTGAGAAAGCCTTCTCTTTTTTATGCTTGTTCAGGGGGTGGATAGTGCTCTGGACCATTTGAACTACCCTATACGCTGGGAACATTTGCTGAATATCCTGCAGAGCACCAAGAGAGTCAATGAGGACAAGGAACTCTCTCCCTCCAAGAAGTGTCCAGTGCCTTCTTGACCGCCCACAGCTCTGCATGGTGCATCGAGAAACGGCTTGCTAGGTCGCGTTTGATAGTAATATGTCAGAAGATAACAGGACACCCAACATTGTGACTTTACTTTCATCCATCGCTGAAAACCACCATATGATTGCGTAACTCCGATAAAATGCCGTTGAAAATCTCTTTTTTAAAACTAGAGTTGTGGTCTTGTTATGTTCCGTCACGTGCAAGTTAATAGTTTGCCTGTCAATCATCCAGGGAGGGTATTCGCTCCATCCTTATTTAAGAACATATCTGCTACACTAAGTTGCTCTACATAGTCACTCGTGACAGAAAAAGACTTAGTTGCCCGGTGACTGGTAAAACCTCGTTGTATGGATTGTCCAGCCCCAGTAGCCACAACAGGCTTTAAACTAACAGCAATGGAAAGTGGTACATGATGAAGAAACAATCCGATATATCACAAGCTTTGTGGAGGTACCCATCTCAGAAACGGTATTAAATTATTAAACTTTCTTTCCATCCGGAACTGATGTCCATTGCCAAGTGCGACCCCACAGACAGGAATAAACTTTTCTATTGATTGTGACAAGGAAGCAAACAGCCTACGAATGTCGTCTTGAAGACCTTATTAACACGCCTCAAACACATGATATCTTTTGACACATAAAAAACTTTTTGTGCTTGAAAATGTCCTAGTGATGACAGAATTATACAACGAAAAAATAAAAATTATTACAGTCAAATGGCGGCAGCGTCACTAAAAACAGCCCATGACGTGTCATTTCACGAAGATTGATGGAAGGAGAGTGGTATGATTTTATACGTCAATCTGTTGCGTTCCAGACACGCTGTATGGGTGACAAAATAGGGGCCGTTCATTCCAGTAATCAAAAATCCATGCTCTCCTCCATGTGTCTGTGGTGTGAAGTGTAGTTTGGGACGTTGAACTAACCTGCTGGCATATGACATTTGGCACCCTTGTCATGAAAAGTAGGACAATGACGTTATCAGTACCTTCACCTCAGCAATTATCAAACATACAGTTGTCATACTCAATAGTTCCGCGCACCATCATACCAGGAGTTTCGGAGATAAGGGTTTCAAGAATCTCTGCTTCTTGTGTGTCTGACCAGGTCGTCTGATCTATCCGTTCCTGGTGACACTGCCCGTAACATCTGCCCCTATTTCCCCTATGGACAGAGTAAGTTGAATAGCTCTACGATATTTTGTGATGTAGTCCTGGAAGGACCCATGTCTACTCTTTCTGCCACATTGTTATCGTCGGTCCGTATTGCTACCATTTGTCCTGCAGTCATTGTACCAGAGCCCACTGTTTGTGCGATCTGTCTGTCTGTGGGCCGGCCGCGGTGGTCTCGCGGTTCTAGGCGCGCAGTCCGGAGCCGTGCGACTGCTACGGTCGCATGTTCGAATCCTGCCTCGGGCATGGATGTGTGTGATGTCCTTAGGTTAGTTAGGTTTAAGTAGTTCTAAGTTCTAGGGGACTGATAACCACAGCAGTTGAGTCCCATAGTGCTCAGAGCCATTTGAACCATTTTTGTCTGTCTGTGATGCTTCCGTGTCCCTCATGCAACACATTCGACCTTTCTCAAATTTCAAAATATGGAGATAAGCTGCACGTGCACGTTCTCTGTGCCTCCCAGTTGTGATCTCCATCTGAAAAGCTCCAGTAACTTTTTTTTAAAAGAAGAATTCATAGTGGCTTCACCTAGCCGACAGAGAAATATATTTTTTGAATAAAACCCTGGTGACTGTATTTCCGTTTTAGATTTTTATTTCCGGTGCGTATTTCGCACGGAAAACCCTGCTGATGGAGCTTCCTCTCGGAGATGCGTATCGGTAACTAAAAACTATAACCAAAATACAAAAAGTTAACGGTATTTTATCGATAAAACAAAGTTTCATTAGTGCTAGACACACCCAATGACATGTACTCGCACCATTCTCCATATGTAGAAATGGCTTTCTTCTCTACTTAAAAATCTCCCTAAATATTCACATATGTATGAAATTTTAATCAACACATACCACATGCAGGGAAATACTGGAGTATTACTTTGATGCCGTTCAATCAATATGTTTACCTTTCCACTGATGTATTTTGCACTTTCTGTTTATTTAATACTGGGGATCGAAACGATCATACGAATATACATGCTGATACAACCTTTCAGGAATAGTGGCGTAGGAAAGATATATTGATTGCAGGTAGCAAAATCGTGTCTGGAAACGAGAACTTACGAAGTGGAACGCGTTGTGGCGTAACTCTGCCAGCGGAATACGGCAGCTTATTGTTTCTATTATGTAATAATATGATTTATCTTGTATACAGTTGCTAACAATTTACATGAGGCAAGGTGTTTGTTACGAGGGGTGGGAAGAGTTGGGCAACGTTATTGGAGGATAGCCTACTTTATCTTCGCGCACGTATCTAGTTTCAGAATGACAAAACTCCAGTTCACTTAACACATTTTGACTGAGGATATCTGTATCAGACGTTCCTTGGAAGGACCTCCGTTTGTACTAAATTTCGCACCCTGTACACCCCAAAATCGCCTGCGAATTAACTTATTCCTCCTACTACAGTGTACATGCTCTCTTAATGAGATTTCTTTATTTTCTGTCCTTCCTGATGCAGTTTTCATGGCCAGAGGATATTTACTCAACATGGATGTGAATTTAGCGATGAATCCGAGATACCTGAGAAGGTGACCACAACCCACTATCGTCAGCAACAAGATAAACAAAGTACACTGATCAGACAGAACGTTATGATAACCTACCTAATTAGCGGTGTGTCCACGTGTGGCACGAATAACTGCGGCGACGCGTTGTGGCACGAAAGCAGTGAGGCCTTGGTAGGTCGCTGGAGGGATTCGGCATCACATCTGCAAACACATGTCACTTAATTCCCGTATATTCCAAGGAGGGGGCGATGAGCTCTGAGGCCACGTTCAGTCACACCGTGGATCTGTTCAGTCTGGTTCAGATCTGGGGAGTTGTGGGGCAAACAAATCAACTGGGACTCGCCACTGTGCTCCTCTGTCACGCACCTGGTCCTGTGATATGGCGCATTACCTTGTCGAAAAATGGCAGTGCTGCCAGGAATAGTGTTCATCATGAAGGGGTTGGTCTCTAACCAGTGTATTATACTCCATGGCCGTCATGGTGTGTTGCACGAGCTCCACTGGGCCCATGCATGCCCACGTGAATGTTCCCCAGAGAATAATGGACCCGTCGCCAACTTGTCTCCGTCCCGGACCTGCAGTACACGTGTCAAGGAGCTGTTCACCTGGAAGACGACGGATTCGCGCTCTCTCATCGACATGATGAAGAAGATATTGAGATTCGTCAGTTCATGCAACGTTCCGCCACTGTGCCAACGTCCAGTGCCGATGGTCACGTGCCATTTTCAGTCGTAGTTGCCGATATTTTGGTTTTAACATTGCCACAGGCGTGGGTTGTTGGCTGCGGAGGCCCCTCGTTAGGACACTTCGGTGCACCGTGTTTTAAGCTACTCTTGTACTCTGCCCAGCATTAAAGTCTGATGTTAGTTCCGCCATAGTTCGCCGCCTGTCGTGTTTTACCAGTCTACCGAGTCTACGACGTCCGACATTTGTAAAGAGGTTCAAATGGTTCAAATGGCTCTGAGCACTATGTGATTTAACTTCCGAGGTCGTCAGTCCCCTAGTACTTAGAACTACTTAAACCTAACTAACCTAAGGACATCACACACATCCATGACTGAGGCGGGATTCGAACCTGCGATCATAGCAGTCGCGCGGTTCCAGACTGTAGCGCCTAGAACCGCTCGGCCACCCCGGCCGGCTGTAAGGAGGTGTGGCTGGCTAACCCCACGATGTCTGGACGTGGTTTCACCTTAGTATATATGGATTGTGCGCCTCCCTCATTCTACACACGGACAGCACGCTCACTAATACTACATGCAACATGCCTGGGTCTCACTAGCAGTCATTCTTCGTCAGATGATGCTGCTATCGCCTGGACGGGTTTACGTCGATATTAGGTTGGTGGTCATAATGTTCTGGCTGATCAGTGTAAGTCTTTCCGGTAAGTGGAACCCTTTTTAATGTCCACTCTTATCGCCAATTTTTGGATATTGGTGGTAAGTTCCTATGGGACCAAACTGCTGAAATCATCGGTCCCTAGGCCTATACACTGCTTAATCTAACTTAAACTAACTTGCGCTAAGGACAACACACACACCCATGCCCGAGGGAGTTTTCGAACCTCCGATGGCGGGAACTGCGCGAATCGTGGCAAGGTGCCCTAGACCACGTGGCCACCGCCAACTCTTGGTTTGTTTCCGCAGTATGTTTTTGATGCAACATACTGTAAATGTTTTATAACTTAACCACAAGGACACAATAAAGAAAAAATACCGATCGAGGGCAGGATGATTTTAATTCTCTTTAATCCTAGTACTTGGTCGCAAATATAAATCTATTGACTATCGATTATCGATTTAAATTTGTTTTGTAACGGGAAAACATAAATGTAAATAAATGTGCAACGTAGCAAGTTAGCAGTATACAAAACACTGCTGCTATATCTACACAGGTATTGAACCGAAGCTAGATAAATACACGTGAATGTCAGTACGTATGAAAGTCATGAAACGAAAACCAAATGCGAAATACATCCAGGATACCCAGAAATAAAAGTCATAACATAACATCCAGCATTCGAAGACTTCATACACAAAGTACCGAATGAAGGGGTTGTTGACATCGTGATAGGGTGCAATCACAATAACGGCAAACTGACACACTAGATGACAGTCACCAGTTTCATAACTGTACGGACACGTAAGAGGACCAAATTTAATACACGCTCAACAACAGCTGTGATACGATTTGGAGCAATCAGTTTCTGCACATGATCGACCTACCAATTCGAAAAGTCGCCCTTCAGCCCAAAAGTACGATTTGGTATCATTTCTAGAGATAATCGTCTGTCCTCATTAACAGCATTCTTATGACTGAGGGAGAATTTGGCTGCGGCCAGTCTATCCCTGCCGCGCGGGATTAGCCGAGCAGTCTAGGGCGCTGCAGTCATGGCCTGTGCGGCTGGTCCCTGCGGAGGTTCGAGTCCTCCCTCGGGCATGAGTGTGTGTGTTTGTCCTTAGGATAATTTAGGTTAAGTAGTGTGTAAGCTTAGGTACTGATGACCTTAGAAGTTACGTCCCATAAGATTTCACACACATTTGAACATTTTCAGTCTATCCCTGTGGATCATGCAGTAAGTACTAGACAAGTTTTCGACTGTATTTTTAATAATCTGTACAGCCCCATTAGGTAAGGCACATGTGAACTTTGCTCCGTCGCTGCAGATATCAATGCAGTTGTCCAGTGATATTTTTTACTCTTAAGGAAAAAACTTAGGAGACCGAAAATTTCCAACTCCTGTTGTACTTTGAGATGTTATCTCAGGGCGGTTATGTCGCACCTCTTCATTTTGATCCTAAAGAATAGTAGCTTACGTAATCTTCTGACCGAGTGTATCGTACATAGCTCGCTTTGCAATAAAAAATTCCGCTACTTTCTTTCCAGAGATCACGCCTACCAACACACATACATACGGAATTTGGTAAGATTATTATTTAAATAATTCTTTTCCGCTCCAGCAGTCGAATTGTGGGCACAGAATAGTATCAATACTTATACAAATTATCTTACATACGTACTTACGTGAATTGAATCAAAGGTTCTCTCTATTTCAGTTTCTATGCCTACCAAGGAATACTGAATGCAACTATCTCTGACTCGCGCATTAAAATTCTCAAGCGTAGTAAATTATTTTGCGTACTTCATGATCACCTCTGGCACTTCCTAAATAACAAAACTGATTATCTTTCATTGATATACCATAAGAGGTCCCTAAGATGTCCAAATATTTGGAAGTTCACAATTTATAACAAGTTTTCGTGATTTCGCTAAGTCAGAGATTAAGTAGCAGCCTCTCTTGACTTCGTAATAGAATTAAAATTTCCGTTCAGAAAAAAATCTCTCTTATTCAGATCTTCAAATGCGTCTCAGCGCATATAAATTAGATTTAGTATTTTCCAAAATACTAAATTCCGTAAACTCTTTTATCTTCTTTTCCGAACAGATAATCCGTTTTATTTCGTAACGCTATATACAGACTACTGCCACGTAAGTAGTTTTGCATACCCGTACATGTGTCAACAAGCGTGTCTGTCACAGAACTGAAATTACATTTTATTTTTCATTCTAAAATACATTTAAGCTGCTTAAATAACGTAGGCCCTTAGCATCTAAGGGAAGCTTCCGGCATTTTCTTCTTGTGTGCGGCCGTCGGCTCTCTGAAGTTAACGTCCGGCGACATCAACATTCCAGGCAAGATCCCCTTGACTGCTGCTTAGCTGCTGTGTCCCTCATAAAACGAAAAAATACACACATTTGTGGTTCTCAAAAAAATTAACCTCATTGATATAAACATTGTCTTCGTTCATAATACTTCAAATTAATAAACTCAGGTCAACACTTAGCATATGTTACCACTTGTTGCTAGACGCTTGCATAAAAGAAGATCTTCCAGTATTGCATTTTCTTGCTGATACTTGACAATAACAAGCCACGCTACGATGAGGACGACGATATGGACTGCAGTAATCAAGCCTCGTACAGTGGTTCAATGTTACCATCTGGTCTCCAATAAAAACATCTGGTCTCTTTTTCGCTGTCGGGGTCACATTCCAGTTGGATGTGGTGGTTAGTCGGTGTTCTATTCAGTTTAACTTAGTAGAGACGTTAATGTTTTTTTTAAGTTATTTTGTTGAATGTTACGAAAAAGGCGATAACTCTTGAATGATCTCCAATAGAATCCCAAGGCTCCGCGGAACACGGTTCAAGAAAAGATGCTTTAGAATGTGAATAACATTCGTAATATTCCAGCTAAACGCACTTAGAGTTAAATTCTATACAGGATTCTTTTTAAAAGAGTGCCAGATATCTTTCAGGATGTAGCCTAGTATTGGTGAAAACTAAAAGAAAGGATACTGTAATGATATGCCCAGAAACCATCACCTGTTGAGATGTTGGACAATCTGTCCCGTTCTCTCATTCCCATCTGTCTGTTATGTAGAAGTAGACACTAAAGGCAGTTCTGCAAGTGGTTAACACGCATCCTGACTTTTTTCAGCCCTCCTCCACAGTGAAGCACACACGTCGTCAGAGACACCTGGTCCTGTTCGGATTGTCAGGCGTATTGATCAGACTTTTTGAAACGTCTGCACATTGTCGATATGTTGGGCATACACCAATGCCTTTGCGTGTAACCTTAGCCAGATATCCAACGAGTATCCGACCAATTCATCGCCCATGAAACATTGTAGTGAGGTACTATTGCACGATCCGTAGAGAAAGGATTGGTGCCCCGTCATGCATAAACAACAGGCGCTTTTCTGATAGGACAACAGTCTTCAATAGCGCTGGTAATTCTTCAGGCAGAAGTCGGTGATACACAGCACCTGTTAAACTGTATGACCCTGTGAGTCTTTAATCGACAATTCGTGCCCATGTATTGACACTGAAGCGATCCTGCTGCCTCACCTCCATGATTGCTCGAAGTTTTGTGTCTGCTTACACGTGTGTATTGTGGTAATTTACTATGCCATCTCCTGTGAATCCTTCCTCATCTGTACATTAAATGTAGGCTGTGAACAGTGAATCTTCTCCAGCTCTTCATCGGAACAATCCCTCTACTTCTGATCAGTACTACCTCCTGCAGGAATATGTGACACTGCAAACACCCATATGTTAGGTGAAAACGATTAAATTTAGACCGACTATCTTCCATCACTGCGTAAGATGGAAAATTACGCGTTGCAGCAACGCGACGTGAGCAGCGCCAGAGATGTCCCGGACCGCAGGCTGGCTTCCAGTGAGGGCAGCGGAGTGGCAGTTCGCCTCGCCTTGCCTGCGCTCCACGAGAGCGTCGCTGTGCCGCTCCTTCCACTGGGGCCATTCCGCCGCGGCGCAAAGTAGGACCGTTCCCCGCCGCCAATCGCGGCGATTGCCACCTGCGGCCGAGATAAAAAGTTAATGCCTTCCCCCGGCCAGCGGTAGCACGTGGAACCGGCAGCACTCGCGTAAGAGCTGCAGTCTGCTGCGGCATCACTGCCACGATAGGCGCCGGAATTTTAGGCGCGCCACCCGCAGGGCGCCACCAAACAACACCGCGAGGCGATACGGCTGCTAGCCGAAACGCTACTGCCTTCCCTGCTAGCTGTGATCTTGGTATGTGTGCCATACCCACAGTATATCCTACAAGAGAGCACCAAATCTGTATAGCTCTCGAGATTCAGTTACACTCACATTTCTGGCGAATGAGAAAAAATTCATACGAACGTAGGTTTCTTCGGCCATTGTCACTGTAAGTAGGCTGTTTATGTTTTCTCTATGTAAGTAGGCTGTTTATGTTTTCTCTATGTAAGTAGGCTGTTTAGGTTTTTTATTGGTAACGACACCTCTGTATGAAAATCACTGGCTGTGCTGTGTGCAGTCTGTGGCTGCTTTGCATTGTTGTAATACTCGCCATTGTAGTGTTAGGCAGCTGGATGTGAACAGCGCGTAGCGTTGTGCAGTTGGAAGTGAGCCGCCAGCAGTGGTGGATGTGGGGAGAGAGATGGCGGAGTTTTGAAATTTGTCATGAACTGCTATATTTATTTATGATGATATCAAGGTAAATACATTGTTTGTTCTCTATTAATATCTTTCATTTGCTAACTATCCCTATCAGTAGTTAGTGCCTTCCATAGTTTGAATCTTTTATTTAGCTGGCAGTAGTGGCGCTCGCTGTATTGCAGTAGCTTGAGCAGCGAAGATTTTTGTGAGGTAAGTGATTTGTGGAAGGTATAGTTTAATGTTAGTCAGGGCCATTCTTTTGTAGGGAATTTTGAAAGTCAGATTGCGTTGCGCTAAAAATATTGTATGTCAGTTTAAGGACAGTCTTGTAAGAATTGTTCAAAGGGGACGTTTCATATGTCGACCCTTAGCCTAGGATACCTCACTGGAATCTTCTGATTTTTTCTTGTAGTTTGTGTATTTAGTGTAGCTTTTGTTTATTGCTAGCGCGTAATTGTAGAGAGAATCTCCTTTGTAGTTGTAGCCTTTCATTGTTGTACAGTAAAACAGTTGTGGCATGCATATAGATTTGCACCAAGTATTTCGCAGCTGTAATTAACTAGATATTATTTTCAGTGTTATGTTAATGTGTTCTCTTATTTTTGCTCTTCAAATTGTGTTTTTCTGTGTTGTCGTGTGAAATACTGTGACAATAATGGCGTGTGAAATACGTAATACTAGGCTCCAAAGTAAACTGAGAAATGACAGTGAAAATGAAAGCAGTGTGTTAGCGCCACCGAGTAATGAATTAACTGATGTTCAAAGTAGTAATTTGGTAATTGTGCATAGGGAAATGGAGCGGGCGGCAAACAATGGCGTGGACAGTGAAACAATTAGTGAAGAGGGAAGCATTATCGATCGATCGGTCGGCAATAGCTCGCCTCAGGAAGCCGAAATGACAGAACACAATATTGCAAATACTGCAGACTCAGGTTTTGGGTTCTCACCGTTTTCTCAAATGAGTCAAGACACATTTTCCGCTTTTCAAAATGTGAATGTTGCCGGTGCAACTTCACTGCCGAAAAGCACTGAGGAACATGTTTCAGACACCAGTGCATTGTTATTACAATTAATGCAACAAATGGGACAAAAGCTTCAAAAAGTTAGACACAATGGAACAAAATCAGAGACAAACACAGCAAAAGCTTCAAAAGTTAGACACAATGGAACAAAATCTTAAAAAGTTAGACTCATTGGAGCAAACTCTTAAACGAACATGTGAGGATTTAACTGCTGAGTTACATCACATTGAATCGAAATGTCAAAAAGTCTGTAATGACGTAAAAACACAAATTTGTGAGCATTTCCAACCTATTTTTTCGCGTCATGAAAATGCACTACAGAATCACGAAGCAGCCATAAAAGAACTGCAAACTATTGTTCATGAAAATCATGAGACCTTGCAAGCAAAATTTGACTCAGTTGCATCTACCGATACGGTTATGCAACTTGCAAAAACTCAGGAAAACTTAAAGGTCACAGTAGACACGATTGCAACACAAATGGACACTCTGAAACTTGGTTCAGAAAAACATAGAGAGGAAATGATTTCACTATCGGATAAAGTAGCCGAACTTTCAGATCAGTTCACTAACTTATCTACAAAGGTAGATGATGATCTGAATGACACAACACCTGTAGCCTTCATGGACACTGAAGAGTATGAACAAATTAGAAAATTCAAACAAAATCAAAATCAAATCAATACACAGTACAAAAGAGAAATCCGGGAAGTGCAAGATCAGTTGGCACAAGTAGTACAAGAATTACGTATTTCAGAGGACACTCGCGCCCCAATACGGGAAGAGGGACATACAAATACGGAACAGACACAAAATAACAACACAGGGCACTTCGGAAATTGTGAAAGAAGTTGGCAAGGTACGCCGAATTTTGAGATGGAACCGCCGAAACGACGTAACAATGACCGACATGCGACTTGCCGACATGATGATTTTGACTATAAGCTGTTCATTACTACACGTAAATTCAAAACATTTAAGAATTCTGACAACGACATTCATCCACAAGCATGGCTCCATCAATTCTCGCATTGTTTTCCTCCCAACTGGTCGTTAGAACACAGATTAGAATTCATGTGTGGCTATTTAGAGAATGAACCAGCTGTAAGAATGCGATCGGTCATTCACGATTGCCACAGTGAAGGAGAATTTTACCATGCCTTCCTCTCAGCATATTGGTCTCAAGCTACACAAGACCGTGTAAAACGTAACATCATAATGATGAAACACTTCGAACAATCTGAATTTTCCAGTCTTGTGAAATATTTTGAAGACATGTTGCACAAGAATCAATACCTGTCAAACCCATACAGCCCCTCAGAACTCATCCGCATTTGCTTACTCAAATTGCCTGAACATTTACGACATATTATTTTAGCAGGACGTTGCAAAGACGACATTGAAGCATTTCAGGGACTCTTACAAGAATTAGAAATTGACACATACCGTCGCGGGATGCGAAAACAGGAAAACAATCACTACAGGTCACATCCGTCACAATTCCGTGACGACAGAAATGATAACTGGACGCGACAAGGCTATTATCACAACACAAATCGTGACCAAAACAGACACCACCCGTATGACAACCGTTGGCAGAGTAGTAATAACTACAGGGAAAGATCACCTCTCCGTGGTAATGACTATCACAGAGACAATAAGAGAAACAGACAATATGGGAACCAAAATAAATACTATCAAGGGAGACAGAATAACTTTAGACGCAACGGACCAGCGCGCAGTTACGATTCAGGGAGAAATTCGCCACCATGTGACCGACAAGAAAGAAACTATGGCATCTACCGACATGACGACAGACGATATGATCGTAACGACAGACCTGAATTGCATCAGAACTGGCGGGATTCAAACAGAGCAGGGCCCTCTCGTCACGATGAATTGGCAGAAGTTAGGTCTCCTAACCCCAATAACGACGCGCGCCAACAAAGAGACAGACAATGACTCGCACAGCAGGCAGCCGCGTGCGCCCGCTGGCTCAGGGAAAAATAACAAAGACGCTAGCCTTGAGAAAAGATTTAGCATTCTTTACCGACGTATACCACATGATAATTGCGTTGAAGTTGAAAGTCTGCGTACTAGGAAGAGTAAAGGATTACACCACATTTCACATGTAAAACCGTTTATTGAAAGATAATCTGCTTTTTAACTTTGTCTTTGCCATAAAACTTTTCACTTCACATTTCTAGTATGCTTTGTCACATTTAGAATCTGTTAACATGTAACAATGTTTGAAGTGAAATATCCAGTCAAGAACCAAGAGAACTTATTGAAACAGAAATGACGAATGCATTGCTATAGTGAACAGACGTCACAGTGTTATTGTGTGTGTACATTCTTGCTTGTTTGTTGCACGATTACGTAACGACTATAAGGCTCACATACTTAGAACATTTACCAGTACTGCTAAGGAGATTTTAATGCAACATTTTGGTTTATTTGAAAATACATTCTGAATTTAATGTGCTTTCTGAGAGATACCAGATGACACAGAGGTTAGTTTATGTGACAGCTACACGATTTTTATCACGACGCTACTAATGAGTGACAATTTACAATGTTGCTTTTGCAGTGTATCTGTTTTATATCTGCACAGTTTTCTGAATTCTTCTAGGAAGAAAAACATGTTTTAGTAGTAACTTTTGTGGTATAGCAACAATGAGACAGCCTTTTTCGTGGCATAACAATACGTTACTGTACAGTACTTTCCTCATCACGGCAATAAGCGTAATAACTAAGATATCTATACGCAAAGCATTTCACTTTTGTGTATCATGAGGTAAGTACATTGACTTTAGCAGAACTGTGCTTACAGAGGACGATAACTACGACAGTTCCACAGAATTATCTTACAGCAAGACGCGCATTTAGCGCTACAGGACACGCATTTGAGTGATTAATCTTATACTTAAAACACTTATTTTCAAAGATTTTTTAATTACAAAGAAAATTTTCCGTGATACATTTCATTCCATTGCTGTAATTTGTAACACCTGAGGGTATAATTACATTAATCCTCAGGGGGGTACACGCTTACTTTGTGTACCATGTGTGTGGCAACCACAAGGAACCCTAGCTAATATGGTATTTGCTTATATAACTTTACACATCGGTACCATATTTCTCTAACACACAAATTACACAGCTATCTGATCATGTAACTGAGAGATAAACTTTTTTATTACATCAGTGACACATGTTTACGCAATTACACAGTTGGGTAACTTCACACTTATGAAACTGTATTTTGTCTGTACTTTGTAAACTGATCATATTTTTTCGGACACATTGTGATGCTATGAGAGCTTTGAATGATGTATTTGGTATGAGATCATGATTTTTAAAGTACGTTTGAGGCAGCTGACACTTTTGACATGAGCAGAGAATTTTTTTAGGCTTAGAAATTATTGGAGGAAGTTACGACGATTTTGAGATTTGACTGAAGTGTTATGATGTTATTATTACGACGATGATGTGTATTATGTTGTTGAGGAATGTTTATTATGCTACGTATTTCTCATGATGAAATATTGAAGAAGTGTCGACGAATATGTATATGTATAATGAGGTAAGGAATAATGAGTCGTGTTTAGGGACTCTGATTTATGAAAAGGATGTTGGAAACCAAGAAACGTACTTTAAGAGTTATGAAATGTGTGACTGTATCACAATGCTGACCAATATTTTTTTTGGACACTTACATTTATAGGATTTTGTTTCTACAGATTTGCAACGCTAATTCTTGACTTGTGAAATATTTCTATGTGAGACTGTCACTGTAGCGTAAACTGCTGTCGTAAATATTTCCATACGAAAGTTAAGTGACCACCTGCACGTAATGCGTTGTGGCGCCCAGCTGGGCCAGCCGCCCGGGGAAAAAGCCATTAGGTGGAGAAAAAAAAAAAAAAAAAAAAGACGCCATTAATCTCGCTTCTGACATTCCTTTGTAGAAAGCATCGCAAAAACGACACGGTCGAACTTGAAAACATATGATTACACTGGATGCCTAATGAAATGACGAGAAATATTTTTACATCTGCACACCTGATTATGACAAGCGTCTTTCTATGAGAGTTGAGAGAATTTCTACTGACTTACGAAATGCCACATAGCTATTGAATGATGTTTTTATGCTTTGGTTTGTGTAATTGCTTATTTCATTTGATATCTGGTTTCCAGCTGTGTTGCAGCATTGCTTTTATAAAATGAAATGCATTTGCTAATGTGAACACTTTCTGTCAACAGATCTATTAAATAATTATTTTATGATCCACATTCTTTAAAAAAGGAGCACTTGGAAAGGAAAGAACAATAAGAAGGAACTAGTAACAGTAACACGTAATTTTCTTTTCAAGTACATGGTAATATTTCTTTTACAATAAGTTGTTGTGGTGCACCACTTTAATTACATAGACATTAAGATTTGATTATACATTTCCCTTATCTGCATTGTTGTCTTTACTGTAATATTTTTTCTGCTTGCGCTATGTCATGTTTAGGTATAAGTTGCTGCTGTTTGCCAGGCATAGTGTTATTGAATTTGACTTTTGCTCATTTATGCTGCTAGCTTTGCCAATTTGCATTTTTTGCATTGCTGTTTGTGTTGATTTGTTATGTGATGCTGCATTGCCTCGTCCCTTAGTTTAGCATCTGAGCTCAGTAGATTTAAGTTAGCTTAAGAGGGGGTAGACTATAGAAGAGAATGAGTTGCGATGAATGGGAAGAAATGCATTGAGAAAACAGGTTTAGGTAGGATTTTCTTGGAAATAAATGTTGAGGTAAGAAATGTGTGAACATATAAATACAGAAAGCATGCTTAGATAGAATTTTTTGGTGGAAACAAAGGATGAAATAAGAGGAAAGATATATGAAGTTTTGGGTTGGACTGCAGTACCAAAGGTTACACTGAAAACGAACCCTGTCCTTTCCTATTGGTGTTATCCCACTATGTGTGTGTGTACCCTTGTGTATTTGTTTTCTTCCTGTCTCTGTGTAGTTTCATAGAATTTTTTCTTCTTTTAATATTAAGCTACATTCACTATGATGAGGAATACTGTTATCCTCGAATATAATTGGCATTAATAATGTGTTATTTACTTTGTAAAGATGTTTAGACATTATTTACTCTGTTTTGTGTTAATGCTCATGTGTGAAGTTGATGTTTCAAAAGTTATTCTGATCTTTTATCTATGTACTTATGTCATAATTCCTGTAACACTGATGTATATGTCTATTTCTATTCTTTTGTAAAGCCTGTACTACAAATGTTATCTGTATTGTTATGTTTTTAATGATGTATTTTGTACCTTTGTAATTGTATTCTTACATCATCAAATTGTAATTGTCACCAGTTCATGATATTATTAACTTGTTAGTTACATTTCACTGCACACGTTTCCGTTGGTCATAGTATATGGACAATATGTGAGAAGTAGGGACTGTTAGTGTTTGCACGGGTGTTTATAATTCAGCAAGGGACTGGATAACAGCATTGCTGGTTCTAAGGACAATTCCAGAAACTTTGTGAGTGCACAAGTGGTGGTTTATGGACTTGCTATATTATCCGCAAGACTCTTCAATGGTGATTGTGCACCTGCACAGTCACAACAGATGGCTGCTGGCTATCTCTACAAGGACTACAGTGGGTCTGCATCTATGATGACCCACCAATACCATTATCTCTACAAGGACTACAGTGGGTCTGCACCTCTGGTGTCCCACCAATACCACAATCTCTACCAGGACTCCAGTGGGTCTGCTCTGTGATGACCTACCTACCAATATTCTTCAAAACGTCGACTGACTCTGCTGTGGGTTTACTCTGTTGTGGCCCATTACCTGTCTGCATGTCGAGTCAGCACTGTCTTTCCGTTGGAAGGACAACACTACTTCTTCAAGACTGCATGGAAATCCACTACTTCCGTGTGCATTTTCTTCTACTGCTCAGACTTTGAGAAAAACACTATATTTTACCGTAATGAATGATCAGGACTGTCTTTATGGACTGTGAGAAAATTTTAGCTTTTGACCAACATTGTATCAATAAGTGTGTGCATTTGATTTCTTTGTTATTGTAATTATGACAAAATTTTATCAAATCATTATTGGCCACTGCCCAAAAAAAATTTGTAAAATTTTTGTGGGGAGCATGGGGGCTATGTAAGTAGGCTGTTTATGTTTTCTCTATGTAAGTAGGCTGTTTATGTTTTCTCTATTTAAGTAGGCTGTTTAGGTTTTTTATTGGTAATGACACCTCTGTATGAAAATCACTGGCTGTGCTGTGTGCAGTCTGTGGCTGCTTTGCATTGTTGTAATACTCGCCATTGTAGTGTTAGGCAGCTGGATGTGAACAGCGCGTAGCGTTGTGCAGTTGGAGGTGAGCCGCCAGCAGTGGTGGATGTGGGGAGAGAGATGGCGGAGTTTTGAAATTTGTCATGAACTGCTATATTTATATATGATGATATCAAGGTAAATACATTGTTTGTTCTCTATTAATATCTTTCATTTGCTAACTATCCCTATCAGTAGTTAGTGCCTTCCATAGTTTGAATCTTTTATTTAGCTGGCAGTAGTGGCGCTCGCTGTATTGCAGTAGCTTGAGCAGCGAAGATTTTTGTGAGGTAAGTGATTTGTGAAAGGTATAGTTTAATGTTAGTCAGGGCCATTCTTTTGTAAGGAATTTTGAAAGTCAGATTGCGTTGCGCTAAAAATATTGTATGTCACTTTAAGGACAGTCTTGTAAGAATTGTTCAAAGGGGACGTTTCATCACAATCAAATTGGTTCAAATGGCTCTGAGCACTATGGGACTCAACATCTTAGGTCATAAGTCCCCTAGAACTTAGAACTACTTAAAACTAATTAACCTAAGGACATCACACACATCCATGCCCGAGGCAGGATTCGAACCTGCGACCGTAGCAGCCTCGCGGTTCCGGACTGCAGCGCCAGAACCGCTCGGCCACCGCAGCCGGCCTTGTCACAATCAATAAAATTTTTCTGGGTTTGTGACCTTATTGTCAGTATGTAAAACTACCAACGTTTCGGTCACTGTTGCAAGTAACCTTCGCCAGAGTGTTTTGTTTATTGCCGAATGAGAAAAAAAAAGGCTCTGAGCACTATGGAACTTAACATCTGAGGTCATCAGTCTCCTAGAACTTAGACCTACTGAAAACTAATTAACTTAAGGACATCACACACATCCATGCCCGAGGCAGGATTCGAACCTGCGACCGTAGCAGTCGCGCGGTTCCGGACTGAAGCGCCTAGAACCGCTCGGCCATCAGCGGCCGGCGCCGAATGAGAAAACTTTGTTTCTTGTGTACTTGCAGACGTGGCTGCTATTCAGTTCTGATAGGCTGTTAAGGACGAAGGATAGGGATGTTATATGTTCTTTATTGGTGTTTTTCTATTTCTTTTCATTAGTGGAAACCCTACGTTGCATTACTGCTTGTGATTGGCGGAAATCGGTGAATGGAAAACCAGGTGGCAGTTGTGACTTGGCTTTGTTTTCCTGCTTTCTAGCGCGCAGTACTCTATGTACCTGCTGTCGCTGCGGTCTCCAGCAAATGGTTCAAATGGCTCTGAGCACTATGGGACTTAACTTCTGAGGTCATCAGTCCCTTAGAACTACTTAAACCTAACTAACCTAAGGACATCACACACATCCATGCCCGAGGCAGGATTCGAACCTGTTACCGTAGCGGTCGCGCGGTTCCAGACTGTAGCGCTTAGAACCGCTCGGCCACTACGGCCGGCTGCTGGGGTCTCCCGCGAGCGTGTGTGTATTGCTCCACATGAGCTGTCGTCCCGTAACGCTGTTATAGCTGGCAGCCAAGACGACAGAAGTCAATACCCGTCTTCACAGTTCATTTTGGAGGGTACTATGCTTTCGATTACCACTGAAGCCCTATGGTTCTTTTACACAACGTCGGTGGTCGTGTCTGGATAAACTGTCATCCAGACGAACGGCTGCACCACGGACGCTGGCCGTGGCAGTAGTATTATGCTTCGGGGGACACTGTTACAGCTTTGGATTACGTGAACATTGTTGCGGACCATCTGCATCTTTCTTGTGTGATATCTTCTCCGACGGCAAAAGCATCTTGCAGCAGGCTAACTGTCCTCTTCATAAGGTTAGAGTGGCATCATCGAGAACTCACTCTGATGTGTTGGTCACACGTCTGGAAAGCTAGCGGGCGCCAACTCATTGCTCAAAAACCAACAGTTTCTGGGAAATGTGTACCTATGCCGCAAGGAATGGAATGGGACTTGTTATATTCGCCAGCCATTCATAGACACCATGTCCCCGAGTGTCGTTTGAATTTTTACGGATGACAATGCACCCTGTCACCGTGCCACAGCTGTACGCGATTAGTTTGAAGAACATTCTGAACAATTCGAGTGAATGATTTGGCCGTCCAGCTCGCCAGAAATGAGTCTATCGAAGATTTACGGGACATAATCGAGTGGTCAGTTGGTGCACAAAATACTGAACCGGCAACAGTTTCGAAATTACGGACGGCTATAGAGGCAGCATGGCATAATATTTCTGCAGGGGATTTCCAAGGAATTTTTGGGAGCATATCACATGGAGTTGCTGTGCTACGCCGGAGAATAGGAGGTCAGACTCGATATTAGAGAGTATCTCATTACTTTTGTCACCAGGGTGTATTTCTGTAGTGACATCTGTTATTAATTAAAATACTTGATCACTTCGTTGTAAATAGTCGCAGTCACAGGAGTCTTGTATCAGAAAGTATATGCTTTGCAGTTTTGCTTTTTGCAAAACGCGGCTGCGGAGTTGTGTACATGCGAAAAGACGTGCAACTGACCGCCCAGATGAACCAAGGAGTTACCAACTGCGTCTCCTCAATGACTGTTCCACCGAGCATTACTGCATTTGGGCCTCCGCAGCAGGTGCCTGGCTCATGCATCCATGCTGGCTGCTTTTAAATCCATTCTCTTAGTTAATAACGTTGATAATGAGTTGCATTTATGCTCAGTTTCTTATCGAATGAATGAAAATGTGCTTTCCATGTGCTGACGTTATCCACCACACTATTTGCTAAGCTATTCAGCTATTGCGTAACATATGCAGTAAAGTGTTACATGACAATCACAATCATGTAGGAGGACAGAACGGAGCTGAGCTTCGTTATCTTGCATGCATATGAAAATCCATCACAGCTCGCAAGATATAAGAACGTTCACAATTACGACACGTGACGAGCAAATATCGGAAACTAGAACCATCCTAATAAACTAGACGAGTAAATGTTTATCGTCACCCACGGCGCGGTCACAGACATGTCTAAACACGACAGCTCCTCTCTGCCGTTCTGTCAGGTCTCCACGTAGACTCACCTACCTGCGCTGACTCCAGACAAAAAAAGTCTTCTCTCCCCAGTTCTATTCAGTACCTCATCATTAGTTACGCTATCTAGTTATCCAATCTTCAGCGCTCTTTCGTAGCACCACGTTTCAAAGGTTCTATTCTCTTCTTGTTTAAACTGTTTATTGTCCATATTTCACTCTCCAATCTTCAGCGCTCTTTCGTAGCACCACGTTTCAAAGGTTCTATTCTCTTCTTGTTTAAACTATTTATTGTCCATATTTCACTTCCATACATGGCTGCACTTCATACAAGTACTTTCAGAATAGACTTCCTAACGCTTTAATTTATATTCGATGTTAATAAATTTCTCTCCTTCAGAAACGTTTTCCTTGCCATTGCCAGTCTACATTTTATACCCTTTCTACTTCGGCCATCATCTGTTATTTTCCTGACCAAATAACAAAACCTCTCTGCTAATTTTAGTTTCTCATTTCCTAATCTAAATCCCTCAGTATCACTCTATGTACCTCGACTACATCCTTATCCTTGTTCTTGTTCTGTTGATTTTCATCTTATATTCTCTTATAAAGACACTGTCCATTCTGTATAGCGGCTCTTCTTTGCTGTCTCTGACAGAATTACAGTGTCATCGCAATACTCAGAGTTCTTATTTCTTCTCCCTCGACTTTAATTCCTATTTAAATTATTTTTCCATTATTGCTTGCTCAATGTACAGAGTGAATAATGTCGGACACAGGCTACCACCTTGTCTCACTAACTTTCCAACCGCCACTTCCCTTTCATGCCCCTCGACGCTTATAACTGCCGTCTGGTTTCTGTACAAGATGTAAATAGCCTTTCGCTCCTTATATTTTACCCCTGCTACTTCCAGAATTTCGAGAAGAGTAGCCAACATTGTCAAAAACTTTGTGTAAGTCTACAAAAGCTATAAGCGTGTTCGTCTTTCCTTAAACTATGTTCGGAGGTAAGTCGTAGGGGCAGTATTGCCTTGCGTGTTCCTACATTTCTCCTGAATTCAAATTGGTCTCCCCTGAGGTGAGTTTCTATCAGTTCTTCTATTCTTCTGTAAAGATTTCGTGCTAGTATTTGCAATCATGATTTATTACACTGATAGTCACATCTGCATTCTTTGGAATTGGAATTATTACATTCTCCCTGAAATTTGAGGGTATCTCGCCTCTCTGATACATCTTGCACACCAGATGCCTGGCTTTCCAAGGCTATCAATAATTCTGACGGAACGTCGTCTACTTCTGCGGCATTGTTTCGACTTAGGTCTTTCACTGCTCTGTCAAAATCTTCTCTCTGTATCACGTCTGCCATGTAATCCTCAACTACGTCCTCTTCCCCTTCTAACTTTTTGCCTTCAAGTTCATCTCTCCTGTACAGACCCTCTACATTACTTTTATCAATCTGAAAAGATAATTAAAGACTCAACGGTTAATGTTTAATTCAAGGAAAGTTGGACACTATCGCTTTAGGAGAGGTAGGAACTTCTAATAATAGTTGTTTTGGTTAACATTCCCGAAGTTGGCTTCACAGCTCTTCATTCCTCTGTATCCTTCATTTTAGTACAACTCTAGCGCCCAACATTATCGAAGATAAACCGTGTACACTTACATCGAGGACTGTACTTACGACTCGCCCCACTGTAACTCAAGCTACAGCTTTAAGCATCACCTCATTCAATTTCTGGATAGACTGAAATATGCTGTTGTTAAACCATTGTATAAAAATGTGGGCAGGTCTGATGCTCACTTCTGACAACTTTACTCAACATTCTTGAAAAAGTAATGTATTCAGGAGTAGCTTCATATATTTGTAAAAATGAAGCACTAGGAAAATGGCAGTTCGGTTTTCAGAAAGGATTTTAAATAGAAAACGCTGAATATGCGTTCACTCATCAAATATTAAATGCTCTGACTAAGCGAAATCACCCATTGCGACCTTTTGTGATCTGTCAAAGGCTTTTAAGTGCGTGAATCATAAAATTCTTCTAGATTAGCTGAAGTGTTGTAGTGTGTATGAGTGGGGCAGTGCAGATATGGTTTAATGCATATTTAACTGTAAGAGTACAGAAGGTTGAAATTAACACTACAGTTTGTCTACAAAAATTAGCGGACTCCTCTAACTGGAGAGGTATCAAGCATGGTGTCCCACAGGGATCAGTCATGGGGCTCTGATTGTTCTTAATATGTGTTAAGGACTTGTCACTCTATATTCATGAAGATGCAAAGCTAGTTATTTTTGCTGATGATACAAGTATAGTAATCACACCCAACAAACAAGAATTAGCTGACAAATTGTAAATAATGTCTTTCAGAAAATTATTAAGTGGTTCTCTGCAAATGGGATCTAAATTTTGAGACAACATAGTATACAGTGTGGTCCATTGATCGTGACCGAGCCAAATATCTCACGAAATAAGCGTAAAACGAAAAAACTACAAGGAACGAAACTTGTCTAGCTTGAAGGGGGAAATCAGATGCCGCTATGGTTGACCCGCTAGATGACGCTGCCGTAGGTCAAAGGGATATCAACTGCGGTTTTTTTTTTAAATAGGAGCCTACATTTTTTGTTACATATTCGTGTAGTACGTAAAGAAATATGAATATTTTAGTTGGACCACTTTTTTCGCTTTGTGATTGATGGCGCTGTAATAGTCACAAACGTTTAAGTACGTGGTATCACGTGTAGTTCGCCTTCCGTAATGTTCGCACATGCATTGACAATGCACTGACGCATGTTGTCAGGCGTTGTCGGTGGATCACGATGGCAAATATCCTTCAACTTTCTCCACAGAAAGAAATCCGGGAACGTCAGATTCGGTGAACGTGTGGGTTATGGTATGGTGCTTCGACGACCAATCTACCTGCCATGAAATATGCTATTCAATACCGCTTCAACCGCACGCGAGCTATGTGCCGGACATCCTGTTGGAAGTACATCGCCATTCTGTCATGCAGTGAAACATCTTGTAGTAACATCGGTAGAACATTACGTAGGAAATCAGCGTACATTGCACCATTTAGATTGCCATCGATAAAATGGGAGCCAATTATCCTTCCTCCCATAATGCCGCACCATACATTAACCCGCCAATGTCGCTGATGTTCCACTTGTCGCAGCTATCGTGGATATTCCGTTGCCCAATAGTGCATATGATGCCTGTTTACGTTATCGCTGTTGGTGAATGACGCTTCGTCGCTAAATAGAACGCGTGTAATTTCTCTTGTGCCCAGTGGCAGAACTGTACACGACGTTCAAAGTCGTCGCTATGCAATTCCTGGTGCATAGAAATATGGTGCGGGTGCAATCGATGTTGATGTAGCATTCTAAACACCGACGTTTTTGAGATTCCCGATTCGTGCGCAATTTGTCTGCTACTGATGCGCGGATTAGCCGCGACAGCAGCTAAAACACCTACTTGGGCATCATCATTTGTTGCAGGTCGTGGTTGACGTTTGACATGTGGCTGAACACTTCCTGGTCCTTAAATAACTATCAGGCGAACGGTCCGGACACTTGGATGATGTCGTCCAGGATACCGAGCAGCATACATAGCACTCGCCCTACATCAACACGATATCGAACTTTTCCGCAATCGGTAAACGCTCCATTTTAACACGGGTAATGTATCACGAAGCAAATACCGTCCGCACTGGCGGAATGTTACGTGATACCAAGTACTAAAACGTTTGTGACTATTACAGCACCATCAATCACAAAGCGAAAAAAGTGGTCCAACTAAAATATTCATATTTCTTTACGTACTACACGAATATGTAATAAAAAATGGGGGCTCCTATTTTAAAAAACGCAGTTGATATCCGTTTGACCTATGGCAGCGCCATCTAGCGGGCCAACCATAGCGCCATCTGGTTTCCCCCTTCAAGCGAGAGGAGTTTCGTTCTTTGTAGTTTTTTCGTTTGACGCTTATTTCGTGAGATATTTGCCCCGTTCACTATCAATGGACGACCCTGTATACAGTTCTGTACAGCAAAAGGCATAACACGATTAATAAATTTAGACTTTGAACAGAAGTCTGTTGCTAAGACAGAACGTTCAAAATTTCTGGGTATGTGCGTTGATGAGAAACTGAATTGGAAGAAACACATTAATGATCTGCTGATATGTTTAGGTTCCGCTACTTATGCTATTAGGGTTATTGTAAATTTTGGTGATAAATGATCAGTAAATTAGCCTGCTGTGTCTATTTTCATTCACTACTGTCATATGGCATCACATTTTGGGTTAATTCACCATTAAGAGAAGAAGTATTCATTACACAAAAGTGTGTAATCATAATAGTAGCTGGAGCTCAGCCAAGAACACTTTGCAGACATTTGTAAAGGAACACGATATTCATATGAAATTTGTTGTTAATAACCCATTCCAGTTCAAAAATAATAGCAAAATCCATAGGTACAACACTAGAAGAAAAGATGCTTTCACTGTGTTGGGTTAGATCCGACTTTGTCACAGAAATGAGTGAATTATCCTGTCTCAAATATCTTTTGTCTTTTGCCAAATAGCATCAAAAGTCGGACAGACAGGCAACCAGCATTTAATAACATTTTTTGAATAAAAGTTCCTTTACTCAATAGATGAATTTTCAGATATGAAGCAGTAATTATATAAAAAGAAGAAAAGGACCAATTCGTCTAAAGAAAACTTATGCACTCAACTGTTCTCTCTTGGAAGTGAACACAAAGTAAGACCAGTTTCAATAAACGCTGAAGAAGACACTCACCTTTTTTTAGAGTCATCAGACGTTTGAATGATTTGATGCACCGCACCACAAATTCCTTTCCTTTGCCAACCTCTTCAACTCAGAGTAGCACTTGTATACAACATCCTTAATTATTTTAAATGATAATTAAATCAAACCCTAAGCTGCCGACAGACGTTGATATACATCAGTGGGGACAGGTGAAAATGGGTGTCCTGACCGTGACTCGAACCTGGGATCTCCCACTTACATGGCAGATGCTCTATCCATCTGAGCCACCGAGGGCACAGAGGACAGTGCGACTGCAGAGATTTATCCCTTGCACGCTCCCTGTGATACCCACATTCCCAACTTAATGTCCACACACTACATTCGTATTGTCCCTGCCCATTACACTCATTACTCACGGCAGACAATCTTACCAAGTCTCGTAAGAGTTCGGGCAACGCGTGTGCATCCGCACAGAAGAAGGTCAATGGCCAGTTAGCTTTAACTATATGAAGATTGTATCTGTTCTTTCGGACATCGAAAAAGGTCTTCCACACAAATATATCGATCGAATTACTGTAGCACTTTTGCAGTCTCACTGTGGAGACACGGAAATTCTACCTGAGGAAAACAATGTTGAGACTTCCAACATTAAAATGTTTTGTCATTAAAATGAGAACTACCCTGCAGATCAGTCGGTTACATCTGTGTATGCGCAGGGGTGCTTTTAACAGGAGCAGAAAGTGATCTCAAAAACAGCTCTAAAACAGATGTAAGATTGGCGGGATCCTCAAAATGTTCTATCAAGGCCTCAATGAATTGTTCAAACCTCGAGTTTTTTTAATGGCGGTGAGCTTATGGAGCAAACTTGTCAAAATCTGTCCCTTCTACAATGCGATTTCCTTTTTAAATGGATCCCCATCCAATCAGAAACAAAATGTTTCTCACGTTGCAGTGTTTTCAGTGTTTTACTATGGCAGTGTGCAGTCAAGTCCACTGAAAATGTAGGGTCTGCAACCATTTCCGGATGCTCTAATTTTTGTTTGTGCACTCCATTTTTCCTTCATAAATTCAACAATAGCGAGTTTAAAACCGAAAAATCATTTCAGTTTAACATCGATAAATCGTTCCAGGCATGTCCCTTGCCTTAACCCACGTACTTTGCAGTGATATATAAAATATCCGTATTCTTTGTTCAGTTCCATGGAAAACTATTGTAGATGGTATAATGCGAGCGACTTCACAGTTTTACTGTTCGTACCACCAATTTCTTCATGTCTGCACGCCTACAAATTTAGCACAAAGCGCTTCTTGATGTACAGAACAATGAATCCTGTGTGTCGATCGTTGTAACTTTTTGCTCTTTCATGGTCAACTAAATCTTTAAATTCTTTCGGCAAAGTACTGAAATATCATTTCTTTGCAAATTTCCAGTACCCGTCAGTTATGCGATTGCATAATAGATACTGAGAACTCTCACCCCTCTCTTCTGTCATCCTTATTCATTTTTCAAGGCTTGTGTCGATAGATCGCTAGACTACATCTTTTTGTGCAAACGGCCCCTGGACCTTTGAACATCCTTCATATCATGAACAAATAGAGAAGGGTAAACAGTGCTGACACCACGATTCTGCCGAACTCAAGGGAGTTGTGACGACCGAAAGAAGACACCACAATACCAAGTGAGTTGTCGCGGTGTACCGAGTACTTACGGTAAGGAACGAACAAAGCCCAAACTCCTTGCGTCGGCCCGCACGCAGCCCGCGGACTCGGCCTGCGTGGAATGTGGCATGCTGTGGCCACCCCTGATTTGAAACATCGCATTGTTGCAGCGTGTATTACGATATCGAAGGAATATCTCGTCTGTCCGCAAGTCCCTGCATCGCTCGATGTAAAAAGAAGTATTTATGATCACCTTTTTTGGTATGTTCGTTTTGTTACTGCTGTTGATATAACTTTGCAATGTAAGTGTGTCTCTTGACATTAAGCTTTTGATGTGAAGCCATTATTTAACAGTCTTAATAACTCAGCTCCATATTTGGAGAGTCTTTTCAGTTTTTGACGTGTACCTTTCTTTGAAGGCGCTGGGAGAAACAAATGCAAAATTGTTACTGTAATTAAATGGCGATTCTTCCTTAAATGTCACGTCCTTTGCCTTACAGTTGGTGTGTCGGTCGGACTTGTAACTAAGTCTGATTGTTATCAGTTTTAAATTAAAATTGTATCTGTGATTCCTCTTTTGTAAGAAGGCTCTCTTAATTGCATTCAGCTGCTGCACACCACCTGCCTGACGCAACAACACAAACTTCCACATGAGACAGCAATTGATTTACATACATACATACATTAATCCTTGTTCCATAGATCATGAATACGAAATTTCGTAATGATGTGGAACGTGTCACTTTAACATAAGTTTTCTTTACACAAAATGATTAATTAACTTTTTTTGTTGTTTACAGTTACTACTTCATATCTAAGGATTCATCTATTGAGTAGAAGTAGTTGTCACTCAAAAATTATTTTATTTTACTTTTAAATATTGGTTGGCTATCTGTCAGACTTTAAGTACTATTTGGCAAATGACCAAACATTTTTATGGCAGCATAATTCACCCCTTTCTGTGCCAAAGTGAGATTTAAACCAGAAGAGTGAGATCATCCTTTCTTCTAGTGTTGTAGCTATGCACTTTGCTGTTATTTTTGAATTGGGATGGGCTATTAATGACAAATTTCGTAAGTGAATATATGTACTGCCAACGTACTGTGAATATCCCGAGCTCGTTAAATAACTGCCTGCAAGGTGATCTTGAGTGGACTCCAGCTATTGTTCTGATTACACGCTTTTGTGCAATGAATACTTTCTCTCTTAATGACGAATGGCCCCAAAATATGATGGCATGTGAAAGTAGTGAATGAAAATAGGCATAGTAGGCTAATTTACTGATATGTTTATCACCAAAATTTTCAATAACCCTAATAGCATAAGTAGGTGAACCTAAACGTATCAGCAGATCATCAATGTGTTTCTTCCAATTCAGTTTCTCATCAACTCACTTACCCATGACACGGCGGTCGACTGGATCCGTTGGGCCTTCCGAGACCTGTTCGGACAGTGCAGTACTGTAGAATATACGGAGGTGTTCAAGGAGCGGTGGAAATTTGATGACCTGTTAAAGTACACTTTCGAGTGCCCACGTCAATATATAAGCAAAACATGGATTAATCACGAAATGACAGCGAAATTATCTGTTCATTAAATAAAGAAAACAAATTATTGGTGCTAATAATGTAACATATAATCCTACGAATGACGTAGAGTACTTGTTGCTAGCTATAATCGAACACAGACGTTTCTTCAGGTAAGGACCAACAGTTCAGCGATTAACGGTCTAGATCAGCCGAGGCCTGGAGGAAGGATACTATTCCATCACAGAAACAGAAAAATACGGACTCTTTGAAGCTATACCTTTGGTTTGCAGTATTATTTGGAAATGAAATGTGGAGTACGTGATATAGACGAGCAGTAACAGTGTACATGAACGACGCTGTTATGAGTAGAAGTTTAAAATTATTGTCACAGTTTAATTAGAAATAAAAAGGAATGTATTGGAACATAGTAGTTCACTGAAATCAGAAATAAATAGCATCGAAATCTTAAAACCGAATGGAGAATTTATCGGAAAAATGGATTAGGCAACATCAGTTTCAGCTTGTAAAAAAAAAAAAAAAAAAAAAAAAAAAAAAAAAAAAAAAAAAACTCAGCAGTGGGTATTGAGCAAATGCAGAATCAGCGTCTCCATAGGTTTCCTCGGGGCAATATCAATTCTTTACGCAGACTAGTGCATGCACAAAATTACCGACACGTTTGTACCAGCTCTGTACAGACATCAATTCACCGCATAGGCTTGAGCAGGCGATGACCAGCTCGCGTCACATCCAGTAACTTCCTGTGATTATCTGGCCACTCGTTGTGTAGCCTTACAAACATAAAAAGAACAGAATAGCACCTCTCATGCTGCTACCCGACAATTTCTTTTTGCTCAGTTACAAGGGGAACGACGATTGTGTTTCCTCGTTTCAATTTCAATGCTGTCGTGTTTTTTCCTCCACATTTCTGAGATTACTGACAACTTGAGAAGTTGTAAGACAAAACAACAGTCTATATAATAATGCTTTTGACAGAGGAACAAGCAAGTCACTGTGCTTGTGGTAGGTATCAGAAACTAACGCTCGCTGTGTAGTCAACTCTCTCTTCGGCTTCAGCAGGGCTGTATTGTGATAGAAGCCAGCTCACACCTGTTGCGTACTCAACCGTCCCAGATAGGGGTTATAGCGTCATTCAGGTACTATGGCACTTCTGGAGTGATCTTGGCTCCAAACCAACTGAGAAAGAGAACGCAAGGTAATGCAGTAGCAAGCACACGACCGCAGAAAATACTACATGCCATCATCTCAAACGTTGGACCTTTTCACAACAACCCCAATAAACAGAAATTTCTGAGTTCTTTTCTTTCGTCACGGCCGGTTAAGGGTCGGGAGTCATTTTAAATTCCTTCTAATTTGTTATTTTATTTTCCTCCAATACTATTCCTGCTTTTTTCTTTCCCTTAACCATGTCAGTCATGTTGTCTTACAAAATTCTACAAACCTTCCAACAGTTTTCCCCAGAAATCATTTCTTTTTGATGCTGTTTATTCTTTTGTGTAGTGTGTTCCTAAATGTCTCCTTATCGTACAGCACTCAGTTTTTCAGGGTTCGTGCTTCAATCGGCAAAAATGGAACCCTTTATTTTCCATCTATCTATCTGTCCGACTGTACAGAAACCTTTCTTCCTCAAGAACATGTAGAGATATCAAGTTGAAATTTGGTTCATATACGAAGCTGTACATTCCATTGACGGTGCGAAAAATTTAAGCTTATAAATCAATGCAGTGAAAAGGTGCTGACTTTTGCGTCACATTTCCATCGTACCAGACAGACAGACAGACGGATAGATGAAAAATTACAAAAAAAGTATTTGTGTAATTTGTTTCGTAAGACCCCTTTTTTATTGCGAACGAGTAAATGTATCATGCTGAACTTTCTGTTACATCTATCACATTGGCGATGTAAAAATTTAAGCTGCTAAGATACGTCCATTTATGTCATATATTTTGATACTCGCAAAATCACTCATCAAAACATGTAGGGGTACTTCCCGTTGACCTAGAATCATGAAATTTGGGAGGAAGCAATGTTCTACAGGATAAGTAAAGGAAAAAATTTCTGAAATGTTTATTACATCACACGAAAACAATTTTTTATTATCTGTCTGTCTGTCTGTCTGTCCAGCGGGTAAGACCCCTTGTGTTCAGGAACGAATAGACCTAACAAGTTGAACTTTATGTGTCACATACTAAGGTCTATGATCCCTTGGCGCTGTAGAAAATTTAAGCATTCAAGTCAATACAATCAAACGTTTATTTATGTCACATTATTTGATAGTTGCTAACCCCATCATCAAAACCTATACGGTACGTCAGGTTGACCTAAAAATCATGAAACATGACAAGAAGCAATGTTTTACAGTACAAGTAAAGGAAAAAATCCAAAAACAGTTTGTTTGAAATTATGTCACAAGAAATTTTTTTTTTTGTCATTTGTTACCCGACTGTCTGTCTATCGATCTGTTAACTATGGATATCGATAACGGGCAAAGTACGTCGAGATTCTCAATTTCCAGGCTGGATGAAGTATCTATATACATAATTAAGTTTATACGGAACCCTATGAGCACTTGGCCAATTATTTTTTTAAATATATTTTCCCAAAGATACTTAAATATTTCATTTGTTAATGTTTTATCTTTCAAAGAACGCCCTTAAGGAGTCAGAAGTCAGAGAAGGCTGTTATTTGTATTTTTTCACAGACAAACAATTTCTGTCTAGCGACCACCGTCAAGTGATGTATTAACATTACAACAGATTAAAGAACGGTCTCTTGGCGTCATGTACATCATGGAAAAATATATCACTCAGTGGATGCATGTACATGCGTGAGATGTTGAAACTGAAAACAGTCATGTACATTGGTGTGCAAAATTTAAGGACGTAAGTAACTTTCGCATGCAGTGTCGCTCCGAAGTGACATAGCTCGATGAAACTTGGTCCATATACAGAAAGAATTGTTACAGTATTTACAGTACAGTACAGTAAAGAAGGTAGCTGAAAGAAATACGTAATGAGACGAACGGAAAATGACATTTTTTTAAGACAATAATAACACCGAAGTCACCGCGATTTATGATGCTCCCCTGGACGTTACAAGACTTGGGGCGTGGTTCTTAAAATGGTGTGTGATAGCCCCACTTGGCAATGTATGCTCTGCAAGGTACTCCCATACTGGCCACAAGGTTGGTTTGCTTCTGGCAGGGCATTCCACTCGTCCAGCAACACCGTTGATAAGTCCCGAATGGTTATTGGTGCACGTGGATGCTGCATTACGTCTTTGCAACGCACCCCACACACATTCGATGGGATTTATGTCGGGTAAACGGAGAAGCCAGTCCTTTCGCCGAATATCCTCTCGTTCCAAAAGCTCCCCAAAGACGTGTTTGGTGCGATCGTACATTATCAGCCACACAGATGAAGTCAGGCCTGAATACACCCATAAAAAAGAGCGAAGGAGTACAGTGTCTCTGTAACGTTGAAGGGAAGTGTACTCTGTTCACAGAATTCGAGGTCAGTACGCCCATGTAAGATTATGCCTCCCAAAATCGTAATATCTGGACCACCAAAACTGTGACTTGTGACAATGTTCCTGGATGCATTACGTGTTCCCACCTTAACACATACAGGCCTAACGGTACGACCAGCACTGTGGAACATCATCCTTTTTGTGGTCCAGGTGTTATTGTGTGGGGAGGCATAAGCTTGCATGGGCGTACTGAGCTCCAAATCTTTGAATACGGTACACTAAGACAATAAGACTTCATCGCCTTAACCACTAACCTACGTCGCTTGTCAGTTAAGCACAAAAGACCAAAACTGGTCACCCCCACGTAACATCTCAGTAGTGGCCTCAACTCGGGGAGGAAAAGAGTCCACAAGTTAAGTTTCTCGTAGTACGCCATCTCCAGATGAAGCCGCTCATTGATTATTAGATCCCGTAGAGCGACCAACTTGCGGTAATTTCGGCGTTTCACATGCAGTTCCATATCTCCCAGAAATTTTCCACATGGGATTAAGGTCAAGTGCTTTAACAGGCCATTCACGGTGTGATAAGGTGAATAAGTATTCGTCAAACGAGGAACCTATGCCTGCAGGTATTTTAACGCGATTGTTGTGATCTTGGAAGATGGGAATGTCCACAGAGTACTCACCATGAAGATGTAGGAAGAAGAGCAACACTAGAGCACCTACAGTGTTGAAATTAATATCCTGGTGCATGTTCATAGTCACCTGGCTGAGTGGATCGAAGTCATGGCGTAAAAAACTCCCCCAAAACATCAAAGAACCACCTCCGTATTGAATTACCCCTTCCATACACCGCGGGTTAAACGTCTCAATGGGTCTCCGATGTAGTCGATGCCTCGTGTCACTTGAAAAGCTACAAAAATCACACTAAACGCCTTCAGCCACGTACTGCCCAATTACTGTGTTGTTTCTCTTACTGACGACGTCCAGCTTTATGTGTCACTGCAAGCAGTAAATAGCTTTTCGCGAGGTAGTGCCCCCCAAAGTCTTTTGCATGCAATCTACAATGTTCGTTCGGAAACTGGTTGATATGGACCTACGTTCAGTGACAGAAGCAAACCAAAGTGTTTTGAGAATGAAGACATAGTCTAAGTAAGCTGTAATCTGTTTACTATCCGTGCAGTTGGCCAATTTCAACCGTGGGTCATTTTTTATCACATATTTTAAGCTTCACGTTTCATTTCATTTTCTGATACATTTCTCGAACAAGTGGACAGGTATATATCGTATTTCTGTGCATACGTAGCGTAAAATAATACAAATGTGTCACATACGCACAGTAATACGATGTATAGCTGTCCATGTACCAGTGATGTATTAGAATGTGAAATGAAGCGTGAAGCTTAACATATGTGCTTGATAATGACTCGCGGTTGAAATCGGTCAATTAGATGGATAATAAACAGATTACAGCCTACTTTGACTGTGTTTCCATTTTCAAAACACGTTGTGGCGATGGACCCCACAAAAATAAAAATTTTAAAAAAATTCCTGGTGTGCTTGAAACCAACCGCCATTCACAATGCGTGACATTCGCCACCGTTCCCTGTCAGAATCCTTTTTACGACCGCTGTTCCCACGCCGTGTTACGTGGCTGTGAGTGGTGCACCATTCCTTCTAGACACGTTGCACAGTCCACGTCGATACACCAAAAGATCAGTCAACTTCATTCACGGTTTTGTCATGGACACTTCCAAACACGATAGCACCTGAAACTTCCTGGTAGATTGAAGCTGTGTGCCAGGCCGAGATACGAACGCGGGACCTTTGACTTTGTCGAGCAAATGCTCTGCCAGCTGATGTACCCTAGCACGACGCACGATCCCTCCTCACAGCTTTGCTTCCGCCACTGCCTCATTTCCTACCTTCCAAAAGGCAAAGTTTCCGAGTTCGAGTCTCGATCTGGCAAACTAGAAGTTTCGAATCAGCTCACACACTGCTGTAGCGTGAAAATTTCTTTCTATAAACACCCCTAGGCTGTAGCTAAGCCACGTCTCCGCAATATCTTTCTTCCAGAGTGCTAGTCCGACAAAGTTTCACAGGGGAACTGTGGAAGGTAGGAGGTGAGGTTCTTGCGGAAGTAAAGCTGTGAGGACTGGTCGTTAATAGTGCTTGCGTAACTCAGTTGTAAGAGCACTTGCCCGCGGAAGGAGACAGTCCAGAGTTCGAGTCTCGGTCCCACATACAGTTGTAAGGACAGACGTAGGGCATAATACATTCTTTTACGTAAACATATATATCTCCAAAAATATTGCAACTAAAATAGTAAAGCTTGAGACTATTACGTACAACATAATGCTTGATATTCTGTGCAGTTTTTGTTTGAAAATGCGCATCGACATACAATTTAAATGGATTTGAATTTTTAATTACCATTATTTCTATAACGTACCTTTTCTCGCAAACTAAACCAGCAATAAAACTGGAACTTCACTGTTTACATCTGCATAAGAGGCTAAAAAAAAGTGTGAAACGGATTTTTGTTGAAGGTCGTAGTTGCTTCGAAATTAATTTTCCAGTTTTGTGTCACCCAGGACTCTCTATTTTTCTCAAGTTTTAAAGGAGAACTTTTCTCAAAGGGAAGATAATGGATGAGTGCTGCACAGGATTATTCAACAAGTAGTTCTTAAGAATAACGCGAAGTTTGAGTATGTTAGTTTTTATTGTTCCTTTTATGGATTAAAAAAGTCAGTTTACGCAGTTTGTATTAAAGTTTCTTTCTGGGGTAATCTCTTCCTCTACCTCCTTTGCCTAGCCAAATTTTGCATTTTTTTCTTCTGATGCCTAAGCTTTGTCCAGTTGCGCTTCATCGATGCTTCTAAGTATCTTCAGTGTGACAGAAACTGGATGTAAGCCTAGTCTCTGTAGACACTTAATCCTACCTACATTTCCACTGTTGAACACAAGACAGGCAACCCATGCAACTATCTTCACAACAATTGAGGACGAAAATACTGTTTTCGGACAACCCATCTATATAAGTTGATTGTAGCTCTCATTTGTATTCTATATTTTCCTATGTACACACAGTTACCACATGCACGTGAAACATTAATCGTATGGGCAAGTATTTCTAAGCCGATTAACCTCGTTTTTGGCACTGTACACAGCATCATAAATTTCTTCACTGATTTTCTTCTTCGATAAACACAGTGACTTTGTCGAACATTGTATGTCAAATAAAACACCTTTTCAGGCGTCTAGTTTCCAACTTTATTTTATTTGGCAAGCGGTTTTACTACATCATCTTCAGGTCCCTAACCGACGCGTAGGAAGATTCTACCTCGGCTGTGACCAAAAAGGGGGCCAGAAAGACTGGTATTAGTAGAGTTTTTCACTAGCGATCACTTCACCTATCATCTGCCGACTGCCATCTGTCGGCAGATGATAGCTGAAGTGATCGCTGTAGCAAAAATCTACTAATACCAGTCTTTCTGGCTCCTGTTTTGGTCACAGCCGAGGTAGAATCTTCCTACGCGTCGGTTAGGGACCTGAAGATGGCGTAGTAAAACGCTGAAACCGATTGCCAAATAAAATAAGATTGGAAACTAGACAGTTGAAAGGTATTTAACTTGAAAGTCTGTATCAAACAGCCGAGTCCCGCAACCATCTCTAAAAAGATGGGCACACAGAGACTTGTCGAACACTGTTCTTCACACTTACGAGCAGCATCTGTAACACCGGTATTCAAATTTCCTGTAGCTTTTACACATGAAATTCGACATTTCCTCACGAATATGCGTTCACTGTTACGATCCATTTAGAGCAAAACAGGTTGATATAGGCAAAACTAAAAACTAAAATAAGTCTGTAGCATGTACTATTCACAAAAACAACGTTGTAAACAAAGAAAAAAAGCAAGGATAATCTTTCTCACAGCCTTCTAGACTCATCTGCAGTTCGTTTCGATTGTGTGAACGAAAAATTAACGCACAAAAAAGATTTCTCGCGTAGAAAAGGTATGGATCACAGCATAGAAAGAAGGGGTGCGGCAGGCGCAGACGCCCAAATAAACTTTCATGTTTCTAGCCAGAATTCGAATATCAAACTTGATGTTATTCTTAAAGAATCAACCTAATAAATTGCGCAATGAAAAAATTCGAATTTTTTCGCTATTTTGAGGGCCCTTAATCTGCCTAGAAGTTGCTTACCAGCGCACACTCCGCTGCAGAGGGAAAATTTCATTCTGGTCACGATAGCTCCTTTCTGCCCCTTCTTTCATTTCTCCACGGGGACCATATTTTTTATGCTGATTCCTGAATCGGACATACACAGCACATCACGCTATGATTTAATTCAGTGGAGAAGGGTCTCAAGACAGCCTCGTACCAGCTCTAAATCATCTTCCAGTCCGCAGCTCCGGGTCTAGGTGTTACCTTCGCTGCTTCTCGATCGTGGGGACCTGGGTTCGAATGCAGGTCGGAGATTTTCTTCGTTCAGGGAAGGGGTATTTGTGAATTAGTTAGTTTCAGCATTTGCGCGATAAATCGTAAGGCTGCAGAACGATTCGTTTTAAATTCACATCGCAAATTAATTTGTAAATATGGCTGCATACTGAATGCTTGCAAGTTTGATTATTATCATTATTATTAAACACAAGGTGTTCGAAAATTCCCATTACGAACTTCTAGGACTTATAGAAAGGAGCGAGTACGTAATTCTTGAATAGGAACCCATGTCCGGAAACGTACCGTTTCCGTTCTACGACGGTTTCATTTCAGATGTGTAATGCATCCACGTCGGCTGAGAAAAGAGAAAAAAAGTCTCAGAGTTGCCCGTCCGAGCATGCAATAAAGGAGACACTGTGAAGAGTACTACGTCAGACAGTCACCTGATGTCACGTAACATCTGACTTGCTGCGACTCCTGTAGAGACAGAGGAAGACTTGTTGGCACGAGTTCTGGCTGCTGCATTAGAATTTGAAGAGGCACCAGGTGGGATGGAGAACGTGTACCAGAACATGCTTCGTAGGTACAAAGTCTGTAACAACGATGGTGATCGACACATCGAGCCGCTGTTGTAATGCAGCAGTACTGTTCCGCAGGTAGAGTATGTTGGGTCCTTTATTGTTTTGGAGTAATGTAAACATAAACAAATGTCTTCTTCTTCTTTTCCTTCAGCATTTGTTCCGGATGCCTAAGGGGTTCCCTGCATGGGTCCGTTGTCTCCATTTCGCTCTATCACGGGCTGCATCTAGGTGCATGTTCACGCATTTAAGGTCTTTACGAATCGTATCAGCCCAACGTTGCCTAGGTCGTCCTTTGGGTCTTCTGCCGACGACTTCAAGTGTGTAATCCGCCTTGGCAATAGGGTGATCACCGGCCCGTAAAACATGCCCAAATCATCTAAGACATGTCTCACACATCTTGCCTTGGATCGGTGCAAAACCAAACTGTTTCCTAATGCTGTCGTTGGAAATGTGATCTAACTTAGGCTCGCTGTCCACCTCAGCATCTTCGTTTCAATTACATTTAAGCGGCGTTCTTTCTCAACTGTAGTCGGCCTCCACTCACAACCATACAAGGCGACTGGTCGAATGACAGTGCAATAGATTTTTGATTTTAAATTATCTTTCATCCTGCGGTCACAAGTGACTCCGGTTGTTGTTCGCCACTTTATCAAGGCTGCCTGAGTTCTGGTGTAGACCCCTTCGGCGAGTCGGTCGTCAACAGTGATCGTAGAATCAAGGTACTTAAACTTACTCACACGAGTCAGATCTTCACCATCAATCGTGATGGTTCCCATTTCATGTGTGTCTGACGTAACGTACTCGATTGTCTTCAGATTAAGGCGCAAACTGTGTTGCGCCAACCGGTCACTCCATTTTTGAGTATGGCTCTGCAGATCAAGCTCGCCAGCATAAAGTGGGGTACATGGTAATGGCCGGTGCAAATCAGCTGTCACGGTGTCCATTAAGAGAATGAACACAAACAAATGTGATAAGTGATAAATGGATGTTTCGTT
The DNA here is from genome assembly GCF_023864345.2 of Schistocerca serialis cubense. Classification (NCBI taxonomy): domain Eukaryota; kingdom Metazoa; phylum Arthropoda; class Insecta; order Orthoptera; family Acrididae; genus Schistocerca; species Schistocerca serialis. Next base: position 411,133,922 of record NC_064641.1, on the reverse strand, counting down.
ATGTTTCCTTTCGAATGGTTACCTAATAATTCAATTCCTAAAGCAGAAGTTGAGTTAAACATCTGAACTGAAATGGCACGTTTCCGGACGTGGGTTGCTATTCAGAATATTATGTACTCCCTCCCCTCTACAAGTCCTTTGTAACGGGAATTTCCGGACATCCTGTGTACAGATGTGAGTTAGTAATTACTACTCACAACCTTTTGCACATTTTGCACCTTTTGCACCAATAATATAAATTCTGCCACAAGATAGAAGGAGTTGTCAAAGAGAAACTTGTCCAGTTTGTTTTCAAATTTTACTTTGCTGACTATCAGACATTTTACATCACTGGGAAAGTTATCTAAAATTTTAGTTGCGGCACTATGCAACCCTGTTAGTGCTAAAGGCAACCTAATGTGGAATAATAAATGTCATTTTTGCTTCTGGTATTGTTACTACGTATATCATTGTCCCTTTTCGACTGCGGTGGATTATTTACAGCAGACTATATGAGGTAATAAATTCCTGTGATACAGTAGCCAAAATGCCCATCTCCTTAATCAGATGACTAGAAGATGATCGAGGGCGGGCACCACATATTATACTTACAGCACGTGTTTGAGCAACGAAGACTTTCTTTCTTAAAAATGAGTTACTCCAGAACATTATTTGATATGACATTATTGCATGAAAATATACAAATTGAGTCAACCTACTGATTTATCTCTCCTCAGTATTTACAATGATTCTACGCACAAATGTGGCTGAACTGTTTTAGGAGTTCCAAAATGTGTGTTATGCAGTTTAAATTCTCATCAACGTGGATACCTAAGAATTTTGAACTTTCCACCATATTTAGCATTTCCAAATCAGGTTTTACACTGAACACTGGTGTAGTACCCGTAGATGTGCAGAACTAAAAATGTTGTGTCATTTTAAAATTGAGGGTGAGACCATGCACAGACAACCAGTCAAAGATAGCCTACTTTTAAGAAGATTGTTTAAAATTTTTTTATTACTATATGTATGCTAGAGCTGATTACAGTAGTTGTGTCATTTGCAAAATGAACTAATTTCTCTAGTTGCATGTTAGATGGAAGATCGTATATATATGTGAGGAACAACAGCAGTCCTACCATTGAGCCTTGGGGAACCCCATACGTGATTTCTCTCCAGTCAGAATAACGGCTCCGAATACATTGGTTTGATTGCTAAGTAGTGCTTCTTGTGTTGTCCTGATCATTTCAGTTGATCTTCATCAACGTGCAAGACGCCGAAGTGGCGTCAAATAGAAAGACTTACACTACGCGGCCAGACAACCTGGGATCGGGTCTCCCGGTCAGCAATGCCAAACAGTCCTTTCATTTCTGTTCAGCGTTCCAAAGCGACCAGTGCGCTCTTTTGAGGGGGTAACTAATGTCGTATTATGACCTCGGGCTACAATGCAGATATGTTGCACGGCGTCAACGTCCGTAAAGAAGTATGATGCATAAGAAGCCCCGACATAGGAGACGCTGGTGATAAAGTGTTCCCCTACGATAGTATGGGTCATTAATGACTGAAGTGCCGCCAGAGAAGCGGCAATAAGGATATTAACCTTGTAAGAGGTCCTTCGATACTTATAGCGAGACGGTGGCACAAAATTTCTCTCCCTCCGTCTCTGCACCTGTTACTTTCGCAGCTCTTTTGTGCTGTATGTGAGGTAATTTCGCAGCCTGTTCACCGGCCGTTCTCCGGCGCCTGACGCCCATAAAGCATACGTACTTTGCTTTGCTTTTCCTTTTTTGCCTTTGTTGCGCCGGCCGGCGGCTTTCACCGGTATCAGCGGCCGCCCCCCGCCGCTGTCCCAGTTATTCCCTTCTGCAGCCGGTCAGCTGGCGCAACAGGCAGCGCGCCGTCGTAATTTATGGATCTGGGACGCGCCCAATTACTGACGTCACCTTTACAGATGTTCCCGCTACTCCAGCATTTACAACTGCCGCTGCAGGCACTTCGCCCTGCTGGCACGGCGAACGACTTGGGTCGCCAATAGGCGGCTGCTTTTGCGCTCAGCGTAATGAGAAACTGTCACGCCGAAGGCAAACAAAACGACCGCCAGGCGGAGCTGTTCAACACCAGGAATACTTTCGTGAATAGACCCAGAATCTCTAATGAAATGTACGTTACCTTTCAGACATGGAAAGATAAGCAGAAAGCTTCAGCATCGTGCGCCACACTTTACACTTTAACCGATATGTGCCCAGAAATTTTTTTTTTTTTTTTTTGCCATGGAGTTGAATGATTCTCACATAAATCAGTTATTAGTGATCACAGATAACTAAGGGCAATTTTTAGTTGTCAGTTATGAAAGGAGGTTTTTACAGTGTTCTAACAATGACCCCAATGGGCACTAAGGTCGTACACTACTATAGAGCAGGAATGATCAAAATAAAACACATTTTACACTAACCAGACTTTATTGTTACAAGTTATTAACTATTATGTAATCACAAATATTATATAATTATGCGTGAAGCTATGCAAAGTATCTGTCATGCAAATACGTTACCGGTACATTTGCGGCACGATTTAACAGTTTCATTTTTACAAAGCCCACATTCTCTTCTCACCTGACCAGTGAGAGTAATACGTTGAACGAAATATTTTCTAACTCAAATAGCTAGAGTCGTCCTCGTTTGCCGCAGTGCCCCAGGCAGAATTTTAACACTGCAGAATTTCGAGAGACCTACCTAATGTCCGCTACTACCCGACTGGCACATGTGTTGCGCGGGTCAGCCTGTGTCCAGGCGACCTTGTCAGGTCGCAGGAGGGTCGTTTTCGACCGCTTGGCCATGTATGGGTTACTGTGCTTTGTCCTGCTTATATTTGCCCAATGCATGTTTCATTTGGGCAGCAATGAAAGGGTGACAAGACATTGCTTCCGTGATTGTGTAACATCCATTTTTCAACAGCGCTGTACAATAAAACTCCACCAGTACGGAGCGAGCAAGGTTGTGAGAGATCGGCAAGACCAGCTGCGGTTCAACAGTCGTGTTTCAAAGTAGCTGGAACAGCATCACAGACATAAGCCTACTCTGAGTTTATTTCATTAACAGAAGACGACGAAGGCAAAGTGAGCGTACAAAGAGCAATGTGAAAAGCATTGAATGACGGAAATCAACGTTTTGGAAACCTATCAAGCATAAACCCTAAAAAGTTGTGGCAGCACCTAGAGTCAGTTAACGGGTCAAAATCATCTGTCCAGTCGCCCGATGCTCATTCTGGCACTGAAATGGAAGATGACAAGGATAAGGTCGAAATACTAAATTGGGTCTTCCGAAATTGTTTCACTACGGAAGATCGCCCTGCGGTTTCACCACTCAAGACTCTCACGAACGCTGAAATGGTAGATACTGGAATAAGTAACTGCGTAATAGAAAATCATGGTGCACAAAAGTAGAGGCCTATATGCTGGCGTCAGTATATAGTAGAGATATCAAACATGTTGCATGCTTACACACTATCACGATTTCTTGGAGAATAAAAATATCCTCTGTAAAAATCAACATCGATTCCGGAAACAGAAGTCTTGAAAAACTCGGCGTGCTGATGCCGTGTCCCTCGACTTCCAGAAGGCGTTCGCTATGGTTTCGCCCTGTTGTTTAGATAATGATGTAAGAGCTTACTGAGTGTCCGACCGAATTTCTGACTGTACTCAGCACGCCGCTCTTAACGGAACAAAATCGAGAGATGTACCGTAAAGTTAATTTCTGGAGTACAACAGACGTTTATGATTTAATTGATAACGCTGGAGGCTCCATGAGGCTATTCGCTGACGAAGCTAGTTTCTATAGGAAGTTGTAATTCCAAAAGACTATCGAAATGCAGCAAGACCAGCAGAGGATCGGCATACGGCGAAAATACTGACAGCTGAACCTAAGCGATAAATAATATTAATATTTTGCGCTACCCATAAATGGGCCAATAGATCCACTACTGTTGGATCACACTATTGATGACAGACCATTAGAAACAGTAACTACCGAAAAATACATCGAGCCGAGTAGCGCAGAGGTTAACACACTGGACTCGCATTCGGGAGGACGACGGTTCAAACCAGCGTCCGGCCGTCCTGATTTAAGTTTTCTGTGATTTCGGTAAATCTCTAAAGGCAAATGTCGGGACCGTTCCTGCGAAATGGCACTGCTGCTTTTCTTCTCTATTCTCCCCTAATATGAGCTTGCGCTCCGTCTCCAATAACCCCGTCGTCAACGGGACGTTAAACCACTAATCTCCTCCTCCCTCCTCCGAAAAATACCTAGGAGTAACCATCTGGAGCGAACTAAACTTTAATGTCTACATAACACAAATTATGGGAAAAGATGGCTTAATGTTTATAAATTTGAGAATGAGAAGCTAAAGGAACTGGATTCGATCTCTGATCAGTATTAGAATTTTTATCTCTCACTTTTTTCTGGTTTCAGCTCTGGCGTTATTTGTTAATATGGAAAATGCCAACTCGCGGAGTGATATAATCCATGTTAATTTTAGGTCACCTATGACTGACACGGTAAGTCAGTTGGAAGGTCAAGGGAAGGTAACGACATATCACCTCCAGGAAGACCATGCCTAGTAAAGCACTGCCCCTTATCTCTGAAGGAAAGCGTATCCTAGGCTGAGGTCCGTCGAGAGGATCGTAAGGAAATTTAATTCATCCAGTACAAAAGACGCTTACAAAGCGTTTGCTCGACAAGTTATTGAGTATTGCTCGTCAGCCTGGGAGCCTGGCGAAGCTGGATTAGTAAAAGAGGTAGACAAGAGCCTCAGGGGAGCGGTGCCTCAAGATCGTTTGGTGGATGCGAGAGCGTTACGAAGATACTTAATAAACCGCGCTACAAGAGAGACGTCACTAGAGGGGTCTCGAGGCTAAGCAGTGAGCACACCGACCTCTGATATTAACGAAATGAGAGTCACCGGCTTCCTTCTGACCTGTGAGGTAGGACTGGATTAATCATTTCTTCTCTAACACTAATCAGTGATTCTGGCAATCAAAAAACTTTCAAAACATTTTCAGATCCGACCACTCGGTTGAACAAGGAACAATACAATCAGTTACTACACCGTCACTAACCACTGTCTACCATATCCCCTCTAAATAACAAAGGATCACAGTCTGAAATCTAAAAGGATGAAGACACACACAACTTCAGATTTCTGTTGGATCTAAATGGAATTTACTATCTTGTAATAGCGCTGAAGTGCTCTTAGTTGGTTGAACAAACTCCCTTCAGCTACCTGATGGCTCCAGGATCTGCTATGATGCAGCCTCTTTCTACTGAGTCCCTGTATGGCCACTAGCTCGCAGCAGCCGCCTTGGTGCAGACAAACGACTGAGCCACTCCAACACTACCCAGAGGGCACAAAACTAGCCTCATGTATTCCTGATGGGCTGCAAGCCGATTTTCTGATTTTTCCAGCTCCAAACTGCTCCACGAAATTGTTTTGGGTTCGTTAAAGCAGCTGCCACGGAGCTTCTTTCGGCTGCCAGAAAACAGGCGTTACTGCGCGTAACCAGTGACGACAACGTATGAACCCCTACTCCGTGTTTTATCTGCTCAGACTCTTCTCGTCCCATTTCTGTTTGGAATTTCGTGGTGGTAAGGTCTTATGGGACCAAATTGCTGTGGTCATCGGTCCCTAAGCCTACACACTACGTAATCTAACTTAAACTAACTTTCGCTATGAACAGCACACACACTCATGCCTGAGGGAGAACTCGAACCTCCGACGGGGAGAAGCAGCACACGGACCGTGCGGCTACCGCGCACGTTGGAATTTCGTGCATACTGGGGCACCATATGGGCATTTGCGGCATTGTGGCATGTTGTTCACTGTTCACAGGGGACGTACGGAGTTCTTGTGCACAGGGCAATTATTTTATCATATCGTATCCAGATAAGGAATCTAACACACGGAAGCAGTTCTCCTCATCGCGTACTACAGGTAGTAAGAAACCAGAGCCCTTTTAGGCAATTCACATGTTGCACTGTGCGTGAATTTATTTTACAGGGAATAAATGTTCGATTTTTTATTTCAAACACTCTTCTTTTAAGTAGGCATTTTAGTAACTTTGTGTTGTTACTTGAACTACCAGTTCAGCACACTGATACAAGGTGAAACTTGAGACACTGTTAGCTAGGGATATGTTGCTTACATGTTAAAGCAGAACACTTACCTCTACTTCCACCATGCAAGACGTATGAATTTTACGTTAACCTTTCGCTAGTGCTGAAGCGTTTCATGTTGGCTTGGGCTGCGTTGTGGTTTGTTATACTTCACCTCATGCACCAAACACTTAAATGAGTTGCCACCTGAACACTTCTTTTACATACAATTAATGTTGGTTACTGAATATCCGGTCGTCGTTAAGTATTATTAATCAGAGTCCAGCTAGTCTATGCCCTCTTCCTCCAACTTGGCTCAGACTTCGCGTCTTTACAGACTGCAGATAAATTAGCTTCCCGTTCTCATTCACTCCAAAATATAAGTAAGAAACGAGATTCAGTTCACCTTCTTATATTATTTTCAAAATTACACCTCAATACATGATAAATGAGGACAGCTACCAACTCGTATACTGCCTCTCTGCACTACGTACATAACCGATCTGATATTCAACTAGATAATTAACAATTACAACACTTTTATTATCTTTGACTTTTGTGTTCTTAGATTTCATAGAGCTCTTTCCTCCGCACTGCCCTCTCCGTCGAACTCCTATCTCCACGTCAGCAGGTAGGGTCATCTGTGTGGTATCCGCTTCTGTACACTGGACCGTTAGCTCTGATATCAGTACCTACCGTTTAAAACACCTTCCAACAGTGGAGTGCTCATCACTTATCAACTAAGTCACGAACATGTTTTCTCTGACATACGTATTTAAGGAAGTGATACCTCTCATTCAAGGAATGGGATGTATCACTACAGTGTGACACTCCGTTTTCTGAATGTGTGTTAATTATCGACAATTTCCTAATAACCCAAATCTTTGTCAATATCATATAAATCTCTTGAAAATTTTCCATGCAATCCTCTTATTACTTCCATCTTTATTTTGTTATTGCGCTAAACCTGTCAAAAACGCCAAATTGCAGATCCAGCAGTAGTAGAACTACAAATGGAAGTAATAGTTTTCTGTAATTCTCTTACTGCAAATACAGTCTCTGGAATAAATTTATCATACTACACCATCTTGCAGAATTAAAATATTTGAATATTGTTTAGTATTTATATTAACATGGAGCACAGTAGACTTACAAATTGTTCCATGACCGTATCCTGATCCACCACAGTTTGAAGGTTCACACTGTAATAAATCTCTAACATTTTTTGTATTGTTCTAATTATTTTTCTGGTGTGAGGCTCAATCCGGACACACACACACACATATATATACATATATATATATATATATATATATATATATATATATATGATTCGGCTTAAAGTGCACATTCGTATGTGTATATTCACAATTAAGTACCCAGTATTAATCTTTTCTTGGAGTATTTTCTCATGTTTTGTTCTTTATTATGGCATAATAAACGATCTGTTAATGCCACATGTACAAGAAAATGAAAATGTTCGCTTGAAATTGAGCGAACAGTTGACTCTAGCCAACAGCGTGGAGTGAAATACTTTGTTTCAAATAAATTGACTGCCTCTGCGGAAGAGAGCAATTCATTTTAATTAATTAATAAAAGTCGAATTTCTTCAGCAAATCGACAAAATTATCTTCACTGTTCTACAAAGTGATTAAACCTTGAGCTGCTAATAATGTAGAAATAAAATAAAATCAGTAAGCTGAAACTAATAAAACTGTTTTGCCATTCTGTGATTATGTGAATGTATTTTAATTCACTTGGTAGCTCCCAGTTCCAGATATCAGTTTTGTTTTCATATGTTGTGAGATCTGTAACGATGTAAAAACAGAAAACAGCAAAATCACGAAACGTAAACACGAGTCACGTGGACACTACACCCTCGTCCCAACTCAGACAGATATCCTCATGAGCGAATATGGTAATTTGGGAAAGGCAGAAAAATTTTTCCAGGTAGAGTCAGGCTACTTGTTACGCGCTGCTTAAACACATAACAACCACATTCCAATTAGCCAGAATCGGTAGAAGGCGCTGCTTAAAGACGACTTCAGCTTTTCGCATGCATTTGAGTCAGCTGGCAGCTGCTTAAACGAATCTTTTAACATCTTTGGGCCAATCAGCCTCCACAGCAGAATGTAGGGGACTGTACTGATGTGAAGTGGTGCTGCCTACCGACACTCAGAATTTTGTTCCCAATGGATATTAGGGAACACTTACCATCCTGTGGAAACACTCACCTTTGAAAATCGTTGGGTCGGGCCAGACCACTACCATTTATCTGGATTAAGGGAAAAGCGCCCTTTTATCTCCAGAATGGAGAATAGCCCCTTCCCTGCGGAATCAGGAAAACCAGCGCTGCCATTCCCAACCAGCACTGGCCGACGGGCACGGCTCGGAAATAATGTTACAATTGTCACTCAAAATCCAGGCAAAGGAAGAAATGATCCATAGAGCTACGCATTCATCTCGCTGTTGTGCCTTCTTTATAAAGTGCTGGAGTTTATTCAGGTGGTAGAATTCGGTTCATTGATAGCCCACTGGATCAACACGATCAGTCTACTGACAAACAAACAGATTTCGCGCTATAAATTTGGAATTTATGTGTGATCACCAGTGAGTGGTGCACACTACTTAGTTAACGAAAAACAAGGGATGAAAACAAGAAAACCAACATTTTCGATTTGGGGAAATTGGATGAGGGAACTAAAATTCAGGGAAAGAGGTAACTTTGAGGTTTGATTATTACGTAATTCTGTCAGAAGCGGGAAAGAACATGAAATGTCTGCGGAACGGAATGGATAGCGACTGGAAGAGAGGTTACAAGATGAATATCAACAAAGTAAAATGTATTCGAATTAAATCAGGTGAACACAGGGAACCGAATTAGGAAATTAGACCTTGAAAATTATAGAGGTGTTTTGCATTTTGGGCAAAGTAGAAAGAAAATAAAATGCATACTGACAACAGCAAGAAAAGAGTTTCTGAAAAATATAAATTTGTCAACATGGAATATGAATTTAAATGTTAAGAAATCTTTTCTCAAAGTACTTAGCCCAGTCCAGTGACCACTGCCTATGTTCAGCTTCAGCGTGCAATAACCACTCACAGACGGCACGTGGCAGCAGGCCACATGGAGGCCATGTGTAAAGCGTGTCGGGGGGCACGGAGAACAGTACAGTCGTTGTAGCAATGCGGAAACTGAGTGATTTACCTTGCTCCAAAAGGGAATTATCACTGGCTTTCGGGCCAACGGTGGAAGCATTTCTGAAACGGCTAAGTTTGTAAACTGTTGGCGTGGCGCCGTGGTTTAAGTGTAATGGTACAATGGCGCTATTCAAAACCGCCGCTAAGGGAACTGTGGTGCCCCACGACCCATAGATAACAGAGATGAACAACGTCTGCGGAGATGCGTACTGGCGAATAGACGTGCAACCGCTGAAGCAACTGACAGCCCAGGTGAACCAAGTGGTTACCAATAGTATCTCCTCTAAGACTGTTCAGCGAACATTGCAACGTATGGGTCTCCGCAGCAGGTGCCTGGTCCTGCACACTTGTTCACTGTTCTTCACTGGAGTTTGCACGCCAGTACCAGCCACTGGACGTCCTCTGAGTGGCGACAGGTTGCCTTTTCAGATGAATCACTTTTTATGCCCTAGCGAAGAGATGGCCGGTGGCATCTACGGCGTCAGATGTCTGAAAGCAGACACCCTGCAAGAATCGAGGGTGCGCTATGATCTGGGGAATGTTTTCGTAGCTTTCCCTGGGTGTTCTCATCGTTCTGGAAGGCACAATGGATAAACAAAAGTATGCTCTATCCTTGGGAATCATATTCACTCCCACATGCATTTATTTTTTCACGGCACGATGGCATCTACCAGCAGGACAACCCCTTTTTCCTCGGCAATGTGGCATCTACCAGCAGAACGATGCAATCATAAACCTAGCGCATCTGGCCACTGAATTTCCCTGGCTCCACATTCCTCTCGCTACCTTCCAGAACCTCACTGACTCTCTTCCTGCACGTCTCGCAGCGGCCTGCGGTACAAAATGTGGTTGCTCAGGGTTTTGGCAGGCTATCACATTGATGTGACTGGACAGTGTACTTTCCTACATTGTAACCTTCTACAAAATTGAAACACGATATAAACAGTCCAGGAAAAAGATGGTGGAAGCCTTTGATTTTGAAAATTAGATAGGTCGATCGAGTAAATAGTGATGAGGTACTGAATGTAATGCAGGAGATAGGAGAAATTTACGATACAACTGAATTGAAAGAAGAGATCGGTTAACAGTAGACATCCTGACGCTTCAATGAATCGACAGTTTGATAAAATGGGGAAGAGTGTGTGTATGGCAGGAGGGAGGGGGAGGAGGGGGTGCGGGGGGAGGGGGGAGGGGAGGAGGAAAATGTAGAGTGAGACCAAGGTTTGGCTACTGCAAGCGAGTTCAAATGTAGGCCGCAGTATGAAGATACTTGTACAAGATAGACAAGCGTGGAGAGCTGCAGCAAAGTCTTTGGACTAAAGATCACAACAAGAACAAGTTATTATTAGAGGACGGCGTTTAGTGTATGTACGGGGTGTCTCAAACCTTTTGGGTCAAATTGAAACAGCTGATAGTGGGCCCATAACCGATCATATTGAGATAGGGAACCAATGGTAGGAAATGCATGTTTATTGTGTTACGGAGATTAATGGTTCAAATGGCTCTGAGCACTATGGGACTTAACATCTGAGTTCATCAGTCCCCTAGAACTTAGAACTACTTAAACCTAACTAACCTAGGGACACCACACACATCCATGCCCGAGGCAGGATTCGAACCTGCGACCGTAGCGGTCGCGCGGTTCCAGACTGAAGCGCCGAGAACCGCTCGGCCACTCTGGCCGGCTTATGGAGATACACAGCGTAGACAACGTTAACAACAACGTAGCTCAGAGTAATTGTTCAAAATGACGGCAGCCAGTCTCAATGCATCCATGGCAACGGCGCATGAAGTTCTGCAGCACTCTCTCATTGCGTCTGTTGTACCAGGAGACAGGAAGCTTACACCCTAGCAAACATGTCTTCATCCGTTTCTACGGAGTTTTCACACACCATCGTCTTGGTGTAACATCTGAGGTAAAAGTTCGGAGGCGTGAGATCCGGCGATCGCGCTGGACATGTGACAGGGCCTCCCCTCCCAGTCCAACAATGTGTTGTTTAGAAGCTCGCCGACATTAACAACCTTTGGCGGACAACAAGGAGTACAGTCTCCAAGAACTGTGGCAGCACATCACCCAGAAATAACTGGTAACGCGACCAGTGAAACGGGACGGTATTAAGAAAGCTACTTTGTGTACTGTTTGGTGGTCAGGTGTGTGCGCTGCGTATCACCCGCTCTCTGTTTCACAGCCGGAATCGTTGCGAGAGTGCGACAGGATGCTATGTAAATTGAAGAGGGAGACGGGAAGAAAGGAAACGGAGCTGTCGGCTGTAACGGCACATTACGCGGAATCAGCGGCGACGAGTGAAAAAGTGTACCGGACCGGAATTCGAACCCAGGATCTTCTGCTTACTAGGTAAATACGTTAACCACTACGCCATCCGGGACACAGTGTTACCGAAACTGCGCGGGTTATCTCGGCACACCTCACCTCCGATCGAGTGCCTGCTATCCGCAGTTGCTATCCATTTCCTTCACGTTCGCTACTCTGGGATTCCCACAGAAGGTCGGACATATTTGTGCATCTGAAGAATGTGGATTCATTGCCCAAATAGGCGAATCAATCAGTTATATGAATACGTGGTGTCCATAACACAATTAATACGTATTTGTTCTAATATGTGTGAAATCTTATGGGACTTAACAGCTAAGGTCATCAGTCCCTAAGCTTACACACTACTTAACCTAAATTATCCTAAGGACAAACACACACACACACACCCATGCCCGAGGGAGGACTGGAACCTCCGCCGGGACCAGCCGCACAGTCCATGACTGCAGCCCCTAGACCGCTCGGCTAATCCCGCTCCGCAATACGTATTTCCTACTACTGGTTCCCTACCTCGGCGTTATCAGTCACTCACCCACTATCAGCTGTTTCGATTTGAGCCAAAAGGTTAGAGATACCCTTTACGTGTATATTGCAATTCACGTGCTTTTTTTCCCCGCAGAACGTATTTCTTTCTCTGAGCGAATAGGGAAAATAGATATTATTTAAGTACAGAAAGTAGCTCCACAATGAGATTATAAAAGTGTAACATAGATATGTACATAAGATGCTGATTTCTGTAGTCAACTGTCTGTTATTTTCTTGTAATTTTTTAAGTTTACGTAGAACACCAAGGACAATATCAGCAATGCACCGATTTGTATTTCTATGGACAACACCCTGGAGAAGATACATTTGCAAAGATGTCATTAGACAGTTGATGAAAGAGAACCACAAACGTCTCATTTAGGGTGCTGGATCTAACAAACCACGCAGTTGTTGCCGGATCTGTGCGTCACACAGTGTTCTCGTATAAATTATTTTTCCCCTTATTCATGTGCAACTACTAATTAAACTTAGTCTAGCGAAAGAAGGCGCAATTTTCTGGTTTTTTTAATGTAATATTTTTCGATAAGTTTAATTTTCAGATTTATTGTGCCCTAGTCTGTAGTGAAAACAGCACTTCCTTTTGCGTATTCTCTGAAAATACACGATTCATAACAAAGAGCTGCGGTGTGGTGATTATGGTGACGGAGTTTTCGTTAAGAAAAAATAAAGTGGAGGCCAATAACGTGGGGTTGCTTTTGATTTGTGATGTCAGCTCGGTGCTAGAGGGAGAAACGAAGAAACTTTGGAGGAATACTCTCCTAGTTACATTGCTACTTTAACGTTCTGCCAACGAAACTTTCCATGTGCAATGGAGAAAATATGTTGAAACTTGAAAAGTATTATGACAGGTGAAAGAAACATGTTTACTGAAGAGCATTTGTAAAAGTATTTAGTTGTACATTCTAGCAGATGTGAGGAACTGTCGTTAACAAGATACAGTTATTACTGTTGGAACAGAAACTCGTGTTGAAGTCCCGGAGTTTCTACTTTGTATTTGTTCGTTCTTTTTAAGACGGTGTATTTGCGACGCACATAGTGGAAGTTCCTAGCAGATTAAAACTGTGTACCGGACCCACACTCGAACTAATGATGTTTGTTTGCATTTCTCGGGCCAGTGCTCTACCAACTGAGCTACCCAAGCGCGACTGACGACCCGCCCCCACAGATTGCTTCCGCCAGTACTTTGTGCATAGTACATAATTCCTCAGAAAGATTCATCCAATGTGTCAACTCTGTATCATCTAAATGAATGAAGAGAAAACCTTGAAGTACATTATAAGTTACGCGTTGGAGTACGATGTTTTCATTTTCAAAATGACCACGCGATCTTGCAGTGCACGGACTGCCTTTCCAGTACTTGCAGTTACGTTTAGGATCAAAGTTCTCGTTTACTTTTTACAAATATTCAGTGTGCCCCCTACCAGGTGCACGACAAACATCCAGACGATAATCATACTAAAATGGAACAGCTGGATATGAAACACAGTCCAAAAGATAGCACACTCAAAAATTTAGAAGTGCAATTACGCCAGTATTATACGATCGAACTAAAATTTTAGATTCTCAACTTATGCTTTTGAATAAAGATGAGATCTTAAACGTAGTGTACAAATATGCAGAGCAATTGAAAACAGACCATCGGTTTGATAATACAAAAATGGAAGTGGGTAAAGATTTTGGCTGTGATGTTATGACAAGACATGAAGACATGGTTGTGGACACCTGAGTCCACGAGTTGTTGCGAGCAGTAGGTTTAAGCAAGGAAAAAGATGACGGATTTTTTGACAGACTGGGTAAACTGAGGACAAGTTCAACTTAATAATCATTTACGGTTCGATTAAAACTTAGTTGCAACAAAAGTGACATTTTAATGCTCTAGAATTTCATGTCCGATACAAACTTACAAAAGTTTGAACAATGAAATCCAAAGGGTGACAAAATGTTAAAAAAACTAATGAACGTATGTTCTCATGACATCGTCTTCTGGAATTCGAAGACGCTTATGCGTCCGATAGAACCATTTTCCCCATTCTGTCTAGTGAAATAATTCACACGACTGTGATTTGTAAACTGTACTCCGAATTTAAAATGAAACATATGAAACAATTTTAAAAATTCGGTAAAGTCTCTTCTGCAGTTACGTCTAATTTTATGTTAACTAAACTGGAATTCATTCGATGTTGCTGGTGCGTCGTGACCATTGAGTATTCAAACGTGAAGAAAGACAGCAGTCAGTCACAGAATCCGTAATTTATTGCAGATCTAGATTTCGGCTACAACATAGTCATCATCGGTGCATTGCCAGAAGAGTCATATTATTTATGTAACCTGATCTCGATAGTGCCACGAGACACTGTCTTACAGAGGTACATAAAGTACCTTTTTTACCTCATAGTTACCAAAGAAATAACAATTTTAATATGACGAATAGTATTACAATGATCTGAGAATCTGTAGTGACACTGAGAGTAAATCATACTGAGTATGAACTAATAAAGTTAGTACATGAAATGTATACGCTGTTACGAATACAAACAATCATCAACTGAGCAAGGGAATGACGACAAAGAAAATTTGTGCCGGACCTGGACTCGAACCCGGATTTCCCACTTTGCGTAAGCGATGGCCTTAACGGCTTTGGCTACCCGAGCAAAGACTCACGGCCACACCCAAACTTCCATATGTCGTCGTTCCTGTGTCGCAATCCGTAGGCCTACCCATTATGTAATTCCCGTACGGAGGACGAGATTTTAATTGAAAATAACTGTGGATAAATGCGATATTGCAGTACCTGTTTTGTTAAGAAGAACGATGCAAGATAGGCTCTGCAATATCGTAATAAAGTCAGCAGTGACAGTACTTGTATTACTACTGCTGCCGCTGCCACTAATAATAATAATAATAATAATAATAATGACAATAAGGACAATAATGACAGTGGCAGATATGAAAAGAATTTTTAAGTGTACAAATGGATGTTTTTTGATACAGCGAGTTCTGGGGAAAGAAAATATTGGGAGACTTCAGCAGCTAAGGCTCATCGTAGGACGGTCGGAAGAAAATGCAGAAAGACTTAGACAAAATCTCCACTTAGTGTAATGAATGCCAGCTCGTTTCAATTGTGGGTAAATGTAAGATAATGCATACAAAGAAGATAAAGACCCTTTCCTAGCGGTAAACATCTTGAGTGTGACATTGTGGTCTATAAATACTGAGCGGTAACGCTAAGAAGCGATATCAAGTGGGACGGTCACATAAAATCAGCATTAGGGAATGCGAACGGAAGAAACAGACTTGTCGGAAGGATTCTCCGAAGATGCAGTACGTCAGTATAGGAAACCACGTAGATGGCGCTACGGTGACCAGTTCTGTTGTTCCATTGTCAGGAGTCTTTATCAAGTACACATGACAGTAGAGACGGAACTAACCCAAAGTTACTGGGCTCGTAAATGGTCGATATCGTCCTTATGAAAGCGTAAAAGAAATGCTCGAGGAAATTAATATGGGATCATCTGAAGAAAGATGAGGTAATTCTCGCGAAACCATCTTTGATAAATGTACACAGGCTGTATTCGAAGAATACAATGTGGCCATTTTTCTGCTGTTTTGTTGTCTCTAATGTGACGTGTTTTAGGTGCAAAGTCTCTGGGTTATTTATGTAGTCTGCGATTCTTTCATGCGATACTTTCGTGTTCAAAGACAAAATGTTCGGTTCATCACCTCGGACCGGAAAGACAGTTTCCGATCTTGCCATTGGACACCGAAGCTACAGATATTCTTCCAGAGAATCGCCAGTGCCGTGTCGTTGCATACGAGTACAGCAGAAAGTTTTGCGTGTTCACTGCTTTCCGTGTTGTTAGCAGCAATCTATTGGTGCAAGGTAAGGCCACTCACTGTGCACTCGTTTGTGGAGTTTATACACGGAGCTCAAAGAACATGAGAGTCCGTCTCCGCAGCTGTCAGCGTGCCTGGCTCTTATTCGGACGACCACGCTTCGATTCCCGGTATTGCCGGGGATTTTGTCTTGATGAGAGGACTGGAGCGGGATTCTTCCATCCTAATAATGTCAGTCGAGAAGCTAATGGGGCCGAGATAGCAGCTGAAAGGTTACTGGCCGGGAAAGCGGTGTGCTGACCCCATGCCCCACCATACTGCTCCCGAATGACGTCGTTGTCATAGAATACATCGCAGGCAGACGGTATTGGATGATCTGTCAGGGGCGCAGCTGATATGATACAGACGTTGGGAGAAGTAGCTGAAGAGAACCGCCTGTGTATTTTACTGCTTTCTCTGCAGCTGTCAGTGTCGCGCAGTAAAGCAGGGCACGCTGAGATGGTAGCAGAGAGTGCGCAACTGGCCTGGCCGTGTGCAGACTGCAAACGCGGCCGAACGCCGGAAGTGCGCGCTGCACCACGTGCCGCGCGTGCTCGCCGGCCGCTCGGACCTGAGCTCCGGACCACCTGACGGCCGCCACTTGCACCAGACGCAGCCGCCTCGTCTGCCAGCGATCCGCAGTTCCACTCTCAGCCATACAAACAGAAATCGCAGAATCCGTAATTTATTGCAGATCTAGATTTCGACTATAACATAGTCATCATCGGTTCACTACCAGAAGGGTCATATAGGCATTATCGTGTCAGAGAATAAACATGTGACAGTTGAAAGTAGTATTTACATGGCTGTCATGCACTGTGCAGTGGTTTCTGGAGTATAGCCGGCCGGAGTGGCCGAGCGGTTCTAGGCGCTACAGTCTGGAGCCGCGCGATCGCTACGGTCGCAGGTTCGGATCCTGCCTCGGGCATGGATGTGTGTGATGTCCTTAGGTTCGTTAGGTTTAAGTAGTTCTAAGTTCTAGGGGACTGACGACCTGAGCAGTTGAGTCCCATAGTCCTCAGAGCCATTTGAACCATTTTTTCTGGAGTATATATGTAGATGTAGATACATCGGAGTCCGCCTCTTTAGCTGTCAGGGTGGATGCTATGTAAATGAAAGCGTCAACTAACACATGTTTTTGCTCTGACATGGTTATGCCTATATGACAGCTGCAGAAACATACTCTCAAGTTCCACGAGCTCCGTGTATGAACTTCAAAAAAATGGTTCAAATGGCTCTGAGCACTATGGGACTTAACATCTGAGGTCATCAGTTCCCTAGAACTTAGAACTACTTCAACCTAACTAACCTAAGGACATCACACACATCCATGCCCGAGGCAGGATTCGAACCTGCGACCGTAGCAGTCGCGCGGTTCCAGACTGAAGTGCCTAGAACCGCTCGGCCACTGCGGCCGGCTATAAACTTCGAAAACGATTGCACAGTGCATGGCGTTACCTCGTACCAACAGATTGGTGCAAAGAACACAGAAAGCAGTGAACACGCAAAACGTTCTGCTGTACTCGCATGCAACGACACGGCATTGGTGATTCTGTGGAAGAATCTATGTAGCTTCGGTGTCGAATGGCAAGATCAGAAACTGTTTTTCCGGTCCGAGATGATGAAGATTTTGTTTTTCAGCACGAAACTATTACATGTAAGAGTCCCAGACTACACAAACAACCCTGACACATTGCACCTAAAACACGTCACATTGAAGACGGAATAGCAACAAAATGGCCACACCGTGTTGTTCAAATACAGCTTGTGTTCATTTATCAGACGCGGTTTCGCGAGAATTACCTCATCTTTCTTCAGGTGAATCCTATATTAATTTGCTTAGAGCATTTCTGTTACACTTTCATAAGGGCAATATCAACCAGTTACGATACCAGTAACATGTCTCTGAATGAGTTCCATCTCAATTCTCGTGTGTACTTCATAAGGACTCCAAAAATTGGAGTCTTCGAGATTTCGTATACAGACGTACTGCATCTTCCGAGAACCGTTCCAACAAATTTATGTCTTCTGTTCACCTTTTTCAATACCGATTTTATGTGGCCGTCCCACTTATAACGCTTCTTAGCGTTACTCCTCAATTTATACATCACAGTGTCATGTGCTCAAAATGTTCATCACTGATCTTATAAATAGGTAATGTAAGGGTCTTTATCTTCTTTGTAAGCGGCCTTCCTACGATGATTCTTAGTAGGTGTTGTCTCCCTACATTTTCTTTCCGCGGAACTCGCTATATCAGAAAACCACTATTTTGTACACCTGTAAAGTCTTTTCGTATCTGTCTCTGTCATTATTATCTTTACTGTCATTATTATTGCTGTTTCATCACTAACTGTGGCGGCAGCAATAGTAATACAAATACTGTCAGTGCTGACTTTATTACGATATTGCAGTGCCTATCTTGCGCTGTTCTTCTTAGCAAAACGGGTACTGCGATGTCGTATTTATCCTCAGCGACTTTCAGTTAAAATCTCGTCCTCTGTACGGGAATTACATAATGCGTGTACGCGTCCAAGTAGGCCTAGGGGTTGTAACACAAGAACGACGACATATGGAAGTTTGGGTGTGGCCGTGAGTCGTTGCACGGGTAGCCAAAGCCGTTAAGGCCCTCGCTTACGTAAAGTGGGAAATTCGGCTTCGAGTCCCGGTCCGGCACAAATTTTCATTGTAGTCATTCCCTTGTACAGTTGATGATTGTATTCGTAACAGCGTATACATTTCATGTACTAACTTTATTAGTTCATACTCAGTATGATTTACTCTCAGTGTCACTACAGATTCTCAGATCATTGTAATACTATTCGTCATGTTAAAATAGTTATTTCTTAGCTGACTATGAGTAAAAAAAGAAGTACTCTATGTGTCTCTGTAAGAGAGGGCCTCATGGCCCTAATCAGATCAGGTTATAATTCCTGTAGACAACGTCAATGGTGTAAACAGAGTATTTTGCTGATAATCCTGACCGATAAACCATTCATGTATACTGAGAACATTAGAGGCGCTACTACTCTTCCTTGGGACGCACCTAATATGATTTTCATTTCTGTATATTCTCCATCCAGTTCAGTGTACTAGCTTATATTAGTCAAAGATTCATCGAGCCACTCACATGTTTGTGGAGAGACTCCCTATGATCGCATCCGGCTTAGTATTCGACAATGTGGTACACTACAGAACGCCTTTAAGAAATCTAGGGACACAGAAACTACCTGTTCACCAGCGTCTGCTGTTTGCAAGACGTCGTGAACGAACAAAGCAAGCTGTGTTTTATACGAGTGGATATTCCTGAATCCGACCTGATTCCTTGCGAAAGGCTTGTTTTTAACCATGTGTGTCATGACGTCTGAGCTCAGAATGACGCTCTAGGATCCTGTAACAGACGGACGTCAGTGTTGAATCGATCTTCTACCCTTTTTGTGAACAACAGTTACCTGCTGTCTATCGCTGTTCACATGCGACTTGTGATTGTTCGTTGCGGAAGGGATTCTTGATCAGTGTTACCTAATTCCACAGCGTATTCAACGTAAAATTCCATCAGGACCTCGAGGCCTCTTCGCTTTAAAAACTTTTTGTTGTTTTTCAATACCACGAACATTTGTATCAATATTTCTCATTTATGAGTGTACTTGGAGACGAAACATTGGTGTATTTGCATCCTCATGTGAGAATAAATTTTAAATTTGGGTCTAATGTTTATAATTTTTGGCTACTGTTCACAGTTTCGCCACCAGACGGATCCACGGAACGTTTGGATCTCTTCGTTAACTTTAAGGATGACATCGGCTTTGTACAATTTTTTTACGTGCAGCAGCAAAAAAATGCAACGCAATAGATAGTCTTCTGATATGTACAGGGTGGTTACAAAGTCATTTTATCCCCTATAATAACGAACATAACCCTTGAACTTAAATAAATGACATGAACAACAGTTCCTTAGAGGGGTTTTCTTGAAATATGAACCATCACTTATCCAAAAGATTCGTCTGTGCACCGTCATTTTCATGATAAAGGATGTTGCGTCGCCAGGTGTGTGCTGCGTAACTCGAGTGAAAGCTTGCCTCACAGCATCTTTCAGGGCGTCAGTGGTACTGAAACGCTTTTCTCAAATGATACCTTTATGGACCCCCTCGTCTGGCCACCACAAAGCCCATACCTTACCACATGTGATATTCACCACGAGAGTCCATAAAGGGTATCGTTTCACAGAACTGTTAAAATACCATTGACACCCTTAAAGATGCTATGAGACAAGCTTTCACTGGAGTTATACCAGCAACCCTCCGAAAAATGACGCTCGGAACCTGGCGACGTATTACCTTTGCCTTGAGAATTACGTTGTGCAGGCTGATTCTTTGAACAAATAATGCTTCATAGCTTATGAAAATACCTTCAGAGAACTGTTGTTCGTACTATTTATTTAGGTTTAGGGATTTATGTTGATAAAAGTAGCGGGTACCGGACTGCGTGCCCACCATGTAGAGTGGTGCGAAAGTAAGAAGGCTTGTGGAGGATGCCAGCAGCGCAAAGAAAGAGAGAGACTCAAGAATACTTCGCCGCGTCTTCGTTCCACACCGCAAGTCCTGTCTGTTGCCTCCCCAGACAGTTGGCAACAGTGGGGTGTGCTTCACTTGGAGTCTCTTGTTTCTGCTTATGACATCCTCGAAAAATTCATACACGCGGATAAATATAGCTATCACTTGTTAACGTAGTACTTGTTGTCTTTACTTTGTCACCGGCAATGAATACTACGAGGCAAACAGTCTCACCATAGCTACACTAAAGCTAATACATTCACTCTAACACGGGATACTCCCTTCAAATATCCCACACTTTAATTTGATCTATTTATAGCGTGACACATCTACAACTATTGCCATCGTTGCCAGAATGTAGTTTTGGCTTATTATTTTAAAGTTCTGTAGAAACATCTGGATTTCCCGTGCAAGTGTGCTGTCGAGTTTGTATACAGGGTGAGTCACCTAACATTACCGCTGGATATATTTCGTAAACCACATCAAATACTGACGAATCGATTCCACAGACCGAACGTGAGGAGAGGGGCTAGTGTAATTGGTTAATACAAACCATAAAAAAATGCACGGAAGTATGTTTTTTAACACAAACCTAGGTTTTTTTAAATGGAACCCCGTTAGTTTTGTTAGCACATCTCAACATATAAACAAATACGTAATCAGTGCCGTTTGTTGCATTGTAAAATGTTAATTACATCTGGAGATATTGTATCCTAAAGTTGACGCTTGAGTACCACTCCTCCGCTGTTCGATCGTGTGTATCGGAGGGCACCGAATTACGTAGGGATCCAAAGGGAACGGTGATGGACCTTAGATACAGAAGAGACTGGAACAGCACATTACGTCCACATGCTAACACCTTTTTATTGGTCGTTTTCACTGATGCACATGTACATTACCATGAGTGGTGAGGTACACGTACACACGTGGTTTCCATTTTGAATTACGGAGTGGAATAGAGTGTGTCCCGACATGTCAGGCCAACAGATGTTCAATGTGGTGGCCATCATTTGCTGCACACAATTGCAATCTCTGGCGTAATGAATGTCGTACACGCCGCAGTACATCTGGTGTAATGTCGCCGCAGGCTGCCACAATACGTTGTTTCATATCCTCTGGGGTTGTAGGCACATCACGGTACACATTCTCCTTTAACGTACCCCACAGAAAGAAGTCCAGAGGTGTAAGATCAGGAGGGCTCGCCGAACGTGGCCCGTGTTTGTTACAACACGCAACTGAACGTCGGAGGTTTCAAGCGTCAACTTTAGGTTACAATATCTCCGGATGTAATTAACATTTTACAATGCAACAAACGTCACTGATTACGTATTTGTTTATATGTTCAGATGTTCTAACAAAACTAACGTGGTTCCATTTAAAAAAACGTAGGTTTGTGTTAAAAAAAAACATACTTCCATGCATTTTTGTATGGTTTGTATTAAACAATTACACTAGCCCCTCTCCTCACGTTCGGTCTGTGGAATCGGTTCGTCAGTAGTTGATGTGGTTTACGAAATATATCCAGCGGTAACGTTAGGTGACTCACCCTGTATTTTGGGCGGCCTTTATAGTGAGCTGGTTTATTAGTCCAATTCTTTACTCTTTTTTCCTCAATGATTTAAAAATATAGTGTTTGTTTCCTGCTCTCATGGTTCTGTTATCAGCTGCTACGAGCCATGTATGCAATAAAACTTTTTTTACAACCATCATATTAAAATGTTCTGGCTGCATAGTACGTACACCAAATTCCGTTCCGTTAGATAAAAAGAAAAAAAACGTATTAAATAAAAAGCTATTTAGAAAATTTCCATACGGTTTTCACTCCCATTAGAAGAGGCACACATCCAAATTTAGCAGTTATTGATTTAACACATCACGCACAGTTTGCAGCAATGCGATGTTAACCTTTTCTCAATACAGCTTTATGTTTTTCTTAGCAAAGAACCATGTCAACAATTGTAAATTTTCCGTCTAATTGAAGTGAACAGTAAGACTACTGCCTGTGACACCCTGTTTTCCGGATATCCGAGTCTGGAACGTCATTCAGTAAGCAGCCCCGTTGTAGCAGATACACAATCAATACAGTGTATACTTCGCTCGAAGAAAATGAGCTATTGACACATAATCATCACATAGTCAGAAGATATCGTTCTCGTGAAACATAACTAGCTCGTTATGCACACGACGTAATGAGCGTCATCGACTTTGTATCTCTAGCTGATTCCATATTTATAGGTTTGCAGAAGGCTTTTGAGACCGTTCCTGACAAGATGCTTTTAACCAATTTACGTTCCAATAGAGTATGTTCTCAGTTGTGGGTCTGAATTCGTGGTTTCCTGTCACAAAGGCCACAGATCGTAATAAATGAAGATAAGTCATCTAGAAGTGACACTGTGGTTTCTTCAAGCAAGTGTTATAGGCCCTCTGCGGTTCTTAATCTATATAAACATTCTAGGAGGGAATCTGAGCAGTTCCCTTCGATTTTTTGCGGATGATGCTTTGATTTACAGTGTAGAAAAGTCATCAGACACCCAAAGGCAATTGCAAAATTATTTAAACAACCTGCATAGTGCGAATAATGGCAGTTGATCCTAAACAATGAAAAGTATGAGATCCTCCACGTGAGTATTAAGAAATTCCGTTAAATTTCGATTACACGATAAATCACACAAATTTATAAGTTGTCAATTCGACAAAATACTTAGTGATTATAACTACGAAGAATTTAAATTGGAATCATCTCACACAAAATGTGGCGAAAGCAAAGCAGGACCTGTGTTTTATTAATAAAGGACAACCAAAAAGTTATTAGAAGCAGCTCGTTCCGTTTCATCGTGAAAGAGGTGAGAGAGTATCACGCATATGATAAGCTAATTGGGGGGTGACAATCATTAAAAGGAAGGCATTATACTTTGTGGCGAGGTCATTCCGCTGTAATTCCGTCCCAAACTTTCTCCTCCGAATGGCAAAATATTTTATTGACTCACATCTACGTAGTCAATAAAACAGGAGAATTGAAAGCTTGCGCGGAAAGATTTAGATGTTAATTTTTCCTACGTGCTCTTCTAGAATGCACCGTTCGAGAATAAATCTGAAAGTCGTCCTATCAATCTCCTCCAAAACACTGTGAATCGCTGAGTAGTCATGTAGATGCAGACGTAGAAAATGTAAAAGCATTTCAACCAATGTGTATCTGGAATACGCCTTCTTGTGCAGTACACTTAATGCGAATATTTCGATAGCGTTTTGACCAGAATAGGTAAAGTGTTTCGCAAGAATAAATCTCGTATTTCCAAGTTTTCTCGGTGTTGCCCTCCCTCCAGGTGCCAGCAACGAAAACGTCCGGCGCGACACCCAAGTACCGCTGGGGTTTCACTGGACAGGCGGTCCATTCCAGCAACGTCACTTCTAATCCATGGCGCTGTTCCCCACACGGATAAAGCAGCCATCCCTGCTCTCACAAAAAAAACACCAACAGCTGCCTTGTAAACGGTAAACTGCGAGCACAACCGAGCACAAAATACATCCAAAACACAGTCACAGTGGTGCAGCAACACGGGTACTATTCTGTACGAAAACATGTAATAAAATCATTCGTAGAGAGCGGAAATGGAACTACAGACGATTAACACTGTTAGCTAGATGATACAACTTCCACAACGCTTTGCTGTTGGAAGCAGAGGAAGTGTCTAATCATACTCAGATAAATTAATGTAGTGGAGGATCCGAACTACGGAGCCACTAACTGCCAAAAATTAAGCTATCCTATAGGATCTTATTCTGACCAGTTTCAGTCTCCCAACAGCGCGCTCCTGAATGGCAACTGCTAATTAACAGAGACGCTTTCTTACTGCCCAATATTCCAGAGGAATTCAGCAGTTCTAAATATCTTTTCCTCAATTACGCACTTCACTAACATCCAAATGCTTCCCACAGGTGAAAAATCGAACATCAACAGCAAATCACGACAATCATGAACATACGGTGGCTAGGTATCACAATATTCACTGACGAGACGAAAATAACTTATAAATCCGTATGCGAGTAGCTCCTTTTGTCTTGATCTCCTAACAGAACTGTGATATTTGCACACTGAATGTATGATTACTACATTCACCACCAGTAACGGAGCATATGACAATGTCGAAGTTCTCGTATCACTGGATAACTTATGTAATACAAACATCCTACACAACCTTAGATAAAGGTAGGAAGATATATGTACGCCATCAAAAGGAACTTTCAGAACCCAAAAAAGGAATTTTTTGACTCCTTAAGCAATCGGTTTTAAGTCCCTTCCTTTTAATATTTATACAGCTGACGTTAAAGCAACTTTTTCAGGACAGATATAGATCATTCTGCAGATAATTTCTGCACGTGTATATACATGTGACAAAGTACTGCAAGGCAGACATGACAACCTAAAGACAGTCATCAAAATTACCTACTAACTCCTTTAGTAAAATCTGATCAGCAGCTACTACCTACTCGCTTTTCGTGAACAATAGCTTTCTCTATAAAACATTACTAAATTTATGACATATTTATTTAAACAAATCTACTGTGTGAGCAAGGAAAGAAAACGTCGTAAGATAATGGCGTTACGAAATTTTGTAATACACGGATGGCGGTATGATCAATGTGATAAAGTGATAAAGGACTTATCAAAAAATGGCTCTAAGCGCTATGGGACTTAACATCTGAGGTCATCAGTCCCCTAGACTTAGAACTACTTAAACCTAACTAACCTAAGGACGTCACACACATCCACGCCCAAGGCAGGATTCGAACCTGCGACCGTAGCAGGTGCGCGGTTCCGGACTGAAGCGCCTAGAACCGCTCGGCCACAGCGGCCGGAAAAGGATATATCGATGAGCTGCACCTCAAAAGTATTTATTTATTTGCATCCAGGCGTATAGCCCATCATCAGTGACATATACTGTGCACGTTTACATGAAAAGATGTGCCTGTCAAGTATAACATCTTTGTAATGGTTAAAATTATTTGTATTCCTGCGGTACACACATCGGCGTGTATAATTTTGAAGTGCAGCTCATGGTGGCCATCAAGATGTTCTTTGACAAACACATACAAGCTATGGAGCACTCAGCATACAACATTTTTACATGATCAAATGTCTCAAAAAATCAATAAGTATAACGTCCTTGTTGAGGAAAGAAGCAGACGACATCGTGCACGCCCTCCAGGTGGTCAGACCACTTGAACTCAACAGGATCTCGATCATATCGACTTGTTAAGCGTACTATCGTCTCGCGATACCAGAACAGTGCAATGGGAATGCAACGTTCATTACATGATATAAAGCACAAGGTGATTGACCTACATCGATGCGCACTTAAGGAGAGAGGAGGCTTACTAGGGTTTAATATTTCGTGAACGGCGAGATCAAAAGTGACGGATTGGGAAAAGTTGGGGGAGAAAACCGACCATGTCCTTTCAAAGGAGCTATCCCCGCAACTGTCTTAAGTCATAAAAGATTAAAATTTTAATTTATTACTTCTTTACTACACACATCAGTTTTCCATCACCCTGGTTCCCATAACTCCTGAAGACAGACGTTGACCGTGGATATTGTATCAGACACACAGTCGCTTTGACTGTTCAGAGATGTCACTAAGCGGGACCAAAGATGTAAACAACCATGCATGAGCAGCGCCTATTAGACGGAGTGGTTCCGGGAACTGATCAGTTACAATCATTCCACCAGGCGTTGTACACGGCTCATGTTGTCTGTAGTTCAACCATGCCTAGACGGTCAATGCCGCGGTTCAATCGCGTTCGCATTGTTACTTTGTGCCACGAAGGGGTCTCAACAAGGAAAATGTTCAGGTGTCTCTGAGTGAACTAAAGCGATGTTGTTTGGACACGGAGAAGATACAGAGAGACAGGAACTGCGATGATATTTCTCTCCCAGGCCGCCCAAGGGCTACTACCGGAGTGGATGACCGCTACTTACGGATTATGGCTCGGAGGAACCCTAACAGCAACGCCACCATGTTGAATAATACTTTTCGTGCAGCCACAGGACGTCGTGTTACGACTCTAACTGTGCGCAATAGGCTGCATGATGTATAACTTCACTCCCGACATCCATGGCGAGGTCCATCTTTGCAACCACGACACCATGCACCGTGGTACAGATGGGCCCAACAACATACCGAACGGTCAGGATTGGCATCACATTCCCTTCACCGATGAGTGCTACAATCGTTGGAGACGTGTTTGGAGGCAACCTGAACGCCTTAGACACAATATTCACGGAGTGCAGCAAGGTGGAGGTTCCCTGTTCTTTTGGGGTGGCATTATGTGGGCCAGACGTACGTCGCTGGTGGTCATGAGAGGCGCCGTAACGGCTGTACGATACGTGAACGCGATCTTTATTCTTCGTGTCTACGTATTTTCAGTCCTCTGCCGTTAGAGGGCTCCAAATTATAGCGTGTACATAGCGGTATGGAACGTAATTTGTCGGTGTGTGAGAAACAGCGTGGTGTAATCGAGTTTCGAACTAGAAGAGTTTGTCCACACATGGAGCAGCTTCCCCGTTAGCATAACAATGCCAGTCCACACACGAGCGCTACGGTATCTGCAACAACCTACGCCTTAGGTTCATTGTCGTGGATCAGCCTCCATACTCCATTCTTAGAGTGATGGTATCAACAAATTGGTCTCTTGTTGGGAGAAATGTATTCGTTGGCAGGGTAACTATGTTGAGAAATAAATATGTAGTTATGAAGAATAAACATGTGGAATTTAATAACGCTTGTTTTATTGAATCACTTAAAAAATTCGGAGGCAAAACAGCACGCTCTTGTATCAAAATAATTACAGAAGTTGCTGAGATTAACGCTCACATATAGACAAAAAAAAAAAACGTAGCAGTCGACTTGTACTAATGTTCGTGGGATGAGAAACCATTTATTTCGCGTGCCAGTATTTCCTTTGCTGAAACTGGGCGGAAAATACCAGAGGTGATCATAGAGGTGTCTGGGTGTTGTAAAATCTAAATGTTTTTTCCGCTTTCAGCTGGTCTCATTTGTTGGAGAACACTTGCAGAAAAAAAATCCAAGTCTTCATGGAACATTTACAATGTGTCACGAAAACGAAGTAAACTATCGCGTAAAGACTAAGGAGACACAAGCAGAGAATTTACAACCATAACAAGATTGGTCACGGGGAGAATATTATCAGTCGATACCATCGTCTCCGTCCCTCCGCCCCCCCCCCTTCCCATCACCAGCACCACCATTGCCATCGACATCAACGTCAAAACTTTCCTACTCTGTTCCGCTCGCCATCTGTGTGAAAGCCGCCATTTGAAGTGCATTGTTTGCAGACTGGGATTCGCAGGAAGAAGCTTGCGGAATGCAATTCAGGCACGAAAGCAGTGGCTTAGAAGGCACTTGTAAAACCGATTCTTGACTATTGTTCGTTCATCTGGGATCCTTACCACGTAGGACTGATAAAAGAGATAGAAAAGTACCAACAAAGAGCGGCATGTTTCGTCGCGGATTCGTTTGGATGCCGCGAGAGCGCTACGGAGATGCTCAACAAACTCCATTGTCAGACGTTACAAGAGGGGCGTTTTACTATTGAAGATCTGAGTGAGCATTTTCGGGAAGAGTCGGACAACGCATTACCCACATACACCTCACGAAATGACCACGACGAGAAAATTCGAGAAATTAGAGCTGACACACTGGCTTACCAATAATCATTCTCCCCACCCGCCATTCGCGAGTGGAACAGCGAAGGGGGGCTCACTTAATCAGTTAGTGGTACTAGAAGTACCCTACACCACATACCGTCAGGTGGCTTGCGGGGTATGGTATAGTGCGAATCTAAGGATCAATGAACATGCACAATCACTCATCAGCAGCGGGATTTAAAGATACTGATATACGTTGTTCGGCAGTTTCCCTACTTCACTTGATGAGAATGTCAAAGCCAGCCCGGCACAAGCGACGTAGCGTTTCGTCTCGAATGATATCAACGTGTATGAGACGTTAGTTAATCTGTAGCCTCTCATCCTCTTGATTCACTTGCACGTACGAGCTCTATTGCTGCGATGCAGGGTGGCGGCTTTGCTAATCTGCGGTTTGTAGCGAGCAGACGGTGGCTTGTTCATTGTGGTCGGTAATTGGATCGTGTGCGGCGCAGAGATACGGGAGCAGCAAGCGCGGTTGGAGCTAGCTAGCTGGGGTGACGCCGCGTCGGCGCCAGACTGCGCACGCCGGCCGCCTCGGGCCTGTGGCAAAGCAGCGCACAGCGCGGCGTCGCTGCTTCTCACATCCTTCGTGACCCAGAAATAAAATCCATTCGCTCTGGACCCGGCTAGTATAAAAAACGCTGTGATATCAAGTTCCACACCACCTCTCGACTAGCATATTTAGTGCTTTTTGATCGGATCCCTCTCTGACAATACCTTTCTCTCCGCATGAAATCGCTAGGCAACGAAGATGACAATAATTCTGTGTTCTCAGCAAATAGAGCGCCTTGCGACTTTCGTACACTGTTCGTACTCACACCACGACGGATCATTTCAAGGTTAGACCGAGCGTGCGTTGCCAGTTTAAGGCAAGAAGGGCTACAGCAAGAGTAATTGTCCACCGAATTGACGTACACAACAACGATGTCATTCGGCCATTCAAACCCTATGTGAGACACATAACAGGGAACACCTGTCTCGTAGTGGTCGCCAGCGGACAACAACACCATCTGTAGAACGCTATCGACAAAATATCAGAGGAGGAACACTAGAATAAGGACACAATCTTGAGAAAGGATCTCAGCTATCGTTTTGTGCACAACACACAATTCTACATACTCAAGTAATCCAGGGTAACAACGGGAAACCTAATTCAGGATGTTTCGAATATTTCTTTTGTATGCTGTTTTGCGGCTACACATTGTATGAAACGCAATCTAATGATAGTCTCAAAAATATTCAAATGTGTGTGAAATCTTACGGGACTTAACTGCTAAGCTCATCAGTCCCCAAGCTTACACACTACTTAGCCGGCCGGTGTGGCCGTGCGGTTCTAAGCGCGTCAGTTTGGAACCGCGCGACCGCTACGGTCGCAGGTTCGAATCCTGCCTCGGGCATGGATGTGTGTGATGTCCTTAGGTTAGTTAGGTTTAAGTAGTTCTAAGTTCTAGGGGACTGATGACCTCAGTAGTTAAGTCCCATAGTGCTCAGAGCCATTTGAACCATTTTTTACACACTACTTAACCTAAATTATCCAAAGGACAAACACACAGACCCATGCCCGAGGGAGGACTCGAACCTTCGCCGGGACCAGCCGCACACTCCGTGACTGCAGCGCCTGAGACCGCTCGGCTAATCCCGCGCGGATGTGATAGTCTACCGAAGCTCCTTTTTTAATATATTTTTGCTTATTGCTCCCAGTTAGCTAGTGGTACGTAATATAATCAAGCACTTACATGTGACATCTGGTCTTAATATAATTTTGTATTTACTCTACAAGATCGCAAATGATATTTTTTTCAAATGCGATATACTTTCGTTTTGTTATTTATTTTGGACGTGGTTGTTTATCGATCTATGTGGCAGAGTTAAGGTACACTTTTACGTTTTTATCTTTGATGAAAATCGAGTTATATCGTACGTAAAATTTAGGACTGTCATTTGTTCTGAATTATTTGTCACTGTTAAGAATTTTGTCGAAGTTGTGAAAATATTTTTACTTTTTCATTTTTGACGTTATTTGAATTTTTTTCCAGATGTGCGTAGATTTCTATTTTCCCCAAGATGCTCATGTGGCGTCCTTTTCCAGCTAATGCCTTCTGCAGTGTGTTGATCTTCTCGAAGATGTATATTGAAAATGGAGAGGTTGTTTTCATTTCCGTTCATGTCTTCTTTTTTTCTTGGAGACAACCTCTCCATGTTTAGTATTCGTCTTCGAGAAAATCAACAGTCTACAGCAGGTAGAACCGCAAAAGAAAGCGACATGAGCATCCTGAAGCAAATAGAAATCTACACTCATTTGGCAAAACCTTCAAATACAGAACTCGGAAATAAAGAAAATATATATTGACAACTTCAACAAAGTTCTTATCGATGACTAATAATACGGAACAAAAGACAGTCATGAATTGTAAGTGCAGTGTAAACCGGCTTTCATAAAAGATGACAAATTAAAGGCAAACCATATCTCTGGCACTCAGATTGGTACTGTAACAACTACACATAAAATAACACAAAAAAACTCTCTGTCATGAGAGACACAACACTGAAGACCTTCCTCGTAGTGAGGCAACAACTCCATCTGTAGACTGCTATGTACAAAATATCAGAGGACGAATACCTGACTGATTTACTTTTTATTTTGACACGGTACTCTAATAAACAAATGTACCGAAGTAGGCTACAAATTTTTAGTATATGTTGTATATATATATATATATATATATATATATATATATATATATATATATATACTACATAAATGAGCAACAATGTTATCGAGAATCTCGAAAGGTCTTCACCAATTTATTTCAAATTTTTACACGATACTCTAAAAAAACCTTCGGATGGACACAGGCTAAATATTTTTTGATATATACCGTATAATATATATTTTTAAAATCCATTCTATTTTACGCTGAACAGCCAAAGAAACTCGTACAAGCCGGCCTGTGTGGCCGAGCAGTTCTAGGCGTTTCAGTCCGGAACCGCGCGAACGCTACGGTCACAGGTTCGAATCCTGCCTCGGTCATGGATGTGTGTGATGTCCTTAGGTTAGTTAGCTTTAAGTAGTTCCAAGTTCTAGGGGACTGATGACCTCACATGTTAAGTCCCATAGTGCTCAGAGCCATTTGAACTATTTGAAACTGGTACATCTGCCTAATATTGTGTAGGGACCCCGCGAGGACGCAGAAGTGCCGCAACACGACGTAGCATGGACTCGATTAATGTCTGAAGTAGTGCTGGAGGGAACTGATACCATGAATCCTGTAGGTCTGTCCATAAATCCGTAAGAGTACGAAAGGGTGGAGATCTCTTCTGAACAGCATGTGGCTAGGCATCCCAGATATGTTCAATAATGTTCATGTCTGAGTATTCTGGTGGGCAGCGGATGTGTTTAAACTCAGAAGAGTCTTCCTGGAGTCATTCTGTAGTAATTCTGGACGTGTGGGTTGTCGCATTGTCCTACTGGAATTGCCCAAGTCCGTCGGAATGCAAAATGGACATGAATGGATGCAGGTGATCAGATTGGATGCTTACCTACGTATCATCTGTCAGAGTCGTATCTAGACATATCAGGGGTCACATATCACTCCACCTGCACATGCCCCACACCGTTGCAGAGCCTTCACAGCTTGAACAGTCCCCTGCTGACATGGGGGGTCCCTGGATTCATGTGGATGTCTCCATAACTGTACACGTCCATCCGCTCGACAAAATTTGAAACGAGAATCGTCCGACCAGGCAACATGTTTCCAGTCATCAACAGTCCAATGTCGGTGTTTATGGGCCCAGGCGAGGCGTAAAGCTTTGTGTCGTGCAGCCATCAAGAGAACATGAGTGGGCCTCCGGCTCCGAAAGCCGATATCGATGACGTTTCGTTGAGTGGTTCGCACGCTGACACTTGTTGATGGCCCGGCCTTGACATCTGCAGCAATTTGCAGAAGGGTTGCACTTTTGTCACGTTGAACGATTCACTTCAGTCGTCGTTGGTCCCGTTCTTTCAGGAGATTTTTTCCTCCCGGATCGATGTCGGAGATTTAATGTTTTAGAAGATTCCTGATATTCGCGATACACTCGGAAATGGTCGTACGGGAAAATCCCCAATTCATCGCTACCTCGGAGATGCTGTGTCCCATCGGTCGTGCGCCCACTATAACACCATGTTCAGACTCACTTAAATCCTCATGAACTGCCATTGTAGCAGAAGTAACCAATCTAACAACTGCGCCAGAAGCTTGTTGTCTTATATAGGCGTTGCTGACAGCAGCGCAGTGTTCTTCCTGTTTACGTGTCTCTGTCTTTGAATACGCATGTCTATACCAGCCAGTGTCTTCGATACTTCAGTGTGCAAACAGAAGTCGATGTTTAACTTTTCTGCCAAAAATCTCGAAACTTGTTGCCCCATTTACTCCTAATTTTCACACGATACTCTAATAAACGTGCGGACCGACATAGGCTACATATTTTTAATATGTGTGGTGTACAAATGTATAAAAGGACAATATTGTTAACACCCATCTCGAAAATTGACCGATTTACTTGATGTTTCGAAACGATGTACTTACAATTTGTACACGACAATCTAATAAACATTCGGACGGACATACGCTATATGTTTTTCAATATATATAAGGACATATATAATATATAGCAGGAAAAGGTCGTTAGCAAATAACTGGAAAAGTTCTTGACCTCCTTACTTATTTTTGCACGACACTCTAATAAACATCCCGACGGACAGAGGCTATATTTTTCTTCAACGGAAATGTACAAGTGTTCTGTTAAAACCAACCGGGAGAAAGAAGATGCTGTACTGTGCTGTAAAATGTCCAATTTCGTTTTCTTTGGCTTCAGATGGTTCAAATGGCTCTGAGCACTACGCGACTTAACTTCTGAGGTCATCAGTCGCCTAGAACTTAGAACTAATTAAACCTAACTAACCTAAGGACATCACACACATCCATGCCCGAGGCAGGATTCGAACCTGCGACCGTAGCGGTCG
Organism: Schistocerca serialis cubense; assembly: GCF_023864345.2. NCBI lineage: Eukaryota > Metazoa > Arthropoda > Insecta > Orthoptera > Acrididae > Schistocerca > Schistocerca serialis. The sequence continues at coordinate 411,100,564 of NC_064641.1, read as the reverse complement.
CTCGGTTCCAGACTGTAGCGCCTAGAACCGCACGGCCACTCCGGCCGGCAATGTTTTCTTTCTTACAATCAATTTTAACTACGGTAGCAGAGCGTTAAAACCTTTAGACAAACTGTTTCTCACATATATACGCATTCTTCGTATATATAATTTTAAACAAAAGTAGTATACTAAGTTATGTGCTGTTTTATTTTTATCCTCTCAGTCGGTTTTAAGAGGAAACATGTATGTATGGCTGTGGGCTTATGATTAGAATACTACTGCGAATCTTCGAAGAACTCGTAATCCTATCCGGCTACAGATAAAAACCACGCGAAATACTGTCACCGCAGCCACTGTCGTTACACATCCAGCAGTAGAAGAGGCCTTGCATACCCCGCATACCATGATCTCAATCGATTTATCTATTTATTTTAAGCCACTTGAGGTCTCAATCAAGTTTTCGATGGCTATAAAAATAAACAAATAAACAAGACTCAAGTTCATCGAGAGAGGGAAAGAGGAAATGAACAGCAAAGGGCTGAGGAATGGGGAGGGTGGGGGGGGGGGGGGCTGGTATATGGACATGGAGAGGGGGAAGGAGGAGATGGGCAGAGAGAGAAGGGATAGGCGGAGGAGGATATGGAGGGTGGAGGGGGAGAAGGAGATTAGGACGTGCATTCAGTTCTCATACATATTTAGTGATCGCAAGGCGCTGCTGGATACGCTAGTATATACATAATAGCTTGTTAAAGTTTGGGCAGGTAGGTTAGAAAATTTAAAAAGGGAAATGGATAGGTTGAAGTTAGATATAGTGGGAATTAGTGAAGTTCGGTGGCAGGAGGAACAAGACTTGTGGTCAGGTGACTACAGGGTTATAAACACAAAATCAAATAGGGGTAATGCAGGAGTAGGTTTAATAATGAATAGGAAAATAGGAATGCGGGTAAGCTACTACAAACAGCATAGTGAACGCATTATTGTGGCCAAGATAGATACGAAGCCCACACCTACTACAGTAGTACAAGTTTATATGCCAACTAGCTCTGCAGATGACGAAGAAATTGAAGAAATGTATGATGAAATAAAAGAAATTACTCAGATTGTGAAGGGAGACGAAAATTTAATAGTGGAATTCGAGTGTAGGAAAAGGGAGAGAAGGAAACATAGTAGGTGAATATGGATTGGGGGACAGAAATGAAAGAGGAAGCCGCCTGGTAGAATTTTGCACAGAGCACAACATAATCATAACTAACACTTGGTTTAAGAATCATGAAAGAAGGTTGTATACATGGAAGAACCCTGGAGATACTAAAAGGTATCAGATAGATTATATAATGGTAAGACAGAGATTTAGGAACCAGGTTTTAAATTGTAAGACATTTCCAGGGGCAGATGTGGACTCTGACCACAATCTATTGGTTATGACCTGTAGATTAAAACTGAAGAAACTGCAAAAAGGTGGGAATTTAAGGAGATGGAACCTGGATAAACTAAAAGAACCAGAGGTTGTACAGAGATTCAGGGAGAGCATAAGGGAGCAATTGACAGGAATGGGGGAAATAAATACAGTAGAAGAAGAATGGGTAGCTTTGAGGGATGAATAGTGAAGGCAGCAGAGGATCAAGTAGGTAAAAAGACGAGGGCTAGTAGAAATCCTTGGGTAACAGAAGAAATATCGAATTTAATTGATGAAAGGAGAAAATATAAAAATGCAGTAAGTGAAACAGGCAAAAAGGAATACAAACGTCTCAAAAATGAGATCGACAGGAAGTGCAAAATGGCTAAGCGGGGATGGCTAGAGGACAAATGTAAGGATGTAGAGGCCTATCTCACTAGGGGTAAGATAGATACCGCCTACAGGAAAATTAAAGAGACCTTTGGAGATAAGAGAACGACTTGTATGAATATCAAGAGCTCAGATGGAAACCCAGTTCTAAGCAAAGAAGGGAAAGCAGAAAGGTGGAAGGAGTATATAGAGGGTCTATACAAGGGCGATGTACTTGAGGACAATATTATGGAAATGGAAGAGGATGTAGATGAAGATGAAATGGGAGATATGATACTGCGTGAAGAGTTTGACAGAGCACTGAAAGACCTGAGTCGAAACAAGGCCCCCGGAGTAGACAATATTCCATTGGAACTACTGACGGCCGTGGGAGAGCCAGTCCTGACAAAACTCTACCATCTGGTGAGCAAGATGTATGAAACAGGCGAAATACCCTCAGACTTCAAGAAGAATATAATAATTCCAATCCCAAAGAAAGCAGGTGTTGACAGATGTGAAAATTACCGAACTATCAGCTTAATAAGTCACAGCTGCAAAATACTAACACGAATTCTTTACAGACGAATGGAAAAACTAATAGAAGCCAACCTCGGGGAAGATCAGTTTGGATTCCGTAGAAACACTGGAACACGTGAGGCAATACTGACCTTACGACTTATCTTAGCAGAAAGATTAAGGAAAGGCAAACCTACGTTTCTAGGATTTGTAGACTTAGAGAAAGCTTTTGACAATGTTGACTGGAATACTCTCTTTCAAATTCTAAAGGTGGCAGGGGTAAAATACAGGGAGCGAAAGGCTATTTACAATTTGTACAGAAAACAGATGGCAGTTATAAGAGTCGAGGGACATGAAAGGGAAGCAGTGGTTGGGAAGGGAGTAAGACAGGGTTGTAGCCTCTCCCCGATGTTGTTCAATCTGTATATTGAGCAAGCAGTAAAGGAAACAAAAGAAAAATTCGGAGTAGGTATTAAAATTCATGGAGAAGAAATAAAAACTTTGAGGTTCGCCGATGACATTGTAATTCTGTCAGAGACAGCAAAGGACTTGGAAGAGCAGTTGAATGGAATGGACAGTGTCTTGAAAGGAGGATATAAGATGAACATCAACAAAAGCAAAACAAGGATAATGGAATGTAGTCTAATTAAGTCGGGTGATGCTGAGGGAATTAGATTAGGAAATGAGGCACTTAAAGTAGTAAAGGAGTTTTGCTATTTGGGGAGCAAAATAACTGATGATGGTGGAAGTAGAGAGGATATAAAATGTAGGCTGGCAATGGCAAGGAAAGCGTTTCTGAAGAAGAGAAATTTGTTAACATCCAGTATTTATTTAAGTGTCAGGAAGTCATTTCTGAAAGTATTCGTATGGAGTGTAGCCATGTATGGAAGTGAAACATGGACGATAAATAGTTTGGACAAGAAGAGAATAGAAGCTTTCGAAATGTGGTGCTACAGAAGAATGCTGAAGATTAGATGGGTAGATCACATAACTAATGAGGAAGTATTGAATAGGATTGGGGAGAAGAGAAGTTTGTGGCACAACTTGACCAGAAGAAGGGATCGGTTGGTAGGACATGTTCTGAGGCATCAAGGGATCACCAATTTAGTATTGGAGGGCAGCGTGGAGGGTAAAAATCGTAGAGGGAGACCAAGAGATGAATACACTAAGCAGATTCAGAAGGATGTAGGTTGCAGTAGGTACTGGGAGATGAAAAAGCTTGCACAGGATAGAGTAGCATGGAGAGCTGCATCAAACCAGTCTCAGGACTGAAGACCACAACAACAACAACATCACTCGAAAACGGACCGAGCTCGAAACCGGTAGTAAATAAACAATATATAGAAAAGCAGTTCTGCTGCACTATCATCACAGTGCGTTTCATATCACACAGGGTGGCCGCTTGAGGATTTCAACTCTGCAGTTCGCGAGTAAATACTACGGCATCTAGATCGCACCGACCGACAAGTGACACGAGAGAGAGTGAGAAGGCCGTTCTTTGCAGCTCAAGGCCTTCCAACCCGGCCAGGGGAATGTGTGCCACAGGTGCGATGTATTCGTGTGGGAGATGTCTCCCCTCCTAAATAAGCGCAGGTCAGTCGTCGAGAATCGTCGTTTTTGCGTACAACGATCTTCCTGTCGCCACCTTCACTCTGGAATTGTTATTCGAGTGTTTCGACTCTGCCACCGTGATCGGGCAGCTACTCGTAAGCCTCACTCCTCAGTGAAGAATGGTAGGTGTTGCTGCGTATCACGTATAGAGCAGCGTCACGTAACCTGTTGGCATGGCAGCAGCGGAGCACAGTGAGCTACGTGGTGCTGCGGTCGGAGTGTGCGGGGCTGAACAGCGTCTGGCGACCTGCATCGAACGATCTGCGTACAACACACAGTGAAATTTGTGGCTGACACACTGGAAGTGCCCTTGTGTTTCTCGTGGGCTGCAATGTAGCACCTAGTTTCTTTTCTTAAAAATGCCTCGACAGACAGTTGCGACTATGTTTGCACTGCCTGCTTGCTGTGTGTCATCGAAGAACAGTTCAGAAACCAGCACAGTATGCTCAAACATGAAACAGTTTCGTTCACAGTTCACGGGCAAGCAGATTTCGACAACAGTTTCAGGTAGGTACCTGAATAATATTACCACGTTGTGTACAACCTGTTTTTAACCGCATCGCATACACAGTTCGTGTGCCAAAACAAGAAGTACTAATCGAAGTTCGTTCTTCGGCACTTCCCGAGATAACCCGCTCGTATTTCACTAGCGCTTGAACCCGAATTTCATGTGGTTCGATACGATCCACGTTTAACCCTTGCTTCTCTCAGTACGCACGAGACTCGAGTTCTTCTTCTTATCCAGGCTCCACAGAATTTCTTAGAATTTCTTTAATAGGCGTAAAAAATTGGCGTGCAATTTCCCCGTTACACTCTTTCATTCACAACTGTCTTTATCACCCATCATGTATCTGTGATAGTGAACTCTCATGAGTCAAAATCATAATCTGTATCATTTTAAATCGTCATCTACTGCTCATCTTAGTCACATAAAATCGGTTGATGGTTTCAAGTGACGTAGATAACGACTTTCGTAGCAAGATACTGATTACGATGATGACTCATTATAGTTAACCGTCACAGGCACTCCACATGTGATCAAGACATTTGCGAAAACAACAGTATATTTTAAATAGATTGCCTACTCCTGTTCAACAATGTCAAATTTTATTTTACTCGTTGATTACAGAAGGAATAAATATTAGGGTTTAATGTTGCTCGACGGCAGGATTATGGAGAACAAGTACGGATGAGTAGGGAAAGTGGCCGTGTCCTTTTCAAAGGAAGCATCCCAGCATTTATCACTATGCCAGCTCTATTGTTTACTGCTGATAATAAGGAATATTGATGTTTACGTTGATTCAAACCTTTTCTACATATATACGTACATCTTACTCCGCAAGTCACCTTACGTTGTGTGGCGGAGGGTACTTTGTGTACAACTGTAGCTTTTCCTGATCCAGTTGCGAATAACACGCGAGAGGAACTATTTCCGGTACGCCTACGTGTGGGCTCGAATCTATCTAATTTCATTTTCATCGTCTTTTCGCAAGATAAGACATATTAGTTGACTCTTCTAGGAACGTACGCTGTCGGAACTTTACCAATAAACCACACTATGATGCAGAACACTTCTTTTGCAGTGTCTGCCACTGAAGTTGGTTGATCATTCCTGTGATTCCTTGATGCTTGCTAAATGAACCTGTAACGAAACGCGCCGCTCTTCTTTAGATCTTTACTATTACCTCTTTCATTCCCATCGGGTACGGATCCCACATTGCCGAGCAACATTCAAGCATTGACGGATGAATGTTTTGCAGATACCTCCTTTGTTGATGAACTACATTTACTGGGCATTCTTCCAATGAATCTCAGTCTGGCATCTCCCTTATATGTGAATAATTCCATGTGGTCGTTCCATTTCAGATCGCTCTGCACGCAAACGCCTTGGTATTTTACGGAAGTAACTGTTGTCAATGATTGTTCTGCAATTGTGTAATCATACAGTAAAGGGTCTTTGCGCTTATGTATTCGCAATACATTACATTTGTTAACGTTGAGGGTCAATTGGTACTCCCTACATCAAGCGTCGATCCTCTGCAGCTCTTCCTGCATTTCACTACAATTTTCTGGCGTGCGATTTCTCTGCGTATAACAGCGCCAACTTTGACAAGCCTCATGGAACTTCCGACATAATCTACTAGGTCATTTATGTGAAAAGTAATGCTATTATAACACTGCCCTTGGACACGTCCGAAGTTGCTTCAACGTCTGGATACTTCTCTCCGCTCAGAATGACATGCTGTGTTCTCTTTGAACGCTTGATGTTTACGTTGACTCAAATCTTTTCTATATATATATATATATGTACATCTTACTCCGCAAGTCACCTTACGTTGTGTGGCTTCACGCTAATTTTGGCTTAGTTTAACTTTTGTTTGTCTATGAGGATTTGAGTACTTTTAAATTTGCGTTGAAGCTCTCTTTGGTCTAGCAGTTATCTAATATGGCTGTCGAACAACAACGGGTCTTTTCTATCCCTCGACACTTCGCTCGACACATACGTGTCTAAAGCGTATTGCACTGTACTCTTGAACTTTGTCCACTGATACTCAAATTGTTAGTGCTGGAGACGAAATTTTCGTGCTGACCGTTCAGGTAATCTGAAATCTGTCACTCTTGCGAAGCAGAAAGAACTTCCTGCCTTTTTTTTGTATTCTTATTTACAACCTTATTCGGTGATGCTGTAAAGACCTTGTAGTATTGATTCCCTGTTCTGCGCTAACTGAGTCAAAAAGTTCGGGTGTGTTTGTCACCAGCAGGTCTAAGATGACATCTTCACGAGTCGGTTCTCTGGTTAAATGCTCAAGTTAATTTTCGGATAAAAAGCTTAGAACGGTTTCGTATGACTCTCTGTCCCTGTCACCCAACCTATCATTTGAGTCTCCCAGTCTATAGCTGACAGGTTACAAACTCCACGTGGCCAGGAAATTTACACGAAACATTCCTCAAGTTTCCCCTCACTTGTTCCACCAGTACTGCTGCTAAGGCAAGGACCTATAGAAAGCATGCAGTGACCATGTTTGATCCATCTTTAAAACTTGTCTTCACCCAAATTATTTCGCTTTTGGAATCTGTACTATCTCACTAGATATTACGCTATTTTTATAGCTATCAACACACATGCACCAGCAGTTCATCCTAAGTTCGTGATATACATTGTAATCGAAATTTAGAATTTAATTGCTACTGACGTCTGGTTTCTTTTGGCCCTCGTATTATGTGGGCATTGTTACCATTTATAAGTGAGATTAGTTCCCAGACCTCCCCATAGACGCTGCGGCAGCTAACTAATGTTATGTTAATGTTTTCTTTCTCCAATCTGTTGTGACGAATGCTACTCTAACGGGACTCAGAAGGCATCTTATCAGATCTGTGTTGGGGATTTCTCTATGCTAAAAACCCACACGTGCACGCCACACGTACTCCGTTACGCTAGTAGCCACTTTTTGCGTGTATTACACGTTTGTCCTGTTAAGGGAAACTCTACAATTCTCCTCCCGTTAGCGGAGGAAGAGAAATCTGCATCTGATACCGTCGGAGAATCATCCGAGCCTGTGGTTTAGACCTTCCACCGTGCTCCAAACCAGAGGACCACTGTCTGTTCTCATAACGATGCTGCAACTAGATAGCACTGCTTAGAGCCTGCGGGTGAGGCTAAAGCTGCCTGTAGGAACCGATGATGGACACTTAACCCAGGCGCCAAGCGTCATTCGTTTCTACAATAGCCCCGATTTGCAGCCGGGTGCACCCAGTGCGCCGAATCGAACTCTATTTTCCCGAAGGGCTCCATCAGCAGCCTAACACTGGAGCTCTCAATTACAAACACTTCCGCCCTCTTCACTGGTCTGGACCTCATAGGAAGATTACCTACAGTCCGGAAAAAAGGAGGTGTGCCGTGCTGGCTCACACGTACTTTCAGCAGTAGGCAATACCTCAAACCTGTTTTTAAGACGTAAGGGTAGGTACCCACTTCCGGCTTTCTCCCAGAGATTCGTGACCCCGGTACTGTTCGCCAGTCACCATGAAGAAATGTCGATCGGCCGGGACGTGCAAACCGGAAGACGCAGCGGCACCAGAGGTGGAAAAGTATTCGTCTCAGATGCCACAACGGTAAAACTATCTAAGGATGATAGATGCTAATGCTAACGAGAAACCAACTGTCGGAAATTAGTATATCATGTGGCACGAAGTCTTGAATGATCAACTGATGTGAGTTAAATGTTTGTGAACTGCTTCTGCTTCTGAAAAAAAATGTGAGGACCCAGAAGACATAGGCGCATGTCAATGTTCTCGTAACTTGTTACATTTACACACCATCGGCGGACACGTAAGTGATTAGGTTTGCAATTCTCTGTGACACTTAGAACGGCCACCAGAGTACGTTACTGTTGTGGTGTTGTTACCGGGCCCCATAGTGTATATAAGGGACGTGAACGGCGTCACACCTTGAGTAATCACTGTAAATAATACGAAGATGTCGCGTATTCGCGTGAGATAACGTTATAGACACCTAACAGTTTGAAAGCGGCCTCACTACGGGTCTCCATTTGGCCAGGTTGTCGAATTGTGCAATATCCAGATTTTTAGAGCATTCGAATGTGACAATGGTCCTGTGTTGGAGTGCATGGCCACATGAGGGCAGGCATTGTCATTGCCAAGGTACTGGAGACGACATCTGACCACCACAACAAAGGGCCGTATTGTGCACCAAGCACATCGTAATCCCTCCACAGGTGCACTCGCCATTCGAGAACAGGTAATGGACTCTCTGCAGCGTTCTGTGTCATCCTGCACCGCTGGTAGAACTCTAGCAGCAGCCGGGCTAGGGAATTATAGTCCCACGCATAGGCTGCCATTTACACCTCAACACGAACGGAGTTTAGAGTTCGGAGTGGTGCCATGGCAGCGTAGTGTGGACAGCTGATGAATGACGTCGCAATGTGTTCTGTGACGAATCGCTGTTCTGCACCATCTCATGACTATCGTCGGCGAGTATGACGCCGACTACTAGAGACGTTCAATTCCGTGCTTGCGCGGCGATGTTACTCCTGGCGTCGTGGTGTGGGGAGCCATCGGGTATGACTTCATGTCGTGACTGGTAGTGACTGAGGGAACTCAGATGGCACAACGGTACGTCATTGACATCCGACGCCTTCATTTGTTATCTCTCATGGGCACTCGGGAGGACGACAATTCAATCCTGCGTCCGGCCATCCTGATTTAGGTTTTCCGTGATTTCCCTAAATCGCTTCAGGCAAATGCCAGGATCGTTGCTTTGAAAGTACACGGCCAACTTCCTTCCCCATCCTTCGTAATCCGATGGGACCAATGACCCCGCTCTTTGATCATCTCCCCCAAGTCATCTAACCAACCAACAGTATCGTGGTGACATTTTTCAACAGGATAATGCTCGTCAATTCACGGCACGTGTTTCTACGAATTGTTTGCGTCATGTTGAGGTACTCCCGTGGCCTCATTTCCCCCAGATCTGTACCCGATAGAATATGTGTGGGATCATCTCAGTATGTCAACTCTGTTCCATTGGCAGTACCCAGGTTATGAAGGACCAGTTAAAGCAGTTGCGGGGCAGTTTGCCTCAGAGGAGGATACAACGGCCTTATGGTACCCTTCCCAACCCAACCAGCACGTGCATTCAGGCCAAAGCCTATGATACACCATACTGATAGGTGGAGCCCTTCTGCCAAGTTCTGTGAAAATTTGATTCGATTTTGTAATCACAGACCCTCTCAACCCATGAAGTTACATTTCGTTTCCTCCTCTCCTTCTGAACGCTTCATATCTTTGAGTCAAGCAATTTATTAGGGAAAGGATACAAGAAGAAGAAAAGAACCTGTTTTGAGAATTTATAGGTATTTAAAAATTCTCTAATTACAAAAGCAACAAAGTTTAGAGTTTACTACTGTCTTGCACTTCTGGTCATTACCTATGGGTCAGAAACGAGGGCGATGACGAAAGTGGGTATAAACAAACTGAGGACATTTGAAAGAAAAATCTTGCGAAACATAAGTGGGTCTATGTGAGAAAAAGATGACTGGAGAGTAAAGTACAACCACGAATTATATCAGTTTATGCAAGGGAAACCTATAATAAAATATATCTCAGAGAATGCGCTGACTGAGACATATGAAAAAGATGCCGCATAGCAGCAGGTCCAAAAGAATAATGAAACGAAGTTTGCATTACACTAGAAGGAAAGGCCGGCCAAGAGCAAGACGGCTGCACAGTGTGTTGGCTGACCTTAACAAGATGGTGACGCCAAGATTGAAGAAAAAAGTGGAGAGCAAGTTATATGAAGGAAGGCTGTTCAGGAGCCAAGGTTTATCAAGAACTGTAGTGCCAAACGAGAAGAAGTTGCTAAAACTACGTATTTATGAAATCGCTCCGCATTTTAGTAACCCCCTGTTGTGTCGGGCTGCTGCCCTTTGGCGAGCATATGCCACACATATGCGACGTCGTCGGTGGCGGAGCAGAGCAGGTCGCAGACATTTCCCGCGGTTGGATGACGAGGCAGCCGTCGCCAGGGCGCGCTACTTGGCTGTTTTACGAGCGCCCAGTAATACGGCCATAAACCTCGTTGGTACCGTAGAAGGGCCCGGGCTGTTGCTGCAACGGCTACAGTCTATTTGTTAGGACGCTGGGGTTATGTCTCCAAGGTTAACGGCGGTATTGAGGTTCCTGCTGTACAAGTTTCCCCATCCAAATTCCTCCCTCCCTCCCCCTCCCCCCTTCTCTCTCTCACTAAAAGTGATTGTAACTAACTAAAAGTGATTGTAACTAACCAAGCTACCTTGTATGAAGGATCAATGCGAAACATTCGTATCAATGCTGAGGTCTGGCTAAAAGTGATTGTAACACATGAATAACTAACCATACCTTGTATGAAGGATCAATGCGAAACATTCGTATCAATGCTGAGGTCGGCTGTATCAAGGCTTTAAACGTCCTTAAATGCGTCAGTCATAGGTCCTGGGGCGCTGGCGGGGCACGTCTGCTCCAACTTTATAAGGCCTTCGTGCGACCTCGACTGGAATACGGATGTCAAGCTTATGGATCTGCAAGATCTTCGTACCTCAAAAAGTTGGATGTGATTCACCATGAGGGTCTTAGGCTATCAACGGGGGCTTATCGCACTAGTCCAGTTGCTAGTCTATGTGTCGAGGCTGGAGAGCCTCCGCGGTCCATTCGGCGTCTTCTCCTCGTGGTACGGCAAGCATACAGGGCCAAGTCCACTCCACTTTCGTTGGCGTCCAACACCTTTTCACAGCCGACACTGGAACGACTCTTCCGCCACCGTCCGAAGGCAACAAAGCCGTTTGGCATCCGTGCAAAGGAGAGTCTCGAGTCAGTACACCTGGGGGGCATTAAGGTCCTCCACCAGGGATGGGTAGGGGATCTCCCTGGCTACTACAAAGGCCAAGATTACTTCTTGATTTGGCTGCTTACAAGAAGTATTGTACCCCGGACCACCTTTTTAAAATTAAATTTACTAAGATTTTAGACCGCCATTCAGGTTTTATTACTGTTTACACGGATGGGTCTAAACAGGGGGATTTTATGGGCTGCTCTGCTGTGTTTCCCGATACTGTCCGTAGGATAGGGCTCCCAGAGCAGTTCTCAGTTTACTATGCAGAACTGTTTGCCGTTCTGCAAGCATTAGAGCATATGCGACGACATCATGGCACGAAATTCATCATCTGCTCCGATTCCCAAAATGCTCTACACGCTCTTGAACAGATGTACCCAGCAGATCGGATGGTGCAAGAAGCGCAGGACGCACTCCTGCTCTTGCAAAAGCAGGGTAAGGATGTAATTTTCTGCTGGGTTCCAGGGCACACAGGGATTCCTGGAAACGAACTTGCAGACGCGGCTGCCAAGGAGGCTTGCTCCATCCCACCTCCTGCTCGATAATAAGTAGCGAGCGGTGAAGAATTCTGTCCGACCGTGGCTCACCTCCTTCCGACAACGACGAGCTGAGGAAGTAGCCCTTACACGGCTTCGAATAGGACATTGCCCATTCACACATGGTTTTCTGTTACGTCGTGAGGAGCCACCAACGTGTCAGATATGTGGGTCACAGCTGTCAATACGACATATTTTAACTGAGAGTGTTTTATATGCGGGTTTGAGGGATGATTTCAGTTTCCCACCAGACCTGCACTCTATTTTAACTAATAATGAGGCGAGTGTCGCTAGAGTTTTACGTTTTGGTGTGATGTCTGGACTTCTTCCCAAAATATTGGGATTGAGATCTTAATGTGCTGTAAAGTGGTTTGGTCGCCCATTATTTGTAAGTGGTCACTCAGCCACCGTTAATTATTTTTACCTGTTTTGTACTGCTATTTTATTTTTAGTTTTATCTACCTGTTTTGATGTGCTGTGTCCAATCTTGCAATTTGAACATTTCCAATTCTCGCAAAGATCGGCTCTGAATTGATCCTTGATTAACAGATCTTGGCTGCACTCGTCAACATTTCTTTTGGGAACGGGCGCTGATAACCTCGTTGTTGTGTGCCCTAAAACACTAATCATCATCATCATCATCATCATCATCTGAGGTCTGGCGCTTCACTCCACGTCAAATGAACAACAGCTACGGCCGCCCCTCCCAACCGTCAAAATCTCTGGAGGAACCAAACTGGATTCCTATTGGAAAGGGTAATTTACGTTATTAGTATCTGGCTGCAAAGAGGTGCAAAGGTAATGGCGTAAAGTTCCTGATCATAAGAATATACGCCAACGTTTGATTTCAGTAGTTCTAATGGAATTTTGTCTACTCCCGGGGCCTTGTTTCGACTCAGGTATTTCAGTGTTCTGTCAACCTCTTCACGCAGTATCGTATCTCCCATTTCATCTTCATCAACATCCTCTTCCATTTCCATAATGTCCTCAAGTACATCGCCCTTGTATAGTCCCTCAATATGCTCCTTCCACCTTTGTGCTTTCCCTTCTTAGCTTAGAACTGGGTTTCCATCTGAGCTCTTGATATTCATACAAGTGGTTCTCTTTTCTCCAAAGGTCTCTTTAATTTTCCTGTAGGCAATATCTTTCTTACCCCTAGTGAGATAAGCCTCTACATCCTTACATTTGTCCTCTAGCCATCCCTGCTTCGCCATTCTGCACTTCCTGTCGATCTCATTTTTGAGACGTTTGTATTCCTTTTTGCCAGCTTCATTTACTGCATTTTTATATTTTCTCCTTTCATCAATTAAATTCAATATTTCTTCTGTTACCCAAGGATTTCTACTAGCCCTCGTCTTTTTACCTATTTGATCCTCTGCTTCCTTCACTATTTCATTCCTCAGAGCTACCCATTCTTCTTCTACTGTACTTCTTTCCCCCATTCCTGTCAATTGTTCCCTTATGCTCTCGCTGAAAATCTGTACAACCTCTGGTTCTTTCAGTTTATCCAGGTCTCATCTCCTTAAATTCCCACCTTTTTGCAGTTTCTTCAGTTTTAATCTACAGTTCATAACCAATAGATTGTGGTCAGAGTCCACATCTGCCCCTGGGAATGTCTTACAATTTAAAACTTGGTTCCTAAATCTCTGTCTTACCATTATATAATCTATCTGATACCTTCTAGTATCTCCAGGATTCTTCCATATATACAACCTTCTTTCATGATTCTTGAACCAAGTGTCAGCTATGATTAAGTTATGCTCTGTGCAAAACTCTACCATGCGGCTGCCTCTTTCATTTCTTAGCCCCAATCCATATTCACGTACTATGTTTCCTTCTCTCCCTTTTCCTACTCTTGAATTCCAGTCACCCATTACTATTAAATTTTCGTCTCCCTTCACTACCTGAATAATTTCTTTTATCTCATCATACATTTCTTCAATTTCTTCATCATCTGCAGAGCTAGTTCGCATATAAACTTGTACTACTGTAGTAGGCGTGGGCTTCGTGTCTATCTTGGCCACAATAATGCGTTCATTATGCTGTTTGTAGTAGCTTACCCGCACTCCTATTTTTTTATTCATTGTTAAACCTACTCCTGCATTACCCCTATTTGATTTTGTGTTTATAACCCTGTATTCACCTGACCAAAAGTCTTGTTCCTCCTGCCACCGAACTTCACTAATTCCCAGTATATCTAACTTAAGTACAACTTTGTGAAACACTCTTCAGTTGCAGCATGTGATGTACCGGGGTAGACAGAGTGGGGACTCACCTACTCCACCTTCAGTTTACAGACTATGGAGGAGGGAAGTACATGACAACAATTCGCCAAACTACCATCACTTGCATTGCTTGGAACACTACCAGAATATAATTTATCACTTAATATGGCTCTACTGCACTTTGACGAGCTATTCATTTTTAATATTTGTTCTTAACCCACGTCATTTAACGATAATCACTGATTTTATATTCCATCCCGCGCAATGAGGGAACTGTTAGTCCTAGTCAAAAAATGAAACGAGACCTTTCCTGTAGGAAATATGGTGTAGTTTAATTTTGTATTGGAAACATTGTCGCTAGAATGCGCGATTTTCGAGCTATACCAAAAAGACCTAACAAGTGACTTTTAAACGCATCCCACCCCCGTGCTCACACCCCAACACTGCGGTTTTTAGTATGTTGTTCATGGCACTCTCCCCTGTCACTGTACAAAAGTTGGTGACTAAACGATTTTTTCCACTGTTGTACTTTTCTTGGCCTTCCTTGACTGCGCTCAGATAGATAACACTCTCATTTTAGACGTGTATGCGCAATGGTAAGCTGTTGATGACTAAAGGATGAACACATGAGAAACTATTGAAATATGGAAAATGGGTGACAATTTGTTGGTCAATGGACGTAGAAAGCGATAATTTTGAAGAAAAATCAATAATTGTCTGAAATAGGATAGCTTAAATAAATAAGACCCAAAAACAGATTCGACTTCCAATTGAAGTAATAACAGAAAACCAAACCTCCTGCTCAAAAACACGAAGAATGGGGAATTGAATATTATGTAGCACAGAAAAAGAATATCATTTAGTTGCAGTAATTGCATAGAGAATTTCGAATGAGATACAAAACCCAAAGCATAACCAGTTTCAGATAAGAACTTTTCACTAAGTAATCTTTTCGGTCTTTTCATATCTGTTAGAACCGAGCATACATACGTATGAACACATGTTTCATCCTCGTCAGTTTCATTTTCTTTGTAGTTTAACCCCTCTCTTCAAAATTTGGTGTATACGGTTTCTGTTCGTTCAGTACGTAAAGAAACGAAAGACATGCCTTCCCGTTTACTCACCGACGATGAAATTTTGCCTGTATTGCCGTAGGATTTTGTTAAGACTGACCATATCGACGATTCAGTGAAGACTTTGCACGATAAGAATTGCGTCAAACTTCAAATGAGTATTTCTTGTTTTGATTTGGTAAAACGTTTGTTGAAACTTTACGTTCTTCTCAGACGTTTCTTCTTTTTCTGAACCGTGAAACATATTTTTATTTGCTATAGCGAAACAGAAAAGGCTGCAAGAAAAGACACTACATACCAGCGCAGCGAGTGCAAAATCACCATGTCCAAAGTTGATTGTTTCACTAAAAGTACAATAACAGTCTAGAATGCTAAATAAAACCTGTTGTGACTTGGCAAATTTTTATACTTTTTGCAGAATCTAACATTCATTAAAAAATAAAAGAAAAACTTAAAAATTCGAAGAAACTAGAAATATGTAATCCGGAAGAAGCAGTTTCAGGATTTTATAAAATGTTAGTATCACAGTTAAATATTTAAAAACCATAAAAATGGCCGGAATTGTAAAAAATAGCAAGGTTTAAGTGGGTGGCACTCTTGTGTTAATGAACCAGAGTAAAATATTCCGTAGATTTTTAAAAGAGCTCTTGGGAAACTTAGGACTGCGGATGTGCCTGACATACTATTAGAGAAAGCCAAAGATTATTCTTAAAACCTAAATCTGAAGAACCCAAATGTCTAAAAATACCAGCAAGATTGAAACACGCAGAAACATCTTCTACTCCTGAATAATTGTCTCGTGAACGAAGATTTAAGGAAAGTGTGTTTGATATTCTTGATTTGTTTCTGAATGACATTGATCAGAGCTTGAAACAAGAGGATCTAAAGCGACTGTCCAATCTTGAAAAGAGTCTTGTTACATAATCCCAAACAAATTCTGCATTACACAAGATTTGGTAGTCTTGCTTGGAGAACACAGCAAATTTTAGTCTGGACAAGTTGCATGAACAGCTCTAAACGCTGCAAACCGTTACGAATGGTGTAAACCACGTAATGTATCTTCCAACCACATAATGTATCTTCTATTGAAAGACATATTGTTGCTAAACAACTTATGGTTAAATTGTTTCAAGAAGTATTCGCCTCATCATTCTGCTCCTGACATTTCCAGTATCGTCAGCTTTCTCTGAGAGGTCATTCGGCGCCTAGCGCCGAGTTAAAACTTGCTTCGGATTAACTATGACACTACGTTCCGAAGTTGTATGTAAAATTTTTGAAGTTGAATAAGAAACAAAATAAATTCTTTCTCCTTATTAAAAAAAATATATGATTTTCTTTTTCCATTAGGCAATGGCTTTGCCGCAGTAGATACACCGGTTCCCGTGCGATCACCGAAGTTAAGCGCTGTCGGGCGTTGTCCGCACTTGGATGGGTGACCATCCAGGCCGCCATGCGCTGTTGCCATTTTTCGGGGTGCACTCAGCATCGTGATGCCAATTGAGAAGCTACTCTATCGAATAGTAGCGGCTTCGGTCAAGAATACCATCATAACGACCGGGAGAGCGGTGTGCTGACCCCAAGCCCCTCCTATCCGCATCCTCCACGGAGGATGACACGGCGGTCGGGTGGTCCCGCTAGGCCACTCGTGACCTGAAGACGGAGTGCTTTTTCCATTAAGATACTATTCACAGTGCTCCTGAGAACCCGATAGTTAAATAGTAATAATAATGATGTTTATCAGTAGCCGATTGTCATTGTGGACTACAGCAAATATGAACTCTTAATCGCAAGTCGCCTCAAAGAAAAGTAGAACTAATATCTTCCCAGGTATGTGATGTCTTTTTGAAAAGTTAAGGAAAATTGGTTTTCAAGAATCAGGAGACATAATATTGGACGCACATTTAGTACTTTTGTTTGTCTTTTTAGAACATTGTCTCCCTGACTACGTCCAATACTATTGATATAGAGGAGATAGACAAAAATTTTGAAACAGCACAGACAGAAAACATTACCATTCCGAATGCGGTGAAGGAAACCGTTTGGTATTCAGAACTTCCAGTCGTCTCGGAATAGGTATATATATGGTCCCATACTGTTTTCAACGTAAACTTATACTATTCTTTCCGCAAGATAGTGGAAGTTCAGGTGGTGTGCGGACATTTGCCATGCCGGACAAATGCCACGATTTTACCTGCTCCGAAGGATGGGGTCCCTTGTCTCCCCCTCCTCCTCCTCCTCATCGCTTACTGGGGCTTTCCGCTGGTTTACTTAACATAGAACCAGAATCTCTTTGGATTTTCCGCTACGTCTGTAGAGAGAGTTTCGTTGTGGAAACTATTAAATGCATCTCGCATTGAAATCCGCACCAAATTTCGAGCCTCAGTAAAACTTAGCCAATCTTGGAGATTTTGCTTTCGTCTAATTATATGTGCCTTTTTCGGTGCTCCTGCAGCAGCTTTCTGTCGTGTTTTGTGTACCATGGGAGATCAGTTCTGTCTCTTATTAATTTATTTGGTATGAATCTCTCGAGTGTTGATACTATTTCTTTGAACTTAAGCCACATATGGTCTTCACTTACATAGTTTAGAAGGATTGGAGACTGTCTCTTAGAAAGACGTCAACCGAATTTTTAGCTGCTTTTACAAATAGATATATTTCGCGTTTAGTTTTGGTGAATTTCTTTGTTACGGAATTGAGCCTCGCTACGGCTGTGTGTTCACTAATTCCTGTATCCGTCGTGATGCTCAGGATTATTTGTGGCTAAGAGGTCAAGTGTGTTTTCGTAACCATTTACAATTTGAATGGCCCCGTGAAAAAATTGTTCAAAATAATTAAAAAAAAGCATTTAGAACAATTACGGAAGTTGTTTTCTATCTACAATAAGGTCTGAAAATGTATTTTTGTCAACATACGGAAGGTAGATTGAAGTCACTGCCAGCTATAATTGTATGAGTAGGATACCTATTTGTGATGAGACTCAAGTTTTCTTTGAATTGTTCAGCAACTGTTTCACCTGAGACCGGGGGTCGGTAAAAGGAGCCAGTTATTAATTTATTCCGGTTGTCGAATATAACCTCTGCCTATACTAAGTCACAGGAACTATCTGGTTCAATGTCGCTTGTGAGCTGGAACACATATTACATTATTTTTCCTTAAACTGTGCTTCTTGTTTCTGTTATAGTGCAGATCATTACAATTCTACATCTACATCTACATCGATACTCCGCAAGCCACCCAACGGTGTGTGGCGGAGGGCACTTTACGTGCCACTGTCATTACCTCCCTTTCCTGTTCCAGTCGCGTATGGTTCGCGGGAAGAACGACTGTCTGAAAGCCTCCGTGCGCGCTCTAATCTCTCTAATTTTACATTCGTGATCTCCTCGGGAGGTATAAGTAGGGGGAAGCAATTACGGGTTTTCCCTCCAAAACCTAGGATGCTTTCTCTGTGACCCTGTAAATACCAGAGCTAAAGAATGTAGAACAACAACGTACGTTACAAACATAGCAATCTGTATTACTTCACTTCCTTATTTCTAACATTTTAAAATTGTACGTCGACTTTAGATGACATGTCAATCATAAATGTTCTTATCTCTATTTAGTGAACGTATTTTCAGTCATTTTTTGAACATTTTCCGGCTACACTCTATTAACTAATGTTTCGCCGCAAGGGATATCGCACTTTAGAGAGTAAATTACTATGGAGTATGTCGTTCTTCTTTTCTAGCACTCACATACCCATTTCTTCTTTCCTTATTATCTTTTGGGCATGCAGTTGTAGTAATTAAAGTAGGCACAAACGCAGTGATCAAAAAGAAATGATTTGCGTACATTCGCATTCTCTTTGCATCGTTCCATTCTTGTTGCTCCCATGGCGATGGATTGTTTCTATCGCAATCAGTAAGCGTACAAGGAAGCTACCGTACATAATCGTCGGTATAGCTTTCGTTTCGCAAAAGTTATAAATATTTCGATTTCGGAAATTAAGCTCTGTATTTGGCCAAGATGTCGAAGAAGAAGGTCCCTTACGTACTGATTGTATTGAGTAAGATGTGGAGACGACGGTTTGAAAGCGGACCGAAGTTGTACGAGGATGGCCGTCCCTTACCTGAGGGATCGCTACTCAAGCTACCTGGGGAAGGGGCAAGTGTGGCAAATGTCCGGCGTGGCAAATGTCCGGCATTCGTTCAGGTACCGATGATGGAGGTCGATAGCGATCACGCACTTCTCTCTCCAAAGTAGATCACAGAGGCTCGATACTGCTGTGATCTGGAGACTATGGCGGCCAGGCGAGATGCGACAATCCACCTTCGTTCTCACAAAGCCACTACTGGACGATGCCAGAGATGAGAACATGGGCCTTGTCGTCTTAGAACACTGAATCACCACTGGGGAACTAACTTATACCATGCGATGGACACGATCATCCAAAATGGTAACATAATCTTTGGCAGTAGTGTGCCCTTGCAGAGTACCCATGGGGCCACGCACTACCACGGTGTGGCGGCCCAAATCATCACCGAACCCCCGCCATGTTTCACTCCTAAACTCAGTCAGAAGATGGAAACAGTATGGAACAAGACTCATCCAACCAAATGACTTTTTTCCACTGCTCTGTAGTTCAGGTTTTGTGATTTGGGTAACACTGTTTTCTGTTACGGGCAATTGAATCACTGATGAGAGGTTATGGAATTCCAGATACAGTGCGAACTTATGGAGTTCCCGTCATGATGACGTGGTGCGGACAGGATTCGGGAATGTACTGCACTGACTTTTACATGTGCTGTCCTCTTGTATTTCGTCACAATCCTCTTCTATGGCCGTCTGTTGCCATCACTCAACAAGCACTTTCGTCCGCGTCGTGAGTTAGAGGATGATGTTTTTCCGCTTTCCCTGTATGCGCGGTGTAAATCTTCGATACGGTGACTCCTAAACACCAGACACTTCCCTACCACCGTACCAGCACCAGCAGTATGCCCAGGCTCGAATCCACTCAGCTCCGACGTAACGCACTCACAACTACACGAAGCACTGTTGTAGCCACGACTCACCCTTGCAAAGTATTGAGAACACTGCACAGGTGCCTTTCGTTGTCAAATACAACAGTGCAACCTCCAGGTTTAGCTAGTATCTGCATTTATGTTTATTTCTCCCGGTAGTCCCACATTTTTGCCAAACCGCTGTACATATTCGCTTATCGATATTGTTGGAAGATGTATGCGTAATTCACATTAGAGGACCTCAATGAATAAGGTTGCCTTCCACATCCTGTGTCCCCTCCCCCCTCTAAAAAAAAGGAGATGGTACTCCAATGCTCCCACGTGCTGTTTTACCGACATTATAAAGTCAGAAATATCATACCGTTACAACAAACACATAATAACTGATAACAGTTATGAAAATAGTCATATTCATATAGATGTAATACGGTCCCAAGACCAAGTACCTAGCAAAACATCTAAAGTGATTTTAAAAAATCTGCTTGACGTTTAAGAACTGATCTGTATCCGACGTATTATAAATTAAATCTATTCAGCGACGAGCCGCAGGGAATTTACTGGTATTTTTATTACCTGCTTCCTCTCACTAAGCTCGAGGAATTTGGGAACAACGTAGCGACGCCGACAGCAAAGTTAAACTGTAATCGGCGCCGAGCAGGACGCTAATGGCGTCATAAATTACATGTGCTTCCCAATTGCGGTCCGCCGTCTTGATAGCAGCGGCTTATAATCCAATTCCTCGCAAGTTACGCCAAGGGAGTCTCGCGAAGGAATTTCAGGACGGGGCCGTAAAGGGGATGGTACCAAACGCACGAGTCACGCCATCGTTTTCCAAAAATGTAACACTCTCTTAGCTGCAGCAGCTGTTGCATTGACTATAATAGCATTACGAGTAGGAATATAACCAACGACGAGAATCAGTATCTACATCTCCACAAGTTCACACGTCGCCTTACGGTGTACAATGGAAAGTGCTTGTACCACAATGCCTTTTCTTATCCTTTTTTAGGATTCCGTACCTGAATCTGTAAAAACGAAACCCTTATAGGATCATTTTGTCATCCGTTTGTCTGTCTTTCTGTCCGACTGTTAAAAACTTCTTTTCTCAGGAACGGGTAGCCGTATGAAGTTGCAATTTATGCCACTTATTAAGGCCTATAGTCACTTGGCGGTGTAAAATCTAGAAGCTTCTAAGTCAGTGCAATCAAAAGATATGGCCATTTATGTCAAATAGTTTCATACTCGCGAAATACAAAACCTATAAGGTACTTTTCCTTGACCTGGAATCATGAAACAAGGTTTCACAATACAGCTAAATGAAAAAATCTGACAACTGTTAATTTGTAATTATATCACATAAAAAAATTGTTTCGTTATACGACTGTCTGTTCGTCCATCCGTCGTCCACTTTTCTCAGGTCTATGGTCTCTTGGCAGCGTAAGAAACGTAAGTTTATAAGTCAATGGAATCAAAAGATACAGCCAATTACGTCACATATTTTGATATTCGCAAATTCACTCATCAAAACCTATAGGGTACTTCCCGTTTGCCTAGAATCGTGGATTTGTCGAGAAACAAGGTTTACAGTATAACTAAAGGGAAAAATCCAAAATTGGAAAAACTACTTCCTGTTTGCCTAAAATCGTGGATTTGGCAAGAAACGAGGTTTTACAGAACAACTAGAGGGAAAAATCCAAAATTGGAAAACTATTAACTTGGAATTATCTTAGACGAAAATTTGTAATCCTAGTGTCTGTCTGCCCATCGTTTAACACCCCTTTTTCTCAGTAACAGGTAGACATACCAATTTAAAATTTGTGTCAGACACCAAGGTCTACAGTCCACTCATCATGTAAAAAATTTACACCTCTGTGTCAACGCAATCAAAAGATACGGCATTTACGTCATAAGTAGTGGGAGAAAGTTTGTACTGCCCCATGTTACATTGTTTCCAAAGTTATTCAAGATGGCGGATCCAAGATGGCGGCAACAGATATGGCAACATTGCAATGATATCACAGCGAGAAGTTCAAATGTTGGCGCGAAGATAGGTCGATAGGGCTACCTCCACTAACCTAATCCCCTCCCCCCTTTCCCCCGTCCCCAACCCCCACTCCCCAGATAATGGCGGGAAGTTCAAATTTTTACAGAAAAAGGTCAGTTGGGCTACATTCACTAACCTGAGAAAATGGTAGGAAAATAGGTCACTTGGGGTACCTCCACTAACCTAAGTCATTTGACCGCCACCTCTTCCCACAAATTGGTAGGAAAAGGCCTCAGCATCTACTGGGCTGCTGGATAGGATGGACATAAGTCTTTATTTTGCAGGCAGTGTTTATTTAAACAATCTGAGGCAGCAGCTCCATCCAGTATGTTCACCATGTGGTCTGGAATCCAACTGACCTAGTGCACAGTACCGCCACCAGAGGGCACTACCGTCACTTTCGTGACGTAATCCAAGATGGGGTTCTGTGGGAAAACTGGCAGGAAAAGGACTAGGCCTGTTCTGGGCTGCTGGATAGGAAGGAGTGTACTTTATTTATTTTGAAACAATTTATATAGGGATGGACTTATGTAGTTTAGTTATTACACTGATACAAAACACTTGCTCTGACATGCTTGGGGTCACAGTACACAGCCTACAGACCTGCAAACTACTCATAAGTCACTGAAGTAATGCAGTATATTGATGTGCAGACACCAAAACAAAATGTAAATTGTCAAAACAATGCATGTAAAATGCTCTACAAACATACTCACTAATTCTAATCTGTCCAAAAAATACATAGCACAGCCTACAGACATGTTCACAAAGTAATGCAACAGACATGTCCACTACACATGACATTGTCAAAATAATGCATATACTCGTACAATGCTCTGCCAACACGCTCCCAAAGCTTAAACACCCGAAAATAATGTAATGCATAAACACTCATTGCACATAAGAAACGCTTTTGAACTATCGACAACCACAACATATCAGCAGCTCCAACACGTGCACATGCCACCAGTGTCATGAGCCATCACCAGACAGACAAGTGCAGGGACACGAGCCATTGCTCTCAGGCCCCTATACCCTACAGCCAGCAGGTGAAAGTCGTAGCCTTCCTATCCACAGCCCAGGACAAGCCTAGTCCTTTTCCTGCCAGTTTCCCCACAGAACCCCATCTTGGATTACATCACGAAAGTGACGATAGCGCCCTCTGGTGGCGGTACTGTGCACTACGTCAGTTGGATTGCAGACCACATTGTGAACACACTGGATATAACTAATGAGGAGGTATTGAATAGGATTGGGGAGAAGAGAAGTTTGTGGCACAACTTGACTAGAAGAAGGGATCAGTTGGTAGGACATGTTCTGAGGCATCAAGGGATCACCAATTTAGTATTGGAGGGCAGCGTGGAGGGTAAAAATCGTAGAGGGAGACCAAGAGATGAATACACTAAGCAGATTCAGAAGGATGTAGGTTGCAGTAAGTACTGGGAGATGAAGAAGCTTGCACAGGATACAGTAGCATGGAAAGCTGCATCAAACCAGTCTCAGGACTGAAGACCACAACAACAACAGTCAGAATTCTTTGAGTGTTGTACTGACGTCAAATGCCAATGTAAATAAGAGCCAAGTCACCCTCTGGACACGCTTGTGTTTACCATTGCTGGTGTGATGCCTCTACCTGTGATCCAGCAAAGACCTAATAGCCAAGTGACACACCCTTGCAGATTCAGCTAAAAGTTATCAACATTATACTGATATCACAAGTCGCGCTTTAGAAATCTGTTCCAGTGCTTCCCAGAATAGCACAGGGTGCATTGTTCCTAGTGATCCTAACAGGACATATGAGCTGCATCTAGTCATGCACGCATTGACCTGCCTCGTGTGGCTGATGCATCGCCGCAAAATGTTCGTTTAGTGACTCACCACTGCAGGCACACCTAAAAGGTTCTCAATGTTATACTGCCATCACATGGCTATATAAATAAGAGCCAAATCCACCTCCAGAAATTGTAAAGTGTCACAGAAATAGTTAACAGTCAATTTTTGAGAAGTTTTCGTGATGTCTCAGCTTGTCCACATGGAAATTATTGTTCTAACAGAACCTGTTTACGAAAATAAGTCCAGCAGGCCAGTAGATGCTGAGGCCTTTTCTCGCCAGTTTGTAAGAAGAGGTGGCTGTCGAATGACTTAGATTAGTGCAGGTAGCCAAAGTGACCTTTCTACACAAAAATTTGAACTTCCCACCATTTTCTGCGCGCGGGGGGGGGGGGGGGGGGGGGGGGGAAGGGGGGAGGGGGTTAGTTAGTGGAGGTAGCCAATTGACCTGTCTTCCCACCAAAATTTGAACTTTCCACCATGATGTCGTTGCAACGTTGCCATATCTATCGCCACCGTCTTGGATCCACCGTCTTGAATAAATTTCACAACAATGCAGTGTGAGGCATAAGAACTTTGTCCCACTACTCACATATTCTGATACTCGCAAACTCACACATGAAAACCTATTTGGCACTTCCGGTTGGCTGAGAAACATTATATCTGGCAAGAAGCAAAGTTTTGTAGTACAGCTAAAGTAGATATCCAAAAATTGTTAATTTGTAATTGTCTTGTAGGAAAAAATTTTTGCATTTATTATCTGTTGCCTATCTGTACATCTGTTACGACACCTTTTTCTCAGGAACGGGTAGACATATGAAGTTGACATTTGTGGTGTAAAGCCTTTAAGCATCTAGTCAGTGCAATCAAAAGATAGGTCCATTTATGTCACATACTCTAATACCTTTCCAGTGTCGATATCGACAACAGGTAAATAACGTTGAAAGTCTCTATTCTCGGCATTGATGAACTATCTATACAAGTATTTAAATTTATACAGAACCTTCGGTGCATGAGTACTGCTCACATTTATCTGGAGTCTATTTTTCCTATTCTATACGCGAATGGTGTGTGAGAAGAATGGCTGTCGATAAATCTCGATATGAGCTTTAATTTCTCTGAGATTACTCCAAAGCTTTATTTCACGATTGTAATCCCTGACTATTCTTGGAGCCGGCTTATGTGGCCGAGCGGTTCTAGGTGCTACAGTCTGGAACCGCGCGACCGCTATGGTCGCAGGTTCGAATCCTGCCTCGGGTATGGATGTGTGTGATGTCCTTAGGTTAGTTGGGTTTAAGTAGTTCTAAGTTCTAGGGGACTGATGACCTTAGAAGGTAAGTCCCGTAGTGCTCAGAGCCATTTTTTTTTAACTATTCTTGGAACATGTTGTCTCAGAGTGTGAACAACAGAACTACCCGTGATACAAACCCCTCTCTAATAGTATCTGCCACTAGAGTTTGATGACCATCTCAGTCAGGAAACGCACCGCTCTCATTTGAATCTTTAAAGCATGTGCGTCGACAGTTGCTTTGAAAAGGTTACCTTCAAGCACCTTCCCAATACTTCTCCAACCCGAACTTGTGCTCCTTCTGCAAAGACCTCATCGTGGTGGGACGTTGAATCCTTGGAAAGCAAAGGAAAGCACCGCTGTTCTGGATTCAGACGGGCTAATCTGGACCGACCGACCGCCGTGACGTCATTAGACAACGGTGTCATTCGGGTGCAGTATTGACGGGCGTGGGATCAGCACACCGCACTCGCGGCCATTGTCGGGTTTCCAAACCTTGGTACCTCTGCTTCTCATTCGAACAGCTCCTCAACTGGTAGCATCCGACGAAGCAGACCTCGCTCTATTCGTACGGTGACGACTAAAGTTTCATGTTTCCTATTTACTGGATGACCTTCATTAAACTGGCCAGTGTTCATAGACAGACCAAGTGCTTCTGAAGCGGTATCATTCTTAATCACTGTTAGTAACGGAATACTGAAGACAAAATTAGCTGTTCGTTCTTGAACGGGGCGGTTCGTAGTTATCTTCATGGCCGTACTTAGGAAATATATGAGACCATGCTGAAAAGTAATGAAATTTTATGTGAAAACTCTTAAAGCTTTTTACATAAAACGAACATTATTAACGTTCTACATCTTTAAACTTCATGCCTATGTATTTTAATATTTGCAGCCCTCCGCCGCTAGCCTGCTCCGAATTGTAGCATGTAACATGGCGGTGTGTAACATGACTATGTCGGTGCATGAGAAACAGTGTGCTGTAATCGAGTTTCGAATTCGAAGAGTTCGTCCACACATGGAGCGCACTCTCCTATAGCATGACAATGCCAGGCCACATACGAGCGCTGCGACATGTGAAACAATCCGACGCCTTTGTTTCACTGTCATCGATCATCACCCAAATAGTCCTGATTTGGCCCCATACGATTTTCATCTGTTTCCAAAACTTCGAGGACTCCACTTTGATAGTGAATAACCAGGGGTAATTTCATGATAACTGACCCACAAAAACAACATTTTAGAGCAATTTTCTAATTAAGGTCTCCAATGCAGCATTAAAGGATTATTAATTAACAATATTTTACTATACAACTTATAATGTAATGTATTGAAAACATTTTAAAAAATTAAAAGAAATGGAACCATTAAGGTATTGAATGCGATTAATAATACCACTACAAACACTTATATTTATCAAAAACAAAACAAACATTTGAAATGCTATTTCTTTCACAGACATGAGTATTAGGTTAAAATCTAACATGTTGTAACAATAAGAAAACATGTTTGTTAAACAAACACGAGGTAATAACGAACTTAAATATACTTACATAGGGTGAGTCCCGAGGAAAGGTGATAGAATCAGTGACTCTGAACAAAAAACTTTATATGGACAACTGACGTATTCCATATAGTTGCGAGATAGAACACATGTATTATATGTTTTTCCTGTATAACTCGAAAACCGCGCCCTCCAACAAAAACGTAGGGCATATGTCCACATGAAGTTTTTTGTTCAAACGCTAATATTGCCACCGCTCTCAGCGCGTACATTTATTGCTGACTCACACTTACGTTAATTTAAATACAAAACTTTCCAAAATAGTCTGTATTAAAATGACAGTTTCAAATTATCTTACTGTGTAATTGATTTGCGTCTGCAGTTAACATTGATGAAGATACACCGAAGAGCGAAACCATTCTGACGGCTGCCCAACGAGAGAGTGATGCCGCCCGGTGCAGTTGCGGGCACGTTACGCGGTAACAAAACTATATATGCGGATCAGAGACGAATGAGATATCATTTTAGCGAATACACAGGCCGCAAACGGAGAAATTCTATGACATAAGCGACTTTAAAGAAGACTTATTGTTATGGTCCTACGCCTCAGGATGAATATCTCGGAAACGAGTGCTACTGAGATGAGCATCAACGGAAAGTTGTTCGAGGTTGGTGAAACTATGACAAGATGTTGAACATCAACGGCTAATCGCTGACGTGGGAGTCAGAGGCTTCGCCACTCTGTTGAGCAGGATAAGCGGCGATCTGTGATAAATCTTTCAGCTCAGTACGATGCAGTTGCAGGCACAAGTGTTTCGGAGCACTCCGCTCATCGCACACTGTTGAACAACGAGCTTTGCAGCATATGGATCCTACGTGTTCCCATGTTAGGACGACGTCATCACCGATTAGGGGTGCAGGGGTCACGGGATAATCAGGATTGGACCACGGATTTATGGAAACGTGTCGCCGAATAAATCACGTTTCTTGTCATCAGCTTTAAAAACGTACCGCGGCACGGACGGAGGCCGCTGGGGACATAATGCGATATACATTCACCTTCGCTTCCGTGGGACCTATGGAAGTAGCCGAAAGCACGATAACAACCATCCACTACGTGCACTACATGTATCCTTTCATGTTTGACGTCTTTCCCGACGACGATGTCATCTCACAACACAATAACTGTCTGTGTCAAAACGCCAGAATAGAGGAGCATGATACTCAACTCAAGTTTATATCTTACACTAATTTCGTCTAATTCTAACCCGACAGGACACATCTGAGACGCTATCGGGCGCCAGCTCCGCACCTAAAAACCATCAACCCGCAATTTCGGTAATACACACCTCATGCCACATATCTGCGGAAACCTAACAAGGACTTGAAGATTCCTTGACAATCGGAATCGCTGCTGTATTACGTTCCGAAGGCGGAGGAATACGCTGTTAAATATACACTGAACAGCCAAAGAAACTGGTACACCTGCCTAATATCGTGTACGGCCCACACGAGCACGCAGGAGTGCCGCAACACGACGTTGCATGGACTCGACTAACGTCTGAAGTAGTGCTGGGTGGAACTGATACCATGAATCCTGCAGGGCTGTCCATAAATCCGTAAGAACACGTTGCAAGGCATCCCAGATATGCTCAATAATGTTCATGTCTGGGGAGTTTGGTGGGCAGCGGAAGTGTTTAAACTCAGAAGACTGTTTCTGGAGCCACTCTGTAGCAATTCTGGAAGTGTGGACTATCACATTGTCCTACTGGAATTTCCGAAGTCCGTCGGAATGCACAATTGACTTGAATAGATGCAGGTGATCGTGCAGGATGCTTACCTACGTATCAGCTGTCAGATTATCTCCATACCCCTAGACGTCCATCCGCTCGATACAATTTGAAACGAGAATCGTCCGACAAGGCAAAATGTTTCCAGTCATCAACAGTCCAATGTCGGTGTTGACGGGCCCAGGCGAGGCGTAAAACTTTGTGTCGTGCAGTCATCAAGGGTACACGAGTGGGCCTTCGGATCTGAAAGCCCCTATCGATGACGTTTCCTTGAACGTTTCGCACGGTGACTCTTGTTGAAGTCCCAGCATTAAACTCTGCAGCAATTTATGGAAGGGTTGCATTTTTGCCACGTTAATCGATTGTGTTCAGTGGTCGTTGGTCCCATTCTTTTTTTATTTTTATTTTATTTACACTCTAAGTTCCGTGGGACAAAATTAAGGAGCAAATCTTCGAGGTCATGGAACGTGTCAGTACATGAAATTACAACATATGAGTAAGAACAGATAAAAATAAATGTTCATAATACCGAAAAAAGTCAATCCATAAGTTTATGTAAACGCAGACAACAATACAATAACAATCAGCTAAGATTTTTGAATTTGATAGTGAAAAAGACCTTATTTCCTGTGTGAAGCGATGGTGTAAAAGTCAGTACCCAGAATTTTACCAAAATGTATTTACATCATGGAAACAACGTTGGGACACATGTGTCACAGCTGATGAAGGCTACATTGACTAGGGCTCAATGTATAGCTAAATGTTCCAAGTATGTTCACAAAAAATTTCATTCTCCTCCTCTAAGAAATTAAAAAAAAAAAACTGGAGACGACTGTGCAAAACGTTTTGAACGCCCTTTGTACATATGACCTGATGGAACCAACACACTTATCGCACAACAGAAATCACAAACTAGATGCCCTGGATATCGCAATCCTAAAGAATCTTAGGTTTCAACCGCTTCTCAGGACGATAAATGACTTGTCATCCGACCACTGCTCGGTGATCGTGCGAATATACTGGAACCACCGCTTCCCCCGAATAAGAAAGTCACAAACTGGGGCCATTTTGAGCCGTTTCTAAACAATAATGTCAGGCCTGCTATCAGTGTTGGAAACAAAGCTGACATTGATCTAGTGATTAACTCACTAACCAAAGACAAGAAAGCGCTTTGGCAAACTACGGTAGCCACAGCTTTTGAATCACAAGGTCTGAGTAATTTCCTCCTTCTTTACAAGATTTTAAAACCCTAAAAAATAGAGCTCGCAAGCGGTGGTTACGGTTCAGGAATCCACATGACTAAAAAAAAGTAAAATGTGCCACTTGGAAACTTCACAGCAGTGAAATCCAGTGGGGGAACTAAATGTGGGAGGAATGCATGGAGACTTTTCTCCTACAAATAGCCAATAACTAGTATTTAGTAAGATCATTACGGGATCCAAAGGCACCAAAAACGGTCTTATTAGGCCCCATAGGCTTAAGTTTTGATCCACTGCACAAAACAGTGTTATTTCCTACCACTTACGAGTTTCAAAACTCGCTAAATCCACAAGACTTAGGTACTGAAGATGAAGAATAGATAGAGTTACCGAAGAAGACCAGTGTATCAGACAGACTCCCAGAAACAACAAGCCTGTGCTCACAAAGCCATTAGAGGTATGAAAACTGATCAGAAACCAGGGAATAAACTCAGCCCCAGTCGTGACAAAATCTCTAACGACGAGCTCCAACACTTATAATAGAGGAAGCCCCTCGTATTATTAACGAGGATATTTAACAGCTGCTTCCTGACTGAGTATTTCCCTAATGAATGTGAGATGTCAAGGGTAGTATCAGTTGCCAACCGAAGAAAAACCCAAGACAGCCAGTAAACCACAGACTGATCAGCCTCCTGCCACCAATGTTTAAGACCTTTGAAAGGATAATACTATACAGAGGAAGGCAACCATTTGCGGAAAAGAAAATCAAACTCCAGATACTGACAGTGATAGAATACATAGGGTACAATATGAACGGGGCCTGCTACTCTACAGAAGTATTTCTTGACGTGGAGAAGGCGTATGACAAAGTGTGGAAGGTCAAACTAATATCAAATATGACAGTCTTTGTCGCGATCCCAGATTTCTTAATCAAACTGATAAACTGTTTTCTTTCGGACAGAAGGCTTTTCATGAGGAGCGACAGCCAAAGGTCAAGTACGAAATACCTTGATCAAGGAATTCCACTCTCGTTCACCCTGTTCATTTCATACGTCAATGACCTGCCCACTCTGACACAAACAGTAGTCACACAATTTCGTGACAACACTGCGCTCCTCACCAACAGCTGTCGAGTGAACGCAGCGATAATCCGCCTTCAGAGGCAACGAACTATCACAGAGCGGTGGGCAAAATGTGACATGATACGACGAAACTCAGACAGTATACGCGCAGTCATGCTCACCAAAAGAAGATCAGACTGAGAGAAATACTGCAAATCCAGGGGACCAACCAGGTTATATACCTAGGTGTCTTACTAGACTATCAACTTGTATTCAAGTTGCACAAGCAAGTGAAAAAAAAGAAATTATCAGACTAACTCATGCCCTGTATCCTTTACTATCAACCGAAAACAAGAATGTCAGAACAAAAGTAAGACTATAAGGGAGTCGTGATTCCAGCATAACTTACGGAAGTTCTTCCCGGAGTTCAGCATATCAGACATGGACGAAATCTCTTCACGTGATTCAAAACAAATGCCTGAGACTCATTTTAAAAGCACCCCAATGAACTAGAACTAGAGACTTGCGTAAAGAACTTAGTCATGATAGGTGAGTCGATTAAACAGCATGTCAGGAAATTAGTTGAGAAAGTTGAAAATCTCAGACCAGCCTCAAGACATTTAGAATATACGGGAAGAGTTAGTCTCGAACAATGGCACCGCGTAAGAATTCCACGAGCAACAGTATTAGAAGATCCCATACAGGAATAAAGCATTACCAAACCCAGAGAAAGGCAATATGGCATGAGACCAATGTCTTATTGACGTCTGATAAGTGCTAATACGATCGTGGGACTTAAACAGTAAGACGTGCAGCTGTCAAAGAAGGTAGCGTTCAAAGAAGAGTAAGGAAAAAAATTAGAATTTGGCGAGGCTAGGAGAAGGTGCCTACCGTTGTGTTGTTAAGGGAACCGTCACTGCTTTCACCTGAAATGATTTAGGGAAATCTCGGAGAATCTATATCAGGATGACCATACGAAGATTTATATCCTATACTTGGGAAATACTGGTCCAGAGTGTTAACCATAGTGTCATCACATTCGATATAAAATGAACTCATGGTCTCCGTCACTAAGCAAGTAACGAAAATATCTTAATGACAACTCCACTACATTTCGTCTAGAGGGAAATGTTTCTTGTTATTTACGCAGTAGAAAGTGTTTGGTACCACTAGTTACACGGAACGTGGCAAAAGTCCCGTCGGCTATAACATGAGAGACACCAACAATTTCCTTAAAAACGCTTACAATAGGCGTCAGTCAATGTTCCGAGTAGTTCAACAGATGTTGACATAAAAATAACAGAGTTACACACTTACCAGTCAATATAAGTACATCTAACGCTACATTGTTGGAGCCGGCCGAAGTGGCCGTGCGGTTCTAGGCGCTACAGTCTGGAACCGAGCGACCGCTACGGTCGCAGGTTCGAATCCTGCCTCGGGCATGGATGTGTGTGATGTTCTTAGGTTAGTTAGGTTTAATTAGTTCTAAGTTCTCGACGAGTGATGACCTCGCATTGTGCTCAGAGGCATTTGAACCAGCCAGCCTACATTGTTGGAACCTTAAGGGACATAACACGAATACAAGGGGCGATCAAAAAGTTTCCATTTGAGGGCGTTGCTTCAGCGTATATGAAACGTAGCACAACTGCAATGCGGATATATAAGCACCGACTTATAGGCAAGGGATTAGTGTACTTGTATTTGCCACGGACGTGCGGTAAATGCGGATGGCCACGCTATTACCAAATGCCTCCAAAGAAGGACCAACGTGCTGTCACTCTTTTCTTGTCTCTCAAAGGACAAAAACCAGTAGACATCCATCGGAGAATGAAGCATGTGTATGTTTGTCAAAAACCATCGTTGTGGAACGGAGCGCCAAACTCTGTGTTGCTGCTTCATTATAACACACGTCACCATATCGTGAATGTTGTAACGCTGAAGCTATTGGAACTCAAGTGGGAGGCACTCGAGCACCCGCCCTGTAGTCCTGATTTCTTCCTCTGCTATTATCGTGCTTTCTGTCCCTTAAAAAAGGCTCTGAAGGGTCGACGATTCCTGTCGGACGAGGATGTGCAGCTGGCAGTTATGTACCTCATCGCGCAGCGGGACATGGTGTTTTACCAGGCGGGTGTCTTCGACCTGGTGCGTTCATGTGATGGTTGCTTCAACGGTCACAATGATCTTGCCTGAGTGGCTACCGGTTCTAGACTGTACAGCCTTCGAACAGAATTTTTTTCATTGCCCCTTATACGTGGTACCCAGAAATGTTGCGAGAAACTTCAAGGACTTTTAGAGGGTGCCTTAAAGGAACAAAGGGAGGGTAGGAACTCGTGTCCAGAAACGACGTCCAACGACGCTACAGAGCGTTGAAGTTATAGACCCCGGCGCCTGCCGCTGGACCACCATTTCGGCGGCAAATGTGACTTTTGTGTGCTGACGCCGCGCGGAGTGGCCGATCGGTTTGTGGCGCCATGTCACGGACTGCGCAGCCCTTCCAGCAGGAGGTTCGAGTCCTCCCTCGGGCATGGGTGTATATGTTGTTCTTAGCATAAGTTGGTTTTAGTTTAAGTAGTGTGTAAGACTGGAGACCGATGACCTCAGCAGTTTGCTCCCATAGGA
Source organism: Schistocerca serialis cubense (assembly GCF_023864345.2). Classification (NCBI taxonomy): domain Eukaryota; kingdom Metazoa; phylum Arthropoda; class Insecta; order Orthoptera; family Acrididae; genus Schistocerca; species Schistocerca serialis. Next base: position 411,067,135 of record NC_064641.1, on the reverse strand, counting down.
CTTCATACACATTTGAACATTTTTGTACGCTGACGGACCGCAACCGGAAAGTCTCTCTATGTTGTTTGTCATTTAGTGATAACCACTGATTGCTACGACCGCCAGTGGAGAAGATGGAGCTAGCCGCTCCGCAGATAGGCCTTGTCTCCTATGAATGCGATTCTCCGTTGCCTTGGTGGATGACTTCGGATGGACATCTTCATCTCCAGTTTATTTTTCCCTGTGCACCGGAAAACAATGGAAATTTTAGTGGATTTCAGAACACGGATTCCTGTCATCGATTTGTTACTCAAGACACGCTCTACAACTCCTCGAAGTTCGTTGCAACATTTTTGGAACACCCTGTATATCAATGTAGAAATCTTGAACAGTACATCACGTTTAACGAAGGGAATGGTCAGATACTAAGGTAGTCCCGGATATTCCCAATGGAGTGTTAGAGAGCTGTTCATGATCTGTAAGCGCACCTGACAAAGAACTACTCACTCCCATAACAGAGCACATTGGTTGCTCTGGAGCGCTACAGGTGGCATATAACTGCTATCAGGCGGTCATGAGGCCTTTCACAGCTGAGGTGAGTCATGTCAGTGCGCCATTCGGTAGTATGGAATCAATATAGTGAGATGGACAGACGTGGAGACGTGAAAGAGTGACAGGAAGGAGCTATCGTGTTCCGACGAGCCCATGACCACATCGCGAATGAAGTTGACACGTTCGTTACATTTGTTGGTGTATCACTGTGGACTGTCCAGCTTGTCTACCATTAATGGTATAAAGCTAGCAGCCACGTAACACAGCTTAATGATAGTTGGTTTAAAAACATACCAACTGAAAGGAATCGGAGACGAATGTCACGCCTTGTCAGTGGCAGTCGCTTTCAAACCGTGCCTGTATTGGTCGTGTAGTTTATTCTTAATAATTGCAGACTTTCAAAGACTGGCCCAGCCAATAATGTAGCAACTATCGTCACTTTTTTGTTGTTGTACGGTAATGTCCATTAAGTGTCTAACACTCTTCTCATAACGAAAGTACAATCTTGATTGTGTTATTATATGTCCTCCAGCTATCCCTGAAGCATCTTTCTGTACGAAACAGGGCGCAGATCTTGCCTACAAAGACAGCACAGTTCCGGTTTAAGGGGAAATCCTAACGGTCATTAACAGCGATTTTCTCCTCTCGTTTACCTCTTTTTTTCCGTTGTACAAAATTTTAACACTCTAGTATATGTGAAACATTTCAGGCTACTGTTCAGCTCATTTTTCATTCATGTCAATCAATTTATTTTGCATTCACCAGTCGTGAAATGCCATCTCAGAGTTGTCGCCACTCGCTGGTAAAGTTCTCAAGTTGACGATCTACTAAGAGATTGGGAAGTGACGCGAGTATGGAGGACGCGCATACCGATGTTTCCATGACAACACGTGCACAGCTGCGTAGTGTGTTATCGTTGGCAGACCCGATAGCCCGCTGTGAACAGTGAATGGGCGGCGAATTGCTGACTCACTGAGTTTGCACAAGTAGCGGGCGCTAAGTGTGCCACAGGCACCTACCTCATTTATGTGTGTGTGAGCGCTAGATGCCCGGTTCCTTCGTTCTTACTGCACCGATGTGAACACTCTCTCGGAATGCTGCATATTAAATGAATAAAATCATTGTTTTTCGCAAAAGATATTCTCATTTCGAATCAACATCACCAGAATTAACCCTCTGTCTACCAGCAATGAAATCTTAGTCAAAATTAGTATTTGCCTAATTCAGGTACAATAATGTACATGTCAGATTAACGTAAATACAAGAATTTTCGGTTAAAAAATACCTATTTTATAGTATTACCATTTTGTTTGCTTTCACAGCGAAATAACTGGCAAAACAGCGACTGTTCATTTTAGTGGTACTCTGCAAGACAGCTCCATGTATAGACGCTGTTTCATTTGACTTACCTGTTTAAATTGTATGGTTTGTAACAGCTGATGCTTTATTTACTCCTGCTGTTGGCGGACACGTTGGCACCCTTACACGCCCTGAAATGACAGTAACTCTGAACTACTTCGAACTTACTCTGTCATCTACAGTAATTTCTCTGAAGACTGTGTCGGCATTGACTGAAGCCTCATTAAAAAAATGCCACATTAAGCGGTGCCACTATTTTGCTTTACCTGTCACGGCCTCATGTTACTGACTCCTGATAAGTTGGTGATTAATCCACTAGCTGGTACAGCGTGTCACTGATAAGGCTAACAGCACGTACATTCCATGATTCCTTTTGAAGAGAAGAGTAAATGACTCGAAGTGGTTGCAGACTGAAACCAAACATTATTAACTCGTTTAGTGCGGTACCTTACTCGTAATAATTACTTGCGGCGCACAAAACCTAATTTTAAACACAAATCAACGTTTCTCTTCATCAAAGGTTTAACGGTGTGATCACAAAAAGAAATACGGGGAACCTGGCACACAAGAAACACGAGCTACATTGGAAATCTAATAGCCAGGAAAGGTGGGAAATGTGTGCTATTCCAAAACCGAATACTGGAGATCGCCGCTAGAGGTCAGTAGCTGCCAGCCGCGTTGTCTTCAATCTGACCACTGGTTTGTTGCGTATCACCACGCTACATTATCCTGTGCGAGGTTCTTCATCTCCGAATAACTACTGCAATCTACGTCCACATTGCCTCCTTACTGTTTTCATCTCTTTGTCTCCCTCTACAATTTTTATCCCCAATATTACCAAACTGACGATTCTCTGACAGCGTACAATTCATCAACCGCCCCCTTCTTTTGGTCAAGTTGTGCCACAGCTGTCTGTTCTTCCCAACTCTGTGCAGTGCTTTATCATTAGTTACTCGAATTTCCCATATAATCTTCAGCATTCGTCAGTAGTAATGCATTTCAAATGGTTTTATTCACTTCTTGTCTGAACTGTCTTGTCCACGGTATGCTCGGTACTTTAGCTGTCGTCATTTTGCTGACCCAACAGCAAAACTTAAAAACCACTTTCAGTGTCCCATTTCCTAATCCAAACCGTCAAGATCGCCTGAATTAACTGCATAATATTCCATTACCCTTGTTTAGAGCTGGCCGCGGTAGCCGAGCGGTTCTAGGCGTTTCAGTCCGGAACCGTGCGACTACTACGGTCGCAGGTTCGAATCCTGCCTCGGGCATGGATGTGTGTGATGTCCTTAGGTTAGTTAGGTTTAAGTAGTTCTACGTTCTAGGGGACTGATGACCTCAGATGTTAAGTCCCATAGTGATCAGAGCCATTTGAACCATTTTGTTTAGAATTTGTTGATGTTCATGTTATATCTTCCATTCAAGACACTGGTCATTCCATTCAACAGCTCTTCATTCCTGTCTCTGATATTACATTGTCATTGGCAAACCTTGAAGGTATTTTTCCCCCCTGAACTTTAATTCTTACTCCACGCTGTGTTCCAGATTTTCACCACCCCTTGTGACCAGCACATCTAGAAATGGTACGTTTTTGTCCCTTTATACTTCCATGGTAAATTTTATGTTGGCATGGAGGCTGTTCAAGTGTCCTAGGAAGTCACCAAGCTGTTCTTCACTATGGCTCCACACAAAATGAAAGTATCATCGACGTACCTGTATTACTTCTTTGGTTTACAAGTCGCCAGGTCCATTGCCTGTTCTTCGAAATGTTCCATGAAGAAGTTGGCCACCACTGGACTAAGAGGACTACCCAAGGCGACGCCTTCCAGCTGTTCGTAGAAATTGCCATTCCACGCGAAACAGCTCGTGGTGAGACATGCATGAAACAGCTCTGTGATGTCTTGCGGGAAAATGGAACCGATGTGCTTCGGAGAGTCAAGGAGTGGCACTTCCGTAAACAAGAATACCAAAGCTCACCAGGATGTCATCTGGTTCAAGTTTTAGTTTCTACAGCTTCTCAATGAAATGTCCTGAGTCTTCATGTACTTGTCAGTCTTCCCTACGTGCGGTTGGAGCAGAGAGGCCAAGTGTTTTGACAGTTTATACGTCGGTGAGCCAGGAGCGCTAATAATCGGTCTTAGTAGAAAGTTGTTCTTGCGGATCTTAGGCAATCTACACAGTCGACGTGGTAGGGCTTCTGTGTTGCGCTGGTTTCTCTGTATGTCCGCCGAAAATTGACCGAAGAGGAAGTGTCTGTTCTTCAAAAAGTTCTGGCCGTAGAGAAGCACTATCACACCCGTTTGTGCAGAGAAGCTACAGAAATACAAAAAACACGGGAATAGCTTCAACAAAAAAGAAGGAAGCCTTAAAGTAAACAGATCCTGGCTTCCGGTGCTGCAGCGAACGAGCGCCGCAGGTAGCAAGAGGAGAACCGCATCGGAAATGACCGCGCCAGGCACGTATAGTCTGCGGCCGCGAGTTCGGCTCCCGTTCACCACCAACAATGGAGGGTGAAGCTTTGGCAATACCAGCCACTCGTGCTGGCGTAAAGTCAGTAAAATCGTCAGAAGAACGTCGGCAGAAGAAGCCGAGACAGAAGCCAACAGGCACTTTGTCAAAGACAGAAGGACCAGAGGACCCATTCTATTCCGTGTAAACACAACCCACACACTTATGGAGGCACCATCAGCTTGCACAGTGTCACAGTGTCCTGTTGACAACTTGGGTCCAAAGCTTCGTGGGGCCTACGCCCCTTTCGAACCCTGGCTTCAGCCCTTACCAATTGAAATCGGGACTTATCTGACCAAAGACGGTCTTACAGTCGTCTAGGGTCCAGCCGGTATGGTCAGGAGCCCAGGAGAGGCGCCGCAGGAATGTCGTGCTGTTATCAAAGGCAATCGCGGCAGTAGCCTGCTGCCGTAGCCCAATAACGCCAAATTTCGCCGCACTGTCCTAACGGATACCTTCGTCGTACGTCCAACATTGGCTTCTGCGGTTATTTCACGCTGTGCTGCTTGCATGTTAGCACTGGCAATTCTACGCAAACGCCGCTGCTCTCCGTTGGAAGCCGTCGGCCACAACGTAGTCCGTGGTGAAAGGTAGTGCTTGATATTTGGTACTCTCGGCACGCTCTTGATGCTGTGGAACGCTGAATATTGAATTCCCTAACGATTTCAGAAATGGCATGTCCCATACGTCTAGCTCCAATCTGCGTTCAAAATTTGTTAATTCCCTTCGTGCGCCATAATCATGTCAATAACCTCTTCACATGAATCATCTGAGTATAAATGACTGCTCCGCCAATGCATTGCCCATTTATACCTTGTGTAGCGATACTATCGCCATGCGTATATTATGTTCATTACAAATGACACGGAGAAATTCTGTTCTAAAAACCAGCGATAGAGTTGGGAGAAAGGAGTATCGATCTGATAGGAAAGGCCGCGGGCTAAAATGTCAATTTCGCGTAGGTAGTGATGCGTGCTTGAAGCTGATTAAAATCCACTCGGGGGCGATAATAATAATCGACGTTTACGAGGATTCGCTGCGGGTGCCGCAATACACCCGACTTAGCGCGGGTCCGCGTCGGCGGCGGCTCGCAGAGCAGCAGCCAGTTGTGGGAATTCGGCGGGCTGGTGCGTCCACCGCCGCTGCCCCGCACCCTCCCCGGGGCCGTAATAAGTCGGCGACTAATTGGACCTGAGCGCAGGCCGGCCAGCGCATGCGCCCTGCCGCACACAAAAACGACGTGACGCGAACGCGAGAGCCAGGGACGGCCGGGCTTTCAGCGTTAATTGCCTGGCCTATATCGGGAGAGTGCGCACCGCCGATGACATTTGAAAAGCAAATTTACCCGCTGTCAGGGGGCACGCCGTACCCAATGTTTGTGTCGCCGTGCAAGGCCGGCAAAGGCTTAACTCAGTCTTGCAGTGAAATTTCATTTCTTTTTCTCGGAATTGATTTTTTTGCTTCTCATTCGCAACATTTATCACTAGCACTTCACATTAGTTCAGCACTTGTTTCGCAAAACTTAAGAGCGATGATATATTCATGGGGAAGGGAGTCCGAAGAAACGTAACAGCACAGTGGCGGCCAGTAGCATAATTCCTAAACTACTTCTTCCCCATTCCTCCACCGCCTACTACTCCCCCCTGCTACCTCCCTCTCTCTCCTCCAGTTCCCAGAAAATCGGACCTGCATTAGCCTTCATAAGGATCCACTTCTATCTCCACAGGATAACCAGCACACACTCCCCAATTTGTTTGTGTGTGTGTGTGTGTGTGTGTGTGTGTGTGTGTGTGTGTGTGTGTGTGAGAGAGAGAGAGAGAGATTTCAATAACCTATATTCTTAGTGTGAACTGTGTCGCGACCAACCAGATGTCTCCTGTAAGTACCACCAGTATCGCCCCACCACAAAATACAGGGTGTCCCACATAAAATCGGTACGTCACATGTATCGCATAATCATATCTAGTCGAATTGCTTGTGAATTGGCAACGCTGTCTCGAAAGTTGTCCGCACTGCATTTTATCGGAAGGTTGAGTGCAGCTGTGTGTTCGTGCGTCAGTTGTTGTGAGAAGCTCGTATTGGTGGGCTGTTACAGAAATTTGGCAGTTAGCATTAGAACAGTGAGTTGATATTGTGGCGTGTAACATAAAGACAGGCTCCACCAAACAACGTAAAGAAATATTTCAAGCGAAATATCTTAGTAGTAAACTCCCCACCGACCAGCACTATTCATGATCTGTAAAAGAAATGGAGGGTTGTGGGATCCTTTCAGAATGTGCAGATAAATAGGCGGCCGAGATTGAGGCCCCTGAAACTATAGACAGGACTCGCACGGACATTACGAGAAGTCCCCGCAAGTCAGTAAGGAGGTTACCGCAGCAGGCTGGTGTATCTCCTGCATCGTGTCATCCTGTTCTAAAAGATATGACATTAAAAGCCTATAGTGTGAGTGTGGAGCAAGAGTTGAAATATGGGGTTCAGGAGAAAAGAGTTGATTACTGTAACTTGCTTTTAACATCAATTGCTGACGGTTACTTGGACCCTTGCTTTACTTCACATCAGATGAGGCCTGGTTTCATTTGTCACGTTATGTTAACTCCCAGAATTGCAGATACACCACCCTATGTCCCCATTCAAGACAAGCGACTTTTGTTTGAAAGGTTTTCTTTTATCACTAAAAATGCCTGAGTTATTTAAACGCCTGTCTAGGGTTCCTCACCCTGTATAAGAGATTTTAAGAGCTAGGAAGGGCTCTTGAAAGAAACTGACAGTGTCTTGAAAATAGTTTATAAAATGAACATGAACATAAGTAAAACAAGGGATATGGAATGTAATCGAATTAAAGCAGGCGATGTTGCGGAAACTGGATTACGAAACGAGACACGGAAAGTAGCAGATGCGCATTGCTGTTTGGGCAGCAAAATAATTAATAGTAGTCGAAATAGAGAGGTATAAAATGCAGACTGCGAAGGAATGTTTTTCTTATGAAACAGAAGTTTGTTGATGTCGAATATAAATTTAAGCGCAAGGAAATATTTTTTGAAGGTGTCGCCTTATTTACAAGGCGAACATGGAAGATAAAAAGTTCACACAAGAAGAGGATAGAAGCTTGTGCTACAGAAAATCCTTGATTATTAGATGGGTAGATTGGATAACTAATGTGGAGATACTGAATCAAATTGTAGAGAAAATCAATTTATGACGCAATTTGGCGAAAGAGAGGACTAGATATCATGACATATCCTGAGTTCTGAGTCACCAAGGAATCGTCACTTTCGTAATGAAACAAAGTGTGTATATTTGGGGGGGGGGATATTATTGTAGAGTGAGATCACGGTTTGAATATAGTAAGCAGTTCCACATGAATGTAGGAATGAAGAGATTTGCACAGGAAATCGTGCTTTAATTTAACATTGTAGAGTTTTGCGATGGTTTCATATTAGCGAAGTTGCTAAATATCAGGCAAAATCTTTTATTAGCAGAAACTAAAATCTGCGGACCTATGTTTATCTGAACTTTTTTCTTTAGTTTTACTTGTAGAATAACGTATTAAAATATTTGCCTATCTTCGTGAATCATCCCGTATATTAAAGACTCCGGGGATTTATGCAGATGTTTAAAATCTGTGATTTTCATACTAAAAATTGAATATAAAGTGGGCAAAAAGTTTAATAATTTTCTGCAGTAATGTTATATGAACAAAAAACCTAAAAATAATTAAAAACAAAAAATTGAAAACGTAATAGATACTACGGGAACAGCCAGTCCTAAGCCTGAATAAAATGAAAAGGGATGTTTATATCACTAAAACGATCGGCAAATCTACAGCTGAAATGTTTCTAGCCGGAAACATCACGTTGACGTTACAGGTCGCGACGTCCACTGTTGGACAGCCGTCGACACCCTGACGTCAGCTGGCGGAAAACAGAATCACGTTCCCAAAAGATTTCATAAGTTACTTTCGGATGAAGCCTGCAAAGTACAACAAATTATTAATGACCATACGACATAAAACAGATAAGAACATGCGTTAATGAGGGATTAGTCACTGGCGGCGAGAGACTACAGGTAGTTGAAATGAAGCGTAATTGAGATGAGAAGTAACTTTGAGATTTCTGGCGACAGATATGTCATTCGAGTGTTTGAAGTTTAGTTCTGTAATATCGGCAAATACAATCAGTAAAAGTGTCATGAAAATCTGTGATGCAAGTATATGTGCCCCGTGAGGATATATTCAAATAATTAACGTAAATTTTTTTACGATTTGCAGTAATGTGGTGTGACCGACGTGCTATCGCTGACTTCGTACTAGTCGCTGCTGTTGTCTCACGTATTTCTCAAAGAATAAGCGTTTTTCCAAACAGCTGGGTGAATTACCAAGCTATACAATATTTTATAATTTTTAAAACTAACAATGTCATAGAGAATACTCCATCGACCTTCCTAAAGTGTTATATACAATGATTATCCATGTATACTCCTGTTAAAATTGTTTTGTACTAAAAAACTAATTGATAAATTGAATTTGAATCACAATAGACACAAAGACAAACTGAAAACGTAAATAGTGCACGCTAAAATCGTATGAATCTCTTTTTTTTTTTTTGTCATCAGTCTACTGACTGGTTTGATGCGGCCCGCCACGAATTCCTTTCCTGTGCTAACCTCTTCATCTCAGAGTAGCACTTGCAACCTACGTCCTCAATTACTTGCTTGACGTATTCCAATCTCTGTCTTCCTCTACAGTTTTTGCCCTCTACAGCTCCCTCTAGTACCATGGAAGTCATTCCCTCATGTCTTAGCAGATGTCCTATCAAATGGTTCAAATGGCTCTGAGCACTATGGGACTCAACTGCTGTGGTCATAAGTCCCCTAGAACTTAGAACTACTTAAACCTAACTAACCTAAGGACAGCACACAACACCCAGCCATCACGAGGCAGAGAAAATCCCTGACCCCGCCGGGAATCGAACCCGGGAACCCGGGCGTGGGAAGCGAGAACGCTACCACACGACCACGAGATGCGGGCAGATGTCCTATCATCCTGTCCCTTCTCCTTATCAGTGTTTTCCACATATTCCTTTCCGATTCTGCGTAGAACCTCCTCATTCCTTATCTTATCAGTCCACCTAATTTTCAACATTCGTCTATAGCACCACATCTCAAATGCTTCGATTCTCTTCTGTTCCGGTTTTCCCACAGTCCACGTTTCACTACCATACAATGCTGTACTCCAGACGTACATCCTCAGAAATTTCTTCCTCAAATTAAGGCCGGTATTTGATATTAGTAGACTTCTCTTGGCCAGAAATGCTTTTTTTGCTATAGCGAGTCTGCTTTTGATGTCCTCCTTGCTCCGTCCGTCATTGGTTATTTTACTGCCTAGGTAGCAGAATTCCTTAACTCCATTGACTTCGTGACCATCAATCCTGATGTTAAGTTTCTCGCTGTTCTCATTTCTACTACTACTCATTACCTTCGTCTTTCTCCGATTTACTCTCAAACCATACTGTGTACTCATTAGACTGTTCATTCCGTTCAGCAGATCATTTAATTCTTCTTCACTTTCACTCAGGATAGCAATGTCATCAGCGAATCGTATCATTGATATCCTTTCACCTTGTATTTTAATTCCACTCCTGAACCTTTCTTTTACTTCCATCATTGCTTCCTCGATGTACAGATTGAAGAGTAGGGGCGAAAGGCTACAGCCTTGTCTTACACCCTTCTTAATACGAGCACTTCGTTCTTGATCGTCCACTCTTATTATTCCCTCTTGGTTGTTGTACATATTGTATATGACCCGTCTCTCCCTATAGTTTACCCCTACTTTTTTCAGAATCTCGAACAGCTTGCACCATTTTATGTTGTCGAACGCTTTTTCCAGGTCGACAAATCCTGTAAAAGTGTCTTGATTTTTCTTTAGCCTTGCTGCCATTATTAGCCGTAACGTCAGAATTGCCTCTCTCGTCCCTTTACTTTTCCTAAAGCCAAACTGATCGTCACCTAGCGCATTCTCAATTTTCTTTTCCATTCTTCTGTATATTATTCTTGTAAGCAGCTTCGATGCATGAGCTGTTAAGCTGATTGTGCGATAATTCTCGCACTTGTCAGCTCTTGCCGTCTTCGGAATTGTGTGGATGATGCTTTTCCGAAAGTCAGATGGTATATCGCCAGACTCATATATTCTACACACCAACGTGAATAGTCGTTTTGTTGCCACTTCCCCCAATGATTTTAGAAATTCTGATGGAATGTTATCTATCCCTTCTGCCTTATTTGACCGTAAGTCCTCCAAAGCTCTTTTTAATTCCGATTCTAATACTGGATCCCTATCTCTTCTAAATCGACTCCTGTTTCTTCTTCTATCACATCATACAAATCACCCTCATAGAGGCTTTCAATGTATTCTTTCCACCTATCTGCTCTCTCCTCTGCATTTAACAGTGGAATTCCCGTTGCACTCTTAATGTTACCACCGTTGCTTTTAATGTCACCAAAGGTTGTTTTGACTTTCCTGTATGCTGAGTCTGTCCTTCCGACAATCATATCTTTTTCGATGTCTTCACATTTTTCCTGCAGCCATTTCGTATTAGCTTCCCTGCACTTCCTATTTATTTCATTCCTCAGCGACTTGTATTTCTGTATTCCTGATTTCCCCGGAACGTGTTTGAACTTCCTCCTTTCATCAATCAACTGAAGTATTTCTTCTGTTACCCATGGTTTCTTCGCAGCTACCTTCTTTGTACCTATGTTTTCCTTCCCAACTTCTGTGATGGCCCTTTTTAGAGATGTCCATTCCTCTTCAACTGTACTGCCTACTGCGCTATTCCTTATTGCTGTATCTATAGCGTTAGAGAACTTCAAACGTATCTCGTCATTCCTTAGTACTTCCGTGTCCCACTTCTTTGCGTATTGATTTTTCCTGACTAATGTCTTGAACTTCAGCCTACTCTTCATCACTACTATATTGTGATCTGAGTCTATATCTGCTCCTGGGTACGTCTTATAATCCAGTATCTGATTTCGGAATCTCTGTCTGACCATGATGTAATCTAATTGAAATCTTCCAGTATCTCCCGGCCTTTTCCAAGTATACCTCCTCCTCTTGTGATTCTTGAACAGGGTATTCGCTATTACTAGCTGAAACTTGTTACAGAACTCAATTAGTCTTTCTCCTCTTTCATTCCTCATCCCAAGCCCATATTCTACTGTAACCTACTCCTTCCCCTACAACTGCATTCCAGTCGCCCATGACTATTAGATTTTCGTCCCCCTTTACATACTGCATTACCCTTTCAATATCCTCATACACTTTCTTTATCTGTTCATCTTCAGCTTGCGACGTCGGCATGTATACCTGAACTATCGTTGTCGGTGTTGGTCTGCTGTCGATTCTGATTAGAACAACCCAGTCACTGAACTGTTCACAGTAACACACCCTCTGCCCTACCTTCCTATTCATAACGAATCTTACACCTGTTATACCATTTTCTGCTGCTGTTGATATTACCCGATACTCATCTGACCAGAAATCCTTGTCTTCCTTCCACTTCACTTCACTGACCCCTACTATATCTAGATTGAGCCTTTGCATTTCCCTTTTCAGATTTTCAAGTTTCCCTACCACGTTCAAGCTTCTGACATTCCATGCCCCGACTCGTAGAAAGTTATCCTTTCGTTGATTATTCAATCTTTTTCTCATGGTAACCTCCCCCTTGGCAGTCCCCTCCCGGAGATCCGAATGGGGAACTATTCCTGAATCTTTTGCCAATGGAGAGATCATCATGACACTTCTTCAATTACAGGCCACATGTCCTGTGGATACACGTTACGTGTCTTTAATGCAGTGGTTTCCATTGCCTTCTGCATCCTCATCTCGTTGATCATTGCTGATTCTTCCGCCTTTAGGGGCAATTTCCCACCCCTAGGACAAGAGAGTGCTCTGAAACTCTATCCGCTCCTCCGCCCTCTTTGACAAGGCCGTTGGCAGAATGAGGCTGACTTCTTATGCCGGAAGTCTTCGGCCGCCAATGCTAATTATTTATCAAAATTTAGGCAGTGGTGGGGATCGAAACCGGGACCGAAGACGTTTTGATTATGAATCAAAGACGCTACCCCTTTTTTTATTTTTTTTATTGTTTTTTTTATGGAACTAAAAAAACAAGTGCCACCGCCACTTTTCATCCTATAAAAAAAAAAAAAAATCTGGGCCACTTCAGGCGTTGGCTCCTGACTAAACCTACCCCAGAGAGCTGCCTATATACCAGGGGAAATATGGGAAATCAAAGTTAGGGCTATCCTTAAAAACAAAACAAAATCTTCCTTTTTCTGAATTTTATTTTAATTTTTTTTGTTTTATATTTATTTATTTATTTTATTTTTTTTTTTTTTTTTGTGTAATTGATCAGAGGCTTTCTGCGCCCCGCTGGTAATATGTTGAGTCACGTCTTCTCGAAATTGATGTGTTCCGTTCAATTGTTCAGAAATGTTCATTGGTTCAAACAGGAAACCTTCTTCTCTCTTGGCTTAACACATTCCAGCTGCAAGGCGGCTCGTGGAAAGCACTCCCAAGGAAGTTCGAGAAAAATTGTCTGTATTTTGGGTGACGGACAACGACATAATGACGGTCATTGAGGTATGTCCAAAAATCGAGTACAGAGTCTAAAGTTTGTCCAAACAAGTAGTGAATGGCATGTCCGCGAATCCAATTCACAGCATTGGTCTTTGTCCGAGGAAAATAGTCACGTTCCGGAAATAATAATGAAAGGGGAGTAATCCGATCCGGAATGTCCCGCGTTAGAAAAGCCACAATACGTCGAACCAAGTGCCAAACCTCCGCCGCCGGTCCGCAAACAAACCGATGTTCATCATTGTCTGGCACTCCACACGTGGAGCATAGAGGTGATTGGGCGAGGTGGATACGATGAAGGCGAAATTGGTTGATTTGCTTACCATTGACAGTTATGTACCAGACAGATTGAACATTCGTGTCAAGGTAACAGGCGAACACCGCGCGTCATACATGACGCCAGTCAACCTGGGGGAACTTTAGTTCAATCGGGTTAGATGGACGACCTAATTGGAGGACATTGTATACTGCCTTTGTCTTGAGTAAAAGCTGTCTTGGTAAGGTGAGGCGTAGATAACTGAGTTCCAGAAAGAAGTACCGTATATAATGGAACTGGGCCGGAACATCCGAGATCATCACTGGGGCTGACAGTGAGACCGGCGAGTATGCCGACAGGAGGAGACCAGTGAGGCTCGTTGGGCAACGTGTCCATACCGTCATCTGGGAGCTGACAAATAGGGCGCGAGCTCTATCCGGCACGTGAAACAGACCTATCCCACCTCGTTCACGGGGAAGAGTAAGGGTCGCATAGTTAACTTTGAACAACATCCCAGAGCTGACGAAAGATGCCATCGCTGCCAACATGCGACGCGCCACAGTAAGCGGGAAAGGTAGAACTTGCGCTACATGGGGAACTCGGGATGCGATATATGTATTGACATATCGAGCTCGTTGGAGAATATCTAGGGATCGAAGGCGATGGTCCATAAGACCTGCTCTGATCATTAAAAGGAGGCGTCGGCAGTTGATGGTGGCTGAACGCCGGAGATCAGATGAAAAATCTATTCCCAAACAACGAATGGTATCAACGGTGGTGAGAGGTGTAACGCACTCCACGGCAAGTCCCGTGCCAATGAACATGACTTGTGACTTACGTACGTTTAAAGAGCTACCCGACGCCTCACCATAAGTCGCTACCCAAGTCAAAACAGCTCGAACTTCGTCGGCATTACGTAAACAGATGACGACATCGTCAGCATAGGCCGTGCAACAGAATCGGTAGCGATCTATGGACAACCCTACCAAACGTTGTCTTAGTCCACATAGCAAGGATTCCAAGGAAAAGGTGTACAAAATTGCTGATAGAGGGCAACCTTGACGTACGGATCGACCTATTATTATCGGTGGAGTGAGTCTGCCATTGTACATAATCCTGGATGAGGCACCCCGCAGAAGGCGCATCACTACCGTGATAACGGCGACTGGGAAACCCATATGGTGGAGAACGGCCGTAAGGAACGAATGGTCAACCCTATCAAAAGCTTGACTAAAGTCCAAAGACGCAAGTGCCCCAGAGAGGCGTTGTGCCTGGGTAACGGCGATCATATCCCTGTAGCGGCATAAAGCCGTGCGAATATTGTTCTCGCCTCCCAAAGATGCTTGGTCTGGCGACACAACATAGCGGGCAACGTTTTTAAGTCGTGCTGCCAAAAGGCGAGTGAAGATTTTCATATCACTGTTAAGGAGGGTGAGGGGCCGATAATCACTGATATTGTTGCCACCGTGCGGTTTATGTACAGGAATAATAATTCCTTCCATGAAAGCGTCCGGCTCAGGTACTTGCGGAGACATCAGTTCCCGACAGATGGAGGTGAAGGTGGACTCTAACAAATCACGGAAGGTGCGATAAAATTCGAGGGGAAGACCGTCGGGGCCCGGGGAGCGATTGATGGTTCCTGCCCGGATCGCATCGCGGACTTCCTCATCAGTCACCTCCGACATCAAGTCAATCGCCGCATCTCCTGGGATACCACCGAAGTTGAGCTGTGAGACTTCCTCGATCAACTCTGGGGAATGTGGAACTGCGGCGTAGAGCTGCCGGTAGTGGGCGTGAAGCACATTCCCTATGGCAGATTGGGTTACGTAGCGACGCCCTTCTTGATCCGTTAGGACGTGAATCAATTTTCGGCGTCGATTTTGTCGTTCTTGGATGATATGGTACATCGACGGATGTTCATGAGGCATGCGATCAGCAGTACGAGCTCGTACTATCGCCCCTTCCAAATGCCGTCGCATGAGATTGGAGATTTGGGCCTTAGCTTGGTTCATCCTTGTATGGCGCTCAGGGGAGGCTGGCATCGTGGAGCATTCTCGTAGGATCCTGTAGTAAAAGTCCATAGTGCTCTTCCTCCAGGCGACAACATCTTTGCCATACCGGATTAAAGTTTTTCGAAGAGCAGGTTTTGCACATTGGATCCACCAGGATATGGTAGACGGATACGTGGGTCGGCGTCTATTACATGTGATCCAAGTGTCTTCTATTAGAAGTCGACAGTCAGGTGAATTAAGAAGTGCCGTGTTCAGTTTCCATAAACCACGTCCGTGCCATACTGCCTGTCTTGTGAGAACAACATCACAGAAGTAAGCCTCATGGTCTGAGAAAGCAACAGGCCAGATTTCAGCCTGTCGAGTGTGTTGAATTAGGGATCGCGAGATGTAGATGCGATCCAGTCGGCTAGAGGAGTGCGCAGTGTGGTACGTAAAGCCCAAAGGTCACCGTGAACATGTCTCCACGTGTCGACAAATTGTAGCCGCGTGACGACTGTTTCCAGAGCTGCGCATGGTGAGTGACGCGGCAATTGATCCTGAGGTCGCTGGGTGCAGTTGAAGTCTCCACCCATGATCCAGTCATCGTGTGGTCCCATAAAAAGGGGTGTGACTTCATTCGCGAAGAAGGCATTGCGGTCACGACGGTAGCTGGAGCCCGACGGCGCATAAATATTGATGATGCGTACACCAAAGAGAGTAAGGGCCATACCTCTGCCGCTGGGGAGGTATAGGACATCTTCGGCAGGAAGACCTTCGCGTAAGATGATGGCAACACCACTACCGGTGTCCGAAGCGGGAGAAAGATGCACCGTGAAGCCATGTGGTGGTGAAAAATCGGCGACATGCACTTCCTGAAAAAGCGCAATATCTATGTCCGCATCATAAATCATATCGCGGAGCAGCGCTAGTTTGTGGGGCGCACGAATGGTCGCCAGGTTAATCGTTGCGACACGATAATGCTGGTGTTGGAGTCCCACAGGCACAGTTGGGGCTTCTTCTTCAGGAGCGAGAGGTCGTCGATCTTGCCTGTCCGCTGAAGAGGCTGCTATTGTAGAGAGTTTGCGGGCGCGGGCGCAACCGATGGGGGTGCCCCATCATCAGCAGCATCCACCCCAGTCCCTTCGATCTCCACGTCGTCTGCCCAGGAGACTGATGCTGCGGTAGGGCATCGGCTGTGCACGTCATCCACGTGGAGAGGAGACGTAGTTTTCGTCTCATCGGATAGGCTCTCTTCAACGTCGACCTGTGGGGGCGACGGCGTCAGTAAGGAGGGGTGTTCGTTGCCAGTGGTCGCCTGTGGCGGGTCTTTCGCATCAGCCTTTCGGTCATCAAAGATCGGTTTGTCGTCCATCTTCGGGTCTGCATCCCCGGTATCCATCCGTAGAATGGATTCATCAGGGGGTGTACGGCTACGTTTCTTTCTCTCTCGTGTCGACCCTTGTTTTCGAACAAGTCGTTCAGAGTCCGATTGCGGGTGGCTTTCGTCTGACTCCGGACCAGTCTGAAGGAAAGCACAAGTAGGTACCACTCCCGGATCAACGTCCATCTCAGTATCATTTTCAATCACAGTGCTGCGATGATTCGGCAGGTTAGGATCTGGCGTCTGGGGCACCTCAGAAGCAATCTCAGGAGCGGTTGCATCTACCTGATCAGACGACGTCAACGGAGCAGGAAGACTCTGTGTAGACGTGCTACCTTCCTGGGCAACCTTGGCGTATGTGACAGGGATCTGAGTCATCACCGCTGGGGACGCTTCCTCGCCGACCGGCGTCTGGATCAGGCGGCGTCGCATGCAGGCGGATCTGACGTGGCCTTCTTGTCCACAACCCGCACATGTTCGGGGTTGGCCGTCGTACATGACAATGGCTCGCACCCCGCCAATGGTCAGGTATGATGGAATATGTTTTTTCAGTTCAATTTTGACCTGACGCACACCATTAAGGACATGGTAGGTCGTGAAGGTTTGCCATTTTTCCTCTACGTAACCGATGACGTTACCGTATGGTTGTAACGCAGAGACAACTTCGTCCTTCGGCACTTCAAAAGGTAGTTCAAACACCCTAATCGTGCGTTGACCGTACTCTGCGAGTTCAAGTGTTACAGCTCCGACGTGACCATCAGAGTATTTGAACTTAAGTCCATTGGCATGGCGGCGAATAACATCTTCACACACCTCGGTGTTTGTCATTTTAATATGAACGACACTACTCGTGATCGAAAAATGGATTTCGATAACGTGGTTAGGATCTAAACGAACTTCTTCACGTATGAACGTTTCAACTTCATGTGCACGAGGTCGCGCATGTTCAGCTGGGAAGGAAACTTTAAGGGTCGCACGGCGGTAAGCGCTCGACATGTTGTTCACGGTGGACGGACGCAAGCCTGAAAGCTACGACGCGGAAGTAAACAACGCCTGCAGCGGAGCACTGGCCGGCGCGCGGGGCCGTCCGCACGCTGCCACGGCTGAGAGCCGACTGTCGAATCTTAGGCCACGGGTAGCAGCCACGTCAACCTCTGTCAACATGTAAAAGGGGAAATTTGTCATACCGTCAACATCGACCTAACACGTCCATTGTAGGCTATACTGACATTTCAGTGAATATTTTTGGGGCCATCAATACTTTTAGTCAATATTTCTAGTACTGATAATAGCCTACGTCAATACCTAAGTCAATACGTGTCCTCAGACGGTCAACCATGTGACAATGTTATTGAGCTTGTGAGGGCCTCTTATCAACTGACGAAACACGTTCCCCAAACCTATCGTTAGGTAACAATAAGCAGAATAGAAAAATTATCAGTACCGTAATTAAGCTTTATTTAGCTTATTTGTGTTAACACATTATGATCTAGCAACACAAAATGCTGTGCTTCAGCGTCTTTTCATGCCTAAAAACCTCGTTATTGTCCTTTATAAGTCTTACGAGTATTATTATCACTTAATAGTAAAGTTAATTGGCCGCTGTATTTTAGATCTCTAACGCACTACAGTGCTGTGATGTGGGACCTGGAGATACTTTCTAAATGGGTATACCCTGCTGCATCTGTTGTCATAACTTGGATTAGAATGTTCTTTTCTGTCTCTCTCACTACCACAGGGTCTTGGCTGTGTATTCATTTGCAGCTGTATTGTGCAGCCCGTCAAAGTGACATCTGGGCTACAGTCCAAACTTGCGTTGGTTAAATGTAGTGCTATGTCCGATTTTTAAAACGAACAATATGACACCATCATTTCTTAACCAGCTATTGTAGTTAAATAGGCTGTCTGTCATCCACAGGTCTTCACCGCCATTTGCGCTTCATGCAATACTTCAAATGGTTCAAATGGCTCTGAGCACTATGGGACTTAACATCTGAGGTCATCAGTCCCCTATAACTTAGAACTACTTAAACCTAACTAACCCAAGGACATCACACACATCCATGTCCGAGGCAGGATTCGAACCTGCGACCGTAGCGGTCGCGCGGTTCCACCCCGGCCGGCTACAAAATAAAATGGCTCTGAGCACTATGCGACTTAACTTCTGAGGTCTTCAGTCGCCTAGAACTTAGAACCAATTAAACCTAACTAACCTAAGGACATCACACACATCCATGCCCGAGGCAGGATTCGAACCTGCGACCGTAGCGGTCGCGCGGTTCCACCCCGGCCGGCTACAAAATAAAATGGCTCTGAGCACTATGTGACTTAACTTCTGAGGTCTTCAGTCGCCTAGAACTTAGAACCAATTAAACCTAACTAACCTAAGGACATCACACACATCCATGCCTGAGGCAGCGGTCACGCGGTCACGCGGTTCCAGACTGAAGCGCCTTTAACCGCACGGCCAGGCCGGCTACAGCTCTCGCTCTGTGGCAGTGAGTATTGCTGTAACAATTAACATGAGTATACAGTCGAATTACTGGAAATAGAGCTTCAGTCTTCATATTTTTACTAATGAAAAAGTTATCATTCCAAATTTATATTTTGGCCTGTCATTTTCAACAATACTAGTCACTCATGGAATAAATTTTGAAATTTTAAAATACGGCCGCACAGTTCCAGACTCAAGCGCCAGAACCGCTGGGCAACACACACACACACACACACACACACACACACACACACACACACAAGTACAAGGAAACTCTATAAGCACTTGTCATAATTACCCACTGTATACTCTTCATAGTCTGTGAAGAAGCTATTTCCAAACAGCCACCTCAAAGCGATCGTTTGGCACAACTCAAATATCTTCGTCATCGACAGAATGTTAAAACGTTAAACCCCGTAGCGCCTCCTACCTAAATGTCTAGAAGTGAAAACTTGTGCGTTATCCAGAACGATCGTACACGAATCAAGGATTAACTTTTCTGTCTGTGATACACAAATCGGAGAGAGAGTACTAGTTCAAGAGCTACTAAAAAAATTATCGTCGCCTACTCGAATAAACCATTGCGACAAAGGGTCTGATTTGGGGAACAGTGCGACATTCTGGAACACGGTGATCAGAGCGGGGCACGAAACGGCGTAATTACACACGGTACTCTGCCATGTACAGCTGAGCCAACTTGATGCGGTAGCAATTATCAACTATTTTCCTCTCTTTTTGTTTCTCTGTAAACCTCCCCCCTCCCACTCCACAAGGAGAGATTGCGAAAATGTCATAGTGATAACTGCTTCTCAATTTAATGTAATGGATAAAGACAATACACTGTTTTAAGATATCTCCATTGCTAAACAGTCAAGCTAATTGCGTCCATTGGCTCGCACTTCTCTTCTGTTGACACATATTAAGTTCAGTGCTGCCGGCATGCTCGGCGTTAGGGCATTGTGCAGTTACGAATTAGCGCTAATTGGACTGTAACGACTTATTGTCAGCTGTACATAAGGTATACGTGAGTTGTGTAATGTTGCCCTAGAGTGTTGTCTGTTCCTGTTTACTTACCACTCTCCTTGTGTTAATGTCCTCAGCAAATCTCACAAAGTGGCTCTACTGCGGCGGTCGTCGGTTTCATTAAGCGTCCATACAAACAGTTAGACAACAGAGCTGAGACAAATTCTGTCCTTGCTTTTTCACCATTTAAAACTGTCCACCACAGGCAATTACGGATCGTCAGGCGGAATCAAATGCAGGTGCAGCGGGTCTTCAGTCAGTGAGGACAATAGGTCTGTACAGAGGGGCTGAGAGGAGACACCTGACTTCATAGTCAGGATAGCTGTTGAGAACCTGCAAACCGTCTTCGACACCAGTAAAAAAATATCAGAGTTCATTTATTCACTGTGTTGTGTTTAAAATTCTTTGCTCTCCCACATCAGCTTCGGCTGTTGCCTCATTTTGTTGCCTGTTGGATTCTGACGCTAGTGCGAGCGACCCTGAGGGCGCGACGGGTTGCCGGCTGACAGGCGCGGCCATTGCCCAGAGCGAAGTGGTCCTGCGCTGACTGCTGGAGGGTCACACTCCGCATTCTACAATGACCCTTAGCGATTCAGAAGCTGTGTACCTGGTGTCAGTAGTCGTTGGTCGGTTGCTCTCCTCCATACCATCGTGTTAGTTTTCAGCACCTGGAGGCGCCTGGATATCAGACAGGAATATGGACCCCGAGAGGCCCTGTTGCTGGATTCCACGTCGACGTTCAGTGCTGGCAGTCCTCTGCAATGTAGTGTTGTTGGAAGACCGTCAGTTTCTCCTTCAGTATACGATAGGTAGCGAGCAGCAAGAAGCTCACGAGATGAATAGCAGCATCTCAAGTACATCTTTGGCTAGTTCATAGACTGAGCTGGAGCATATAGGATATAGATTCACTACTGTATCAGAATCAAGGATCGGGTGTTATTACTGCGAATTTCATCGATCCCAATGATCAACTCATGATGAGAGAAGAAACACCGGAGTATTTAAAGGAAGGTAGCATGGCGCTTTGATGTGAGGCCCGGTTTGTACTGATCACATGTGTCATCCTTATTCACTTAACAGGCTGTTGACTACTGTGTGAGTTCCTCACTAAGTGCTCTTGCGTGAGAGAGAAACTTTCTTGGACTATGTCTTATGAGCTAGCGAATATGATCAGCCCACTTCCTTTGGATAGGGCCTGACCGACTTGCGACATGCTGGCTCATTTCTTGCTTCAGCCCCTGTCTCTGACATGACTTGATGTTGACAAGTTTTAATAAAAATTTCTAATTTTCTACACCTTACTATTTTGTACCATAACAGTTCCGTACGTATTTTGAGACATCATGATATATTTTTAATGCATGTTGACACTTGAAGAAACTGACAACAATACCAAAACCGCGTACAAAAAAGGCAGCCAAAATCCAAATTTCTATGTTACCAGCAACATAAAGAAAATGCTTCTTCTGGTTGACGATAATAAAGGGCAATATTTCCTTCCATCCTGTGAAGACTGCAGCAGCCTTGCAGCAGTAGTCTCACAGTCCGTATGCTTACAGAGAATGATTTTGATAAATTGGGACAAACTGCAGGATAAGGGGCAAAAGAAAGGTTATATAGACAGATAGCAGGTAATGTGTTCTAAGGCAGGTATGTCCTTTTGAAGGTGGAGATAAAAGATCTTCGACAGTGACCCCAGTATCGGCACCAGACACGTGGTCCACCAAAAGGGAATTAGATTGTAGACCATGCGAAACATTCTACATGACAGCTGCCACTACCCGTATCACAACCCACGGAGGCCTTAAGAACTATGGATTTGCCTCTGCATGGATGTTTCTGCCACTGGTTCATCACAAAATCCAGCATGGTATTTGTGTCATCCATCCTATTCACAGATGAGGCTGTCTTTGTGAGGGGCAGTATAGTCAACCTTCACAACACCCACTTGTGGTCTACAGAGGATCCACAGGATCCACGTGGCAGCAACCATCAGCACCAGGTCAACCACAAAGTGTGGACAGGGATTATTTGATGTACCTCATGGGAGCTATCATCCTTCCACAACGCCTCGCAGGTGGCCCTGTTTCCCCTTCTGGAAAACATGCCTTTGGTAGTACAATAGTTAATGTGGGTGCTGCATAATGGTGCTCTGACTCTCTGACCTCTTGAGTGTGTAGCTAAATACTAGTACAAGACTTCAAGATCGCACTTGCTGGTAGGCTAACATGTGTACTTTCAGTCACTGAGATCCACAGTCAGAGACCTTCTACGTCCTCCTTCAAGTGGTAGTACCTCTGCTGGAATACATTTCCGGTCATATGCCCATATGATCTTTTTTGCTCCTTATCCTCTCAGGGATTGTTTCTTTAATTTTGTCTCCTGTATAATCACTGGCAGTGGCGGACATTTAAATCCCCTTAATGGCCACTTCGTAACCACACACACACCTCCTTGGCTTTGTGTTTATGTGGCCGGCAGTTCGCACTCGCCGTCCACAGCTGCTTCACGAAATGCAGACAGTTTTCACTCCACTCTTAAAGTTTCCAATGACAATTGCCAATCGGCACTGATAGACAGACGCCTACCCTGTTTAACGAGATTTTATGTGACTTGTATTTCAATTGCGTCATTAATATTACAGTCCAACAAATCAGTCGCTGGGCAGGAAATATAAATCTTTCCGAAATCGAAACTGTACCCAGCCGTTAACTTTGTTAAGCTGGGCGTGTGTATTAGGAGTTTAAAATTCTATTGTATTGTGCTTGCTCGTGCAGAATCCGTAACCTGTGGAAACCAGCAGGCCGAGATATGGTTTCTACTGTCTAGACACAATTGACCTCAGTCTACACTCTCACCTCGGTGCCATGTCGCACGAAGAATACGCCCAGCACTCTGCATACAGGATGTACGTACACAACTCCAACAGAAACCAATGTAAATGCCAAGGTCGCTATAGGGTTCCCAACCGTAATAAATACATTACTGGCCATTACAATTGCTGCACCACGAAGATGACGTGCTACAGACGCGAAATTTAACCGACAGGAAGAAGATGCTGTGATACGCAAATGATAAGCATTTCAGAGCATTCACACGGAGCCGGTGGCGACATCTACAACGTGCTGACATGAGGAAAGTCTCCAACCGATTTCTCATACGCAAACAGCAGTTGACCGGCGTTTCCTGGTGAAACGTTGTTGTGATGCATCGTGTAAGGAGGACAAATGCGTACCACCACGTTTCCGACTTTGATAAAGGTCGGATTGTAGCCTATTACGATTGCGGTTTATTGTATCGCGACATTGCTGCTCGCGTTGGTCGAGATCCAATGACTTTTAGCAGAATATGGAATCAGTGGGTTCAGGAGGGTAATACCGAACGCCGTGCTGGATCCCAACGGCCTCGTATCACTAACAGTCGAGATGACAGGCATCTTATCCGCATGGCTGTAACGGATCGTGCAGCCACGTCTCGAACCCTGAGTCAACAGATGGGGACGTTTGCAAGACAACAACCATCTGCACGAACAGTTCGACGATGTTTGCAGCAGCATGGATTATCAGCTCGGAGACCATGGCTGCGGTTACCCTTGACGCTGCATCACAGACAGGTGCGCCTGCGATGGTGTACTCAACGACGAACCTGGGTGCACGAATGGAAAAACGTCATTTTTTCGGATGAATCCAGGTTCTGTTTACAGCATCATGATAGTCGTATCCGTGTTTGGCGACATCGCGGTGAACGCACATTGGAAGCGTGTATTCATCATCACCATACTGGCGTATCACCCGGTGTGATGGTATGGGGTGCCATTGGTTACACGTCTCGGTCACCTATTGTTCGCATTGACGGCACTTTGAACAGTGGACGTTACATTTCAGATGTGTTACGACCCGTGGCTCTACCCTTCATCCGATCCCTGCGAAACCCTATATTTCAGCAGGATAATGCACGATCGCATCTAGACACAATTGACCTCAGCCTACACTCTCACCTCGGTGCCATGTCGCACGAGGACCTTTCTGGATACAGAAAATGTTCGACGGCTGCCCTGGCCAGCACATTCTCCAGATCTCTCACCAACTGAAAACGTCTGGTCAATGGTGGCCGAACAACTGGCTCGTCACAATACGCCAGCCACTACTCTTGATGAACTGTGGTATCGTGTTGAAGCTGCATGGGCAGCTGTACCTGTACACGCCATCCAAGCTCTGTTTGATTCAATGCCCAGGCGTATCAAGGCCGTTATTGCGGCCAGAGGTGGTTGTTCTGGGTACTGATTTCTCAGGATATATGCAACCCAATTGCGTGAAACTGTAATCACATGTCAGTTCTAGTATAATATATGTGTCCAATGAATACCCGTTTATCATCTGCATTTCTTCTTGGTGTCGCAATTTTAATGGCCAGTAGTGTAAAATTACGTCAGAATAAAAGTGGGTTTTATACAGCTGTCAAATCCCTGTCGGCATGCAGCTTTAATATACCAGGGTGGTTCAAATGGTTCAAATGGCTCTGAGCACTATTGGACTTAACTTCTGAGGTCATCAGTCCCCTAGAACTTAGGACTACTTAAACCTAACCAACCTAAGGACATCACACACATCCATGCCCGAGGCAGGATTCGAACCTGCGACCGTAAGGGTGGTGCGGTTCCAGACTGTAGCGCCTAGAACCGCTCAGCCACCCCGGCCGGCATACCAGGATGTTTCAAAAAATACGCGGTATAGTCACGTTAATGTGACCACCGTCTATGTTCGACGTCACAACGGACATGTGGCCTCAACACAGCGTATGGGCCTCCCCAGCAGGTGCCTGATTCATGCAGCCATGCTGACTGCCGTTCATCAGCGTTGAAGGCTGATTTTTACACCCCAGTACCGCAACTGGACGTCCACGGATGGCGAGAGGTGGCCTTTTCAGATGAATCGCGTTTTATGTTCCATCAGACAGGTGGACGTTGGTGTGTACGGCCCTGCAACTATCGTTGAAGGGTGCAGACGAGAGGAGGGAGTTCTATGGTCCAGGGGTTGTTTTCGTGATATTCCGTGAGTGAGATCGTCATTCTGGAACGTACAGTGGATTACCAAAAGAATGCATCTATCAGTGTGGATCATGTGCACCCCGGTGCAAAAGATGATTATTCAGGCTTTTGACTGGTGGTCACATTAATGCCAATGAGCAAAGTTTAAAATTTTAAATAATTTTTTTAAAAAAGTACATGTTTTAAAATTTCCACATTTATTCCATGAGTGGCTAGTATTGTTGTAAATGACAGGCCAAAATATAAATTTCCGATGATAATTTTTTATTACTAAAAATATGAGGACTGAAGCTCTATTCCCAGTAATTCGGCTGTGTACTCATGCTAATTGCTACAACAACACTCACTGCCATAGAGCGAGAGCAGTCCTTCCTGGGTGAGCTATTCTGAGTTGGCTGTGTAATAAGTTAGTTACTTCTGAATTGGTATTAAAGAGTACTTGTTGTTTCGTTCAAATATTTAGTGCTTCAATACAACAAGGTGTTTTTGGAAGCTATAAAGTGACTCAGAATCAATCATTGAAACGTAAAAGTTACTGATTAGTTTTTAACAATGTTGACAATGTTGACTGGAATAATCTCTTTCAAATTCTGAAGGTGTCAGGGGTAAAATACAGGGAGCGAAAGGCTATTTACAATTTGTACAGAAATCAGATGGCAGTTATAAGAGTAGAGGGACATGAAAGGGAAGCAGTGGTTGGGAAGGGAGTGAGACAGGGTTGTAGCCTCTCCCCGATGTTATTCAATCTGTATATTGAGCAAGCGGTAAAGGAAACAAAAGAAAAATTCGGAGTAGGTATTAAAATCCATGGAGAAGAATTAAAAACTTTAAGGTTCGCCGATGACATTGTATTTCTGTCAGAGACAGCAAAGGACTTGGAAGAGCAGTTGAACGGAATGGACAGTGTCTTGAAGGGAGGATATAAGATGAACATCAACAAAAGCAAACGAGAATAATGGAATGTAGTCGAATTAAGTCGGACGATGCTGAGGGGATTAGATTAGGAAATGAGACACTTAAAGCAGTAAATGAGTTTTGCTATTTGGGGAGTAAAGTAACTGATGATGGTCGAAGTAGAGAGGATATAAAATGTAAACTGCCAATGGCAAGGAAAGCGTTTCTGAAGAAGAGAAATTTGTTAACATCGAGGATACATTTAAATGTCAGGAAGTCGTTTCTGAAAGTGTTTGTATGGAGTGTAGCCATGTATGGAAGTGAAACATGGACGATAAATAGTTTGGACAAGAAGAGAATAGAAGCCTTTGAAATGTGGTACTACAGAAGAATGCTGAAGATTAGATGGGTAGATCGCGTAACTAATGAGGAAGTATTGAATAGGATTGGGGAGAAGAGGAGTTTGTGGCACAACTTGACAAGAAGAAGGGATCGGTTGGTAGGACATGTACTGAAGCATCAAGAGATCACCAATTTAGTATTGGAGGGCAGCGTGGAGGGTAAAAATCGTAGAGGGAGATCAAGAGATGAATACACTAAACAGATTCAGAAGGATGTAGGCTGCAGTACGTATTGGGAGATGAAGAAGCTTGCACAGGATATAGTAGCATGGAGAGCTGCATCAAACCAATCTCAGGACTGAAGACCACAACAACAACAGTTTTTAACAAGTGATTTTCTACATTAACATTAAGTATGTTTGAGCGGTTTTTTCCCTCAATTAAGGTGGAAACTGGCACATTTTCCCTCAAGATGGAAACAGACACATTGAGAATACAGTGTTGGAATCCGTTACAGAAAACAAATCACTTTGTTAGAGACAACAGAACTCCCAAAAATGTCACGTCTTGGACGTCTGAGTTGTATCTGCAAATAGTCAGTGGGTCAAAAAGCTGTGATAAAGGTAAGAAAGAAATTACTGTGTTAAAATATTCACAACCACTGAGTGACAAATATTAAACATATTCATTCTCACTCACAAACATTATTGCACATTGATAGAGAATTCATAACTACTTCCTAGGATGTTCAGTCACTTAATACATCTCTTGTATAGTTGGGCGAGTCTCCCGTAAAAAATCTGAAAAATTAGTTTTCCATTTGTACGAGTAGGACGAAAAGACTATTGCTTCTAACATGTTTACCAGGTAATTGGAGCATTAGAAAGATAATGCATGTTTTTAATGCACCCAACTACACAGTCAGGCAGTCGAAAAGAATTATCAAAAAAAGGCTTTTTGGAAGGACAAAATTTAAAACCAGGGAAAAGCTTTCCAGTAGAGACAGTGGAAATCGTACGTTCATTTTATCAAGATGATATAGTTAGTAGGGCAATGCCAGGTATTAAAGACTGTGTGATAGTTTCTGAATCAGACGGAAGTAAATCAAAGATTTCGAAAAGACTCATCTTGTGTAACCTTAAAGAAGCATACAAATATTTTAAAGGCAAGTTTTCCAGCATAAAAACAGGTTTCTCTAAATTTGCTGGATTAAGATCTAAACATTGTACGTTAGTTGGTCAAAGTGACACGCCCACTGCCTTTGTGTGCACAAATCACCAGAAGGAGAAGCTAATGACGGAAAAAAACTATACAGAAAATTGTAACAAAATGTAAAACTCAAAATTGCAAGCAACGTCTCGCAAATGTGCTTTGTAACCCATCGTCTGTTGATTGCAACATGGGGAAATGTGCTTAATGGCCAGGTGCAACTGAGATGCGTAAAATTTTGGAAGAATCCTTTGCTGAATATTCAACTAAAAAAGTACAATTTCACCGGTGGTTTTCGGTTGACCGTTGTAATTTACAGACTTCGCAGAAATATTCAGAAGAGTTTATTGGTTTATTCTGTAGCAAGTTGTCCCCTTTAATTCAGCATGACTTCATTGCCAAGCAGCAGCGATATTTTCTTAACTGAAATAATCAGAACTCGTTGTCACATGTGATTTTTCTAAAAATAACGGCATAATTCTACAAAATGAAGCTCGGAGTTGTCACTTGGCAAACCAAAAGGTCACAATCCAGCCCTTTATTATATATTTCAAAGAAGAAAACAAAGTAGACCGTCTTAGTTATGCAGTTGTTTCTGACTCACTGGAGCACAACAGTGTTGTTGTGTATGCTTTTCTACAAAAAAGAAAAAGAGCTCATAACTTTTCTGACAGACATATTTCAAAACCTTCCAGAAAAGTTATTCTGCTTTTCAGATTGGTCTGCTGCGCAGCACAAAAACAAAAAGAACTTCTTAAACCTCCGTCTCCACGACGAAGATTTTGAAATGAAAGCAGAGAGGCGCTTTTTGCCACGCCACATGGCAAAGGGACTTGTGACAGTATTAGAGGATCTGTAGCGAGACTGGCCACTCGGGACAGTTTGCATGACACTATGAAAACCAAATACAAACCCCACTGCAACTTTTCGAATGGGCAGTAGAAAACGTTACCAATACTGACTTTGCATATTCAGCTCATGAAGACTATGTTGAATTAGAATGTTTCTTGAAAAATCGCTTTGAACAAGCATCGATTATCAAAGAAATGCATCAATACCATGCATTCATTTCGAGAACTAGATCAAAAATATTGGTGATAAACTTTTCTTTGGATTCAGAAGTTTCCGAAAAGGAAGTGTCAAAATCTCCTGATAAACTACAATTAGCGGAAGAACTTATACTTGACTTGAAAGTGATGTGTACCAAACGAATGAAGCCTTTTCAAACTTAAAATGATAAACAAATCCTGTTACTTAATCGTTAGTTTTATTGTGAACTATTTACTTGAATCTTTATCACAACAGTGTTCATGTTTATTTTCAGAAAGTGTCAGTATTATTAATGTTGTAATAATTAACATGAGTACACAGACGAATTATTGAAAACAGACCTTCAGTATTCCTTTTTCTTTTCCTAATGAAGAAATTATCATCCCAATTTATATTTTGGCCTGTCATTTACAACAATATTAATTATTCACGGAATAAATTTCGAAATTTTAAAATATACACTTTCAAAAAGAATTAAAGTAAAACTTAACATTCTGTTTTGAAAATATTTTTCTTATATTAACCTATATATTATTTTAAACCATAGGAAAGGAGGTGAAACGGTATTGATCCCAACTCTGTAGCTCAATTCGGAAAGCTTCTACAGCAATTCTAAAACCTGCCGTTCCTTGTTTTTGCTCCAATTTACAATAACTTTACAGCTACATAATTCAGAAACGAGTTAACATATCGCAGAAAAATTCCACATTTTTGTAAGTCTATACCAACAGTACACTTGTACCAAATTTCAAGAAATCCTGAGACGGTGAGGTAGAAAATGTTCTTTTTTGTGTTGATTTGACATGTAGTGACACTGCTCAGGAAGTATGAATGTTACGTGTATCATATTTAATTGGTGGTTGGAGTTAATCTTGTAGCAATGATGTGAGCTAGGAGCTGTTGCGCTGCCTGGTCCCACCAACAGCAGTCTCAGTGCCTTGCGAGCTGTAGCACTTGGCAGGCGCTCGACTGTAGCGCCTTAATGTGTGATACATCCTGCACTGCAAGCGGCTTAGGAAGACAGCATGCGCCGACCTTTCGGTAGCGCTAATTCACGCCAGCCTGCTGTTGGGTGGCCTTGTGCCCTTAATATGTATGGGTGACTGCTAGTTCTGGCATTCACCACTAGATGACAGTGGCATAGTTTCCATAGCAGTGAGGGAATTTAATTCTTCATGGTTCAGCCAGTTTGCGTAAAATATTTATAAATTATGAAGACAAACATTCCTTGTGAATCAGTCTATTTGTTAGAGAAAACTGTATCAAAATCCGTACAGTAGTTCCTGAGACTAGGCTGAACATATAGACAGAAACCTTGGTGGGGAACTAATTTGTATACGTATAGACAGAAGAAGGGAAGAAGAAGAAGAGAGGACAGGGCAACATATACACAATTTAAAAACAGGAATGTGATTCGTTGGCTCAGTTTTTGACAGACTCTGACATTTTGTAGACACCCAAGGCTGGTTGGACGATTGACTCTCACCCCAGGGAGATCAATGGTTTTGCCTGGCGTCAGTCCGGTGTTTGCCTCTCTCTGCGGGGCATTCCAGTGGCTCTCCAAATCTTCTGTAGGCATTTACCTACCTGCACGCTACTTTCCTCTTCTGCACTCAACTATTTTTGACCCTTGATCGACGCACGTAACGTTGAACTTGTTTGTCTCCTTAAATACGTGTTCCATTCCATTACAGTATAATTTCAATTTAACAAATGGAGACGCAGCAATGTGTCTGTTCAGTGTGTGATTTGCCACACTCTTAAGGGATTTCATATATTCCACGGAATGAGAAGGCCTAAAATATCTTTGACGCTGCCCAAAATATTTTTTATTTTTACATATGTTCGAAGTCAGTCTTGATTCCTTTCTTGTTTGCGGGCCGTGCAGCGATTAAATAGATACAGAGCAGCCCTTGTGGAGATGAAATGTTGACCGCCGCTAGTGACAGTACAAGGAACTACAAGACTCCGGCACTTCCAGTCCCTCCAAATCCTCGAACGCCATGCGCTCCGTCTCGCTTTCGGCATCCGTTTACCTTCCGTCACATGGATCCTCTACCATCTCATTAAATTCCCACCCCTCCTCACCCAAATCGAACACCACCGCATCTACTATAGTATCCGCAAACTAGATTCCAATAACCCTCCTCAAACCACGTATCCTGGTATGCTGCCACGTCTTCACAAACACATCCCTGCACCCCTACACTTAACACACACTTCATATCCCGTCGCAACTTCAACCAATTTTCTTCCTCAGGCAATGAGATCCGCCCTGATATTTATCCCTCTTACCAACTTAAACCTTCCCTACCTATCCCACGCCACATCAGAGCTCCTTTTTCCTCTCCATCCATGGCCACCCCTTTCCTCTAGTAACCATCACACTATCCACACAACAGACTACTCCTCACCCTCTGTCTTTCTCACCTTCTATATTTCCCACTATCCCCTTCAATTCCTACCTACCGTCTCCACAGTTTTCCTATCTAACAGATTCCTATCTTTTTACGCGCACCCCTCAACCCTATGGAACACACTTTCTCCTCCGCCAATACTTCTCACCCTGTGCAGATCCTTCAGATTTTAAGTGAAAGTGCAGTGCTTCATTTTTTTTTTTTTTTTTTTTTTTTTTTTTTTTTTTTTTTTTTTTTTTTTTTTTTTTTTGTACGATAAGAATTTCACCTTCGTACGATATGTTTTTAGAATGTGTATATTTTCTTTTTTTAACTGTGCGTTTTTAATTTTTCATTTAAAATAGAAAAACAGCTCTATATTTTGTTTCTAATTATAATTATAATTTTCTTATAATTCGCTTGGATCAAGGCCGGAGTATTGTACCGCTGACAGCCCACTTCCAGCCCATACGGGGTGAGGGAGATGAAATAACAATACAGTAAAAACATCCGGCCTTTTGCCGTAAGACGGAATAGGAGCCACGACGTCTGTAACCTTTCGAACACAATGAGGATTGACGCGGTAAAAAACGCTTGAAAATTGTACAGCATTTACATGCTCTGTGAAAGTTACTTCGCATACGTTTGGATAAAGCAAAAATAAACTAACTGTGTCTTTCATAACGCGGAATATCTTGCAAATTGCGTTTTATGAAGCAGCCATTGACGAGTAGCAGGATGCAGTGGCCGGCCGAAGTGGCCGTGCGGTTAAAGGCGCTGCAGTCTGGAACCGCAAGACCGCTACGGTCGCAGGTTCGAATCCTGCCTCGGGCGTGGATGTTTGTGATGTCCTTAGGTTAGTTAGGTTTAACTAGTTCTAAGTTCTAGGGGACTAATGACCTCAGCAGTTGAGTCCCATAGTGCTCAGAGCCATTTGAACCAGGATGCAGTGACAGCACGCTTGGACCAGTGTCAGACTGACATCGCCAGCGAGACCATTCCCGCGACAGACGGGCTGCTCCCCGTGAAGCACACTTGCTGCGCCGGCAGGCTATTGTGCTGGAGAACAGAATCTAGGACAACGGCGGTCCGCGGGCTGCCGGCGAGGGTCCTTGTTGTTACCCTAGACCCTCTGCTTCGCAAAATACGCCCTTGAGGGCGCGTCCAATTCCGCTGTCACCCTCGACGTCTCCCGTCCTTGCATACACACAGTGGTCTGGACACTCTCGATATTGTATGCAATATTGTGAAAGTGCATACCGCGCGCTCTAGGATGGTTCTGTCTGCATGCGACAGTACGACATTCGGCCAGCAACTTGCAGACCTCCAGAAGCTGTAGTCAGGATACACACGTAAATCTCGCACTATTCGATCACTTCTATACGTCATTTAAACATAAAGAAACTATCGTCACTTTTTATATTTTCCATCGTTCACTAGTTGTTTCTACATTCTTCGAGGTGTGATTCGTTCATGCAAGTAAATGAAAGGCTGACTGTTTTGTGCCCCACGCGTTTCACTCCTTTTTTATGACGCAACTTCTGTGTCCGGTAATACATGTTTTATTCTTTTATGTATGAGCCGCTATAGACTATTGTCATTTCAACTGCTTCTCCTTTCTTCTCCTCCACATTTCTCTCATCATTCCTCGATTTTTCTCTCCTCTTTCTTGTGTTCACGTGGCTCCTGTTTGGTTCTTGGATTTTGCACGGAAGGCGTCGGAGTCCTGAATTTCTTTCTGACTGGCAGCCGTTCCATAATATCGTGTGGAGTAATTTGAAATTCTTCAGTGTCACACTTCTTAGTAACATGTGTTTTCCACTTTTACTCGTGGTTTACCAACGTAAGTGAACACTCTTTTTGTCAGTCTGTCGGGATTTATCCTTTAAATTTGGCCGTAGAAAGCTAGTCTTCTTTTCCTAATCATCGCTGTATTTTTCTCATTCTATGTATAAATTTCACTATTATGACGTCTTCTGTGCCGTGTTTGCTCCTTTATTGGTCCAGAAATTTTCATTAATATTTTTATTTCTCTAATTTCCAGTGCTCCGATCTCGCCTTTTTCTTCAGAGTTAAACCTTCCGCTGCATGCAGTGCTTCTGGCCAATTACTGTGGAATATTGTGTAAGTTTATCATTGATGGATATTGATTTCTTATAATATACGTCCTTTGTGAGGTAGTATGCCGTGTTCATCTTATTAACTGTTTCGCTGAAATGTCTTGTTTAGTTACTTCTCCTAGGTACATGCGCTTCTTTGTTCTTTCAGTTTCGCCACCTTTAGTTTTCATTATGTTCGGTGTTGCCTTAATTTTTGTCATAAATTTGGTTTTCTCAAGGGAGATTCGTAAGCGTGATTTTCCACCTTGTTCTTTGAGTAATTCTATTTGTGTAGGAGCTGTTTTCATTGAGTCTGAAAAAAATAGCGAAGTAATCAACAAACGCTAACCAGTCTGTTTGTAGGTAGTCCCTTCTCTAACCTTACCTAACTCTCTCATTTGTTTGGCTTCCTCCTAAGGGCATTCTCCATTCTCTTATCATTTTTTCTAGGACACAATCAAAGTAAAGCGGGGTGAGACCATCTCCTTGCCTCATTCCAGTTTTAAAATCAAAATTTCAGGAAATTTCACCTCTGCATTTCACTTTAGAATTGGTGTTCGTTAGTGTTTGTTTGATTAGTACTGTGCTTGTCAGAGCCCAGTTCATTGAGTAATTCAAACAGTGATGTCCCAGCAACTGAGCCATAGGCTTTCCTGAAGTCAGAAAAAAGGATTACGAAATTTTTAGATCTTCTCCTCAGACACATTATTATTGACTTTAGGCTCAGAGCCTGCTCTAAACATATTTAATTCTTTCAAAAACCATATTGATATTCACCAGTTTAAGAATCGAGTTGTTGTTCGGCCATAGCTAATAATGCTTTTGATGGTATTTTGTAGGTAACTGACCGGAGAGAATGCCTTTCTAGTTGCTCACATCTGTTTTATCATCGGCTTTGTACAGTGAGTGGATCGAGTCTGTCTTCTTGTCTTCAGGAATCTCTCCTGTTTTTTTTTCGGTTAGCTTCTCCAGAAATTCGTAATCTAAATTATTCCAGAATTCAGTATTTATGGAATCCTCCCTGGGTGCTTTATTGTTTTTGAAAGATTCGATAATTTCCTTGATTTCCCCTCTTGTGGGAGGCTCTGAGTCCGGGAACTGATTGTTTCCTTGTGCAAAGTTAAATCTTTATTTTGCACATTAATAATTTAGCAAATTTTCAAAATACTCATATGAAATGTCACATTTTGCCTATCATGCATTAGTTTTATGTATATAATAGTTACGTTATGCAATAATTACTATATATTACAGTTTTTGTTATTCTCTTGTTGTTCAGTATGAAACAATTTCTTGGAGCGTAATTTTCGTATGGTGAAAAATCGGGGCGGGTCGCTAATGTTATACCGGTTGTAAAACCACGCAATCGTTTCAAAAAGGGTAACCTGCAAACTATTAAAGGTAGAGCATCATGCTTTGTTCTAACGTTTAACAGCTCTCAAATTTTTTTTCATCTCTGCCAGAATTTTAGTGTATGTCCAACTGTCGGTCGTAAAACATCAAGGCGATATTCGATTTCTGCCCAAATACGGATTATCATTGCACCAAGAATAGCCCTGACTGCTTCCCTGATTCGTGGATGAATGGTAGAAATGTTGTTGCTTGACGCAATCCCACAAAAAAAGGCTAACGGTGTGACATGGGACAGAGTGGGAGTCATGCGATGGGACCATCATGACACAACAACTTCTTGGAAATGTTTCATTCAGCACACCCTACGCGCTCAAACTCCAAAGTGGGAGTGCACCATCATGCTGGAAGAAGGACGGCTACAGCTCTTCAATATGTGGTAGCAGGAGCAAGTCCAAGTAAACATTTTCCTTTATGGTTTTCTCTGTGAATAAACCCTTGCTTCACCTGAAAACAGGCACTTTTTCATGTAGTCATTGTCAGAGCTCTGGATCCCAATAAGAAGTAGGCGATTGTCTGTTAGTTAGTTTGTTAGTTAGTTAAATCTTGCAATGATCATTTAAACGATCTTTTATCGAAATGATGTCTAACGAGTCAGTTTATATGTTAACATTAGTGAACATATTATTTTTTAGTCCTACCCGGGCCACAAAACTTAAAAAAACTAGTTGGACTTTTTTTTCAAAGACTGCCAATTTTTAAATAGAAACTCGTCCATGGAGTAGAATGAGTTGTTCAGGAGAAATGATTTTAGGTTAGATTTAAAACTTGCTTTGCTTCCTGTCAGACATTTTAGATCACTGGGCAAACGATCAACAATTTTTATTGCTGAACATTGAACTCCTTTACCAATAATAATGGGTAATAAAGGTCGCTTTTCCTTCTAGTGTTACGAGTTTGGATATCACTATTCTTCTCAAGTTGTGACGGATCCTTTGTGATGAATTTCACTAACGAATAAATGTATTGTGATGATGCAGTTGAATTGCCCAATACATTAAAAAGTTACCTACATGACCTCTGTGGGTGAACACCACATATTATATTGGAGTTTCGAGCTTACTTCCTGTGCTTGCAGAAAATGATAATGAATTAAGGATGGGACCACCATTTTTTCAAGTACACAAATTATTGTTTTCTTTTTACACTCAAACATGTTTCACCACAGTTTTGGCACTCTCATTGGGTTTTTTGTTTTATTTTCCTTTTATTTGACATCGTGTGTGCGCTGTGGCTGCCACCTGAAATCAGCCACAAGTCTAAATTAGTGCACCATGTCATTATTGTAGTATTTACCTAATCCTGAGCTGTGACAAGTTTGCTTTTATGTGCCTAACGTGCTTTTGTGAAGTTGCCAGCGAATCATATGTCCAAACCACAGCAACACAGTATGACGCAATATTTGCAAATGAGCTGCAGAAAACGTCAACCCAACAACACAAATACAAGTTTTGCACACAAAAACAAACTTGTCACAGCTCAGGACTTGCCAAATACTATAATGACATGCTATACTAATTTAGACCTGTGGTTGATATAAGTTGGCAGCCACAGGACACACACAATGTAAAATAAAAGGAAAATAAAAGTAAAAACTCACTGAGGATAACACAGATGTCTTGAAAAATGTTTGGGTGTTAAAACAAAGCAATAATTTATGTACCTGCAAAAAACTGGACCTATTTTTCATTGGTTACCACATATGATTCTTATTGCTCACTGTTGTGCAGTCAGTACTTTCTTTCTACGTTACGTGTTACCCTAGAAAATTATACCGTAAGACATTTCTGAATGAAAATGCGCAAAATATATCAAGAGGTTGATTCATTTGTTTCCAAGACTGGCAATTATACGAAGAGCAAAAGTAGCTGAACTTAACTGTCTGAGAAACTCAGTAATGTACTTCTTCCAGTTCAAGTTTCATCAGTATACACACCCAAAAACGTGGAACATTCTACCCTATTTATTGACTTCTGTTCATATGCTACATGATTTGTCGATGTGATTCTGTTTGCCGTACAGAAATTAATATACTGTTTTTTTTAATTAGGGGTTCTCAGTTTTAAAGAACACTGAATAATTCTTTGTAAAACACCACTGGCAGTCTCACCTGTTGCTTTTTCTCTAAGCCGATTTAGTATAACAGTAGTATCATTTGCAAAACTTACGAATTAAGCTTGTTGAATGTTAACTAGAAGGCCATTGACATATATAAGGACTAGGAGAGGACAAAAATTGAAGTCATTGAAGTCTGTGGGATTCCCTCTATGATTTCTCTCCAGTCACTAGCATTTTCTGCCTTTCCAGCTTCGTGTAAAGCCATCAATTACAGAAAACTTAGGTTTTTCTGAGAGTGTAACATGATTTACACAATCAGACGCCTTGGAAAGATAAAAAAAATACCAACTGGTGATATTTTATACTTAAGACTTGTAGTATTTGTTGGGTGAGTGTGTAAACAACATTCGCAGTTGAGTAACCTGTTTGGAATGCAGACTGTGATACGCTAAGTAAATAGTTTCTGTTACATGGAGACTACTTTTTAGGACATTATTTCAGCATATACGTATTTTGGGAAGCGATGTCAGCAAAGAAACTGGACGATAATTAACGAAGTCCTTAATGTCACCATTGTTATAAAGACACTTAAAATTGCCTATTTTAACTAGTCTGGAAAAATTTCCCAGTTGTGACGGATTACATGTGTTGTTAAGTACATTACTTATTAGGTTAGAACAACTTTCCAGAACTATGTTTGAAGTACTACCAACAACATATGAGCGTTTGTTTTTTTTTAGATTTTTTATAATTCTATTAACTTGAAGGATGTTGGTGCTGCTTCTAGTTGTTTAAAATTTTGTGGAATTTCATTTTTAGTACTTTCTCCTGCTACCTCAACTGAACTATTTAATCCTACTTTAGTTGTTACATTTAGAAAGTGATCCTTATAAGTACTTGCAAATTTGTGATCTATCGGTCAGAGCATTGCCATTCATCTTAATTGTTCTGGTGTCTTGTTCACTGACTGACTGCTGTTTGACAGTATTCCATGGGCTTTCAGTCTTATTATCTGCCTCATTAATTTCTGTCAGAACGTGCATACTTCTGGGCATTTTGATGATTTTCCTTAAAATGTGAAAGTACTTTTAGTAGTATGCAAGTACTGTTGGGTCTTGACTTATTCTGACCTTTACATAGATGTCCCTCTCCATGCCAAAGATGACAACAGTGTGGTTGCAAAGCTTGGTCCATTTGGACTTTGTATGGATAATGACGTAACAGGTTATGTTACACTTTACGGACAATTGAGCTTGCTTTCCTGCAGTTCGCGTGATGTTCGACAAGCGGCCATTCGGCTAAGTTCTTATCGGCGGTCAGGGTCTCAGACCGCAGGAGCATATGGCGTTAAGTAATGTACTCGTAATCTATAGAGGATCCAGAGCACAGGATACCGAGCTGAGGCTCAGGGCTACAAAAGAAAAGAAGAAATACCGAGCCTTCCCCTCAGTGCTGTGCCAGCTAGAACATCTCTGGCACATTGGCGCGTTGTGCACTTCCGGTGACTTTTTGAGTTTCAATATTCTGTGTGAGCTGTTTTGTAGAGTATTTGTCCCTGAATACCGGTATAAAGTTATTATTTCAGTAGCTGATGTTTTAGTGTATATGTCCCTGGTTACCGGTAGAAAGTTATTATTTCAGTAGCTGATGTTTTAGTGTATTTGTCCCTGATTACCGGTAGAAAGTTATTACTTCAATAGCTGATGTTTTACTATTTTTCCCGATTTTTGAAGTTTGGAGATAAAGTGACCAACTGACAGATTCTAACATTGACCTTAACTTTCGTGGCATAATCTCAACGTGAGTGATGACGACTGTGATGATTATGCTACGTGGTTTTGAGTGATTTGTAGCGTCAGCCATCAACTACTGCTGTGTACATCGAGAACAGAGGAGTACATGGATGCAATACTAGTTTGAATTTCTTTCTACTTGTGCAGTATACGATATTTTTATATGTGAAATGAAATAATTAATGCATTTGGTGATGGATTATATGCTTTTATACTCCAGAGGTGGCAGAATTTGGTCTAGGGGATGCGTTGGTGGGCGCTTTTGTACTGAGCCCACCTCATGGCAGTGCCAGACTGCAATGAAATGCATCTTGCAGTCTGTCAGCACATGCTTAATAAACAGGGGGACGTTCTCTTCGGGGACAGTCTTTGAAATTGCCAGGCTCTGTAAAGTTTTTGAACCACCTCATTAACCTTGTTTTTACCGGTGACACCCTCCCATATCAGGGTCGATAAAATCCGCAGTACTGTCACAGATTTAGATTTTACGTACCAGATGACACATTGCGCCTTCTCCTAGTCTGTCACCATTTTGATGCACTCTAAGTCAGACCTGCAACAAAAAACAAAGGAAAAAAGGTTTGAGAGCTGCCAATTGTTTTACAACAAACCACGATTCTCTGTTTCTAATAATTTTCATGTTACGACTTTTTATAAACAAATGGACACCCTGCATGAGTCTGTAGGCTTTCGTGATCGTTGTCATTGAAGAAAAATACATCGAGCGTTTTTTCAAAGGAACAATCCCGGAAATAGCGGAAAATTGAAATCTGGACGTCCGGATCAATCAGCAGTGTATTTATGTCAGCAATGTATGCGTTCTAAAGTGCAAAAGTCTGCATTTTATACAGGGTGTCCCACATAAAACCCCTTGCGCCTCACGCCCGGGCTTCAAGTAACAATGTACTGACAAGAAAGAATAGATAATAGTAACGTTAAGAAACATGTAGTCACCTGTATATGAGAGATGCTGGAAATGGTGGCCATGGGCATCCGAGCATCGCTGACTTCGTGTGATGACGTTATCATTAACATACTGCAATTCCGCAGGCTTGTTTTCTCTTGTAATGTTCCGCTTAATGTCGTCTCTTGTGGAAGGATTATCAGCTTACACTTTGCTTTTTACTGCTCTCCGTAACAAAAATCACACGCTGTTAAGTCGGGGAACCGTGCCGGCCAGGGGCCTCTACTGACAAGCCTGTCTTCAGGGAGCACGTTGGCGATGTGGGCCGTGCTTTCGTAGGATGTGTGAGCAGTTGCTCCAACTTGTTGGAATACTGCACGCAACTTCTCTGCATCTGTTAACTGAGCGTAGACATCCGGCATTGTTTCAGGTGTAATGATAATATAAGGCCAACAATGCGCATGCCAGACAATACACACCAAACGTCTAACCTATCTGTCTGGAGAGGTTCTTCATGCAGAATATGTGGTCTGTCCTGCGACCAGTATCTGCAATTCTGGAAGTTTACTTAACCTGACAAATGAAACCAGGCCTCATCTGACATAACGTAAAGCAAGGGGTCCAAGTAACCGTTGGCAATTGATGTTAAAAGCCAGTTACTACAATGAACTCTTTTTCTCCTGATACTCCAGTTTCAACTCTTGCATCACCCTCACACGATAGACTCTTAATTTCGTATTTTTTAGTACAAGATGACACGATGTAGGAGATACACCAGCCTGCTGCGAGAACCTCGTTACCGACTTGTACCGACGTCTCGTAATGTCCGTGCGAATCCCGTCTTCGGTCGCCTATTCATCTACGCGGATCCTGCAACCCTTCATTTCTCATACAGATCTTGAATAGTGCTGGCTGTGAGGTGTTTCCTACCAGCATACTTCGCTTGAAGCATTTCTTTACACTCCTTGATGGAACCTGCCTTCACGCAACACTCCACAATATCATTTCGCTGTCCTAATGCAAACTGCCCCATTTCTGTAACAATGGGAGCTTATTACATCATCTGACACATGAACACAAAGCTGCATTCAGCTTCCGATAAAATTCAGTGTAGCTAACTTTCGAGAGAGTGTTGCCAGTTCACAACTAATTCGACTACTGATTATTAACCGGTACGTGAGGCGTACCGATTTTATGTGGGATACCCTGTAGTTTGTCTTAGATTCGCTGTAAAATCAAGACGACGCTCTACATTTATTAAAAATAATGTAGTTTAGCACTTATAACGGCCGTAGTACTTGCCCCAGTCTCCGAATGCGTATGCAATGGTTTATTTTGCTATGGTTTCTTTTCATATTTAAGATTTAATCATTTAATGCAGTAATTCTAATTTAGTTATAGTGGCAGTATGTCTTTGAACATGTATTTCGAACACACACTTCTAATACCGCTTTTTGTACTTTCTTTTCCAGGTTAGCACCTGCACGTTGAAATGTTCATTTATAACATGTAATAGTAAGTAAAAGTCAGTGTACCATTATTAGCTTTTAATCGCAGGCCCCAGCATGCATATGAAGTAAATTGTAACCCATTTGAATTGCGATAGAGGATTATTTTATAACTTTTTATGTTACTATTTTGTGACTCTCAGCCCTTCGAGTATCATATATAGGAGACTAGAATGAATCCTATCTGTCGGTTAGACCGTCAGCGAGAGCGCACCGCACTAATAAGGCGAGTACACCGTTCGCTTGTTACATATTTTTACGAACTTCGAACAGGAGCGACTTATTTTCAGTTACCTGTGTAGTTACTTGTTTATTTTTGTAATTTCTTGTGTGTTTGAGTGCTTACTATGCACAAACTTTTATTTCAATAACAGTGTAGTATACAGTACCGCCGTTGCTAACGACCATTGTATCGATCCTCGTATCGTACAGGCTATTGTTTGTTAGTCAGTTAGACCATCAGCGAGAGCGCACTGTGGGTTCCTGCTACTAATAAGGCTAGTACACCATCCGTTTGTTATATTTTTTTACGAGCTTCAAACAGGAGCGACTGCAGTAATGGATAGGAACTGTGATTGTTGTATACAGATGCGATCTGAGTTGGCGACCCTTCGATCACAGCTCCAGGCTGCATTGGCTTCTGTCTCACAGCTTGAGGCTGCTGCCAAGGGGCGTCACTGTGGGGGATCGAACCCGGGAATACGAGAGCCGTGGAGCACGTCCCACTTGTCCTCCGACCAGTCCACCGCTGTCACCACCTCGAGTGCTGCCTACTCTGAGGTTGACCCCTCACCCGTCGTCGAGTGAGAGATCATTCCAAAGTCTGGCAGGCAGCAAAGAACTGTCAGGGGCCGATCGTAGGGCCGTTCGTTTGACGAACAGGTTTCGGGCGTTATCTGTGGCTGACGATGTGTCTGAGCCGGATGCAGAAGTCCACCCTGTTTCAGAGGAAGCTCCTCGGCCCACATAGTCTGGGCATTCACAGAAGGTGGGTTTGCTGCTAGTTGGGAGCTCCAACGTTAGGCGCGTAATGGGGCCCCTTAGGAACATGGCTGCCAAGGAGGGGAAGGAAGCCAGTGTGCACTCCATGTGCATTCCAGGGCGAGTCATTCCGGATGTGGAAAGGGTGATTCTGGATGCCACGAAGAGTACAGGATGCAGCCAACTGCAGGTGGTGGCTCATGTCGGTACCAATGACGTGTGTCGCTCTAGATCGGAGCAGATTCTGTCTGGTTTCGGGCGGCTAGCGGAAATGGTAAAGACTGCCAGTCTTTCTTCCGAGATTAAGGCGGATCTCACCATCTGCAACATCGTCGATAGAACCGACTGTGATCCTTTGGTGCAGAGCCGAGTGGAGGATATGAATCAGAGGTTCCGGTGGTTCTGTGACCGTGTAGGCTGCAGATTCCTTGACTTGCGCCATCGGGTTGTGGGCTTCCGGGTTCTGCTTAATAGGTCAGGAGTCCACTACACACAGGAGGGGGATACACGGGTAGCGGGGGCTGTGTGGAAGGGACTGGGCGGTTTTTTAGGTTAGAGGGTCTCAGGTAACCACAGAAGGGGCATCTGTCAAAAAGTGGGCAGGT
Organism: Schistocerca serialis cubense; assembly: GCF_023864345.2. Classification (NCBI taxonomy): domain Eukaryota; kingdom Metazoa; phylum Arthropoda; class Insecta; order Orthoptera; family Acrididae; genus Schistocerca; species Schistocerca serialis. The sequence continues at coordinate 411,024,665 of NC_064641.1, read as the reverse complement.
AAAACACACTAATGTAGTTGTAGAAACGATTGGTATTGGAGTTGTAAATTGTCGTAGTTGTGTTGGGAAAGAACCAGAACACCAAGCCCTAATAGAAAGCACTGAAGCTCAAATAGTTGTAGGTACAAATCACTGGCTAAAGCCCCAAATAAGTTCAGCCGAAATTTTTTAAACGATCTTACAGTGTTCAGAAAGGATAGATTAAATACAGTTGGTGGTGGAGTATTTATTGCTGTCAGAGGTAGTTTGCCTTGTAGCGGAATTGAAGTAGATAGTTCGTGTGAAATAGTATGGGTAGAGGTTATACCTGACAATCGGACTAAAGTATTAACTGGAGCGTTTTACCGACCACCCCCCCCCCCCCCCCGACTCATCAGAAGATATAGTCGCTGAACTGTTTAAAGAAAACTTGAGTCTCATTTCAAATAAGTACACTGCTCATACAATTATAATCGGTGGTGACTTCAATCTACCCTCGATATGCTGGAAAAATTATACGTTTAAAGCCGTCGGGAGGCATAAAAGGTCATCCGAAATTTTCTCAGAAAATTATTTTCGATAATTAGTTCATGAGCCCACTCGAAGCGTAAATGTTCGCGAAAGCATATTTGACCTTTTAGCAACAAATAATCCTGGACAAATAGTGAGTATTGTGACGAATACAGGGATTAGCGACCACAAAGCAGTTCCTGCTAGGCTGAATACCGTAACACCTACAACCATCAAAAAGAAACGCAAAGTATATCTATTTAAAAAGGCTGATAAAAATGCTCTCAACGCTTTTTTAAGAGACAGTCTTCACTTCTTCCGATCTGATCATGTAAGTGTAGAAAAGTTGAGGAATGTTTTCAGAGAGATAGTATCGACAGCAATTGAAAGATATATACCACATAAATTAATAAGTGATGGTACTGATCCCCCATGGTATACAAAACGGGTCAGATCGTTGTTGCAGAAGCAACGAAAAAAGCATGCCAAAATTAGAAGAACGCAAAATGCCCACGATTGGCAAAGTTTTACAGAGGTTCGAAATATAGCGCGTACTTCAATGCGAAATGCTTTTAATAATTCCACAACGAAATTCTGTCTTGAAATCTGGCAGAAAACCCAAAGAGATTCTGGTGATACATAAAGCACACCAGTGGCAAGACGCAATCAATACCATCAGTGAGCAATAACAACGGTGAAGTCCAGAAGACAGTGCCACTAAAGCAGAGTTATTAAACACGGTTTTCCGACACTCCTTCACCAAAGAAGACGAAGTAAATATTCCTGAATTCCAATCAAGAACATGAGAAACATAGGAGTAGGTATCCTCGGTGTAACAAAAGCAGCTTAAATCACTTAATAAAGGCAAGGCCTCCGGTCTAGTAGTGTAGTTCACATCTGCCGAGATGTAAATAATGGCTGAATTATTCGAACCTTACATGCAAATGGAGCTTCTATATTTTTTATTTGTATTTATTTGCATGTAGGACGAGGAATTTACTACGGATCTTATATATAGATTGTATACCAGTCAGGTTCCTCTCAGAGTATGCTGATGAAATAGCTCCATATTTAGCAATTATATACAACCACCCGCTCACAGAAAGATTGTACCTAAAGACTGGAAAATTGTTCGTCACACCAATACCCAAAAAGGGAAGTAGGAGTAATCCGCTGAATTACAGGCCTAAATCACTAACGTCGATTTGCAGTAGGGTTTTGGAACATATACTGTATTCGAACATTATGAAGCAACTCGTAGAAAACGATTTATTGGCACATAGCACGGATTCAGAAAATATCGTTCTTGTGATACACAACTAGCTCTTTATACTCATGAAGTAATAACTGCTGTCGACAGGGGATGTCAAATTGATTCCATATTTTTAGATTTCCAGAAGGCTTTCGACATCGTTCCTCACAAGCGTCTTCTAACCAAACTGCGGGCCTACGGAGTATCGCCTCAGTTGCGCAACTGGATTTGTGATTTCCTGTCAGAAAGGTCACAGTTCGTAGTAATAAACGGAAAGTCATCGAGTAAAACAGAAGTAATATCCAGCGTTCCCGAAGGATGTATTATAGGCTCTCTATTGTTTCTCATTTATATTAACGACATAGGAGACAATCTGAGTAGCCCTCTTAGATTGTTTGCAGATGATGATGTCATTTACCGTCTTATAAAGTCATCAGAAGATCAAAATGACTTGCAAAATGTTTTAGATAAGATATTTGTATGGTGCGAAAAGTGGCAATTGACCCTGAATAAAGAAAAGTGTGAAGTTATTCACATGAGTACTAAAGGAAGTCAGCTAAATTTCGATTACGCGGTAAGTCACACAAATCTGAAGGCTATAAATTCAGCTAAATACTTAGGAATTACAATTACAAAGAACCTAAATTGGAACGATCACATAGAAAATGTTATGGGTAGAGCAAACCAAAGACTGTGATTCATTGGCGGAACACTTAGAAGGTGCAACAGGTCTACTAAAGAGACTACTTACACCAGGCTTGTCCGCCCTATTCTGGTGCGGTGTGGGATACGCATCAGGTGGGACTGACGGATGACATCGAAAAAGTACAAAGAAAAACAGCTCGTTTTGTATTATCGCGAAATAGGGGAGATAGACATGATACGTGAATTGGAGTGGCAATCGTTAAAACAAAGGCGTTTTTCGTTGCGACGGGATCTTCTCATGAAATTTCAATCACCAGTTTTCTCCTCCGATGGCGAAAATATTCTGTTGGTACCCACCTACATAGGGAGAAATGATCATCACGATAAAATAAGAGAAATCAGGACCCGCACAGAAAAATTTAAGTGCTCGTTTTTCCCGCGAACCGTTCGAGAGTGGAACGCTAGATAGACAGCTTGAAGGTGGTTCATTGAACTCTCTGCCAGGGACTTCATTGTGAATAGCAGAGTAATCACGTAGATGTAGACGTAGATTGAACCATTGCTGCAACAAATCGGTGGTGTAAAAGGCTTTGTATTTCAGCCTCTGTTTCTTGATTCGTGACAGAAATGGGTCGTCCTCTCTTTATGCTCCGGTATTATGATTCCACTTCCTGAATGTACGTTATGTGCATTGTGAGGCTATATTCAAGAGATACTTGTAAAATATAATAATAATGAATTTTTATTATTACTGAGTTCTTATACGACAAATAGCTTCGAAATACTAGAAAACAGTTGTTAGTTAATGCTAGTACGAGTTAGTTTCAGAAACGTATTCCGCTTCGACAATTTGATAATATGTTGGACTATCAGTAGGATAATTATGTAAAGAGAAGATTCATTTTCTTGTTGCATAGACTATCTGTTATGAGCATGTGCATCATGGGTCGATTGTTATAATTCACTGGTATGCCAACTACAGAATTATAGAGAACTGTTCACTATCTGCTCTTCTCGTGATTGATCTGCGTCTCCAGACAACAGTACGAAATTTTAAGGTCAATCTTGACGTAAATAATTTTGTTCACACAAATTAGTTTCTCTGTTTTTAATAAAAAGCCAAATATAGTGACATTAAGTTTGAGACAGATATTGTTTATTATTAATGCTATACAGATGCATTTCAGGACCTTTTTTCTGTTCTTTCATATCACAAACTGCTACACGACGAGTTTCATAGCACAACATGTCATCTAGTATAGTATGAGTATTATTATGATTAATATTGACTACACCGATTGATTAGCTTTAAATCTACTAATATTCGATTGTTGGTGCATGTGTATATGGGACAGTCAAATGAACATACGGAACTGTCCACATGTTTGCCAAGGTTGTTTCGAGTATGCTGCAGTTGTTTCGCTGAGAAGCCCTTCCACATTCTCCGTACGGTCCCAATCTCTCCCAGTGTGATTTCCATATGTTTGGAGCCCTGAAGGAAGACATTCGTGGCCATTGATTTGCTTCGGTCTAAGTGGTGTACACCTGGGGAAAATCATGGCTCCATGGGCAACCGCAAATATTTTTCCTTGCAAGCGCTGACCATCTTGTCTCATACTGGGCTCAATGTTCAAATGTTCAAATGTGTGTGAAATCTTATGGGACTTAACTGCGGTCATCGTCCCTAAGCTTACACACTACTTAACCTAAATTATCCTAAGGACAAACACACACACCCATGCCCGAGGGAGGACTCGAACCTCCGCCGGGACCAGCCGCACAGTCCATGACTGCAACGCCTCAGACCGCTCGGCTAAATCCGCGCGACAGGGCTCAATGTATTTACAGTTTTGGCGACTACTTTTGAAATAATAAACAATTTACTTACTTTTTTCCATTTGCCTTGTTTTCGTTTGGTTGCTCTTTATGGATATTCAAATTAACCTACTATCTTTCCTTTCTCTCAATCCAAACATATATGAAGTAACTGGGGTCATAACTACGTCATCTGTGACGTTACCGCCAAGACGACTTTGTAATAAGGTCTTACGTGTTTACTAGCTCCAAAATCAACTCGAACTTCGGTACTCCTGAATAGAATGGAAGTACCACGTTCGATACATAAAAAGTGCAGTGCCTTGCAGTGGATACAGAGAGCAAACTAAAACTCTTCCCGGAAACTGCATAGCAATCCCCAATCTTAACAAGACGCAAAGGCCGTTTAGTGTTATTAGAGTCATAAGTCGGAAGAGTGTTTCGAAGCATTCTCCACGCTAACCCATGTTGTGCAAAGTATTTTCACGTCTATGCAACAACTGAACCCTACTTCATTTGAACATGCTTGCTGTATTCAAGCATTTGCCCTGTCCTACTGTTTTACCGTGTTCCCCCCATCTCAACCTACCCTGCACTCACGACCTCACCCCCCCCCCCCCCCCCGCACACACACACACACACACACACACACACACACACACACATACACACTTTCATTCATTAGCAAAAATTAACTATATCTTGATGACAAAGGGTGTATCAACCTTGTTTTAGACAACTTGTGTCGTACGAGACTTTTCTCCCCAATTCGACTGAGCAACTGTTCTTTAAGTACATGACTTATCCATCCAAACTTCAGCATTCTCCGTTGCCAAAGCATTTCAAAATCTCTCATTCTCTTTTTATCAGTTCTGTTTCCCGTCCATGTTTCACTTCCATAAAGTACTACACTCCAAAAAAATACTTTCAGATAAAATTTTCTAGTGCACTTAAATTTATGTATTCATCCTGTCAACCATCGACGGAGAATTCAGTTACTTTTGGCTAAATCTGTAGTCCATCTTAACGTATTTCTCTTCTTTCAGGAAAGCTTTTCTTACGATGGCCAGTCGACATTTTGTATCCCGTTTACCGCCGAAATACCGTAACTCGTTTGCTACTTAGAGTCTCTCATTTCCTAATCGATTTCCTGTAGCGTTACTTGAATTTATTCTACTAGCGTCCATTACCGTAGTTTTATTTTTGTGGATGTTCATCTTACAACCTTTTTTCATACACCACTCCTTCCGCTCAGCTGCCTTCCAATTTCATTGCCGCATCTGCTAGAATTACCGTTTCATCATGAAACCTTAAAGCGTTTCATTTCTTCTGCCTGAGCTTCAATTCCATTTCTTAATTTCTCCTTAGAATGCTTTATTTGCTTGCTCTTCGTAAATCTGGAATATCATGGCGATAGTCTAGAAAGCTGTCTCACACCCTTTTCATTTATGGCCATATTTTCCGGTGCAGAGATTCTAATAACCTAACTATGTTCAAACCAGATAAGTATTTTGTAATGCGCAATGGCGTGTATTCTGTGGCTTCGCATACCGGAGCAACCTGAAATGAGTAATTTGAAGAACTGAACAAGAATATGTTTATCCAGTTACTGCACCATTCTGCAAATATCGGTGGAAGTGAACATTCAGAACCTGTTTTGGAAACATTAACTTGTAGAAGCTGCTGTTATGTTCTCTTAAAATAACGTGGCGATACTGATGGGAAAATTTATGAAAAACTGCCTGACCTCTGATTCCCAATTAACAGCTACATTTATCCTTACGTTTTAATTTACTGTTGTCTCGACTGCAGCTAGCCTCGGAATTCACCTCGTCTAGCAGTAGTTTCTAGCAGCTGAGCGAATAGTTCTCGGAGGCAACAGGGGACTTCAACAGACCAGCAGTCCTACAGATCTGACAAAAGCTTGCACAATATTGTTCCAGAGAAAACACATGGAAATGCGAGGTACACTTTTACAAGTTAATTACGATCCACGCGCTGTCTAGCCTGAAAACTGCAGGAAATGACAAAAGAAACAAGTAGTTACAACATAAACGAGAGTTCTGGTAACCCGTCCAGCCTCTGATCAGAGAGACAGAGAGCACAGTGAGACATTTGTCAAAATCATTAATAGCCACCAGAATTGACGAAGTTGAAATCCAGGCAGGGGCCGTATAAAGAACTATGACGGTCTCCGTCGCGTTCGACGAATGAGATGCAAACCGTTGCATTTCTATGAATTCACTACCGAAAAATCACAGTTGCATTACAATGAATACAAAACAGCTGTGAGGTGCGTAGCTGCTACTAAGAACAGTGAGCATGCCAAGAACATACAAATGGTGTCAACCTGCGCTACTGAAGAACACGGACCAACTCCAATCAAGAATTGCGAATGACTGGGGACGACAGGGCTTCTCTCAAATGGTTCAAATGGCTCTGAGCACTATGGGACTTAACATCTGAGGTCATCGGTCCCCTAGAACTTAGAACTGCTTAAACCTAAGGACATCACACACATCCATGCCCAAGGCAGGATTCGAACCTCCGACCGTAGCAGCAGCGCGGTTCCGGACTGAAGCGCCTAGAACTGCTAGGCCGCAGTGGCCGTCGGGCTTCTCTCGTTAGATTTGTTTACCACTATGCGTCCACTGGCAGAAAGAGGCACCCATAGCCAACCTAAGCAGTGCGAAAGTTTGGATTTGTTCTGGCCAGTAAGGCCTTGTTTCACGTTTCAGAGGTCGTGTTCTTGGAGTGGCAGCAATTCTGGGAAAGGGCGCCCCGAGGAACCCCTGTCTTTGTGGCTAGTCGCAATGTTGCGAATTGTTATGAACAGTTAAACCAAGGCTGGGAAAATTCCTCCACTCCCACGATACAACAGTCCTCTGATTAGTCAAACGCCGGGGAAACTTAGTTTCATACCACTTATTTAATGATTAATTTCTTCATCTTTCCGAAATTATTCCGAGCAACCCAAGAAAGATACCGATACCAAACGATTCGTAAATTTGCGTACAATCATAATCTACGATCGGAAATGCAGATTATATTTTATTGAGACATTCCCTCTTTGTTAGGAAGACTAAACAGGTCGGCCACCGTTCCTAATCTTGTGGTAGCCCAGAGAAGAATCTCTTCTCTACAAATTGTAAGACAACAGAAAATTTGTATGGATGAAGTCGCATATTCTTTTTTTTGGTAGTCTTATGACACGGCGATCTTTTAATTACCCTATATACTGCCACGATTTTGTCGGAATTTTCCTGTTGCCAATCGTTCACTCGAACATGTTTCCGTTTTGGCCACTTTCTGGTGATCTCATTTTTCCGACACTTGTCATTTTGGCCACCCTGTACATGCGAGTTAACTGAAGCCACACGCTAATGGGTACAGCGAATTCCAGTTCCTTACTGCTGCCTGTAGAGCTGCGTGACGTTCGTATTAACGATCCCCCATTGCACAACACCGAAATGACATACATTAAAAATTCAGCTCGTTCGTCGTACGTCGCACCAGAACTCGACACATTTTAACCGGCTTAGCTCGCAGAAACGCGTTAGGGGCGAATGCTTTAAATACCCTGAATACATCCATAATCCCGCCAGAGGGAGTCGACGTATAACACGAACAATAACGGCAGTGTCAGCACACGTTCTTTGTTGGTTATTGGATTATCGGGAACCGTGCGCGCTGGATGCTAGTAATGCAGGCTATGACAAGTAAATACCGGCAGCTGCAGCACAAGAATTTCTGGGGCGTAACGAGAGTGTAGACCGGAGCTGTCTAACCTCCGTTTCGAATGAGTCTTAGGGTAGGAGCATCGAATGCCAATAAACAACCGCATCGCAAAACGGGATACCAGAAACTGCCGTCTCAATGACAAGATAACCATGATCAGGATTAAACGGGAGACCATTCAAAAAAGTAGAAACTTCTAGGGGAAAAAAAGCATCAGAGCATCACATTATGCGAAAAACAACACTTCCTGGATCATTTTAAAACTGTGAGCACGAAAACTACAGTCTTCATGCAGAAATTGTGAATACAATATAAAATATATTAAAATCGCCATTACACATAGTGTTAATATGCGCAAAGACAGTATCCCAAACGTTTTAGTTATTTTAGATATTACACGAGGGGCGTTCAATAGGTAATGTAACATATTTTTTTCTCGGCTAGTTCGTTCGAAAAAATACAGAATTCGTTGTGGGACAGAGTGGGATATTTCTGCTTTAGTCTCTATAGCATCATGAAGTTCCGATAGGTGGCGGCGCTATAAATTGCCTTTAAGTGGCGTCTGTAACGAAGGTCCGATCCAAGCAGGGAGCTGTCACTGAGTTTCTTTTGATGGAAAACAAGAGCATCGCGGATGTTTAGAGGAGCTTGCAAAATGTCCACGGAGACCTGGCACAAACAAAAGCACGGTGAGTCATTGGGTGAGGTATCTGTCACCATCGCAACAAGGTCGCGCAAACCTACCCGATTTACCGCGTGCCGGCCGGCCACGCACAGCTGTGACTCTTGCAATGTTGGAACGTGGGGACACTCTCATTCGAGGTGATCGTCGGATCACAATCAAACTCCTCGCTGCACAACTGGACGTCTCTGCTGATAGTGCTGACACACTCGTCCACCAGCTGGGCTACTCAAAGGTGTTTTCCCGTTGGATTCCTCGAACCCTAACAGAAGCTCATAAAGAGCAACGAATTTGGCCCAATGAAGGGTGCACTCTGCGGGAAGCTGTACGTGGATGATGGGGAGGTTATTGGTGCAGCAAGACGTTGGCTGCAACGTCGACCAGTAGAGTGGTACCATGCAGACATACGGGTCCTCTCAATAAGGACGCGCAAGGCCGTCGCATTGAACGGAGATTATGTTAAATAGGGATTTGAAGGCAGAAGGGTGGGTAATCCTTAATAAAAGCACTCTTCTTTCAGAAAAAAAGTGTTGCACTACTTATTGAACACCCCTCGTATTTGTGGTGGTAGTGTGGGATATTTATTTTGAATTAATTTTTTTCTGCCTTCTTATTGTGGTTTGCTACATATTCCCACGATATGCAGTGCGGTATACTGTTTATCGGACTGAGTGTTAGCGCTGTTATTGATTTTTAATTAGGCTGTAAAAACCAATAACACGAAGATCTCAGGCTCCATGCGCACAACAATCAATTCGCTAAACATTTTGCCATCCCACAAAATATGAATTTTCCGCAAAATATGCTCATCGGTATTTAAGTACATGTCCTTCCAACTACGTTATAAGAAGGGTATATTAGAAAGTTTCTCACACTTTTAATTGAAGGTCCAGTACCAACATCGATACTGTCTCGTGAAATCGAAGTAAAACGTCTCCCTTTCTTTACCATCAATATCAGATAAGCAAGAGCCCATTAATTTTTTTTCTATTTTGTTCCTAAAAGTTGTGGACAGTAGAAATGCGACCGTGTAAAATCTACTCGCCAAAAGTGTCGCTAAACAGCGACTGATAAACTATTACTCTGACGTCACGCGAGAAGCGAGCTATACTTCCCTAAATAAACTAACAAATCTTTTTAGGATATGATGTCAAAAATATTCTCGCGTACTGATTTTAGGGATGTGACCCTTTCATTGTATTGTAAGACACTCGCGGATAAGACACATATTAAATTTAGGTTTTTTTGCATCATCGGTTTTCTGATTGGTTTTATGCTACTTGCCACGAATTCCTCTCCTGGAATAACCTGTTTATCTCAGAGTAGGATTCGCACCCTACGGCGTCAGTTACGTATTGGACATATTCCAGTCTCTGTCTCATCCTACAATTTTTAACCCCAAATACTGCAGAATTTATTCATAAATGCACTTTCATCTTGTCCCTTCTCATATTGTTTTCCACATGGCCCTTTCCCAGCCGCTTCTGCCGTGGATCTCCGATTTCTTAGTTTATCTCTCAACTTAATTTCACCATTCTTATGCAACGTCACTTCGATCCTAGGGTTTTTACCTTCTACAGTTCGCTCATGTTCCATGGAAGTTAATCATTTTTGTCTCAACACTGCCCTGGCACTTCTTGTTGTCATTGTTTTCCACATGTCACCCTTCTCGCCAGTTCTGTGGAGAACGTTCTCACCCGTTATATTATTACTCCAACTAATTTTCACCATTCTTCTATAATACCACATCTCAATCGCGTCGACTTTCTTTTTTCCGGTTTTCCCATGGTCCGTCATTCATTTCCATACAGTGCAATGCACGAAACGTATATTCTCAGTATTTTCTCCCTCAAATTAAGGCCAATGTTTCATACTAGTAAACCTCTTTTGGCAAAGAATGCACTCTTTGTGTGTGCTAGACTGTTTTTTCTTTTTATGTCGTCAGCATCTAGTGGAATTGTTAGCATTGCAGCCTCGTGATCATGGGGCCCAGGGTTTCTCTTCACGGCTGGTTCGGGGCTTTTCTCAGCTCGGGACTTCGTGTGTGTATGTTGCCCTGATCATCATTTCGTCATCATCGACGCGCAAGGCGCTAAAGTGGCGTGAAATAGAAAGACTTGCACCAGGAGGCGGTACTCCCCAGATGGGGACTGTCGGCTATAAATGTCATACAGTCTTTTCTTAATGTCCTCCTTGATTCGTCGGTAACGTATCATTTTCTTTTAAGGTAACAGAAGTCCTTCACTTCCTTTACTTCCTGGCCCCAATTTAGACGCTAATCTCACTTATTCTACTCCTTATTACTTTCATCTTCCTTCAGTTTACTCTCAATCCATTGTCTGTAATTATTACACTCCTACATTTAACAGATCCAGCAATCCTTCCTCACCTTCAGGGCGGATACCATTTTCATCCGCAAATCATGGCATTTACAACATTTAAGCTCACTCCCGAATCGTTCTTTTATTTGCGTTATTGCTTCTTCGACGTATAGGTTGAACAGTACGGGCGAAAGATTGCATTTGTCATAACTCTTCAAAACCGACTTTTTTTTTTAATGACCTGTAGCGTGAAACACATTGTTATATCCAGGAATAAACAAAATTATGTACGACAATTGTAACAAACAAGACGAAAGTTTAACATCAAATTTAGAGAACATACTAAATTATAGTAATCAACTGCATCTCTTCGTGCGTTTAAAAACCCAAAACCACAAAGTCGACGAAATCGAAACTGCACTTCAAATCTTACACATAATACCAAAAAGATTGATTGATTGATTAATTGAGACGGGTATGGGAGCAAACGGCGAGGCCATCAGTCCCGCAATTCCAAAGTGAATTACAGGAGAAAGAGGGTCCGCTAAAAGTGGACGAATCCAGTCAGTGGAGTCTAATTATAAAATAATGAACATTAAACACACATAGCAAAAGCATAAAAGGCGAGACAAAATCTAAAAACTAGAAAAAAGGGGGCGATCATGGGGTCTCAGACCGAGAAGACTGCAAAAGAAGTCCCAACCACTATCAACCCGCTCCTGCTCCAAGACTAAAGGAGAAAGTAAAAACCACATTCACGGAGGAAACCGAGAATCAGATCAACCGTCCGTGGATCGTCTGCTAATATTAAATTTAAGGAATCGGGAAGACTATCCTTGCCGCTGTGGATACACCGGTTCCCGTGAGATCACTGAAATTAAGCGCTGTCGGGCGTGGTCGGCACTTGGATGGGTGACCATCCAGGCCGCCGTGCGCTGTTGCCATTTTTCGGGGTGCACTCAGCCTCGTGATGCCAACTGAGGAGCTACTCGACCGAATAGTAGCGGCTTCGGTCAAGACCGGGAGAGCGGTGTGCTGACCCCACGCCCCTCCAATCCGCATCCTCCTCTGAGGATGACACGGCCGTCGGATGGTCCCGATGGGCCACTTGTGGCCTGTAGGCGGAGTGGTGGGAAGACTATACTTAACACGAACGACCGAAAGAAGGGGACATTCCACAAATATGTGAGATATGATGAGTCCCAGTCCACAACCACATTGTGGGGGTGGGTCTTTACATAGGGGGAAACAACGGGTGAGCCGGGTATGACCAATGCGTAAACGGCGTAAAACAGTGGACTCCTTCTGAGAGGAGCGGTAAGAAGAGTGCCAAATTCCAGTAGACTCCTTGATTGTATGGAGTTTATTACTATGAGCAGTAGCGCTCCAGATGGCATTCCACTGCTGGGCAAGGACAGATTTGACATAGATCCGCATATCCTCAGCTGTTATCATGAAAGGAAATGGGGGGTAAGTACCTGCTTCTCTAGCCAAACGGTCAATCAATTCATGCCCTGGGATGCCCACATGACTTGGGACCCAGGGAAAGACGACTGAACTGGCGGTATGTTCAAGGGCAGAGAGAAGGTCATCGATAGCAGACATCAAAGGGTGACGAGAGTAGCATCTATCGATAGCCTGCAGGCTGCTCTTGGAGTCTGAACAAATTAAAACACTGTGGAGGGAGGCCTGAGAAATAAAAAAGAGCGCCCTGTGAATGGCTAGGAACTCTGCTGTGAACACACTACATGATCCCGGCAATAAATGGTGCTCGAAGCCAGTAGGAGACATGAAAGTGTATCCCAACTTTCAATAGTCTTAGGACCGTCAGTGTAAAAGATGGTGACACTCTGGAACTGCAAGAATGGCACATACAAGACGCCAGTAAACTATAGGAGCAACAGAGACCTTAGGACCCTGGAATAGATCGTTTCTAATCCGTGACCTAAGTACCATCAAAAGGGGGGGGGGGTGTATGGAAGGGAAGACATGGGGTGCAGTCCAGTGAGTAGAGATGGAGATCCCGACAGAGGGAAGTAAGACGCATACCAACCAGCAATCCCACCCATGGGTGGGTGTTAGGAGGGAGACATCCGTCATTGGCGAAGAGCACAGGAAACACAACATGGTCAGGGAATTGGCGAATGGCGATTGCATAAGAAACAAGGAGTTGGCTCTGTCGGAGACTATCAACAGGACTAGTGTGAAAGGCACCAATAGCCAGACACACCCGACAATGATGGATAGGGTCAAGGAGTTTGAAAGTGGAAGGAGCTGCTGAGCCACAAACCTGACTACCGTAATCTAGTCTGGACACGATCAGAGCACAGTAAATATGGAGAAGAGTGGAACAGTCTGCACCTCAAGATGTGTGGGCCAGGAGGCGGAGAGCATTAAGCTTCTACATACATTTTGTCTTTAGGTGGCGAATGTGGGGCAGCCATGCCAGCTCGTTATCAAAAATAAGGCCCAAGAAATGGCACTGTGCTACAACACAGAGGAGCTGTTTGCCTAAATAAAGTACTGGATCAGGATGTACTGTGGATCAATGACAAAAATGCGTAGCCCGCTTTTTTGAGGGAGAAAACTGGACGCCATGAGCAGTGGCCCACGCAGAGGCCCGTTGGATGGCACCTTGGAACTGGCGCTCAGCAGACACTACCGAGTGGTAGCTGCACCAGATGCAAAAACCGTCAATGTACAACGTCAGGGTAACAAGAGGACCAACAGAGGTTGCAAACCCATTTATGGTAATGAGAAAGAGTGTGACACTTAGTACAGAACGCTGTGGGATACCATTCTCCTGAATCTGAGGTGCGCTGAGTGAAGTGCCAACTCGAACCTGAAGGAGCCAGTAAGATGAAAACTCGCGGATAAAAATCGGAAGGGGACCACGGAAGCCCCAGTGATGGAAGGTATCTAAAATGTGATGGCGCCAAGCCATGTCATACGCTTTATGTAGGTCAAAGAAGACCGCGACAAGATGCGGGCAGTGAGCAAAAGCCTGAATGGCTGATTTCAATCAGAGTAAATGGTCAGTAGGAGATCGTCCTGCCCAGAAGCCACACTGATGTGGGGACAGAACGCCTCGAGATTCGAGTACCCAACATTATCTGAAGTCGACCAGCCTTTAGAGCAGTTTACATAGTTCATTCGTAAGGATAATGGGGTGATATCTGTAAAGAAACGTTGGGCTTTTCCTGGGCTTAAGGACGGGGGTAACTATACTGTCTCACCATTGTGATGGAAAAGCATCTGCGAGCCAAATGTGAAGATCCTGAGGAGCTGTTGCCTCTGGGGAAGACCCAAATGTTGGATCATCTGGTTGTGGATGGAAGCCGGCCCTGGGGCTATGTCTCGTGAAGAGCTAAGACCCTGAGCCAGTGACCAATCAGCGAAAGGTGCATTATAGGGCTCAACATAGTGCGTGATGAAACAGAGAGGGGACTGTTCAGTTCTGCGTTTCTGCCAGAGTAAGGTATTTTGCAAAAACAGACATAATGTCTGATGGGATAACCGCAATCAGTGTTTTTACAGTTTTATTTATAATCCGTCTTGATTGCATAAAATGTTTATTCACATGACCGGTTTCGGGTCCTCTAGAACCATCTTCAGATCTGCAATTTCGATTAAAGGAGTAAGCCAGAGGGATGGGAGAGTGGAATATGGCTGGGATAACGACGAGGGAGGAGGTGGAGGAGGAAAGGAAGTAACAAAGGCAAAAGTTGAAGATAGTGACAAGGGATGGAGTCTCTCATACTTTTGGTGAGCCTCAGAATAAGACAGGCGATCCAGGGACTTGTTCTTGGATCTTCTTTTCTCTCTTGTGAGCCGGGCAATCTGGCGAGCGAGACAGCACACAGGGGTTTCCGTCATGGAGTGGGTGGCCATAGTCACTACACAAAGGGTCCACCATATAGTGGGAAGACACATCCCCAAAACGCAAGCACCGAAAGCACCTCATAGGTGGAGGAATGTACAGCTTCACACTCACATCTGTAGCACATAACCTTGACCTTCTCTGGGAGGGTATCCCCCTCGAAAGCCATAATGAAGACGCCAGTATCAGTACAGTTGTCTTTGCAACCCTTCTGGACACGTCGGACAAAATGAACGCCACACTGCTCCAGATTAGCCCGGAGTTCCTCATCAGTTTTCAAGATGAGGTCCCTATGAAAAGCAGCTCCCCGGACCATATTCAGAGATTTGTGAGGAGTCATAGACACTGGGACATTGCCAAGACGATCACAGCACCTAGATGTGCAGATTGAGTGGCAGAAGAAGCTTTGATCAATAGGAGCCTGACCGCATCTTACTAAGAGACTCCACTTCACCAAACTTGTCCTCAATATTTTCCACGAAAAACAATGGCTTTGTGACGCTGAATATGTCAGACGAGGTAACAGCGAAAGGGTTTCAGCCCAAGACGTCGAGCCCGGCCCTCTTCCCGTGGTGTAGCCAGGGAAGGGAAGGCTGCTGGGTCATACAAAGCAGTTTTTAAGGATCTTTCACCATTCGAAGAGACAGTCGTTTGAGAATGGCCAGATTTTTGCAGCTTGATACGCTTCATTCACTAAGTATCCGTCCCGATACCACCCATTCCAACCAGGGGCTCTCCCCATGGGCGCCACCCAGCCACAGCAAGGGCCATCTGGCACGGCAGGTGTTGCTGGAAGTTCTGATGTTCCAAGAAGATAAGCAACCACTCCTTGGCATACATGGGGAGGGAACAGCTCAGGTATCTTAGTGTGATCCCTCTGTTGTCAGGGGGCTCAGTCATATGGGTACATAACAGCCCCACCATACGGACTGGCTGCCTACTGCTGGTGACCTAACAGGGTGGAAGGGGGCCAAAGTGGGGAAGGGAGAGGGGAACGAAGGGGGAGAGGAATCCACACCGTAGATGCTAGGGAGGGAGTTCTTCCCCATATGGCTCACACTAAAAATAGGAACTGGAGGTCAAACCTCAAGTGGGGACCTAAACACCAGAAGGATAAAAAAAAACAGGCAAAAGGAACAAAATTGCAATCAATACAGGAAACCAGGTGGATAGCCAGGTCAACATAAATCAGAACACCAAACGAGGACAAGCAGGTGGCAACGGGGAAGGAGAAAGGATAGGGAGGGAAGGGGCAGTGTGAAGAAAATGCAGCCAGGGAATGAAGAATGGGCCGCAATAGATCGGGGCCCCGTGTGCGCCATGCATGAACTCACGAAAGAACCGTGTGCCCCTGGGGGAATGCCAAAAAGGCTCGTCATGTACATGAACATACTGGAACAATTGGAAAGCCATATACACATGAAAAATTATCCAGAAGTAATATTAAAACCACAGACCGACATCAAACATTAATATTATCTTTAAAATTTTATTGACATCATGGAACGTGACTGGGCATAAAAAATAAACAACCAAAGACTCACAAACAACTAAATTATCTGAAACTTAAGCAATACTGCTGACTAGCTATAATCACTTTGTAAATATACAGCATCATTGCGAACGGTCAACCAGCTGTCAAATTTGTACGTGACGTTATTTTACCAGCACAAAAACGGCGACAATTGAGATAAGGATTCGCTAATGGTGCATATGTACGTCTCACCCAGCTAGAAATGGGTATACATTTACAGTTAACTCCACATACAAATATCACAGAAGTAAATTAAATTTACCAATTATAATATTCGCAGGTGCACTTGACAATAGAAATACTGCCGAAATAGGCCTATGGTGCGAAACTTAATAAAATTGTTAGCAGCTAACTTGGAAGATTCAGTTTAAAATGTCATTTTCTCTCTCGATTCTTGTACTTACTGTACGTTACCAGTTTTTTTACTACAGCTTACACCTATTTTCCTGCGATTTTCGAACACCTTGCCCCAATTTACATTGCCGAACGCTTTTTCTAGGTCGACAAACTGTATGACTGTGACTTGAAATTCTTAAGACTTTCTTGCATTATCAAGGGCAACGTCGGAACTGCGCCTGTGGCGCCTTTGTCTGTTCTAAAGCTGGCATGATCGTCGTCGAAGATATCCTCAGTTTTCTTTACCATTCTTTTGTATATTATTCCTGTTAGCAGCTTGGATGCACGAGGTGCTGAGCTATTGCCCTATAGCTCTCGCACTTAATTTCCGTTGCTATCTTTGGGTTTTTGTGGATGATATTTCTCCGAAAGTCTGATGGTATGTCACCAGACTCAGATTTCCTATGAACCACTTTCCACTGGCCCCTAGCGATTTTAGAAATACTGAAGGTATGTTATCCATATATTCCGCCTTATTTGATCATGGTTCTCTCCGTACTTCCTTCTGTCATCGATCAATTGAAGTACTCGTGTTACCTGTTCATAGTTACCTCCTTTGTACCTATTGTCGAGCTTCTGAAATTCCCATTTCTCTCAAACTGAACGATCTGTTCTGATATTCATCGTCGCATTATCTACAGTATATGAAAACTTCAAGCACATTTCATCACTCTTCATTACTTCAGTATCGAGGGTAGCAATACAAAAACAGAAACGTATAACTCCGTTTTTAAATGGTCATTTACGAGGTACAGAAGCACTGTCCTAGTTTTAACTCTCTCACCTCTGCATAGAGGAATGATATAGGTAAGTTATTAGTGTCAGTGGCGTTGAGAAATAGCTGAAATCGCTGAAACTAAACAAGGCTCCAGCGCCTGATGGAATCCGTCTCAGATGCTATGCAGAATTAGCCAGTGACTTAGCGTGCATTTTAACCGTAGTAAACCGTATACGCCTCGAACAAAAAGCTGTTTCCGCTGACTGGAATGATGCACAAATCACACACATGTACAAGATAGGTAGCAGTAACGATCCACAACTAGCGTCTATTTCTACTGCCGCCCGTCTACTGTAGAATCTTAGAACATATACTGACCTCAAATATAATGAGGTATCTGGAGTAGAAAGACCTTATGTCAATCACCACGAATTCTGGAAACATCGGTCATGCGACAAATCACCTCAAGCTGGTCTCACATGTCAGCCTGGTTGGTTCAAATGGCTCTGAGCACTATGGGACTGAGCACTATGGGACTTAACTTCTGAGGTCATCAGTCACCTAGAACTTTGAACTACTTAAACCTAACTAACCTAAGGACATCACACACATCCATGCCCGAGACAGGATTCGAACCTGCGACCGTAACGGTCGTGCGGTTCCAGACTGTAGCGCCTAGTGGTAACAATTCGTGAGGCTATAAAATGGAATCAGGTTAGTTCAGTCGTAGGTAATGCAAGTAGCAAACTTCGATTAACTGGCAAGTTGGCAGATGTGGTTGCCCTACAAAAAATGCAGCTCGTCCAACAAAGAAGTTGGTTATCCCATATTAGAATACTGGCCAATCGTCTAGGACCCACAGCAAATAAGACTTACAGGGAATAGAGAACGCTTGCAGAGAAGGGCAGCACGAACGCTCAAAGATATGTTTGACTCGCGGGAGAACGTCACGGAAACACCGAAAACCTAAATTGGTTGTCGTTTGAAGACAGATACCACTTATACTGTGAAATCCTGTTCTCAAGTTTTCAAAAACCAGAATTAAGAGAACAATGTACGAATATACTTCGGATGCTTTCCCAGAGACCGCGAAAACTAGTTAGAATGCACAGGGAAACTTTTAAGCAGTCATTCAGAATATGCCAATGAAACGGGAAGAAATTCTAAGATAGCATACAATGGGAAGTACCTTCCGCCAAGCACTTCACAGTGGTGTTTGGATGCGATATACGAGAGGACTTCATACAGAAAGTTACACACTATTATGGCAGGCACAGTAACTTTTACTGAATGCTGTACAATACTTCAAAGTGACACAGATACGTGACACTGTTTTTCAATATTGTCACCGAGTATCCGTAAACAACGGCCTGAACGTTTACCTAAATTTCAGTTCCGCGACGATAGAAATCCGCTCCTTGGTAACAAAGCCATTCGTGAACCGATGTCTGAAAGTCCTCATCGTCGGAAAAGGATATTAATCATGTCCCTCTCTTTCAGTGGAACAAAATGGACTACTGTCCAGATGCCTGCCATATCTCTCAAAGTGTTCATATGCAACACATGTACTATGTGGAATAACATCTGCGCTTCCGAGTATGAGCACGTAATTGATGGATGGAAAATCAGCGCTTGCTGTGAATCAGTTTCTCCATTACTTGGACATTGTCGTCTGTGGTATTGTCAGTGCCGACGGTCTTCCTTCTCGATCGGAATGAGCCAAGTCTCTGCGGCCTCAGTCAAATTCTGGCCATAATTTCACCACGGCCGGCCGTGACATTTCATTTGGTCCTTAAGCTTATACAGGTAGACTTTCGTGATGAATCTCTGTGCAATTTAGGCATTTCCCCCTCAAGAACCTTACTGCCCCACTTACATCAACTTTGCAGCACCTTTCCAGTTGCCACGCTATTCTCTTCTGACAATGCGCCACTCATGTTGCACAGTGGTCTTAGCGCGGGACGATACGTGTAACTTATCGCAGTCCCTACACATGTTTGCTATCAAGTAACGATAGAGCGAGAGGAAACATTGGATGCAAGCGGAAGTGGCTGACGTAATTTCCTAAATATTTCCCTACATCGATGAAACTTTACTGATCGAGGGGCTGGGTGATTGTTCGGTCGCTACGTTCAACAGAGCCGGTGGAGAGTGCTGCCCTCTTTGGGGTTGCATTTAACTAAGGGACAATGGTCAGCGGGTAGCCCCGTCCAAGGACGCTTAACGGTACTCTCCCACCCTCTGAGAGAACAGCAGTGGACCCTCCGCAGCGGACGAATGCCGGGCATTTGCCACGCCGGACATTTTCCACGCTTGCCCCTTCGCCAGGTAGCTTGAGTAGCGATCCCTCAGGGAAGGGACGCCCTTCCTCGTACTTCTTTCCCTTTCAAATCGCCGTCTCCACATCTTACTCGATAGAACCAGTACGTAAGGGACCTTCTTCTTCAACATCTTGGCGAAATCATAGCTTCTTTTCCGAAATCAAAATATTTATAACTTTTGGGAAACGAATGCAATAACGACAATTGTCAGTATGTAATTAGTTTTGCCAAGTATATATATAGATCCCTCAGTCTGTACGCTAGCTTCCTTTCACGCCTACTGATTGCGGTAGAAACAGTCCATCGCCATGGGAGCAATAAGAAAGGAACGATGTAAAGAGAATGCGAATGTACGCTAATCATTTCTTTTTGATCACTGAATTTGTGCCTACTTTAATTACTACAACTGCATGTCCAAAAGGCAATAAGGAAAGAAGAAATGGGTATGTGAATGTTTTAAAAGAAGAACGACATACTCCATAGTAATTTACTCTCTAAAATCCAATATCCCTTGCGGCGAAACATTAGTTGATAAAGTGTAGCGGGACAATGTTCAAAAAAAGGCTGAAAATACGTTGACTAAATGGAGATATGAACATCTATGATTGACATGTCATCTAAAGTCGACGTACAATTTTAAAATGTTAGAAATAAGAAAATGAAGTAATACAGAATGCTGTGCTTGTAACGTACGTTGTTGTTCTACACTGTTTAGCTCTGGTATTTACAGGGTCACAGGGAAAGCATCCTAGGTTTTGGAGGGAAAATCCGTAATTGTAATGATCTGCACTACAACAGAAACAAGAAGCACGACTTAAGGAAAAATAATGTAATGTGTGTTCCAGCTCACAAGCGACATTGAACCAGATAGTTCATGTGACTTAGTATGGGCAGAGGTTATATTCGACAACCGGAATAAATTAGTAACTGGCTCCTTTTACCGACACCCAGTCTCAGAAGAAACAGTTGCTGAACAGTTCACAGAAAACTTGAGTCTCATCACAAATAGGCACCCTACTCATACAATTATAGTTGGTAGTGACTTCACTCTACCTTCCGTATGTTGACAAAAATACATTTTCAGACCCTACTGTAGGTAGAAAACAACTTCCGTAATCGTTCTAAATGCTTTTTTAAACATTATTTTGAACAGTTAGTTCATGAGGCCATTCAAATTGTAAATGGTTACGAAAACACACTTGACCTCGTAGCCACAAATAATCCTGAGCATCACGACGGATACAGGGATTAGTGAACACACGGTCGTAGCGAGGCTCAATTCCGTAACAAAGAAATTCACCAAAACTAAACGCGAAATATATCTATTTATAAAAGCATCTAAAAATTCGGTTGACGCCTTTCTAAGAGACAGTCTTCCAATTCTTCCAAACTATGTAAGTGAAGGCCATATGTGGGTTAAGCTCAAAGAAATAGTATCAACAGCACTCGAGAGATTCATACCAGATAAATTAATGGTACACAAAACACGACAGAAAGTTGCCGCAGGAGCCCGAAAAAGGCACGTATAATTTAGACGAACGCAAAAACTGCGAGATTGGCGAAGTTTCATTGAGGCTTGAAATTTGGTGCGGATTTCAATGCGAGATGCATTTAATAGTTTCCACAACGAAACTCTCCCTAGAAATGTGGTGAAAAATCCGAAGATATTCTAGTCCTACGTTAAGTAAATCAGCGGAAAGGCGACGGCGACGGTAATGTTACTGATGATAGTGCTACTAAAGTGGAGTTACTAAATGCAGTTTTCCGAAATTCCTTCACCATAGAAGACGAAGTAAATATTCCAGAATTCGAATTGAGAACAGCTGCAAACATAATATAGAAGTAGATATCCCTGGTGTTGCAAAGTAACTCAAATTACACTATCAAATAACTGAACTGTCAGTGACAGAGAAAAAGACCAAATACCTTTTCAAAAATTCTCTAATGTATAAGAAAAGTAGGTCTAATGCATTCGTTTCTACGTTCTTTAGTAACAATTAATTTTCAGTAGTAAGCTCCTTGCCTATTTTCAGTTGCTTTTACTGACCTGTTTAAAGATAATCAACAACTTAGTAAGGAATTTTAATTTTTAAAGGAGTATATCTAAATGCACTTAAGTAGATTTACATCTACTATAAATGTTTGCTGCTGAACTTAAATAGAAAAATATTTGAGGTGCCTAAATTGTCAACCTTAGGATCAGATCAGTTTTGGGATGTCAGTTTTAGGTGCAATTCAAAGGTCCAGTTCCCATTTTCTTTTACAAAAGCGTATACTATTAGTTTAACAAACCGTGATATTGTAGGTGATAGTTGCGACTCTAAAGCTTCAGAAAATCATTTTAGAAATCACAATTATTTAATAGTACGGCCATAATATTAGAAGTTAGAAAAAAGTTATCTTAATGTGACAACAATAGGAGCTCTTACTTAAATAGGAAATTGCTATTGAAAAAAGTTAGATGTAACTGTAAATTCTGGTTACAGGAGTATCATTTGAGTGATGTTTAATGTTGGTTTCGTTAAGCCAAATTTCACTGCTTCTTGATTACGCGCTAGTGAACCGAAATGGGACCAGCTAGTTACATCGTTAAGCTATTTAGGGATATGAAATGTCCAGGTGTGACGGACCAAGACTCGAACTCGGGACCTTTGCCTTTCGCGGGCAAGTGCTCTATTTAAGGATACTTTTGTGAGGCTTGAAAATCTCTTTAATTTTTACAATAAAGGCTGATTCTCATCACACTTGCACAGGCTTTGGACTGTCAAAATGATAAATGACCATTTACCATTTTGGTGTGTTTAAAATCAGCCTAAACAGGCTGAACTAATGTACACTCTGTTTAAAATTACAACTTAATATTAGCGCCGATAATGCTGCTTCAGTGTTTTAATAATTTTAACTCAGTAATCTGCGAGGACTCAGTGGTCTTCATAGTTTTTTAATGCATTATTTTTAACGTATTTTAGTCCAGTTTCTGAATATGGTCAATGGCTTTCAAGCAAGGCCTAATGTTGTCAGTCTCTTCATAATTCTTTACAATTCTCTCTATCCTGCCGTCCAGCTTCAAGTACTACTTCTTCCTCTTCTTACCTTCAAGATTCATTTCCAATTTCATGTACATGCAGTCTGTGAGCTCCGCTTTATCGTAATCTCGTCGGCCGCGACCGCCATTGGGCTAAATACACATTCACTTTGTAAAGTGAATGTATTACCTGATTACGAATAATTTGCACTTCACCACCAACATTTACGACGTAATATAATCCTAACCAAAATTCAGTACAGGAAAATTCCCGGTTCTCCAGCTACATGTAAAAATAAGTATTCGTCTCCGCACGGTCGGGGGATAACTAAAGGATGAGGCAGCTGCAACAGGCCACCCAAAACACAATGGCGTAAAAATCGCAAGGACGAAAGTAACTGTCTCATGTCACTGCCCAGTAACCTAGCTCGATATCAATTTGACCATACATAGACAGATATGGTCCATGTTGCTGGGCGCGATCTGATATTCGGTGATAAGAATTTTTGCAGCCAAGATCGCGTGTTAAATTTGTATTTCCTCGATGACCAGGTTCGACATATTCTAGCTGTCATCTTCGAATTTTCTGAAAATGCAGAGTACTATTATTTCCAGGAGATCCGAACATGACATTCCGTAAGTTGGTACTAGTGTAAAATCATCTTCGTAAAAATGTCACAATAAACAGAATATGCGCAGTAATAACATTATTTTACAGCATTTACGTAGGCAATGGTCTGCGTAGTACGAGTATACGTAGATACCAACACTAGTATATCTTTGCGGATAAAAGCCTATGCGATGAAGGTAGCTGCGAGTACACCTGCGGATATACACAATTATGGTTACTTTATAGTTAAAATTTGAAGGATAGTGCCATTATTACGACTTGCGTCTGTTTAAATTGTATACGATCGGTAGTAATAATAATTATTTTTTCATGTCAGTATTATTACCCATTCGGGACGCGAGCTGGAATCACAGTGACGTGGAGACAGTAGATGCTGTTGACTCTTCAAGGACGAAACATGGCGACGTGTCCACGTTCCTTCTCTGCCACGCAATATCACGCACATCCAGCTTCCGTCGTAGGAGCAGTTTTCATTACGTCTGAATCATTCCTGTTCCGTTTGTATTAACAACTGTCACTTTTTGAGTTATCTAAAGCTGCCACATGGTGACATATGGATTACTGTAGGACATTCCGTCGTTTGGAACATTCGTTCCCCGTTCTGATTCCCGATTCTGTTTCACATACGACATCAACAAAGAACTTTACAAAATCGGTAAGCCTCCCAACATTTCCCTTAAATCCCTGTATGTCTACAAGTTCACATTGCAATGCGTATTACATTTAGAAGTGTATCACGTTAGCATGACATCATAGTATGGTGAATTGAGTTGCAACTAATGTACGAACGTCCTAACAGGGTGGCAACGGGAAGGGTATTCGTTCACCATCCACCACCAATTATGCAAAATGCAGGTTACGGTGCCGACGTCGTGAAGATACGCGATGAAGGTCAGGAAAAAGAAGAAGACTTGTTGCAAGTTAAATATCTACAAAACAGGAAGAAATTACCGTTTTTCGAAGCTTTTATAGAGTAACCCACTGAGATAGGCAGCTACTGAGAGATCAAAATTGGTTCAAATGGCTCTGAGCACTATGGGACTTAACATCTAAGGTCATCAGTCCCCTAGAACTTAGAACTACTTAAACCTAACTAACCTAAGGACATCACACACATCCATGCCCGAGGCAGGATTTGAACCTGCGACGTGGCTGTCGCGCGGTTCCGGACTGAAGCGCCTAGAACCGCTCGGCTACCGCGGCCGGCACTGAGAGATCCACTGCAGAGCAAGGTATTTCGGTGAAAAGGTAAAGTCAGTGGTGGACTGTCAGCCTGAATGCAAGTAGGTCGTAGCTCTTCTGTCCGCCACACAGTGGACCAACCCGCTTCAGAATCTGGACGTAACATAAATAGTCAAAGGTGCGCGTTCCGACATTAGCCCCACGATAACTTGTGTAGATGGCACTGATGCACACTTGTCCAATGCTTTGGTGGCATTCCAGTCGCAAGTCGATATGATACGTGCGTAGCAGTTGCTGGTAAACAAAGAATCAGACAACGACACGTTTTCCAGATATTGTTTTGTGGCCTGTTTAATATATCACAGCGATCGTGCTCAGTTGTTGTTATAAAATAAGGTTTGTAGCACCCCAGGAGGTATGTTTATGACATTTTATGCCATTTTAATTGCGTATACCGACTTAAGAAAACTACTACTGACATTATCAGAAATCGTTGAGTACAAAATTTTCTCTGTGTGTCTCCACTGCGGCAGTGCCACACGGTAGACAATTATTGTATTATAGCGCACAATATTCTGCTGTAATGCACAGGATTGTCGAAATTAATGTGCAGTAATGCACCGTGCTGCAGTAGGTACTGGGATATGAAGAAGCTTGCACAGGATAGAGTAGCATGGAGAGCCGCATCAAACCATTCTCAGGACTGAAGACCACAAAAACAACTACAACAATGCATTATAACTAATAAATTAATTAATAATCAATTAAACAATGGCCTAGTTACTGAATTGAAACTTAATAACAAACAATGTATTGTAGACAGTTTTGTGGCGTACATTTTGAATGATGTCTTTTGCATCATACACTTCCCATTCACAAAACCCCACAGACGTAGGCAAGTATTTGACTCAGTGCAAGAGGTATGAGCCGCAGATATTGGCAGTCAAGTCGCTCATATACAGTCACAACTGTCTGAGGACGTGGTCAGTCTGTTTCAGTTGACTCCTGCTAATGAAATGCAACTGCGATTAATTTTGCCATAATTGTGGATGGGGTAGAAACAGCTCAACGGAAATGCGACGCATTTGACGTTACCAAAGAACAGCCGTTCGACGGATCGATTACATTTTTGGTGAGTACGTCGGTGTTCGTATTATCGTTCATTTCCACACGTTGTGCCTTATTTTAGGGTGATGCATTATAGGAAGTCTCGGAATAAGACTATCCGGCCGGAATTACAGAGAAGATTTTACGCTAAAATATTCCCGTTAGAGATCTATGCGGGACATATTCTGTTCGCTTCTGGCAGCTTCGGATCAACTTATTTCTAGCTTCAAGAAAACGGCTATTGAAGAACAGAAACACATGCCATCTGAGGTAAAACATCTGCTTTTCGAACCACCTCCCACTGGGCAACCTTACAGCAATACTTCTGACATCAATAATGACACAAGCTACAAACGTGAATACAGTTTCTGTTGAAATATGTAAAATATGGAATAAAACATTTAAGTACAACAACCCAGACTTGTAACTCCTTCTCAACGACTTCGGAATACCTTATATGCGATATTTTACTCGAGTTCCGTAAATTTATGTTTTTTATTCCACTATGTTAATTCTGTCATTTTGAATTTTGTAATCCGACAGATTCGTAATCAGCAACCCCAAAAATCTTAAAAGAATACGTTTCTGTAGAATTTATATCCTTATCTATTAGACCAGGTTTTAAAGCATAGGTACGAGCATAGGTACGAGAATATGGGATTGGTTCCCAAATATGTGAGTGGCTCGAAGACTTCTTAAGTAATAGAACCCAGTACGTTGTCCTCGATGGTGAGTGTTCATCGGAGGTGCGGGTATCATCTGGAGTGCCCCAGGGAAGTGTGGTAGGTCCGCTGTTGTTTTCTATCTACATAAATGATCTTTTGGATTGGGTGGATAGCAATGTGCGGCTGTTTGCTGATGATGCTGTGGTGTACGGGAAGGTGTCGTCGTTGAGTGACTGTAGGAGGATACAACATGACTTGGACAGGATTTGTGATTGGTGTAAAGAATGGCAGCTAACTCTGAATATAGATAAATGTAAATTAATGCAGATGAATAGGAAAAAGAATCCCGTAATGTTTGAATACTCCATTAGTAGTGTAGCGCTTGGCACAGTCACGTCGATTAAATATTTGGGCGTAACTTTGCAGAGCGATATGGAGTGGGACAAGCATGTAATGGCAGTTGTGGGGAAGGCGGATAGTCGTCTTCGGTTCATTGGTAGAATTTTGGGAAGATGTGGTTCATCTGTAAAGAAGACCGCTTATAACACACTAATACGACCTATTCTTGAGTACTGCTCGAGCGTTTGGGATCCATATGAGGTCGGATTGAGGGAGGACATAGAAGCATTTCAGAGGCGGGCTGCTAGATTTATTACTGGTAGGTTTGATCATCACGCGAGTGTTACGGAAATGCTTCAGGAACTCGGGTGGGAGTCTCTGGAGGAAAGGAGGCGTTCTTTTCGTGGATCGCTACTGAGAAAATTTAGAGAACTAGCATTTGAGGCTGACTGCAGTACAATTTTACTGTCGCCAACTTATATTTCGCGGAAAGACTACAAAGATAAGATAAAAGACATTAGGGCTCGTACAGAGGCATATAGGCAGTTATTTTTCCCTCGTTCTGTTTGGGAGTGGAACAGGGAGAGAAGGTGCTAGTTGTGATACGAGGTACCCTCCGCCACGCACCGTATGGTGGATTGCGGAGTATGTATGTAAATATGTAGAAAGCGAGTCTGCACATTGTGCACCGTGGCAGAAGGAGAGAGGGTTGGGGGGGGGGGGGGGGGGGTCGCGAGTCCCTCGTCGCGGCCGCCTTTTGTTTTGTCCACGGGGAAGATGGCCAGTACCATTTTTTACAGTACACTGGGTGTGTCTGGCGCCGCCGTCCTGGAGGTACTCGAACGGGGAACAACGCCAGAGCCTAGTGCTCTGCCCGGTAGACGACCAGTGGCACAAGATATTAAGGTAATAAAGGAAAAAAAATATTTCGCTGAGTTTAATAGTTTTTAGAGATATGACGTCATGAGCATGGGACTGTTTCCTGGACGGAAAAAATTCAGCATTAGTTGGCGCGACAACGTGGCACATTTGTACCTGGAACATGATGCCAACTAATTTAATAAGACTACTTATGGGTCCTTTAGAGGCTTAAATCATCTGAAATACATCTTCATCACTCTTCCAACAGTGTCATTGGAATTTATGTTAACAGCGCCATATTATTTGCTTGGTGAAAATGACGGAGAGGCGACACAGTTCAGATGCTGCATATTTTACACCTCCACTTCAGGTGCGTTGTTCTCGCGTCAGGTAGTGAAAGTTCGTTTCGCAACCGCGTATAACACCCCACGGCCCCGCGGCCGACATGTGTGTGCAACGCACCTCAGTGAGTGATGAACTGGAAAGTGAGAAGGCGTAACTGCTCACCTGTGAGCGCTGTTGGGCGGCTAGTATTAATTATCTATCTCAGTGGCACATCGGAGGATCGTCTGCGGCCTACATGCACACCGACACTCTGCTCATGCGCCGAGCTGCTGGCCTTGACCGTTTTGTGATTTCACCACCGCCTCTTTACTGCCGCTACTTACGAGCACTGACGCAGCACTGTAGTATAGGCGGTACCCACCGTGACAGAGGGTCCTGATTCTACTATAACGCGGAAAGAAGGACTTTGTCCATTGAATATAAAGTATTTTTGCGAGAGAGAGAGAGAGTGAAATTAGAATTGCGTGTATCCGAAGACTCTACTTATTCTTTGGCAATTTTCTCAAATTTGTTCTTTTATGATCTAAACAGGTGACACCGGGCGGTTATAATTACAGAGCAGCTACTCACGAAGGTCCAGTGTGGGCTGTAATTATCCTATGGCAGCGAAATTTGGTAGATATGCTAATGCATTAATGCGGAACCGATTGACTCTCGCAAAAAGTTATTTCAAATTTTGACACCAGGTGCTAATCTGGCGATGTGAGTGCAAGAAAGATGTATGGAAAGGTGTCTGAATGTAATTCATTAGGAACGGGACGTGGGCAGGAAAGGTCAAACAAGTGAGAAAGACTTAATGTTGATGTTATAATTAACCGCCGCTTATACAATTCATTCAGTGAGAGCACCAGAGACGTCGACGAGTTCTGCATCTGTAAGACGGAGAGATCAACCGTTGCTCGCAGCAGTTCCGGTGGAATCTTAGCAACGTTGTCTTGTATACTGGTCTTCAGATGAGGTAGAGACGGACGTAAAGGAGTTCTTCTAGATATCTCACGAGCAAGAAGTCACTTGATTCAGATCAGGTAATCTTGCATGTCATGCATCTGGAAAAACTCTGCATGAAACAGATTTTTCACTGGGCGAGCAACATGAGGTGTCGCTCGATCTTGCATGACTCAGTTGCCCTCTTCTAAAGCAGGAATCACATGCTGCACAAGGAGATCTCGATAACGTGCAGACACATGACAGGCCCTGTGGGTATATTCTCTTCAAAGAAGAACGGACTGAGAATAAAGGTACTTGTGAATCCACACCACACAGTCACATATGGCGAGTGCAGTGGCTCTTTGCGCACAATACGTGGTTTAACAATACCCCTAATTCGGCAGTTCTGTGTATTCCCTCTCCTCCGTAGCGTAAAATATGCCCCGTCATTCCATAGAATATTGCCCGCCCACACATCATCAGCTTCCATTCGTGCCAGAAACAGAAGAGCGAATTCAGAATGTTGCTACGGATCGTCATGTTTCAGTTGCTGCACTGTCTGTATCTTGCACCGGTACCAGTGTAAAATAGACCGCAAAACTTTCCGTGCTGTTGACAGGGGACGAACAATTCTCTTGACACTGCACGAGCAGTAGCACTACCCGGGACGCGTGCTGCATGATCAGTTAAAAACAACAGCAACCTCGACATTAACTTCCACGGGCTAGGACGCCTTCCTCTTCCAGGTGCCACATCAGGTTCACCTGTGTTTTCCAATTTCGTTATCATCTTCTTTAAACCATCCAATGACATCGGGCCTCTTCTCAGACTTTCCAGCCGGCGATACTGTCTCAATCTGCGCTGTAATTACTGCCGTTCACATAAAACTGTTTCACTAACAGTGCACGGTCTCTTTTCTCCATAGCCATAATGTTCACTCACGTTATGGTTTGTAAAATAAAGCCGTAGACGTCATACTGTCATACAAACAGCGTAAAATGCCAGATTTACACCTGGTGGCCAAAACTGGAATTAACTTTCGCCGGTGAAATTGGTTCCGCATTAACGCTTTAGCATATCTACCAAGTTTCGCTGTCATACTATAATTACAGCCCACACTGGACGTACGTCAGTTGTTTCAATTTAATTATAACCACTCGGTATAAATACACCTCTTCTACACAGATGCCCACTGAAATTGCAACACCAGAAAGGATAGCAAATAACTAAATTTTAGTTGAAACTTCCTGGCAGATTAAAACTGTGTGGCGGACCGAGACTCGAACTCGGGACCTTTGCCTTTCGCGGGCAAGTGCTCTACCAACTGAGCTACCCAAGCACGACTCACGCCCCGTCCTCACAGCTTTACTTCTGCCAGTTTTAATCTGCCAGGAAGTTTCATATCAGCGTACACTCCGCTGCAGAGTGAAAATCTCATTCTGGAAACATCCCCCAGGCTGTGGCTAAGCCATGTCTCCGCAATATCCTTTCAGGAGTGCTAGTTCTGCAAGGTTTCGCAGGAGAGCTTCTGTAAAGTTTGGAAGGTAGGAGACGAGATACTGGCAGAAGTAAAGCTGTGAGGACGGGGCATGAGTCGAGCTTGGGTAGCTCAGTTGCTAGAGCACTTGCCCTCGAAAGGCAAAGGTCCCGAGTTCGAGTCTCGGTCCGGCACACAGTTTTAATCTGCCAGGAAGTTTCATATCAGCGTACACTCCGCTGCAGAGTGAAAATCTCATTCTGTAAATTTTACTTGTTTTGCGTGTACAGTATAGTTCGAAGAAAACACGATAAATATGTTGTTGATTTGGGGCTATACCGGGTCAAAGTTTAGTACACAGAGCTACCAAGAACGGTTTAAACCAGGCTAGGCGCAGAGTCGAACTGAGCTTGAGTGGCAGACAAAATCGTAGTTGCTGACAGCCTCTTCGCAAACCATGTCCAGATGTATCAGTGGCTGAGTGATCCGAGGTTGGCAGGATAACTGGTGGACATCTTCTGTATTGAGGTGACAAATTCATTTTAGCTAGGAAATCTTTGGGATTATCTGGCTGCCTCTGTTTCTCGGCTTTAGAGATTTGCCGCGAAGTGACTTCGCTAGCACCACCCAGAGGACACGTGTGACTTATGAAATGTCACAGACGCGAACAGCCAAGACTCTCACGAAAACTGAATTCAGTACCATCGATGAATGGAAACGCTACTGGCAATAGAACCGTCCTCTAAAATGTCTGATACTGCCTAGCTTCCAGAAGAAGCCCCCTGGATTCGACCACCTTCGAGAAATTTGGACCACCCTCAACCACATCCGAACGGGCCACGGAAGGTGCGGAGACATCACCATCGTGTGACTGGTGCAGAACGATAGAAAGCTGCTCATGTTGTAACAATATCTCCCTCACGTGCCTCCAAGGATCTTTTCAAAGATTTTCTGACAGTGACGAGTGATGTGACAAATTACACAAAGACTTGCTATCCATATACAGCTGTTGTTATTGGTGTTATTTCATGCTGGAGAGCTGTGTTTAAATATTGAGATGTAGTAGTTCTGTAATTTTTATGTGTGTATTGCCGTCCGATAAATAAATAAAAATGTACTGAGATAGGTAGGGACAGCTCCTGCGTAATCTTACTCAAAGATAACGTCACAGAGACCTCGAAGATAGGGCACAGCCGCCGGCCTTGAAATGTCAGACATTTTATCCACACTACCGGCTGTGCGAACCACAGGTAATCGCGTTGTATAACCAATGTCAAGCCATACCCTCACATCAGATGTTCGGCCCTTATGACGATGAGGAATGCAATTTGGCATTTTTCGTTGCCCTTCGAGTCTCAACGGATACGTCCATCGTGAACGCAGAATCTAGACACTGTAAATGTCCTATTTGCTTTCTATAGGGTCTACCATTATTAATTTTCGCGTCTATATGTATTGTAATGTTAACGTTATTTTAACTGAATAATCTAAGTGATATTCTCACGTAACCGCTATCTGATGAAAGCCAAATCTATCTGAAATTGTGTAGTTGTATTCCAATTAACTTCTACCAAAAATCATTAAAAAACCTAAAATTTGATCCTAAGGAAGCTATCTTGTTAAACTCTGTATTATACAGTGCAGCGAACAGTGCTACAATGCGTGACGTCACACTAGATATCTTGCAGCTCCAACACGAAAAGCTAGCGGAGTAAAAATCCTGCATAAAATGACAAATTGAACTTTGAAAGAATAAATGTTTCTGTTAAAATGCCCTGCAAATTTAAGTACCCATACTGACTAAGTAAATTCCGAACACTGAACGACACACACGCGAACATGCAACACAGCGCTGTAGGACAAAGAATATCTGACAAAAGAAATTGGATCTAAAGTAGACTTTAATTGAAGTGCCCCTGATGATGCTTTTTAACTGTCAATAATCTTACTGTATCCTAACAGTGCTGGTAAACTGGCTCAACAAACTTTCGTGGCTTACCTTGTGACAACGAAAACTCGGTATTTGCTAGAAAGAGGTGAATGTTACATCTACATCTACATTTATACTCCGCAAGCCACCCAACGGTGTGTGGCGGAGGGCATTTTACGTGCCACTGTCATTACCTCCCTTTCCTGTTCCAGTCGCGTATGGTTCGCGGGAAGAACGACTGTCTGAAAGCCTCCGTGCGCGCTCTAATCTCTCTAATTTTACATTCGTGATCTCCTCGGGAGGTATAAGTAGGGGGAAGCAATATAGTCGATACCTCATCCAGAAACGCACCCTCTCGAAACCTGGCGAGCAAGCTACACCGCAATGCAGAGCGCCTCTCTTGCAGAGCCTGCCACTTGAGTTTGTTAAACATCTCCGGAACGCTATCACGGTTACCAAATAACCCTGTGACGAAACGCGCCGCTCTTCTTTGGATCTTCTCTATCTCCTCCGTCAACCCGATCTGGTACGGATCCCACACTGATGAGCAATACTCAAGTATAGGTCGAACGAGTGTTTTGTAAGCCACCTTCTTTGTTGATGGACTACATTTTCTAAGGACTCTCCCAATGAATCTCAACCTGGTACCCGCCTTACCAACAATTAATTTTATATGATCATTCCACTTCAAATCGTTCCGCACGCATACTCCCAGATATTTTACAGAGGTAACTGCTACCAGTGTTTGTTCCGCTATCATTTAATCATACAATAAAGGATCCTTCTTTCTATGTATTCGCAATACATTACATTTGTGTATGTTAAGGGTCAGTTGCCACTCCCTGCACCAAGTGCCTATCCACTGCTGCTCTTCCTGCATTTCGCTACAATTTTCTAATGCTGCAACTTCTCTGTATACTACAGCATCATCCGCGAAAAGCCGCATGGGACTTCCGACACTATCTACTAGGTCATTTATATATATTGTGAAAAGCAATGGTCCCATAACACTCCCCTGTGGCACGCCAGAGGTTACTTTAACGTCTGTAGACGTCTCTCCATTGATAACAACATGCTGTGTTCTGTTTGCTAAAAACTCTTCAATCCAGCCACACAGCTGGTCTGATATTCCGTAGGCTCTTACTTTGTTTATCAGGCGACAGTGCGGAACTGTATCGAACGCCTTCCGGAAGTCAAGAAAAATAGCATCTACCTGGGAGCCTGTATCTAATATTTTCTGGGTCTCATGAACAAATAAAGCGAGTTGGGTCTCACACGATCGCTGTTTCCGGAATCCATGTTGATTCCTACATAGTAGATTCTGGGTTTCCAAAAACGACATGATACTCGAGAAAAAAACATGTTCTAAAATTCTACAACAGATCGACGTCAAACATATAGGTCTATAGTTTTGCGCATCTGCTCGACGACCCTTCTTGAAGACTGGGACTACCTGTGCTCTTTTCCACTCATTTGGAACCTTCCGTTCCTCTAGAGACTTGCGGTACACGGCTGTTAGAAGGGGGGCAAGTTCTTTCGCGTACTCTGTGTACAATCGAATTGGTATCCCGTCAGGTCCAGTGGACTTTCCTCTGTTGAGTGATTCCAGTTGCTTTTCTATTCCTTGGACATTTATTTCGATGTCAGCCATTTTTTCGTTTGTGCGAGGATTTAGAGAAGGAATTGCAGTGCGGTCTTCCACTGTGAAACAGCTTTGGAAAAAGGTGTTTAGTATTTCAGCTTTACGCGTGTCATCCTCTGTTTCAATGCCATCATCATCCCGGAGTGTCTGGATATGCTGTTTCGAGCCACTTACTGATTTAACGTAAGACCAGAACTTCCTAGGATTTTCTGTCAAGTCGGTACATAGAATTTTACTTTCGAATTCACTGAACGCTTACGCATAGCCCTCCTTACGCTAACTTTGACATCGTTTAGCTTCTGTTTGTCTGAGAGGTTTTGGCTGCGTTTAAACTTAGAGTGAACCTCTCTTTGCTTTCGCAGTAGTTTCCTAACTTTGTTGTTGTACCACGGTGGGTTTTTCCCGTCCCTCACAGTTTTACTCGGCAAGTACCTGTCTAAAACGCATTTTACAATTGCCTTGAACTTTTTCCATAAACGATCAACATTGTCAGTGTCGGAACAGAAATTTTCGTTTTGATCTGTTTGGTAGTCTGAAATCTGCCTTCTATTACTCTTGCTAAACAGATAAACCTTCCTCCCTTTTTTTTTATATTCCTACTAACTTCCATATTCAGGGATGCTGCAACGGCCTTATGATCACTGATTCCCTGTTCTGTACATACAGAGTCGAAAAGTTCGGGTCTGTTTGTTATCAGTTGGTCCAAGATGTTATCTCCACGAGTCGGTTCTCTGTTTAATTGCTCGAGGTAATTTTCGGATAGTGCACTCAGTATAATGTCACTCGATGCTCTGTCCCTACCACCCGTCCTAAACATCTGAGTGTCCCAGTCTACATCTGGTAAATTGAAATCTCTACCTAAGACTATAACATGCTGAGAAAATTTATGTGAAATGTATTCCAAATTTTCTCTCAGTTGTTCTGCCACTAATGCTGCTGAGTCGGGAGGTCGGTAAAAGGAGGCAATTATTAACATAGCTCGGTTGTTGAGTGTAACCTCCACCCATAATAATTCACAGGAACTATCCACTTCTATTTCACTACAGGATAAACTACTACTAACAGCGACGAACACTCCACCACCGGTTGCATGCAATCTATCCTTTCTAAACACCGTCTGTGCCTTTGTAAAAATTTCGGCAGAATTGATCTCTGGCTTCAACCAGCTTTCTGTACCTATAACGATTTCGGCTTCGGTGCTTTCTATCAGCGCTTGAAGTTCCGGTACTTTACCAACGCAGCTTCGACAGTTTACAATTACTATACCGATTGCTGCTTGGTCCCCGCATGTCCTGACTTTGCCCTGCACCCGTTGAGGCTGTTGCCCTTTCTGTACTTGCCCAAGGCCATCTAACCTAAAAAAACCGCCCAGCCCACGCCACACAACCCCTGCTACAACGTAGCGCAGCAGCAAATCTGCAAAGAGACTTGCATTAAAAAAACTGCATTATGAAACTGACTTTTAATGAGTACAACAATCTTCGCAAAATTCACTTATTGTAAAAAAAACATAATTCTGTCAGGTAATTCATTAATGAAGTGAAAAAGAAGTGGTGAGTCTATGGCTCTGAGTCCAAGCCGCGTGAGCAGGTAATTTTGTTTAATCTGATCACGACGATCTGAATCAACAAAGAAAAATTATACCGAAAATCTGTATTTTTCGAAGTCATGAAATTACGCATAAGCAAGCAATGCGCGCCAATATTACCTGAATATCTTCACACTTCTAAAATCAATCTTTGCAAAACCATATTTCCAAAAATCAACATTCTCTGAGTCCCCATGTCCGTGTTATGCTAGTTATTCCCCATGCCGCTCAGCAACGTGACTGACACAGACTCTGTCACTTGATACCCGCGAATGCTACACTGGTGACGAGAAACTGCTCACAACCAAGTATCACATTTTAAAGAATGCGTAACACTATGTTGTCTGTAATAATGTGATTTTATTTTGCTACCGGTTTTGGTTCTGAACCATCATAAACGGCAGCTGGATACATACAAAAGTGGACAACGTCACAAAGCCAAACGAAATAAGAGAAAAATAAAAAAAAGTTAAATCGATCAAAATACGAAAATTATCACAGATGTATCACATTTCATACAAGCTTTAATGTAAGTTACCGCAGGAAACTATTATTGTCATGATAATATAAAATCAAAAATTGTAACAATATAAAAATGTGATGGGATACTGGCACTTGGCACAAGAACAACAAGTGTTATACAGCAATACAAGTCAAAGAACTTCAAAGTCAAAGATGACCGACTTCACCGAATCCAAAGAAGTTGACATTAAATAGTTAGTAATAATCAAATTACAAAACTGAAGTATTAACAGTTCTACACTTAACCGAGAATACATAAAAACACCAACGAAATTAAGTATCTCGCTTTCTGTTATTTTATATTTTATTTTATTGGTGTTTTATGTATTCTCAATCAAGTGTGGAACCATTAATACTCCAATTTTGTAATCAGATTATCACATAATTATTTAATGGCAACTTCTTTGGTTTCATTCAGGACTGTCATCTTTGACTTTGAAGTTCTTTGACTTGTATTACTGACTAGCACCTGTTGCCCTTGTGTCAATGTACCATCATATTTTTATCTTGTTACAATTTTTGATTTTATATTATCTTGGCAATTCTGGTTTCCTGTGGTAACTTACGTTAAAGCATGTATGACATGTGATACAAGTGTGATAATTTTCTTGAGTCTTTTGATCGATTTGATGTTTTTTTCCGTTTTTCTGATTTCGTTTGGCATTGTCACGTTGTCCACTTTTGTATGTTATACAGCTGCCGTTTATGATGGTTCAGAACCGAAACCGGTAGCAAAATAAAATAACATTATTGCAGACAGCTTAGCGTTATGCATTTTTTTAAATTTGTTTATGCTGTGGACCATTGCTTAAGCAAGATGTTCAAAAATCACATTATTTGTATTTAGAACCTTTGTGGCGTAACATATCCATTATTAAAGTCATCTTCCGAGAAATATCTGGTGTACAATTGTGAACTCATAGAATAAAAAGAGAACTGGCATCATTCCCATCGGCTACCAAACATAAGCTAGAGTCTTTACATCGCCTCATAACTCTTCTGAAGAGACGAAATGATGTGACCAGTGTTGATGGCGCGCCAATTTCGACGCGCCTCTCTGGCTACCTCGAAGCCTATACAGTAGTCGCTGTGGTGACAGCTCCGTAAATCGTCTATCTGTCCGTTTCGACACTCGTGATCTTGACTCGAAGCAAGTGCAATGGCTGTACGATCGTACACGGACGAGAGAACAATGATGTCGGGCGCTAGACGCGTGGGGCCTCTAAATCATGCACGGCGTTGTTAGTCTCCTGATCCCTGATACCATTGATTCCGTATTCGCTCAAAAGGCGTGGGGGCCCTACCAGCAGAACCAGATGCTGCAGTTTCTGTAGGCCACGATCCTGCTGCTGTCGAATTCCGACAGCTGCGGGTAGACGACTTCACTTTTTTACATCAGCACGATCTCATCAAAAACAAACGAGATTAAGTATATGATTTCTGAATGAGAAACCCTTCATTAAATACAGAATGTAAATCGTGGTACTACTGCATACTTGATGCTGCTAATGAACTGCGTCATAACAGGTGGCAAACATGGCTTTGCGACTGAGTCGTCCCTGTGGATGCTTTCTGGATCGGCAGGAGCGAAAAAAAGAGTAACAGTTGCGGTGGAATGTGAAGGCTAAGTTCAGTGAGTTTTTTAGTTTTAACCGTATAGTGCACCATCAGTTCTTGCCACAAGGTCGAACAACCGCTCTGGAGTATTACTTACAGGCTCAACGCGTTTACGTGAAGCAGTCCGAATGAAACATTCGGATAGTAACGAAACATTTCATGACTTTTGCACCATGATAATGCATCTGTTCACACTTAGTTGCTTGTTCGTAACTTTTGGCCAAAAGATATATTGTAATGAAGCCGGCCCCCTCTCCCACCACCGTATTCGCCAGATATGACCCTAAGTGACTCTTTATGTCCCCAAAAAGAAAGCAAACCTTGAAGGACCGTCGTTTTATAAGCATAAATCAGATTGCAAAAGCATCGCTGAGAGAGCTAAAAGCTATCCCAAACAATCGAGTCCCAGAAGTTTTTCGGACATTGGGAACAAGGCTGGCATAAATATATAATAAAGTAGACGAATAAATAAAATTCTGTCAAAAAAAATGTTTCCGTTATTTTTGAGCACACCTCAATTTTGACGAAGCAGTGAGTGAAGTTCAAAAATGATTCAAATGGCTCTGAGCACTATGAGACTTAACATCTGAGGTCATCAGTCTCCTAGACTTAGAACTACGTAACCTAACTGACCTAAGGACATCACACACATCCATGCCCGAGGCAGGAATTGAACCTGCGACCGTAGCAGCAGTGCGGTTCCGGACTGAAGCCCTAAAACCGCTCGGTCACAGCTGCCGGCCGAGTGAAGTCAGAACTACCTCGTTGTACGATACATGTTACGGCCAGCCGATGACGTCACAGTGATAACTGAGGATTAGCAGGAATTAAGTTCGGCTGTTTAATGAAATGAAACTTTTTTGTTTGACAGACACAACATATAGATAAAAAATTAAGACAATGGTGTGAGCAGTAGATAGACATGCAGGATGGCTAAATAAACAATTGTGGAAGATACTAATGAAGAGGTGGATGAATTTTGCTGTACTGTAAGTAGAATAAATAAATCAGAAAGGAAGCAAGTTTAGAGTTTAACATCCCATTGACGATGAGATCATTGGAGCATAAGCTCAGAATACAAAAGGATGGGGAAGGAAATCTGTCTCGTCTTTTCGAAGGTAAGATTCCATATTCGTCGGGAGTGATGTAGGGTAAGCTGCTGAACACCAAAATCTGGACTTCGGGAAAGGTATTTCACCTACTGTCCTCTCGATTTCGTGATCAGCTTTTTACCACTAAGGCACCTCGCAATTCCCTAGGACTAATAACAGACCTCATTTATGTATGTAACCATAGCAACATTAACGTTGAACAATCAAATTTTAAGTTACTGCAAAATTTAGTCCGGGAGTTCCCAGAAAGGAATATTGTTTGCATAGTACCAACGTTTTAATTGACTTTATGCTTTTGTATGATCAAGGGATTCTATAAAATTTATGTTGACAGTACTAGTTGGCAAAGTAACACTGCAGTTAATTAGTGGGATATCATCATGGCGTCGGTACAAAAAAAAAAAAAAAAAAAAAAAAGTTCAATGAGTGTTAGAGTTTTATCGGAGTCAAGTATGCCGCACTAACTTTGCACACGTGTGTGATAGAGAAGGCAAGTGTACATGAGTTCATAACTTAAAAACTGATGCATTTGAAAAGTGAAGAAGATATCCACCTTGTTCGGTAAGGAGGCATTTAGTAATCAAAGAAATCTGTCACCTGTAATACGAAATCTGTTCAGTATGCTGTTGAAAGAGATTGCGAATACAGGGCTACACGAATTATTCATTTCAGAAAATGGATCATGACAAGTGTATTAAGTTTGCACTTCTCACATTGCGGCTGACAATGGAAAGTTCTTGTGTTGTCTTCCAAGAAATGCAAATTTCTGTAGTAACGCAAACCGTATTTAGATTCCCCTCCAAGACCAGATATTATATTATTAAATTACTTTTATGCGATCATATCACAAACATTATTTACTCTGTGGTAGTTCGTGGTTAAAACAGAATGTCTGAAGTGTTATTGGAAACCATTACTTCAGTAGCGAACGTCGTTGAACCAGGAACATCCACTTAAAACAGTACACATATCAAATTGTGGCAAGAAAAGTGGAAAAGTTTCTATGTTTAAACTGTACAAAGATAAACATTCCTTTTATGTTAAGTAAGAAGCTGTTACTCGGTTTCAGCAATAAAATGTCTGAAAACTAGAGCTAAAAGGAGCAAAAAACCCAAACGTTGTAATTTATTGATCCAATTCAGTAAACGGAAACCTATCTATGACTTGAGTACAGCAGAGCATTGTTTACCAATGTTCTCAGTGTTAGCAAGCTTTATTGTACATTCGTGGCCGAATGAAATTGTATATAAAATCAGGACCTCAATTTGGATAGCTGATATCAGAATGTATCTAATGATATCAGAACGTTTCTAATAAAACTGTGACGTGTCACAATTCTTCACGCCTTAAAACACCCCACTAGGATTAACCGGCATCAGTGCTACTACACTGACGATGTATCAACGGTGTGTCGATTCTCCAAAAAAGACAGGAATTCTGCAGAGATAGCGGGAGATTATCTAGAGACGTAAGGTAGCCTGAAGCTAGTAGTCGGCCCCTATACGTAAATTTACGCACTTCTGTTGGAAGAGCACTGCCCACAAAAGGCAAATATTGTGATTCGTGCTCGAATCCTGGAAAATGTCGAATGTCTTTGTTGCTGTGATGATTCCAGCTTACGGTAGGTCTATAACGTAAATGGAATTTCGTTTATGATATTCCTCAGTATGCTTCCTGTCTGCAGAACTTCTTGGTTGTTTCAGCGTGCTAACCTACACTGTTAACAACCAGTTACCTTGGTGTACACCGGTCTCACACAAAAG
Organism: Schistocerca serialis cubense; assembly: GCF_023864345.2. NCBI lineage: Eukaryota > Metazoa > Arthropoda > Insecta > Orthoptera > Acrididae > Schistocerca > Schistocerca serialis. The sequence goes on along the minus strand of NC_064641.1, from coordinate 410,984,141 downwards.
CATCTGCGATACTTCAACATTATATTCAATAGGAGCGCCTCATTTTCTTCGGATCAAGAAGCACTTCGTTATCGTATATTCTTATTAAACGTAGAGACGGATGAAATCTTCTTTCGCCATTTGGTTTCTATTGAGGATTGTAACTCCATTCTAGAAACTGGGTGCCCATGCGCTCTCGTACCGTTATTCGTCTATATTCATTTTACTGCAAGTATATACCTCATTTCTTTCCATTGATTATAGCGTTTCTACATCTTGATGATGTTTCTTTAATAACATGCACACAAAACAGTGTCCTGCTATCGTTAATTTATTTTTTATTATGAGAACTTCCTTAATTTGTTACCCTAATTTTGACTTTGTACTGGAAACTCCTATTGGTAATAGATCATCTGTGTAGGGGATACAATCTCTTGTGTTTTTCAGCTTGTGAAGTAGTTCAGTAGTGTCTCCATGCCAATATCCCAAAACTTGGGGCCATACGTGCATAGAGCCCTGTAGGTAGCCACTGGCCTTCTTTTTAGCTATTTCCTTTCTGGCACGTTCTAGTTTCATCTGTCTGTCTGTGTAATAATCTTGATAGGTGTTATAGAGACACCTCGGATTGTCCTTCTGTTTCAGTCCCTTAAATGGGGCAGAACACCACATGTTATCAAACACACAGACTAAGTAAATGATTATACCTATGGTACATTTATTCTCTGAAGTGTTGACAATATGCAGAGCGTGATAAGCGCAGCATCTGTGGAGCTCATCCTTGTAAAACCTCACTGCAGGGGATTCGAGCCAACTAAATGTCTCCGACAGCACAGTAAATTTTTCCTGTATTTGAGCTAGCGCATTTACCGAGTAAACTGATAGAAAGGATTATATTGGAACAAATAAGCCCTCGGTCACAAATATTAAATCAAAGTTGACCTGGTTTCGACGCTACTATGAGCGTCGTCTTCAGAATTAGACTAACTGTTCTGAAACAAATAAGGTATGTAGTACATTAATAAAATTAAAGTTTGTACTGACTAAAAAGATGCAGTACTTACAAGTCACATATTAAAAAAGATCTGAGCCGGAAAGGCGACGTCATGAACAGTTGTGAGATGGCGAGCCGCTAAGGGCTGCTCGTACTGTGGCTGCTCGTACTGTGAACAAGCCTTTCCGGCTCAGATCTTTTTTAATATGTGACTTGTAAGTACTGCATCTTTTCCAGTCAGTACAAACTTTAATTTTATTAATGTACTATATACCTAATATGTTTTAGAACAGTTAGTCTAATTCTGAAGACGACGCTCATAGTAGCGTCGAAACCAGGTCAACTTTGACTTAATATTTGTGACCGAGGGCTTATTTGTTCCAATATAATTCTGACACGGTCACTGAACCTTAGCAGCTATGTTCAGAGTTTTACGATCGAAAGGATTTAGTTTTTCTGGGTACTTTTCTTCCCCCTGTTTTAGTGTGATTACTAGTTTAATAAAATTCTCAGATAGGGAACGACTTGTCCTATTACTTGATGCAACACTTCTATCGGCCCAGGTGATCTCTTTTTCTTTAACCTAATTATTACCAGTCTTAATTCCTTGAGAACGTATGGAATTACAATTCAGTTATTATTACTCGGCAGTGGCTCAATCCTAACAGAAGTAACTCTAAATGTATATACGATTACAGGCTAAGAAAACAAAACTGCCAATACGTTACGTTAGAGCAGTCACGCAAAACATGTGTAATGGGAGCAGCTGAAAGATAAACCGTGCAGTCAACCTCCAAATTATGATATACCGCCCATGAATGCCTACCAGTTCTCCGACTGGTTGCTAAACAGCATGTTGTCGGATCGTTACAAATCACATTTACTGATGACGTAGAAAGAGAACACAGAACGGCTGACCACAGCATAGTTTTCGACACACTCTTCGTCCAGCTGCTACAAGAACACCGTGAGGATACTGCGTCGTTTGTAGCAGGCGAATTCATTAAACCGATAATTTTTATGTTCGAGGAAGCTGGGGAATTTCTATCTCAAAATTTCTGTGAGTATCCTAGAAAATAACTTACAGGCTTCATGTCAGTCTCCCACTAGCGGTGAAACTTAAATGTGGTACATGAATACGTCCTATAGTATTTTGAGCGATATCACAAAACGAGGAAGCTGCAAATGATCATTGACCTGTCGCATTACCTACTGTTGTTGTAGTGCTCTTCAGTCCGAATACTGTTTGACACAGCTGCCCACACTGGTCTAATGGTTCAAATGGCTCTGAGAACTACAGGACTTAACTTCTGAGGTCATCAGTCCCCTAGAACTTAGAACCACTTAAACCTAACTAACCTAAGGACATCACACACACCCATGCCCGAGGCAGGATTCGAACCTGCGACCGTAGCGGTCACGCGGTTACAGAATGAAGCGCCTAGAACCGCTCGGCCACCACGGCCGGCGCACTGGTCTACCCTGTGCAAACCTCTTCATCTCTGAGTAACTAATTCGAACCTGCTTATCGAAGTCAAGCCTTGGTTTCTCTCTTTGCAGTTTTTACCCCTACCCCCACCCCGCCACATTAGCTTCCTCCACTAAAAAACTGACGCGTCCTTGACGCCTCAGGATGTGACTTAACTCTTGTTTTAGTCAAACTGTACCACAAATATCTTTTCTGTCCAGTTCGATTCAGCATCTTATAAACTGCTCTCCTGTTTCGAACACCTCCTACCTACCCCCCGATAATGAATGCGACTCAGTGACATCCCGATCTGACATTTTGACTAGTGATAGGAGATGGCCATCTCACAGACAGCGCAAAAAGAAGGGGGAAAGTTACTCGGAAGTAACACAGCTGACTACTGGAGACGTACATGAGACTGTTAACCACATACTACCCGTCCTCCAAGTGTAATAAATCGCACCTTATATATCCGTTTTGTTATACATCCGATTTGTGTCATCTGTTAACAGACATTGCGTAACAACCTGTTAGCTTTCAATATCTATGCTGAAAGCAATGATTTGTAGTTACGTAATTTTAATAGCGGGCAATCTCGGAGTAACTTCATCAGTGACAACTTACATGGTTTGCTGAAAACATTTTATGCAACAAGAATTTCTAATACGAAACGCACGTGCAATGTAACTCTAGCTTTCAATATCTATGCTGAAAGCAGTGATTTGTAGGTACGTAATTTAATAGCGGGCAATCTCGGAGTAACTTCATCAGTGACAACTTACCTGATCTGCTGAAAATATTTTATACAAGAAGAATTTCTAATACGAAACGCACGTGCAATGTAACTCTGAATCAAGTGTAACACAAACTCATGAGGCTCACCATCTCACGAAGGTACATGAGAATTCTAAACTATTGTGGCGATGAATAAACATCAAGCCGCAAATTTCACGTTCCTTCCGAACAACAGTTAGGAATCACAAAAGAAATAATTGTGCAGATGCGCTGAAAACTTCGTCGTGAGTGAAAAAAGCTGCTTGTGAACCTGAAGCTATAGATGCCTAGCACAGATATGGAATCAGATCACCAGGTGCTCCGAATCAGCTGAAACTGTGAATAAAGACCCAATATTCTGCATGTGAAACCTGCACGTTAAAATACACACGAAAATGATACAACTTTACCTACCTTGACTTCTACAATGGCTCCCAATGACATGAATACTACTGCAGTCCTTGTAGCTTGCTGCATTCTCGCCATTATAGCGATGTTTGCTAGTCTAAAGCGTTTATATACGCACTAGACAAATGTCTGCTAAACTGTAGGCTACAGCCTGCTTCTCCGGGCGAGGGACAAGGAAGAAGTGCCTTTGTCGTGCAAAGCGTGGGGGAATGGAACCAAGCTGTTTTTTCTCCTAGCGCTGTCATTAGCGGAAGCCAGTCAAAGTTCTTCGCTCATGCTACGTTACGCCCGTACTTTCTCGTTATGGCAAAATTAAGCTCGCCGCCCAAAAACAACTCACCCTTAGAGAAATCAAAAAAATGGCTCTGAGCACTATGCGACTTAACTTCTGAGGTCATCAGTCGCCTAGAACTTAGAACTAATTAAACCTAACTAACCTAAGGACATCACACACATCCATGCCCGAGGCAGGATTCGAACCTGCGACCGTAGCGGTCACGCGGTTCCAGACTAAAGCGCCTTTAACCGCACGGCCACACCGGCCGGCAGAGAGAAATCATTACAAGCATCATTTAATATAGTTTAATTCCGCCTCTGAAATTGATAACCGCCTGATTCGCTCAGAAAGAGAGTCAACAAGGTTGTGCAAGTACGTCACATCCTGATTATGCGACTCGCTGTTCATCTGATAGCGCAATTCCACAAAAAGCAGGGTTGCCGATGGTTGTTCCAATATGTCCCACAGATTTTCTATGGGGATCAAGTCAGGTAATTTTGCAGGCCAGTCGAGATGTAATATGGTGGGGGAATGAGCAGAAAAACGGTCACATATCTTTCCAGCCCGATGGACTTGCCTTGTTCATGTGCCGTTGTGAGAAATGGTCTCTTGCGACGTTACCGAATTCGAATGTTCGTTGCATGCAATTCCCGTCGCAATGTTCTGTCGCTAACAGGTGGGGATGGACCTTCATTCACTGTCTGCGGCAACTCCTACCAGGTTCAGAAACGCGTCTACTATCTCTGTCAGGATCTTTTTCCGACCACAATTCTGACGTCGTGTTTCATGACCACATGTGTTAGCCGGCCGAAGTGGCCGTGCGGTTAAAGGCGCTGCAGTCTGGAACCGCAAGACCGCTACGGTCGCAGGTTCGAATCCTGCCTCGGGCATGGATGTTTGTGATGTCCTTAGGTTAGTTGGGTTTAGCTAGTTCTAAGTTCTAGGGGACTAATGTCCTCAGCAGTTGAGCCCCATAGTGCTCAGAGCCATTTGAACCACATGTGTTACACCACTGCTTGTAAACACGCTGAACAGTCTGCCGCGAAGCATCAAGAAATCCGGCAGCTTCACACACAGTATGGCCATGGGCACGGCCAAATTCCCCTTTTTGTCACTCTGACACGCCCTCAAATTTACCCAAGTTTACGCACAATGTCTTCTTGAAACGTAAATGTCTCAGTGATCGCTACTGCCTTATGGTCATTTAGTAGCAGCGCTTGCGCAGTTGAGCATGTGACTCAGTCGCTGTGTCATCTGTAAAGGCTTAACGATTTGTCTGTGCGTGCACACTGCGATGACAAACTTTTTGTCCGGTGAGCTCATCTCGCAGCTGAAAGAGGCATGGAGACATACCTAATAATTATACCTCAGTGGAAAGAGTCGACGCATGACTCAATGTCCGTGATTAAATAAGTGACTAATGCCAAGCGTGGTGCAATTCTGTGACATATGAAAGGCGCCCATTCTAAAATGGCGTCTTTAAACAGTTTCAACCACTTCACTTGTTATCCATTCTGCCGGTCCAATCTTCAACATTCTCCTGTAACACCACAGCTGTTTGCCGTCCACGTTACCACTACTGGATAAAAGCCTTCTTCATACTTTTCTATGCATTATGCGTTTAAGCTATGCTCATCTATGTTGCACATGTGTGTTTTCTATTATTCTCAACCCATCTGCCTTTAGTATTCTCGGTCTTTCCATATCTCTTGGTCCATCAGCCACATTTTCGACTGATTCCGTGTATCGTTCATCTCTCATTTTGAGTGGATTTAGAATTATCACTTCTGTTTATTCCCTGAGCCTATCGCTTGTTTCTCTGCCTCTAGTACCGATTCCCATCATATATTTCTTCATCACTCGCTGAATAACTTACAGTGCACGTCTCACTGCCATAAGAGAAATATGGCAATACTCATTGATAGTAGATATTTCTTTAGAGAGACACCGCACGACCAGGTTTGAAAACTCTATTCGGTTCATCAAAAGCACTGCTTGGTGTCGTTATTCTTCTGTTAAACTTTTGCTGTCTTTCTAACGGCTGTCTCGATTGCTATAAATACAAAACCTCTTCCACTGGATCTATAGTTTCATTGTTAATTAATAAGAAAATTATTTTTCACGTGCTGAATATTCGTTATTTTAATCTTATTGTGTACTAGTGACCAGCCCCAGGTCCGCACGAGTCACACAAAGTGTCTATGGCATATTTATAACTTTTAGTGAGGAGCGAGATAACACATTACGCTCTAGATCACAGTTACGTCGCTCCTCGGTTTTGGAAGGTGTTTCCAAGGAGCGAGTTAAAGCCTAATGTTCTCGAGCCACTGCAAGTCTCACCGCACTGCTTTCATTCGAGTCTTGAGACCGCAGAGTCCTCAATCTTTTGACTAGACCGTTTTCTAGTCGTTTTTATTTATAAAGAAAAAGAAATCAAAATGTAATGAGTAAGCACGCAAATAGCAAAGCAAACTTAATCAATCCGTTTTCCTAGAAAAAATATAAACAAAACCTATGGAAAGACGCAAAGCAGTGTTGTTAAATTATTAATACATAAAGCGAAATGATGATATCCATATGTCGAAGCCAAATAAATTCAATGTTAGTTTGCATGCTTAAGGATAAGAGTGTGGCGCTTAATTCTGTCACTAACGTTAACTTTCGAAGATACATCTGTCCTGGCAAGGGACCATCAGACCTGTTAATCACGGATTTTGGTGAGTCTTGAGTATATTGCAGAGGGACCCGACCAGAGTACGTGGCTAGCTGCTTTTCGTGCGACGGCTCCTAGTTTCTGAGAAAATCGATGTTGTTTTACGCGTTCGTCCTATACCTGTAGGGTTAACTCTGTTTCGATCTAGAGAGCGTAGCGCAGTGGCTGAGGTCCGCGGCTAACACGCTGACGGTACCCTTCAAATCATGACCGCGTACTCTTTTCTTTTTTTTTCCTTCGGTTTCATCCTACAGAATATCATTAGACAGTATATGTCATACAGAATTATTGAAAAATACTTATCTTCTCCGTAGTAGTTTCGTTAAATATCAAGCATTGCAGCACACTTTCTTCAAATGTGAATTCCGTTGGTCAGAGAATAGATTACAGAATGATATTCGCTGTCACTTCCTGTGATAGAACAGATTCCGGATGTTATTTGTCGTAGAAACAACAGAAACACAAATTCGTAGAGCGTCAAGTACATTTAATGAAAGCTACTCTCTTGCAAGCTCATGGATTTTTCAGAGTGATACCGGAAAACCGAACTGATTTGAATTAAAAAGGTTGTTCGCTCTTCAATCAACATCTATGCAAACCACGTGTATTTGATCATTCCTGCGAAAGGAGGCGCACTAACTTCATGCGGAATTAAATAATGAATTTTAGGGAATCTACCCTAGAAACGATGAAATTGAAAAAAAAAAGGTATACTGTTAGGCTTTATACCCGGAAGGCCGGAGTGGTTCCACAAATTTTAGCAGCTGGGCTACGCTTGCCAGCTGGAAGCATTAGTAACGTTACTGATATAGGAGGTGCGCATAAAACTTCAACATCAGTTTTCTCGGAAACGGGGCCGCAACATGAAAAGCCGCTAGCCAGCTAGAAGGACAGGTCTCTCTATAGCGTACCCACGACTCATCAAAAACCGTAACAGGTCTGACGGCCCCTTGCGAGTTAAAAATAAAAAATAAAAAACAGCCCCATCTGTTGGTTGTTTGGTGTACTACGAAGCTAATAGCGGCTTCTGTTGGTTCACTGGTGTACTGCGATGATTTATACAACCGAACTACTCAGCCGAGCAATCGATTTCAGATATAACATTAAATTACGATATATTTTCCCATGTTCCTATTATGATGAAATAAATACTGCATGTTGTCCTAAGCAACGCACAAGTTACCTGTAAAAACCCCATGAAAATTCGTCTATTATTTTTGGAGATCAGCGTTTTCAGACAGATAGTTTTACTATTACACTGAAGAGTGAAAGAAACTGGAACACACTGAAGTAGTGCTGGAGGGAATTGACACCATAAATCCTGCAGGGCTGTCCATAAATCCGTAAGAGTTCGTAAGGTGGAGATTCTTCTGAATAGCACGTCGCAAAGCATCCCAAATACGCTCAGTAATGTTCATGTCCCGGGAGTCTGGTAGCCAGCGGAAGTGTTTAAGCTCAGAAGAGTGTTCTGGAGCCACTCTGTAGCAATTCTGGATGTGTGACGTGTCGCATTGTCCTGTTGTAATTGCCCAAGTCCGTCTGAATGTACAATGGACATGAATGGACGCAGGTGATCAGACAGGATGCACGTGTCACCTGTCAGAGTGGGGTCCGCCCCATTAACTGAACAGTCAGAGCATTGGCTTGCCAAGCACAGGGGCCCGGGTTCGATTCCGGCTGGGGGGGGGGGGGAGATCTTCTCCCCTCAGGGACTAGGCGTTGTGCTGTCATCATCATTTCATCCCCATTGTCGACGCGCAGGTCGCCCAATGTGGCGTCGCACTCAACCAAACCTGCACTTGGCAGCCGAAATTCCCGACTGGGAACTCCCGGCCACTGACGCCATACGCTCATTTCCATTTGCCAGTCAGAGTCGTAATTAAACGTACCAAGGGTCCCATATCACTCCAACTACACACGACCCACACCATTACAGAGCCTCCACTAGCCTGAACAGTACTCTGCAGACATGCAGGGTCCACAGATTCATAGGGTTGTCTCCATACCCGTACACGTCCGTCCGCTCATATAGTTTGAATCGAAACTCGTCCGACCAGTCATCAACAGTCCAATGTGGGTGTTGACGGGCCCAGGAGAGGCGTAAAGCTTTGTGTAGTGCAGTCATCAAGGATACACGAGTGGGCCTTCAGTTCAGATGATGTTTGGTTCGCACTCTGACACTTTTTGATGGCCCATCACTGAAATCTGAAGAAAAAGCGTCGCACTTCTGTCGCGTTGAACGGTTCTCTTCAGTCGTCATTGGTGCCGTTCCTGCAAGATCTTTTTCCGATCACAGCGGTGTCGCAGATTTAATGTTTTACCGGATTCCTGATATTCACGGTACACGCGTGAAATAGTCGTACGGGAAAATCCCCACTTCATCGCTATCTCGGAGATACCGTGTCCCATCGCTTGTGCGCTGACTATAACACCACATTCAAAGTAACTTAAATCTTGATTACCTGCCATTGTAGCAGCAGTAACAGATGTAACAACTGCGCCAGACACTTGTTGTCTTATATAAGCGTTGCCGATCGCAGCGCCATATTCTGCCTGTTTACGTATCTCTGTATTTGAATACGCATGCCTGTTCCAATTTCTCCGGCTTTTCAGTGTAGTATAAATACGGATAGATGATTATCAGGTGTGCAAGCAAACTCACTTTATTAATTTCTTCCATTAGTTGTTCCAGTTTATGCGTAAAGCAGTCAAACAGTATAAAGTTATTCACAAAAAGCATGTAGTTCAGACATGTTCCACTAACAAGTGTTCCTTCTTATTTCCACTAAGTGTCTGAAAATTACCTCTAAGTCAACAACACGACGTTTTAATCCGAGAGTGATCGACATTTCATCTTTATGATTTTATAATATCGTTGCGTTTATATCTGTCGACGAGAAGCGAAGGGACACATTTTCTGATTGCATAAAGTCGCGGGGGTGAGAGAGAAACGGCAATTTAGGTCAAAGGTCACGTACATTTGAAAACTTTCGTTGTGCATGCCAGCAAGGTTTAACTGGAGCATTAGAAATTTGTCGCTGTAAGTGACGCGAGCAGAGCAGAAAGCGCGACAGGTTTGCGTAACGTCGTCTGCCGTGCTCAGAGAGGAGTGCGCCGGCGAACGTTTCCACCGCCCTGGGCAAAGACAAGCGGGTTATCTCTGCGCCGACTTCTGTTAACGTTAAGCGTTTCCTGACGCCGTAATGAGAAGGCCTCCGTGTTCGTAATTCTTCGCTTTCGTTGCATCTGCACTCCCCTCTTCCCCCTTCTCGACGAAATATGGTGGGTTGTGTGCCCCTCATTATAACGTTCTAAGAATTTTGGATGTACAACTTTTTCACTCAATTTTTTGTAAAGGTCTGTTGCCGAGTAACTGAAGCGACTTCATACCGACATGTCGACGAACTTCGAGGCGAATATAAATTGTGAATGTTATTTACAAAATCTTTCCTCATCTACAAACATAATCCGTAAAGTAAGTATGAATAAACAAAGCATAAATAACTGCATGTCCCGCTATATATCTAGATTCGAGTTTGTGTATAGGAACAGAAGATAGGAGCAGCTCATTCTCTAATATTGCCACAAGCGTCAGACAAGGACGCATTTTGTCACCATTCCTTTTCATATTAGTAGTAGATAGTAGTAGTAGTAGTAGTAGTAGTAGTAGTAGTAGTAGTAGATTAGTAATAGTAGATAAGAAAAATTACGGACAACTTCAAAACACGCATACTATAAAATGAGCAATCTAGGCATACGGATCTGGGTATTGCTGATGACGTCGTTCTTCTGGCAAAAACACCACAAAGTTTACAACTGACTGCCAAGATGGATGAAATGGCCAATTCCGCAAGGCTAAAAATAAATAGAGGTAACACAAAAACAATGAACATAAAAAGTGGAAATGTATCTACTCATATTTTAGTGCTGCAGGAAGGCACTACCAAATGTTGACCGGTTTCCGTATCCCGGCAGCCTTCTCTGTAATAATGGGGACGTAGATGCAGACATCACCAGCAGAACTGCGAAATCTTTTTCAGTCTTCTAACGAATGCGATCCATTAGGCATTTAACCTATATGTCTATGTCCACAATGCTCTGGCTGTAGTCCTGAATCATCCTACCGATTGCCTTAAATGCGAGTAAGACATGGAAAATGTCAGCGAAATCGGCACTCAGGCTCCATGTTTTTCATCAACGATGCTCGAGACGAATTTTTAAGATCAGCTATCGCGGCTACATTTCATATGTTGAACTGATGAAAAATGGTTAATGTAAGGAGAGGAAAGTTTGCTCGATATGTTCTGCGCGACAAAGATGGAAGAACCCTCAAATCAGCATTCTTGTGGAAACCAACGGATGGATACAGAAGTAGAGAAAGAAGACCTCGTATTCGTAATACCTAGGAACGAACTTTTGCAAGAGAGACCTTCAATGCATGATCATGAACTGGGAGGAAGCTGAAAACCTGGTAGCTGATCGGGTTCGCTGGAGAAAACTTGTTGCCCGATATGCTACCTAGCACTGGAGGAACTAAAGCTAAGCACGTAAAGTCTCAGCGAGAACATTGCCGTATTTTTCCAACGCTTCCCATTTAAGTTCCTAAGCATCTCTGTTAGCCTTACGGATGATCAGCACCGCATCTCTGAATTTGTTCCGTGTATGCTGTCACGGTGGAAGAGTACTCTGGACCAGAATGAAAAATGCTCCTACTATAGCACAACAAAGGCGAATATGTCCTTTGCAGAGTTAGGGATGCAAGAGGAGGGAACTACCTTTTCGACTTATCTGGCAGCTTCAAAGATATCTAAATCAAATCATCTTGACATTTTTTAAAATATTTGTTAGTATTAGTACTCATGTAATATAATGCATCGTGTCAAATAAAGTAACATGATACATGATGTCATGTTGCATAACATGAGACATGCCACCACGTCATACAACATGGCATTTGTCATATCGTGTAATATGACGCATTCTGACATACTTCCTATTACAGAGGCACCACTACTCCCGGATACTTCCTATTGCAGATGCAGTCCACTCTCTAGAAGCACATAAATTTGTGTCTGTTTGTTCATATACTCCTTACCATACATGTAATAGGAGGTGGGTCTAAGACACCTGCGCTTGGTGAATAGCGTTAAGTCCTAAAAAAGCGCGAATTTGTCAAGATGTTTTGATTCAAATGTGTCACGTTTACGAGATACGTTGCTTTTTGACAGTTTTCACTCGCGCACTTGACCTTGCCGAACATGGCACGGCAACTGTCTGATAAGATTGCGTTTCACCGCCTAGAGATCATTTTTCAACGAGATATTGCGATATGTACGGTGTGATGTATGAACATTCAGTGATTATTTCCATACGTGATGCTCTAATCCCCGTCAGGGCTTTATAGTTTTCCACAAACACTTCACGTGAATACGTTGATGGCTAATTTGCTCCTGTCCAGAACGAAACGCTATTTAGACCTCTCCCGGAGCAACATTCAGCAACCATCTGGTCAGTAGTTTGCAGACTGTCTGCGAAGCCCCAGTGCGTCCTGTTTGCAGGCTCTTGGACAGCCGACTCAGTACACACTGCTCCAAAGACAAATACTGCTATCCAAACAAACACGACGGCGAGGCAGCCATTCGAATTATCTTCACCGAGAAAGACAGAGACCTGCAGTAGAGAGGCAGTTGACGGTTCCACAACGCAGCAGATAAGTCGATTTTTTCAATTCAGTGATATTCTTCCCGAAATACAAGCTCAAAATCCTTGAGATAGTTTCTGAGTCAGTTACATTACTTATTCGACGAAATAAAGGGTCATTTTTCACAAATAAAAGGTGAGTATGTAGATTGAACTCGTAGTTGTATACGAATTTCGACAAGCAGTATGGCCCGCAATTTTACACTGCTCAACAAAATTAAAGGATCACTTTTTCGAAACCTCCTAATTGTCTCCCATTGCGACGTCTTACTTTGAAATTTCGCTTGAAGGTGCCTACAACCTTCTTTTGTTATGCTGCGGAATCGTGACTCCTTGCGACGTCATCCTCGGGCTACACGATGATTCAAACAGCAAGGTGTCGACATATGCGAAAAACGCCGCCAACTCAGAAGTTCATGTTAATGATGTCACATTGACACCAAATTTCACGACAGTGCCACACGATCGGAAGGTCGTCAGACCTCCTCTTACCCACATTTCACTTCTTCTTTTGAAGCCTCTGTGATGGGGATCAGAATCGCGACACCCAGTGTTGAAATCACGCAGTTTTCGCGTGGTTGGCCGAGGAAAACATTTCAGACGCATCACCGCTCAGAATCGACACGAAAAGTTCTGAGGGGGTGGCATAAGGCGAACGAATGAAACTACCCCTTCTATGGGGCACTGATTCCCACACATGTTGCGGTCGGAAACACCTGTTCTCAGTGCGATGAGCGACAGGACGACGTCCTTCGCAATGTTCGACACTGCTGCCACTCCCTGAGCGTTTCAAGCCTACTCTAAGGACATCGTGCGGCTGCAACCCCACTGAACGTGTGTTGTCCTCTTTGAAGTGTAGTGCAACCATAGTTTTTATTCTGCTATACAAGATTGAACCACCTAGGAATCGTTCAAAGCCATTCGACGAAATCTGAACGTGTTTCGAAGTAGCAAAGGGTGTTCTTCTTGCTTTTTCAGGCCTCCTGTTTTGCTGTTTTGCTCCCTCCTGTGGCGTGGCCACGGATGTTGTGGAGGGGGGGGGGGCAGAGGAGGGTGTAACATTAGTGTGTCCCATGTGTGTGTGAACACCACAGCAAAGGGTCCGTCTAAGACCCGCCTTCCCTCCCATCTGCACTCACGTACATTAGTTGATCACGATAAACCTCACCTAGGAGTGTCAAAGGGCTTGCCTAACAGGTGCTATGGCAGCAGCTAGGCTGAATTCGTCTCAGTTTCTGACAGCTACAAGTGCTCAACAAATGTGTGTGGGTGGCACGGACGGTGTTGCTGAACTGGGGGGGGGGGGAGGGGGGAGGAGGGAGGTGTCGCGGTTCTGACCACCATCGCAGAGGAGTCAAAAGGAGGCATGCAATGTGGGTAAGACAGGGTGTGACGACTTTCCCATTGTGACATACGCCCACAGTGGCATTGGGCAGAATTGTGGCGTAATTTGATGGCAGTGTGACATGAGTAACGCACCTTACAGGTCACATGAACTTCTGAGGTATGGCCTGTTTTCGCATATGCCGACACCTTGCTGTTTCAAGCATCGCGTAGCCCGAGGGTGACGTGGCAAGACGCCACACTCCTGCAGAGTTACAGAGGAAGGTTGTAGGGATCTTAGAGAAAGATTTCAAACTCATGTGTCGCAATGAGAGACAATTACGGGGTTTCGAAAAAGTGATCCTTTAATTGTGAACTCATGTGTCGCAATGGAGTTTCGAAAAAGTGATCCTTTAATTGTGAGGTGTGTCTGTACGAGAGTTGGAACTTTAATAGTGGCAACTACTTACTTACAGCTCGTACAAAATAGATATGGCGAGTTAGATCTTCAAAGTAGTCACCAGGTTGTGTATAACCCGTTGCCAGCAATGTGGTTCTCGTAGCAGTGCCAGTTGTGTTGACAGTTCGAGCGCCGCGGTCTGTTGCCCGACGAATTTGTAGCAATTCTGAGGCGAATGCCGTAAAGTGTTTCCTTCAGTTTAGAAATCGAGTTGAACTCACAAGGGCTTAAGCCAGGGGTCATCATAAATTTTAGCTTCCCTAATCCTTGAATGCCTTGTGAAAATCATTTTTCGTCATTGCATACACTTTATAGATGATGTTTGTTTCTGTTAACACATTAACTGTCTTTTCATTTCCCCTCAGTAATCTCTTTTCTTCTCCTTATTCCTGCTTTGAACCACACTTTTGTGGCAAGCAATTTTTAACTAAATCCTCTAAGCAGATATTAAAGACAGTAGATGAAAGATAACAGCCTTGTCTGTATTATGTTATAGGATATGTATAGTTCACAATGTATATAAAAATGACGTAGCTGCTAGCTCCGGAAGACGCATGGCTAGATAACTATAGCGAAGTGAAGAAAGATCTAAGGAGGATTGACGACCGGTACCGGAATTATTTTTGAACCCGAACATAATGTAATGTAATACGCATAAGGAGACGGAACGGCACGTTATTGTAATATTATACCGTTGGCGAACAGTCGTGGGAAGAAGTCACACCCATTAAATATCTGAGAATATGCGCACGGAACGCGTTAAAGTGAAACTGCTACATAATCTAATGGTAAAAAGTGCAAGATGCCGGACTGAGATTCATTGTAAGAATCCTTAGGAGGCGTATCCCACTCACGAAGGATGTGACTTACAGGTATGCGAGTTAGACTGGCATCCTTACCAAACAGAACTGGTAATGGCAACTGAAAAGTCGAAAGAAGAGCAGGGTGTTTCGTCACAGGTTCCTCTGGCAAGCGCGAAAGCGCTCCGGTGGCAGACCCTACAGGAGAGGTGTTGAGCATCACTGTGTGGGTTACTATTAAAATTCCTAGAGCGCACGTACTTACAAGAGACAATAAACTGGTGAGATTTGAGCTCACACGGAGTCCTACCAACAATTTTTCCCGCGCTCCATTTCCTGCTGGAGCAAAAAAGACGGGAAGTGAATGTACTGCTCGAAGTACTCTTTCAAAAAATGGTTCTGAGCACTATGGGACTTAACATCTCTGGTCATCAGTCCCCCAGAACTTAGAACTACTTAAACCTAACTAACCTAGGGACATCACACACATCCATGCCCGAGGCAGGATTCGAACCTGCGACCGTAGCAGTCACGCGGTTCCGGACTGCGCGCCTAGAACCGCTAGACCACCGCGGCCGGCAAGGACTCTTTGCCAACATAAGGTGACCTGTAGAGAGTAAATGTAGATGTAGATGAAGAGAATTCCGGGTTTGTTCCTTGGGATAGTTCACTGCAAATTCTCTCCCCATTCGTCGTCCAACTGTGCGAGCTTAATTAGTCAGATGCTTGTGAGAATAACAGTCTTTAAAATTCACGGCGGTGTAGCGATGACCAGCATAAAAAAATTCTTGCACTGATAACAAATGGAACCATTTTTAACATGGAATGAAGGTATGTTGGTCGTTGTTGTCAGCCGACAGCACCCCACATGACAACTGCCTGTTGTTAATGAGAGATCGGGACGTCCACGGGAAGTGCCCCGCCCTCGTTTCGCCGGCTGATCCCCCGTCAGAATTCCCTTCCAGCTGTCTGCGACGCGCGTCCAGGGCA
Source organism: Schistocerca serialis cubense (assembly GCF_023864345.2). Lineage (NCBI taxonomy): Eukaryota > Metazoa > Arthropoda > Insecta > Orthoptera > Acrididae > Schistocerca > Schistocerca serialis. The sequence continues at coordinate 410,968,258 of NC_064641.1, read as the reverse complement.
CGTCAGCCCCCTCTGCCCCTCAGCGCCGCCACCGCACGACACTGTTGGAGCGCAGCCACTGCTGACCGTAGGCTGTCGTTTGTCAGGGAGGCTTCAGCCAACGTCGTGCGTGACGTGTTGATGGATGGCTGTGGGAATCTGAGCCGAGGCTCCCTCCACTGTCGGCGTGCAACTGCGTGCACGAAGGCGCGGTGAAAGCGCTGACCAGTGCGTGTTCTCATCCTGGAACTCTGCTAACTGGGAAGGATGAAGCAGGGGCGCACTGTACTAGGTTACGGTAATTCAAGTTAATTAGAGTCCTGTATCGTGTTAATCATATTTATTATTTATAATTGTACGTCAGTTCCATAATTGCGATTAATACTAAATAAACGAACGTAAATAGAGTACATTATTATCGTTTAATCTGCATAAAATTACAGTAGTTAACTTTCTTACAAAACCAATACAATTCAATCACTACCATTACAACGAGAAAACAATAATATTGCCATCATATTAAAGAAAACACTCAGCGTCGTTTTCCCTGGGTTTTAGTAATTATACTCTAAAACAAACCAAACATGCAGTAAGTGCACAGCGTTACCATGTGATGATCTGTCAGTGACATCTACATCTACATCCATACACACACACACACACACACACACACAGATATATATATATATATATATATATATATATATATATATATATATATATACAGGGTGTTTCAAAAATGACCGGTATATTTGAAACGGCAATAAAAACTAAACGAGCAGCGATAGAAATACACCGTTTGTTGCAATATGCTTGGGACAACAGTACATTTTCAGGCAGACAAACTTTCGAAATTACAGTAGTTACAATTTTCAACAACAGATGGCGCTGCAAGTGATGTGAAAGATATAGAAGACAACGCAGTCTGTGGGTGCGCCATTCTGTACGTCGTCTTTCTGCTGTAAGCGTGTGCTGTTCACAATGTGCAAGTGTGCTGTAGACAACATGGTTTATTCCTTAGAACAGAGGATTTTTCTGGTGTTGGAATTCCACCGCCTAGAACACAGTGTTGTTGCAACAAGACGAAGTTTTCAACGGAGGTTTCATGTAACCAAAGGACCGAAAAGCGATAAATAAAGGATCTGTTTGAAAAATTTCAACGGACTGGGAACGTGACGGATGAACGTGCTGGAAAGGTAGGGCGACCGCGTACGGCAACCACAGAGGGCAACGCGCAGCTAGTGCAGCAGGTGATCCAACAGCGGCCTCAGGTTTCCGTTCGCCGTGTTGCAGCTGCGGTCCAAATGACGCCAACGTCCACGTATCGTCTCATGCGCCAGAGTTTACACCTCTATCCATACAAAATTCAAACGCGGCAACCCCTCAGCGCCGCTAACATTGCTGCACGAGAGACATTCGCTAACGATATAGTGCACAGGATTGATGACGGCGATATGCATGTGGGCAGCATTTGGTTTACTGACGAAGCTTATTTTTACCTGGACAGCTTCGTCAATAAACAGAACTGGCGCATATGGGGAACCGAAAAGCCCCATGTTGCAGTCCCATCGTCCCTGCATCCTCAGAAAGTACTGGTCTGGGCCGCCATTTCTTCCAAAGGAATCATTGGCCCATTTTTCAGATCCGAAACGATTACTGCATCACGCTATCTGGACATTCTTCGTGAATTTGTGGCGGTACAAACTGCCTTAGACGACACTGCGAACACCTCGTGGTTTATGCAAGATGGTGCCCGGCCACATCGCACGGCCGACGTCTTTAATCTCCTGAATGAATATTTCGATGATCGTGTGATTGCTTTGGGCTATCCGAAACATACAGGAGGCGGCGTGAATTGGCCTCCCTATTCGCCAGACATGAACCCCTTAGACTTCTTTCTGTGTGGACACTTGAAAACCAGGTGTACCGCCAGAATCCAGAAACAATTGAACAGCTGAAGCAGTACATCTCATCTGCATGTGAAGCCATTCCGCCAGACACGTTGTCAAAGGTTTCGGGTAATTTCATTCCGAGACTACGCCATATTATTGCTACGCATGGTGGATATGTGGAAAATATCGTACTATAGAGTTTCCCAGACCACAGCGCCATCTGTTGTTGAAAATTGTAACTACTGTAATTTCGAAAGTTTGTCTGCCTGAAAATTTACTGTTGTCCCAAGCATATTGCAACAAACGGTGTATTTCTCTCGCTGCTCGTTTAGTTTTTATTGCCGTTTCAAATATACCGGTCATTTTTGAAACACCCTGTATATATATACTGCAAACCACTATGCGTGGCAGGGCTTCTTATAGTTGTAACCTAGCGATCGGCATGTCCTCTATGCAAGGTATTCTAAAACTGGGGGTTGGGCTGTTCGGTTGAGCGTCATGTGGCTGGCAAGATGCAGTGAAGTGGCTGGGCCAGGTAGATAAACGGGCGGTGAGGATCTACAGAAAAGTTAATGACGTGGCTGAAATTGCAAGAGACACGACTTCACTAAAATTATTACCATGTGTGAAAAACTGACAACATTTGTATGCAAAATTGTGTTTAAAATCGATAACAAGTGGAACAGACACGATACTTACGCTTACGACTCACATTTGGGTGGATACTGAAGGTAGCTATTATTGTGTTGTTTGACGGATACAGAAATTGCTATAAATAAATTTTTCAGTATCCTAGAAAATACTGCCAAAACAAAGAGTTCTCCACTTGTAACTATAAATTAACATCAGCGTGATTGATCTAACCTATTGTCGCAATTGGTTTATGTCTATGTAGTGAGAATTTTGTAAGTTAATATTTGCAACTTGACTGCCTGAGTGGAGTAGTGTTACAGCGACAAGCTGAATAAAGACGTGGACTTGACTTTTTTTTTTCAACCCCGTTTATTATGTATAAAGTCTAATTAAAAGTTTGTCATTCAGTAATGTTTAGCATATAATAACGTAAAATCAGACTGCAAGTTATCCAAATGTATATGTAATGGATGTTTTAAGCATGTAGCGGTTGTAAAATATACAGCATATACTCATAACAATAGTGGTGTAGTTATAAGTTGCTTACTTTGGTGGCTGGTGGTTGGTCATATGACGAAGTTTTTGAGCATATTACGAAAACTTTTGATGTTCGTGTGTTTGTGGGTGAGATTGTATGGTAAAGTTTACTTGGACAATGAGACTCACGAGTTAGGCGTTGGTTGGAACAACGAAATTTTTTGATAAAAGTTTGTGACTTAGAACTATTTCGAACAGTTATTGCTAGTATGGATATCAATGGCTGAACTTTTTCCTGGGTGAATTCATGGCACCCACCTGGAAGACTTTTTTGCATTTTCAGGTCTTCGTACAGTATTATGTGCGGAGATCCGACGGAAATGGTAACCTTGAAGCCGACGTGTTCCACAGTCATTCGGCGAGCCCCTAAAACAACTTTTTGCACTCGCTCAATCATGTCGTCAGACCGGCTGTTGCGAGGTCGAAGGTGTCTTGGTTTGTTGTCACACGACGTTCTCCCTTCTTTGAACTCACATTAGACACATCCGTGACATCGTCAGCACATGTCTCACTCAACTGGCGATGAATTTCAAGGGATGCCACACCACGCGAATAGGGAGGAGGAGGAGATTAGTGTTTAACGTCCCGTCGACATCGAGGTCATTAGAGACGGAGCGCAAGCTCGGGTGAGGGAAGGATGGGGAAGGAAATCGGCCGTGCCCTTTCAAGGGAACCATCCCGGCATTTGCCTGAAGCGATTTAGGGAAATCACGGAAAACCCAAATCAGGATGGCCGGAGACGGGATTGAACCGTCGTCCTCCCGAATGCGAGTCCAGTGTGCTAACCACTGCGCTACCTCGCTCGGTCCGCGAATAGGGAAAATGAATGATTACACGCTGTTCTTGTAATGAAAGCTTCGTCATTTTAAATCTCAAAAACAATCCACACTCTCGCCTCTGCCGCTACTTTTCTGTCTGTCGTACAGTTTTGCCATCCCTGTCATGCATTCCAGCCGAATGTATTTTAAAAACAAACCACACTTTTGTATGTATTTGCACTCTTGAGAAAAAAATACGAAATGTTATAATTTGAATGCATTTCTGATTTTGACGCGCTCGCTTACGCGTGTAAATTTCCTGCCGCTACTTTCCACAGGCGAAAACGAAGAACAAACTCATATTTATGAGAGGAAAAGCTTCTAGACTGTTCATCAGCTCTTTATTCACAGACTATTCAACGTACCGTCGGTACAGAACTAGCATTGGTTTTTCTCCGGCATTATGCAGGCTACCAGAGGTCACATGAAAAATTTATAAATCTTATTGTTGGGGAGTTTTAGTCCCGACCACAAGCGAATTCTGTTCGTGGTTGCCCGCAAGGCTAGATATAATATCGTATTTCTAAAGTTTAGAACACGAAATTTATGAATTACATATTTGATGCAAGCAACTCCAATGCAGTTCCAGCAGAAATAGAAACTCCAGTTTCTTCGTGTACATCCGCGAGACGAGTAAAAAGTAAAATCATAAATTCTAATTTTCCTGTCAGTACTTACTTTCATTTTAAGTGTTCATGTGTCGTTTGAATATATAGCGCTCCAGAAAAGAAATTGTAGTAAAATAACAATTTCATCAGAGAAGCTTGGACTGTTACACATATAGCGACGGTCAAATAAACTATTAATAAGGAGTCACTCTCTGCAACAACATTAACACCAAAAAACTTATGTAACACGTTTCTGGGCTGCAGTGGGACATCAGATATGAGAGACGTTTTGATTTATTATTTGTCGTACTTAATCAGTTCACGCTCAATTTTTACAGATTTCTGTAAAATTGTTTTTCGTCGAATGTCAAGTAACCTTTCCCAATAGTTTCTATTCGACATGTGAGATCCTTAAATAACACAGCGAAGAAGAGGCATCTATTGTTCAGCGAAAAATGTTCGAGATTTTTGTGCCAAAAGCGATCATTCCTGTGTGGATACGCAAACCCTGGGTTGTGCCGAAACAAGTTCTCTACCTGCAGACACAGTAGACTCGCTTCCGGGAGGGCGACGGGCGACAGTTCAAATTCCCGCCCGCTCATCCGGATTTAGTTTTTCCATAATTTCCCTAAATAGCTTAAGGAAATGCCGGAATGATTCCTTAGAAAGAGCATGGCTGATTGCCTTCCCCCAACCCTCCTTAAACCTATGTTGTGTTGAGAGGCACCCACATGCCTTGCTCATACTGTGGCATCAAGCAGTCATGCCTGCAAGATGAGTGGTCTACCAAACGAGTGGACTCATTTATCGAGTAACATAAACTCTAGTGCTCACAATTAAGTTACAAGTTATTCTCCTGTTTGAATATTACGCAACGGGTATGGAAACGCACATCTGACTATTAGTAATTTACACAACTCTGACTGTTCACTACGCACTGGCAATACCACATTTTCTTTCTTATTTAACGGCTTTGATCAACACGTGGCCATCGCACTGAATATGAATGCTGCACACATTATAAATTCTGGGTATCGTGACAACATACTATTCGTAGGAAAAGGCCACCAATCTTTTTCTTTTCACTATCTTATTTATTCCGATAAATTCTATAACCTAAACACACAAATTCTATAACCTACAACAATAACACATGAGATATTCCGCCCAGTGGGCATGACTTTACATTGGTGATTTTCTATCTTATGGTCTCGTAATTATTTAACGGTACAGTGCACTTTCTGGATAGGATGGTGGATCTTTTTCTATATCTCACACTTCGACTCTCACACCCATCATTACGAAAATTTCCTCCAGACAATAAGGAACATGCATAACCCACTGCCTCTGAAACTATCTTGTTACTCTCCCATGCCAACCACACATACTTAAATTTGATGAAATACATCACACTGGCAACATACAATACAAAGAATAGTCACAATGTTATAATCACATCACTTTTAGCTTTCCCACATCAATTAGTATTTATCCCCACGACACTGCCTCACTTCGTAATTTTTCTTTCCTACTATGAAATCTGGAGGATATATGCACGTCTTCCTGTGCAATGCAAGCCAAGTGGCGTTGCTGGATAGACGGCTGACTCACCTTGCTTCTCTCTCAGAGTATTATAGTTTGTATCAAGCGTCACACGGAAAGATAACACGCAAAGTAATGTTAAGAACATATTCATCACACACGCGAGTCCTCAACTGATAACATGGACGAGTACTTGTCTTTATCCTTTGTCTCATACACAGATTGAGATTCACACAGTACTCACTACGTGGAAGTACTCGTCTCTAATTTCAAGTCCTGCACACGCCATTTCTTAAATATTTCCAACTTATAGTACACACGCTAGTAATTCAGCTTAACTTAAGCACTCGGAAGTATTTCAACTTATTGCTACACGTGGTTTCATTGTGACCGTTGGTCACTTTCGAAGATTACTACGATCCCCTTAATATTACCTGCCTGACATTTAATTCTCCCCGCAAAAATTCCTGAAATGGAGAAATTATTATTCCAAACTACTCTTAAGTATTTCACATACATACCATGTCTCCACTCTTTTGTCTTTACGGAGCACACCTAAGACAGGTCTTACCAACACTAGATCCAGCAGCAGAGTGCAGAAACATAGCCGTTCTTCAGGTCATCTCGCACCTCCGTCGAGGTGGAGGAAGACCATGCTACCCATTGGTCAGCCACATTTCAGGCGCTCAAAGCTCCGGTAAATTTCATCTCTTTGGTTCCACCAAAGGTGACCAAAAGATCGTCTCAAAGATGATCATATATTCACATCCACTATCAGCGGTTAGCAGACGACCATACATTCATTCATTTCACGGATCTCAGCAAACTGGATGTAGGGGTTTATTTTGTGGGAGTGCACATGTGATCAATTAAATAAATAAATTGTCATTCTTTCCCACACTGGTATCCGGCTTCGCTGCATTAATTGAAATTGAGTTTGTAAGGTGTCAGGCAAATCAAACACCTTCCACGAAAACCCTGACATGATAAGCAATTCCAGTAATATGTCACATAGCTCCGAATAAATCGTGACATTAAATTAACCAAAGTAATACGAGTAACGAGTGATCAAATGGAATAAATACCACAGACTAACACAAGAATGCCTAAAAGCATGTCATACCTTCCCACCGTGAGACAGATGCAGTTTCGAGGGGAGAAACGAGAACAGAAGCCGAGAGCAGAACCGTGTTATGCTAGAAGGCCCTACAATAAGGGACGGACACCCACGTCGCCAGCTAACCGCCAGGACCACCATCCAGCCCATGTTAAAAGCTAGAGCCCTCCAGAAGAACAGTATAGATCTTATGATAACACTAAAAGGGCCACCCCAGCCGCTAGTTTTAGCGTGAGACTTTTTCGCGTCTCTGTTACATTGCAAACTTTAATAACTTTGCCCCACCTCGAAAAGTATAACGTTTCTCATTGGATGGACACAATTTTTGTAGGCAGAGCTTAAGGTTAACATTGAGACCCTGATTGGTCAGATGAAGACACAGCCAGGTGAGCGGAGCTGTGCTGTCCGCCGCCCCCTGACAAACACCGACAAGGTAATGAACGCATGCGATGCTGCATAACAGCGCATAAAGCTTCACTCAGAACTGCAGAAGTCTAATCTGTTACACCTCCTTTTTGCGTAATACTAGTGTCGATCGTCAATTAAAGCTCATGGTGTTCACATTTGCCACTTGAAGTAAAAATCTGAAACGCGATGATTTTTCTGTTATATAGTTATTGAGAAGCCACATCAGCCACTGTAATTTACGACAAGTTAGATAAGTAATTAAAGATAATTGAGGGTCACTGTAGACCATTTTGATAGTTTTCTCTTTTGTGAAACTTAATTTAAACCTAGATTATAGATGTGATATGGCATAGGTCATCTTTCGATCCATTGTAGAACTTGGAAATCCATTCAGGGAATATTCGTTCACATTTTTGTTGAATGCAGTTGGTTTTTACCATCCTGTATTAAAACATTTCCATTTACCAATAGTGCAATTTATAAACAATGTTTTGTGAGTAGAATAAAATTTCCAATGGTAAACTTAACTGCTTTTTCGACGTTATTTTACCAGGTAACTAAAAATAGGAAAGCCTTGAACCCCTTCCACTAAATTTAGTTAGTATTAAGATTCTTTTACAGGGAGTGCAGTGGAGCTGACGCTGAAATCAGTAAGTATTTGTTTATATCATCGCTAGTCTCACTGAACTCTTCTGAACTCTACATGTCATGTGTGGTCTGGCGTCTCCTTACCAGCAACAGGTCCCAGGTTCAAACTAGTCAATTCCCTAAAAAACACGCTCAGAGCGTCGTTGCGCGAAAGTGGTAGGGACACACGATATAGAACAAACAGACACCACGCAGAATGTTAGAAAATGGCGACCCTGCCATGTTGGTAATATACCATGATTGAAGGTCGACCACATGCCTAACTAGGTCAGAAAAATATCCTGTTAAAAAATTTTCATAATAAAAAAAAATTTTTTTTTGAAAGGCATAAATAGTTGAAAACAGTAGCTGCAGCGATAGATAGTGAGACATTCTAGCAGAGACAATAGCATAATTAAGTTATGAATTTTAAAAATTGTTAGAATTAAGTTTTCTCCTCAATGCAAGCGCACAGGTGGAGGATACATCGTTGACAAGTTGGTTCTGACCCAACAAGTAAGTGAATAGATTGTCAGTCTTGGGTATAATAAGTGTCAAGTCGTGTGAACAAAAAGTTTATGAAACGCGTGAGATCGTATGAGCGCATGTTGACTCGAAGTAGGGCGCGTGAATTGCTTTTAAAACAGAAAATAAGGGATTCGGAAAGATTAGCAATGGCAGATCGAGACCTTGACCGAATTGAGGTAGAGACCCAGCATGAAAATGGACAGAGAAAAGAGGACAGTACAACAGACGATGCAGTATCGCGAGAAATAAGACATATAACGCACCATAACGAGGATAATGTACGTCAAGGCATAGAAAACATAAGTCAGCATACGACAGAGGAGCAGGAAAGTAGAGAGACAGTCGATGAGGATTCTAACTTGCGTCTTGAATACGTAGAACCCATAGTACAAGTAATCAGAGCTCCCTCACCACAGAATACAAGGAATGCGAGCAGAAAGGTGTCACAGCACAGTTCAATGCAATCGGTTGCGAACCAACACTTGGGCGAAAACACAGAGCGTAGGACGTCGGAAGAAAACGCAACAGGACCCACCAATCTGGCAGAATTATTGCAACAAATTACGGAAACCATGACAAGGCAAAATAAAGACTTAGCGAACCAAATTCAAATTCAGAATGCAGAAACCACGAGACAAATGCGTGCGATTAAAGAACAAACCAAAAAAATTCAGTTACACCTAAGTCATATTGAAGACGAGGCAAAAGAGTCTCGTGAAGTGATAGGAAACTTAATAACAGGTCACAATCAATTGAGAACAGACATTGACAAGGTACAAGCGGATGTACAAACATTGCGTAATGACATTCAGGACGAGATCGAAACATTACGTAACAACACCCAGGGAGAAGTCAAGAAACTAGAGAAACAGATAAACGAAATTACTAGACAAGCAGCAGGTACAGCGCGTGAAGTTGTTGAAAACAGTGTGTTACACAAACGTATCACAAAAGCAGCGCTGAAAAGATATGATAACCGCATAGTCAAAATAGAAGCGCAAACGAAGCGACAATTTCAGAAATTGCGAACAGAGTTGTTGCAAACCATTGAACAGCGTAGTGAACAGGATCGAATAAGCACAGAGTCTGCAACCACATCCGTATCTATAACAGCACCGGAAAAACAAGCAATTAATGAAGATATTACGCATTTGCGATTCCAATCACAGGCGGAAAGTAACATACGTGAAATCAGACAGCTTGCACAGCAACAAACACGTTTCGAAATTCTTGATGAACAAACATCATCACAAACACATGCGGAACCACAAATGTATATTTCAAGACAGTTTGGATCGTGCAATGAAGCAGCAAGGTTAGCCAGACAAGATACCGAAGCAATACCTGACAATGGAAAGCCAGGTCGCGAAGAGTACAGTGCAATGCATTCAGCTACACGTTCACAACCGATGGAAGAAAATTATTGCGTACCACTCCAACGATACTACGCAAGGGTAGGCAAAAGTTACAGTGGACAATATCCAATGGATCTACCACAACGACGGGAGAAATGATCAGAAACAAAAGTGGCGAAGAATCGCGAATTTCATATGGAACTATGACGAAGTACGACAACGATCATTTCCTCACAGTCAGAAAATTTCAACACTTTCGAGAAGGAAACTCATTACATCCACGAACTTTTATTGATCAATTCCGAGTAGGATTACCAGAACACTGGACGATAGCACACAAATTAGACTTTATATGTGCACACATGTCAGCAACAGTCGCAGAAACCATGCAGAATGTTGCAGCGACATGCCGATCGTACGAAGATTTCAGAGAGAAGTTTCTCTCACGATATTGGTCCAGCGAAGCACAGAACAGAGCGAAGTACGAAATATTACAGAACCCATATTTTGAAAATTCAGGAGAGAAAAGTCCCGTGAAATTTTTCGAATTAATAGCAAAGAAAGATCAATGCTTAGATGTAGCATACAGTGACGGAGAGTTGATTAAATTATGCGCGTTGAAGCTACCATTGAAATACCAGCAATCATTAGTAGGTCGCGGAGGCAATGACGTCGAAGCCATTTAAAAGTATTCTAAGGGAACTAGAGTTCATATTTTCGGAAGATGACGCAAGAAAAAGATGAAGCGCACGTGAAAACGAAAGCAAAAAGCAGTGGAATCCACAAGGCACAGTACGAAGAAACAATAATTACGAACCATGTGATAACTTCGCACCAAGAAACGACAATAGATTTCAACAAAGAACCGGTTATGAATTTAGAAGAGAATATGGCAATAACTATAATTCACCCAGGAACGGCAACAACTATTACAGAGGGAATAACGACAACCAGAACGGGTACTGGAGAACCAATAGACTGACAAAATATCAACAAAGAAACCACTATCAACAAGCTGAACAAGAAAAGAGAATACAGATAGAAGAGGTGGAGGTAAGACCACCAAATCCCAATAAACGTTCGAATTGACAGCTAAGCGCCCATGCAAAAGAGAATGACGCACCGACCCAGGACAATTGCAGCACCTTGAACAGAGAAGTAAAAATCTTATCACGAGAAGAGAAGAAAGAAGAAACAAATCCGCAGGGACCAGGTGAAAACGAATACAAGAAAATAACAATATCGTGCTGGGACGAAATTAATTGGGAGAATACTGACGAGGAAGATGAATTACCAGAGGCATGCACAACGAATGTAGGAGGAAAGGACGAAGTAATGAGTATTGCAGAGCTATTTGAGATGGAAACCAGGGAAAGCGAATTCAATGAGAATAATGCGCAGTCGACAGAAGTTGAAAATAAGTTACGAGTGGGCATACAACCCAACTTATATAATGAAGGACGTTATGAAGCGACAATTAGAGCATTTAGATGCGATTATGTGGAAATAGCGACGAAGAAGGGGAAGATAGACGAGGATGAGGAAAAAGTAGAGGATGTTGAAGAAAGCGTAAATGAAGGAGGAAATAGAGAAGAGGAAATAAAAGAGAGAGAAGTAGCAGTCGAAGCTTATCCTACAGAAAGTTCGAATTCACAAGGGAAATTCCTGAAAAGACTCATGTATGATTCAGTGGAGGATTCGTTGATGCAAGAAGAAGAAGAACAGAACCAACCCTTTCAAATTCAACCAATTGTGAAGGCCATGGTAAAGCATATCCCAGTCAATATTGTAATTGATAGCGGAAGTGCACTGACTGCGATCTCAGAAAATTTATTCATGCAGTGTAATGCCAATGAGGAATTGCCAGTTCTGAAAACACGTAAGATTAAAGTAAGAGGTCCTATTAGAAACAATGCTTCGGAAGTTACGAGACAAACAAGGTTAACTCTTTCTTGCCAAGGTCAAAAAATCGAAGCCAACTTCGTGATTACACCTAAACTAACTGTAGATTTGATTCTAGGTGCAGATTTTTAAATGAGAGACGAGCGATAATAGATATGGGGAAAGGTAGCGTATCATTCGGGAATGTCACACTTCCCTTTGAGCAAAAGCTAAAATTAGAAGAGATACCAGTTATAAACAAACAATTAAGAATGACGCGAGATAAAGAGGATGAAGAATTAGAATGGTATGCACAAAAGGGGGAATCGCCTCAACTCATGTTAGAAGCCCATAAAGAAATCGACGAAAAATTGCAAGAAGTTCAAGGTATTTCGGAACACAGTAAAAGAGAATTAGAGGGTATTTTACGAGATAAAGCAGAGGTATTTTTACCTAAGACTGGCAGTATTAAACACTTTCAGTACAAGTTTGAAGTAAAACAGCACAAACCATTTAGAGTGCCACCCTATACAATCCCATTAAGCCACAGGAATAAAGTATTCCAGGAGATATCTAAAATGTTAGATGACGATATTATTGAACCAGCTACCTCCACATATAACAGCCCGCTCCATATTGTACAAAAACGAGATGGGAGCATCAGGTTAGTGCTTGATTCTAGACAGATCAACACAATCATAATCACTGAGACAGATCGCCCAGAAAAATTAGAGGAATTGATACAAAACTTCCACGGTGCTAAGATATTTTCATCAATTGATTTACGGAGTAGTTTCTGGCAAATAGAATTGGCCCCAGAATGTAGAAAATTTACAGCATTTATCGTATTCGGTAGATGTTACCAGTTTAAGCGATTGCAATTTGGTTTAAACATATCATCAACAGCGTTTATTAGGGGATTTAATACCATACTCAGTCCCGAAATTTTACAAAAAATTACTTGTTATGTTGATGTGATTATAGCAGAAGCCTCTTGGTACATCACAAAGACACATTAAATCAGTTTTTACAGATCACGAAAGAGCATGGGGCCGCAGTAAATATAACAAAATCCAAATTTGGAAGGCGAGAGGTCAAATTTCTAGGACACATAATTTCCGAGAAAGGGGTAATGCCCGACCCAGAAAAACTAACGGCAATAAAAGAATTCTGTACTCCATATAATAAGAAAACTCTCAGAGGATTTCTAGGTCTCACCGGATTCTATAAAAAATTTATTTGGATCGACTCTCTCTCAACACCACGCCTATGTGCATTGACTGGAAAAAACACGCCATGGGTATGGGATCAACAGTCCAATGAATAATTTTTAAAAGTGAAAAACGCACTAACAACAGCACCGATTTTAGCACATCCTGATCTAACACAAAATTTTTGTATGGCCACTGATAGCGCGAAAACAGGTTTAGGAGTTGTTTTATTCCAAGAATACGAACAGGCAGAGCTAAAATCATATAGAACAGTTACATTTGCCAGTCGGGTACTCACAAAAAGCGAGAAAAACTATTCAGTCACGGAGCTGGAAGCATTGGCCATTGTATGGGGCTTCCAACGTTTTCGATACTTCTTATTCGGAAGAAAAACAAAAGTACACACTGACCACAAAGCATTAGAATTTCTGTTATCCACCAAACTAACTCATGGGAGGTTAGCCAGATGGATGTTAATACTACTAGAATTTGACTTCACTATTACACACATACCAGGACCAGCGAATGTAATAGCAGATGCTTTTCTCACGATGTCCACAGGGTGCATCCAATAACATAGGTTTGGAAGCAGCAGAAGACCAGTTTACAATGTACTATATGAAACAAGTACCTTTCGAAACCTACATTACGACAGCATTGAAAAACGTAGGCAAAGAACAGGACAAGGATCCCGAAATACTAGGAATCAAACACAAGTGAAGAAGTAAGGATTTTCCAGACATTCGACAGCACTATCTCGTAAAAAACAATGTTTATGTTTTAGACGACATGTTGCAACGAATGAATGGTTAATTTATATCCCAGATGAACTAATAAGTACATATGGTATACACATTTAAGTAATGGCCACTTTGGACCAAAGAAATGCTTTTTAAAAATAAAACAAACAAGCCATTTTCCTAATATGGAAAGACGAATTAGAACAGTATTAGTCAAATGCAAAAATGTATGAAGGCTAAACACGTCACTTTCCAAACCAAGTCACCTATGTTTCCAATAATCCCTAAAAGATTAAAACAAATAGCTGCAACAGATTTGATGCCCCCCTCCCCATGCACAAAAAATGGATATATTTTCATATTTGTCATTTTGGAACTTACTTCTAAATATGTTACCTGGACACCATTAAAACGGGCAACAGGTCTTACTATAAGTAAAGCATTTAGACAAGATTTTCTCAGACAAGTAGGTCGAGTGAAACGAATAATTTCGGATAATGGCCCACAATACAAATCAGTGCAATGGCAGAACACGTTAAAACAACACAAAATAAAACCCATCTACATATCTAAGTACAAACCTAGCGCAAATCCAGCAGGATGATCTATGAAGGGCATAGGCCCCTTATGCCGATTACATGCAGGCAAAAGAAACAACACTTGGGATATATACCTTAAAGATTTTCAAGAAGTAATAAATGAAATGCCACATAGCACTACACTACTACCTCCAGTTACTGTACTTAAAAATATTAAACCCCCAAACATAACCAGGGAAAATGTTAGATTTCCTATTGTGCCACGTAGACAGCACAAACAAGTCATAGCAACTGCACTCTCCAACATCAGAAAGGCAGCCATTAAAAGAAAAGAAAGAGGAGTTAGAACAGCAATTAAAAGAACATTCTCAGTAGGCCAGGAAGTATTTGTAAAAACACACCATCTCTCCAGCAAACAGAAACACAAAATACATAAGTTTTACACTGCATACAAAGGACCTGTCATAATTAGCCGAATTGCTCATGAGAATGCTGTGGAACTAATGAACCCAAAAACAGGCAAAACCTTAGGACTTCACCATGTGAGCCATATCAAAAAGTTTGAAGATTAATTTTATTACTGGTAAATAATCAGCACAATATTTCAAGATTATGTTTTAGATAAGATCGCCAGGAGAAAAAAGAATGAAGAGAGAGGAAGGTGGGAAAAAGAAAGTAGTTTCAATAAAAACAAAAACAAAAATAACACCAATAGTACCATAGATTAAGGTGAAGGGATAAAGCATAGATAGTCTAACAGCATGAAATACTAAAATGCTATACACCATGACATTACACAAAAATAAAAAACGAATTTGAGGATTCTTGTAGACGTTAAGACTCAAAATATCTTAGAATTGTAACATTGAAAGGGCGCCGAAATTTGTAAAGCTTTTAAGAAGGCGTAAAACAATGTAGGTACTGGACATATGTTAGATGATTATAAGTAAAACTTTTTGTAAGAACCATTGTAAAAACTCCAGCAAGGACGAGATGCAACGACCCACAAGTTGCAACGTGAGAAGTATCAAGAAATGAAAGGACGTAATTAGCAAGACAAGATTCCTACAAGGCAGAAGCATCGAGAGAAGGGAAAGGACAGCGAGACCAACACAAGGCCCTTGTAGCCGAAGTGGGCAGTAAATAAATCTCCTGCCAAGCCAAACCACAGGATGGCGGAACCCTGCTGGGACAGAACACGGAACCACACAGTGGCGGAAACCTGCAGAGACATGACAGGACACCGAACGCCAGAAGGATCTCCAAATGCCCCGACTCAATGGAGCGAGCAATAAACGGCCTGACAAGAAGACCACTTGGGCAAGCCACCACTGGCAAAAAAAAATGTGTAAAAGTCACACTACTGCTATTAAACAGCACGCTGATGCACGAAACTGAAGAAAACTTCTACAAAGTAAAAATGACACACCGAAACAATTTATCAAACTGTTACTAAGAGGAGAACTTCAAAGCGACTAGTTATCGATAAATGTTTCTATATCCTGCCCAGAGAAGAACCAAGAAGCAACTAAGAAGCAGAGAAAAAGCAGGAAGAACAGAAGTTGAAGATTCGCAAGATTGAGACCAAGAAAGAAGATGGGTGGAGAATAGACGACATACCTTCCCAAATCCCTATCCTATTGTAAACTAGTCGTCTGCGAAGTATTACAACGAAAAACGACCGCTTTCAGCGACACATAACGATGACTTCACACATACAAAGCCAGTAAACCACGAGATTCTGCACTCACAGCTCCATTCCATTACAGGACCTCCACAACAGTAACACACACTTGCAAAGCTAACAAGGAACGACGAACAAAGCTGTACATCAAATACTTGCCCACATCCATCTCGCTCAAGTCCATCACCTTTGTGCAAAAAACATTCACCAACCTCATGCATAAACATTCATAGGATTGTGTGAATGTGTGAAATCAAATTATGTGATGTAGGAATTGTGCAAAATAAATGTGTGAAAAACTAAATAAGTTAAACGCACCAGACAGCTAATAAACTACAAACTAACAGGCATTGACTATGGACTTAAGTAAAAAATAGACTATCGATAAAAATAAGTCATTAGTTCTGAAATGGACAGTATATAAAGAACAAAAGTAAGGTATAATAAACACCAATGAAACTATATGCTACTTATTTTCTCCTCATAAAAATAAAAGAATAACTATATTTTACTTATTTTCTCCTTATAATAACAAAGAATAAAAAATTATCTTGTTGGATGTTTTCCCTTATTTTGACATTTGTACCATTTGTTAGGATAATATCTCTATACTTGTGTATATATATTTCTTTGTCAAAGCAATTCTTGGAAATAATTCTTATTTGTTAGTGTAACAATGTTGAAATGAGTGTCTAGAAACGAAAACATTTGCCTTGTACATGATATTTAGAAAATGTGTTAGGACTAGATTTTACTTAATTACTACATTTATAAAAACAATATTTCTAAGAAAATCGATGTGAAAGACTCCTCACTTTCGATAACAAACTTCTTAAAAAACAAACTTCACAATTAAATAAAGAAAGAAAATAATTAAAAAATAATGATTATAATAGAATAAAAATATTCTTCCCTTGTCAATATAAACATATTTTTGATAATAATGTGGAAGAATATAAAAATATAAATTAGTAATACAAACTAGCATAGAATAGAATAACGTGGCTGAACAGTAGGCAACAAAATTTAGATAACGGAATAATTTTTGACTGGCTTAGACAACGATTCAATTATTGCCTAACATCAGTACAAAAATTAAGTTTGAAGGGCGGTGATATGTAAGGTGTCAGGCAAATCCAACATCTTCCATGAAAACCCTGACATGATAAGCAAATCCAGTAGTATGTCACATAGCTCTGAATAAATCGTGACATTAAATTAACCAAAGTAATACGAGTAACGAGGGAGCAAATGGAATACCACAGACTAACACAAGAATGCCTAAATACATGTCATACCTTCCCACCGTGAGACAGATGAAGTACCGAGGGGAGAAACGAGAACAGAAGCCGAGAGCAGAACCGTGTTAAGCTAGAAGGCCCTACGATAAGGGACGGACACCCACGTCGCCAGCTAACCGCTAGGACCACCCCCCAGACCATGTTAAAAGCTAGAGCCCTCCAGAAGAACAGTATAGATCTTACGATAACACTAAAAGGGCCACCCCAGCCGCAAGTTTTAGCGTGAGACTTTTTCGCGTCTCTGTTACTTTGCAAACCTTAAAAACATTGCCCCACCACGAAAAGTATAACGTTTCTCATTGGATGGACAGAATTTTTGTAGGCAGAGCTTGAGGTTAACATTGATACCCTGATTGGTCAGATGAAAACACAGCCAGATAGTTTTTTTAAACTAACTTCGGTAAATTGTAGTAAGGAAAAGTTAGGAGAGAGTTGCTTCCGAGATGGCGAGGTGAGTGTAGCTGTGCTGCCCGCTGCCCCCTCACAAACACCGACAAGGTAATGAACGCATGTGATGCCGCATAACAGCGTATAAAGCTTCACTCAGAACTGCAGAAGTCTAATCTGTTACACCCATCTGTTACACCTCCTTTTTGCGTAATACTAGTGTCGATCGTCAATTAAAGCTCATGGTGTTCACATTTGCCACTTGAAGTAAAAATCTGAAACGCGATGATTTTTCTGTTATATAGTTATTGAGAAGCCACATCAGCCACTGTAATTTACGACAAGTTAGATAAGTAATTAAAGATAATTGAGGGTCACTGTAGACCATTTTGATAGTTTTCTCTTTTGTGAAACTTAATTTAAACCTAGATTATAGATGTGATATGGCATAGGTCATCTTTCGATCCATTGTAGAACTTGGAAACCCATTCAGGGAATATTCGTTCACATTTTTGTTGAATGCAGTTGGTTTTTAAAACATTTCCATTTACCAATAGTGCAATTTATAAACAATGTTTTGTGAGTAGAATAAAATTTCCAATGGTAAACTTAACTGCTTTTTCGACGTTATTTTACCAGGTAACTAAAAATAGGAAAGCCTTGAACCCCTTCCACTAAATTTAGTTAGTATTAAGATTCTTTTACAGGGAGTGCAGTGGAGCTGACGCTGAAATCAGTAAGTATTTGTTTATATCATCGCTAGTCTCACTGAACTCTTCTGAACTCTACAGGTCATGTGTGGTCTGGCGTTTCCTTTCCAGCAACAGGTGCCAGGTTCAAACTAGTCAATTCCCTAAAAGACACGCTCAGAGCGTCGTTGCGCGAAAGTGGTAGGGAGACATGAAATAGAACAAACAGACACCATGCAGAATGTTAGAAATTATTATTAGAAAAAATATGTTGTACTGACAAGAATAACGAAGAATGTTGTACCTATTTTCAGTGTCGGGCGGTACTGTACCCTTTCAGTGTTACGCCTCAAATGTCCTCCATGTTCACAGGGGATTAACTAATCTTCCTTCCTTCTCAACCTAAATTTATATCTATACACTCCATAAGCCACAACATGGTGAGTGGTGATTATTGCTTCGTGTGTGTCACTTCCTCTCTCTCCTGTTCCAACCGCAAGGGGTGTGTGGGACGAATGACTGTTGGCAAGCCTCTGTGTGAGCTCGAATGTCTCTAACTTTACTTTCAGTGTCTTCTCATGAGATACACACGGGAGATAACAGGGGATAACAATATTTTAGTTGAGTCTGCTAGGAAGGTATGATCACAGTTTTAACAGTAACCACGCTGTTGTGCACAACGCCTCCCTTGTGGTCTCTGCTAATATGCACCTCCTTGGCGCTTTCACTTTACTAAAAGCGTCAGAGACGAAACATACGGTTCTTCTTTGGATGTTCTATTTACTCAGTCATATCCCGTAAAGCCGTGAACACAGGCCATGCGCAACGCGCTAACTTGATCTTCACCGCGCTGCTGAACACTGAGGAACGACCAGGTTTGTGCATATGGTACGTATGCCTCAACGTGGCACACGCGATCACAGCAAGCTCCAACGGCAGTTGTTGGCTGTATCTGGCTCGTAAATTATACAGTTTAGTAACGGACAGACGTAAAATTCCTACATCAGCTCTATTAAAACACACATTTACTCCCTTGTCCATATGCTAGTCATGTTTTTCTGTCTGTAGATACACAAATAAAAACTTCAGTATTCATGAACATTTATAAGACAAAAGGAAAGTTCCATGTCCAGTCGATAAGGACATAAATTTACGAAAGTTACACTACAATTAGTATAATACAAATTTACAATAGTCTTCCACATCCTCAATTTTTTTGTAAAACCCAAAAGCAATTCTTACTTGATTACTGTTGCTATTC
Organism: Schistocerca serialis cubense; assembly: GCF_023864345.2. Taxonomy (NCBI): domain Eukaryota; kingdom Metazoa; phylum Arthropoda; class Insecta; order Orthoptera; family Acrididae; genus Schistocerca; species Schistocerca serialis. The sequence goes on along the minus strand of NC_064641.1, from coordinate 410,948,521 downwards.
AGAAGCAGAATCTATAGAACATGTGAAACAAAACTTTAAACAACAAAGTGCAAAATATCTTCCTGCATGCTCTCTTGTAGATGAAGCCAGTCATAGAAACTGACTCTGGGAAGATAGTGCCCTTACATTTACTTAACACGGAATATTACACAACTTGCTTCTATTAAATTAACCGGCAAGCCCCAGAAAATTTTAGAAAATGCGAAAGTGATTTAAAATATTCGTTGATTTAGCAAGACGCGAACCAGTTACAACTTACACACCACTTCGTAATTCTACATCTCTAGACTTAACCTCCGGTATATATGACTATGTCTTGTAAATTACCAATTCCCGAAGGCTTTAATCAGCGATATGTTATTAATTGACATTTCATTATAACAAATCGAACAAAGAACAATCCATTTTTGATGGCTCTTCAGTATGTTGATTCCTTGAAGAGGCATACTTTCATAGCACCGAAGTATAAATACGAAATTTCTGTAACCACCAGTATGAAGTGTACTGTCTGGTCCGAGCACGGGGCTCACAACCCGAAGCACACGCCACTGTTAAGCACCGATGAAGGACTGGGTCCCGTACTTCGATTGCACATAATTCATTAAGGTCAATCCAACACATTTATTTCACATAACATAAATGAAGTTACATTTGAATCTGTCTGACATTAAACAGGAAATAAAAAAAAAAAAAAAACAGTTTGAATATCAGCTGATTTAGTGCGTGAAGCGCGAGTTAAGCCAATAACCAGGTAAACTGAACAATTCACCGTAATTCAAAAGAAAGAGAAAAACAAAACTGAATCAATACACCCCACTGACAAATATCCAAAACAACCTTACAATACTACTCAAAAGAATACACTGAAGTGGGGAGCAGTCATTCACCCGACAGAACACTTCAAAATCAGTTCAATAACACAGCTGCGTGCTCCAGAAAACAGCAAGACATTAAATACACTTTATTTGACGATTAACAAATACTCATTAACATTACGCCACTCCTGTTTGAACTGCAGTGTCCCAAAGAAACAGGCGCTTATTCTGAAAGAACAATTTTTTTGTGTGTTTAAATTACAGCATTAAGGAATTCCAAATCTTTCCCCTTTTTAGGCGGAGGCTGAGCCAGAAACACAGAATGCCACAAAAACACGGTTTTGCTGTGAAATCTTACAGGACACCCCGAAGCAGCAACAGACGGTGGGTCGGCACCCATAAATAACACAGGCTAAGAGTCAGGCTAGCAGCACATCCTACTAGAACTTGTTCACACTATGCTCACCACAAACTGTAAACATTCCGGTCGAACATCCGTTTGCGGTGGCTGCCAGAAGGACGAAGCAACCAACAGGCCCACGCCGTGCTTCTCACACCGGCACCTCAATTTGTACAAACATCTAGGCCAACACCAACTCCGGACACCCTTCTCACTGCGAGGCTTGGCACAGTTTATATGAAATGCCTTCCAGGCAACCAGTAACCGCCGCAGGAGTTTCACGATTAGCAAACAGCCCCAGCGTAACAGACATCACACGTGTGCTTACGCCCGAGCCACAACTCCGCCAGTCTCACCGGCCGCCCCAAACCGACTGCCCCTCCGCGTACCGCGCGCCCCATCCGAAAACGCAAAGATGCTCATGCCCGGGGATGCGCCAAAGATAACAAGCCGACCGCTGATGATCGACCAGCAAACTGGCTCACTGTCACTTTATTACAACAAATCGTAACAACGACGTGTTTTCGAGACATCCTCATTGTGCTGGTTCTTTGAAAAGGCACACGCTGATCAACCAGAACATTATGACAACCTACACTCCTGGAAATTGAAATAAGAACACCGTGAATTCATTGTCCCAGGAAGGGGAAACTTTATTGACACATTCCTGGGGTCAGATACATCACATGATCACACTGACAGAACCACAGGCACATACACACAGGCAACAGAGCATGCACAATGTCGGCACTAGTACAGTGTATATCCACCTTTCGCAGCAATGCAGGCTGCTATTCTCCCATGGAGACGATCGTAGAGATGCTGGATGTAGTCCTGTGGAACGGCTTGCCATGCCATTTCCACCTGGCGCCTCAGTTGGACCAGCGTTCGTGCTGGACGTGCAGACCGCGTGAGACGACGCTTCATCCAGTCCCAAACATGCTCAATGGGGGACAGATCCGGAGATCTTGCTGGCCAGGGTAGTTGACTTACACCTTCTAGAGCACGTTGGGTGGCACGGGATACATGCGGACGTACATTGTCCTGTTGGAACAGCAAGTTCCCTTGCCGGTCTAGGAATGGTAGAACGATGGGTTCGATGACGGTTTGGATGTACCGTGCACTATTCAGTGTCCCCTCGACGATCACCAGTGGTGTACGGCCAGTGTAGGAGATCGCTCCCCACACCATGATGCCGGGTGTTGGCTCTGTGTGCCTCGGTCGTATGCAGTCCTGATTGTGGCGCTCACCTGCACGGCGCCAAACACACATACGACCATCATTGGCACCAAGGCAGAAGCGACTCTCATCGCTGAAGACGACACGTCTCCATTCGTCCCTCCATTCACGCCTGTCGCGACACCACTGGAGGCGGGCTGCACGATGTTGGGGCGTGAGCGGAAGACGGCCTAACGGTGTGCGGGACCGTAGCCCAGCTTCATGGAGACGGTTGCGAATGGTCCTCACCGATACCCCAGGAGCAACAGTGTCCCTAATTTGCTGGGAAGTGGCGGTCCGGTCCCCTACGGCACTGCGTAGGATCCTACGGTCTTGGCGTGCATCCGTGCGTCGCTGCGGTCCGGTCCCAGGTCGACGGGCACGTGCACCTTCCGCCGACCACTGGCGACAACATCGATGTACTGTGGAGACCTCACGCCCCACGTGTTGAGCAATTCGGCGGTACGTCCACCCGGCCTCCCGCATGCCCACTATACGCCCTCGCTCAAAGTCCGTCAACTGCACATACGGTTCACGTCCACGCTGTCGCGGCATGCTACCAGTGTTAAAGACTGCGATGGAGCTCCGTATGCCACGGCAAACTGGCTGACACTGACGGCGGCGGTGCACAAATGCTGCGCAGCTAGCGCCATTCGACGGCCAACACCGCGGTTCCTGGTGTGTCCGCTGTGCCGTGCGTGTGATCATTGCTTGTACAGCCCTCTCGCAGTGTCCGGAGCAAGTATGGTGGGTCTGACACACCGGTGTCAATGTGTTCTTTTTTCCATTTCCAGGAGTGTACATAACAGCCGGTATGTCCACTTTTGGCTCAGATAATAGAGGCGACGCGTCGTGGCATGGAAGCAATGAGGCCTCGGTAGGTCGCTGGCGGTAGCTGGCACCACATCTGCACACACAAGTCATCTAATACCCGTAAATTCCGGGGAGGGGCTCTATGAGCTCAGACGCCACGTTCAGTCACATCCCAGATGTGTTACTTCGGGTTTATATCTGGGGAGATGAAGGGCCAGCACAACAACTGGAACTCGCCACCATGTTCTCTGAACCACTCCATAACACTCCAGGCCTTTTGGCAAGGTGCATTATCTTATCGAAAAATGCCACTGCCGTCGGGAGACATGATCGTTAAGAAGGGGTATAAGTGGTCTGCAACCAGTGTACGATACTCCTTGGACGTTGTGGTGCCTTGTACGAGCGCCACTGGACGCCTGGATGCCCACGTGAATGTTTCCCAAAGTATTATTGAGCGACCACTAGCTGATCTCCGTCCCACAGTATAAGTGTCAAGGAGCTGTTCACCTGGAAGAGGAGGGATTCGCGCCTTCCCATCAGTATGGTGAACAAGGTATCGGGATACATCAGACCATGCAATGCTCTACCACTGCGTCAGTGTCCAGTCCAAGTGGTCACGTATTCATTTCAGATGTAGTTGCCGATGTCGTGGTGTTAACATTGGGACATGCATGGGTCGCTGGCTGCAGAGGCCCATCTTTAGGAGAGTTCGGTCCACTGTATGTTCAGACACAATTGTACTCGGCCCACTGCTAAAGTATGAGTTCCGCCACAGTTCGCCGCCTGTCCTGTTTTAACAGTCTGCACAGCCTGTGACGTCCGGCATCTGCAATGAGGGGTGGCCGCCCAACCCCACGACATCTGTACATGGTTTCACTTTGGTTACGCGACACATTGAAGACACACACCACAGCATTCCTCGACCACCCGACAAGTCGTGCAGTTTCTGGAATGCTCGTGCTGAGCCTCCGGTTCTAGGTCACTTTCCATCAAGCCGTTTGGAATCATACTAGACGAGAAACAGACGTAATACTAAAGGGATCCTCTGGTAATCATGGACCATCACGACCATTTCCAATTCCTGATGTCTGAGCAGAAAATCCTTTCTTGGGAACGTTCCATAAGCTCATTCTTTCAGCGCACTATACAGGCTTTTCATCATTAATATGTCCTCCCTGGTAGCTAAGTGGTCAGCGCAACGGAATGTCATGCCTAACGGCCCGGGTTCGATTCCCAGCTGGGTCGGAAATTTTCTTCGCTCAGGGACTGGTGTTGTCCTTATCATCATCATTTCACGCCATCGACAAGCAAGCTGCTGAAGTGGCGTCAATTCGAAAGACTTGCACCAGTCGAGCAGTCTACCCGACGAGAGGCCCTAGCCACACGGCATTTCCCTATTTATCATTAATATACCGACCAACTACGTATTTTTTATTCTTTTCAGGAGGTTACTATATGCTTTTACTAACTTTTTTAGTCAGCTCGACATTATATGCAGATCTCAGACCTTCAGTGTCACAAACTTCTCTCATAAAGTCTTCTACTTCCAGTCCTACATCAGGCAAACGTTCCGGCCAAAGTTTCTGTGGTCGAGAGACAAATATTCACTACCGTTTGGACCTTGTCTGCAATGAACGGCTACAGAGATAAAACACTAATAACTGCGTACAAAACTCAAACGGTCCAGAATTTGTAGTGACACTTGTCCGGAAAAGAGACGACCACAATTTCTCACCTTATGGCGAATGTGTATGATTGCCTCCGACTTGGGACATCAACGTCGATTTGGGGCCCCTTCAGTGTTCTATGTACCCGTCAGTGTTTCATTGCTGCAAATGTTCCCCACAGGCGTGAACGATACGTTAGAAGACAGTTTTAGGTATCAACCACAGAAGTTTTAACAGAAGTTTTCTCCATTATACTTAGTTGTGTACATCCCTAAAACTTAATTGTGTTTAAGGCTTCTGCTTCCTCTAACCAAAGTCCTCTACACTTTCTTCCATTTCTTGATGGAGTTTGCTACTTTTGTTTCTATAAGAGCATGACAGAGGCAATTCTGATACGATTACTAACGGAACCAAGAGTTTACATGTATCAGTGGGCTGTGTCTTTTATGCTTTGACTTCATACACTACTGGCCATTAAAATTGCTACTCCACGAAGATGACGTGCTACAGACGCGAAATTTAACCGACATGAAGAAAAAATGGTTCAAATGGCTCTGAGCACTATGGGACTCAACTGCTGTGGTCATAAGTCCCCTAGAACTTAGAACTACTTAAACCTAACTAACCTAAGGACATCACTCACATCCATGCCCGAGGCAGGATTCGAACCTGCGACCGTAGCGGTTGTGCGGTTCCAGACTGTAGCGCCTTTAACCGCTCGGCCACTCCGGCCGGCCCGACATGAAGAAGATGCTGTGATATGCAAATGATTAGCTTTTCAGAGCATTCACACAAAGTTGGCGCCGGTGGCGACACCTACAACGTGCTGACATGAGGAAAGTTTCCAACCGATTTCTCACACACAAACAGCAGTTGACCGGCGTTGCCTGGTGAAACGTTGTAGTGATGCCTCGTGTAAGGGGGAGAAATGCGTACCATCACGTTTCCGACTTCGATAAAGATCGGATTGTAGCCTATACCGATTGCGGTTTATCGTATCGCGACATTTCTGCTCGCCTTGGTCGAGACCCAATGACTGTTAAGAGAATATGGAATCGGTGAGTTCAGGAGGGTAAAACGGAACGTCGTGCTGGATCCCACCGCCTCATATCAATAGCAGTCGAGATGACGGGCATCTCATCCGCATGGCAAAACGTCATTTTTTGGATGAAACCAAGTTCTGTTTACAGCATCATGATGGTCGCATCCGTGTTTGGCGACATCGCGGTGAACGCACATTGGAAGCGTGTATTCGTCATCGTCATACTGGCGTATCACCCGGCGTGATGGTATGAGGTGGCATTGGTTACACGTCTCGGACACCTCTTGTTCGCATTGACGGCATTTTGAACAGTGGAGGCTACATTTCAGATGTGTTACGACTCGTGGCTCTACCCTTCATTTGATCCCTGCGAAACCCTACATTTCAGCGGGATAATGCACGACCGCATGTTGCAGGTCCTGTACAGGCCTTTCTGGGTACAGAAAATGTCCGACTGCTGCCCTGGCCAGCACATTCTCCAGGTCTCTCACCGATTAAAAACGTCTGGTCAATGGTGGCCGAGCAACAGGCTCGTCACAATACGCCAGTCACTACTCTTGATGAATTGTGGTATCGTGTTGAAGCTGCATGGGCAGCTGTACTTATACACGCCATCCAAGTTCTGTTTGACTCAGTGCCCAGGCGTATCAAGGCCGTTATTACTGCCAGAGGTGGTTGTTCTGGGTACTGATTTCTCAGGATCTATGCACCCAAATTGCTTGAAAATGTAATCACATGTCAGTTCTAGTATAATATATTTGTCCAATGAATACCTGGTTATCATACGCATTTCTTCTTGGTGTGGCAATTTTAATGGCCAGTAGTGTGTGATGTAACATAGAAATTTTATAACGAGTCCCATCAGGTGATGGCAGCGTAAGACTGTTAACACCGGTCATCTTGGAACAGTAAAAGTGTCTTCACTGTGACCGTGAGGTATGAAGACTTAAGTTTCAACCACAGCGATCGACCAACACGGCATGTATACCTTAATAAATCGAGACGCGTTCGTAGGATTTGTTGACATGGAAAAAGCGTTCGACGACGTAAAATGATGGAAGATTCTGAGGAAAATAGGAGTAAGCTGTAGGGAAAGACGGTTAAAATACAGTATGTACAAGGCCAAGAGGAAACAATAAGAATGGAAGACCAAGAATGGAGTGCTCGGAATTAAAAGCGCATAAGACAGTCCCTCCAAAATATTCAGTCTATTCATCTAAGAAGCAATTACGGAAATAAAATAAAGTTTTAAGCGCGCGCTGAAATTCAGGGCGAAAGAATTTCAGCTATAAGATTCGCTGACGATATTGCTACCCTCAGTGAAAGAGGAGAAGAATTACAGGACGTGTCGAATGAAATAAACAGTCTAATGAGTACAGAATATGGACTGAGAGTAAGCATCAGAAATAAGAAAGAAATTAGGAGTAGCAGAAATGAGAACAGCAAGAGACTTAACATCAAAATTCGAGACCTCGAAGTAGACGAAGTTAATGAACTCTTCTTGCTTGGAAACAAAGGAACATATGACGGAAGAACCAAGGAAGACATAAAAAGCAGATTAGCACAGATAAAGAGGGCATTCCTATCCAAAAGAAATAGACTAGCATCAAACATCGGTCTTAATCTGAGGAAAAAATTTCTGAAATTGTTCGTTTCTAGTACAGCATTACATCGTAGTGAATCATAGGCTGTGGCAAAAACCGAAAAAGCAGAGAATTGGAGCGTTTTAGATGTGATGGTACAGAAGGATGTCGAAAATTAGGGAGACTGATGTGATAAGGAGGAGGTTCTCTGCAGACTCTGTGAAGAAAGGCACATATGGAAAACACTGCCAAGAAGGAGGAAGATGATAGGACATGTGGTGTTGAGATACCAGAGAATAACCTCCGTAGTACTAGGAGGAGCTCCGGAGGGGGAGGGGGGGGGGAGAGGCGGTTGCAAGAATCGCTCTGAGATAAAAAGGTTAACAGCGTAGGAGAAATACATAGTGGACCACGTCAAACCAGTCAGATGATAAATGACTAAAAAACAGGAAGCCTTTCTGCATAGCTACTTTTTTGCGTTATTGACTCCTGCCAGTGATCGATGTTCTCCATTAGGCTATGATAATTCTCTAAACTTTGAAAATTCATTCCACGGTCAATATAGAGTGTGGTTGAAATTAAACTCTGGCTATGTGAGAAGCCCCCCTCCCCCCCTGAAAAAACGAGTGACCGTTGGAGACTGAAACATTGTGGAAATATTTGTAAGGACATGCGAAAGAGAAACAATGAATAAATCATGAATAGAAACACATTTTAATTTCCACATGAGAGGGGTAACATTTGTTAATTGCTACATTACAGGTTACAAACTAATCTGACGACCATCTGCACGCACGACAGCATGGAACGGTGCTAGAAATTGCTCTACGGCTGCCCGAAACAGGTCGGATGTTGCCTTTTACTCTCTCTATGATGATCTTCAACCTCCAACGTGTGTCGGTCTAACGTTGATAAACCCTGTTCTTCAGGTAACACCGCAGCCAGAAATCAAACGGGTCGAAACGTGGTGATCTCGGTGGCCTCGCAGTTTGAACGATTGCCCAATGATTCGGTTTCGTACCGCCCCACCCCTGTAGACCAGCACTCACATGTTGGCGAAGCAGATCACAATAACGTTTGCCGTTCATGCTGCGTTTCCTTGGTCCTTGAGGTCTGTGTTCTTCAAACAAAAATGGCACAATCCTGACCTGAGCCGTGAAACCACACCACACAGCGAGCCGTTCGCTATGCAGGGCAACTCCATGAACGCTCGTTGGGGCGACGATCCCCAGACGCGACAATTAAGAGTGTTCATTGCCCTAGGGAGCGTAAAGTGCTTTTCGCGATTCCGTAAAAGGTTCCAAGCCACATGTTGTCAACTTCAAGCCTTGCAAGAAATATAAGGGCAAAGGTTACTCAAATGTCTGCGTCTTGCAAAAGTTGTTGAGTAATGTGAAGCTTGCACGAATACCATTTCACATTTGTTCGCAGCACTTTTCGATAGGTGGACCAGGGAATGTTCAGCTGTCGCGGCACAGTTCAGGCACTGCTAGAAGATCGCACATCACGTCCAGCTTTCTCAGCCATGGCTACGGTAACTTCTTCAACAATTAGTGCCGTAATTGGCCTTCAGCCTGTCCCACGAGCAAGTCCCAAATCGTCAGTTAATTCGAACTTCCGTATCATGTTCTTTAAGCCTGGTGCGGAAAGAGACTATCTTAATATTCCTTTAAAGCCGTATTGCTGTTGTTTTGATCAAGCAGCTTTACGAGTAATGCCATACTCACTTTTTCCAGACCCCTTCGAATGTCTGCAGCTGTAGTCCACACTTACACTACTAATAACGTAAATCCTGCAGTGCACAGTATGAACATCATTCCTTTAAAATTGGGTACCAGTATGGTAAATACTTTTCCGCCCACACTGGCTCAAGTAATGAAAGTTTAACTATAACCATCCAGTATTTTCAGCTGTATTCTTTTCCTGCTCCACGCCAATAACCTTTTTTTCGTAGTTGTTAGTATCCACATAACAATTTCGATAAATACTGCCGCAAAAAAACACTTTATGTAGGCTATTTGTGTTCGTAATCCTCTGCGCTGGTCATCTTTCCTGTGTCTCTCGATTTTATTCCTTGCCACAACGGAAAAACCGTGAACATAAGCGACATGTTAATATATTTCTCTGGGTTACTTGTCTTGGTTTCTGTTATTATCATATTAAAGAATAACTTTATGGGCACATCTGCCTTGTTCTTACACATTGCTGATAAAAAGCTCTTTGTATAAACACACTGTAATTTTGAATTAAAGATACATTTTCTAGACATCACTGTTCGTCGTATTCGTATTCCATTATTAATCGAAATTGCTTTTCCTCAACACGGGATCATGCGCTCGGTTGACGTTATTACACGTGTTAAGTGTTGCATTAGCAGCGAATACGCTTCTTCCTTCGCCGACTGGCTGTCTGGGCGTGTCATCGACGACATACGTGGCATATAGCAAATGTGCGGATGTCTGAACAAATACAACCACTTTGTTTATTTTCAGACTCACATAAGGAATAGTTAACGTGTAAATATACATTAGAAGCGCTGCTGAGTTACCCTACACGTTAATCAAATGTTTACTATAGTTTTTTTAAATAAAGTTTATTTGGCAGATGTTGTAGAAATCCTTCAGACAGGTCCACCAAATGGCTTAAATGAACAGTAACACTTAATTTTTTCACAAAATGATGGTTTTTCATTTGCAGAAGTAGTGGGATGAGTGTATTGAAACTAATCGTTATTTAGATTTACAACGAGTCTAACTAATAATGCGAAATAGTAGCATTTCTATGTCTTTATACGTTGTCAAATAAACAGTCTGGTTTGGAAAGTTATAAATGTAATACTTCGTATTTAAGGTATTGTTGAATATTATTTTATTTTGCTGTTATCAAAATGAATAGATTTTACCTTTCACGTACGTTCATAGAGCATTACTCCCGAGATTTGTATGTCCCTGGGTCCTTTTTCAGAGGAACTGCGAACTAAGTTTAATATCCTCATTAAAGCACTTGAACTTTTGAAACAGCTGACGATGGTGAAAGTAGTATGTCCTGCGAGTACTGATGTACTGTGCATGTTGGTAGCAGGATTTGAGAGAATATCATCTTCCTCAGTTTTGCTGCAGTTCTCGTTTTCGATTCTGGAGCGATCATAATGGACGTTGGACGCAGTTGTTATTTATTCATACCATTTGGTAATGAAAATCATTAATGCAAGAGAGTCTGCGGGTGGATCAATAGTGAACGGCGAGTGAGCTGGGATGAAATCACTTAGTGCCGGCGACTGAACTACTGCTTCCTGACCAATGTCCGAATAGGACGATCCGTCTTTCTCATATAAAACTGAATGACAGTCCGAAATTGCTAACTCCATAATTCAGTGATAACATTTTCCTTGTGCTACTTACCACCAATCCTAGGCAAATGGACTTCTCCTCCCTGGGTAGAAGAGGATAGTGTCCTTTTCTTAAGCACACTGTGACCATGCTATTTACGTGCTTGAAGGTTTACTATGGTGTCCACATTGGGGAGATAATTTATGTTCCTAATTCATACATACTACACTTTTTATTTAGAAATGGAGGAATTAAGAGTGGTAAAGAACGCTCCTAAGTGTGGCATAAGCAATTAATACAATAAAAAAAGGAAAAATGTACGTCATGAATATATTTATTTGCATATCAAAACATCATTTTTGGGGCATTGGCGAACTTACAGTGGTTACTATATATCGCTTCCCCTCCCCCGCCCCCCCCCCCCCCCCACGCCCACCCGATTCATAGGTTGGAAATTGCGTACTACATTTGCATGTGTCTAATGTTAGCCATGTGTAAGTGTGAGAACCGACTGGCACAATTGACATTGTTGTTTAAACCGCCGGACGGGCTCTATGTGGAGCCTACGCCTCTCCCTGAATCTCGGAAGCCGCTTGCTAACGCGTACGGCTTTTTTTACATAAAATATTTATTTTATATCCGGAAAAAATTAACATCTCTTAAATGAAACAATTCATCTCCGAATAACGACTGCAACATACACCCTTCCGAATCTGATTGCTGTATTCATTTGTCGGTCTCCCTCTACGATTTTTTGCACCCACTCTTTCCACCAGTACTACACTGGAAAACCCTTCATGTCTCAGGATGTGTCCTACCATTCGATACCTTCTTTTGGTCACGTTGTGCCACAAATTTCTTATCTCCCTAATTCTAGTCGGTTCATCTTTATTAGTTACGTGATAGACTCATCTAACTTCCAACATTCTTCTGTAGCACCACATTTCGAAAGCTTCTATTTTCTATTTCTCGAAACAGTTTATCATCCATGTTTCACTTCCATCCATGGCTTCAGTCCACACGAAGACTTCCTAACACTTAAATCTGTATTCGATATTAACAAATTTCTCTCTTCAGAAATGCTTTTCTTGCCATTACCTTCATTAGTTATTTTGTTGCCCAAATAGCAAAACTAATTTCTGTTTTAAGTGTCTTGGTTCCTAATCTAATTCCCCTAGCCTCGCCTGATCTAATTAGACTACATTCGATTAACCTTGTTTTGCTTTTGTTGATGTTCATCTTATATCCTCCTTTCAAGAGAATGCCCATTCCCTTCAACCAGTTGTAAATAGCCTTTCACTCAATGTGTTTTATCGCTACTGCCTTCAGAATTTCAAAGAGAGTATTCCAGTCAATTCTGTCAAAAGCTTTCTCTACGTCTATAAATGCAGGTTTGTCTTTCCTCAGTGTCTTCTAAGAGACGTCGTAGATAAGCTTTGTGTCGTGCAGTCTTAAATTTCTCCGGAATCCAATCTGATCTTCCCCGAGATCGGTTGGTACCAGTTTTCCATTCTTCTGTAAAAAATTCGAGTTAGTATTTTGCAACCATAACTTATTAAACTGATAGTTCGGTCATTTTCACACCTGTCAGCAACTGCTTTCTTTGGAAATGGAATTATCACTTCTGCTTGCAGTCTGAGGATATTTCGCCTGTCTCATACATCTTGCTCACCAGATGGAAAGGTTTTGTCATGGCTGGCTCTCCCAAGGCTATCACTAGTTCTGACGGAATATCGTCTCCCGGGGGGCCTTGTTTCCACTTAGGTGTTTCAGAGTTCTTTCAAATCTTCTCTGAGTACCATATCTCCCATCTCATATTGAGCTACATCCACTTCCCTTCCTACAACGTTGCTTCAAGTTCAGCTGTCTTGTATAGACCCTCTATATAGTCCTTCCACCTTACAGCCTCCCCTTCTTTGCTTAGAACTGGGTTTCCTCCTGAGCTCTTGATATTCATACAGCGGCTTCTCTTTTCCAAAAACGCCTCTTTAATCTTCCTACAGGCGGTGTCTGTCTTTCCTCTGGTGAAACGTACTTCTAAATCCTTACATTTGTCCTCTAGCCATTCCTGCTTAGCCGTTTTGCACTTCTTTTCAATCTAATTTTTCGGAGGAAGCATTAGGCAACAACTGATCAGGGGAAAGGAATACAGTAGAAGACGAATGAATTGCTTTAAGAGATAAAATAGTGGAGGTAGCAGAGGATCAAATTGGTAATAAGACAAAGCCTACTAGAAATCCTTGGATAACACAAGAGATATTGAATTTAATTGATGAACGGAGAAAATCTACAAATTCAGTAAATGAAGCATGCGCAAGGAACATAAACTTTAAAAAATGAGACTGACATAAATGTATTCATTTAATATCCATATGAGAATTACCCCCCCCCCCCCCCCCACACACACACACACAAAGAACCATGGACCTTGCCGTAGGTGGGGAGGCTTGCGTGCCTCAGCGATACAGATGGCCGTATAGTAGGTGCAACCAAAACGGAAGGGTATCTGTTGAGAGACTAGACAAACATGTGGTTCCTGAAGATGGGTAGCAGCCTTTTCAATAGCTGCAGGGGCAGCAGACTGGATGATTGATCTGGCCTTGTAACATTAACCAAAACGGTCTTGCTGTTCTGGTACTGCGAGCGGCTGAAAGCAATGGGAAACTACAGCCGTAATTTTTCCTAAGGGCATGCAGCTTTACCGTGTGGTTAAATGATAGCGTCCTCATATGTAACATATTCCGGAGGTAAAATAGTCCCTCATTCGGATCTCCGGGAGGGGACTACTCAGAAGGACGTCGTTATCAGGAGAAAGAAAACTGACGTTCTACAGGTCGGAGCGTGGAATGTCAGATCCCTTAACGGGGCATGTAGGTTGGAAAATTTAAAAAGGAAAATGGATAGGTTAAAATTAAATATAGTGGGAATTAGTGAAGTTCGGTGGCAGGAAGAACAAGACTTCTGGTCAGGTGAATACAAGGTTCTAAATACAAAATCAAATAAGGGTAATGCAGAAGTAAGTTTAATAATGAATAAATAATAGGAGCGCGGGTAAGCTACTACGAACAGCATAGTGAACGCATTATTGTGGCCAGTAGTACCAATGTATAGGCCAACTAGATCCGCAGATGACGAAGAGATTGAAGAAATTTATGATGAGATGAAAGAAATTATTCAGATAGTGAAGGAAGACAAAAATTTTATAGCCATGGGGGATTGGAATTCGACAGTAGGCAAAGGAAGAGAAGGAAAAGTAGTAGATGAATATGGAATGAGGGTAAGGAGCGAAAGACGAAGTCGCCTGGTAGAATTTTGCACAGAGCATAACTTAATCATAGCTAACACTTGATTTAAGAATCATGAAAGAAGGCTGTATACGTGGAAGAGGCCTGGAGACACTGGAAGGTTTCAGATAGATTATATAGTGGTAAGACACAGATTTAGAAACCAGGTTTTAAATTGTAAGACATTTCCAAGGGCAGATGTGGACTCTGGCCACAGTCTATTGGTTATGAATTGTAGATTAAAACTAGAGAAACTGCAAAAAGGTGGGAATTTAAGGAGATGTGACCTGGATAAACTAAAAGAACCAGAGGTTGTAGAGAGTTTCAGAGAGAGCAATAGGGAACGATTGACAAGAACAGGGGAAAGAAATATAGTAAAAGAAGAATGGGTAGCTTTGAGAGTTTAAATAGTGAAGGCAGCAGAGGATCAAGTAGATGAAAAGACGAGGGCTAGTAGAAGGCTAACAGAAGAGATATTGAATTTAATTTACGAAAGGAGGAAATATAAAAAATGCAGTAAATGAAGCAGGCAGAAAGGCATACAAACGTCTCAAAAATGAGATAGACAGGAAGTGCAAAACGGTTACGCAGAGATGGCTAAAGGACAAATGTAAAGATGTAGAGGCATATATCACTAGGGATAAGACAGATACTGCCTGCAGGAAAATTAAAGAGACCTTTGGAGAAAAGAAAACCTCTTTTATGAATATCAAGAGCACAGACGGAAAACTAGTTCGAAGCAATGAAGGGAAAGCAGAAAGGTGGAAGGAATATATAGAGGGTGTGTACAAGGGCGCTGCACTCGAGGGCAATGTTATAGAAATGGAAGAGGACGTAGGTGCAAATGAAATGGGAGATACGATACTGCGTGAAGAATTCGACAGAGCACTGAAAGACCTAAGTCGAAACAAGGCCCCGGGAGTAGACAACATTCCATTAGAACTACTGAGAGCCAGCCATGACAGAATTGTACCATCTGGTGAGCAAGATATGTGAGACAGGCGAAATATCCTCAGACTTCAAGAAGAATATAAGAATTCCAACCCCAAAGAAAGCAGTTGTTGACAGCTGTGAAAATTGCCGAACTGTCAGTTTAATAAGTCACGGCTGCAAAATACTGACACGAATTCTTTACAGACGAATAGAAAAACTGATAGAAGCCGACCTTGAGGAAGATAAGTTTGGATACCGTAGAAATGTTGGAACACATGAAGCAATACTGACCCTACGACTTATCTTAGAAGATAGATTATGGAAAGGCAAACCTACGTTTCTAGCATTTGTGGACTTAGAGAAAATGTTTGACAATGTTGACTGGAATACTCTCTTTCAAATTCTGAATGTGGCAGGGGTGAAATACAGGGAGCGAAAAGCTATTTACAGTTTGTACAGAAACCAAATGGCAGTTATAAGAGTCGAGTGGCATAAAAGGGAAGTAGTGGTTGGGAAGGGAATGAAACAGGGTTGCAGCCTGTCCCCGATGTTATTTCATCCATATATTGAGCAAGCAGTAAAGGAAACAAAAGAAAAATTTGGAGTAGGAATTAAAATTCAACCTTACAGGAGAATTCGTCGCCATTCTAAGCAGACAGTTTATAAAACGGTCGAGAACATCGAGTTCGCCACGGCAGCTGGAGACAAGAAGAACCGCATACCAGTAAAGAGTGTTGCTGCCCATGCTCTCGTCGATGGACCTTGTGTTTTCTGTGGTTGTAGACTTAATTTTAGTATTGATATTAATGATACTTTTGATCATGGTAATGGTTGGCTCACTTTAGCCATTGTACGTGGAGGTACTGGAGTTCCTAACGTACCTGGACTTGAAAGTTTCATTGATAGAGACATTATTGCCTATCGTACCTACCATATGGCTGAACTTGCTAATAAAGACTTTGGTAAATCTGCTTATATGTCGCCTTCTGCATTGCTGATAGATGGATGTAGATGTAGATAGATGTAGAGAAAAAAATACTTTGAGGTTTTTCCATGACATTGTGATTCTGACAGAGACAGCAAAGGACCTGGAAGAGCAGTTGAACGGAATCGACAGTGTCTTCAAAGGAAGGTATAAGATCAACATCAACTAAAGCAAAACGAGAAGAATTGTATGTAGTCTAATTAAATCAGCTGATGCTGAAGGAATTAATAAGTTATCAGACAGGTAAAGTAGTAGATAAGTTTGCTATTTAGGGAGCAAAATAACTGATGATGGCCGAAGTAGGGTGAATATAAAATGTAGACTGGTAATGGCTAGAAAAGCGTTTCTGTAGAAGAGAAATTTGTTAACATCGAGTATAGATTAAGTGTCAGGATGTCTTTCCTAAAAGTATTTGTAAGGAGCGTAGCCACGGATAGATGTGAAACATGGATGATAAATAGTTTAGACAAGAAGAGAATAGAAAGAAGAGAATAAAAGCTTTCGAAATGTGATGCCACAGAAGAATGCTGAAGATTAGATGTATAGATTACGTAACATATGAAGAGCTACTGAACAGAATTGGGGAGAAGAGGAATTTGTGGCACAACTTGACTAGAAGAAGGGTTGGTATGACATGTTCTGAGGCATCAAGGGATCACTAAGTTAGTACTGGAGGGCAGCGTGGAGGGTAAAAATCGTAGAGGGAGACCAAGAGATGAATACACGAAGCAGATGCAGAAGGATGTATGGTGTAGTAGTTACTTGGAGATGAATAAGCTTGCACATGATAGAGTAGCATGGAGAGCTGCATCAAACCAGTCTCCGGACTGAAAACCACAAAAACAACAACAACGAGAATTAACATTACTTTCACGTTATAAGTAGGGTGAATATAAAATGTAGACTGGTAATGGCTAGAAAAGCGTTTCTGTAGAAGAGAAATTTGTTAACATCGAGTATAGATTAAGTGTCAGGATGTCTTTCCTAAAAGTATTTGTAAGGAGCGTAGCCACGGATAGATGTGAAACATGGATGATAAATAGTTTAGACAAGAAGAGAATAGAAAGAAGAGAATAAAAGCTTTCGAAATGTGATGCCACAGAAGAATGCTGAAGATTAGATGTATAGATTACGTAACATATGAAGAGCTACTGAACAGAATTGGGGAGAAGAGGAATTTGTGGCACAACTTGACTAGAAGAAGGGTTGGTATGACATGTTCTGAGGCATCAAGGGATCACTAAGTTAGTACTGGAGGGCAGCGTGGAGGGTAAAAATCGTAGAGGGAGACCAAGAGATGAATACACGAAGCAGATGCAGAAGGATGTATGGTGTAGTAGTTACTTGGAGATGAATAAGCTTGCACATGATAGAGTAGCATGGAGAGCTGCATCAAACCAGTCTCCGGACTGAAAACCACAAAAACAACAACAACGAGAATTAACATTACTTTCACGTTATAATGACAGCTCCACACGTCATGCTATTGTTTTATTTCTTTCTGAACGTAGTTGTATTTATTTTATAGCAATACAAGAATTAACATTACTCACACGTTCAGCTCATATATAATTTTTTTACAGTCTTCTTATGATGGAAACTCTTAACGATACAAATGTTTTCACTCAGTGGCACACAATTAGCAATATTATTAGGAATACCACACAACTGCAGACTCACTAATAAACTATTGCGCCTTTATTTTGCTGATGTTGCTACTCCAGTGTTTTAACTGAAATGCGGTTATTGGAGCACATTACCATAGCCTGGTAATTCTATACATGGGCTCACTAGTCAATTAGCAAACATACAATAGACTAAATTTAAAACTGTAACTGAGTCATGAAAGAAAAACAATTTACATGAAGCTCGAATTAGTTTCCTTTTCTTTTTAAATCACAAAAAAGAAGGAAAAAGTTAATTAGGGAAAACGTAATAACAGATTACCATACGTGAACGTTGACTTTGCGTACCGGTGTACTTGAAATATAACTCTGCAGCCAATCATTTTGTCTCATGAGAAAATATCATATACCTATAAATCAATCTGACAGTATGGGAAGCAAGCACAGCCCAGATACTTGTGGCTCACGAATAGACAACTATTAGGAATTGAGGACACTTCTGGTATTATGAGATTGTCATGTCACTCTGACTAAACTGGAATCCACTTGATATCGATGGTCAACGGCTACTGTTTAATATTCAAATGTAAAGAAGGACCGCAGTCAGTTGCAGAAATCTGTTATTTATTGCAGATCTAGATTTCAACGAGAACAAAATCACAGTCCTCTGTAACAGTCATCATCGTTGGATTACCAGAAGCGTCATATAGGCATAACCATGTCAGGACATAAACATGTGACAATTGACGCTAGTATTTGTTTCTACCATGTAACTGCTAGCCTTAGTTGCCGCATGATTATGATCTGACAAGTTTATGCCTCTTCTGGCAATACGCCGCTGATATTTATGTTATAGTCGAAATCTAGATCTGCAATAAATTACGGATTTCTGCGACTGACTGCGGTTCTTCTTTACAACTGGACATGTCATTCTCTTACAACTACTAACCACAGATTCTAATATTAGCCTTGTCCGACATCATCCGTGGGAAAGTAATGGAAAACTGCAAGGACTGGCATGTCACGTTACCAAGGACATCAAAGGTGCAACGAGTCTAATGCCTGACGAGATTTATATCTGTATAATAGAGATTAAGGACTAAACCCTTTCCTCATTATCTCTAGACGGCGAATTATTTAAATAATTTGGAGACATCCAGATTTTATCCTAATCCGCACATATTACTTTACTCCTTCTTAAAATCGTAATTTACTATGTATTACAACAATAAACAGCACAAGTACTCATGCTGGTTGCGGCTGAGGATGTTGAAACGTTTTCCACGTGCCATCACTTTCATTTCCTGGAGTGCCAGCTCATATGCTATATCGTGTAGTTTCCTCACTTCTTTTATGGAGTTGGAACCCGTAAGGCTGCCAAATTGGTGCAGCAAGTTTATATCCTCATTGTGTAGTCCTTTGTTCCAAGATTGGCCACTAGTATTAGCAGTTGCGGCTTGATTTACGAAATTCGACAATCCTGACATTTTTCGAGCCACAATTCTAGAGATGTCCTATCGAAATTCTCCATACTCAACGAATTTTCGTCCAACTTTAAATTTTGCTTACTATACGGACGGGTGTTCGTCACGCGATGTGGCTTAAGTATTATTCCTTCCCTGTTTACATATGACTAGGCCTGAGTTTATCATCACATCTCTATGGTCTTGTCTTTTATTCTGGTAAGAGTTTTACAAGTACTTGTTCTTCAGTGCGTTCTGCATATCACGTCGGTTTATCGTGTTTTATGTGTTCACTTAATATATTTCACTCTTCATCCTTTCAAATCCTACAGTTTCTTCCTTGTTTATTTCTCATTTCCAATTAAAATCAATTTTCCTACGTAATGATCCTTCCATTATGTAATTTTATCTACATTTTTCCATAATGCTCACAAATTCAGTGTTATGCATGCTACATTATCTTCGACGATTACGAGACGGTCATCCTCTCTAGATCACAATCTTTTCCCTATGTTTCTCTTATGCAGCTACATCAAGTGTCTGCCAAATGTTATGCTTATTAGTTTTTTTTAAATATTTTCCCTTTCATTCTCTGCCTTTCACAGCGTTCCTTGTTATTCACTGTAAATGTGACTGTCATAAATAAGAGTAAATAAACAATAGACACAACTGCAACAAGGCGAAGTGAAAAGAAATCAGCAGGTGACGGCAAACCGCCTCTCAAATCTTGCCTGCACCCAGCAAGGTAGCGCAGTAACCTGACGAGGAGGACAGTTTACGTCTCCGGCATCCAGATTTCATTTTTCCTTGATTTTCCTAAATATCTCCAGGCAAATGCCGGTATGATTCCTGTGCAAGAGCACGGCTGATTTCCTTCCCCGTCCATGCGACGATCCGAAATTGTGCTCTGTCACTAATGACTTCGATGTCGACGGGACGTTAAACCACCATCTTCTTTTTTAAATAAAGGAAACATGGTCCGCCGGCCGAAGTGGCCGTGCGGTTCTAGGCGCTGCAGTCTGGAACAGCGAGACCGCTACGGTCGCAGGTTCGAATCCTGCCTCTGGCATGGATGTGTGTGATGTCCTTAGGTTAGTTAGGTTTAATTAGTTCTAAGTTCTAGGGGACTAATGACCTCAGAAGTTGAGTCCCATAGTGCTCAGAGCCATTTGAACCATTTTTTGAAACATGGTCCAAACAGGATGCAAAATATTTATTGTCCGCGCTGTTTGCTAATTTCGACTGTTAGCCGTTTTCAAGCACTCCTCACAAGCCTCATGCTTCAGATCACACTTGACTAAACAGCCAGTACATATGTAAATGCAGACATCGCTTTCATGTGCTTGTGTAGCACTAATGCAAGCCAATATTGCACTAGATCACATCAATTAGTCTTCTTCCTTCCCTCTAGTCCCGCATGCAAAATTTTTTCCTTCTCTTACGGGCGGCTGGTGATTAATCATTCTCCGGAAATCTGCCGCAATTGTAACTTGGCTAAAATTCAGTTAACAACATAATCATATTTGAAGGGAAACTGCTGCATCAGTTATATAAGCTTAAAAACTGTTTGTTTTTCCACATTGGACTCGGCAATCTTCGAATCGTCTCTACATATCGAGCTAATAAATGACACGCTTTCTAAACTGCCAGTATCTTTCGTTTTTACGTCCATGTAATTTAACAGCCAGGAATAGAAGTAAACTGGTAATTATTTCTCGAGTTTTTCTAACTGACAATATTTTATGAACTCTGACAGGGGTCAGTTCATAGGTAAAACTGAACAGAGCTGCCTAATCGATCGAAGCAACAAAACCAGCAGAAAAATATAATAAAAGACGCTACTGACACGAATCTAAACCGACTGCTTTGCGCCCTCCTCACGATACTGATGGTTTTTAAGGAACACATTGGTTCTTCTAGATGATATGGCTTCAAGGCCATCCTGATATGCGTCTTCTGTAGCTCCACTACATCACTTCATGCGAATTTTACTTTGGGATTCGTTTCCTTTCCTATACTCGTCTAACCAAACTAGTTCTCTGCCTGTCTGTAAGGTCCAAGGCACGTTAACGCTAAGCGTCCTCGAAAACAACGTGAAGTAAAACAAGGAAAAACGACAATGGGAGAGGAGAATGCACGAGACAAGATGGAACAGAAAAGTTTGATAAACAGAAAGTTGTGTCGTCTGTTTAGCTCGAAATGCAAATGCCTATGTTCAGGTATTAGGCACAAATTCCGTGTAGCCACTGATTGAACTACAATAATTTTTTTTTAACATAGCAACCGCTGTGGATTCTCTGCGAATAGGAAAAGGAACGGCACCTCTTACACTGAACGATTTATCCACTTTATGGGAAAAAAACTAGGGTCCTGTATTATACTTTCACTGTCGAGAAAACGACCAGATGGTTACGATCGCGAGAGTGAGAGTAAACCAGAGAGATCGGCGCCGGCTACATGTGTGTGTGTGTGTGTGTGTGTGTGTGTGTGCACCTTGCTGAGGCCTCTGAAAGTCGTTAACAGCTGCGTAGAAAGCTGAGTCCGGCCGCGTACGCACTCACGCCATGAGAAATTATTTCCTATGTATGAAGCCCTACTTCCGTCTGGCGATCATAAAACACTGACGAGAAATAGGACTCATTAACTTGAGGTACATGCAAGGGGAAAGAGGACACCTACCTTTCAAGTGTGTTGTCAGCTGTGAACAAGGACAGACCAAGTAATAACCTTAACGTACCAAATGTGTTTTACCAGTAACTTTTCTGAGTGTCTACCACAAATGAGGGGTGATTATCAAAATCTATCACATGACAGTTTCGGTTAGCTATACGAAACTCTACCGTATGCTGAAATGTAATCTTGCATAATTCAACCACTTGCTGCAACATAAAGCTTTTCAAATCCTGCAACGTGAAGAGAAATACTTGGTTTTTTTCCATTTCAAAACCCACAACATGTATGCAATAATAATGCTTCACGCCAGATCACGTTTTCATAAATGTTAACTTTAATAACATACATATATCCTATAATGTTACTCGTTCCACATGATTTCGCTAAAAGCATCGTTAAATAATCTATTAAGCATGAAACTACCTAACTAACCACTCTCGCTGCCTTGCTTCTATGGTGCTAGAGCAAGCATCAGTAAGTCTTCTGCGAGCTATAGTTGTGAGTAGTGAGTGTGTTTATAGCCAAGATGGTGAGAGCGGAAACCGCTACACAATGCAGTCCAAACGAAACGAGGAAAGACTCTCGACCATCATATCCAAAAGAAATGCCAAGCATGGGCTTCTTTGCATCCACACCCATCGCTATTTGGCATTCCTATTGGAGAGAGGCAAAGGTGGTTGACCTGTAGAAACAGTTGGTGAAACATTTTGGTGCGTAATGGGAGAATGAGGCTCGTCTGCAGTACTCAAAACACGTGATTGAAATCAGCAAAGTGATTCAAAGGGTGAATACATATGTGGATGACGAAATGTGTGAGCAAAGACCTGCAGAAAAGAACCATAAAAACATAAGCATTGATTTGGCGGGTAAAAAATAAAAATAAAAAAGGTCTATTCCTTAATACTTAAACTTATATAAGCTCTTACGTTTTCACATTGTTAATCAGAACAGAATAAAAATAATATAATATAGCATTATGTTATTAATTATGAAATCCATACTTGCTCTAAGAATGCTGTAACACATTGTTCCCTTCAATTTGAATTTCAAAATTGACAACGTGCAAAACGAAATACACAAATTTCTTGACATCAGTGGCTTCAGATCTTCGTATATTCTAGATACTTATACAGATCACGAATGGTAATTAATTGACCAAATTTAAACTTTGTAGCCATACTAATATAAAAGTTAAACGTTTTTGTCATTTTTCTTAGAATGTTAAAGTCACGTGGCAGACACTGCAACTGAAGCCCTCGATTATGTTTTTATTACTTCACATATGACGTTACACTGGTGCGCCTGTTCCATCGATTTGAGCTCCTATATGTTTATGATGAAATGATGCAGTGTCAAAAAAATGGTTCAAATGGTTCTGCGCACTATGGGACTTAACTTCTGAGGTCATCAGTCCCCTAGAACTTAGAACTAGTTAAACCTAACTAACCTAAGGACATCACGCACATCCATGCCCGAGGCGGGATTCGAACCTGCGACCGTAGCGGTCGCGCGGTTCCAGTCTGTAGCGCCTAGAACCGCTCGGCCATCACGGCCGGCATACGGTGTCACAATGTTTGATCAGTGCAGATGATCTGAAGACGGTAACTGAAACTTGCCGAAACTAGTCGTCTATAGCTAGATATAGTTACTGAGATCTAGGCAAATAAAACTTATCTAACAAGGAGATTATATTTTTCATAATACGAGATGGCTCTCGCGCTGGTAGTGTCCGATAACCATGTTTATTTTACGCTGAGAGTAGGTGCCGCATATCACGCACATGGATGTTGGAATTCTCCCTGTTTAACGTTCAGATACAACCAGAACATGAGAGGAGTACAAACTATCATGGCTAGGGCCTGCAAAGATGTCGTGCGTAGTCATCTGGAAAGAGCCATCCAGTATTCAGTTGAAGGGATGTGAGGTCACCAGGAAGCACATCAAGGAGAATTTCCAGTGGAAAGACCGCTAAAACTAACCAGTTACACTTTCTTATCTACACCCTCGGCTGTACTCCGCCTGCCACAGTTCGCCAAGTACGACACGTGGTTCGGATTCCACGTTGAACTGTAGGACCCTTTTCCCTGGTTGGATAACTGGGATATATTAAGGATATTGGAGTTACCGGAATGGCATCCAGTCGAAAGACTTGCAACCGGCCGTTGAGCCTCACGAAATTATTACTATTATTATTATTGTTACCGTTCGCTGCTTCCGCTCCTGGTGTTGTTGCATCATTACGACCGACGTACTGCAGATTGTCGTGTAGATCAAAATTTGATTTTTTTCCGGAATTCCAAAAAGAAGACTTTTTACTTTTTTTAAATTATTTGCTAAGTAACTGTGCGAAATAGTATCGAAAGCTTTCAGGAGATCAGGAGGTACTGTATCAACCCGGGCTCTGCTATCTAAAGCCTTCTGGACATCGTGAACGAACAAAGCGAGCTAGTTTGTCCGAATTTCATATTGAACTGTGTATTTTCTCATCTTTTCAGAATACCAATGCAGCTCTTCAACCACTGAGACTTGCTCATTTGGAACATTGGTGACAAGATGCACTTCGTTGAATACTTTGCTGCAGAGCAAGAGATTTCATTCAGGATGCAACCTGAAGAAAGTAAGCGATTCACTCTCCTTGGTACGACTGTGTAACTCAATTTCTCATGTGCGTAATTAATCCTGGATTTCAAAATAAATTCGTCCCGAATAGTTCACGGATCGTGTCTTGGCATAAACAAAGCTATATAAAAAATGGATGATTTATGTATTTCGTCAACCAGTTTCGGCAGGTGCAATCCGAGCAGGGTGGCAATGTCTGATGCCAGAAATGTTTTCATAAATACCAGATTTTGCTGAAGACCGAATGCATGTTCTGAGGATGTTTTTATCTGGCATTCGGTAGAAAATGGCTAGTGATGGTGACGATAATAATATTGACAAGGAAACCTTTGACGGCGAGGTTGCAAAGCGCCAACAATTTATACGACATTCAACGCCCCAAATGTTATCTACCATTTAACCACAATATTGACTGCTTATGGCAACAGGGGCGAGGTTAGAGGTATCCAATGATGCGCATAGGATGAGGCTATGGAGCGTAGTTGAACTAGTTAGTCAACCAGTAGCTCACAACAGTGGTGCTGATACAAAATAGATAGAGCATTGATAAACAAAGCAAACATTGCATTATATCTACAACAACAGTTGCTGAAGTTGACATTTCCTCAGAAAGGTTCACAAAATAATTCGCAGATCAATTATTAGCGTTTCTGTAAAACGGGTCAGTGGAATGCGCATTAAATTGTGTGCGACATAGACTTCAGTGATTTCAAGGGAAGCAATGGATGGCTGCATAACTTCAAACAACCCTACAGAATTGGAAAATGTAAGATAACGAAATTTCAAACAACTCCGATCAATCGGTATTTGAAGAGCAAATACAAATCAAAGGAACCCTGGAAATTAGAGGTACCAGGAGAGATGTATCAAGATCAACTGATATCAATGCCTTAACGCATCCGTACACAATTATGCCTACTGTTAATTTGGATGGTAAATTGCCTGGAAAGTTATTTAATGTACTGCGAGAGGTTGGAGGTGCTGTGCCGCCTACCATTGTTTCTCGTGTACGTGATCTTGCAAGGGCAGTACAACAAGAAACAGTGGGAAAGTGGTTGTAAGAGAACTACAGGACTGGTTCGAGCTTGCTGTTGGCCAGTAGATGGTCAAAATAACCTGCTTTTGCCTGATTCCTGATCCGAGTATAAAAATCCAAATCCTTTGGGGCAAACTATGCCTCTCGAAAAGCGGAAAAGCATCTTGAAAACCTGAAACCAATAGATGGATGTTTGTTTCTTCCGTGCCTATAAAACATTATCGTCCTATCTGCAGCTACGCATTAAAGGCTAGCCCCTTTCATGGTAAGCTCCACTTCAGACTGTTTTGCATTCAGGCACAAGCCATTACACTCCATTAGTTCTCATCCACATGATTCCATATGCATTCTTTAAAAATGGATACCTAGCTGAACGTTTTGCACGATTTGTAACTCCCAAAGAGTTCGCTTTCGATCCTGATAAACCTTTGTGATCACTGTGGCGCGCGATTTTTCATACGGTGTTCATGGTGCAAGTTAAGGGTTTGTTTTAAACATTTATTGAATCTCGACAATGTTCATTTTGTGAACTGTAACACATACATCCCGCAGAAGGTGATATCTTCACCTCCCGGACGCTTATTTTCTGTCGCCCTCCTGTTGCACATAGTGAGTCATTAGCAGCTAATATTTTTTATGTCACAATTGTTAACATGACACGTTCAAATGAGTCTTACTAAAGACTGAACTTGAGACCTCGCACTCAAGGGGTTCCTTGTCAATATACACTCCTGGAAATGGAAAAAAGAACACATTGACACCGGTGTGTCAGACCCACCATACTTGCTCCGGACACTGCGAGAGGGCTGTACAAGCAATGATCACACGCACGGCACAGCGGACACACCAGGAACCGCGGTGTTGGCAGTCGAATGGCGCTAGCTGCGCAGCATTTGTGCACCGCCGCCGTCAGTGTCAGCCAGTTTGCCGTGGCATACGGAGCTCCATCGCAGTCTTTAACACTGGTAGCATGCCGCGACAGCGTGGACGTGAACCGTATGTGCAGTTGACGGACTTTGAGCGAGGGCGTATAGTGGGCATGCGGGAGGCCGGGTGGACGTACCGCCGAATTGCTCAACACGTGGGGCGTGAGGTCTCCACAGTACATCGATGTTGTCGCCAGTGGTCGGCGGAAGGTGCACGTGCCCGTCGACCTGGGACCGGACCGCAGCGACGCACGGATGCACGCCAAGACCGTAGGATCCTACGCAGTGCCGTAGGGGACCGCACCGCCACTTTCCAGCAAATTAGGGACACTGTTGCTCCTGGGGTATCGGCGAGGACCATTCGCAACCGTCTCCATGAAGCTGGGCTACGGTCCCGCACACCGTTAGGCCGTCTTCCGCTCACGCCCCAACATCGTGCAGCCCGCCTCCAGTGGTGTCGCGACAGGCGTGAATGGAGGGACGAATGGAGACGTGTCGTCTTCAGCGATGAGAGTCGCTTCTGCCTTGGTGCCAATGATGGTCGTATGCGTGTTTGGCGCCGTGCAGGTGAGCGCCACAATCAGGACTGCATACGACCGAGGCACACAGGGCCAACACCCGGCATCATGGTGTGGGGAGCGATCTCCTACACTGGCCGTACACCACTGGTGATCGTCGAGGGGACACTGAACAGTGCACGGTACATCCAAACCGTCATCGAACCCATCGTTCTACCATTCCTAGACCGGCAAGGGAACTTGCTGTTCCAACAGGACAATGCACGTCCGCATGTATCCCGTGCAACCCAACGTGCTCTATAAGGTGTAAGTCAACTACCCTGGCCAGCAAGATCTCCGGATCTGTCCCCCATTGAGCATGTTTGGGACTGGATGAAGCGTCGTCTCACGCGGTCTGCACGTCCAGCACGAACGCTGGTCCAACTGAGGCGCCAGGTGGAAATGGCATGGCAAGCCGTTCCACAGGACTACATCCAGCATCTCTACGATCGTCTCCATGGGAGAATAGCAGCCTGCATTGCTGCGAAAGGTGGATATACACTGTACTAGTGCCGACATTGTGCATGCTCTGTTGCCTGTGTGTATGTGCCTGTGGTTCTGTCAGTGTGATCATGTGATGTATCTGACCCCAGGAATGTGTCAATAAAGTTTCCCCTTCCTGGGACAATGAATTCACGGTGTTCTTATTTCAATTTCCAGGAGTGTACTTGTGACGTAGCGACACTTATAACTCTTTCTTTACCTCCTTTATAAGACGCTTTTCCAATATCTGTGAAAATTCTAACAGATACTCTAGTGCATTTATTTATTTATTGCTTTGTACGAACACCTGAGAATCTTTCATTAGCCGGAATAAGGCGATACCGAACAATGTTGTTATATGGTACAGAGAGATACTCGAACAAACTATTATTTAAAAAAAATATGTTTGTAAGTGATTAATCGTAGGGAATGACCGAGTTTCATTACGCTGCAGTATGAGCTCTGTTTAATTACGAGGAGCGCAGTGGCGTGAGGGCGAATGTAATCACATTTCGTTGAGCGCGACGCATGTGTGTGGCCGCGAATCGGGAAACCTCGTTACAACTAATTTGTCAGCGAATCTGTGCGACACGGCAAATGGCGTGTTCATTAATGCGTCCAGCGAATGACGGCTCGTTCTCCGCGATGGCAGAAACTCGGGGAGGATAGTGTGCCATGGCGTCGGCCAAGTGAACACGACTTCCGAAAGTTCGCAGCCGCAAACGTATTTATAGTGTGAGAAATGTGGCTAATGCCTGCTTTTCGAAACTGAGGTTCTGGAAATCACCAAGTTTCTTACATGCCCTTCCATAACAGTACTCTGCTGTAGGAATAGCGGCTATCGTTCAAACAACCGGTTTTGGTTAGATCGGGTTTTCTGAGCGCCAGTTTAAGCGGGCTAGTAAAACCGCTCAAAACAAAATGATTTTCCGGTTTTTATTGCTATTATTTCCTGTAATAAACGTAGAACTGTAAAAATGCTTGACAATTTTTGTCTCCCTCAGTTTTAAGATACAGAGAATCGAAATATTAAATTAAATAGGCAAATAAAAGAAAAAATAGTCCGTTCATCATTCGCTGCTTTCCTCGAAAAGTGATAAGTGGTTAACTACCACAAAAAATCACCTGTACTCTCCTTCTGACCGTAATTTTTTGAAACTTTACTCAAAAATCATGTGTTATCTGGGATTATACCACTATGAGGACTTAACGAATAACCAGTGCTAACGGGATGAAAAACATTATTTTTCCTGTTAATTTGTTCGTTTTGAAGGACTGAAAGCAGACAGATGCATGTTGTGTAGGCAGAGGTAGAAGATCCGATGCTTTGGTCTCGGTTATAACAGTTGTCTTTATTTTTTATTAATAACGGTAAAGAAACGAGATACGAGGATTATTCGGAAAGTAAAGAGCGATTGGTCGCGAAACGAAAACCACAGTGAAAATCCGATGAAGTTCTGTACAGGTGTGTTGGGCAGTGTCTCTAGGATGCCCGTGTATCGCATTACGTCGTTCTTTTTAGTTCTGAGCACACATTGAGTACATAAAAACACCTAGAACAATAGTATCTCCCGCCAAGTACGAGGTTCTGGTGAGAAACTTCGCCTGAAGCTATGCATAACTGTCGTACGGTTTCTTCTTCAAGACAATTCTCAGCCGCATTCTGCTGGGGTAATGAAGAAGCTCCTGCATTGTTTTCAATTGGAAATGCTTGATAACCCACAATACAGCCCGTAATTGTCTCCCTCTGAGTTTCATCTCTGCCCACATGAACAGTGGGCTATGAAGACAACATTATGGCACAGACAACGGGCTGTAGGCCAGCGTACAGAATTGGCAGAAAGTACTGACGGCTACCTTCTATAACGGGGGTATTGGAAAGTTGGTACAACGCTACGACAAACGTCTAAGTCGAATCGGTGACTATGGAGATAAGTAGCTGGAAGTTATAGCTAACTGTTGCAAAGAAAACAGTTTTGATTTTCACTGTGGTTCCCATTTCGCGACCTTCCGTTCCTTACTTTCCGAATAGCTCTTGTGTCAGATAGGCATAGTGCTAAAATTATTCGTTTTTAAACAAACGTTTTTAAATAACAAGTATTTTCTATTCGTAAAATTTGTATTGCTTTGAAATATTAAGGTATTTCGTGGTAAACTATGAATGAAGTGTTAAGTTTTACATTTTCTTCTGATGTTATGTCGCAAGTTTGTTGTAGCTCAGCTCGTCTTTAATGTTTTAAATCAAATAGAACATTGTACTTGACTGATAACGCACTTCGTAAAATATTTCCAGGATATAGATGGTGCATTCTGAAATACAAATGACGTCCGACTACTCAACTATTATAGACCAGGTGGGGCAAGTCCTACACACTGCACGTGCACGCGTACCATGTTTTGGGCCACGCTGTTGTTCTTTTCTGTCGGCACTGTTATTAAAATAGCACTGATCGCTTTTCCCCAATTTTCTATAATCACGCAATATTTCAAATCAATACAAATTTTACTGATAAAAATTACTCGTGCTTTAAAAAAAATTGTTTAAAAACGAAAAATTTTAGTGTTATGGCTAACTGATATTTCGGTTTTTTACCCGGTTATTGCCGGCCGGTGTGGCCGAGCGGTTCTAGGCGCTTCAGTTTGGAACCGGGTGACCGTTACGGTCGCAGGATCGAATCCTGCCTCGGGCATGGATGTGTGTGATGTCCTTAGGTTAGTTAGGTTGAAGTAGTTCTAAGTTCTATGGGACTGATGACCTCAGATAAGTCCCACAGTGCTCAGAGCCATTTGAACTATTAGGAACCCGGTTATTGTAAAAAATAATAACACCCGCTATAATCGAAACCAAATAATTACCGAAAAATACCGGTAATTCAGAATTAAAATATCAGTATCGTTATCGGTCAGTTTTTTCCCATCCCTACTCTGCTGAGGACTGTATGGCGTTTGGCACAGGAAGTACATTACACTAGTATCGCCCCCATTTTTCCACTTACAGTCGTGAGTGGTATGCAAAAAGAATCATTGCT
This sequence comes from Schistocerca serialis cubense, assembly GCF_023864345.2. Lineage (NCBI taxonomy): Eukaryota > Metazoa > Arthropoda > Insecta > Orthoptera > Acrididae > Schistocerca > Schistocerca serialis. The sequence continues at coordinate 410,918,041 of NC_064641.1, read as the reverse complement.
ATTTTTTATCTTCCCGATGGCGGATGGCACGGAGTTCGTTGGTTCTAAGAAAGAGAAAAAAAAATAATGTGAACTACTCGTAGTACTTAAGTAACTCCTTTTACTTAATGTGAGTGAAAGAAAGTCAAGAATTCAATCCGTGGCGTGTCGTTGAGAGAGGTCGGTTCGTCATACACAATAACAGAGGCTACCGATAACTCTCTGAGTACACAGGCAGAAAACGTAAAACTTAACACTTCATTTATAGTTTACAATGAAATAACGCAATATTTCAAAGCAATACAAATTTTAAGAATAAAACTTTCTCGTTATTTAAAAACCTTAACAGAGACTAGCATAGAGCGGTGTAGTGTTGTTTCAGTCATCCCCATGGTAGCTCTGGCCACGATAGCGCATGTGCACTATTATCACTCAAGCCAAAATTTCTATAATTTGACCCGTGGCCATTACGTGAGATGTGTGTTGGGGGAAGAGAAATATTTCTTGATTCGCACTGGAAAGTGGACTCCCTTAAATGTTGGAGAAAACTCTCCTCGATACACATTTCTTGTAGCTTTTCCTATTGTATTGTACTAAGCATCCTGTCACAGTTTTGCACTGCACTGATTACACAAACTCGCGACAAATCGGGCACCTGTTCTTTTAGTTTTTTCTGTCTTCCTTTAATCCAGCTTGACACGAGACCTCGGCCAACGAATGGCCCTCAAGAACTAGTCCAACGAGAGTTTTGTAAGCGGCCTCCTTCTTCTGTGAATTACATTTCATAACATCTACATCTATGTCTACATACATACTCTCCAGGCCACCGTATGGTGCGTGGCGGAGGTTACCCAATACCACTAACAGTCATTTCCTTTCTTGTTCCACTCGCAGAAACAGCGAGGAGAAAACGACTGTTTATATGCCTCCCTACGCGCTCTAATATCTCTAATATTATCTTCGTGATCCTTGCGCGAAATGTGGAATCGTTCTGCAGTCAGCCTCAAATTCGGATTTCTACATTTTCTCAGTAGTTCTCCTCAAAAAGAACGTCACCTTCGCTCTATGGATTCCCATTTAAATTCCCGAAGCATCTCCGTCAAACTTGTGTGGTCTTCGAAACTGTCGGTACTCAATGTCTTCCTTGAATCCGACTTGGTGCGGATCCCAAACACTCGAACAGTACTCAAGAATAGGTCACACTTGCGTTCTTTATTCGAACTCCGTTACAGATGAACCATACTGTCCTAAAACCCTACGAATAAATCGAAGTCTACCATTCACAATCCCTAGTACAACCCTTACGTGATAGTTCCATTTCACATCGCTCTGACATGTTAAACCTAGGTATTTAACCGATTTGGCAGTGTCAAGCAACACGCTACTAATGCAAAATTAGAAAATTAGGGGTTTGTTTTTCCCACCCATCTGCGTTAACTTTCAGTTTTATGCATTTCAAGGTTGCTGTCATTCATCACAGCGACTAGAAATTTTGTCATCCTGTATCGTCCTAGAGCCACTCAACTTCGGCGCCTTTCCCGAACACCATACCATCATCAGCAAACAACCGCAGACTGTTGCTTACCCTGTCCAAATTATTTATGGTTATACACGATAACGGTTGTAGTAACGTGAACATTTTGTTTCTTTTCCACACAGAAGGATGTGTTGTATCTAATCTATTTACAGATATACGTTTTACAAAGTTAGTGGCGTGAGCGAGGGAGATAACGGACGAACAGCCTGGCGCTCATTTGGGGACACAAGGCACTCAGTTTCGTGGTGGGCTGTCTTCTTGGGACAGGAAGTTACAACGGGGATGTGTGGTTCAAACTCGGCCAAGAATACTAAGATGATGACTGTCATAGGCCCGTGAAAAACCGACGTTACCAAGAAACCTAGAAGAAACTAATTGTTCTGTTGTTACTGAACATACCTACAAGATTAGCTGGGTTGGCAATACTGGCGGAGTCCACTGCACCATAGTCCCTGAAGCCAACCGCTGAGAAAAGCCAACGGTTTTTGTCGTCGACCACTGGGAATGAGCAGACATGTCATACGAGCGTCTGGGAAAAACAAGATCATCTGATTAAAAGGTTATTAAAGTAAATCGCACCTTCAACGCCAAATAATACCAAAGTTCCATGATGACTGTCGGAAATGCCATACACATTTACTGGCTATCCGACAACAATCTCGTCCTACGCGACATCGGAACCCACTCATCGCTTAGGTCATCGCCGCCACGGCAACACAGGCTGCAGTATGCAGGCAAACTGTCCGTGCGTAGAGAAACACTAGCGCAGTTGTTCCTCTGATTTCTTCCACACTCAAAGGAATTTTCCATCTTTTTCTCATCAGAGCTTGTGCATTTAAATTCATTAAGAATGTATGTAGTTTTTACCAGACACGTTACGTGCACAGATTTTTTTCGCATGACCAACCCAAATAACAGATTTTGCGTTTCTGTTCCCAACCACCTTGCGGCTCTAGAATCGATCCACGTGCAGAGCGTTACTGTTCAGCCCTCGGAGTAGAAGAGAACTGGTCCCCTTTCACGCAGAGCGTGTCTGTGAACACTGCCAATTAATATTCTTTCGGAAGAATTGTCGAGTAATATTAATCTGGCAACCGTCCTTAACTCATTTATTTCAACTAACTTACAACACTCAGCCAGTCGAAGTACGATAAAGATGCGAGCTATTAATTACGCAGAGGCAGAGACCGACTGGGTGGCGGTTCTTCAAATGGTTCAAATGGCTCTGAGCACTATGGGACTTAACAACTGTGGTCATCAGTCCCCTAGAACTTAGAACTACTTAAACCTAACTAACTTAAGGACATCACACAGCACCCAGTCATCACGAGGCAGAGAAAGGCGGTTCTCCCGTAGGATCCTTCCCATCAATCTGATTCTGGCATTTGTCTTCTCTGTGACTAGAGAGCCATTTTGCACTTCGTCGATCTGTGCAAGGCTCGTGTTGACAACACCAAGTCTCATCACCAGTGATGATTTTTCCCAGGAAAGAACTGCCCACTTTTTTCACTTCATTTAAGTCGCAGTAGAGTCCACGCGTCATTGTTTTCATGCCGGAGTCAAGAAGTGTGTGATAAACTTTACACCCACTTTTCTCTTCTTCAGGACAATCTAGAGAATTATTGAACACTTGGTTTAGAGATGTTGCTCCATTGCGATTTGTGACAACAACGTTGGCACAATACGACCGTAAGTGCACTACTTAACACTGCCTACTCTCAGTTGACAGGTCTAACGCACATCTGTTGTCTGTTGTTTATAGTTGCTAGTTTGAACTGCCACCGTAGTTAACTGGGCTGGGGTCGCTTACTCGCCAGCCCAGTACTTTTTGGACGGACGATGCAGCCAGCATCGTACTTCAGGAGCCCACTAGATGAGGCTCCCCACATGAGTGTAGGACAGTCGATCGGAGGTGCGGCATGGAGTTCTGTGAAGCGCCGGAGTGCAAGAGACACAATTAATAGTTATTTTTTCCGTGAGATTTACCACCACTCTGTCATCTTCCGAGTGTGACCTGGCGGCGGCCGTGCTGAGCTGCACTGCACAGAGACGCAGCTTATCACATCAGCGCCGGTGAGAAATCAGCTGGCGCAGGCGTTGTCTGGGGTCAGTGTTGCGGTCCTGTCGTAGGATGATACGGATGGCAGCGCGGCTCTACAGCGTGCGTGCCTATGGACGTCTGCCGGTGCCTCAGCGCTCTTGTTGAGTGAAACTGCGCTCAGGCTCTGTCCATAATAGACATTCCCCTGTTGTCGGTTGTGGAGATGGCTTGGGGGAAGACCCGTCAGCGACATGAAGGACAGCCCGAGAGGCGGTCTCAGCTTACAACTGGTAAGGCGGCTCTTGTTCTGCCCGGGAGTGGTGGCACAGTCGCCCTGCTCCCAAGGAATGCAGCTTGAAGAGTTGAGTTCCCTCCATAGCCGGATGGCTGCAGACCCGTAGCAGTGGATTCCAAGCTGGTGTTGACACTGTCGTATTTACCAGGTCATCCTGCAACTTTCATCGGTAACTGTGATGCAGATGAAATGGCCAGATTCTCACAGTGAGTAGAACGAAGGCGAGGATCTTACAGCAGTCGACGACGTGATTCTCCCCGCACTGGTGACCAAATGTGCTGCCGTTTCCTGAGTCTGTCAGCGCCCTTGGTTAGCCTAATATTTAAGTTCAGGACTTCAGTGTGTTCCCTTAAGCAAAGTCTTTCGAGTGAAAGAACGCAGGTCTGTTACAGAACAGCGTTGTGTCTGCTCTGCACTGTCGTCTAATACTAAGTGCTGAATCAGGTGTTCCCGACGTTCTCTCTCGCACACTCTGAGGCAATGCGCTCAATTCTTGTATGGACTTCAGTTCGCCGAGTGCTGGCATTGGTTACGCCATCATTGCCTTCTCAACAGGCGTTCTCCACCCACAACGAAAACTGCCCATCGCACCTCCCTCAGATTTAGTGGTAAGAGGTCCCAGTGGACAGCCCGTCAAAAACTGAACACAGATCAAGCATGAAAACAGGAAGAAGGTGTACTGGACTGTGAAAAGAAAACAGTGGACGGTCCAGCAACAGGAAGTGCAATATACAGGAGCCATGAAGAAAAATGTGATCGTGGTTAAACAGTTGGCCGTCAGCGACGGAGCGGCGAGGACATGTGCCTGCCGTTCGGTCGGTCTAGTGGCGTACTCGAGTTTGTCTACTACTCGCAAGCGCGAGACGCTTACTATAAGCTCATTGAAGTAACATGAAGAAATCATCTCGCAAGAACACTATCAAGATCACGTTCCCCGCCGAATATTCAAGACCACGAGCAAATGAAGCAGAAACTTTCTTACCTGATACAATACGTCTAGGTCCGCCGGACATAATTGGTATTCACTTTTCGTTCACGACCAGCGTAGTCAGTGTTAAGATGATTAACAAAAAAGGGTGGTTACCGGCGCTGCCGACAAACTCCAGTTTAGGCACTTAAATGGTTCAAATGGCTCTGAGCACTATGGGACTCAACATCTGAGGTCATCAGTCCCCTAGAACTTAGGACTACTTAAATCTAACCAACCTAAGGACATCACACACACCCATGCCCGAGGCAGGATTGGAATCTGCGACCGTAGCGGTCGCGCGGTTTCAGACTGAAGCGTTAGGCACTCAGATGGACCTATCGACGCTGTTACCATTGAACATGCAGGCCTAGGCATGAAGACCCTTCCGGTATTCGAGCCACCTTCTGAGGTGCCCGGATAGTCCGTTATCTCCACTTTTAAGCCGTACGGGACTGTCATTAGCTCATTAGCCACGTGGCTGATAGATTTCTACAACGTATCCTGTACGCAAAGGAGTAAAACAGATCAAAATCGAACTGACGAAGCATGTTGCTTCATACTTAAACATTGCCGGTTGTCGTGCAATTATCATGTACGACGGATAACCGCGCACATGCTCGGGATGTGCCCAGGAGGGTCATATTAGCTTTGATTGTTTTCAGCGGCTGATCACCCAGATTCCATGAGGAGAAGCGGAACGACATCTTTCCCTTTACTTATGCACAAGTGAAGGCAGCCACGACGTCCGGCGCACAAGTGGCGGCACTTGCGGCGTCGGGCGGTGGGGATCGGGATCGGTTACTACCGCAGACAGACGGACACGTTACTGATGAGGCACATACCGTCCGCTCTCTGCAGACGGAGTCGCCAGATAAACCCGAAAAGCAACTCCCACCGCACAACGACCGATGGACGTCGATCCACGAGCCAAGCTTTCCTCTCGGAAGGCGCAGAGAAGTCGGATCTACATTCACATTTTGACACGAAGGCGCACGTCCGGAAGATGCTTTCACCCCGCAAGCACAAGAAACGCCGACGGACGCCGTCTGACGACTGTCTCTTGCGGACAGATATGCACGATCGTACTGATTTAGACAGTGCCGAGGATGCTCGTGCTCCGGAGGCGTCGACTGACACTGCTCCCTCTTTAGGAACTCAGACGATGGGCTTTTCGACTCCTGGAGACCCGTTCGGAGATGGAGGGGGCGATGGAACACCATCGCAGCCTCGAGAAATCACAACAAGGGCCTTTTTGGTAACCGATGACGACACCGACGGCCTCTCTCCATTGAGTCGTGGGCGGACGATGTGGAAGACACATCGCTTACAGAAGAAGGGGAGTCACTCAATCTTCCCCATCTCCTGCGGACAGCATGATAATAGAGACATCGGCCGGTGTGGCCGAGCGGTTCTAGGCGCTTTAGTCTGGAACCACGCGACCGCTACGGTCGCAGGTTCGAATCCTGCCTCTGGCATGGATGCTGTTCTTAGGTTAGTTAGGTTTAAGTAGTTCTAAGTTACAGGGTACTGCTGACCTAAGATGTTAACTCCCTTAGTGCTCAGAGCCATTTGAACGATAATAGAGACGACAGGGCTGGCGTGGGGGTGACCAAACCCCAAACCCGTCGCCACGCCATACACTGATGACTGCCGCTGCCTTCGAGGGAGAACGACAGTCATATCGATTAGCGACGATTGACACCAGTACTATCCGGCCGCACGAAAAGTTGTCACTGTTACGCGACACACTTTGTGCGGCCGACATTGAAGTGGCCTTATTGCAGGAGGCTTCCGGGAAATCTTCGGATACACGATATGCATATCACACTCGTCGGATACGGACAGTGGCGTCGAAATACTTCTCAAAGAAACTTTAATAGCCACCGATATACGTTACCTAGCGAATGCCAGGGGCATGGTGTTTACTCTCCAAGGAATACTTCTCGTCAACGTTTAGCACCGTCCGGTGGCGTGAACGTTCGATATTCTTTACTGAGAAATTAATACAGTTATGTCAAAACAGGATAGATGATACGGTGATTGCGGGCGATTTTAATTGTACACCATCTCCCAAGGACCAAATTTCTCATAATTCACCATGCCCAGCACTCGGCGTTGTCATTCGCGAGTTCGGTTTGTTGTAGACACTTGGGGCATCATCTATGCTGATAGATAGGGCTTTATGCATTTTACGGAATATTCGTCCAGCGCAATTGAAAGGATATATACCTCCTGCTCTCTGAGGGATGCTGTCATGGCTGCTGAGTTGTGGCCATCAGCATTTACTGACCACACTGCTTACATCTGCTCCATCACGCTTCGACGCCAACAAGTGAGGCGCAGCCGCAGCCCGTGGAAATTTAACACAGCTCATCTGGCCTCACTGGAATGTCAAGCGGCAGTGGCAGAAACATGGAGACGGTGCCTACGGCGACGAGGAGCGTGTACGTGTGCTACACAGTGGTGGCTGGACTGTGTGGCCGAGCGGTTCTAGGCACTTCAGTCTGGAACCGCGCGACCGCTACGGTCGCAGGTTCGAATCCTGCCTCGGGCATGGATGTGTGTGATGTCCTTATGTCAGTTAGGTTTAAGTAGTTCTAAGTTCTAGGGGACTGATGACCTCAGATGTTAACTCCCATAGTGCTCAGAGCCATTTTTTTTTTTTTTTTTTTTTTTTTTTTTTTGGTGGCTGGACTGTGCCAAGCCGAGCCTAGCTGAGCTTTCGTCGTACCTTGAAGACTTCGTAGTGAAGCTTCGGCATGGAGGCCCAGCACTACACAATTCTACTACGCCATCCTCAGGTAGTGTTCCTTCACGGACCCATTACTGGACAGCCAGATGACTGTCCACCTAGCAAAAGCGAGCATTTTGACGTTGACACGTCAAACCATCATTCGCACATGTCAAGAAACGGTGAGAATCGCCAACTAACGGCCCTCTGTGTACCATATAGCCATGGAAAGAAAGCGCAGACACAGGACAGTGATCCATGAGGTGACGTCCATGAGATGGCGTCCGTCACGCCACGGAAAGAGACATAAGCAATGCATATTTTACCCATTATTCTCACTTTTACGCAGAAAAGATGTGAAAATTACCGAACTATCAGTTTAATAAGTCACGGTTGCAAATTACTAACAAGAATCCGTTACAGAAGAATCGAAAAACTGGTAGAAGCCGATCTGAGGGAAGATTGCTTTGGATTCAAGAGAAATGTACAAGAAGCGAGGCAATACTGACGCTACGCTTTCTCATAGAAGATAGGTTAAGGAAAGCCAAACCTACGTTTATAGCATATGTAGACTTAGAGAAAGCTTTTCACAATGTTGACAGGAACGCTCTCTTTCAACTCCTAAACGTGGCAGGGATAAAATGCAGGGGGCGAAATGCTATTTACAATTTGCACGAAACCAGATGACAGTTATAAGAGTCGAGGGGTATCAAAAGGAAGCAGTGATTGAGAAGGGAGGAAGACAGGGTTGTAGCCTACCCCCGATGTTATTCAATTTGTATATTGAGCAAGGAGTAAAGGAGAAACAAAAGAAATATTTGGAGTAGGAATTAAAGATCACGGTGAAGAGATAAAATCTTGGAGGTTTGCCGATGACATTGTAATTGTGTCAGAGACAGCAAAGGACTTGGAAGAGCAATTGATTGGAATGGACAGTGTCTTGAAAAGAGGATTTAATAGGAACATCAACAAAAGCAAAACGAAAATAATGGAATGTAGTCTAATTAAATCAGGTGATGCTGAGGGAATTAGATTACGAAACGAGACAAAGTAGTAGATGAGTTTTGCTATTTGAGAAGCAATAACTGATTATGGTCGAAGCAGGGAGGATATAAAAAGTAGACTGGCAATGGCAAGAAAAGCGTTTCTGAAGTAGAGGAATTTGTTAACATTATCGATTTAAGTGTCAGGAAGTCCTTTCTGAAAGTATTTGTATGGAGTGTAGCCATGTATGGAAGTGAAAAAAAAAATGTTCAAATGTGTGTCAAATCTTATGGGACTTAACTGCTAAGGTCATCAGTGCTTAAGCTTACACATTACTTAACCTAAATTATCCTAAGGACAAACACACACACCCATGCCCGAGGGAAGACTCGAACCTCCGCCGGGACCAGCTGCACAGTCCATGACTGCAGCGTCTTAGAGCGCTCGGCTAATCCCGCGCGGCTATGGATGTGAAACAAGGACAATAAACAGTTTAGATAGGAAGAGAATGGAAGCTTTTGAAATGTGGTACCACAGAGGAATGGTCAAGATTAGATGGCTAGATCACGTAACTAATGAGGAGGTACTGAATAGAATTTAGGAGAAGAGAAATTTGTGGCACAACCTGGTAGCATACATTCTGAGGCATCAAGGGATCACCAGTTTAATACTGGAGGGAAGCGTGGGAGGTAAAAACCGTAGACGGAGGCCAAGAAATGAATACAGTAAGAAGGTTCAGAAGGATTTAGGCTGCTGCAGTTACTCGGAGATGAAGCTTGAACAGGATAGAGTAGCCTGGAGAGCTGCATCAAACCAGTCTTTGAAATTAAGACCATAACAATAGCACGCGGAGAAGAGATCTGATCCAGAGATCATTACTGCTGCCGCTGGTTTGAAGCACGCAACGGTTACTCCGGAACTTCAACAGGAACTGCTATGACCAGTGACTGAAGAAGAAGTGTTGAATGCGATAGGAAAAGGGGCATCCAATGAATCACCAGGACCGAATGATTTATCCTGGGAGTTTTGTAGGACGTTCCAGAGACTATTGGCGCCGTGCTGGACCACTATAAGTCAAGAGCTCATGACACCAGAGGTGCAACTTACGGCTACATTTACGGACGGTATCATCCCCATCCGTTAACCTCGCAGAGGATCACGTATAACGGACTATCGACCGTTAATTTTGTTGAACTGTGATATGAAAATCAGACGTTTACTGGCAGCTCGAATTAGGTGCGTCGCGTAGCGGAAGCGCTGGCTGCGATAGATTTCAGTCAAGCATTTGATGGCGTCCGTCGCATGTACTTAACTGCTGTTCTTCAGACTATGCATTATCCTGGCGCTTTCGTCGAGGGGTACTTCGTCTCGTAAGTGGCGCAACATCGAAAGTGCTTGTCAACAATACTCTGTCATATATCTTGCAATTTCCGCCACTCTGTTAGACAAGGATGCCCTTTATCGACAATAATGCATGCTTTGGCAATACAATCTTTGTTGTGCGGTCTGCGACACCGCCTCACGGTTTTGTCTCTTGGTGGCTTCGTTTTAGGTTCACTGCGTATGCAGATGATCTGATGTTAATTCTTCGTGAGGAACATGATGTTCGCAGAGCCTTGGATTGGTTATCCACTTACGGTGAAGCTTCAGGGAGACGTATAAATGTACATAAATCGATGACTTTGAATACTGGCACTGGGACGACACCTGCAAGCGTCGCCCCACTCTGACTGTGCGATGAAATCTGCTGTCTTGGTATCGACATCACTGACGACATCTCATACACGACGACCCTTAATCTTGCAACAAATCCTGCTTTGGACCTTCATCAACGGACTGAATTTGTTAATGCCTATCAGGCGTCACGTATTCCGCATGTAGCGCAAACAAGCTCGGAGCGTCATGGCAAGAAAGGGGCGGACTTGGCCTCGTGAGTGTTCATGACTGAGCAGTGTCTCTGTACGTTAACATGCACCTCAAGCTTTGGCGACGATGCTCGACCAGCCTCACGTGCTTACTGATGGAGGCTCAGCACCATATTCCCTTGACACTCCGGTGACTCTTACTGAGATACCGGTGACCTTTTCCTGCTTTGGGAGATTTTTTCTGAGTGTAGCCGCCTACGGGACGTTCTCCCCGTTTCTCGCTTACTAACGGCCAGTGACATCTATCGCACACTACTTCGTTGCCGGTCGCCTAATGTCGTCGAACTGAGATGGCCTACCGTGCATTGGAACGTAGTAAGACGGACTGTCTCTAGATTCAGACGTACGTTCGATCTGGTACTTGACGGTGAACAGGAAACAAATTATTCTAGAGAGAGACTCCACAGGATCCATTTCGCAGATACGCCTTTGTGTGTGAACTGCAATGTTCCGGCTACATAAGAACACGGGCTATGTTGTGGACCGGCGGAAGAGATCTGGTATTTTGTGCGTCAAATCTCGGCTCTCTTTTTACGGATGTCGCCTGCTTATGTGGATTCCCGTACTCTCCTCTACCCGGACGCTGTTTATCACCCGAGAACGAAACACAACGCTGTTACATGGATCAGAGGTCACGCGATTTATTATTTATTTGGAGGAAGTGTCATAGGGCTGATGGATTTTTGCAACTATTTAAACGATCGTCATTGTTCTATTTTGAAGAACCCTAAGTACAGTCAGTACTTTTCGAACTTCTTGCGGATCATATTCTACGATCTTTGGATTATTCATCGCAGGAGATAAATTAGAAACATTCACGCAAGGAGACGAACAGATAACGGTACCTACACGACATTACGAGAAGACATGACATGAAAATGGGGCGGCGGCGTCAGTGGAGTGTCGACACCTCATGTCCATGTTACAGAAGTGTAGCTTTGTGTGTATTTTTCTTTTATTTTTTTCAAAGATAAGTCATGGAAAAGGTGGATTTATTTTTGTCAATAAATAAATGAATAATCTCCTGAGGCCAATTTATCCCTTCAATATATCCCTATTAGTCGACAGACACAGCGTGGCCAGGCCTCGTACAATGACCCTGCCCACTTTGCCCCTCGAGGCCATTCCTTTACCCTAAAAAAGTGGTTACGGAGTTGGACTGCCATGCGGTCCAGCGGTCGAGCCATGTTCGAAACTCCCTCCTGTCAATTTTTTTTTTTTCCTCTATTCACCTTATTCAAATTTGTGTCTGTGTCGTGGTGTAACGTTCGTTTAAACAGCGAGGTGTAAGATAGGGACCTATAATGACAGTTGATCCTGCACGACTACTCTAATAGCAGCCGAAAGGCAGAGGCTTTCGAATGGGAACTGCAAACGTTTGATGACAACGCGACAAGTCAACCGAATCCACCACCGGAAAACACATCTGGTGTGTCATACACGGCATTAGTGACAGTACGTGTGTCCTATAATAGGAATCTCCTACCGCCGCACCTAATTTATACGAGGGGTAACAGAGTGAGATACGCCTCCTTGCCCAATATAGGTGTTCGTATGAATGTGATCACTCCCAAGGAACTAATGAAAACGTAATAGTTTGTCGCATTAGGTGTACCAAATGAACGGAACAGTTTCACAATCAAACAGTTTTTCTGTGCTCTGTTGAAAACATTTTTAACGTTTTTGAAGTTGAGTTTTGTTTTGGAAGTTTTGACTCTTGAATTCCTTTGTTGTAACATAATTCACACCCGTTTATTTGTTGTTTTCATTTCTGTAAGACGTCTATCTGGTATCTTGCCTGCTGTCACAATTTCATCACATTTACTTGCGACGGTAACGTATTCTTACCACATGACTCATATTCTATAACCAATATATAGTACGGCAACTGCCTAGACTACAGAAAGAGAACAAACATTTCAATGATGGGACGGACACTTCATAACGTTGCGAAAAAAATTAAAAAGATGGCATGAGGGATTTTTGAACAAGGTTCGCCTGCATGGAAGTCCAACAGCATGACCACTTACCCACGACGCCATTACAATGTCAGACTCCTCTTTATTGCACTTCCCGTTCACTGTTTCTATTTTGCTCTTTTCTTCTACAGTGCAGTACTCCTTCTTCCTGTTTTCATGCTTGGCCTGTGTTCAGTTTCTGACAGGCTACCCATTGGGCCATCTTACCACTAAATCTGAGGGGATGCGATACGGAGTTTCCCTTGTTGGAATCATCCTAGTCAGTTCAAAGAAAATGCACTTAATTACTATTCTGTCCCTCCCTCTTAGCTAAGTGGTCAGCGCGTTTTACTGCCGTTTTGCAGGCTCGGGCTCGATTTCCAGCCGGGTCGGAGATTTTCTCTGCTCGGGTGTTGTGTTGTCCTCATTATCATTCCACCGTCATCGACACTCAAGTCATCCAATGTGGCGTCACCTGAAAAGACTTGCAACTCGGCGGCCGAACTTCCCCAGCTGGGGACTCCCGGCCATCAATGCCATGCAAACATTTCATTACTATTCTACTGTGCAACATCATCATGATTCGTTCGACCTAATCATACCCTTTCATCACCCTGTACCAAAGCGTTGCGATTAGTCCAGGCAATCTTGGAGCGTCCAATGGAGATGTTCCTATGCCCGTAATACTTTTTGTGCAGTGCGCCTGTGTAGTGAGGATAGGAATATGTGTGGGATGATTACGCTTTGAGTACCGAAATGTGGAAGTTGTGGAATTAGCTCAGTAATAGTTGCATAAACTGGAGTTAAAGCCGAGTGCGCCGCTCGCACACGCACGCACACACACACACGTCATAAGTGCAACATATATTATCGTGGCCTGTGGCTTGTAAGTCTCAGCCGAACGTTCAACAAACTCGCACACACACACACACACACACACACACACACACACACACACACACACATTAAGAAACGTAATATTAATTAGAATGTGCCATTTCATCTGTGTAGCAGATGATCGTATGAAATCCAAAAGTAAAAATAAGTAATTGCTGCTGTCAGATAGCAACGTTTTGAGATTTTTGTGTATTATCGTCTTCTCTTAAGATATGTTTTCGTAGAATTCCTGAAGAGCCCCAAGTCCCAGCAAACACTAACCATTCTTACCTTCACATATCACGTACTTCTCTCATAGACTAAAAAAGGTTTTTTTCATCTTTTTAGCGTATTATTACTTTTGTATGCTTTGTAAGTAAAAAGAAAATATTAAAGATTTGTAGTCTTCTAAACAGACTATCTTTCTCATTTATAATCACGTGAGTAATCACATTTCGGGCATTAACGTTTCTTTGACAGTAATGAAAAATAAAAATAGTAATATATGCCTCATTCGAATTAAAACCTTAAATTCAACGACGAGCAATGCATAGCGAGCTCAGCAAGCTGGACTGCACGTATCTACGTGTAAAATTATGTCCTCTACAGATAAATACGTAAAAATTATCCCTCTTTCTAAAGAAGATTATTCGTCATATTAATACACACAATATTCTTACTGATATCCATGTAACTGCTCTTTGCTACAAAATATCCAATACATTTTCTTACAGAGACTACCATTACGTTACCTCTAACCAGTCTCAGAAAACGCGCTCAATAGTTTCGGAATCCTTGCTGTTTGGCGTGGAGAAGATCATGTTCTTCCATTACCTCAGCCCAGAATATGTTTAAAGACTCTACGGCAAATAGATGTCAAGGGTATTTTTGGGGCAATTTTGTGGGTCACTTCTGCTACCCTTATTACTGATGGATTGAGCACTTTGTGTTTAATTCATCAGACTGCTTGAGGAGAGACGTTCAGATGGCTGATGCCAAAGCGGATTTTTTACAACTTGTGCGTCCCACATTACCATTCTTGATCGGACTGAGGCGTTAGCAAGATGTTGCTGGCCATGGACCGCAATCTCCGGGCGATTGGTACATAATCATGTGAGGGCCGGAGTGGCCGCGCTGTTCTAGGCGCTACAGTCTGGAGCCGAGCGACCGCTACGGTCGCAGGTTCGAATCCTGCCTCGGGCATGGATGTGTGTGATGTCCTTAAGTTAGTTAGGTTTAATTAGTTTTAAGTTCTAGGCGACTAATGACCTCAGAAGTTAAGTCGCATAGTGCTTAGAGCCATTTGACCCATTATCATGTAATGGCTATCTAGGCAGGGTTACCAGGTATGTTCTTTCCACTCTGGCAACACACTCACGACTGATGTCTGATGGAGCAACACCTATCAGATGATGTAACTCTGCAGGTGGTTTAGGCCACCCAGGAACAATCCGATACTTCTCTCTCAGTGCCTGGTCGATCTGTTTGGCGTAAACAGGCTTGTGCTGGGCAAGGCACGCATATTCTGCCACGTAGTAACAAACTAAGAACGTCGTTGTTAAAGTTCCTGGTTGTGAGGCCTCTATAACGCCTAGAAACTTATTTCAGCCCTGTCTTTTGTCAATGCTGCTCGTAACTTATCGCGCGATCATCAATTTTGGATATGGTGTAGCATCCAATTGTACTCCTTACCGTGAGACACATGAGTTTACAAGAGCTCGCCTATGATTAAGATAGTGTTGTGACCATGGGGAGAAGGGGGGAGGGTCTTGGCCATCAGGAGCACCTCCAATGGGTCGTTGTGTTTTGCAGCGAGCCCTCGCTAATGTCTGTGGTATCGATTTGCATTGCCAGCTATGGTGTGGCAAGTTGAGTTCAGCTCGAAATTTTCCGTGCGGATGTAGGAACACTATCATGTACTAGAGAACCATGAATTTCATAAATGCGATACATCTGCAACCATAGGTCTTACTGCATATGTTACTTTCTACTCTTCATATTGCTCGTAGATCTATCGGATTTATAAAATTCTTAGTACTGTCAATGTACTGGTGAATCACGGTTATGTATTATCACATAAAGTTGTTTGTTTTACTAAATTTTTTGAGTCCTTCTAATAAACATTGCAAACTTCTGGTACGAATAGGCATATCGGTCAGTATTTTATTTTAAAGAGGCACATCACACTTCTGTAAGAATTGAGATATATCTGTTCTATCTCTGTTTTACTTTCTGCCTTTCTTGACTGTTTATTTCCTTTTGCCACTTGCTACCTGTTTGCGAACGTTATCAACCTGTCAAAAAAAGTGCGTTCTGTATTCTTTAGGTTTTCATGATTAATAAACAATGATACGGATCCGCACTCCTTATTGCTTACCCAGGCCATCTAATATGGGTTTTCAATCCGACAACGGATAACGAAGTGATATGTCATCAAAGGGAACATAGTAAGACGCCGGTGTACGTCTCACAATTTGCACTTTGAGTGAGACATCTTGTTGTGATGAAGAGTCGTTTAAGATTAATTTCCGACAGTCATTCCAATGCAAGCACTAGTGGAGCAGAAGTAATTGCAAGTAGATAGTTTCCTTTTTTACTAAATTTATGTATAATTTGATGCTCCTCTGAATATAACAAGGAATAAGCAAGACAGCTTTTATTGAAAGAGTATCATTAAAATCTGGAGTAATGCTTTGCTCACAGAGCGGCCTGTATGTTCCTCAAAGCTCCACGCAACTTCATGTATACTGACGGACTGTCGCTTGCGCACTCTTTTCAGGCAACCCAGGGGTCCCCCGCGCTAAAATTTTACTGGAATATGCTGGAAAATACGCCTTCTGGTTGACGATGGAGAACCACTCACGCTGCCACGGCGGCGACAACACAGTTACTTGTAAGAAGACGTGGGAACGCGCTCCTTTTTTTTTTTTTTTTGGCTTCGTGGTCTAGTTCAGATATTTCGAAAATAGTATGAATGGAAGGGGAAGGCGGGAGCATTTTTGCTTCTCTCACAGGCTAACGACGAGACTACAGCTCTGTTTGACGGGTCTTATTTTACGCGGACTTCTCTGGCATTTATCGGAACACAGCAGGGGACTTCTGAGAACAATTTTCCTTCCTCTGACAGGCCAACAAACAATCAGGAGCCGTACTTGGTTGACGCGGGCTTTGGAGGTTTCTTTTTTCGGTGGGCCGCCAGAATTAGAGAGACGAAAAGTTCAGAAACCTTTCAGAGTCCGAGTTCGGTGGAGCAGACATTCAGGTTTCAGTATTGGCATTTGAGGCCCGGGTTTGCTGGAGTATACATTCGGGTTCCAATCCTGGTGCATAAGACTTTCAGCGTGCAAAAGTGTAGGTTGAGACACATCTTTGGCGTGCAGCACACTGTTCAAAAGCGTAGAGTTTTTCGTGGCAGTGGGGTTCCGACTGGCCTGCTGTGACGCTTCGGTGACTGAACTGAACATTTTATGAACGTCACGATAACTTTGCATGTTACTTAAAGCCGTATTCAGAATTTTTATTTTTGTTATTTCAATTTTTTCCCGATTCGAGAGTGGACGCTTATTACAGTGAACCTCAAGTTACCATGTCTTGCTCGTTACCTTGCGAAGTGCGTGTCTGATTTCCTGTGCGTGACTGAATGAAACCTCTTCTTGGATCATTTGTAAAGCAGTTATTTCTGCCATGTCGTTAAAATTCTATTCAGTCACGATTCCCGGAAGTACAGTAGAGTCCCTATAATCCTTCACCTAGCCAGTCCGACACGTTCAGTAGTCCGACACAACGAGCCGGGATCACGTGGCGTGGACGGGTGCAGACACTTCAAGTGGACAGTTCAGCAAACAACACGTAGTCAGCCACCAGCTGTTGATTATGGCGTACACTGTGCAATCGAATTAGTACCCTCTTTAACTTGACTGTGATAGTCTTAGTGAGTGTTTCCTATCTTTCTTGCAATATGTCTGACGCAGGTAGTGAAAAACGTAAACACAAGACGTTGACTTTGGCTGAAAAATCCGAAATTATTAAAAAGTGAAACAAAGGAGAAAAAATTAACAATTAAGCTTGATTTTATGGCTCTGGGCGTGCTACCATTTGTGATATTAAAAAATCGTGATAAAAGTGAGGAGTTTGTGAACAATTTGAACGGCAAAAGTAGTGACATGTAAGTGATAAAAACCGGTGAGTACCCATTAATTGAAGACGCTTGTACACATGGTTTCTTCAGGAGCGTAGTAAACAGACTCCAGGCTCAGGAGATCTTATCAAAGAAAAAGCGATATTTTACTATACAGAAATCATGAAAAAAGTCAATGCGCTCGAGTACAGTATGATTTGATAAGTTAAAGAAAAAAATATTTGATTTCCGCTCGCTAACGACAACAGGAGGAAAACTGTCTTGTGACTTCGAAGTTGTAAAGCAGTACAAACAAAAATTCAAGAAAACTTTAGAAGATCTGAATCTTTAGAAGAGTTGAATCCTTGTCCTGATCAGGTTTATAATGTGGACGGATTGTTATGGAGACTTTTGCCCAACAAAACATTCGTCCTCAAAGCAGGGGAGAGTGTTCCTGGACGAAAATGTCTCAAGATAAGCTCACATTTATTCCATGCTGTAATGCCAGTGGGACACCCAAACTTGAACTGCTTGTCATAGGAAAATCAAAAATTCTAGACCGTTCAAATATGCATAACTTGTACCAGTCAAATATAAACACCAAAACAAAGCTTGGATGACCAGGAATTGTTCAGTGAGTGGTTTCACGAGGTGTTCGTGCCATCGGTCAAAAAGTTCCTCAAGGAGTAAAATTTGTCTCAGAAAGCTTTGATGGTGTTGGACAACTGCCCCGGACATTCAGATAAAGACGAATTTAAATCCAAAGATGGTTTGATAAAAGTGATGTCCTCCTCCCCCCCCCCCCCCCCGCCCCCCACGCAGATGTAATCCCTTTAGTACAACCTATGGATCAGAATATTATCCAGACTGCTAAGATTCATTACAAAAAAGCCTACTGTAGTTAGCAAAGAGAAGCGTGTTATTCAATCATTAAAAGAAACAAATGTTAAAGACGTTGTTTACAACCTTGCTCGGGCTTGGGAAAGTGTTTCGACTAAAGTGTTGGTGTCTGCGTGGGATAAACTGTGGCCAGATCTTCCTTTATCAAACGAGTATAAAAAAATTTTTAAGGAAGGTAAAGGGATTGAGGAAGATGTCGAACCCATTAAGGACGAGGAAATCATGCACCTCCAAGAGACAATTGACGATATCTGTACAAATGATTGCGAAACTCTGTTAGCCATGTAAATGACTGGCTATTCGGAAATGAAGACGAAAATTTTCAGCTGATGAGTGATAAGGAGATTATTCAAGACGTTAATTACCTATGACAATGAACAACACTCGGAAACGTAGCCAGTACAGACCGTACAACATAGCGGTGCTGTGAGCGCATTTAACACACGTGGGCTGGGGAAAACGATATAGAAGCAGCTGATATTTTAGTTCTAAGGAGGCTGCAAGAGAAACTTTTAAAAATCTCTTTGATCTCGGGATAAAAAAAAAAGATTGACCGCTTCATATTACAGAAGAAGCCGACTGATGAACATGAACGTAAAAACGATTAATACATTAAAAATTAAGTTGTTTTTGTTTTTCAGTTAATATATTTATTGCTATAAACATGTACCTAAAGTGTTGTTAACATATGATCTGAGTGTTCATAGTATTAAGGTTTTGTTCTGTGTGTCAATTAAATGTTTTAATATAAAAAAAACAGTATTTTTCATTGAAATTCCTATTATCGGACAATTTCTATAATCCGACATATCAAGGTCCCTTATGAGTCGCACTACAGAGACTCTACTGTAACACCTCTTTTATACTACGTTTCCCAGTACCTTGCGGGCCAGTCGTCTGTTCATTATGTATGACAGAGTAGAATTCTTCATGTGCATGTATTAACTTTGAACGAAGACGTTCGGTTCGTCATTTTTAGTTTTTCTCTGTGTGTGTAAATTCTAGTGAAACAGCTGTGAAGTAATTGATTTGCTATTACTGTCAATTCGGTAATTACTAAGCTCTGTCTCTCTTTGATTATGGATTAATCAGTGCCTACAGCCATCCTTATACAGGGTGGTCCGAAGCAGTCTGAAGAGACTGTAAGGGTGTTGCAGGGTAGGTCGTACTGAGAAGTAGTTATGAAGAAACAAAATTCGATATGTTGCTCCGTTTCCGAATTAATTAGCATTGCAGTTAGCCAATGAGGCCGATGCGCGCGCAAATTTAAGCGGCGGGCCAGACACGGTGTCTCCAACCGTGCCCCTTCGTTTGGTTTCCTACAAGTGAACAGGAGAGCGATACGAGAATTGGATATGGGACGGTAGTAGGGATCGAACCCAAGCCAAAGGCGGAACAGTCTCGTGCGCCACCACCTACGCCAAGAGAAGCACTGACACTAATTGTATCTGCCGTGCCACTTGAATTTGCACCCGCAACGGCTTGACTGGTTAACTACAGTGCTAATTAACTCGGAAACGGCACAACTTTTCGAATTTTTTTTTTTCTCAAGAATTATTTCTCAGCGTAACCTACCTACCCTTACAACCTTCTCAGACTGTTGCTGCCCACGCTGTATACGAAGAACGCGTTTCTTTCACAGTTCCGTTCTGCAAACCTTTATTCAAATGACAGATAGTATTTCAATTGACCTTCCACTCCAAGGATGTTCTGTGTTATTTAGCACCCCCATTAATAGGTATGTTTCAATTTAGCTCAGGATTTTTATTTCCTATTAACAGATACGTTTCAGATTCACCAGTAGGAGAAAAACCGAAGTGTCAGCGCTAGTCTGGTTTCAACTGATCTACATTCTTTAAGTGGTATTGATCTTACTATTTCTCGGAACAATTGCTTGAACCATATATATTAAAAATCTTGTTTCGACTTCTTGGTGAAATCATATGGAACGTATACAGGGTGTTTATTTTATTTGAGACAAGTAAAATCTCGAAAACGACGCATAGTACGAAAAAAAAGTGCGAGGTGACAAGTTAATATTAGTGAAGGGGACATCTATCTGTGCTATAACTAGCCGCCTGCTAACCACCCCGCCTGCGTAGGCGGGCTCAGTTTTGTATTTTCAAATGGGAACCCCCATTTTTATTGCATACTCGGATTCTACGCCAAAAAAATATGTACGTTTACTCAAACCATTGTTTTTCATTCGTGGTAGATGGCGCTGTAATCGTCAGGTTGGTTGGTGATTTTGGGGAGGGGACCAAACAGCGAGGTCATCGGGCCCATCGGATTAGGGAAGGGTGGTGGAGGAAATCGGCCGTGCCCTTTCAAAGGAACCATCCCAGCATTTGCCTGTAGCGATTGGGGGAAATCATGGAAAACCTAAATTAGGATGGCCGGACGCGAGTAATTTACAGAGCTCAAGTTTGTCTGCTTTTGCAATTAACAACCGTCACATTTGATTCTACATTTCATATAAGACGTCAATGTAAACCTTTGTGTTCTAACAATTGATATTTATGTTCGATATTTACTTATGGGCAGCCTTTTCAATGTCTAATTAGAAACAACATGTAGGGTAATACTGCATACAACGATGTGTTCCAATCGGGATGCTTGATATCGCCGACGCCTCTTGCCTCTTATCATTGAGGTGCTTCATTTTGGTGAGTACCCATGGCATATCCATCATTTCTGAACATTTTACCTTATGACAATGGCTGTCGTTTCTATTGTGTACTTGTGTAGTTTCGGCGGTTGGATGGAAACACACACGAAATCAATCATCCAGACGGGGGAGTTCGAGAGCGGCCACCAAACTCAAGGATTCCGATGATTCGTGGCTCTCCACAATCAACCCCGTAGAGAGCAGAAATTACGTTACCATCTTCGCCATTAATATCGATGTCTGCCGCGCAGGGTGGCCGTGCGGTCTATGGCGCCTTGCTACGGTTCGCGCGGCTATTCCCGTAGGAGGTTCGAGTCCTCCCTTGGGCATGGGTGTGTGTGTGTTGTCATTAGCGTAAGTTAGTTTAAGTTAGATTAAGTAGTGTGTAAGCCTAGGGACCGATGACCTCAGCAGTTTGGTCCCATAAGACTTACCACAAATTTCCAGTGTCGATATCTAGCCATATTATATGTACTGTACAATCAAATTTACAAAAGTAAAGGAAAATTCGAACATATATATCAACCGTTAGAACACAAAGGTTTACATTTACGTCGTAAGTGAAAGGAATCAAATGCATCGCCTCTTAATTGCAAAAACAGGCTCACTTGATTTTTACCGATTACATCGCCATCTACAACTAATGAAAAACAAAAGTTTGTGTAAAACGTACGTATTTTTCGGCGAAGTATCCTAATGTGCAACGATAATGGGAGTTCCCACTTGAAAATACGAAGTAAAGCTCGCCCAAGCAAGAGGGGTGGTTAGCACGTGACAAGCTGTAGTACAGACAGATGTCCCCTTAACTAATATTAAATTTTCACTTAGAACATTTGTTTTCACATAATCCGTCGTTTTGTAGATATTTACTTGTCTCATGTTGAAACACACACGCTATATATCCAGCCTCACTCCACGAGTTAAACTTTCCGTAGAAGTTAGTTTACTTAAGAAGGCGTCCACAAAATCAATTTCTCTTGTTGATGCTAACTTTTTTCCTTGTGAAGAGTGGTACTTTCTTCCACTAGTTGCGTTTAGTCCTTTTCGCGACTATACTATGGCTAGCGTAAACACTTCTGACCCAGAAATTCCCTGCCGCAAACATGGCCAGCAACGCTGATGGCCTGCAACGCGAGCCATATTTTCGGTAATACGCAAAATTTTAATCCGTGGAAACGCACCTTAAGGACACAACTGAAGGTCGAAAACCAGTCCTCAACTGGTATGCCACAACAGATGATTGCTTACTAGCCCAAACAGTATCATTTATTCTGTGTCGATGCAACATTCTGTTTTAAGTAAACCACAGAGACGAAGATTTTGTTACATTATTAATGTCTGGATATGTATTCGTAACGTTGCTCAAAGACATTGCAATTTATGTCAGCTCTAGGGAGTGTAGGCGCTGTTCCTCTGTTGTGCCACTGCCGGCCGGTGTGGCCGAGCGGCTAAAGGCGCTTCAGTCTGGAACCGCGTGACCGCTACGGTCGCAGGTTCGAATCCTGCCTCGGGCATGGATGTGTGTGATGTCCTTAGGT
The DNA here is from genome assembly GCF_023864345.2 of Schistocerca serialis cubense. Lineage (NCBI taxonomy): Eukaryota > Metazoa > Arthropoda > Insecta > Orthoptera > Acrididae > Schistocerca > Schistocerca serialis. The sequence continues at coordinate 410,895,522 of NC_064641.1, read as the reverse complement.
TGGTTAGGTTTAATTAGTTCTAAGTTCTAGGCGACTGATGACCTCAGAAGTTAAGTCGCATAGTGCTCAGAGCCATTTGAACCATTTTTTTGTTGGGCCACTGTTGGCGAGCCCTCAGAGCGATAAGCAATTACCACCAGTCCTCTTGAACTGAGGGGTGCCTGTGATGGAAGTTGGAAAACATCTGTTAGTAGTAATTAATCACTACGCACCGAGGGCTCTTGGAATTTGATCCTTTTCATAAGGACGCTGTTAAGTGGAACGGGATCAAATGCCCCTTTTAAATGCCTTCGAAGAGGAAAGTTTTCCCACGGTAACTGACGGAAGAAGAGCAATTAACGCTGGCGCTGAGGTCTGAGTAACACGTTAATTGTCAGGCTGCTGCCGTGCAGCTACAGAACTAGGTAGACAAGAATTACTGTTAAGTAACTAGATTTCCTTTTTGGGTGTAAACGTACATCGTGTATGTCACGACACCTTGAAACACTTTGTGACAGTACAACTCTCGCTTTTTATTACAGGAAATTATCAGTAACCATTATGTAGCATCTAAGGTAGTGCGTTTTCTAAATTACCCTTTGTGTGTAAAAAAAAAAGCAGCTATTATCTACACTGCCAGAAATTTTTCGTCAGTGATCATCACGTAACATGTAATGAAGTTCGCTTCATAAGCTACCTTCTTTGTTTTAAAAGGCATTACATGAAGTTTTTATAATGATTATTCTTCTGAACACGTCATCATGAACGTTTTTAACTACATATGCCGCATTTTATTAATTGTTTTTGTGCAGCATTACTAATTTATTTTGTTTGACTTTGCCTCTATCTATGTAATGCTCTCGACAACACTACACGTTTCCTCGTTTTTGCGCTTTCTGTGTTACTTTCATCCTATTTTTTATCTGGAATCTTTTTCTCTTTTTCTGAAGTCGTTTCTTTCTTTTCTTGTATGTGTAAGTGTTGATAATTTTCTCTGTATATAGCAGAACGGTTTTCAAACGGTTCATGTGATTTTACTCTTGTCGTGCTCAACACCTAGTCTAAATGAAAAACAAAAATACTTTGTGTTTAAGTAGGGTTGGGATTGCAGTGGGTTTTACGTCTTCAGAATTGGATATTAACTGATCATCATTTGCTCTTGAAATCCACCCACTAGCTGTGTTTGCAGACATCAATTTTTGGATTTCATGTCCACCTACAAATGCACCATATCCATTTTTTTATAAATGCTCGAACATGTTTTAGCTTTTTTGTGCCACCCTCAAATTAAGAACACAATAAAAGTATCCACTGAGACATGTTTTGGCATTTATAAAAAGAACAGTTGTTTGCCAAATATGACGGACAAAAAATCCAAAAATTTGATATCTTAATGATAATACATTAACTGAAATACTGTGTGTTAAAGTAACTTCGGATCCACCTGGAAAACAAGTTAAGAAGTTATAGAGGCTGTTTTTTTTTTTATCTAAAGCCAGTTAACTATGAAAGGTATAATTTGAAACCGTAAAATCCCCACAGTTTTGTACTTTTCACTCATACGTACGAAGTTCTTCTAGCAAGCAGTTCCAGAAGGAACAATGCCCATAAAAGAATTATTCACGAGAAGAGTGCAGTTAGCATGTCTTACACAGCATATAATTGCACATTGTGCGAAAATCTCTTTAGGTATCTTAATCAATGTTAATTGTAAATATGCATAGCAAGAATGGTCGTGTATTGTAAGCGTTTCTCTCTTGTTATTCATGGGAATTAACGATTTCACTAGAAATGTACCAGTGTGTTCATGTAATTTTTGAGATGGCAGCCTGCCGGAGTGGCCGAGCGGTTCCAGGCGCTGCAGTCTGGAACCGCGTGACCGCTACGGTCACAGGTTCGAATCCTGCCTCGGGCATGGATGTGTATGATGTCCTTAGGTTAGTTAGGTTTAAGTAGTTCTAAGTTCTAGGGGACTGATGACCTCAGAGCCATTTGAAATATTATTTTTTGAGATAAACAGTAGCTGTTAAATAAAACTGAGGCAGTATCAGCTTTTGACACAGACAGCGACTTTCGTGGTAATTTACTACGTTACAGCTAGACTGTGAAAACACAAATAGCATTACACGGTATAGTGAAAGATTATTATTAATGCAGTGTGTAGACTATGTTTCTAAGAACTGCAGGGGTTGGATAAAACATATGCAAACACCGCGAGAAACGAATGCCTGAACATAAATGCAGATGAGAGCCAAGGCTGCAGATTGCGCTGTTTTGTTTGACCAGGAATAACATCTGTGCAATGGCCTCAATAAATTGCAACCGTCAGTAGTTCAAAAATGGTTCAAATGGCTTTGAGCACTATGGGACGTAACAGAACTTAGAACTACTTAAACCTAACTAACCACAGGGCATCACACACATCCATGCCCGAGGCAGGATTCGAACCTGCGACCGTAGCAGTCGCGCGGGTCCTGACCGAAGCGCCTAAAACCGCTCGGCCACCGCGGCGGCCCGTCAGTAGTGCTCAGAACAGTTGTGGCTGCACTATGTCGAAGCTAAGTGAATTCAAACGTGGGCAAATTGTTGTTGTTCATATGGTGGCTGTTTCCATAACCATGGTAGCTGCAGTGTTTGTTATTGCAGGAGGCATTTACCGAAGATTCATACAGCATACAATGGAAACGGGAAAATATCACTCTCTAAGTCACAACGCGGACGAAAGTATGTGTTGAGTGGGCGTGACAGACGGTAGTTGAATGGAGTGCGACGAAAAATAAGAGGACGGTAGCTGCAAAAGTCACTGTAAACTTGAAAGTCGCGCATTCGAACCGTGTCAGCACCGAAACAATCTGAAGAGGGTTCATTAATCAGGGAATATCTAGGCGGGCTGGAATTTCAAAACCACCCATCAGTGATGCAAATGTCGATAACAGGGAAACGTGGTGCCGAAGCCATAAAACATGAACTATGGAAAAATGGAAGCAAGTAATTTGGTCAGATGAGTCTTGTTTCACACTGTTTAGAACTTCTGGCTGAGTTCAAGCCCTAAGAGTAAATCCTGGCAGAGTTCTACGATTATTTGTACACCCATTATGCGGTATTACATGAGTTCCATAGTTACTTTGCAAGGTCGTATTACTGTCAAGCATTACGTGACCATTTTGGCTGATCAGGTCCATCCCATCCCACAGTGTTCGTTCCCCAGTTTGATGCTGTATCACTAAATGAAAAAAGTAATAATTATTCTCATACATCGATGTTATACACATAGAAACTAATAGGAGAGAGTCAACTGCGGGATCGTTCAAATGGTTCAAATGGCTCTGAGCACTATGCGACTTAACTTCTGTCATCAGTCGCCTAGAACTTAGAACTAATTAAACCTACCTAACCTAAGGACATCACACACATCCATGCCGAGGCAGGTTTGCGGGATCGTTGTGACAAGTATAGAACAAGGAAGGAGCGCAATGAATAACATAAAATGTGTACTCCATCCATGTGCGTGAAAGTTAGCGAGTGTTCTAAATGTTTGCGATTCATGTAACTGAGGATAGGCTTAGGTACCAACCCAGTATTCACCTAGTGCGATGTGTGAAACCGCCTAAAAACCACACCTACACTGGTCGGCACACCGAGCTTCGTCGTTAATTCGCTGCGTGGATCTGCTCCGGTACCGGCGCACCTCCCCGGTAGCTGTGCTTTAACACACACGGCCATCCGGGCGGGTGATGACACCGATATTTTCACCCAGTACAAAATTATTGTGCCTTTGGTGGCCAGTTATTGATTTATTGGCTGTTGGCCTCTGTCTCGGGCCGAAGAACCCGAGACAGGAATCAACAGGCAATACGGCGTTTTCAGCCAGACGGAACGGCCTTTATTTATAGAGGAATAAACGTATAACTAATGTATTTAGCTAATGAAAGGAAATTGTGATATATTTTATTTTGGAGGTAGGTCTGAATATTTTGTATCAAAGAGCCGTTAAATGGATATCAGTAAGACTATTCTCTGTAGTAGTACGACGAATATTCTTCATTAAAAACAGTGAGAATTTTTACGTATTTATCTTTAGAGGACATGATGATTTCTTGGTACGGAGCACGCAGCATGTTATCTTGGATGGAGAGTCATCGACGGATGCCAAGGAGAAGTGTGTTGGGACCCTTGCTGTTATGTTATATACACACTTCAAAAAAAGTTTTGCATCACCTCGGTTCCGAGAGTTCCGGAACTTGTACAGAAAATTGGAATAGAGATCAACATAAACTTCATTTCAGCCTTTTTTATTGCTCATGAAAACCACACATTGCATATTGTACCACCATACAGCGAGATCTTCAGAGGTGGTGCTCCAGATTGCTGAACACGCCGGTACCTCTAATACCCAGTAGCACATCCTCTTGCATTGATGCATGCCCTTATTCGTCGTGGCATACTATCTGTAAGTTCATCAAGACACTGTTGGTCCAGATCGTCCCACTCCTCAATGGAGATTCGGGGTAGATCTCTCAGAGTGGTTGGTGGGACACGTCGTCCATAAACAGCCCTTTTTAATCCATCCCAGGCATGTACGATAGGGTTCATATCTGGAGAACATGATGGCCACTCTAGTCGAGCCATGTTATCCTGAAGGAATGGGGGCGCGAATTGTCCTCCATGAAGACGAATGCCTCGCCGATATGCTACCGATATAGTCGCACTATCCGTCGGAGGATGGCATACACGTATCGTACAGCCGTTACGGCCCCTTCCATGACCACCAGCGGCGTACGTCGGCCCCACATAATGCCACCCCAAAACAGGAGGAAACCTCCACCTTGATGCACTCACTGGACAGTGTGTACAAGGCGTTCAGCCTGACCGGGTTGCCTCCAAAGACATCTATGACGATTGTCTGGTTGAAGGCATTTGCGACACTCATCGGTGAAGATAATGTGATGCCAATCCTGGGTGGTCCATTCGGCATGCTGTTGGGCCCATGTGTTCGTGGTTGCAAATATGGACCTAGCCATGCACGTCGGGAGTGAGGTTGTGCATCATGCAGCCTATTGCGCACAGTTTGAGTCGTAACACGACGTACTGTGGCTGCACGAAAAGCATTATTAAACATGGTGGCGCTGCTGTCAGGGTTCCTCCGAACCATAATCAGTAGGTAGCGGTCATCCACTGCAGTAGTAGCCCTTGGGCGGCCTGAGCGAGGCATGTCATCGACAGTTGCTGTCTCTCCGTATGCAGAAGAGCGTGTGCTACTACGTGGACGAGAGCTCACTCCCGCCCCTCTCCCAACTAATTGATTTGGTAACTGCATCATCAGACTCGTTTCTTTTGCGTCAGACGTCTTTCACTACGATTTCCGGTGAAACGCAAGAACGCGCCTGTAGGAAAGGAAGAAGAAAGACTAAGGTTTGTCACGTCATTACAGACAGCGCCGAGGTCCACGAGGGAAACAGGCCGTGGTGTGTACGTCACAGCACATGGCACTGCAGGCCTTACGAGCGCCAACGCCCGCCCCTAGGCGGGGAACGAGAAACTTTTTCCGGCGAGCTTAATAATTCTTGGCTGCGTTTAAATGCGTGCAAGTTCTCGATAACACACGACAAAGTTAGGACCTTTAGTGGATGTCTTTTCAATTAAATATTGATTTCTCGTAGGCCCTCCACGGAGCCGAGCGTTCGCGAAGTGTGGCGTGCAAGCCGACTCGAGGCCCACGAGAAAGACAGGGCGCGGCCCGTTTTCGTGACGTCAGCAACTCGTACCTACCTTTGGGTGCAGATCCAATTACAAAACGGAAACAGAAAGAACAACAATATTTTCATTGTCATCGGATGAAAATCGTTGTAATGTTTGGCTTAGACACATTCCAATTGACTTCTCCAAAGTCAAACAACCAGGTGTTTGCGTAAAACATTTCGATGAGTCGTATGAATTAGTGTGGACAAAATTACGGACAAGGGAGAGTTAAAAGCATTTCCAAGAGTAATTCCTAAACTAACAGATGATGCCGTCGCCACAATATTCCCAAACACACCATAGCACTGGTCGAAATCTTGCAGCAATAGAAGAAGACAACATGCAAAAGGCTATTCGGGAGAGTACTGAAATCCATCAGTGTCATCTTCAGCAGGATTCATTGGAAAGTCGGGTGGCATAACTTAACTTTAAGAAAACAGAAATATTAACGGTAGTATGAGGTCTGTGATGAAGGAAGAAGATAAAATACACATTTGTACCTTGGGACTTGCCAAGGGAGTTTCTTGTGTCACTTCCTTCATCACAATTAATTCTGATTTGAGCTACAATATAAATATAAATGCTGGGGCCAATAAATTTGTTTTCAAGTCCTTTTCAGATAATCCAAAGTTACTTAACTCTGCAAACACTTTAGAAAATTGCGTTAGAAATGAAAAAAAAGGAAATAGTTCCAAATATAAAAAATAATTTAGAATGTGCCATCCAGTGTTTGCAAAGTACATCCAATTATGAAGAAAATAAATATTTAAAATTTTGTGTAGAACACCTTACCCTGTCACAAATACAAAAAAAAAAAAAAAAAAAAAAAAAACAGGCATTATGGCAACAAAACCATGATACTTGCTTGCTCTTTACATGTTCATTAAGTTTCTGCTTATAATGCTCTCTGAAAATGTGATGTTATTTTTCTTCCAGACCCACGTACCCTTCAGAAACTTATTTGTAATTATCAGCTAGTCAGCTCATCATTAGAATGTTGTCAGTACCTGAAAAACAGAGTTAGTTATTTGAAGCCACATCAGTTGTTAGTTTCTCTGTTAATGGATGAGATTTATGTTCAGCCACAGATTTCCTTTGGGTTTGGTGAAATACATGGAAGCAGTGTTTTTGACGCTGAGACATGTGCCAAGACAGCTCAAGTATTTATGGTTCCCTCTCTTACCAAAATATGTTGATGTAGCTACTACACCACTTGCCAATACGGCATCAGAACAGCTGAAGTCTTTAAAAGAAAAATTATTGACCATAGTAGAAAGTACTAGTTTCAAAGTTGTCGGCCTTGTAGCAGATAATAATAATGTGAACAGAAAAGTTTATGAATTCTTCACTCCAAATAAAATCTTGCAACCTAGCACTGTACATCCTCTGGATGCTTCTAGGAAGCTGTTTTTCATGTTTGACACTGTGCACATATTGAAATTCGTCAGAAATAACTGGGAAACAAAATGAAATGTGAACAAAACACTGCATTTTCCTGATATGACTAACCATTCTGTCATGTTGCCAGCACAGTACAAGCATATGGAACTTCTGTATGAGAAAGAGAAAAACTCATTGGTCAGGTATGGCCACAAACTTCGTCTATACAAAAGCAAAATGTTAAAATAGCTCAGACTATTCAGTGATAATTATGTAGTGGCACTGAAACATGCAATGAAAGACTTCCCTAACATTTCTGAAGAGATAAATCAGACAGCTATTTTTCGTTCATATTATTGTAAGCTGGTGGAAAATTTGTAACATTAAAAGTGTATCTGAAGGCCAGAGGTTCAATGACCCATACAAAGAAGCTATAAGAATGACCTTTGTTAATCAGTTGAAGTTTTTAAGCGCTATGTTTCACTGGCTTAAAATTTGTAGGCAGTCTGTCCCATCAAATGTTGCTTTAACTGCACAAACATTTCAATCTTTAATTTTGACTACAGAATCCTTCCTGAAAGTAATTCTCAACTTATTTGACGAATATCAGGTGGATTATATACAGCTATCCAAATTTCAGTCGATAATTTAGAGAGTCGGTTTGGATCCTACCAGCAACTGAGTGGTGGCTGTTATTACATTAGCTATGTTCGGGTTTTAGGAAACGAGAGGAAACTTAGATTGAAGAATGATGCATTGTATGCTGCCATCAGTGGAAACGTACAAATGAAAACCTTAATTCCTGTTCATCAGTGTAAAGATTAAAATGTTGATTTACATGTGTTTTCAGATCTCACGAATTTAAACTTTACACTAGATGACATACCCTTTGTTACTTTGTCTGTTTTAACTTGCATTGGAGGCTATGCTGTTATGAAAGCTTTACAGAAGTGTGTGTGTGATACATGCTGTACATGGTTGCAGTTAGATGAAGAAATCGAAGTGGAGACTTCTTATGATTTTGTGAAAGGGTTGAACATAGGTCGACTAACCTTGCGATCTGAGGAGACAGTCTTTACTGTAACACTGGTATGCAAAGACAAAGGCACAGATATTCAATGAAAATCAAGAAAAGTAAAGAAATTGATGTGTGTATCCACATAGACAGAAATGAACTTGTTTGCTGTATGCTTTTACCTAACTGCCATACTGTGTTTTGATACTATATATACCCTACGCACAACATGACTACTTTCAGTCAGTCATGTATTTTTAGAGTGCTGCTTTTTTTACTATGCTCCCCCCCCCCCCCCCCCCCTCCTCCGTGCCATTTCTCAAACAAGGAATGCTGAACATTGTATACTGTCTACTGTCGAAGACTACATTCAGTGCAATTTAAGCACAATGTAATATGTCGAAAACACTCAGCTAATTAGTTCAGTATTGTGCAGTTAAAAATAATTCTGTTTCCTTAGAGGCATCACTTACGTAGAACACTGGTTTACATTGTTTATCACATGCAGCCTGTTTTGGCGCTTTGTTCATTATTTACTCAGGGATTTTGTTAGATGTAGGAGAGTACTAGTAACTAAAGTGACAGTTTTCCCTCCAAACAACATGGCCTACATTCCTATGAATCACGTATCATCAGGTGTTTTCTTAATCAAGGTGAGTGTGTATGGGTGGTATGATCCTGAAGTGGAATTATGCTTGGTAATGTTATTATATTGTGTTTTGCAGAGCTGTAGCTAATGGTCTATCATGTTATGCTAAAAGAGCTACTATACTGTCAGAGATTCGCCCAGTCAGTAACAGGATAGGAGCAAACCACAGAAGGTATTGTATACCAAGGTCTGAAATTCGAAAAAGTACAGAATTATGTAGATGTCTGGTTGCTTATATCTGTTCCTTAGTGATAAGAAAGATGAAGATTCACATCAGAAACTACGTATAATTCTTGTTAATCAGGTGTAAATAACTGTGACTTCATGGTCAGGAAACTGTTGGAGGCCGAGCTGCCAAGATACAAACAACTCCTCTTCTTGTGACTATCAGTCTACTGATCATTCATTCCATTTGGTAGTTGTTGTTGCTCACGAATTCTCTCTGCATTTCTGGTTAGCTTGCTTTGTTTTGACTGTCAAATAAGCACTCTCTCTCCGCGAGCGCGCGCGAGTGTGTGTGTGTGTGTGTGTGTGTGTGTGTGTGTGTGTGTGTGTGTTTTTTTTTGTGTGTGTGTGCGCTCGCGACACACCATCGAACCGATATTGTCCACCTAAGTAGTTAGTAGCGTCTGTGGAACACCATACCGCCATGATCAGAGCCGCCACTGCTCAGGTCTGAAGACCACAACAGTGACAATTAACTTACAAATTCCAGTTGTTTTATTTGATAGTAACTGGTATACATTTCGCATTATGCAATATTTGACTACAAAATTTTCTAATAACATTTTATTTTCCATTCAATTAAGAAATCTTGTAATTTTTTGTGAAAACCTCTCACATAAAAGAAAGTACAAGATACTTCTTATTTTAGCGACGTGAGATATAGCGTAAAATTCACAAAATCTCCATTTGGAAATAATGTTCAGTAACATATAATTCTTTTATTTCTATAAATTTTGCTTATCTCAGGAGTCATTTTTTTTTTGCAATTGTTCACCCACACATGCAGAAAAATTGTTCCATAATTATTTTGATTAACTACCGATTCTGGTACACTCTAGAAATCCAAGCTGTAATATGTTTGGCTACTCGACGATAGTAGTAAATAAATCTTTGCTTAGCTTCCGTACACGACAGTCTTTGTAGTGTTGTCCAGGAGAGCAGCTTTTGATTTTGAGCGGCGTAGTATGTTTGGGTCGTGCTCTGTGAATTAAGTGTGCACCACGTTCGTCATTTTTATTCAGACTTGTGACTTTAATCGAAATTGTATCAGAAACATAATATAATATTGTCAGTTTGTGAACAGTTTTATTACAAAAGTTGTGGAAGACTCTCTTTTAGCAAAGTGCACTGCTGTTCCCTGTTTTGTTCATCTACACATTTACACAGCAGACCGTTTGGCTAAAGAAAAGCAGATACGTCATTTAAAATCTATGCAGCAAGATTTTTAACTGGCCTCAGGGAACAGTAGTGTTAGAATGGTCGACAAAATTAATGTTGATCGCTAAGTTTGTCCGAATATCTTCTCGTTATTTATTTTTGATAAGATGTTGGAGATTCAAAACCTTGTTTATAATTCCCAGACGGAAAAAAGAAAGGAGGCTGGTGGATTTCTTTAGGTGTATTATTGATAGTAATCCAGTTTAGTATAATTACGTGATAATTTATTACAGTATCTCATAACCCCACGCGCATGCTTTAACCTGTTTCCCGTACATTCTTAAACCTCTCTAAGCGAGAGATATAGCTGATAGGCTTGACATGAGTTGACTCGGCTACCAGACAATGCCACAAGCTAGTACAAGGTCGTACATACAATAGATAGAGGTGTGGCTACAAAATAACGGGACTGATGCTGTCACAAAGTACGTATGCACCAATATGAACGACCAATAGCTGTGAAGAGTGAAGCCTTTCAGTCGAATACGTCAACTCTGGCGTCTGGTGGCAAATCAGTGTGACCGTGGCCTTCGTTTGTGTAAGAGACTGGTATTTTGTTTTGCCGGAACACTGATAAATGTGGCGATAAAGCAACAAATTTTCATCAAGTTTCACATGAAATGTGGAGAAACCACTTCTGAACCCTATCTTTTACTAAACGAGTAAGGCGAAAACTATTTGTGGCGTACGTGAATTTTTGAGTGATTCAAGCATATCCAAGATGGACGAGATGTTTAAGATGGCTTACGCCCGGGACGTCCTTCAACATCGGAAAGGAATGAAAACATAGATAAAGTACGTAATCTGATTTTGTCTGGCCTTCGGTTGAGTATTCAGTTGACGGTTGAAACTGTTGGAACTGACAAAGAATGAGTAAGGAAAATTTTACATAACCAGTTTAACATGAAAAAAGTGTGTGCGAAACTGGCGTTGAAAATTCCCACGATCAAACAAGAAAGAAGCAGGTGAAAATGTTTGTACAGACATACTGCATAACACTGAAAATGATCCTAGTTTCTTAGAGAGATTGATAACGTGCGACGAATATTGGTATTTTATTTATGATGCAGAAACTAAGCGCCAATTCGCGCACTGGAGGAGCACAACTTCACCGAGAGCGAAAAAAGCCTAAATGAGCAAAATAAAATTGAGAGGGATGCTGATTGTGTTTTTCGATCTTCATGCAATTGTGTATCTTCACTGGGTTCCTGAAGGTCAGACTATTAATAAACATAACTACCTTAAGGTTCTTGGTCAACACCGTGAGAAAATAAGAAGAAAAAGAACGATCCGAACTGTGGGAGAACAAGTCATGGGTACTGCATCAAAACAACACACCGACGAATACAGCATCATCTGCGAAGAGGTTTCTACCAAAGAATAGCATCCCAGTATTAGACCATCGATCTTGTTCGCCTGAAGTAGCGCCACGTGACTTTTGTCTATTTCCGAGGTCGAATCTGCATTAAAGGGAACAAGATTTCAGTCCTTTGAAACAGAGAACGAAAAAGCGGCACGTCTCGTCATGGAGCTCAAGGAGGAAGTCGTCCAGCACTGTTTCCCTCAATCGAAAATTCGCATGGAGCGTTGTAGAGATAGATGAGGGGAGTATATCGAGGATGACATAACTAAATATGAGTGTTTTTGAAATAGAACGTTTTACGGCAGTAGTCCCGTTATTTTATAGCCACTCCTCGTACATGACTTACCATATGGCGTAAATTCATCTGATGATGGTGGCTCAACGGACTGAAACGTGTTGCGGAAGTGATAATAAATGTTACTGGTTACAACAGTTCGTAGTTTCTGTTGATAGTCACAAGACTACCGACAAACTTAACCTTAAATGTTCGCATTTAAAGCTGAAAGTCTTAAATTTAGAAAACTTTTGAGCCTGTGTGAGCGAGAAGCGTTGTGTGTGTGTGTGTGTGTGTGTGTGTGTGTGTATGTGTGTGTGTGTGTGTGTGTGTGTACGTGTGTGTGTATTTGTTTGTCTGTGTGAAATGTGAAAGAGAGAGAGGCAGAGGGCGAGAGAGAGAGAGAGAGAGAGAGAGAGAAAACACACCTCTCTTGACATACTAGTGCCGGGTCCCTAGCTGCTATTTTTAATTGTCTTAACATGCCAGTTCTAGTTCCCCTGGGCAGCATGAATTCATTAGGCCTCGTACGACCTGTAACGCCCTCAACATTGACTTGTTTTCTTTCGTCTAAAGAGTAACACAGCTGCATGAAAAGCGAATGGCCTCATTCGCGAAATGGCATATCTTGCAGGGGCGTCTGTGCTTTGTGCGCGAACAAAGAGCAAGCAAGGCAGAAAACAGTACTCGGCCAAGTTTTTTTTTCTTTTTTTTTTTTTTTTAAGCTTTGCGTTCGCTTTTCTTCTACGACTGTAAACGCAGGCACAACACGAGCAGCTGCTCTGTACGCAGGGGGGAGGACCAGCTGCAGTGACAGGCAGAGCGGAGGTGAATCAAACCCCATAAAGCCCCACGCGCAGAGCGACTTCTGTCGTAAAACGGAGCGGATCCGCATCCGAGCTCCGCAAAAGTGCATTTACCACATTAGTATCTGCGAGCAACATGCAGAAACTGCTGTCTCAGACGCAGTTAAAAGCGTTACAGCGCTCATTAGCGAAGCAGGCGAGAGGTTCACAGCTCGTATTCCACAAAGCTGATTCGTTGCTGCAACCAGCTGCACTACTTCTTCACGTTCCCGCTGCGAAAAGACTGGCGGTACTGTCTGAAACTAGCAACGAAGAACAAACTGTGAGCACAGTTACAAGTCACGCAGTGGACAACTACAGTCCTACTATCGAGCGTACACACATTATGTGCTCATACTGTTTCGAAACTTCGTGGCAGATTAAAAATGTGACTCGGACGGGGGATAGAACCCGAAACTTAGTAAGGCTCCTGCTTGGAGTGTCGATCCTGAATAGACTATTAATCTCTCAGAAACTTTCAAAGAAGCACACACGCGGCTGCAGACTGAAAGTTTCTTTCTGGAAATAATCCCCTTGACTGTGGCTAAGCCATTTCTCCGCCATATCTTCTCTTCCAGGAGTGCTAGTCCCAAAACGTTGTGTAAAACAGCGTCTGTGAAGGTTGGAAAGTAGAAAGTTGGCAGAAGTAAGACTATGAGTCGTGCATGGACAGCTCAGCCCATTAGAAGATTGTCCCGAATAGGAAAAGTTCTCAAGTTCGAGTCCCAGTCCAACACAGTTTAAATCTACGACAAAGATTCAAAACCGTGCACTCTGCGATGCGGAATGGACGTTTCATTCCGGATTATGCTGTAATATGGATAATGTCGTTCCAGAAACAAATAAAAAATAAGTCAATTCCCAGGTTCCATCTAAAAGTACTCAGAAGATTTCACCTCGTTGCGATAAAATACCAGAACCGAAAGTCTTTTCTCAAGTTTCCTCTCTCGGAATCTTATTATCCCAATGTCGTGAGCCGCGCGTGCGTTAGCATCAATACCTGACGCTCCTAAAACTTCAGTGTTCTTCTTATCACAGCGACGGCTTCGAGCATTCCGCCAGAAGTAGTGGGACGGCATTCCGCCAGAAGTAGTAAAACTGCTCGCCAAGTTGATTTAACTGTACGCGTGATATTCGCAAAGGAGGAGGGGAGGATTTTTGCTTGCAGTTTTGCAGTTCCGCAAGGGACTTCACGGAGGACGGAGGTCCGGTTCTTGATGCTACAGATGTTAATCTGTAACTGCAAAAGATGTGCATCGACATTTCAAGAATTACTGCTTCCCTCTGCCTTCATAGTCACAAGTTCGCGTCTTCAGAGTCGGCACCTTCAGTACTGAAAGGAAGTTTATAGGATCATTACTATTTACAATGTGTATAAACGATCTCGTTGTTGACTTTGGAAGCTCTGCGAGGAGGTTCGTGGACGACGCTACAACAACATTACAACGCAGAAAAAGAGCAGCGAAATGCGTATGCACTCCTTCAGTTTGTGCACGCCCAGCGACGAGTATTTGCCATACGGCCAAGGACCAGCATAGAAAGAAAAAGGTGAGCGTCTTTTTTTTTACAAGTGACTAGAGTACTGGTTGTGATTCGCGAAAACCCTTGTTCTTTGAGCGAGACCTTGTGATAATAATTTAATTTGTGTTCTCGCATATAACGCTGTCTAGCTTTGATTAGCGGCTGTTATATTTGTCTTATTCCTCGATGTGAATCACCATTCTGCACGAGTTATTGCTTAGTCCACTTGTAAAAAACAGAGCCTTGGCAAACTGAAACTCTTTTCCTGTTTGCTGCAATCATGGCTGAGTATAGAAAAATCGATTTAATATGTGTGTTACGTTTTTAAAGGCCCAAGTCTTAAAACTGTCATCAAATATTAATCTTTTGAATTGTTTGTTCCCTTTTCATCACTCATGCGTTAAAGTGCCACCTTTTTCTTTTTTCTTTTTAAATCGCAGACTACTGAGCCAAAACATACAAACTAACATTGTTGATACTCATGGTCTGAAAGAGTTTCATGAGAGTTTTTCGGCGAGCGATCTGTAATCTGTTTCTGTTGTTCTCACCTGCTGGCTATGTGCTTTCAATTTTTACCCTCTGTTTGTTGTAGACTACCTAATCTGAGCTGAGTGAAAGGACCGAGCGATGTCTGCGCTAAGTTTCAGCCGGTCACCTTACGTCAACGCTTGATTATTAACCAAATGTATTGGTTTTCAGCTCTTTGAACTGTGATTTACACTGAGATGACAAAAGTCACCGTACAGTGATATGCACATATACAAAATGGCAATAGTATCGCGTACACAAGGTTCAAATGGCTCTGAGCACTATGGGACTAAACTGCTGTGGTCATCAGTCCCCTAGAACTTAGAACTACTTAAACCTAACTAACCTAAGGACATCACACACATCCATGCCCGAGGCAGGATTCGAACCTGCGACCGTAGCAGTCGCACGGTTCCGGACTGCGCGCCTAGAACACCGCGGCCGGCCGTACACAAGGTCCGAAAGAGCAGGGCATTGGTGGCGCTATCATTTGTGCTCAGGCGATTCACGTGAAAAGGTTTCCGACGTGGTTATGGCCACACGACGGGAATTAAAAGACTTGAAACGTGTAATGGTAGTTGGGACATTCCTTTTCGGAAATCGTTAGCGAATTCAATATTCCAAGATCCACAGTGTCAAAGTGTGCCGAGAACTCTCACCACGAACAACGAAGAGGTTGATGGGAGCAGCGGGTTTTGTGTAGAGTTGTCAATGCTAACAGACAAGCAACACTGCGTGAAATAACCGCAGAAATCAATGTGCAACTAACAATGAAGGTAACCAATAGGACAGTGCGGCGTCATTTGACGTTAATGGGCTATGGCAGCATACGATCGACGTGAGTGCCTTTGGTAACAGCACGACATCGCTTGCAGCGCCTTTCTTGGGCTCATTACCATATCGGTTGGACCCTAGAAGACTGAAAAATTGTGACCTGGTCATATGAGTGCCGATTTTAGTTGGTAAGACCTAATAGTATGGTTCGAGTGTGGCACAGACCCCACGACGTCATGGACCCAATTTGTCAACATCACATTGTGAAAGCTTGTGGTGGCTCCATAATGTTGTGGGCCGAGTTTACAAGGTCCAGCTAAATAGATCGTTGACTGGGAATGGCTGTGCTCTGCCTTTTAGACACCATTTGCAGCCATTCATGGACTTCATGTTGCCAAATAACGATGGAATTTTTATGGAATACAATGCGGCATGTCACCGGGCCACAGTTGTTCGCGACTTGTTTGAAGAACATTCTGGACAATTCAAGCTAGTGGTTTGGCTACTCATGTCGCCTGAAGTGAATCCTATCGAAGAATTATGGGACATAATCGAGAGGTCAGTTCATACACGAACTCCTGCACCGGCAATACCTACATCTACATCCACATCATACATTATGGACGGCGTAGCTCAATATTTCTGCGAGGGACTTCCAGCGACTTCTTGACTCCACTCCACGTCGATTTGCTGCACTTCGCCGGGTAAAAGGAGGTCCGACACGATGTTAGGAGGCACCCCATGACTTGAATACTGATAATGCTTTCGTTGTTTACTTTCGAATTTGGGAGTTTATCAACTCATCTACTGAACAATGGAATACTGTTGTGAAACTTGTAAATTCTGTTAATATCGATTCTTTCACTGTTTATGAGATTTAAAACTCAAATGAGTAAAATTTTAAAGTTTTCGTCAAGTGTATAACTAGAGGTGCCATTCAGAATGTGTGAGTCATTAATAAATTTATGGTGGCTCTAAAATGTCTGTTTTGGAAGAAGGAAAAATGATTCTTTGTTAGCCGAAATATTACCTTTCTCTGGAAATAAGTTGTTTATTATTGTCAATATTGTTCGAATGCCGCTGAGACGAGCAGACGTTTTATAAAATATTTTTTTTCTTTGTGGACATGTTGAGTTCAACACCTTAGCTCTTCCTGCTCCGTGTTACCTGCCATTTCACTCAGTTTCCTGCGACATTTCTGCAAAGGTCTTATCTCTACAACGAGGCGAGATCTCAAACGGCTCATCATGTCCTTAAGCACAGAGAATGAAACGTTAAAAACAATGTGCCTCATCGCCGAGCACAAGAGTTTTATTCATCGATCCATTGTGTTGTCACGTGCTTCTGCCACAGCCTGGAGCTGTGTGTAGAGCAAGCGTCAGTAAAAAAAGTCCATTCAAACGGCATTGGCAGGCATAAGTATTTGTGATACTGAGAAATAATGTAAAAAAGTGCTGTCGGACTAGGTTTAAGGTCACCGGATTCCTTTCAGCAGCACAATTGTAAAAAGTAAACTACAGGCCAAGTACATTTACTCAACCATTGAAAATAAGCATAAACAGCTATGTGAGGTAACGGGCGAGTTGTGGCGCCTGAAAATATTCTAAGTTCAGAGTTGGCGGCGACAGCTCGGGCCGTTCGGCTAGCGGGGGCTCGGTAGGTCGGCCGCGTGGTGCCGGACATGGGCCGCAGCACGTGGTCCATCGGCCGCGTGGCTGGGAATTCCGCTGTGACGAGGACAGTGCTTTGTGTCGATGGACAAGGCACGCCGGGAGAGCCACAGATGGCGGACGTTGTGAAGCCTTAATGGCGGACATTTCACAGTTCTCACAGAAATTAATAGTAGCCAGATGAATCATGATACCTCAAAAAGAAACATGTACGTTACCATTATTTACACGACGATTCTGGTGGTGTAATCAGATTTTCAATATCTTTATTAGTTTAAAGTTTAGTATCTGACGGTAAATTATACAAGTAACACCCAGCAACGAACTTCCAAAATATAAATGCTTCATCCGATTTTGTCAATCGCCGAGTCTTTAGAAAGATATTAGTGTAAATCTAAATTGGTATGAATTACAGGCACGTAATTTAAATAGTACATGAGTTACTGGAGGTCAAAGTGGTCGATTACTATCGACCGCGTCGGGCCATAAGTATAACCACAGTTACACGAAAAAACGATAGCGGCATGCTTATAAATATTTTGATTAATCTATGTCTTTGTTAATATCCGATATAAGCTATTGATGAAGAAACTGGTTAATTATTTACTGTTTTTTAGAAAGCACAGAGACATTAGGTTCCTGGCCTACCTTTTGCTTCTTTTCTTTTGATACATGTTTATTTAATTGTTTATGTATTTAATAATGTGTGTTAGAGCGTGTTTATGGTTCAGCCGTAGTAATATTTATTTAATTTCAAGTATTTAAATGTGTTTCGTTATGTTGTGTGGGTGCGTTGGCTTGAAGACATAGCGCGAGCGTTGGCTTGAGATTCGTATGAGCAGTTGCCAGCGGGCTCGTGCGCATGCGCAGAGCTGAATTCGCGTATGAGCAGTGCCTTCCTCCCGCTCCTGGCTACTTGGAGCGTGGCTGTTTGGTGTATGAGCAGTAGCAGCAAGTAGCCAGAAGCTACCCGGAAAAATTTTCCTGGCGCGCCCAAGCTGCCAGATTCGTGCATGCGCAGAGCAAGCTGAGTTATAGTAGGGGATCCTTCCCCACGTGACTCGTAGCCGTGTATATGTTTCGTGTCTTCGTTTACAGCTCCCAAGTCAAATGAAAACAAAACAGATTTCTGTGGCCGGGAGCCATCAAGTGAATTAATATACATTCTTATAACCATAAAAGACCAAAATAAGTTAGTAGTTTCAATTTTCTGATTTTATATTATTTCCACGTTATTAGCAATCAACCATTAATGTCTTAAAGAAGCTATTTCTGTCTGTTTTATAGAGAAATTTGCTTCAGTTAATTTTTTTTTTCCGCTGAGGCAGTTAGTTTATATGAAACGAAGTGTTTCATTCCTCGCTATTGGCTACTTTCAAACTCGTTCAATTTAAAGTGCAAAATTGTCATTTTCTGGGACGAATGACGTTATACCACAATAAAGAACCAAACATGAGAATACAGTAGTGGAACTCCAAGAAAACTGGTATCACGAGAACCACATGAAAAGCTGAATATCAGGTACTTCAGTGTCCATCTGGACATAGAAATGTGCAATTAGAGCGGAATGAAGCATTTTAGAATGGTTTATGAAATTCCGATGCTGCTGGAGTAGTCTCTGATGTCCTGTTCCTTTTATGACACTGTAAGATCTCTTAATGCTATATATGTACGAACATATGTAAACATTGACTTGAAACTGACTAAGTAGGCAAATTTGGTCAGTAGTTTTGAACTAAATATTTTGTTTCAAATATAATGTCAGCTGTAGCAGAATTTTATAGATCTGCCTTCTGTGAAAGTGTTTTTCGATCACAAGGCACTTGTCTAGTACTTCCTCTGGGCCTGAAGTTATTTCTTAATTTGTGTTTACGTCTTAAATTTATAGAATGCCATTCTATGCTAAATTTTAGACTGGCAGCACACCATGTTTTATCGTTCTAACTTCCCACATGGCTTCATATTTATTCTTAGAGTAGAATATATACTGTCAGTTGTACAGTTTCTTTGCCTCACAGACAACCATGTTAATTTTTTCACATTTTGAAATAGTATTGAAATTTATTGTCCCTTATTCCGGTGTAAGCTACACAAGAAACTGTCTCTTTTTTTCTTGCAAGTAATTTGTATTCCATCCTAGTAGCTTTTTGCAGTGCTGTGTAGATGTAAACCTGTTGTAAATGCTACATAACAATATTGCACAGTACGAATTAAAAAAAAAAATCTGTCAGTCACCCCTTAGCAAAATTTTATGGTACTTCGAGCTGTGGAGTCTAATTTTGAAATGATATTTTGCCAAGAACTGCTTCTTTATTTGCAACCTTTATCTGTGTGGGATATGATAAAACAATTGCTCTAAGTACAACTCAGTATGTCCTTTCAACAACATGCTACACGAGCGGCACGGCTCTACACATGGTCACGTGATGCCCCACCAGAAATACGACGAAAAGCGTATGAGCAGAGCAAGCACCAAGCACGGGCTGCCTACGTCATAGCGCGAGCGCTCTAACCAATCACAGCGCTCGTGAATTGGGAGACTGGATGGAAGCGAGTTTCCGGAGAGGACACGAAGCAGTTCTGGGCAGGACGGCACAGGACACGGACAGTCGCATAGGGCACGGAAAGTGCCGGACGCGAGAGTCGCGGGAAAGACATCCAGTGGAGCACTTTGCGCGTGGGCCGGCCGAAGTGGCCGAGCGGTTCTAGGCGCTACAGTCTGGAACCGCTACGGTCGCAGGTTCGAATACTGCCTCGGGCATCGATGTGTGTGATGTCTTTAGGTTAGTTAGGTTTTTAGTTCTAAGTTGTAGGGGACTGATGACCTCAGTAGTTAAGTCCGATAGTGCTCAGAGCCATTTGAACGATACTTTGCGCGTGGTCGCGGAAGATAGAAATATTTCGGAGTGCCGACTTGTGCTCTTATGTGATTTCCGTGGCTTCTGCAGTGAAGTCATACTGTGCGTTTAGAAGTGAATATCTCGCGAGCTACGTTGTTGTTCATAGCTAATTACGTGCAGTAGGAATCTATTGTTTCCCTGTTATTCAAGTTATATTTTATTTAATTGCTGGACCGTCGACACCAATAAGTGTTTTCCAGAAATATACGGCATTCTCAAAAGTACTTCTACTATCGTACTCATCATTCAAAGTCGTTAAATAGTACCTGCAGATTTTATTTAATTGTAGTATTCTATATTAATACACAATTGCCGAGTGATAGGAACCTTCGACCATTCGATTCATGTGTGTATTCATATTGCATAATGTAGACTCAGCAGTATTTGGCTTGTAATGTGGCAACTACGTATCCCAGCCCCTAGACAACGAAACGAGCCAAAACTTTAAATATTGCAACCCCCAGTCCGAGGGCGCAGGTTAGTTACCTGGAAAGCCCGCAGCTGTCACAAATCTGTTCAACGTATGACAGACTGCGACTAAATAAACGGAAATTGCTTTCTCAGAGAGCAAATTTCTTATGAGTCTTGCCTAGGTAGCACTAGAAATACAGGTTTTACGCAGTCACATGAAAATTTCGTGGAAACAATAATGCGAAAAATATGGAAAAGTAGGCGATTTTTTAACGACAAAACACTAAATCGGCTCTGTCTGCAAGGTGTCGCGAAGTCTGGCATTTTCACCGTTTCCATACAACAACATTTCGATCTGAGCGCTGTTGTTTACTTATTACTAACTGCTTTTTATTTAACGTCGGAATTTCTCCTCAAGGCTGAGACTGGCGTATAACCTTAAAATGACTGTTCATTCTCGTGAAAAGAACTGATGTCCTTGATGAGATGACACACGTAGAGAGCTTCATTCAAACGGCCACCGTCCTGGTAACAGCGTTGTTCGCCAACGTCACATTTCTCCACATCTTTGCACAATAAATCGAACGAAAATTAACGAGATTTGGAGAGATTATGACTGAAGAATATCAATTAAATTGTATTCATTGCAGTGCGCAAATGTAAATACGAAAACCATCAAACATGCTTCTAAAGCTTTAGCACTTAAATCAACATGATGCACCACCGGTTTTCTTGTATGTCAACCACAGCAAGAACAACTGACACCATGCAGACGTATTTCTGACGGCACCACAAATTCGTTCGCAAAGTAATAAAAATAATATTTAATAAATATTGAAATAAAAATTCAGGATGTTTTGTTGTAGTTCCAGAAATGTGACGTGACGTTTCCTATGCTGTAATTGGTTGACAGAAGCATACTAAGTTACCGAAAGTTTATTTATGTGCTTCGAGGTTAAAATGTTGTGTTTGGTGGTTTTCGTTTTATGCTTGCTTAATGCATTATTATGCAGTATTATTGATACACCATACTGAAGATCTCTCCAGGACGCATAGCTTTTGCTACGATTTTTTGTGCAGAAGTTGAAATAAACTTGTCCTCAGGAGGTAGAACTGTTATTTGTGTTTCAAATTAAAAGAGTTTGAAGGTAGCTTCATTAACGCGGTAAATGGCACTTTTTGGTAATCAGACCAGCAAGCTTTTGAAAATAATGGAAAGACAAATACTTCACGATAAAGCGAAGTAAACAATAAAACGCACTCACTTCACAGAGTTCTTCTATGTTGTTCTACTATTCTTCTTTATTACGAGGACAGTTCAATAAGTAATGCAACACATTTTTTTTTTCTGAAACAGGGGTTGTTTTATTCAGCATTGAAATACACCAGGTTATTCCCCAATCTTTTAGCTACACAACACTATTTTTCAACGTAATCTCCATTCAATGCTACGGCCTTACGCCACCTTGAAATGAGGGCCTGTATGCCTGCACGGTACCATTCCACTGGTCGATGTCGGAGCCAACGTCGTACTGCATCAATAACTTCTTCATCATCCGCGTAGTGCCTCCCACGGATTGCGTCCTTCATTGGGCCAAACATACGGAAATCCGACGGTGCGAGATCGGGGCTGTAGGGTGCATGAGGAAGAACAGTCCACTGAAGTCTTGTGAGCTCCTCTCGGGTGCGAAGACTTGTGTGAGGTCTTGCGTTGTCATGAAGAAGGAGAAGTTCGTTCAGATTTTTGTGCCTACGAACTCGCTGAAGTCGTTTCTTCAATTTCTGAAGAGTAGCACAATACACTTCAGAGTTGATCGTTTGACCATGGGGAAGGACATCGAACAGAATAACCCCTTCAGCGTCCCAGAAGACTGTAACCATGACTTTACCAGCTGAGGGGATGGCTTTAAACTTTTTCTTGGTAGGGGAGTGGGTGTGGCGCCACTCCATTGATTGCCGTTTTGTTTCAGGTTCGAAGTGATGAACCCATGTTTCATCGCCTGTAACAATCTTTGACAAGAAATTGTCACCCTCAGCCACATGACGAGCAAGCAATTCCGCACAGATGGTTCTCCTTTGCTCTTTATGGTGTTCGGTTAGACAACGAGGGACCCAGCGGGAACAAACCTTTGAATATCCCAACTGGTGAACAATTGTGACAGCACTACCAACAGAGATGTCAAGTTGAGCACTGAGTTGTTTGATGGTGCTCCGTCGATCATCTCGAATGAGTGTGTTCGCACGCTCCGCCATTGCAGGAGTCACAGCTGTGCACGGCCGGCCCGCACGCGGCAGATCAGACAGTCTTGCTTGACCTTGCGGCGATGATGACACACGCTTTGCCCAACGACTCACCGTGCTTTTGTCCACTGCCAGATCACCGTAGACATTCTGCAAGCGCCTATGAATATCTGAGATGCCCTGGTTTTCCGCCGAAAGAAACTCGATCACTGCCCGTTGTTTGCAACGCACATCCGTTACAGACGCCATTTTAACAGCTCCGTACAGCGCTGCCACCTGTCGGAAGTCAATGAAACTATACGAGACGAAGCGGGAATGTTTGAAAATATTCCACAAGAAATTTCCGGTTTTTTCAACCAAAATTGGCCGAGAAAAAAAATGTGTTGCATTACTTATTGAACTGCCCTCGTATATGCAAACAGCACAGTGTCATCTGCAAATTTAAGTTGATTTTAGTTTCTTCCCTGTCACCGAGAGTAATTTGGTCCCCTCAAATCCAATTTGGAAGTTGATGTAGATATTTTCGGAGAGATGGGGTCACCTTGCTTAACGATTCTATCAATGTAAAACAAATAATTCAGTCTTGAACGAGTTTTGACTTACAACGATAACAGGATTCGACTTTATAGCGATCATCAGGTCTTAAAAAGAGAGCGACGCACTGGGTGCGCGGTCGTAAACTGGTTATCCATTCAAATAAATCAGACTGTGACGGAACTGTTATTTCTGTAGTTCATTTGGATATAAAGGTCTCTGGTCCCCCTCCTCCTCCCCCCCCCCCCCCCCCCCCCCCAAACGACTAAGTGACCTCATCCCATCAATCCGTGTACCTTTTTCCTGTGCAGTTTAAACTGCTGTGGGCTGTAGTTACATGTTACACCGGCTAGATTTTCAAGAGTATTTTGAATTTCTACAGCTTCAACTGCTATTTTATGGAATCAAATATGTTCGTGCGTTAAAGGATTACTACACGTAATAGGAGTTACTCTTGTTAATTTTCTGTTTTGTTTCAAAATGTGTAGACGGTAAATTAGTGTAAGCCATTGCTTGTGTAAATTGGTAATTGGTAAGTATAATTAGTGTTTATCTACACTTTGAAAAGATGAATCAGCAGTCGTGAAAACTATTGCATTAAGAGCAGGATGTAATCAGTACTAAATCTATCAACAATTGCGCTGCATTGCGACCTGCTGCCTTATATCTGTTGAAATAAAATCCTCCCGCCCCTGCTAACGTCACAGAGGACTCACGAACTGACGTGATGCGGGCAGTCGGGCTAAACCTGAAACCATAGACGGCTTTGTCGTTGACCGAGGTCCAGAGAGAAATTTTGTTCGGGCAGTGTGTCAGCTGGCGTTTAATCAGTCGTCAACAGACCAGAAGGGATCAATCACGCAGCTCTCGTGTTCGCCAGAAACCTGTTTGATGTGTCCTACACGAGAGATAGCTTCGTGCCAGCTACGCCGTTATATAGCGCAGAGTGGGACTCGTAATTCAAAACGAAGTGTAATTTGGCTGAATCCACCCGCTTTCGGACGACAGGTAAGAGGCAAGCGAAAATCACAGTTATGTAGATCAATAAATAATATACAAATCATGAGCAAAGAGAATTACAGATCTCGTGTAGATTCAGATGCTACAGTCTAATTGACTAATATTTTCATGTGAAAACGTTAAAGGAAACAAAGTCTTTAAACATTAGATAGTGGAAACGTCCTGACAGATTAAAACTGTGTGCCGGGCCGAGTCTCGAACTCGGGACCATTGCCTTTCGCGGCCAAGTGCTTGTACCCAAGCACTCCTCAGTTGGGAGGGCACTTGCCCACGAAAGGCAATGGTCCCGAGTTCGAATCTCGGTCCGGCAGACAGTTTTAATCTGTCAGGAAGTTTCACATCAGCGCACACTCCGCTGCAGCGTTAAAATCTCATTCTGGATTAGACAGTGGGTCCTTAATTTTATAACTGCTAAAAATATTTAATGAAATCTTTCCGCTCCTGAATTTGATGCAGGTAGTCCGCTACTGAGACCATAACCGATCTAAATTAGCAAAAATTCGCACACGATAAAAGCGAAAACCTCAAGCTAATACACAAAGCACAGTGGTTAAGATCCCAAGCCCGCATCTCGTGGTCGTGCGGTAGCGTTCTCGTTTCCCACGCCCGGGTTCCCGGGTTCGATTCCCGGCGGGGTCAGGGATTTTCTCTGCCTCGTGATGGCTGGGTGTTGTGTGATGTCCTTAGGTTAGTTAGGTTTAATTAGTTCTAAGTTCTAGGGGACTGATGACCATAGATGTTAAGTCCCATAGTGCTCAGAGCCATTTGAACCATTTTTAAGATCTCAAAATATACTAGCTAGCGATGGAGACCCGAAAATATTAAAATAAGTGGCACCGGGATAGAATCAGAAAATTTCATGCTATGAGTAAAATTGAACTAAATCTACTTCCAGCGAGTGGATAATTGAATGAGAAAAAGTAAGACGAACAAGAAATAAGAGAGCTATTTTAGAAGATCGTTAAGAAAATTACACGGTAAGTAAAGTGATTCTCAATAACGGCAAGCTGCGTGAATTGTTTTATGAGTCCCGTCAAAGTCAGAGAATTTACATACGGTCTATACGTTGACGACAGAAAAAAAAATTGGATGTCTGTCGCTAGAGTCTTTTACCAGAAACCTTCTCGACATACCCTTGAAGTGATTTAGTGTGGAATCCAAATTTGTATTTCCGGAACCTGTCTGAACCCTGGTTCTCATGAGTATCAATCTAGCTTCTTAACTTTTTCGCTCAGAAACGTATGAGCAATATTAATGAAACGATAATTGAAACATCGCGAAGTATTACTAGGAACGCCGGCGCGTAATAAATATGAGGGGTATACAGTTAGCGGAGAGAGTTGTACTTAGAGGATAGTGTTACTACGAACACACTATGTTTTTTGGTCGGTGCTTCAGTCTACTAACTGATTTTAGAATAAAGAGAAGGGATGCGCACTAGATATCGACAACAGCAGTTTCCGCCATTTTCTTAAGTTTATTTTTGTTACGCTGTATACTATATTAATGCTCTGTAGTATGTTAAAGCTAAACACTGTGTTAAAGCTATTTGGAATATATTGTTAATTCTTGAAGTAAAGGAATTTATGGTGAGAAAAATGTTTGCATTTTTAGAACTATTTATATAAAATGAGGACACTTACTTACATACATATTTTGCCGGTCGTGCACCGTCTTGTATCTTGAAACAGAAGACGGCCTGTTAAGAGAATGTTATCCGTAATGGATGCAGTTGAACTCCATGGCTGTCCCTTTTAGGGTGTAGAATAATAGCTGCTACCAATGACAACAGAAGGTGATTTTATTCAATGCACGACATGTTACGGGCTTGTGTCCATCTTCAGGTGGTTTTACATTCAATTACTTGTTTTAATGCTCAGTGTTGGAGATCACTGTTTAATAAAAACCAAGTGATGTAATGATGACTAAATAGATCCAACTGAAACAATTGGAAGTTGCTAAGCGACATGTGCTGTAAAGTGTTATAGCACTTACGTATGTAGGACGGCTGCGGAAATGTGTGTGGGCGAATATAAGTGCAACTGTTGAGCAACTGACCGGCCAGACGAACCAGGGGGCTGCCAACAGCGTCTCCTCAACGACTGTTCAGCGGACGTTGCTGCGATGGGGCTCCGCAACAGCCGCCTGATGCATGCACCCTTCTGTTCATCAGCGACGAATACTGGAATTCGCACGCCAATACCTCAACTGGATGTTCTCTGAGTGGCGATAGGTGGCCTTTTCAGATGAATCATGTTTTGCTCTCCAACAGTTTGAAACGTCTAACAGCAAACACCCTGCAACAACCAGGGCCGGAGGAGGGAGCGTTATGCTCTGGGGAATGTTTTCGTGGCACTCCCTAGGTGATGGCGTCATTCTGGAAGGCACAATGCGTCAACAGAAGCATGCATCTATCTTCGGGGACCATTATGTCCCGTGATGCATCACAGTTGCTACGGCGCCGCTTTTGGACAGCGCCATTTTGTCAGGCACAGTATACATTAACCACGGCTGAACGTGAACAGTTTACAGACTAAGGCATTTCGGAAATGCCTCCACCCTTGGGCTGAAAGCCAGTGAACATACCTTTCTGAACATCAGATAAATTGCTCCGTTTCCGCATTACGAATACGACCGCGCTGTTTCCCGCGTCCCCCCTGCATGCTTTCTGTACCCTCGACTTCTAGTGCTGCCACCTGCCGTCTGTGTATGGCTAATTCATGTTGGTGTCGAACATAGGCCGTGGTGTCCGCATGCTTAGCTGGCTGGTAACGTGCTCGCCTCCAATGCAAGCAGGCCCGGGTTTGATTACCGTCCGGGTTGAAGATTTTGCCCGCTCGTGGACTGGGTATTGTGTTGTCCTCATCATCATTTTATCCTCATCACCGGCGCGCAAGTCGCCCATGTGGCGTCGAACGAAATAAGACTTGCACTTGGAAGCCGAACTTCTCCGAATAGGGGCGTCCCGGCCAACGATGCCATACGCTCGTTTCCATTATTTTTATAGACGGTGGTCACAATAATGTGTCCGGACCGTGTGTTTCAAGAAAGGAACTGAGGCAGCAGCATAGCTGGAGTCCTTGCCTCATTGATTCAGAAGATGCTCGGTTGAAATCCAAAACTTGAACATGAAACGATTTACTTTTTTAATTTTCAGGCTTTCGTGGCCGTCATAATTGAAAGTAAAATGTTCTAGGCTAGTCCAGTAAATTTCGGCATGCAGTCGCGCAAATAAAATTTTCTCCACCGATATTTAGCCGCGTATCGTCCGGCCATCCTCAGAGTGAGTCACAAGACTGACGACAAGATTTTTCCTTTATTGTTATTTTAACACCTTATACGTAAGGTGGGCCGGCAGCGGCAATAGTACGCCGCTCTTCGGCCATAGACAGTACAAATAGAAACAAGGAAGATACAGAAAAACAAAACATAATGGTGGACAGAAAACAGTAGACACATGAGTAAAACTCACTGAGACGTTCACAGGTGTAGTAAAAGAAAAAACGTGCAGCACTTGTACACGAACACTGATGATGACTGAAATGATACACGTGAATGATGGAGCGTCGGCGGTGAAACACTGAAGCACTAACATGGTTCAAATGGCTCTGAGCACTATGGGACTTAACTTCTGAGGTCATCAGTCCCCTAGAACTTAGAACTACTTAAACCTAACTAACCTAAGGACACCACACACATCCATGCCCGAGGCAGGATTCGAACCTGCGACTTTAGCGGTCGTGCAATTCCAGACTGTAGCCCCTAGAACCGCTCCGCCACTCCAGCTGGCGAAGCACCAACATGACGGCACACAGATAGAAATGATGGCGATGATCTCTGGTCCGCGAATGTTAATTTGAAGTGTACGAGTCTGGGGACCTGCCAAAAGGGGAAAAGGTGGGGGAGGAGGGAGAGGGGAGGGTGTAGATGCCAGTGGCAGAGGAGATGGGAGGGGGGAGGAAAGAAGGTACGGGGGGTGGGGGAAGCCCAGGGGGAGGAGGGGGGAGGGTGAGAAGGGAGAGAGGGTGCCCCAAGGAAAAAACAGGATGTGGAAGGGGATGAAAGCCACCTTGGGTGAGGGTATGGAGAGTGTAGAGATGGAGAGCAGGTGGGATGTGGGAATACAGGTGCGGCAGCAGATGAGGGTGGGAAAGGATGGGAGAGACAAGCGGGTGAGGGGGATCAAGTTTACGGGAGGTGTAGAGGATCCGTATCTGTTCGAGGAAAAGGAGAAGGTGAGGGAACGGAATAAGGCATACAGGATCTGCGAGGGGGAGGGGAGACAGATGTGATAGGCGAGGCAGAGCGCATGGCGTTCTAGGATTTGAAGGGATATGTAAAAGGTTGGAGGGGCGGAGATCCATGCAGGGTGGGTGTAGCAGAGGATAGGGCGGATGAGGAATTTATAGGTGTGGAGGATGGTGGAAGGGTCCAGACCCCATGTGTGGCCAGAAAGGAGCTTGAGGAGACAAAGGCGGGAGCATGCCTTGGCTTGGATTGTCCAGAGATGGGGGGTCCAGGAGAGGCGACGTCAAGGGTGACACCAAGGTACTTGAGGGTGGAGGTGAGGGTGATAGGATGGCCATAAATGATGATATAGAAGTCGAGGAGACGGAAGGAAGGGGTGGTTTTGCCTACAGTGCTCGCCTGGGTCTTGGAAGGATTGACCTTGAGCAACCACTGGTTGCACAAAGTGGTGAACCCGTCAAGATGTGATTGGAGAAGGTGTTGGGAGTGTTGCAGGGTGGGGACGAGAGCAAGGAAGGCGGTGTCATCAGCATACTTGAGAAGGTGGACGGGGAGGGGGGGGGGTGAAGGCGGCGGCATGTCCACTGTATGCAGAAGGTAGAGGTAGAGAAGAGGGGAGAGGATGGAACCTTGGGGCACTCCGGCGGAGGGATAGAAGGTGTACGAATCCGTGTTATGGATGGTGGCATAGGAAGGACGATGGAAAAGAAAGGACCCGATCAGACAGACATAGTTGATAGGAAGGTCGAAGTTTTGGAGCTTCAAGAGGAGACTGGAATGCCATACACGGTCGTAAGCACGTTCAAGGTCGAAAGGGAGGAAGATGGCGGATCGACGGGAGTTGAGCTGTTCGGAGAGGAGATGAGTGAGGTGAAGGAGAAGATCATCAGCAGAGAAGGATGGTGGAAAGCCACACTGGGTAGCGGGAAGGAGGCGGTGCTTGCAGAGATGCTGGTGGATGTGGCAGGTAAGGATGGATTCCAGGACCTTGCTGAAGAATGAGGTAAGGCTGATGGGATGGTAGGAGGAGACAGCAGATGGCAGTTTGTTGCGTATAAGGAACATCAGAATACAGGAGGTTTTCCACAGGTCAAGGTAGTAGCCGGTGGACAAGACCACATTATATAGCCTGGCCATGGTGGAGAGGAACGACGTGGGAGCTTCATGGAAGTGACGATAGGTAACACGATAATGACCGGGAGCGGTGTTGCATTTTGTGCGGAGTGTGAGGATGATATCCAGATTGCTAATGGGGGCATTGAGTTCATTGTGTGTAATGTTGTGCAAGTACTGGAAGCCAGGAGCAGGTGGAGGGACAGAGGTGTCAGTTCGATCGTGAACATCCAGGAAGATTGAGTAATCGAACTGGGGATCGTCAGGGAGGGTGAAAATATCGGAAAGGTATGAGGGAAAGTGATTGGCTTTTGTCAGGGAAGGGTTGGTCATCATGGAGGAGAGGGTAGTAGAGGGGAATTTAGATCCAGTAAGGTGGTGGATGGCAGACCAGTACTTGGACGAGTTGATAGGTCGTGTAGCATTAAGACGCGTGCATGTCTGTCACCAGTCCCGGCGATTCTTAGCCGCGAGCAGGTTTCTGACGTGTCGTTGTAGTTGCTGGTGGCCCTGTGGTGTGTCAGGGTCATGCGTGTGAAGGAAGGCACGGTAGAGACAGCATGATTCATGGAGGAGGAGGACGGCCTGTAGGGGTAAAGTGGGACGGTGCAGGTGGATGGCGATGGCAGGGACGTGGGCCTCCACGGCCTCAGACAAGATCTGCTGGAGAAAGGAGGCAACATGGGTAACATCAGCAGGGTGGTGGTAGGTGAGGGGGTGGCTATTGACGTGGGTAGTGAGGGTATCCCGATAGGTATTCCAGTTGACATGGGAATAATCATGGACATATTTCGGGGGAGGGTCGATGCGAGGATTGGGACGGAGGCGACGACCGTCTGAAACAGTGAGGAGGATAGGGAGATGGTCACTACCAATAGGGTCAACGACGTCCACCGCTATGCGGCCAAGGAGGTTAGGGGAGGAGAGGACGACATCTGGAGTGGTATTGGATTCAGGACAGGTGTGCTGGGAAATTGGAACGATGTCCTCTTGGAGGGAGGAGTGGAACTGATGCCACCGCCATAACTGGGCGGCAGAACGACTATGGATGTTGAGGTCAGCATCGATCACGTAGGAGGAGAAGGTGCGGTCGATGTGGGAAAGGAAGTCAAAAGGAATAGAGGTGTTGGGGCGGACATAGATGGTGGCGCAGGTAATGGTAAGGCCGCGGAAGAAGAGACAGGTGTTCTGTGGGATCGGGAAGGAGGGGTTGGAGCCAAACAGGTCTCTGGCAGTGGTAGCTGATGGCTACCATGCCACGCACTATCGGGAGGGGATTATTGGAGCGGTGGAGGAGGTAGGGCAATGTGTGTGTGCTATGCTGGGGCTGAAGAAAGGTTTCGATGAGGAGGAAGGCATCCATGCGGTGGGTTGTGAGGGTGTGCAGGAGGAGGTTCTTATTGGTGGGAAGGGAACAAATGTTACTAAACAAGATACGGTGCTGTCACACCATGACAGGGATTTAGACAAGGGTGTCGGGAAGGGAGAAGGTGAAGTGGGCTTGGTTGTGGGAATAAGTGACATAAGTGTTAAGGTGGAAGACAGATTGAGTGGCGAGGGATACCTGCTGGAGGGTGTGGGGATGCTGGAATGTGTGGACATTCTGGAGGACGATGGTGACAAACCTGATGATGTCCTTGGCAGTAGTGGGGCAGAGGGAGTTGTCAGAAGGAGTGGGGGCGTCCAGAGGGCAGACAGGGACAGTGAGTTCAGGAATTGTGGAGGGGGGGGGTTGGGCCTTGCATTTCTGGGAGTAGGTGGGATGCGGGAGGTTGCAAGTGTTGCAGGAGGGAGGGGACTGGAGGTTGGGACACTGCCTGAGGAAGTGCGGCTGTTTGCAGTGCGGGCAGATGGGGACCTTGCAGCACTCTGATGTCGGGTGTGCATTGTAACACAGGCACCTCTGGCAGCGGATGGATTGAGGAGGGGAACGGGAGAGGTCGACTTTGTACCAGTGATGGAACAAAAGGGCACCCTCGTTCAGGAGAAGATAGATGGAGGAGGTGTGCTCAGAAAACAGCCGCATAAGGTGGGTGGGGCCGGCAGGATTGAAAATCCGGTGCACTTTACGGACGTCTAGGTAGGATGCGCCTTAAGCTCTGCCAGCACCTCCTCCTCTGTGATTATTGAACTAAGCCAAGTGATCAAGGCAGTGAAAGTCGGCAGGCAATGCGGAGCTTGGGGTTGGCAGGAGGGAGAAGGGGAAGGAGCAGAGGAGAGGGAGGTGTTGGGGCCAAAGTGAGTGATGGGGTTTGGGAGAGGATGTCGGTGTGAAGGGTGGGGCTAGGGGGAGGTGATTAGAACGGAGTCCCGATGGGGAGTGAGGAGGGAGATTGGAGCTCTGGGATAGTGTTGGTAGAGGAGCAGCGTGAGGTTCCGGGCCTAGAGGAGTGAGGGATCAGGACAGGACAGGAGGTATTTGTAGGAGGAGGGGGAGGGGGAGGAGGAGGAGGAAGCAGGGGTGGCAGAAGGGACAGGTTTGGAGACATCTATGGTATCCTGTGGTGAGGAGGATGGGGCTGGGACTTTTTGGGAGCGGAGGTGGCAGTGGTGCCGCTGGGGCACTTAACAGTGACTGAAGGGTGAGAAGAGGCTTGTGGGACGGGAGCAACTGGAAGATGGCAGGAGGTGGCAGGTCCTGGCATGGATGCTGGTGCTGGTGCTGAAGACAGGGATGGTGACGGTGATGGCGATGGCGAAGATGATGAAGATGGTGACAGCGAGAGCGGGGCACGGGCTGTGGCCCTCCGGTCCACCACCCTGGCAGGGGTTGCAGAGACAGTGGGAACAGGGTGAGGGAGGGAATAGATCAGAGGAGGAGGCTAAGGAGGAAGGAGCAGGGGACAGTGCTATGAAGAGCGAAGGAGAAGGGAGGGTGAAAAGCGGGGTGATGGAATGAGGGGGGGGGGGGGGGACGATTGGGCACACCACGTAATTGTGGTGGTGGCGGCGGAGGGTGAGGTATATACAATCACAGTGGTGGTGGTAGTGGTGGTGGGAGTTGTCGTGATTACAGTGGGAAAAGAAGGAAAAGAGCAGGACTGGACAAAACTATAGAAGAAAACAAGGAACTCACGAAGGCGGATGAAATGCTGACTGGGGCCGAAGCCCCACTCCGCTGCTGCTGGTGGGAGGGACTGCAGAGGCTGCTGGGCTGGATCGATGGCTGGCTGGATCGCTGGCCTGCTGGATTACTTGCTGGCTGGATCGCTCGCTGGCTGGCTGGCTGGATCGCTGGCTGGATTGCTGGTTGGCTGGCTAGACGTCTGGACGGCTGGCTGGTCCTGGAACACCTAACACTTCCATAAGTGGCTATGCAGTTATCGAAGGGCGGTACTCTTTCGCCGGAGATGACGACAAGATGCCAAGGGCGGCCTTATATGCTCCACCGCGACGGTACTGCGCATGCGGGTCACAGATGCTGGTTGGCAGTAGAGAAATACGCTTACACAAGCGCCGCCTGTGGCGAAGGCGTATAGACATTCGATTCACTTATTTATGTTTGATCGGTGGCGGTGACACCATGACGACTTCTCTGCAGTTTAATTACCCCAAGAGCCGGATCCCATGCTTTGTCCAAATAAAAACTATTATCTCTATTTATTAAATTATTAGATAACCTAATCTCTATAGCTTCCTTGAAGACAGATTCCCAAAAAGAAGAGGTGGATGTTAAAATCTCCACATCACTATAATTCATGGAATGCCCTGTATCAATACAATGTTCGACCACAGCTGACTTGTCTGGCTGTAATAAGCGTGTGTATCTTCGATGCTCCATACACCTCTCATGAACGATGCATGTTGTTTGACCTATGTAAAGCGGGTGTGTATCAGATTCCTTGCGGAAATTGTGAGAAGTCGTACATAGGTCATACAACACGCACCGTTCATGAGAGGTATGTGGAGCATCGAAGATACACACACTTATTACAGCCAGACAAGTCAGCTGTGGCCGAACATTGTACTGATACAGGGCATTCCATGAATTACAGTCCTGTGAAGATTTTAATATCCACGTCTTCTTTTTGGGAAATTGTCTTCAAGGAAGCTATAGAGATTAAATTAGCGAATAATTTAATAAATACAGATAATGGTTTTTATTTGGACAAAGCATGGAATCCGGCTCTTGTGGTAATTAAACTGCAGAGAAGTCGTCATGGCGTCACCGCCGCCGATCATACATCGATAAGTGAATCGAATGTCTATACGCCTTCGCCACAGACGGCGCGAGGATGGCCGGACGATACGCGGCCGAAATATCAGTGGAGGAAATTTTATTTGCCCGGCTGCGTGCCCGAAATTTAGTGGACTATTCATTACGCAGCGAGCAGTTGAAAATGCACTTGT
Source organism: Schistocerca serialis cubense (assembly GCF_023864345.2). Taxonomy (NCBI): domain Eukaryota; kingdom Metazoa; phylum Arthropoda; class Insecta; order Orthoptera; family Acrididae; genus Schistocerca; species Schistocerca serialis. The sequence goes on along the minus strand of NC_064641.1, from coordinate 410,861,525 downwards.
TCTAGGCTGTTCAGCAGCATCTAACCGCAAACATCACAAGATCCTGAAGAAGATCTCAACCGCAGTGTCGAAACGTCGATCGGCCTAACAACCGAGAATGAAACGTCTTGTTCTTCTTGAAATATTTTCGACTGAACGTCCTATGTGTGAAGAAGAGATCTTGGATATCTTTGTTTGGGATTAAAGCCAAAATCCCCTTTTTCTCCAAAGACGTAACATATAAAGGCCACATTTCCAAGAAGCCACGAAAGAGGCCATTAAAGACGGTGGATCGAAATGAGAATGGAGTAGACACGGTCTACAGAGCAGCAGCGGTGCTGTCCCATACAAGACGACAAAGTATCGTTCCATTTCAGCGCCCAAGTCATTGTTTCTTGTTGCCATTATTGTTTGTGGTGCATCTTAGCCCCGAAGAAGCTGGCGAGTCAACTTAGAGACAAGTACACACTGGGACACTGAGTCAACTCTTTGCATCTCCCGCGTGCGTCTCGCTTGGTTTCGGGTTGCCCCGACTCTTCGTTGCGATGAATCTGCTATGTTGCGGGCTAGTATTTCTTGCGTCTTTTGCGTTCCGCTTGCAATGGGATTATAGACTCAATGTTGCACAACATTGCGTAGAGTCGCAACAAGCCAGTGATTGTCGCCGTTTTCGTCCTGTTTGTTGACTTATTTCGGTGACTGGTATCCGCATTATGTTGTGGTGCACAGAACTGACATTGCAGTTCATATAAGAATTGCATACTAATCGTTGTTTGTGGGACGTAGCTACGTTTTATAGAGTGCAGAAATGGTGATTTAAAAAATAAAACATTGAAGAGTTTGGCCGACAAATACAGCGTATCTATGGCGGAAATTGATAGAAAGATACGCACACTGAAAGAACAGTTTCGGCACGAGTGAAAAAATATTGAGAACATAAAAAGTGAAACTTCACCAGTGAAGTGTAGTTAGTTCGATTATGAACTTTCTTATTCTTATTGCCCGTTATAGAGCCCAGAGGCACCAGAACTGCTGCCGAGAGCACAGACGACGATCAAGTAAATCAAAAAATTTATTTTTAAGAGAATTTTACATGGAGTTACCTATGTTTAAGAACCTTTTACAAATGAGTAGTAAAGCATTGATTTTTTCGATTGAATACTTACTTGCTGGTAGATGCATTCAACTGTGAAATGCAATGCACACAATAACGTAGCTGTTTCTGGTGACATTGAACGTACAAGAAGTAGTTATCCTGTTTCATATGCTTTTCATTTTGCCACAGTACTAAACCGGTCGTCTGACACAAAGTACTCGCTAAATTTATTCCGTATTTCCTTCGCATCTTTCGCCGATTTCCTTGGAATATTTTTTACGGAGCTCAGTGCTTCAGATGGTGAAATTTCAGATCTCGTTATGCTAGTGGAAATGAAATTCCCATCAGCATCTTCTACATCCGTAGAGCCAGGGAGAGTATATACGTTCCTCGATGATGTATTTCTTCGGAGGAAGTTATGCAAGTAGGCACAAGCAAGAGCCATTGTTTCTACTGTCTTAGGATGCAAATCAATGGATTTTAAAAGTATTCGAGTCCGGCTCAAGCAATAGTTGAATACATTTTGTGGCTTTATTAAACCATCGCTACGAGCGAGAAAAGGTTTCATCATCTTTGGAAGTAATGAAAATGCGTCATCTGAAACAAACACATAAGGAACAGTAATTTCTCTTTCATTTAGTGGCACAAGCTGAGAAAATTCCAGTTGTCCATTAATCAGATCTTGGTATAATGAAGAGTAAAGAAACCTCTTACGTCCGAAACGCGTTCCTGACAACATACACCTAGGTATTTTACATTATAAATATCATCAGCAACTGCCAGCGGCAGGATGCTATGAAATCCTTTGTAGTTAAAATACGTGATATCACTTCCATAAGGTGCTACAATTTGAATGTGTCTCCCACCAATACTGGCAATACAGTGAAGGAAATTCCACCCAGTCGAAAATCCTTCAGCTAGGAGTAACCAATCAGCACTTGTTCTACGTCTATGTAAAAAAAAAGAAGGGTTAGATAACTTCAGGTGACTGTAAAATAATGATAAGTAATATAGTTGCGACAACAACTGTTTATATGATGTAAATAATTATTTTAATAATTAAGAAATAATTACTTTGTTTCAGGATGGTTTTGTATACTGTGATCTGTCAAACGTCTCGTGTCAAGAGGAGCATTCCGAACTATTTACTCAGAAAGAACAGTCACATTGCCAAACTGTAAATGCACGTCAGAGAGAGACGAATCCTTTGCAAAATAAAAAGCGATTGAAAGCATCATCGGCAGCTTCTGAAGACGTCAGAGTAGACGCCTTGACTTGCATAAAATCTACAATTGAGGCCATGACAACAAGGAAGAGTTGTTCTGTATTTGCGGATTTCGTTGCTGATTCTTTGAGGAACAGCAAAAGCCCAATATCAGATGTGAACATTGCCAAACAGAAAACTACCAGTATTTTGTTCGATCTTCAAAATGCTGATATTCAGATCATATTAGGCCTACGAACAACTTATCTGGTCAATGTCTTCACCTGTACCTCCATCAGGTTATACGGATTACTACATTGTTCACCTCAAGTTTCAGTCCAGCAACATGAGGTAAACAGTTTGCAATTATCGTGCATCTTATAAAGTTATATCAGCAATTCTAGTGAGAAAGAAGATTGATATGTTTTATTGTCCCTTCAATGTTTGATAATCATCTTTGCATGTGTGTGAATGTTCAGTGTTTTCCTACGTTTTGCAGTTAAAATTTATCCACAATAATAAAAATCTTTTACACTGCATTTAATATTTCACGTTCATTAGTTACATACCTTAAGAACGCCTTCAAAGAACGAATGATAGCCTCGCACCCTTTTGGAACGAAGCAGGATGTTGATTTGAAACTTCCTGGGACATAAAAACCGTGTACCGGACCGAGACTCGAACTCGGGATCTTTGCCTATAGCGGGCAAGTGTTCTACCGTATTTTTTTTATCTCATTTAGTTTGTTAGTGTTCGTTGCACATGGCTTAGTCACAGCCTGGAGGATGCTTCCACAACGAGATTTTCACTCTGCAGCGGAGTGTGCGGAGTATCCGGTGAACTACTTTTCCTAAAATTGCTACTTTTCTTATAAATTTGAATACTAACTTTGGCTAAGACAATTTGTTAATCAGTTGCGAACAATCTCAGAAAGTTTCTAAGCCCTACGGCATCTTCCACCATTGAAGTGTACAACAGACTATTCCCACACTGAGTCCCGCCATCAAATAATTTGCGAAACCACCGCCTTCTTTGTCGTTTTCTCTTATGTGTATTAGTATTATTAGTTATACAAAAACAGCTAACGAAATTCCAGAGAAAGCAACTAGATCCGACATTTTCCGCGCTTGACTGGTCTGCAAAATGAATTTGGTGTGGACACGGTTTTTTGTCGCGAAGTAGCGCTTAGGCTGAGTCCGAACAATGAATCGGCGCAGCACGGATTCTGAATCGCGACATGAGTCGACTCAAGAGTCCCAGTGCGTACTGGCCTTACACCTGGACAAGTGTCAGTGAACAAGAGGGGCATGAAGAGCTGAGGGCACTTTGGCGTCCACAGAACGGGTTCGGCAGCACGCGGCTCGACGCGACAGGCTAGTTGGTGCTGGTGGTGGTGGTGGTGGTGGTAGTGCTGGCGAGGTCCAATCAGGGCGGATTATTCGGGCGCGGCGTGAGGCGGCCTTTCAGCGCGGCCGAAACGCAGTCTGCCTCGGCCACTGGATTACAGAGGCCATTGTCAGCCCGCACTGGCCCGACAAACTGGATTCTCCCGTCCCCCCTCGCTGTGAATCCAATACCGATTCTCGCCTTTCGTCCTGAATTGTTCACCGTGCCGAAAGGGACAAACTGAAAATCGCATTACTGTATGTAAAATCTGGAACCTCGTAAAGAAAGAGCGTAAATTACACAACCTACGACGTGTGTGAGAAAAATAATGAGACTGATTTTTATCTACCAAAGCTCTTATTTTTTTCAAACAACAATATTGTCTCCTTCAAAGTAGTTCCTTTCGACAGTTAACACTGGCGGAGTCGTTGTTCACAGTCTTGATAGCAGCACTGGTACGCTTCAACTGGTAGGGCCTTTAACATGTTGGTCAAATTCTTCTGAATGTCCTCAAGAGTCCCAAAATGACGTCCTTTTAAGACATTTTTGAGTTTCTGGAACAGGGAAAAGTCACAAGGACTCAGATAAGAGGAATAGGTGGCTGTGGAACTAAAGGAATGCCTTTTGAGGTCAAAAATTACGAGATTAAACTGGCCGAGTGACATGGGGCGTTGTCATGATGCAGCTTCCACTTGTCTGCAATGTCGATATAACCTTTTCTTGAGCCTTGCAAGGACATCTTCGTAAAATACTTGGTTGACAGTTTGTCCTGGAGGAACAAATTCTTTATTTACAGTGCCCCAACTGTCAAAGAAGCAGATAAGTATTGTTTCGATCTCTGATTTGTCGCCGGCCGCGGTGGACGAGCGGTTCTAGGCACTTCAGTCTGGAACCGCGTGACTGCTACGGTCGCAGGTTCGAATCCTGCCTTTGGCATGGATATGTGTGATGTCCTTACGTTAGTTAGGTTTAAGTAGTTCTGAGTTCTAGAGGACTGATGACCTCAGATGTTAATTCCCATAGTGCTCAGAGCCATTTCAATCATTTTTTGATTTGTTCATTCGAGCTTTTTTCGGTTCAGGAGATGTCTCAGTGGGCCACACCTCACTTTGCCGCTTTGTCTCAGGATCCTGCTCAAAAATCCAGCATTCATCACCTTTGTGGTCATTGGCAATACTCTCAAGAAGATCAATGCACACGTTTCTCCGATTATCCTTTTGCTCAGTTGTGAGGTTTCTGGGCAGTATTTTGGTACAAGCCTTCGGCATGTGCAAAACATAGGTCAAAATTTGATGTAAGGTGAAAGTGTATAAGTTTAACGAGTCGTTCATCATCCTTATTGATAAACGTCGATCTGATTTCACAAGAGCACAGCCACGTTGACGTTTTCATAGGTGTTTGAAGTAGAAGGTCTCCCAGAGCGAGGTTCGTCTTCAACCGCGTCCTGGGCCTTACAAAACTGAAAAGTGTCAGAGAAAAACTTGTGCTCTTCAGAAGCAATGTTCCTCATAGGCCTGTTTCAACTTTTCAGAGATCACACTCGTGGATTCCCGAAGTTGAACACAAAACTTGATGGGATAACGTTGCTCTAAATTCCACTGTTCCATTTTCGTAACACACGACAAAAATACAACTCCACTGATGGCGCTCTCCAAAATAACGTGGCGGCTGTATGGAACTAAAACTGAAACTGAGCGTCAACAAGGGATGAAGAGATCGGTCTACACAAGCAGAACAACACAGCGTTGTCAGATCGCTCGCAGTGTTGTCAGTCCCATTACATCTCTGACACACCTATCGTGTTCCAGGCAGGACCTAACATCAGAATTATTACAGTTAAGAATCAACACTGCGCCCCGGGTCTAAGGAGCGCCCTCCGAGTTATAAATACAGTAGGAGAAAATGAAACATCTGTTTAGCGCAATTCGTGCGGCACTTCTTTTTTCAGCTTCTCTGTGTTGTCATCAAGCACATTTGGCGTATAAATTGTGAGTTATTACTAGCTGCTGCAGCAGCCTCCTCTCAGAACGTTGCGAAGATGAGAGGGTGACGGCGCAGTGCCGAGGTTGCTTCCACAGAAACGGGCAATATGCGCCGCTGTTTGCCACGCGCACGCTCTGTTTGCTGCACTATAGCCACACAAGAGGCCTCTGATTGGCAGAGAGCGTATAATCTCCGGCAGGGGCGATCATTAGCGTACATTCATGTTGCTACGCCTAACTAACGACATGCCACTGCAGGAGACAAGGTACGCTGAAATCGTGTAAATCAGTAGACCTGTTCCCATCTAGTCATTAGTATACGTCAGCTATCTCTGATCCGGAAAGGCTTCTGACATAACTGATTAGCTCCTCTTTAAGAAGAATGGGTCATAAACTTTCTCATTCTCTGGCCAGAATATCATTTGACCACTTGTTTGGATTTTCTTTCTTTACAGCTATTGTCACTGTAAGTTCAATCTTCTCCTCTTTCATCAGCCCATCCAGGACTGATGATAAAAACATGGCTTCAAATGAGCTAAGCTAATCAGTATTATTGTTATTATTAATGTCAATTATTATTATTATTATTATTATTATTATTATTATTACTAGCTGTACTCGGCCACGCTTTGAGGTGGCCTAGTTTGCTTAAATGGAAAATAAAGAAAATAGAAAGCAAACGTTTCTAATATGTATGGGAATTGGATAAACGTCATAATCTCCTTCTCTCCCTTGTCTCTGTTCATCTTCCTCTCCCCTTTTCTTCGTCCAACTCTTCCTCCTTCCCCATCTCTCTGCCCATCTTCTCCTCCCTCTCTCTATTTTCTCCTTTTCCTCTCTCTCTTCATCTCTTCCTACCCCCTCTCTCTCTCTTCCTCTCTCACCCATCACCTCCCCTCTTTCTCTGTCCGTCTTCTCCTCCCCTCACTATCCATCTCATTCTGCCCCTCTCTCTGTTAATCTCCTCTTTTCCGTTTTCTACGTACATTTCCTCCCATCCCTTTTGACCATCTCCTCTTGCCCCCTCTCTCTGACCTTGAACCTTGTTTATTGTTTTTGCAAATCCAGGTTCTGTAGTAGCATTCTAATCGTAAACCAGTAAGCTGTAAATACAACTTTCCTTTTTACTAACAACCTTTCACTATTGCATATATATCGGAAAGGTACTTCCTGAGATTTTTGGTAACAATGTTTTCCTTATATACGCCATAATTTCAAAGCAAATTGTCAATAACTTACAGAGATCGACGGTTTTCAACAAATGAAATTTTAAATTTTTATTTATATAGATTAACATTACTATTATTCACTGTTATTAATTGTGTGTCAGTATTTTTCAACCACTAATTATTTACAGAAGAACAGGAGAATGCTAGAAGCCGACCTCGGATCAGTTTCGGTTTCAGAGAAATGGTACATATGAGGCAAAACCGACCTGACCCTATGACGTATCTTAGAAGATAGGTTCGAGATACTTTAGAAACTCTGTGCAACTATCGAGACGATCGTTTAACGATTATTGTTGAACGATTAAACGTTGAACGATAGTCGTTGGTTACCAGTTTGCTCCGAACGTCTGAGGTTTGTCGATCTATCACTAGTCTCGTGATTCCATTCGTAGTCATATCGCTCTAGCGAAGATTAAATTCATTGTATCAATTTAAAGTTCAGTAAGCGTAAAAGTGTGTTACTTCAATGCCTTCTGATTGATGAGATGGAAGACGACGAAATACTTTCCCAGACCTATGGGGCGAAAAGAGCCAAAGTACACCGTATGTTTGAGCTCAGAAATGAAGGCGGACTATATCGAACATCGATTATCACCCACCTACGTAAGGACAACAAGAAGTTCTCCTAATTTTTCCGTCTTTCCATTTGGCAGATTGACTTCGTTCTAGGATTGATCGAGGCGATATCTACAAAGAATTATACAACATCGAAAGAGAAACTTTCTATTGCCTTTGGGGTAAATGCTCTTGTTATTTACACTCAGAAATTCTACTGTCTTGCATTTTAAAACTTGCACGAATAAAAAAAACAAGAATAATAGAAAGCAATGTATGTTGAACAAATTTATTGAAAGATAAAAGTTCCAAATATACAAATTGTAGGACGCAATCTACATCTATTAATAATTTATATAAGAGCTTCATTTCCAACGGCAAAACTTCTCGTAGTTGAGAAGGAATTTGAGGTTGAGAGCTTTCATGTGAATAATCTTCTTCAGAATTTAGCGATAATGATTGAGGCGCAACAGTAGCTGAAGAATTACTGCAAAACCTGTGACTATCGGAGATACAGTAGGAACCATACTGAACTACAACGTGTAACGTTGCCGTTTTTGCTTGTTGCTGCGGAGCAGATGTTAATTTTTTAATGGATTTGGCCAAAGTTTTAAAAAAGACGTCTACATCATCCTCTCTTTCCTCTACAGGCAATGCCTTCATAACTTCATTTCCCTCGGAGTGCCTCCTGTTCAGATTGTCTGCAATTTTTCTCTACTGTCTGATCTTTTTCCTTTGTCTGTTTTGTTATTACAAGAAGACAGAATCGGCTTTGCTGTTGGCGTTGTTGAAATTTGTGTCAGCAAGTTAAACGTTGGCGCTGAGGTTTGCGTCAGTGAAATTTGCTTTGATCACCAAACAAATTTCGGCTGCTCCCGGCGGAGGTTCGAGTCCTCCCTCGGGCATGGGTGTGTGTGTTTGTCCTTAGGATAATTTAGGTTAAGTAGTGTGTAACCTTAGGGACTGATGACCTTAGCAGTTAAGTCCCATGCGATTTCACACACACACACACACACACACACACACACACACATACACACACACACACACACACACACACACACACCAAACAAATTTGTACTAAGTAAATCAATACAAACATTTAGAATGTAATAACTGATAATAATTTATTAAGTAATAATGATTTGCTCGTTCTTGTTTCCAGGTATTTTGCAACTGGTGAATCCTTCCATTCGCTGCAGTTTCAGTTCCGATTAACTGTAAGTAAAATTAGTAAAATCACACAACATACGTTAGCGTCACTCAAGAAAACTTATGTGTAATAAGCAAAAGGATCTGAGTTGATACAAGATTTCCCCAGTTGTTCGGGAGCCATCGACGGAAAACTTTATTGAACTACAGTAAATGCCCGAAAAACTATTCCTCTTTTTCATAAGAACAAAGGGTTTTTCTCAATAGTGCTTCTGGCTGTCGTTGACGCAAATTGTAAGTCATTTATATAGACGTGGGATCCTATGGAGAAGAAGGAGTTCCAGGAATTTTCGGTCTTCCTTGGGGAGAATGCTCTACAGTGGGGCTCTGCTTCCACTCCTAAGCGAGCTACCCACCTCCGATATGGTGGTACCTCATGTACTCGTCGGGTTTTGCATCAAAACATGTTGAAACCATACCCGCGAGGAAGTGTGACCAGAGACAACTCGAAAGGTGCGCGCTTATTGGCTGGGGCGCTCTTATCAGTAGCCACATCCGCTGGTAGGGGCCCAGTCTCGCTCGTGAGGCAACAGCATGCTCATTCGACTCGAGGCAGCCGCACCGTACACACAGCCATGCCTTACACTCGCATAAGATATTCAAGGAAGAAGAATCGACTACCAGTTTACAAGAATGTAGACACTTTTGATATTACACCAAAGCCTACAGCACAACAGCAACTACTAGGAGGACCTATTACTTTTGTAGGGTGTAAGATTAATTTTTCTTGCACTACTACAGAGGTAGTTAGTGGTAATTCATGGTTGACTATTGCCATACTACGAGGAGGAGAGACACCATTAGAAGGACTTGAGAGCTACAATGAGAGAGATATTATATCTTTCCGCACATTCGCCATTGGAGTTGTACCTAATAAAAGTTATGGTACTTGTGTTGTAACCATAGACAAACCATTTAGTTTATATACCTAGAACAGGAGGAAGATTAATGCTAATGAGAGACTTAATGTATGGTGTAAGCTAAGTGGAGCTTTAGAAGGTGTAATTGATGTACAAGGAGATGTGATTATATATTATCATGCTTAATAAAGATTCTTATCCTTAAAAAAAAACCAGCTACTGAAGCATCTTTATCTTCTAAAGGGTGTGCCGTGATCGCAGAACTTTTGAAAATGCATTTGGCTCATTAGAACATGTTTTTCGCATTTTTTGTACCCTAATAAATTTACTCTCTAATACAGCCGACGACGCTATAATACTTTCCTGCCGCTTTCACAACATACTGAGGGATGTCTATATAGCAAAAACTGGATCTGCTTATCATGAATAAGACCCTTCGCTAAAGTCGCCCAGAGACAATTTGATTAGTTTGGCAAGAGCTTGTGGGTATACTTATGTTGAAGGATTTGAAGTAAGAGGTTTATTTGTTGCATATTTCAGCACCGATAGGTTATTGGTCTGGAAGATCTACAAGTTGATAGAACCAACAAAAATTAATTACGGTACTATTATTTTCTTCCTTGTATTACTACTATCTGAAAAACCTTGCGCCACTGGTCTCAGTTACGAACAAAGTGTTACAGATATTTTAAAACCTTATTATTATTATTATTAACACTATTATTATCATAATTATCATTAATATTTTTGCCAACTCTGTACACAAATTGCACAACATTACATAACATAGTTACTGAGTACATTAAAAACTCATTTATTTTGTCTCGCTTTTTCGTCAGCACATTTTACATTGCAAATTATACACGTAATTATTAAAAGTAAATACAGTTATGTAAATAACAAACAACAACTTATTTGATTTTCCAACTTTATCGGCCAACTCAGCCCATGTAGCTGACTCTTCGATCTTTATAGGACACTTTAGACAACTGCCACAATGACGGATGACTCACCATTTCCTCGGCAAGATTTTCGTCATCTCCGTCAGGAAACGAAGGAGCCATTATGTATGGCTGACGACTACAGTGAGCCTTCTCCCGTACGACGATCGTCGTTAATGCCTATGTCGGCAGGTGCTCGAAACAACGCCGCTCCATAAGAAATGCAAAGCATCGTGCTCTACGATTATCATTCCACGATCATTGTTCAACGATAATCGCTATAGTCGCACCGACGGAAACGTACCTTAAAGAAAGTCAAACCTATGTTTATAGCATTTGAAGGCTTTGAGAAAGCTTGTGACGATGACGCCTACAATGCATGTTTTAAAATTCTGAAAGTAGCAGAAGTAAAACACATGAATTGAAAGGTCGTGTACAGCTTGTACTGAAACCAGACGGCCATTGTGAGAGTCGAAGGGCATGGAAGAAAAACAATGGCTGAGAAGGGACTGAGACAAGTTTATAGCCTATCCCCGATGTTATTCAATCTTCTTCTGAACAAGCGCTGAAGGAAACCGAAGAAAAATTTATGGGAGGAATTAAAGTTAAGGGAGAAGAAATAAAAACTGTGAGGTTTGCCAATGACATTATAATTCTGACAGAGACAGCAAAGGACTTCGAAAGGCAGTTGAACAGAATGGACAGTGTATCAGAGGAGGATATACGATGAACATAAACAAAAACATAACAAGGATAATGGAATGTAGTCGAATTAAATCAGGTGGTGCCAAGTAATTAGATTAGCGAACGAGATACTTAAAGTAGTAGATGATTTTTGATATTCGAGCATTAAAATAACTGATGATGGCCGAAGTAGAGACGATATAAAATGTAGACTGGCAATGGCAAGAAAAGCATATCTAAAGGAGAGAAATTTGTTGACATCGAATGTAGATTTCAGTGTTAGGAGTTCTTTTCTGAAAGTATTTGTCTGGATTGTAGCCACGTATGGAAGTGAAACATGGACGATAAACAGTTTAGACAAGAAGAGAATAGAAGCTTCTGAAATATGGTGCTACAGAAGAATGCTGAAGATTAGATGGGTAATGTAACCAATGAGGAAGTACTGTAAAGAGCTGGGGAGAAAATAAATTCGTGGCATAACTTGACTAAAAGAAAGGATCGGTTGATAGAATACATTCTGAGTTATCAAGGGATTGCCAGTTTAGCAATGGAGGGAAGTGTCATGGGTTTAAATTCTGGAAGGAGGCCAAGAGATATACAGAAAGCAAGTCCAAGACGATGTAGGTTACAGTGATTATATGAAGATGAAGAGGCCTACACAGGATTAAGTAGCGAAGACAGCTGCATCAAACCAGTCTTCCGACTGAATATCGTAACAACAACAGCGTTATTTGTGTTGGTAATTATAAATGTTCTCATAACAATATCTCAAACGTACGTAACTGCTCCAGGAGTAGGCACAGAAATTGAGAATATTTTTGCAATATGTTTTGGTGTATGTTGTTCCTGGTGCAATGTATAAGAGGTCCTTAACGCCGTACTCTGGTCAAACAAAATAAATGTATATCCCCTATGTTGTCTGATAACGCATTCAGATTGACAAGCAGTACTCAAAAATCCGTGAAAAGGGGGTTCTGTAAGTGAAGTGTTGCTAATACACTCCTGGAAATGGAAAAAAGAACACATTGACACCGGTGTGTCAGACCCACCATACTTGCTCCGGACACTGCGAGAGGGCTGTACAAGCAATGATCACACGCACGGCACAGCGGACACACCAGGAACCGCGGTGTTGGCCGTCGAATGGCGCTAGCTGCGCAGCATTTGTGCACCGCTGCCGTCGGTGTCAGCCAGTTTGCCGTGGCATACGGAGCTCCATCGCAGTCTTTAACACTGGTAGCATGCCGCGACAGCGTGGACGTGAACCGTATGTGCAGTTGACGGACTTTGAGCGAGGGCGTATAGTGGGCATGCGGGAGGCCGGGTGGACGTACCACCGAATTGCTCAACACGTGGGGCGTGAGGTCTCCACAGTACATCGATGTTGTCGCCAGTGGTCGGCGGAAGGTGCACGTGCCCGTCGACCTGGGACCGGACCGCAGCGACGCACGGATGCACGCCAAGACCGTAGGATCCTACGCAGTGCCGTAGGGGACCGCACCGCCACTTCCCAGCAAATTAGGGACACTGTTGCTCCTGGGGTATCGGCGAGGACCATTCGCAACCGTCTCCATGAAGCTGGGCTACGGTCCCGCACACCGTTAGGCCATCTTCCGCTCACGCCCCAACATCGTGCAGCCCGCCTCCAGTGGTGTCGCGACAGGCGTGAATGGAGGGACGAATGGAGACGTGTCGTCTTCAGCGATGAGAGTCGCTTCTGCCTTGGTGCCAATGATGGCCGTATGCGTGTTTGGCGCCGTGCAGGTGAGCGCCACAATCAGGACTGCATACGACCGAGGCACACAGGGCCAACACCCGGCATCATGGTGTGGGGAGCGAACTCCTACACTGGCCGTACACCACTGGAGATCGTCGAGGGGACACTGAATAGTGCACGGTACATCCAAACCGTCATCGAACCCATCGTTCTACCATTCCTAGACCGGCAAGGGAACTTGCTGTTCCAACAGGACAATGCACGTCCGCATGTATCCCGTGCCACCCAACGTGCTCTAGAAGGTGTAAGTCAACTACCCTGGCCAGCAAGATCTCCGGATCTGTCCCCCATTGAGCATGTTTGGGACTGGATGAAGCGTCGTCTCACGCGGTCTGCACGTCCAGCACGAACGCTGGTCCAACTGAGGCGCCAGGTGGAAATGGCATGGCAAGCCGTTCCACAGGACTACATCCAGCATCTCTATGATCGTCTCCATGGGAGAATAGCAGCCTGCCTGGCTGCGAAAGGTGGATATACACTGTACTAGTGCCGACATTGTGCACGCTCTGTTGCCTGTGTCTATGTGCCTGTGGTTCTGTCAGTGTGATCATGTGATGTATCTGACCCCAGGAATGTGTCAATAAAGTTTCCCCTTCCTGGGACAATGAATTCACGGTGTTCTTATTTCAATTTCCAGGAGTGTATTTACACCGGAGATAACAAAACTAACGTCGCGGAGTGTTTACGAATGAGAGTATTACAATTTTTTGTCATGTGAAAATAGTTACATGAACTAAAAAAGGATAACGTTTCTGAACATGAGAGAAGCTGGAGACTGAGAGAAAAAGATTCTACTTCTGCCGATCAAATTTTAGTAGAAAACCGGTCATATGATGTAGAATGTGATGTTTACATTGTTTTAAGAGAAGCAGAATGGTGTCCTTGCTGGATATACTAGAAATCAACAAACATCTAAATGACCAAATTCAGTTTCCATCATCCCTGTGGTAAATTAAGCTTTAGTTACAAAATACTACGCTGAAATTGTAAATTCAACTTATTTTTCATCAGCTGTTAAATGTTTTTCCACATAGAAATCTTTGTGTTTTGCTTTTTAGTTAATGTAACTGTTTCTGCAAGACAAAAAATTGCTATACTTTACTATGTAAACACTCCACATGTCAGCGCTTTTGTTAACTTTCGTGTAAATAATACATGCGTAAGTCGTACGTCATTTTATCTTTCTTTACGACATTCATTTGTCACCTGAAAACGGCCTACGAAGCCGAAAGAGGGTTCGCGACGAAATAAATATAATGTTACAGGTCATTGGGAAGTGTTTCCTATTTAATATTTATAATCATTTTCTGCCAAGTGCCGACGGAAAACTGATTTAATAGTACACATCTGATGAATTCGCAGTTGCGAATAAGGACTAACATCAGCTGTAGAATGGAAGGACGACAATGATTTATCTGCCGATACCGTGCATGCGACATTGAAGCACAACATCTGATCTGTGCGGGAAAACACATACTGGATGTGCGAGTACAGATCTTAGACGTATGGTTGACGACGTATGGAAGTTTGGGTCTGGCTGGGAGCCGTGCAGGGATAGCCAAATGGTACGCTGGCACGGTAGCTCAGCGTGTTCGGTCAGAGGGTTAGCTGCCCTCTGTAATGAAAGAACTGAGTGAACGGATCAACGAAGAGCCTGAACGGGTGTCATCGGACGTCCGCCACGAAAGAATTCAAAGAGTAAAAGAGAACAAAATGAGATCAACCCCCTCCCCCCCCCCCCCCCAAAAAAAAAGATAAAGAGGCCGCTCACGACAAGCGGGAAATCTTGGTTCGAGTCCCGGTCCGGCACAAATTTTCATTGCCGCCGTTCCATTCAACAGCTGATGATAGTTATTATTCACCATGGCGAATTCACCTGATGTGTTTAGTAACGGCTGTGTTCGCCGCAGTGCGTCGTCATCAGAATAACACCGGCACTGCAATATCGGACTTAATTTAAGTGTTACTTGTGTGAATTACTTTTCCTTAGGATTTTTCAGGAATCTCACTCTAGAATCTACTTTTTCTGTAACTAGTTTTATGTAGTCGCCCACGATAACGCTCTTCGCAAGCACACTGTTGGACAAATTACTACTATTACTGTTTGCAGCGACTGACCACCAATCCTGTAACTGATCTTTCCGCCTAGTTTGGGTAATACTCTGCATTTTTTACTACTAGTTCCTACATCAAGCTTCGGTCCTCTGTAGATATCCCCGGGATTTCGATACAGTTTTATAACTTTGAGACTACCCTTGATGCAACAGCGTAATCCAGGAACTGCTTCATAGAGTTCCCGACGTTGTCACTCACAATGATACCGCATCTACGCGTCATTAACCTTTTCGTAAAAATTTGTGGCATATAAAGGGCTTGGCCAGAAATGTAGGGAACGGAAGTGAGAGCTCCAGATGGCCAAGCGTTCAGAAAAAACATCACTTTTGGCACATGACCCCTCGCCAGAAATCGGGTCAGTCATGAGCCATTTATACGCGGTCCAGATACATTAATGTGATCACCTGTCAGAAGCCTGAATAACCACGTATCGCAGCTCGAACGTGCAGGAAGAGACTCACTGAGGTTCTGAAAGGTATCGACAGGGATGAAGAGCAATGCCGACTCCAGTGTCAGGGCGAACTGCGTTACGTCTCTCGGTTAAGGATCCATGGCGCGAACAGCTCGATTGATATCGTTCCATAGATTTTCGATTGCGTTTTAATCCAGAGAGCTTGTTGGCCGGGAAAATACGGTAAATTCATCCTGGTGCTCTTAGGACCATTAACGTACACTGCGATCTGAGTGCCACGTTCCATTACCCTGCTGGCAGATTGCCATCGTAGCGAGGATATAACAAACTGCACGCAGGAGTGCAAATGGTTCCCAGGGATATACGAATACCTGTGCTGAGCCATCGTGCCTTCCATAATGACGAGGTAACAGGAAATACCGCGAAAACATACCCAGCACCATAACGCTCCCTCCTTGTTCGCTTTCAGACGTTTCACACCCTACACCCCAAGGACCATCTGCGAAACATTAAATGTGATTCATCCGGAAAGGCCACCTGCTGCCACTCATTGGACGTCCAGTTGCGCAGCCAATGAACAGCAGTCAGCATGGGTGCATGAACCAGGCGCCTGCTACGGAGGCCAATACGAAGCAACGGTCTCTGAACGTCATTGAGGAGACCCCTGGTAGCCCCTTGGCTCATCTCGGCGCTCAGTTGCTCAACAGTAGCATGTCTCTTCGCCGGTACGCATCTCCGCAGCCGTCGTTCACTCATTTTTTGAGCAGCCCAGTTTTGCCATGCACGGTGTACTTCAACCACGATGGTACGTGAACATTCGACCCTTGGCCCGAAAGCAACTGATCATGCCCCTTTGGACGTCTAATTAATCACATCGTTCCTGCATTACGACAACGATTGCACTTTATTCCTCGTCCCCCGACACGCTTTATATGCCTTCCTTTTATAATGCTACGTACTGCCGTCTGTTTTCGGTTATTGCACGTTGACGTCAAACATAGGTGGTGGTCACGTTAATGTGACTGGACAGTGTACCAGCGTCGTTTCCAGTCAGCGGTTGGCGCAGCGGCAAGAGTACAGAATGTAATCCGATGGTCATGGGGAAACTACGTTTTCTTTTCTTCTTTTCAATTTTAAGTTTATTTACACCGAAATAATGCTCAATGATTTATTAATATTGTCATAAAAAGTTTGAACGGAAACATAAACTAAAATTTTGTATTGCAAATAAATATTCGGGAAGCGACTGTAAGACGTAGTCAAGAACTTCGTATTTAAAATTACATACCTTTTTTTTCTGTATCGAGTTGAGCCTCTATGGACTGTGTGGTAACAAACAATTTAATTTTAGTGTCTAGGTCTTGTTCGTGTTCCAGCTTTGACCTCCTGCCAGTATCTTCTGAGCCCATGAAGAAGTGCCTGTTTATGCTCTTCGGACAAAGGTCCTCTCCGTCTTTTGGACGTTGATGCCATTTTGAAACCTTGGTAGTTGTTCACCAATCTTCTAAATTTTGTTGCAGTCAGGAATTTCTCTCTCTGAGATACCAATCTGCCTAAGATCTTTTTCACGTTCTTCGAACCGTCTCGGCCTTGTGTTCTTAGATTTTATTATTTTACAGTTCATGATTTATATGCGCTGGGATGATATTCATCGAAAAAACACGCGAAACAGTAATTGTCTTCGTATCTTGCAGACGTTATAAACCTCGAATTTTTGCAATAACATGATGGATTCAGAGTTTCTGTAAAAAATTAACTTTATTTACATTCATAAAAGATTATCTCTGTTCGCACAGTGTGACAGCAAACCACGCGTAGTGCATCAGTTCACCAAATATTATCAATGGAATACATTTTGATGCAGGTTTGTGGCGATGTTATTTCTTTTTCTCTCTGAGTGACATAAGGACAGTTCTGAACTCCTTGGTGAATTTATTTACCTGTCAGTAAAAACACAGGTAGACATTGCAGTGTTGCTCTAGCGAATGCGGGAACGTTCAGCTCGGCCCGAGAACGTTACAGAGAAGCTAGACAAACTCCAGTGGCAAAGGCTACAAGAAAGTCGGTGTGCATCACAGAAAAGTCTAGTATTGAAATTTCGAGAGAGCACTTGCCGGGAGTGGTCGGGAAACATATTACTACAATTGTCTCGTGAAACTACCACAACTGGAAAATTCGAGAAATTACATCTAATACAGAGACTTACCAAGAAGCATTCTTCCCATGCGCCACTCACGAATAGAAAAGGGAAAGGGGGAATCAGTTTGTGGCGTTAGAAGTACCCTCCGTCACACACCTCAGGTGGCTTGCCGAAGGTATTACTGAATACAATATATTGAGCATTATTTTGGTTTATTTGTAGTCTACGCAAAGCAAAACTTAAAACTTAAAAAAAGAAAAAAAAATGTTTCTCCGAAAGGACTCGATCGCAGCACCCCCCGCGCCAAAACTGCATGGAAACTACGTTAACACAAGAGGTTCATGCCTCGTGCGAGCAACGCCAAAAATGCTGTCTTTTTTTCCCCTAAATGCTTGGGTATTCTGGGGCTTCCACATCCGTCACTTTGATTTACAACAAATCCCCTGCATATACCGTAAGTTTTAACGAAATCGGTGATGACGTACAGGTGAGGTTCCCTAGTCAGAACATTTATCTACAGATTGTGAAAGTAACGGCCCTGTAACACTTCATCTGTCCAAAAGCTTTGTTAACGTTTTCCTTTCGAATGTTAAAGTGTTTCCTCATCCCTACCTCTAAACGTTAACACATCATTCCCATATAATAACAGTGGTATTAAAGTAGAATGATGTAAGAGAATTTTAAACTTAGTACAGAGCTTTTTTATCCTTTGGATTTTGGTATAACTGCGAAGTGTTCTGTTCGCAGCTGCTAGACGTACGGCTGCTTCCTTATCTGTTATAGTTTCCTTACTGGAAAGACATCCTAAATGCTTAAAGTGGTCGTCGCATCTCTAGGAAGTTAAGACATCCGACAGCCAAGGGTAAGTCAACTGAGTTTTACTTACTTATTAGCAAGTATTCTTTCTTCGAAAATTAACTATAAAACAGTCTAGATCACAAGGCACGTTTATTGAAAGGTGATATGTTTCGATCATTACATGATCATCTTCAGTCCTTCAACTATATTGGTGGGCAAAGGCTGTGCACGAAGCAGGAACCGCTGAATGACGATAGTCAACTGCTCATCAATGTTGTCAGAAACAATTAATTCTATTTTCTCCTCATTAACATAAAGGTCTCATCTCTCAGTAAGTTTATAGTCGTTTTGAATCATTCTAATTACTTTTGTCCTGAAATCGCTTACTAATGCTACAACATCCGCTTAAGCGAGTCTAGTAACCTTTACAACCTGTTGCTGGATTCTGTGACTTCGGTTGTTGCGAATTCCCTAGCAATCTTTTCTAAGATGAGGTTAAATAATATAAATGAGACGGCATCCCCTTTTTTCAGTCCAGAACCAATACGCGAGGAATAACCGAGTGAGCCAGTTGGTGGGTGCAAAAGCATAGAGACTGGTAATTAATTATAGCAGATGCGTGTCGAATCTTTAGCATATTAAGATACGAAATGACTATGACAGCATTTATCTGCTGTTTCAGACACACAAGCAATATATGTTGTATAACCAATCAGAGGACAGGAGCATAGAGTTTAGTTGCTAGTAGAACCATGTCAAAAATGTTGTGGCAAGTGAATGAAGAAAGAAAAGAATTAGAAATTATCAGTAGTCATCTCCAAACTCAGATACAGCAGCAGTACTTGTGGAATAATAACGTGAATGTGAAATAATTAAGCAGTTCAATGACTTGATGTGACAACAGGGCGTGAAACAAGCTGCTACATATGTGAAACGGTCGCACGTAATTCATGATCATTGGCACCGTGTGTAACATGCGAGATGTGATCTGACTAATGGGACAATCTGTCGATATTCCGAGGTAGGAGTAAGTGGAGTCCCATTAAACCCCAGCTATGATCGATGGGCGAGCCGCTGTCAGCCGGAAGAGCTGCTTGTTAAGGGGCACCGGTTGCTCTAGGGACGGCGCCAAAGTCGACAGCGTAGCGGCGTTATCTGTCGTCTAGCCGTTTCAGGCAAAGTTGAGTACCTGCGGATTAAATGAAGTAACGTCTGCTAGGTTATAGTACAGTGTCGTTGCAAAAATCTTTTAAGGGATTATCGTATATGCATTCTTCAAGACACATTGCGACCTCGGTAATCCGACATGCTCGGTGATCTGTCAGTGCCGGATTATCAGATATGTCGGATTACGAAGGTCATTTTTTAAAAACGTGGTTTAAAAAGAGAGATATAAATAAAACCATAGCATTGACGTACAAAAACAACTGATTCATTAAAAACAGCAGGAGAGATTACCGTAAAAAAATTAAAAGTACGTACTACTTTTCTGTAAAAAACAAAACTGAATGAAAAGTCGAATATTGTACTGCTCCATTAAATCAGTTTACGGCTCAAAGTTTTAGAAGTGTTCAGTACACATACATGATTTTTTGTACGCCAATTACGAAGTAAAATAAGCACTATTGATCTGAAAAGATAGACCAAGATCATTAATAAAAAAATTTACCAAGAATTTGGTGCAGTTTAATTGGTATCACTGTCTTTAAGAACAGCACAGATATCGGACGATGCTCAGAGCACGGAATATATCGGATTGGTATCTACTACTGATGGTTTAGATGATAATTTTTTTCTCAGTCCTCTGGAACATTGCAAAAATTTTGACAGAACTTTTTTCGACGTAAGTTATTTTGTATTATGTCCAGATACATAACTTTAGAAGCGTTGTATTATTGTTAATATCGTATTTTAAAGAGATATGCGATATATATTAAAGAAAGGTGCGATATTAAATTTACTCATAATACTGCTTCGTTTCTCACCTTTTTCTTGTCTTCTTACGATGTCCAGTTTTGTTGGATTGTCAACTGCACATGTTTGTGTCATGCCGTTTTAGCCGCATTTTTGCTCTATTCGAAAAAATATTCACTGTACGTACAGACTTTTTACTGTACTGTAGTCTACTTGACAATCGTAGAAGTATCTGATTACTGATGCAGAACAAAGACATATTTAAATAACTGTTAAATAAAACTGTACAGCACTAACGCAAATGTAGGTACTTTAAATTTAGATATAATGAACAATCGCTGATAGTAGCACAAAGCTAATAATGCAGTTGGTGGAACTTAGCGACAGTATAAGCCTTCGCAGACAACACTGTTACTCACGAGGCTCCGCGCTGATCTATTCCGATGTTTCTCGAAGGCTTCCGGTGTTTCTCGAAGGCTTCCGGCTGTACTGCAATCCACGCCAAGTTAAAATTCGGGAAAATTTCTGACGCGAGCCGGACTATCGGATCAGCCAGATTATCGCCATCTTCCTGTGGTTGCTTTTTTTCCTTCGTAAATCTTCAGTTCTCCTGTCGTATCAGTAAATCAGCCGAATGTAGACTTTTAATTTCATTCTACCCATTGATAATGAACGGATATTTGATTATCACAATATTGGTAAGACACTTTTCTTCAGTTGATAGGTTATTGCCATCTGTCTTTTCGCCTTTGGGTTAAAGCACTCGCATCTTAATTTCACTCTTTCAAACAGTCAACCACTGACTGGCTGGCCAACCCTGCCAGCTAACTTTGAGTGACTCCGAACCACGGAGCAACTTGCCAGTGGCACGTTAACAGATCACTTCCAAAGTTGTAGAGATAAGTGACAGAAAAAATTCTGAGAACCAAACCAGAAACCGCAGACGCATGGAACTGTAATCTACCCCAAGCCACCATCCTGATTAACAGACATAGATTATTGCGAGAAGCACTTTGTTTTTATGTAGAGGGTGTACATCCCAAGTTGTAGATAGTAGACGTCCGTGAAAAGCATTCCATCAACAGCATGCATATGTTGTACAGGTAAGTAAGAGGCATAAACTCAATTTACTTTAAACGGCCAGTATCTGCTGCGGAATTCTTGAGCATATCCTAAGCTCGAATACAATAAAGGAATGAGCGGCCTATGACTGAACTATCGAAGCACGACTCACGACCCGTCCCCATAGCTCTACTTCTGCCAGTACCGCATGGCCTATCTTCCAAACCTCGCAGAAGTTTTCCTGAGTACCTTATGAGACCAGCGCCCCTGGAACAAAGGATACTAAGGGAGACATGGTTCCCTGAATGAATTCGAACTCTGCAGTTGAGCGTGGGTGAGAGCATCCAAATATTTGAGAATTGCATTAGGGAAGATGTACATTGTGAGCAGGATGTCAAAGACAGAATGACACTGGCGAAAGAGGCGTTTCAAAAGCAGAAACGTCTCTCAGCTAGTGGTTGGAACAGAGAATTAAGCAAGAGACTAATTAAATGCCAGATATTGAGTGTAGCCTTGTACAGAGCAGAAACATGGACATTGAGAAAGTAGGACGAAAGGAGACTTGAAGCTTAAAAAATGTGGATATGGAGCATAATAAAGAAGATCAGGTGGCATGATAAAGTCAGGAATGAAGAGGTACTGACAAGAGCTGGTGAGGATCGGAGGATGTTGTCTGTCAGCGTGCATGCATTGTGTTGCACAGGTGTCGGGTGTCAGTTTGTGGGACGGAGTTCGATGCATGTTGCATGGAGTTCCATGCATGCCAATACAGGGACGGTTAATGCTCTTTCAGGATGACGCTGGAGTTGTCGTCGGATAAAGTCCTACATGTTCTCGACTGGAGACAGATCTGGTGATCGATTAAGCAGGGCAAAATGTGGACACTCTGGAGAGCATGTTGGGTTACAACAGCGGTATATGAGAGAGCGTTATCCTGTGGGAAAACACTCCATGGAATGCTGTTCGTGAGTGGCAGCTCGAGAAGTTAAATCATCAGTCTGACATACAAATTTGAAGTCGGGTTGCTTGGGATAACCACGACAGTATTCTTGCTGTCATACGAAATCGCAACTCAGATCGTAACTCTAGGTGGATATTCCGTATGCCTAGAACGCAGACAGGTTGGTTGCACGGCCTCAAGTGTCGTCCTCCTAAACAACACACGGTCATCACTAGCACCGAGGCAGAATCAGATTTCATCAGAAAACACAACAGGCCTCCATCCTGACCAACAATGAACTCTCGATTGACACCACTGAAGTCGCAAATGATTGTGTTTTGAGAGCAGTGTAATGTAGGCTACAGGACATCTGACTCGGAGCTGTCCCTGAAGTAACCGATTGGTAACAGTCCATAGTGTCACAGTGATGCAAAGTGCTGCTCAGCATTTGATGTCAACTTCTAACGTACACCCTTACTTTATCTATGCCGCATGTAACTTCATTACAGGAAGACAATTTAGTATGTAGATTTTCAGTCAAATTATATTTCATATTTACTTTCTGGACTTCTTTTTTATTGTCTGTCACATTATAGTGGTGTTTACAATTATCGTCCAGTAAACCCATTCACGTTAGCAGTCAATCAGAAATCACGGCTTCTCAGTAACTTTAAATAATTGCTGTACTCCGTATTGCACAAGATTAACCTCGGTGCCACACAATTCTTCTTAAATTTCGGCTTATAATAACGGTCCTGGCAAAAAAAAAAGACAAGAGCAGGCACTGTCTGCAAGAGCGACTGTTAAAATTAAGTTCTCGAAACCAGCCACAAGTCGCATTTGCTATTTTTTACTACGACCGGTTTCGCTCTTCAAATGAACAAGAGCATCATCAGAATATACAGTTTAAAGTTGGCTGACAGCATTAAAGATTGCCTACACACTTGGCTGACAGCATTAAAGGTTGCTTACACACTTGGCTGACAGCTCTAAACAAACTATGGTACAGCGAAATTAATCTTTAGAGCTGTGGCCAACTGTAAATGGAATCTTTAATGTTGTCAGCGAACTTTAAACTGTATACTCTGATGATGCATTTGTTCGTTTGAAGAGCTAAAACGGTCACAATAAAAAATACAAAGTGCGAATTGTTGCTGTTTTAGAAAACTTAAAAAAAAAATTGGAAGCCAGGCAGTTCGCCGATATCCTCTCATTCCAAGAACTCCACCACCTACGCGCTCTCCGATGCGGTAGCGCGTTGTCGTCCATAAAAATGAAGCCAGGCCGAATGCACCTGTTGGACATGGGGAAAGAGTACAGTGTCACAATAAAGTTGACCGCAGAGTTTACCGTGTTCAAAGATTTGGAGTCGGTACGTCGTTGCTTTCCCACATCATAACATCAAAACGATAATGTTCAACAATGTTCCTGCTGCATTACGTGTTCCCACCTCCCACCTTATGACGGTACGTCCAGAACCACTACTGAGTGTGAAACTGCTCTCACCGCAGAAGGGCACGCGACCCCACTCCTCGTTGCTCCCTGCACCATCGCAAACGGTGTCGTCGATATATGGGTGTCAACGGAACCCAACGGTACTGGCAGTCGGGGAAAGAGTCTACCCTACACCGTAACCGTGTCACTGCAATGGGAGACATTGCGATCCTTGCAGTCCTGCCAGAAGTGACTGTTGTTTGACGTTGGTGCCTACACTTTCGGATAATTGAAATAGTTGATGACACGTGTTCCCAATGTCCCTGTCATCTGGGAAAGAGCATCGGTTTCGAAGAACAAATTAAATGAAAAAAACGTAGAATCAGTTATAACCGAACCGTTATTGCGCAACAACTTCTACGCAATAACGATCGAACGAATTTTGCTATATGATAAAATCTGCAAAGTAGTTAGTGAAATTTCAGATAATTATGTTACATTTTATTTTAAATTTAGCTCGCAGTGGTTATAGAAAACGGTCGTCAGCTCGCGATGGGATCGAACAGTATTGTATAACTGTTAATCAACTTCGAAAAGTATTTTTGTAATAATTAATGCAAGACAATCAGGCGGGAACGGGTACAATGACACTGAATCGATCTCAGATTCAAAATCACAGTTAGCAACATAAAATAAATCTAATCGTGAAATCAGTGAAGCAAATTACGCTAAGCATATGCACTTGATTGCTAATTGTTTGGCACTCAGTTTGCGTAGTAAATAGCTTCGAGCACTCTACCATAATTTCTACTATGAATTGTTCTTAAATAAATATTTTCTGTTAAGCAAAATATGTCTTATTATTGCGCAACTTCCATTAAATAACTACTGATTAAATTTTGCGTAACACTGTTACGTATTTTGGAAATGAGAGCAGAAAATATAGATCACACAAAGAAATTAAACATTCTGATCTACAATAATCTTTAAAACCTCACTGAAATTATTTTTTGAAAATCACTGAATACCGGTTTTTCAAGTGAAGATTTCGCTGAGCGACAAGATCCACTATCATTACTTACCAATCTCAATTATTTTTTAAATTTTGATAACTTTTAATTTTTAAACAAATTATCAAAATTAAATTAGCTCAGCATTTTAGTCTCTTTATCATCAACAGTGACACTAGGTTTTAATTATTAATGAAAGGATAGGACCCTACTTCGTAACTGTTCCGGCTTAAGCGCTTGTAACACAGTGTTAACGTTAAGTTAGTAATTATTCACAAAATGAAAGTGCTAGGCTGGCTAGCCTTGATATACTTCTAAATATTAAAGTTGGACCGGTCTTACTTCAGTGAGTAGCTACCGGTGCCGCGAAAGGTAATAAACGCCGACAGAGCATGGCAACAGACTCTTCTTAGCGTCGCTTTGCAGTAAACAATTTTGGACCCACAGTGATTTTCTTTCATATTAATTCCATTTGATGTTTTTTGCACTGCGTCCAATTAACACAGTAATTTTGCCTGGCCATAACAGACAGTTCTTCGAGTTTGATACCTTACAAGGTGCCGACATACCGGTAGCAAGCATTACGCCTGAGTGCTTCTGTCAGACTCAACTGTACAAGACTCGCTTCAGACTCAACTTGCTCTTTGCGCGTCCGCTCCAAGCGATAGTGTTCCCTACTTCAGATACACACTTTGACTGTTCACAATGGCATATCGCCTTGACTAGACCAGCGTGGTTACCAATTGTTATCACACCATAATTATTTTCTAGATATTGCACTTAAATCACATAGTCTATTCAGACACAAGAATATATTTACAAAATAGTGACAAAATATATTACATAAAAAATTACTCCATTACTCAAAATTACAACAGTAATACTGCGAAAATGTCTTATTTTAGACAGTATGTTGTTGAATTACACCTCCTTGTATGCTGTATAATGTAGTTGACCGTTGTGAACTACTCTCTCTCCTCAGGGTAGCGTTGCCTGCGTTTCGGAGCGCTCTCTGTGCACGTGAAACAGTGTTGTGAGCAACAACAAACTCCTAAGCTACACTTGTCACAATTCATCCTTCTTTCAGTTCTGCAATGATTCTTGCTTACGTGAAGTCATCCAAATATTATCTGCCGACCATGTTGCAATGAAGAACACCAACACAGTGGACAACAACTGCTCGCTGATTGACACACGCTGTCTCTTTTCCCGTTCCTTCAATGGCCTCGTGTTGCATTTGGCGTTATAGTCACGCTGGCCTCATCCCGTGTGACGTCCAACTTTCCGTGCTCGAGTGAAAGACCTCTGGAAACACGCTCCCGCACTTTCATTCAAAGCCACCGCGTAATTAATATGGCCGGCCGGATTGGCCGAGCGGTTCTAGGCCCTACAGTCTGGCACCGCGCGACCGCTACGGTCGCAGGTTCGAATCCTGCCTCGGACATGGATGTGTGTGATGTCTTTAGGTTAGTTAGGTTTACGTAGTTCTAACTTCTAGGGGACTGATGACCTCAGATGTTAATTTCCATAGTGCTCAGAGCCATTTGAACCATTTAATTAATATGTTAAGTAACACCGAGGTCGTGCTGAAAAGTAATGCCTCTGAATTCTTTATGTGGAAAATGTTAAAACTTTTTAAATAACACAAAATGTATTAACATTATACATCTTTATTCTTCATGCCTAATCATGTACATTTTTATTTCCCAACATAGTCACCCTGGCACGAACACATTCCTCCCACCGATAAACCTGTCTGTTGATAGAGTCACGCTAGAATGCTTCACTTTGTTGACGGAGTCTAAACCTCACTCCTGCTTCCACCGCTTCGTCTCTGTCAAAGTGAAATCCTCGAAGGTATTCTTTATGTTTTGGAAACTGACGAAAATCGGATGGGGCCAATTAGGAACTGAATGGGGACGATCAGTGACGGTGAACCCAAGGCGTCGTATTGCTGCTGATGCCGCAGCGCTCGTGTGTGGCCTGACATTGCAATGCTGATGGAGAGGCTGCTCCACGTATGGACGAACTCTTCGAATTCGAAACTCGATTACAGCACGCCGTCTCTCATGCACGCCGCCATGTTACATGCTACAATTCGGAATCTTCTAGCAGCAGAAGGCTGCAAGTCTGTAGACATGGAGAATAAAGATGTATAATGTTAATAAAGTCTGTTTTATTTTTAAAAAAATCTTTAAGAGTTTTCACATTGTTTTTCAGAGCGCCCTCGCACTTGCAGATCAGTGTAGTTGGACTTGCAGGTGGGGTAGCGATGTTGAATGCGCCGTTTATTATGAAGGGTGGTGGTGTCAGTCTTGTGGATGGTATTAGTTTGGACGGACTGCTTGATATTTGCCGTCATATCCTTGTGGAAAACTGTGCTGAAAACACAGCTCAAAATTGTAGATTCTGTCCTGAAAATCTACGTCAGTAAACATTACACAGTTACAAGAAAATTACGGGGACATACAAGAATGGAGTGTACAAAGATGAATGAGTACCAGTTAGTGTACCGCAACATAAAGCCACACATAATATTACTAAAGATGAGCAATTCAGATAGGTGTACTCGAAAAATTTGGACTTCAAACCGCTAGAGTGGCAATAGACGCTACAGATTTTTCATTCGGTCCTCCTCTTAGTAATCCACAGATGCTGCAGGTTGATGGTATGGAAAATAAATTAAATTGCCCTTTGGGAAATAAATGTAGAGTACGATGATAATTTCAAAAATTTTGCACATTGTAAAATTATGATTCAGTTTTTGTTTAATTCACAAAATAATTTTACAGCCTTCAATTTAATCTCTATTCTTCTCAATAACAGCTGTCCAGTATTTCGGGAAGTCTTGTATTTCTGTTAGGCCGCCGTATTCGTTGGCCTGTCTTGATTACTCAGCTCACCGCATCAAAAGAGCCTTTCCAGTGATTTGAAAACGTTTCCGTCAGAGTGGCTTCTAGAGTTTTTCTAGAGTTTCACAAT
Organism: Schistocerca serialis cubense; assembly: GCF_023864345.2. Lineage (NCBI taxonomy): Eukaryota > Metazoa > Arthropoda > Insecta > Orthoptera > Acrididae > Schistocerca > Schistocerca serialis. The sequence continues at coordinate 410,833,813 of NC_064641.1, read as the reverse complement.
CACAGGGGGGGGGGGGGGGGCTGATGTCAGGACTGAAGGGTGGATCGGGAAGGATTTCCCATCCATAATTCTCCAAAGCTCTGCGGACTGGTTCGGTAGTATGCGCTCGTGCGTTATCATGAAGAACAAGCACTCCAGCTGCGAAAACTTCGGACCTTCTTTGATTTCTGGCCGCAAATAATTTCGCAGGAAGTCAGTGTAATATCATCCTTTTGCTGTGGTTTTCTTGGGCACTCTATCTGTTAGTATCACTCCATTCTGTTGCAGGTACCGTCCTACGCGGAAACGGGAAGCACACCGTGACACTAAGCTTCGATACAGTACACTGTCCTCATTAACTCTATTAGAGCGTTATGAATTTCGGTGTTCCCCCCCCCCCCCCCCCCCCTCGAATTTTCAGTCTTGATGTAAGAGCGCTGGTCATTCCATGAGATTTGGACGTAAGTCGTTTTCTCCTTTCATTTCAAATCAGAAAGTTTCACTCAAAACAGAAGCCATCGTAGCACTGGAAACACGTTATGATAGCTGAAAGTCCAGCTCACAACTTACGTTTCGGTGTGGGAATCGTTCCACTGTTACGACACTCATACATTCTGTGCACAAGTTTTGAAATGGCACTCGTAGATTTGAACCGGCTACCTCCGAGCCAAGCGCGTGCGCACAAGCGCGCATTAGGGACGTGAGCTATGTAGATGGCTTTTTGTTTGTAATTACATGAGTTGAAGTAAACATTGAACGCCTAAGTCAGGCGGCATAACTGTTAACGCACGAACTGGATTACGGAGCAGCCGCGTCATTGGACAGCAGAGGCGTCAGGGACGCTTGCCTCAGGTGGCAGCACAGTGCGGGGCGTCGTCCGCACCGCACCCCGCACCCGCCCCCGCGTCCTGCTGAACAGCTGCGCTGCCTGCTGGTGCCGGCCACCCACCTGTTGCGCCTGCGCCCACGCGCCGCACGCCAACACCTGCTGTGCGGCCGTAGGCACGTGCTTCACGCTTCACACCTGCCACACGCGACGCGGCCACACGCGACGGGGCTGTTCATAGGATGGAGCCGGCCTAAGCCTATTGTCACGCATAATGATGACAATGCCGCAGTACTTTTGTAACATATCTTTTCGAGCCCAGCAGGGTGGAATTTTCGGGAATATTAGATCTGTATTTCAGTTCGGAGTGTAACGTCACGCTTCTAAATTGACGTATTGCGGACCGAGCAAGGCATATTCATGAAGTTTTAATTATTACCTCGAAAAGATAAGAGGTATGTACATGATTTTTTCTTTGTTTTCAGGTACACATGTGCAGTCCTATCACATACTGAAATCCCCACGTCACAGCACACGAAGATAGGGGAGACCAAACAAAATAGTGCAACCCTTCTCCACTTTATCTATGAGATGCAACGTTCTGATTTCGCTCCTCTAGCGGCGTGCTATTGTCGGGCTGGGATTTCATTGCGCTCCAGGACTGGAGAGGTGTATCGTCTAACACAAATTAACTACCCAACATTTGCTTTCCACTGTGATAATGAAAACTTCGTGATTTCTAATACTACTCCCCTCGATATTTATTTTGTGTGTGTGTGTGTGTGTGTGTGTGTGTGTGTGTGTATCTACCCCTTATACCGCTCAACATTGAGTTGCGAGATATGTAGCTAAAGGATGTGTTAATCCCACTACGGAATTACCTTAAAAAACGATCTTGAATGGTAGCTCTCACACTGATAAAAACCCCAGGTAAGGTATATTAGGACAGAATTATTTGAAAACATTAACTGTTCAGCAAGATCAGAACCATGCTGATCTCGACTACCTGCTTTCTCCAGCAGTATGCAATAATCTCAAAATACACAAAAAAATCAAATGATGAATAGAAAACTACACTTCTATTGTTGTTGTTGTGGTCTTCAGTCCTGAGACTGGTTTGATGCAGCTGTAGCTCTCCATGCTACTCTATCCTGTGCACGCTTCTTCATCTCCCAGTACCTACTCCAACCTACATCCATCTGTATCTGTTTAGTGTATTCATCCCTTGGCCTCCCTCGACGATTTTTACCCTCTACGCTGCCCTCCAATACTAAATTGGTGATCCCTTCATGCCTCAAAACATGTCCTACCAACCGATCCCTTCTTCTTGTCAAGTTGTGCCACAAACTCCTTTTCTCCCCAATTCTATTCAATACCTCCTCATTAGTTGTGTGATCTACCCATCTAATCTTCAGAATTCTTCTGTAGCACAACATTTCGAAAGCTTCTATTCTCTTCTTGTCCAAACTAGTTAACGTCCATGTTTCACTTCCATACATGGCTACACTCCATACAAATACTTTCAGAAACGACTTCCTGGCACTTAAATCTATCTCGATGTTAACAAATCTCTCTTCTTCAGAAACGCTTTCCTTGCCATTGCCAGTCTACATTTTATATCCTCTCTACTTCGACCATCATCAGTTATTTTTCTCCCCAAATAGCAAAACTCCTTTACTACTTTAAGTGTCTCATTTCCTAATTTAATTCCCTCAGCATCACCCGACTTGATTCGACTACATTCCATTATCCTCGTTTTGCTTTTGTTGATGTTCATCTTATATCCGCCTTTCAAGATGCTACCATTCCATTCAACTGCTCTTCCAAGTCCTTTGCTGTCTCTGACAGAATTACAATGTCATCAGCGAACCTCAAAGTTTTTATTTGTTCTCCACGGACTTCCACTACAAGGATAAATGAAAAGGATAAAATCCTTAATTTTGAAAATATAGTTTATTTAAATTAAACCATTCTATCCAAGTGAACAAATAACAACTGACAAAATGTGCAGTGGACGCATAATAAACAGACTGATATTGGGTATCTTTTGCCACATTCTGCATAGCTGTGAGTAATGCGATCTGAAAATCTCTACACAGAATGAGCCACTTTAACGTCCGCACTGAAAACTAGAAGAATCTACCCCAATGGAAAGACGTAAACTTCGGTGGAGAAACATTTGCAAATGATTCCAGCAAATTACGTTATCAGTCCTGAAAGCCTGGCGCATAGCTATTTCACCATCGTAAACAACATGCTAACAGAGTGCAATGGCAGCTCTCGTATTATGGTGCTCTGCGACCAAGACTGCGGATCCGTAATGCACAGTGTGCTAAAATCTAAACTCTTAGGCAGCAGACTACTGTCCCGAAACTGCCAAGTATAAACTCTGTCGTTTCACTGCCTACAACGAACGTCAGACGTGAACTCCCAGCCAAAGGCGGAATTCAGTAACTTCTTCAACGACAGTGAAGAACAGAGAAAGAGCTCCCCTGATAACTGTTTATTCAGACACAAGACGAGAACTCCCAACCACAAGGCGAAGTTCAGGTCGTCTGAAACGAACGACAATGTGCGCTTCCCAATACCCGATACAAAAGTTCTGTCGAACGCAGAGGCTCAAACAGAATATCTCAAGCTCGAGATTTCAGACAAGAGTGTCTGACCCTCTCTAAGGATTGCTGGCCCCCAGCTCACCTCTGTTCCCTTTTCCCTATCCAAGGGTGGGCGAATCATACTCTCAGTACACCGGATCATACTCCACTACCCTCACTTTAAAGTCTCCAGCCAGTCACGAACGTAAGTTCGGCCTCTGCCGTGGAACTTTCTGGAACGAATTCCTCCTCCTATCAGTTCATAGCAACACGCCAATCGGAAACCACTGCATTTAACGCTCGGCGCTAAACCGGGTGGCACACGTGCAGGCGAGCTAACGGCTGGCCTGCTAGCGCTGCGCCTTCCAAGCGGCTGCTACAATGTCTGAATACCCGCAGTTTCACTAACAAGGGAACCTCCCCATCGCACCCCCCTCAGATTTAGTTATAAGTTGGCACAGTGCATAGGCCTTGCAAAACTGAACACAGATCAAACAGGAAAACAGGAAGAAGTGTGGAACTATGAAAAAATAAGCAGAATATACAAACTGAGTAGTCCATGCGAAAGATATGCAACATCAAGGGTAGTGCGAGCTTAGGAGTGCCATGGTCCCGTGGTTAGCGTGAGCAGCTGCCGAACGAGAGGTCCTTGGTTCAAGTCTTCCCTCGAGTGAAAAGTTTAATTTTGTATTTTCATACAATTATCAATGTTCAGGCACTCACACACAATCAACTTCGCTTTCCAAAATTCCAGGACATGTTCAGATTTGCTTGGAAATATGCATGATTTGACGATCTACACACAGAAACCACCAGCTTGCAACCTGCAGAAAGAAGAGGTACAAGCCATTAAGAATCTCAACGCCGACAAGAGTATACTGGTACTGCCTGCCGATAAGGGGAATGCGACCGTCGTAATGAAGACCGAAGATTATGAGCAAAAGATCAGAGACCTATTAGATCCGACGACGTACCGAAAACTAAGCGCAGATCCGACGCAGCGTATCACACGGAATACGAATCGATTAATCAAGGCGTCTTCTCTGCCGGCGGACATACAGAGAAACCTGCGCAACACAGAAGCTCTACCACCTCGGCAGCTCTACCACCTCGACTGTATGGATTACCCAAGATCCATAAGAACAACGTTCCACTGAGGCCGATCGTTAGCGCTCCTGGATCACCGACATACAAACTGGCAAAACACTTGGCCTCTCTGCTCCAGCCACACGTGGGGAAGACCAACACATACATTAAAGACTCCGGACATTTCATTGAGAAGCTGAAGAAACTGAAACTTGCACCAAACGACATCCTGGTCAGCTTTGATGGTGTTTCGTTATTTACGAAAGTGCCACTCAGTGACGCTCTGGAGCACATCGGTTCCATTTTCCCGCAAGACATCAGAAAGCTCTTCCATGCATGTCTCACCACGAGCTATTTCACGTGGAATGGCGATTTCTACGAACAGCTGGAAGGCGTCGCCATGGGTAGTCCTCTCAGTCCAGTGGTGCCCAACTTCTTCATGGAACAATTCGAAGCACAGGCACTGGACTCGGCGACTTGCAAACCTAAGGTGTGGTACAGGTACATCGATGATACTTTCGCGGTGTGGAGCCATGGTGAAGAAGAGCTCGGTGACTTCCTAAGACACTTGAACAGCCTCCATGCCAACATAACATTTACCATGGAAGTAGAAAAGAATAAGAAACTGCCATTTCTAGATGTGCTGGTCACAAGGGACGGCGAAAACCTGGGACACAACGTGTATCGAAAACCGACACACACGGACCGATACCTGCACAAACTGTCAAACCACCACCCGAGCCAGAAAAGAGGCATGATTAGTACACTCGTAACGAGAGCAGGACGAATATGTGAGCCGCAACACCTCAAACGAGAAATGCAACACCTGGTAACTGTCCTGAGGAGCAATGGGTACTCCACAAATTATATTAGAAGTGTAACAGAGCCAAACACTCGGCGAAGTAAGAAACCAGAAAAAGAAATGTCGGGTACGGCCTTTCTGCCATACATTCCCAGAGTGACGGACAGAATTGGCCGTATATTGCGCAAACATGGCGTAAAGACGATTTTCAAACCGACAAGGAAGATCAAAGAGTGTCTTAGATCGGCGAAGGAGAAAAGAGACTCACTTGCAATGTCGGGAATATACCGCATACCATGCACATGCGGAAACGTTTATGTCGGAATCACTGGACGATCCATTAACACCAGGATCAAAGAGCATAAGCGACATTGCAGGTTGGGGCAGGAGGAGAAATCGGCCGTGGCAGAGCACGCACTGAATGAGACCGACCACGTAATAAAATTCGCCGACACGGAAGTTCTGGCTGTAGAGAAGCACTATCACACGCGCTTGTTCAGAGAAGCTGTAGAAATACAAAAACACGCGAACAGTTTGAACAAGACAGAGGAAAGCCTTAAGGTAGACGGATCCTGGCTTCCCATACTGCAGCGAACGACCGTCGCAGGTAGCAAGAGGAGAACCGCACCGGAAATGACCGCGCCGCGGAGAATCCCTCGAACGTTGGCGCGCCGGGTACATGTAGTACGCGGCCGCGAGCTCGGCTCGAGTTCACCACCGGCAATGGAGGGTGAAACTTTGACAATGCCAGCCACTCGTGCTGGCGAAACGTCAGAAAAATCATTAGATGTACGTCGGCCGAAGAACCCGAGACAGAAGCCAATAGGCAGTTTGTCAAAACAGTCCATGACACGCATTCCGCGAGACTGGCTACTTAAGTGGTGCACAGATACCAAATCGGTCGGGACCGTCAGCAGAGAAGGTGGAGCGTCTGTGGGGATCATTCGTCAGAAACCCGAAGAAATCGACGTCACGTTCAGGTACCACAGTTAACTGTCGCGCATTCTACTCAAACGTTTGAGTATGAAACCATCGCGGCTGCAGTTATTACATATGCTGATTATTCGGGACAATGACATCTGTTCTGACTTCTGCAATGACTTGCAGCGGCTACTGGCGGAAGAAGACTTTTCACAGAAGTTGGTTTCCAGTGACGAAGCCACATTTCGTGTGTCTGGTAGGTGAATCGTCATAACGTGTGTGGTTGCAGCAACGAAAATCCACACGAGATTGTGGTGCACATTTTTGATTCACCTAAAGTTAAAATCTTTTGTATCACGTTCTCTTCAAAAGTCTGTGGACTACTTTTTTTTTTTTTTTTTTTTTTTTTTTTTTGGCAGAAGCCTATGGTTTCGTACACAAGGCAGAGCCCCGCTAAAGTTCTTTCAGCCGGTCGTGATTACCTCAATGAAGAACTGCCTCAGCACTGTGTCGGTCATGCTCCCCATCATGACTTCGCCACAGTTTTCTGATTTAACTCCATGCAATTTCTTCTTATTCGGTTATGTCAAAGATCGTGTGTTCTCGTCTCCACAGTCATATAATATGGAAGACTCACTAGTCACGATAATGATATCGGCTGTAACGTGTTGGTCTCTATATGGCAAGACTATTATATTGATGCTTGCTGTGTTACAAACGATGCCCACATTGAGGATCTATATTGTGAGTTAAAAACTTGGAGAGGTGCTCTATCCCAGGACAGACCACAACCATATTGGCATACTGCTCTTGTTTCAAGTGTATGTATGTATGTATGTATGTATGTCAAGAATATCCTCCAAAACCCCTCGAGCGACTTCAACCAAATTTGGCACGCAAGAGCAGACTCATGAGTAGCAGCTCTGTGGGTTTTGTAATCTCCTAGCTCCGATAGGAACTGAGATACAGGGGAAAACATGTTTTACAGCCCCTTGTCATGTCGTTTGCTCTGCACTTGAGGCAGATTGTGTGGGAATAGCATCACCTGCCTCATCGACTTGGCTTGCAAGGTACATGTCAGGGGCAAGAAACAATTTACCTTGTCCTGACATGTAGGCTGCTTTCCATGACAGACTTTTTGTATTGGAGTAATATTGGCCTGCTTTATCGATTTCTTTTGCATGGCAGCTTGTACATCAGGGGCAAACAAATTATTTTAATGCCCCTAATGTGTTTCCTCCCTGCATGAGAGGCATTTTGTGGGGTTAGTACTGACCTGCTTTATTGAACTGTACCATAGGGCTACACGTGTTGATGAGCATAGCTGTGGACACATTGAGATGGATAGAGGAAGGACGGACAGAGCGAGAATGAGTAGGAAATGGACAGCGAGAGGGGAGGAGGGGGAGATATATGAGCCAGGTGGAAGATCTACAGTGGCAGTGGGCAGTTGGAAAAGAAAGTGGGGAAGGCGGAGATGGAAAGAGAGAGAGGGAGGAGGATATGGTTAGAGGGAGATGGAGAAAGATACGGTCAGAGAGAGGGGCGGAGGAAATGGAAAAAGAGAGGGGAAGGAGGAAATGAAGAGACAGAGAGACTGGGGAGGAGGAGATAGAATAAAGGTGAGAGAATGAGGTGGACAGATAGGGGTAGGAGAAGGTGGGCACAGAGAGGAGGAGAAGGAGGTGTGTTCGGTACAAGTGTCAAATGCCGGGTGAAACGACGACGAAAAAGATAGCAATAAATAAAATGTAAAAATAATAAAGATTTAAAAAGTAGAAAAATAAAAAATGACACACTCTTATGCAATACAAATTAAACTCGTTGCTCAAATTAACAATTGTGGGACCTCCTTGTTGTTCGGCAATGCTGCGTCATGCTGTGCCAGCCTTTTAACACCACGGATCGAGATGTGGCAGTCAGTAGCCTATCACATTCATAGCTAATAATGTGATTATTTTCCTCTGCTCAGTAACATTTAGTAAGTAAACTTGTGAATATTGCTGGTGTCCTAAAAGTTGCAATACTATCTAAGAGCATTAAATATGAAGAAGATAACAGAGTGTTTTATAAAGGATGGGAGGAGAAATTCGTTTTTGTGGAGAGAAACGGTAAAACAAAGTGTAATTTGTGTCAAATGTCATGACCACAGTAAAAGGCCAGTAATCTCAAAGATGTTCATGAATATAATCACAGTGGTATCATGAAAGACATTCGTATTGCTTCTCACTTAAAGAAAACTAAATTGTCCTCATTAAAGAAAAAATTCAATGGCAGAGTAGGGAAGCACGCAACTAAAACTGGATTCGCCTCGGCTATTAATACTGTAGAATCAAAGAAACCCAACACAGAGAATAATATTGCAAAATTTTTTGAATTTTGACCCTGAAAATAAGAAACTACAAAAACTGATTGACCAGGTACTCGCATCTAGACATACATTATGTGATCAAAAGCCGGCCGGAGTGGCCGTGCGGTTCTAGGCGCTACAGTCTGGAACCGGGCTATCGCTACGGTCGCAGGTTCGAATCCTGCCTCGGGCATGGATGTGTGTGATGTCCTTGGTTTAATTAGTTCTAAGTTCTAGGCGACTGATGATCTCAGCAGTTGAGTCGCATAGTGCTCAGAGCCATTTTTTTGTGATCAAAAGTATCCGGACACCTGGCTGAAAATGACTTACAAGTTCGTGGCACCCTCCATCGGTAACACTGGAATTCAATATGGTGTTGGCCCACCCTCAACCTCGATGACAGCTTCATACGTTCAATCAGGTGCTGGAAGGTTTCTTGGGGAATGGCAACCCATTCTTCACGGAGTGCTGCACTGAGGAGAGGTATCGATGTCGGTCGGTGAGGCCTGGCACAAAGTCGGCGTTCCAAAATATCCCGAGGATTCAGGTCAGGACTCTGTGCAGGCCTGTTCATTACAGTGATGTTATTGTCGTGTAACCACCCCGCCACAAGCCGTGCATTATGAACAGGTGCTCGATCGTGTTGAAAGATGCAGTCGCCATCCCCGAATTGCTCTTCAACAGTGGGAAGCACGAAGGTGCTTAAAACATCAATGTAGGCCTGTGCTGTGATAGTGTCACGCAAAACTACAAGGTGTGCAAGCCCCCTCCATGACAAACACGACCACACCTTAACACCACAGCCTCCGAATTTTACTGTTGGCACTAAACAGATGACGTTCACCGGGCATTCTCCATGCCCACACCCTGCAATCGGATCACCACATTGTGTTCCGTGATTCGTCACTCAGCACAACGTTTTTCCATTGTTCGATTGTCCGATGTATCCGCTCCTCACACCAAGCGAGGCGTCGTTTGGCGTTTACCGGCGTGATGTGTGGCTTATGAGCAGCCGCTCGACCATAAAATCCAAGTTTTCTCACCTCCCGCCTAACTGTAATAGTACTTGCAGTGGATCCTGCAATTCCTGTATGATGGTGTGGACAGACGTCTGCCTACTACACATTACGACCCTCTTCGACTGTCGGCGGTGTCTGTCAGTCAAAAGACAAGATCGGTCTTGAAACACGTATGTAACATAGCAGCGATGGCGAGGCATTGTAGCATCTGTGACCACAGAGTATGCGCTTGACCGCGCGAGTGTTGCGAGCAGTTCTCAGTCTGTCAGTCAGTCGTTGCGAGTCTGTAGCTCTGTCTAGTTGAGGGCAGTACTCTGTCAGTAGTCGTCGCGAGCAGTAGCTCTGTTCAGTGGCGTGCAGTACGCCAGTAGTCGTCATGCAGAGCGGTCGGTCAGTGGTAGCAGTCCAGTGGGATTGCGTGATGTGGTCTGGCGACAACACTGGTCAAGATGCTGAATGAGGTATACTGTTAATTAAGATAATCATCGGATAATGTAAAGTTTAACTATTGTAACTAATTTTCAACAAGTCCCCCCAATAATAACTTTGATTTCAAAAGCAATTTTACATAAAATTTTCATTTAATTGAAGTAACTATTTCGTTCCACTTCCCTTAAACAAAAGTTTCAGTTTTCAATTAGATTATAAAAAAAAAAGGGAATATTATTATTTGCAATGCAGTTCCTCCAAGCGGTGCGCAACAACAAGAGCAGAAATTTGACTAGGTGTTGCAATGAGGTAAGAATTTAATTTTGATTTTTTTGCACAGGGCCAAAGACCGATATTTCGGTTTAATTGAATCATTATTATCACTGAGATTTTCTTATCACTGAATGGACTTTAATTTTTTGTGAAGAACTTATACTTGGGTCAGATTGCGATTCTCTCACTTTTATTGTCATTAAATTTAATTGCTAGAGAGGTTACGTTTGGCTCCCATTTCTATTAAGTATTGTCTTTACATTCGTATAAATTTTTTTGTGGGGAGGTTACACTTGGCGACACCCAGTCCAGGATCGTATTTCGTTGAGAATCTTTTGAGCGACAGTCAGATATCTGCTCTTATTTGCTTAAATATAATTAGGATTTAGCGCAACGCTTTTACTAATCTTGTGACTTTCTCTCTACAGGTCAACGGCAATTCGTTGCTCTATTGTATTTGTGTGTTGTTTTTGCATTGTGCTTATTTATTTTGTGAATAATTTTGACTATTGTTAAAATGCCGCGAAAGACTGTGAATAGTGTATCGCGAGGTATTTTGAATGAAATTACCGACCCAAACAACTTTACCGATAGGACTTGTGACGCGCAGTGTAATGATGACAATCCTGCGTTCACTAACAATCACTGCATTACAACCACTGATGATGACTTTTATCTTAATGATGAACAAACGAACTCAATTGTCTCGTCTGTTAATTTGACGACAATTGATGACGCGGGACGCTCTATTGTAATGAGCGCTGCCGAGCTTAACACACCCGATTTGGAAAATTTAAGTGACGAACAAACAAATTTGTCTAATGAAAATGAACAGGATACACAAAGTACGACGGATTTATTTAATTCCGAAATAGTGAGTGACAGTGTACATCCGACTGATAATCCTTTTTGTAAGTTGCAAAATGACCAAATGGTCACACAAAGCGCGACAACTGCAGGTACACCATTAAACAGTACTGAGAATAGAAATGCTAATTTTGGTTCGGATCAAATTATGACACTATTGCTGCAACGAATTAACCAAATGATGGAAAAACAAGACAACAGTAGTAAAGATTTCAAACAACAATTTAGTGAACAGGATAAAAAATTTAATAAAACTGATGAAAATTTCAAACAACTTAGAGAAGATAACAAACACTTAAATGAAAAACTTGACAATAATGACGAAAATCTCAAACAACTTAGTGAACAGGTCAGACAACAGAATGAAAAATTAGATGACAATTCCAAACAGCTTAGTGAACAAATTAGAGCCGTTGCCGCGCAGTGCCATGACACTAAGGAACAGTTGCGTGTGGAAATTGAGGCTTGTTCACGAAAAAATAGCGAAGAAATTAAGTCTGTTGCGCAGGAATTAAGGGAAATGCAAACAGCCGCAACAGAAACACTCAGAGACGAAATTAGCGGAGTCGCTAAACAATGCTCTGAAAAAGCTGCACAATTACGGGACGAGTTTAAAGCAATGACGGTAGAACTTTCGCGCACTATGGGCGCAAAGATAGACGCGAAATTCGAACAGCAGAACACTCAGATTAACGAGCGCTTTAATCAGCACATACAGAACAGTGATACGCGTTTCCGCAGATTTATTCAAGATCAAAACAAAGTAAAACGACAAGTCATGGAAACAATCACTGCACAAAGACAAGAGGACAAACGAAAAATGTTCGCGAAAGCAAAGACGTATGTAGACAATAATATTACTACAGTGTCCGACAAAGTTAATACCATAGAACAATTGAACGCGGAATTAAGGGATGAAATTTCTGATCTTAAATCAAAAACAGATACACACACAGTAAATATTCAAACAGTGACAGACAGATTCGAACAATTAGAACTAACACAGGATTGCGATGTCATCAAAGCTGATGTTAAAAAACTGAGCGAAACTACGCGTAAGTTGCAAAAACAGATTAATGCGTCTGATTCTAAAACCGACGATCAGGTTAAAATACTGACTGAAAAATGTGATGAATTGGCCAGTCGTATTGATGTCATCGAAAATAGTAATGACAATAAATCAGACGATACTGCACCGGTTTCATTTAACCAAACATCTGAATTTCAAAATTTACAGCAGACAATTAATGAGATCGATTCATCTAACAACACGTTACGTAGGAAGTTATCAAATTTACAACAAGAAGTAACAGAGATGAAAAACATTTCAGTTAATAATACGTCACAGAATCCGCTACTTTGCGAACATTTGTCAGAGTCACGCAGCGCGTATCATGTGAGCAATTTACAGCAACTACGCGACTTAAAATCCGAAAAGCCACGCGACTTAAAATCTGAAAAGCTACGCAACTTGAAATCCGAAATGACACAGACGAACTGATTCACTCACAAACCCGAACGTGTTTTCAAATTCAATGACGAGAACGTAGATTTCGAGCAATTTGCATTTGTAAGAAAATCTAAGGAATTTAATACTGACAGAAAACAGGTACACGCTTTGAGCTGTATACGACAATTTGTTTTTATGCTTTCACCGCTATTACCTGTAATGCAGAAGCTAGCTTCGAACCAGATGCGACAATTTATTTTTGTATTTACAACAGCATTGCCTATAATGCAGAAATTGGAATTAATATGGATACAACAACTTGCTTTTGGAATTTTACCGCTATTGCCTGTAACACAAAAGCTAAAATTTATTTGCAGTGCGTAAATGACCTCAGGGGATTCATTACGCTTTAATGAATATGTGCCGTAGCGAGCATAGGGCCCCGAGCTGTAGTAGTGCTATTTCATCTTTAGTTTTCTGCACTGCTGCCTTTTCTTCTACTATCCTTTATATCTATCAAAACTGCTCTTCAACTATTGCTCTACGTAGAATTAAGAATATGTAATGAAAACCGGATATGACAAATCTTTACCGAATGTGACAATTTTATTAGGCACTCCCGTAATGACAACTACCGCCGTAACTTTATTAACAGATAAAATCGTAATCATCAGTATGTACAAAATTTTCGGCAGTCGCAACCACATTTTTGTAACAATAGATGTTTTTCACCACAATAGCATGAAAGTCAACCGCTTAGCATACCTAACCAACAATGCAGTCTACAAGGTCAACCAAACTTTAATGTTTCGCCGCGTGCACGTAAAGTCTCAGCTACAACAAATAGTAACGCACGGCAGCAAAGAAATAACTACGTACAGACAACACACTATTTCAACTCGTATCGCAATGCGTCGTATAGAAATTATTATCAGGACAGACGTAAAAAGAATGATGAGCACAATTTTCAGCGTACATTTAATAACAGTCGATGTTATGAGCAGCAAGAACATCAGCAACAACATATTATCATGAATGAAACAGACAATAGGTGTCATCCATAGCGTAACACGTCAGTAAGAAATAACAGAGCAGTTCATATAGTAGATATGCCACAATATTCTCCCGTAATTAATAGCACGTACGACAGAATTTGACCGGATACTGTACAGAACGCATTTTCCAATAATACAAGCACTACTTCAGACACGCAAAATGTTGTTCACGAAAATGTAATTACTTTTGACGATATCAGAGACACTCTCTTGCAGGAAAGACCAGTTATTCAGAAAACCATTTCACATCCTGTTATCGAAATTAAGGTTGGTTCATCGAAATTCTCAGCAGTAATTGATTCCGGCTCACCTACATCTGTAATAAATGAGGAGACTTTCAACGAGTGCAACAAAGAGAATACGTATCCGACGTTACCATTAGGCAAAACCAAAGTGAAGGGAGCAGTATCGAGTAAAGGTGTAGACGTTAAATTACAGACGCATTTATCATTTTTTATTGGAGGTCATACTTTCCACTCTAATTTTTGGATTGTTCCTTTATTGACAACAGACGTAATTTTAGGTACTAATTTTCTCGTACAACACGATGCAGTGGTTGATTTTCAAAATTCTTATTTAATGCTAAAGGACGAAAATGTACAACTGGCTTTAGAGTTTCAGCATTCATTGTCTGCGGAAGAGCAAACAATTAACCGCACAGAGGTCATTTCCGCAACACGTAACATAGATTGTAATCCCACATTGTTCACGGATACGTACGTACACAACTATAATACTCCAGACGAAGTTGACTACGACGTAATACAGATGATTTCTGATAAGGTTAAAGAGAGCAGTGCAACTACAGACGACGAACGAACGCAATTACACAAAATTCTTTTACAGCAAGCTCCAGTTTTCGACAACATTCCTGGTACTATGTCCGGATTTATGTATGAATTTCAAGTGAAACAGCACGATACATTTAAAGCAAAGCATTATCCTATTCCATATATCCACAGAGAACAAGTTAAAAAAGAATTGCAGGATATGCTCGATCAAGGAATTATAGAACCGGCAGTTAGTCCGTACATAAACCCGCTGCATATTGTTAAGAAAAAAGATGGCTCACTTCGCCTCGTACTTGATTCACGTCACATTAATGACATTATTATTAATGAAACAGATCGACCACAGACACTAGAGGAACTTTTACAGAAATTTCATGGTACAGCTATTTATTCCACATTAGATTTGAAATCGGGATTTTGGCAAATTCAACTTCATCCGAATTGTAGAAAATACACAGCATTTCTCTGTTTTGGCGACTGTTATCAATTTTGCAAATTACCGTTCGGCTTAACTATTTCTTCTGCAGCTTTTATTCGCGGTTTGAACACAATACTTCCGACAGAACTTAAGGACAGAATTACGACGTATGTAGACGATATTCTTATCGCAGAAGCTAACTGGTCTGAACACAATCTGATTCTTGAACAACTGTTACAAACTTTCCATGCACAAGGACTCACAGTTAACCTCAGTAAATCGCACTTTGGCAAAACTTCCATAAAATTTCTTGGACACGTGATTTCAGCAGAAGGCATTGCACCTGATCCGGAAAAACTTCAGGCTCTACGTGACATTACTGTTCCTACGACAAAGAAACAACTACGCAGTTTTTTGGGCTTAATTAACTTTTATCGTAAATTCATTCATTATTCCGCTTTAGACACACCCAGATTATGTCAATTAACAGGTAAAAACACTATTTGGTCTTGGGATAAGCAAGCACATTCTGAGTTCATGAACCTGAAGCATGCTTTGTTGAATGCTCCACTTTTATCGCACCCAGATCTTACTAGAAATTTTTCCATTGCCACCGACAGTTCTAACACCGCTTTAGGCGTACATATTTTCCAGGAAATTGAAGAAGATGGTTCTACAGTTATTAAAAACATCGCATTTGCAAGTCGCATTTTGTCACCCGCTGAACGAAATTATTCTGTTACAGAACTTGAAACATTATGTGTTGTATGGGCTTTTACGAGATTTAGGCATTTTCTTTACGGCAGACATACCACCGTTTACACAGACCACAGAGCGATACAATTTTTATTTTCGGCTAAATTTACTCACGACAGGTTAAGCAGATGGACACTATATTTGCAAGAATTTAATTTTACGATTGTTCACATTCCCGGCACACAAAATGTTATAGCAGACGCACTATCGCGTTCTCTCGGCAACAATCAGCAAGACGTAGCAACCAACTTCTGCAAAACAAATTTCAGTGTCATGTACATTCAGCAAGTCGCATTTGAAAACTTTATTTCATCGTCACTACAGGACATAGCGCAAGAGCAAAATAAGGACAATGTGTGGAAAGAAATTAAACACCTTTGGCAAGATAGGAAAAATGTTACGATTAGGAACCACTACACTGTACGCAATGACATTCTGTTTCGCCGCTCTCATCCTGACAGCAACAATTGGTTATTATGCATTCCTGACGAACTGGTTAACAAATTAATTTGGTACACTCATTTAAGTTACGCACATTACGGAGCACGAAAATGTTTTCTTATACTGAGACAGAACTGTTATTTTACTAACATGGAGAAACGTATACGACGAGTTTTAGCGTCTTGTAAAATTTGCCAGAAAGCTAAATCAGACACCACTTCACATATTCCTCCATTATATCCCATTATACCTGTTAAATTAAGACACATGGCCGCAGTAGATATTTTTGGTCCGATTCCGAGAACTAACAGAGGTTTTTGCTACATCTTTGTCGCTGTTGAGCTCACTTCAAAATTTGTTACTTTCACTCCATTACGCAAAGCTACTGCTAAAACTGTTTCGAAAGCATTTGTAAAACATTTTCTATTTCATGTAGGACATGTGATGAAAGTAATTTCCGACAATGGATCACAATTTCGTAGTAGTGTATGGACACGCATGTTACGAGCTAGAAACATTTCTCCGATCTATATATCCAAGTACCACGCTTCTTCGAACCCCTGTGAACGGTTAATGAAAGAAATTGGTAAACTGTGCCGAATATACTGCCACAGAAGACATATTGATTGGGATACACACATACTCTCATTCCAAGACGTAATTAATTCCATTCCAAATGAATCCACTATGCTATCTCCGTCTGTTATACTGAAAAACGTTGAACCACCAAACAAAATTAAAGAATTAGTAAAATTCCCTAAATGTCGTCGACTAAGACACCATGAAGTAATTGACATTGCGCTGAACAACATCAAACGTGCCGCAGAGCGCCGGAGAAGACAGCAAAAACAGGTTTGTACACGCCGAGACTTTCACGTTGGACAGAAAATATTAGTACGTACACATTATTTATCCAGTAAATTAAAAGGTAAGTGCAGTAAATTTGAACTTCTATACGCAGGTCCATATCGGATTCGCAGCATCCCTCACCCCAATGTTGTACACGTCGAAACTTTGAGAACTAGAAAATCGAAAGGCAACCATCATATCTCAAACATTAAAGCGTTTATTGAATGAAGACACTTTATGATTCAACACACTATGATGTCATTTATTAATGCAATTATTTCACTTGACTAATTACTGATGATTATCGTATTTTTTTTCTTGGCAAGTGCCCGGCAAGGTAAGGTT
Organism: Schistocerca serialis cubense; assembly: GCF_023864345.2. Classification (NCBI taxonomy): domain Eukaryota; kingdom Metazoa; phylum Arthropoda; class Insecta; order Orthoptera; family Acrididae; genus Schistocerca; species Schistocerca serialis. The sequence continues at coordinate 410,816,562 of NC_064641.1, read as the reverse complement.
AGCAGGTCGCTTTTCTTGTCGTTACACATCAGACCGTGCACATTTTCCACTTTTTTATGTATGATTGTACTCCAGTTTTGTTTGTATGCACTGTGAAATAGTTAAGATATAACACACCTGTTGACTTTGACATTTTTTGCCTTATGACGTCTCAACATCGTGACTGTTTTACATTTTTGCTGCTGCATTGTATTATTCTGTGTACATTTTTGCATCTGAACACTGTCAATGTCTTTGACATATTACGTTTTCTGTCATGTTATGCTGTATGGTTAATTATGTCACCATAAACCAGTCATTATCTAGTGGGTATATGATTTAAATGCAAGACATTAATCTTTGTTCATCGATTTCAGAAAGAAATGATGCGTGTAAGAAATAAATTCAACAGAAATGGGAATTTCACCTACGGAATAAACGAAGGAAGATGCAATAACTTTATGAGGAAGAGTAAATGGATCAGGATTAACGAGCATTAACAAGAAGATACTATACTCATCGTAGAATAGCAGTCTTAACTAATTATTTCTTTCAGAATACAAGGTGATTGATGCAGGCTGTCAGACTGAACTACACATCTTAGTTTTAGTGATGAAATATGCTAGAGATAAGGAATAGTTGTGTAATGAGTAATGAAGTGATATTTTTTGCAGATGATAATGAATGCTGATGAATAATGATGAAGGATATGGTATTATGAATAATGAAGTTTTTCTTTACAGGTGATGATAATAATGAAGTTATGATAATATGGATAATGAAGTGATTGATAATGAAGTTTTTTTCTTTACAGATGAGAATAATGTTGGAGTTTTATATTTATGCTATGTAGTTATTTAAGTATTTGTTGCAGTTTGTTTTGACAGCAGGTGTTATATTGCATAGTAGGATGACGGAAAGTTTTGGAAAGGACAACTATGGAACACATTTTATACACATTTCACTACTTGTTAATTCGAAGTTCACTACTTTTCAGCATAGTGTGCGTTTCTTCTTTCAGGTCAATAATCCATTTTGTATTTTTTCCAGGAGATGCTTGTCATGATACTTACTAAAACTGTTACTTATTATACCTGTTCTAGTACTTGCATTTTTATTTTTTTTTACCCATTTGTGTTTACCATTTATAAATGTAATCACATATACTGCCTTGTTACATAACCTTACTACAGCTGACTCATGACGAATGACGTTACCTATCCTCATTTGCAGCAATAGGTCAAAAGCAAAAAGTGTTATGCCTCAGCAATTAATTATCGATCCCAACGCAATGCATTGCTAACAAAAAAAATGTATTAACAGTCCCAAATAGTGATACCAGTTTGAGAAAATTCTGAATAATACTGATTAGCTCTGAATAGTATGTCACTTGAGTAATGACTTCTTAATGAGACAACAAAAATACACATATATATAAAATAATGCTTAGTAACTGGCTAGTAATTGCCACTGTTATTGTAATGAGAGTACTTGTAATCCCCATGATTATTAATGCTATGACTATAATTAACTGATTTTTAATAATGACTTCGTAATGATCTGAATAATAATGAATGAGGAACAATGCTTTATACTATTCAATACCTGATGGCCACTGAGTGCCAATAATTAGTGTTACATAATGAATTGTTATTAATTATGCCATTAATTAGCTCTTGTTTTCAATGTTCATACTTTGTAATTGGAAATGAATGTGACTATTTAATAGTGCTTTGTAATTAGAAGAAGGCTAATGATTCTTACTAGATTGGAATGACACATAATTAATTAGCTATGCCATTGTTTCATAATGCTTAGTAATTAGAAGGCTAATGATTCTTACTATATTGAAATGACAAATGATTAATTAACTATGCTTTATAATTGGAAATGAATGTGACTGTTTAATAATGCTTTGTAATTAGGAAAAAGCCAATGATTATTACTATTGAAATGACAAATGATTAATTAACTATGCCATACTTTGTAACTGGAAATGAATGTGACTGTTTCATAATGCTTTGTAATTAGAAGGCTAATGATTAATACTATATTGAAATGACAAATGATTAATTAACTATGCCATACTTTGTAACTGGAAAAGAATGCGATTGTTTCATGATGCTTTGTAATTAGGAGAAGGTTAATGATTAATACTATATTGAAATGACAAATGATTAATTAACTATGCTTTATAATTGGAAATGAATGTGACTGTTTAATAATGCTTTGTAATTAGGAAAAAGCTAATGATTCTTACTACTGAAATGACAAATGATTAATTAACTATGCTATGCTTTGTAACTGGAAAAGAATGCGATTATTTAATAATGCTTTGTAACTTGGAAAAGAAGATTACTGATTCTATGTAAAACAATTAATGAACATTTTTCTGTAATACTACATACATGGTACAGAAATGTTCAATAACTGGGCTATGAATGCCGCAAACTACTACTGTAATTGACAATATTATGTGACTTAATGTCCTTCACCTCATGAGCTAACTACCCTGAATTACTGCGATGTCCATTTGTCCTGTTTGTCCTAGTGATCATGGAGCACTATCTTTGGTTTTGCACTAATTCTACGTTGGTGTGCCTTGTAAGAGCGTGGTGTTGACACGACATGCTGTCCACCACCGTGAGCGATGAAGACGTTATTATGGTCCCACTGTTTGGTGTACCTAATGTACTGCCAAAATGAAAACATGAAACATTAATACGACAGTTCAGTGTCTTGGCTACGCTGATAAATTCTGAGGGGAAAAGAACTTCAAGTTGTGTCACTTGGTGTTGTACTTCTGTGGAAAGATATGGACTTTCAAAACAGCTGTGTGCAATCTAAAGTGCTACAACCATGATGCAATCCTTCCCTTTCCTATCCTAATTCTTGTCACATAGTGAAAAATCATTATTGCTAACATTATTTATGTTCATGGCTATACATTTTTTCAATTCGCTAAACTCCAGTGCGAGTACACTTATGTCACTGGTCGACATGATTTTTTTTTGCTATTATGTTTATTTATTGCCAAAATGCTAAAGACATTTTTTTTTATTTGTTCTGAAGTACAGTATATGTGCACTTTTGTCTTTTATATTGTATATACATTTTTTATTTTCTGAACTACAGTGCATGTGCACTTCTGTTAGGTGTTAATATGTTTTCTACTGAACTTCAGTCCCTGTACACTTTTCTTATTTTTCAATATGATTTCTACTATTCTGTATATTCAATACTTTAATGTGTATGCCCTTATGTCATTTGTTACTAATTGTACATACATTTCATCAATTACTGATATGTTCTCAACTGCAGTGCATGTGCACTCATGTCACTTGTCAACATAATATTTTGCCAGTCTGTTTATTTGTTCTGAATATGCTAAAGAATTTTTTTTCAGTGCCTACGCACTTTGTTATCTGTCAAATAATTTGTATATACATTTTTCTGATTTGCTACTATGTTTTGTACTCACATTTTGTCTTTGTCTGATATATTTTGTACTTAGTGTGTGTGCACAACATTTAAATATTCTGTAAGTTGTAGAATTTTGTTAATTAAAGAAAAATTTTGCCGCGCTTGGCAAGTCCAAATGACTCACCATCGCTGCCAAATTTTTGCCCCCCCCAGTGGAGGGTTATGAAACACGTATGTAACATAGCAGCGATGGCGAGGCATTGTAGCATCTGTGACCACAGAGTATGCACTTGACCGCGCGAGTGTTGCGAGCAGTTCTGTCTGTCAGTCAGTCGTTGCGAGTCTGTAGCTCTGTCTAGTTGAGGGCAGTACTCTGTCAGTAGTCGTCGCGAGCAGTAGCTCTGTTCAGTGGCGTGCAGTACGCCAGTAGTCGTCATGCAGAGCGGTCGGTCAGTGGTAGCAGTCCAGTGGGATTGCGTGATGTGGTCTGGCGACAACACTGGTCAAGATGCTGAATGAGGTATACTGTTAATTAAGATAATCATCGGATAATGTAAATTTTAACTATTGTAACTAATTTTCAACAAGTCCCCCCAATAATAACTTTGATTTCAAAAGCAATTTTACATAAAATTTTCATTTAATTGAAGTAACTATTTCGTTCCACTTCCCTTAAACAAAAGTTTCAGTTTTCAATTAGATTACAAAAAAAAAAGGGAATATTATTATTTGCAATGCAGTTCCTCCAAGCGGTGCGCAACAACAAGAGCAGAAATTTGACTAGGTGTTGCAATGAGGTAAGAATTTAATTTTGATTTTTTTGCACAGGGCCAAAGACCGATATTTCGGTTTAATTTAATCATTATTATCACTGAGATTTTCTTATCACTGAATGGACTTTAATTTTTTGTGAAGAACTTATACTTGGGTCAGATTGCGATTCTCTCACTTTTATTGTCGTTAAATTTAATTGCTAGGGAGGTTACGTTTGGCTCCCATTTCTATTAAGTATTGTCTTTACATTCGTATAAATTTTTTTGTGGGGAGGTTACACGTAACCGAAATATCGGTCTTTGGCCCTGTGCAAAAAAATCAAAATTAAATTCTTACCTCATTGCAACACCTAGTCAAATTTCTGCTCTTGTTGTTGCGCACCGCTTGGAGGAACTGCATTGCAAATAATAATATTCCCTTTTTTTTTGTAATCTAATTGAAAACTGAAACTTTTGTTTAAGGGAAGTGGAACGAAATAGTTACTTCAATTAAATGAAAATTTTATGTAAAATTGCTTTTGAAATCAAAGTTATTATTGGGGGGACTTGTTGAAAATTAGTTACAATAGTTAAACTTTACATTATCCGATGATTATCTTAATTAACAGTATACCTCATTCAGCATCTTGACCAGTGTTGTCGCCAGACCACATCACGCAATCCCACTGGACTGCTACCACTGACCGACCGCTCTGCATGACGACTACTGTCGTACTGCACGCCACTGAACAGAGCTACTGCTCGCGACGACTACTGACAGAGTACTGCCCTCAACTAGACAGAGCTACAGACTCGCAACGACTGACTGACAGACTGAGAACTGCTCGCAACACTCGCGCGGTCAAGCGCATACTCTGTGGTCACAGATGCTACAATGCCTCGCCATCGCTGCTATGTTACATACGTGTTTCAGTCTGTACGCTTTTGTGCTGTGCGTGTCCCTTCACGTTTCCACTTCACTATCACATCGGAAACAATGGACCTAGGGATGTTTAGGAGTGTGGAAATCTCGCTTACGGACGTATGATACAAGTGACACCCAGTCACCTGACCACTTTCGAAGTCCGTGGGTTCTGCTCTCTCACGATGTCGAATGACTACTGAGATCGCTGATATGGAGTACCTGGCCGTAGGTGGCGGCACAATGCACCTAATATTAAAAACGTATGTTTTTGGGGGTGTCTGGATACTTTTGATAACATATTGTACGATAGAGAGACGAGTTTCTGCTATTATTCGTGATATTGTAAGTAACTTGAAAAAAATGCAAGTGATTGCTCAGCGATGAGACTGGCTTTCGTCGAGTCTACAGACAAACAAGATAAACCGCAAATTGCCATATTTGTAAACTATGTATCACAGGATTTGAAGGTGGAAGAAGAGGTCGTAAACGTTGTTACATTGAAGGATACTATGCCAGGTTGTGACATTAAAGAGCCGTGGATGATGTTTTAGTAAATATTCAGTGCCTACTGGGAAGGCTGTCATTATTTATACCTGTCTACGAGAAGAAAAAACCAAAGTGTTGTGGGGATTGTAAATGTTGACACTTTATACCCTGAATTTCTATCAGCGCACTGTGTTATGCAGAGAGAAGATTTAACTTCTAAATACTTTCAGGATCAATATGTTATGCATCTCGTGCTAGAAGTTGTGAGCTATATTCACTCAAATGTCGTGCCACACCGACATTTCAAATCCTTCATAGAAGAAATCAGCAGTACGGCCGTCCTGATGATGAACTCTAGTGAGATATCTATCAGCAAGTAATGCGCTAAGCAGATTTCTTCCAATTACTGGATCCATTCTATTGATGTTGTGGAGGATAGCAATCCCGTTTCATCACCAATTATTAGGGATTCAGCAACTGCAGAGTCAGTGAAACTTAAAAGAGGACGAAGGAGTAAAGGGTCTGAAACGTAGGCAGTTGTTGAAATATTGGATTTTGGAACAAGGTTCCAGAAGAACGTGTCAAGAGACTGATCTTGATTTTTGGGGCCACTTACGGGTGTGAATCACTGTACTCAACTGGTAAGTTTATCAGATCTAAATATCGATCTGTACTGTCCGATGAACGTTGGAATGAGCTTGTGCGGACTCCATTCACCAGCTGTTAACCAATTTTCAAATAGCTCACAACAAAAGCAATCAGTCGAAAGACACATCACAAATGTGACTTTCAGTTTCTTGTTGTTTAATAAAATAGTTGAATAATGATATTTCTAAAACAGTGTTTCTTCATTGATGTTAAGTAACTGTCTTTAAAATATGCGGCTCGCTTCGAAACAAATCCCTAAGTTTGCGGCTCTCAAAACATCAGGTAAGTGTTATTTTAATAAATACTGCAACCAGCCGCTTTGTTATGTATTTTTATTTAAGCTAACACGCATTTCAGGCTTTCACCCGTCTTCAATTCGCGCAATGCATATTTGAGTCTCCAGTCAGAACTTAGTTACAATATCGACAGCAAATTGGATGATGTAATGCCTTTCTCCTCTGTTTGTTGTTATTCCGATTTTCGCGTTATGGATGTGGCAAAAGACTTTTTTTACTTCTTGAGACTGAAGCTCTTCTACCCGTGTTTGCTTACAAACAGATTTATTTTTGGAGAGGGTCTGCCTGGAGCAAAACACAATTTTTGTCTTTGCTTTTATTCTCAGACGGATTTCGGCGAAGTTTCAGTACCATCAGTGGGATTTTATTATCTCTCTTGTTACCACATACTGTGGTTTACCGGTATTTTTATATTTTTTAATGCACTTGTTTTCTTTCACATTTTGCATTTTTTTCTGGTTTCCCCATTGTCTTCACTGTGAAGACCTGCACGAAATAATTTTCATTATCACTGTTTACATACTACAGTAGTTGGAAACAGTGACAGTGAAATTTACTCCGTGCAAGTGTTCACAGTGAAGACAATGGGGAAACCAGAAAAAATGACAATCTGTGAAAGGAAACAAGTGCAATAAAAAACATAAAAATATAGGAAAAGCATAGCATATTGTAACAAGAAAGACAATAAAAGCCCACTGATGGTGCTGGAACTTCACCGAAACATGCCCGAGAATAAAAGAAAAGATAAAAGTTGTAGTTTTCTGAAGGCAAACCCGGTCCAAGGGCAAATGACTTTTTTACTTCTGCTTCGCACAGAGACAGCCCAGTATCCGCAATATTGGCGACAGATACTGACTGAAGACTCAAATATGTATTACGCTAATTGAAGATGGGTGAAAGCCTAAAAAGCGTATTAGCTTAAATAAAAACACATTACAAAGTGGCTGGTTGCTGTATTTATTAAAACAATATAATCCACAGCGATGCAGCACAACAGCCAGTAAAATGTATACTTTAAGTACTCACCCCTGAATTTGTCTATATTCTGTATCTCTTGTATTTTCGAACAATTGGTTTTTGTAACCCCAGAGATGCTTACGAAAAACCCTATACTGTAAGTACAAAAGTGAAATTTCATTATTTTCTGTCCTTCCTTGTGCTGCAGTTTTCATTGTTATCAGTGTATTTGTGCATTCGTGTACCGCCTGTAGTGTGGAGTTAAATAATGCTGGAGCCGATGAGCTGTTCGCGCTCTGGGGGGCGAGTGGAGTGCGCCGGCTGAAGGAAAGGGTTGGGGAGGTGAAGCACGGAAAGAGGGGTCGCAGGCTACCCCGCGGGGCACTCGCCAATACTAATTAGGGCGCGCCGAGTCCTCAGCGGGGACGAGGGCCGGCGCCGGCCTGTACGTGGGAGGGACGTGTCGCTGCACACCCAGGCTGGGCGCCGGGGGATCGCGCTGAGCAGCCCGTAGACGAATGGCAGTGCGGCTCTCGGTGTCGCAATGCAGAAACCTAATCCTGTGAAACAAAAAACGGGAGAGAAACATTTTCTTCTCACCCATTTCCAACCCCTCCCCCTTTTGTAATTCTCTTAAGCACCCAACAGGCATTACGCTGTTATCGTGTAACATCGCCTCTAGATAATGGCCACAGCTCGTCGAAGAATAGAGCCCATAAGATTCTTCAAGTAGGATAGAGTGCTGTACCGTTTAAGTTTTCTGTCTTTCGCCTCTAGCCAGGCGAAACTGAGGTGATAAAAGTCATGGGATACCTCCTAATTTCGTTGGAAGTCCCCTGTAGGAACACTGAGCCATGCTGCCTCCACAGCCGTCCACAATAGCGAAGGTATTACTGGTGCAGGATTTTGTGTACGAACTTAAATGTTCGATGAGATTCATGTCGGGCGATCTGGATGGCCAAATCATTCGCTCGAATTGTCCACAGTATTCTTCAAAGCAGTCGTAAACAGTTGTGGCCCGATGATGTGTTTGGGATCATGAAGCGCGTGAATGGCTGCAAGTGGTCTCCAAGTAGTCGAACGTAATCATTTCCAAAACTTCCTGGCAGATTAAAACTGTGTGCCGGACCGAGACTCGAACTCGGAACCTTTGCCTTTCGCGGGCAAGTGCTCTGCCAACTGAGCTACCCAAGCACGACTCACGCCCCCTCCTCGCAGCTTTACTTCTGCCAGTATCTCGTCTCCTACCTTCCAAACTTTACAAAAGCTCTCCTGCGAACCTTGCAGAACTAGCACTCCTGAAAGAAAGGATATTGGGGAGACATGGTTTAACCACAACCTGGGGGATGTTTCCAGAATGAGATTTTCACTCTGCAGCGGAGTGTGTGCTGATATGAAACTTCCATGTCTCTGCAATATCCTTTCTTCCAGGAGTGCTGGTTCTGCAAGATTCGCAGGAGAGCTTCTGTAAAGTTTGGAAGGTAGGAGACGATATACTGGCAGAAGCAAAGCTGCGAGGACGGGCCTGAGTCGTGCTTAGGTAGCTCAGTTGGTAGAGCACTTGTCCGCAAAAGGCAAATGTGCCCACTTCCAGTCTCGGTCCGGCACACGATTTTAATCTGCCAGGAAGTTTCATATCAGCGCACACTGCGCTGAAGAGTGAAAATCTCATTCTGGTAACCATTTCCAGTAAAAAAATTGATTCAGTTATACCAAAAGATCCAGTCCTTTGCTTGCAAACACACCCCACACCGTTATGGAGCCACCACCAGCTTGCACAGTGCCTTGTTGACAACTTGGGTCCATGGCTTCATGGGGTCTGCGCCACACTCGAACCCTACCATCAGCTCCAACCAACTGAAATCGGGACTCATCTGACAAGCCCGTGGTTTTCCAGTCGTCTAGGTTCCGACCGCTACGGTCACGAGCCCACGAGAGGCGCCGAAGACGATGTGCTGTTAGCAAAAGCACTGACATTAGTCGTCTGCTGCCATAGTCCATTAACGCCAGATTTCGCCGCACTGTATTAACGGATACGTTCGTCCCACATTGATTTCTGCGGTTATTTTACGCAGTATTGCTTGCTTTTTGCCACTGACAGCTTCACGCAAACGCCTCTGCTCTCGGCCGTTAAGTGAAGGCCGTCCGCCGTCGCGTTGCCCATGTTGAGAGGCAATACCTGGAATTTGGTACTCGAAGCACACTCTAGACACTGTGATTCTCAGAATATTGAATTCCCTACAGATTTTCGAAATGGAATGTCCTATGCGTCCAGCTCCAACTACTCCTCCGCGTTCAAAGTTTGTTAATTCCCGTCGTGAGAGCCTTATCACGTCGGAAACATTTTCACATGAGTCACCTGAGTACAAATGACAACTCCGCCCTTTTATACCTTGTTTGTACGCGTTGCTACCACCATCTGTATATGCGAATATCGCTATCCCATGACTTTCGTCGCCTTAGCGTATTTTCTTATTATATTTTGAAATGACACATTCACTTTATGTGTGCTGCAGTCTGTTTCTGAAATTTCTAAAATAGCTTTGTAAAAACAAGGTTCTTCCTAATGGCGTGGCCATGTGCCTAGGAACAAATACTGTATTCAAATTTAAACGTGTTACAATCGTGAAAATATTGTCAGTACTGTATTTATGCGTCAATGTGTTATGTTATGTTATTACTCTGCTACACAACAACAATCAGTAGGTGAAACCAAATTGGGTAGAAATATTATATTATCAAACAGCAGTAACAAGTTCAAAACACCTTAAAATAGAAGCTATTGGCAAGTAACACAGATTTCCATTTTCAAGTCAGGCAAAATTATTAAGATATTAAAGAAACTCAGTTCATTTGCAAATATCACGTGTTTCCTTGTAGAAGCTTTCTTCCCTTTCAACGTAGAAGATGGTGCATGGTCGACGAAGAGCGGCTTAGCCGACCACGTCTTATGTAACTAATTTTATAAATATATAGAATTTTACACAGCATAAAACTGTAATTGAAGAATTAGCGATATCCTCCAAGCACTTTTAATATATTATACAGAACTTAAGTACGTAGCGCTCGTAACATTAAACAAATGCTGCACGAAACACGACCTCATTGATACGTGGGACTTAGGGAAAGCTGGAAAAGGTGTGGCCGTTGCCTAATCAGTTACCGTTGGTTGCATAGTAAACACATACACTTTATTTAAGGAAATAATTTTTTTAAAACAATCATTTTTAAAAAAAAATTGACTGTAACACAAGCTACACTGATGGCTGAAGGCCTTATTAAGAAAGAATTCAAATTATTTGTCGGCTGAAAGCCACAAGCAATAAGACTAATTTAAACAGAATATTATTTTTGAACAATTGACACAATCAGACCTAATAAAGAAGGGAGTGATCCACAGACAGTGCTCCAAGAATCGACCTGAGAAAAGTCACTACAGCTGCGTAAGCGGTGAGAGGCAGCCAAGAGTTATGCTCACTTAACGGGATGGCAACTCAAACTAGGCACACCTTAAACGCCGACCAGCACACTCGCAAAATCCACCTAAGATGCGATAACCAATACAATAGAATAACAGTTACCATCGTCAAATGACAAGCATTTAATTACACAAGTTGGCTGCACCAAATCCTAGTACGCAGACAGGTTTAAGACCAAACTGCCTGTTCATGGAAACGCAAAAGACAATTTCACAGACAACTCAAACAATGCTAAGACAGTCACTATTCTGGAGCAAGACGAACTGCACGTAGACATGAACGCTAAGAACACAGAAACGGTCGAAAGACCAGATACACGTAGTCCACTGAGATGACCAACGGAACGACCAACCATCGGTCGTTGCCAATCAAGTCAGGCAAGGAAAACGTCGGAGTATAAAACCGCCAACTGACAGCTTGATGGCATGAGATCACTTCGACGGACGGACACACAAACAAGTGAAAGTTGCAGTACTCGAATATAACGATCCATTCAACTTAAACTCGCTGAATCCGGACATCGACGTGGTCGTGCACTCTAGCGACCACATCCTTCCATCGGGCAGTGCATAAAGGGTGCTACAAAAAGGTACGGCCAAACTTTCAGGAAACATTCCTCACACACAAGTAAAGAAAAGATGTTATGTGGACATGTGTCCGGAAACGCTTAATTTCCGTGTTAGAACTCATTTTAGTTTCGTCAGTATGTACTGTACTTCCTCTATTCACCGCCAGTCGGCCCAATTGAAGGAAGGTAATGTTGACTTCGGTGCTTGTGTTGACATGCAACTCATTGCTCTACAGTACTAGCATCAAGCACATCAGTACGTAGCATCAACAGGTTAGTGTTCATCACGAACGTAGTTTTGCAGTCAGTGCAATGTTTACAAATGCGGAGTTGGCAGATGCCCATTTGATGTATGGATTAGCACGGGGCAATAGCCGTGGCGCGGTACGTTTCTATCGAGATAGATTTCCAGAACGAAGGTGTCCCGACAGGAGGACGTTCGAAGCAATTGATCGGCGTCTTAGGGAGCACGGAACATTCCAGCCTATGACTCGCGACTGGGGAAGACCTAGAAAGACGAGGGCACCTGCAATGGACGAGGCAATTCTTCGTGCAGTTGACGATAACCCTAATGTCAGCGTCAGAGAATTTGCTGCTGTACAAGGTAACGTTGACCACGTCACTGTAGTTTTCACTACGGGAGAACCAGTTGTTTCCGTACCATGTACAGCGTGTGCAGGCACTATCAGCAGCTGATTGGCCTCCACGGGTACACTTCTGCGAATGGTTCATCCAACAACGTGTCAATCCTCATTTCAGTGCAAATGTTCTCTTTACTGATGAGGCTTCATTCCAACGTGATCAAATTGTAAATTTTCACAATCAACATGTGTGGGCTGACGTGAATCCTCATGCAATTATGCAATCACGTCATCAACACAGATTTTCTGTGAACTTTTGGGCAGGCATTGTTGATGATGTCTTGATTGGGCCTCATGTTCTTCCACCTACGCTCAATGGAGCATGTTATCATGATTTCATACGGGATACTGTACCTGTGCTGCTAAAACCTGTGCCTTTACAAGTACGACACAACATGTGGTTCATGCACGATGGAGCTCCTGCACATTTCAGTCCAAGTGTTCGTACGCTTCTCAACAACAAATTCGGTGACCGATGGATTGGTAGAGGCGGACCAATTCCATGGCCTCCACGCTCTCCTGACCTCAACCCTCTTGACTTTCATTTAAGGGGGCATTTGAAAGCTCTTGTCTACGCCACCCCGGTACCAAATGTAGAGACTCTTCGTGCTCGTATTGTGGACGGCTGTGATACAATACGCCATTCTCCAGGGCTGCATCAGCGCATCAGGGATTCCATGCGACGGAGGGTGGATGCATGTATCCTCGCTAACGGAGGACAATTTGAACATTTCCTGTAACAAAGTGTTTGAAGTCACGCTGGTACGTTCTGTTGCTGTGTATTTCCATTCCATGATTAATGTGATTTGAAGAGAAGTAATAAAATGAGCTCTACCATGGAAAGTAAGCGTTTCCGGACACATGTCCACATAACATTTTTTTCTTTCTTTGTGTGTGAGGAATGTTTCCTGAAAGTTTGGCCGTACCTTTTTATAACACCCTGTATATCGCCAACTCCCTATGCGAATACTCGGACCTCACTGCTGCTCCGTCCCAACTGAAATCCCGACACACGACGACCCGGAAATACTAGAGGTCGCTCCAAAGATAGTACCACAGTACTCGCTATCGATAAATGCCGCTGCTGCCACTCACGGACAGACAAAGCGAGCAAACGTAGTGGCGCCAGTGAACACACTAAGAAAAAGAGAGGTCACAATCCGAATACACGACGCCAACCTGTCAACGGCACAAACGCGAGCCGGAACACGGCTCACTCATATCTCACAACAACAAAAAAGGCTGAAAATCGCAGAAATTCTTATCGCTTTTTCCAGTGCGCATTCCTTCACTTGATTCTAAAGTCAGTCGTTAGATTAAAACACCCCAAGAAACATCACGTGTTCCAAGGTGTACTATCCTCCAGGTAAAACACTGTCCCCTATGCCATATTCCCGCGCGACTGCTACGGTCGCAGGTTCGAATCCTGCCTCGGGCATGGACGTGTGTGATGTCCTTAGGTTAGTTAGGTTTAAGTAGTTCTAAGTTCTAGGGGACTGATGACCACAGCTGTTAAGTCCCATAGTGCTCAGAGCCATTTGAACCATTTTTTTGCCATATTCACATCAAGTCAGTCATTCATGATTACGCCCCGTAGAGCTACGAAGTTGCGATCATGTTGGCAGCCAAGTTCCAAACAGACCCATATATTTACTAAGGGACTAAGATTGGGTGATTAAGCCGTACAGTCGAGATGCGGTACTGTGTCTGAGCGTTCGTCAAACCATTAAGGTATGCGTGCACCTCTGTGGAATCGGCTGTTATCACCTTTGAAGACGGAAATGTCCACACTAGTATGGTCAAGAAGATGTAGAAGAAATGGCAACATTTGGTCACTAATAAAGATGAAACGATGAACAACCTAGTTCATGTTCACGATTACTTGAATGAATGTACCCAAGTCGTAGTGCAAAAAAACCCTGAATTGAATTCTCAAGACGCTGCAGGTTAAACGCCTCACCGAGTAATCGCTGCACTCGACGTCTTGTACAAGGCGTGTTTGTTTTTTTTTAAGTAAGCGTCGTTTTGAAATAAAAACAAAACAGGTAGATTTTTCTTAGAAATTTTATTTTTACGTGAAAGCCTGTACTTCAGTCTACTTTTCTACACAATTCCCACCATATTAAAGCATTTATCGTATCGCACAACCGGCTTTTAAATACGATCCTCGTAGAAATCTGTCACCTGATTAGACAACCATTCCAACACACTCGTTTTGACATCTTTGTCGTCACCGTGGCCCTGACTACTCTACAAAACCCCACAGCCAAGTCTTTACTCAACAAAAGTGTAACCAGATGTGTACGCTTCCCAATCCTACAGTGACGTCATTACTTTACGAAGACCTAAAATTAAGTGTTCTCCTTCTGGCTGTTGTGGTCGTTTGCTGTTTTTCGTCAGAGCAGGAACTCACTGACCATTGTTGGCAAAGATTCCGAATGCCGACCAGTAAAACTCCAGTGAAGGCGTTAAACGGTCTCCTACTCTTGTATATTTCCTCTATGTTGAACCATTTGGGCTCTTCGGTGTGGAGGAACTCAGGTAAGCTCACCCACTCCATGGTACAACTCTGAAAAGGGGCTAACAGATACTCAGCATGTCGACACAGCGAGAAAGCGCGGGCTCTCCCAAAAAAGACAGTATAACCCAATCAGAAAGCTGAATTCTGAAAGATTAAACCGAACGTTGTTGCGAAGTAAAGTAAGGAAAATGAACACGCCATGAGAGAAGCCACATCTTATCAAGCTAAAAGACTTCTGCAATGAGTTCCCTGTTTCTTTCGACAGCAAAAGCGTATTCCGTAACCCTCCTGGAGAGCGAAATCGAATGGATGGAAATGGCGGCCTGGCTATCTGCGGCAGCGCCTCTGCTCAGAGATCAATAGTTTTACAGCGGCAGATTCCTCTTAAAAAGGGCTCTTATCTCACGCATCCAACTTGTAAGCTTTGAAGTTTTGGAAACCTCCAGCAACTACATAGAAAAAGCAGAAAAACAAAGCAGTGGAACGAAAACAGCCAATGGCGATGCTAACCCACACCTGCAATTACAGAGCATTGTAACTGAACGACTACTTGTTTAAAGTAATTTGCATGTCATCCTCTGAAATGTGCTAGTGGACAGTTTCAGGGAAAAATGGCCACATTACAACAGGAAAAGTAGCAGTTGGTTCCTCTGGAGTGAGAAGTGAAAATTGGCCTCGGGGTGTTTTCTTCTTTGGTCAGGCCGTCCTCATGAATATGAAGCTAAGCTGGGCTAGAGACCTTGCAGTTGTTCCAGCAAGCGTAGTGTGGTGGCTTAACCAGTGTTAGGAGCTTAAAACGATAACAGATAGCTTGAAAAACGCTTTTGCGAGAGCTTCCCATCGCTGCAAGGAGAGTCACTTTCAGGACTAGGCGATTGCCACGGTGTTTCTCAAGTATGGTGTCTTCAAAGTTTGGCAGAGAAGGAGAGCTTGCTATTGTTACGAAACAAGTATTGCCCTTAATTTACATTAATCACATACCGGATAAAGTTGGTAAGTGAATGAGGTTCTTTGCTGATGATCCTATTGCGTATAGAGAAGTCGCAACAAAGGAGGTTAGAATAACGGTAGACGCCCTTACGCCGAAAAAGTGAAACCTGCTCCGCCACAATGATGAATCTTAGTGAAGTGTTCTATTGCAGTGCTTCTCTTCGATCTTACTCAAAAATGGTTCAAATGGCTCTGAGCACTATGGGACTTAACATCTATGGTCATCAGTCCCCTAGAACTTAGAACTACTTAAACCTAACTAACCTAAGGACAGCACACAACACCCAGCCATCACGAGGCAGAGAAAATCCCTGACCCCGCCGGGAATCGAACCCGGGAACCCGTGCGTGGGAAGCGAGAACGCTACCGCACGACCACGAGATGCGGGCCGATCTTACTCAAAACAGGAATAAAATGTTCAGCTGTTTTGCAGCGATGTACACCACGCTCGACGATTTCGAACTGGGGTTAAAAATTTAAGTTTTCAGCTGTCTTATGATGAGTATTGACCCAAGAACCTATCCTGTTTCAGCGTATGTACTCAGAACTGACAGTCAATTCAGTGTATTAATGCTAAGACAGTATGTTTAAGAAACGGCTTTAACGGAAAAACAGACAACTAAGGCTCATGAATATGGTGGACATGCTGCAATCGAGTTCTGTGCTTGATACAGACACACTGGACTCGCATTCGGGAGGACGACGGTTCAGTCCCGCGTCCGGCCATCCTGATTTAGGTTTTCCATGATTTCTCTAAATCGCTCCAGGCAAATTCCGGGATATTTCCCTTGAAAGGGCACGGCCGACTTCCTTCCCCGTCCTTCCCTAATCCGATGAGACCGATGACATCGCTGTTTGGTCTCCTCCCCCAAACAACCCAACCCCCCAACACAGATAATATCCTTATGCTTCAACCGATTTCTGTGATCGATACAGATAACGTCCTCTCCCCTTTATTCTAACCTTTTTGGTCGAAGTAAAGGAAGACGAAGATGATCGCATCTTGTTGCGGGTTTGACAGTTGACGCTCAATATAATCAAATGTAACGTATTGCGCATCAACAGGTGGAAACAGTTACATCCATTAAACACATGGGAGCTATTTAAAGCGAAACGACACATAAAGCTAATCGTAGCAAATACAGATGTCAAACTGAGACTCATTCGAAGAAATTCCCGGAAAGTGTAGTCCACCCACAAAGGAGGTATCTTACAAAGCCCTTTTTCGACCGATACTTCAGTAGTGCTTCTCTGTCTGGCACCCGTACCGGCTAGACTCGATATACACTACTGACCATTAAAATTGCTACACCAAGAAGTAATGCAGATGATAAACGGGTATTCATTGGACAAATATATTATACTAGAACTGACATGTGATTACATTTTCACGCAATTTGGGTGCATAGATCCTGAGAAATCAGTACCCAGAACAACCACCTCTGGCCGTAATAACGGCGTTGAGTCAAACAGAGCTTGGATGGCGTGTACAGGTACAGCTGCCCATGCAGCTTCAACACAATGCCACAGGTCATCAAGAGTAGCGACTGGCGTATTGTGACGAGTCATTTGCTCGGCCACCATTGACCAGACGTTTTCAGTTGGTGAGTGATCTGGAGAATGTACTGGCCAGGGCAGCAGTTGAACATTTTCTGTATCCAGAAAGGCTCGTACAGGACCTGCAACATGTGGTCGTGCATTATCCTGTTGAAATGTAGGATTTCGCAGGGATCGAGTGAAGGGTAGAGCCATGGTCGTAACACATCTGAAATGTAACGTCCACTGTTGAAAGTGCCGTCAGTGCAAACAAGATGTGACCGAGACGTGTAACCAATGGCACCCCGTACCATCACTCCGGGTGATACGCCAGTATGGCGATGACGAATACACGCTTCCAATGTGCGTTCACCGCGATGTCGCCAAACACGGATGCGACTATCATGATGCTGTAAACAGAACTGGATTCATCCGGAAAAATGTTTTGCCATTCGTGCACCCAGGTTCATCGTTGAGGACACCATCGCAGGCGCTCCTGTCTGTGATGCAGCGTCAAGGGTAACCGCAGCCACGGTCTCCGAGCTGATAGTCCATGCTGCTGCAAACGTCGTCGAACTGTTCTTGCAGATGGTTGTTGTCTTGCAAACGTCCCCATCTGTTGACTCAGGGAATCCAGACGTGGCTGCACGATCCGTTACAGCCATGCGGATAAGATGACTGTCATCTCGACTGCTAGTGATGCGAGGCCTTTGGGATCCAGCATGGCGTTCCGTATTACCCTCCTGAACCCACCGATTCCATATTCTGCTAACAGTCATTGGATCTCGACCAACGCGAGCAGCAGTGTCGCGATACGATAAACCGCAATCGCGGTAGGCTACAATCCGATCTTTATCAAAGTCGGAAACGTGATGGTACGCATTTGTCCTCCTTACACGATGCATCACAACAACGTTTCACCTGGCAACGCCAGTCAACTGCTGTTTGTGTATGAGAAATCGGTTGCAAACTTTCCTCATGTCAGCACGTTGTAGGTATCGCCACCGGTGCCAACCTTATGTAAATGCTCTGAAAAGCTAATCATTTGCATATCACAGCATCTTCTTCCTGTCGGTTAAATTTCGCGTCTGTAGCACGTAATCTTCGTGATGTAGCAATTTTAATGGCCAGTAGTGTAATAATTAGGGAAGATGCTATGAAGAGCAGCACAGTTCTTCACGGGATCGCTAAGTCAGAGCGAAAGCGGTATTAAGATGTCATCTAATTCCAGAAACAGACGCTACAATAGATGTGTTGTAGATCATAGGGTGCTTTACGGCTAAAATTCCGAACATATAAGTTCGTAGAAGATTTGAACAACATATTGCTTCATCTTACATACTACCACACGAAAAGACCATGGAGGTTAAATTAGAGAGATTCAAGCTGGCACCGGGGCTTACCACCAGTCGTTCTTCACGCGCACCATTCGTGACTGGAGCAGGAGAGGGCAGAAGTGGCGGTGGCACCCGAAATATAGTTGCCTCATTGGATGCACTGGCTCTCGTCAGGTAACAGAACTTACGCAACGTGGGGCGTGGCCAGTACCTGAATGGTAGGTTAACCGCCCGGGAACGCCACATGCTGTTCGCTGCTTTTAGAGTAAAGCGGAGGAGGGGCGGTGAAGTAAAGTTCCCAATCATCAGACTTTACGCAACATCCTAGATTAAACTTCAAATCTCTCTGCAGCATCTCACGGAGTGAGGGCATGCGACACTCTGGATGGTGTCCCGCCTGTCGGAAGATGACGTTAAGCTCAGCCGCTCACTTGGTGCTATTCGAAGGGAGGAGGCCATGTACCCGCACCGGGTTTCACTCTCTGCCTTCTTTCACCACCATACAATATATACATGACTAAGCACACCCTTTACAGTCATCCACACTTGTCAGATACACTTAAACTCACAACTCTCACACTTGGCGAAGGAAAGGTGTCACTATGCGTGCAGGACAGAAAAATCTTTCCAATTAAGCGGCCAAACCTGCCCTCCGGAAACTCCCACTCAACGATTCCATACGACTATACTTTACCTTTATGGAGTATTCTCCGCCAGAAACTGGAAGACAACTGTTACTAACAAATCCGAGACAGTAGATCGGTTGGTTTTGTAGATGGGCATTGGAAGCACGTGATTGTTCCAAGAGGGGGAAAAGAGAATCGGCAGACGACAGAGATATCGACGAGAGACGGAAGGTGGCAAGGCTTATGTGTTCGGTGACGATGCAAGAACGCTTATGGCTTAGGAGCAAAAGTTGAGAGAATACAGAGGTATGTAAGAAAGGTAAAGCTGTTATCACACCAAAGTTCTGTTTAACAGCACAGTGCTTTGCCAGGCATGATGTTATTAGAGACGATATGCCGTTGCCGTCCTTGGACCTTTGAAGTGACTTACCCGCGCAATTTATAGGGGGACCTAAAGTTTTCCGTGGATTTCGACTCACGGATAAATTCTGCAATTAACAAACAATGGCAAAGATGAAAGGGATGTATGGAACTATAAGTAATGCAGTCTTCGATAAAAGATTGGACAGTAGCACGCTACCACTTAAACAAGTTTCCAATGCTGTGATAAAGTTTGCAATCGCGGTGAAACTGTCCCTACGTGAGTCTTCTGCTGGATGGATGTCGTGCGAGGATCTCCGACAGCGTCTGTACCTGACAAGCCCTCTATTAAGTTGGTGCGCAAGTTCGTAGTGCTTTTCCATAAATTTAATAAACACAACAGTTACACATAACAGGGACTTCGGTCATCAGTAATATATTCTCCTTCACTTCGCAGGGGTAACTTTTCGATTCCGCGACTGTGGACTGGTTCTCTGCAAATGGACTCTCACTAAATTTTGAGAAAACACAATGCATACAATTCTCAACAGTGTATGGCACAACACCATCGATAGCTGTAGACTTTGAACAGAAGTCTTTTGCTAAGGCAGAGTATTCAAAATTTCTGGATGTGTCCAAGGATCAAAAATTGAAATGGAAGAAAGACATTGATGATCTGCTGAAACGTTTAGGTTCGGCTACTTATGCTATTAGGATTATTGCAAATTTTGGAAATAAACATATCAGTAAATTTGCCTACTACGCCTGTTTTCTTCACTACTTTCATATGACATCATATTTTTGGGTAATTCATCATTAAGAGAAAAAGTATTCACTGCACAAAAGCGTGTAATCAGAATAATAGCTGAAGCCCACCCAAGATCACCTTGCAGACATTTATTTAAGAAACTCGGGACAAAAAAAAAAAAAAAAAAATGGTTCAAATGGCTCTGAGCTCTATGGGACTCAACTGCTGAGGTCATTAGTCCCCTAGAACTTAGAACTAGTTAAACCTAATTAACCTAAGGACATCACAAACATCCATGCCCGAGGCAGGATTCGAACCTGCGACCGTAGCGGTCTTGCGGTTCCAGACTGCAGCGCCTTTAACCGCACGGCCACTTCGGCCGGCCAAACTCGGGACATTCACAGTATCTTCGTATATATATATATATATATATATATATATATATATGAAATTTGTTATTAATAACCCATCCCATCTCAAAAATAATAGCGAAGTGCATAGCTACAACACTAGAAGAAAGGATGAGCTTCATTATTTTGGGTAAAATCTGACTTTGACACAAAAAGGGGTGAATTATGCCGCAACAAAAATCTTTGGTCATTTTCCAAATAGCATTTAAAAACAAATTGAAAGAATTTGTGGATGACAACTCCTTCTACTCAATAGATGAATTTTTAGATATGAAGTAGTAACTATAAAAAAAAATTAACTTACGTTAAACTGACACTTTCCACGTCATTACGAAATGTCGTATTCATGATCAAAGGGACAAGTATTAATGTAATGAAATACAATAAAATCACGTGGTTTCGAGGTGAAGAACTCATCGAGTCATGTTCGTAGTGCATTTTCATTCGGGAAGGAAATTGCATGAAGGTTGTTCGACAGAGTGCGGAAAACATGAAATTCTGAAGGCGCAGGGTCAGGTGAATGGGATGGGTGCTTAATGATTCGCAACCCACCTCCTGTGTAGAGCTTTTTATCAGTCTAACAGAATGCGGGCGAGCGTTATCGTGGAGTAGCGTCACTTCACGCAGTCTTCGTGGCCCTGGTTCTTGAATTACGCCTGCAAGACGCCTCAGTTGCTGACAGTAAATGTCAGCAGTGATGGTTACACTTGGAAGCAATTCGTAGTGCACCACACAGTCGTTGCTCCACCAGGTGAATAACAGGTCTTTGAACGTGGAGTTGCTGTTTTGTATGGGCTCAAACATTCTTTTCTTTTCCTTATGTTAGCACAAAGACATCACCTCTCGTTGCCAGTAACGATACAGGATACGAATGGTCGATGTTGTTTACAAATCAATTGCTGACGAGAGAGCAGATGTGCACATATGGCCACTAGTTGATTTTCGTGATTTTGGCTTTGAGCATGCGGTACCCGTACACCCGATTTTTGAGCCTTCCCCACTGCATACAAATGTCGCATAATGGTGGAATGATCACAGTTCATCACTTCTACCAGCTCTCGAGTACACTGACGTGGATCATTGTGGATTAGTGCGTTTAAACTACTTTCATCAAACCCAGAAGCTCTTGCTGAACGTGATGAAAAATCAATCCTCCTTAAACCCCCTTCTTGCCGTGTTCTGTGTATTGCCAAAATCCCGATACATGTTTCTGGCTCCTCCACTGCTGTCATTTCTCTACTGAACACAAACGGAAGAATATGTCGGAAGTACTCCGATTTCTCCTCTTGACACTCGATTTTCTAGCTTTCACAGCTCAGCTCACTATCTCCAAACGACAAAATGGCAACATGTAAAATCAAATAGCTACAGTGAACTACAAATAGCAAATAACAATCGATAAAAATATCCATAGCAACCGAAATGCAAAACAAAAACACTACATTCTTATGTAACAACCTAATATGTAGATATCTACGGACCAGGACACTAGAGCGTACTCTTCGGGGACCACGTGTCCTGACATACGAAACACAGTTGAACAGAACAGGCACTTCTCTCCACTTTTCCAAGCTGCAGCAATGATGGTTCAAGTTCGGTCAACAACTACGCCGTTCTAAGTTTGTATTCGCACTACGCTGTCCGCTTCGTCACAGACTATCTCCTACAGTGATTCCTTCAGTGGAAATCTTAGACGGAAGTCGTACAAAAAGCTACCGTCATTAAGCGCAGTACTATGATTTTCAGCTACTGCCTGTTAATATGAGTAATAATTCTCTGAATCAGGCGGATAAAAGTTTTTGTTTGTTTGCAAAATGATTTCTGCTCAGAAATCTTTAACAATTCAACACTTTGCACGTATCGATCGTGCTGTTTCGTTGCACACTCGGTATCACACAGGGGGCCGCCATCGTCGAAGACTCCAAAGTTGATTCGACAAGTGCAGAGACCGTCCACCAGCGGTCACTGCTGTAACGGGAGCCGTCCAGCGCAGAGCGGCGCCAAGTCCCCGTCCCCTGCGCGGCAGCGCCACCACGCTGGGTACTCCACGACATTTACGGAGGCGTCGGTTGCAGCGGCAGTCCCAGTCACTCGCCAGTTACTTCTGAGTTACTTCCCAGTTACTCTTGGGGGCCCAACCAGTCTACATCACGGAAACGCCAGCGGAGTTACTTAGCAGTACAGTGAAGTACATAGCTATTCAGTGTTTACCTCACCTCAGAAACCTCAACTCACGCCAAGGACAGTTGGCGCTGTGGAACTTTTAACTCTGGCGAGGCGCAACAGAGCTATTGTTGACAGACTTTCAATTGTGAGCGTCATCGCCATTAGTAAGCAAAGGACTTTGCACTGCACCACAGGCAGATCTTCATTGTATTAGTTAGGTATTCACAATATAACCATTGTACAGAGATGTTAGTTTACTCTTTTCACGTCTGATTTATGCTTCAGTTCCCGTGCAGCTCCCAGAACTGTATTTTGCCATTCGGACACATATCGTCTGGCGCCGACACGAAGTGCCATAACAGAGCAGTTGATGCTTATAGATCTACATCTATGTCTGTACAAGGCAGATCACCTTATGGTTGCGGCAGAGGGTCCCTTTCCGTCATTTCTGCTCCAGTCGTGAAAGATCCGTGGAAAGAATGAACAGTTACTGGTAGGCCTCCGTGTGAGCTCGAATCTCTTTAATTTTACCAGCATGATCTTCTCACTCGAGATACGTAGGAACGAGAAATATATTTGCTGACTCTTCTAGGAACGTACGCTCTCGAAAGTTTAACAGTAAGCTTCACAATGCCCAAAACCTCTCTAGTAGCGTCTGCCAATGGAGTTGGATAAGGATTTCTCCAATGCTTACGCTCTTACTAATGCTTCTATAAGGAACCGCAATGCCCTTCTTTCTATCTTCTCTGTTTCCTCTTTAAATCCCGGATTATAGACTGACGGGCAATACTCAACGACTGATCGGGCCAGGGTTTTATAAGTTACCTCCTTCTTCTGCCTGCATCTGCCTTACCTGCGAGTAGTTTTATATCTTTGTTCCACTTTAAGTCGCGCCGTTTGAATACTCCCAGATTTTTGATGGATATGGTGATTACACCTCAACGTCAAATACTGCATCCCCAACTCGAATTCAGGCTGAAAAATTAAAAATGAACGAGACTTTGAAATTTGTATGACATTATATTCGGATGTGCAACATTGAAATCTCTGTCCAGCCATGTTAATTATCAAGTGCTTTCCCATTTGTCTTCAAGAAAGTTCTGAGTGGTTTAGTCAACACGACGGGATCTTTTCGACCCCTATTAGTTTTGAACTGAGTTAAGGTTTTGTCTCTAGGTCCCACCGCATTACTTTGAAAACAAATAAAACCTTCCTTCCTCCTCGAATGATACGTTTTAAATCACAGTTGTGGCTACTGCTTGTTCTACATTACAAGACGTTGTGGATTAATATTAAGATCTTGATACAAAAGAGCGCCTAAATTTTTTGTTCCATCCTCCTCAGAATACGACTGCTTTGGAAATTCAGAAATCCCTCCTCGTTGATAATTTTGAGATTTCATGAAAAATTTAAATAGATCCAAGACAGAAGGAAGGTGGTACATTTTTAATCTGTTAATTGCAGATCAATTTCAGCTACTGTGCAGCTAACTTAAGTGCATTAAATCCAAGTCATGATGACTCACAGTAATTATAATTGCACGTTGTATCACTTGACATTACAGATAACAAACATTCGTTCAATTGATGTTTGTTATCTGGAAAGTCAAGAGATACCATGTGTTATTACATTTACGATGACTCATCATGACTTGGATTTAATGCACTGAAGGTAGCTACACAGTAGCAGAAATCGATCTGCAATAAACAGATTAAAAATGTACGATCGATGCTGCTCTTCCTCGTACTTTGGATCTCATTAGTACGGTGGTGCAGCACGCTTTTTCTGATGGAAATAAACCTGAATTTAAATGGAACCATCTACATTGTCTGCTGGACATCGATAGCTGTAGAGGCTGTTCAGCTTTCTCTCTCTCTCTCTCTCTCTCTCTCTCTCTCTCTCTCTCTCTCTCTGTGTGTGTGTGTGTGTGTGTGTGTGTGTGTGTGTGTGTGTGTGTGTGTGTGTGTGTGTGTTTAGAAGGATTCAATGTGCATTGAACGTGAAAAGGAATTGTTTTAAGGACAAAGCACTCACTGATCTCTTAAGACGCATCAACACTATACCACATCCTGGCAAGAAAAGTGACACACGTCGAAAAACGGCAATTTTTAGTTTGTCACAGAAAAAACGTGTGAAGTGTCCCAATACGCGTAAAACAGCAATTTTAAGTTTGTCACTGAAAAAACGTGTGAAGTGTTCCAATGCGCGTGAAAGCTATAACTGAATTTAATACCAACAATACTTAGTTGAAATTTAAAGGAAGCAAATACCATTTCACTTTAAGGTTAATACAATTAATTCTGTAAGTCGAGTTTTCTCAAGTATTGTATTTTCGAGTTGTGTCACTGTTCTTCCCGGGGTGCAATACATAGAAAAAATGAATCATGATCTTGTCTGGATTCTGAATCCAATCATTCCTAACGACTGTACCATCCCGTTCAGTAACTTTCTCCGTTGGAGTCAATATTTAGTGAGAACCATTAAACATTTCGCAAGTTTCCGGTGTCTGTTTACGTAAGTTAATGCCCGAGCTCCTCATAACGAAAACACAGTCCCGATCCAAGCTTATTTGACAGCAGATATTTTTTCACGCGCGTGGTAACACAGGTCGCTGGAGTCTGTAACCACGTGTTAAGGAAATAAATCCTTTGGTAAATATAACCCACGAATGAAATTTGCCTACTGCGCACCTCATTTCATTTTCGACTCTGAATATGAATGGCACAAATATATTGTAACTAAAATTTAGAACTGTATCAATAACTCTAGCCACACTTCTTGATAGAACAATTTCATATTTAAAGTTGAAAAACAAACAAATTCCATTTTTGTTCTGCTAATACTTACTGTTATTATTGTTATTGGACCATCGTCAGGAAACAACTGACTAGCGTCCACAAGATACACTAGCGTGTAGGACCAAATATTAGACACCTCCATGATTAGAAGCAAAGATACTATCAACACACACAAGAACCACTGGACGTGAAATTAGGTGAGAAATGTCAAATCGAACGCTAGGCACTTGCGTTATGTACTAAATTTACAGCGTTAAATTACAATTTGCAGGATGGATAGTGTCGAACACAGTACATAACGAAAATATGCAATATTAAAATATATAAATTGTATGCATGTAATATTAAAGGTTGTAATCAAAAACTAAATAAGATACAATGGCAATTATATAGTGGTAATGTTTGTGGAGTCGAATGTGGTCATTGGGATTGAGCTCAGGGATCAGGGAGTGTATGGCTGGTTGACTAGATAATCTGAAGCTTAAGAGTTGTGGGGGGGGGGGGGGGGGGAGGGGACAAGTGCTCAACTCTAACTAAACCTGGTGGGAGTTTTGTACTAAATCATTGTTTACCTAAATTGCTTCTAATAAGATAAGTTTTTTTCCCTATGTTGGCTATTTGTAGCACTTTCGTGTTGGTTTGTATCTATGACCTTCCTTTAGCATATATTCAGCAAAAGAGAAGTCTGACTTCTGACAAAAGCGTCAAGCCGTTTCGGCTGGACACATTTCATTCGTCGTGATATGTAGATTCGATTTAAAGTGATTAAATTTACGCAGATCGTGCAAACACATTTTAAGTGTTACATAAAGCTATAACAGTGACTTTACGGGGCAATTTCATTTGCTTTTCTATAGTGTACTAAAATTAACCTACATCTACGTGGATACTCTGCAAATCACACTTAAGTGCCTGGCAGAGGGTTCATCGAACCACCTTCACAATAATTATATATTATTCCACTCTCGAGCCAACGGCCTTGCCGTAGTGGTAACACCAGTTGCCGTCAGATCACCGAAGTTAAGCATTTGAATGGGTGACCATCCGGTCTGCCGAGCGCAGTTCAAAAAATAGCTCTAAGCACTATGGGACTTAACATCTGAGGTCATCAGTCCCCTAGGCTTAGAACTACCTAAACCTAACTAATCTAAGGACATCACACACATTCATGCCAGAGGCAGGATTCGAACCTGCGACCGTAGCAGCAGCGCGGTTCCAGACTGAAGCGCCTAGAACCGCTCGGCCACAACGCCCGAGCGCTGTTGGCAAGCGGGGTGCACTCAGCCCTTGTGAGGCAAACTAAGAAGCTATTTGACTAAGAAGTAGCAACTCTGGTCTCGTAAACTGATATACGGCCAGGAGAGCGTTGTGCTGACCACATGCCCCTACATATCTACGTCTAGTGGCACCATTGGGTGGGGTGTGACACAGCGGCCGGTCGGTACTGTTGGGCCTTCATGGCCTGTTCGGGCGAAGTTTAGTTTAGCTTTTTCCACTCTCGAACAGCGGATGGAAAAAACGAAGACGTATATCTTTCCGTACGAGCTTTGATTTCCCTTATTTTATTATAATGATAAGTTCTCCCTATGCAGGTCGGCATCAACAAAATATTTTCGCATCCGGAGGAGAAAGCTGGCAATCTACATTTCGTGAGAAGATTCTGCCGCAATCAAAAACGCCTTTGTTTAAACCGCGCAGCAGTTCTCCAAAAGAGGACGGACTAGCGTAGTATAGGCAGTCTCTTAGTAGATCTGTTTTACCATTAAAACGCAGTCTCTGGTTTGCCTTCCCAACTACATTTTCTATGTGTTCTTTCCAATTTTAATTGTTCGTGATTGTAAGTCCTAGGTATTTACTTGAATTTACAGCCTTAAGATTTGACTGATTTATTGTGTAACAGAAGTTAAACGGATTCCTTTTTGCGCTCATGTGAACGACCTTACATTTTTCATTGGGTCAATAGCCAATTTTCGCACCATTCTGATATATTTTCTGAATCATTTTGCAGTTTGTTTTGATCTTCTGATGAGTTTACTAGACGATAAATGACAGCATCATATGCAAACAAGCTAAGAAGGCTGCTCAGACTGTTTCCTAAATAGTTTATATAGATAGTGAACAGCACAGGGCCTATAACAGTGTGTTGGGGAACGACTTTTCGTCAACTACCACGAAATGTGACCTCCCTGACAGGAAATCACGAATCCAGTCACATACCTGAGACGATATTTCATATGCACGCAATTTCACTAAAAGCCTCTTGTGTGGTACATTGTCAAAAGCCTTCTGGAAATCTAGAAATACGGAATCAGTTTTAGACCCCATGTCGATAGCACTCAACAGTCCGTGTGTGTTAAGAGCTAGTTGTGTTTCACAGTATAATGTTGTTACTTTAATTTGCTATGAAAGCGGTGCTGATAGAAAATAAAAGCGGGTTAAAAGCTGTGAGCTGTCTGGGGAAGTTAACCTTGCATTACTGCGCAACTGTTTCACCAGGTATCCAGTCTAGCTTACCAAATTCCCAATCAGACTAACATTAATAATAATCTTTTAATAGTCACACGACAACCTGTGATATATATATATATATATAAAGAGAATTTAAATAAAAAGAAATAAATCAGTTTATATTTGGAAATTTATTTTAA
Source organism: Schistocerca serialis cubense (assembly GCF_023864345.2). NCBI lineage: Eukaryota > Metazoa > Arthropoda > Insecta > Orthoptera > Acrididae > Schistocerca > Schistocerca serialis. Next base: position 410,788,268 of record NC_064641.1, on the reverse strand, counting down.
CATTGATCATTGAAATTTCAGCATCTTAAACTTGATTCATAACTAAACTGGTGCCTTATTTAGGATTGTGAAAATGTGAGATTGTAATCTTACAGAACACATCAAATATGGAGCCAAGACTGGGAGACTGCATACAACACTGCATTCATAAAATAACACACGAAGAACGTTGAAACATATGCAAGAGGAAATTAACCACAACCAACCGATTCAATTTTCACCCAAAGAAGTTACGTTCGTAGCACAATCCTGTCCGTCATGTAATTACCACACACTGGTATACTAAATTCATACTAACTCTCTGTGAAATCTTCCCGAAAAGAATAGCTGAGGGCTATTTTGATGATTACACCACATGCTTCACGTGGTCAACTTGGTTTACACAAAGAGTGTAACTCCACAATAATTTTGATAATTAAAATAAATTAGATCGAAAAGCAATTTACAAAGGAAAAACCTCGAACTGGTTACTATCGTCTTACTATTGACCTGATGGGTCAAACAATTGTATAAGCACGTGGTACTGGTCTCACAAAGTACACCTCACGTGGGTTGAACATAAAGAAAAGTTGCTATATTGAAAAATATTGTCAAGACGAGACGTTATAATCTCACGCACATTCGCATTTAAGATTGATGAACTTAGTTAGAGTTACTGATCAACACGTGGTTCCACTTTACTCACAAAATAGTGACAAAGCAACTACCGGAATATATTCTGAACTTTACACTCGAATTACACTGCGTTGCAATTTGAGATAACATTAGATATTCTCGAGCTAAACCTGAAATAAAGGTGATTAAATTTTTAGTTAGGCTGAACTTAAGAAATCCATTGTCCTACGGACTTAGCAGACACGCGCTTAGCCGGAGAAGTCTCCTCCCAGATAGTCAGAAACACCACAGTAAATTTAGAAGTGGAATGTATGCCGTAAATGACAACAGATTTAAGAAATTAACATGAAAGGAATCCAACAGCGACCTTTCAACAGGAACGATCTTTTCTAAATCCGTGTTGACTATGTGTCAATAGACCGTTTTCTTCGAGGTAATTCATAATGTTCGAACACAACAGATGTTCCAAAACCCTGCTGCATATCGACGTTAATGATATGGGCATGTAATTTAGTGAATTACTCTTATTGCATTTCTTGCATTTCTTGGTGTGACTTGTGCGACTTTTCAGGCTTTGGGTACCGTTCTTTCGTCGAACGAGCGGTTGAATATGATTCTTAAATATGGAGCTAGTACATGCTATTATAAGTATTTCTTTGGCGTGCTGCAGTTTGTGGGCAGGACATTCAGGATGAGACAAAAGAGAAAGGAACCACTGCATATAGGGAACGAGGTGTTCCGAGACCTGGCAGCTGGTCGACGCAGGTAGAGGCCGCTGGGGTCGTGCTCATTGTCCACGTGAAAGCGAACGTCCAGACGCAGCCTAAGTGGCGATGTCACTGACTGTGGAACAATATGAGCCAAGGCAGCAGACACATTAAAAGGCGAGGTCCAGCTGGGGAACGGTGCTTTTCATGTGTTGTGCCTTGTTAGACAGAGCTGCCCTGAAACCTTTAGCTCTGCACCAGGGAATTCCGCGAAGCGAGGATGGCAGTCGAGCTTGTGTCGAAGAAACGTTCAGCAAGATACACGAAAACAGACTCTGAAATGTTAGTTTTGAGTAAATGATGTTCAAAGTTGAGACACTTCAGAAAATTCAATGAACAGCTTAAGGGGAAAAAAATAAATATATGCACATTTTTGAAGCTTTCTGTCTACCTTATCTAGAACAATCAATACAGAATTTTGTCAGTTGGTATTTTTTTATTGCAAATTCAAAATCACGGGTCACAGTGAAATTAATATGAACACTTTAATGGTAGGCAGTAACTTGTTACTCGAGTTGAGTATATGAGTCTACTCAGAGTCTGTTTCTAACATACTGCCATGTTTATTTTCTGAATAACAATAAACTTATTCATGAGTTGATTAACACTTACAGCAGGTGCTGACGTATACCGTACGGGCGAGCCTTTATTTGGCTCCGTAAGCGCGTTTAGCGCGTCTCCGAAGCAGTTTCGTCAACTAATGTGGACGTAGTTCATTCTTCTTCCGCAAGATGCAAGCACTTATCGGCTGTCTCATCCTGGGAGCTGCTGGGAGCACTGCAAGGTCGAAGTTACCTGCAGTTCATTCACAGGTGTTTACGATCGTGAAAATATCGTGCAGCGAGTTGACGGAGGCAGAGATCTTAGATATTCTTTGTGGAGATGCAGGATCTGAAATTGACGATTCTGACAAAGAGGATTCGTACTCTCCAGACGAAAGTACAAGTGGTGATTCAGGTATGTATGTGTCTCAATTGTTCATAAAGTGAAGAGTTCATTACCGCATTTTGTATTGTGAGTAATGTTCATTACTTCACTTGCATTTAGTACCTTTTAGAACCAATCTTAGCATTATTTTTTTTTTCTATGCAGACAATGGTACAGACCATCAGTCACCATCTGTGGTACCGGGTCGTGTGTGCCTCACTGAGCACAAAGGGCAAGATTGGTGGGAACTAGACGATCAGCCAGCACTGCCGGATTTCCAGGAAGTAGTCGGTGTAGCATCGCAATTTTCAGATGCCACTGACGAGCTTCGATATTTTAGTTATTTCTTTGATGACGACCTTATTCGGCTCATCAAAAGTGAAACGAATCTGTACGCTGGTAACATTATTACGAAAATGAAACGCAAAGGTAGCCTGAAAATAAACTCTGTTTGGCATAAGTGGTTTGCAGTAAAATGGCAAGAGATTTACTGGTCTCTCAGTATTATTTTGCATATGTGCGTCGTCAAATTGCCGAAAATCAGTGATTATTGGTCAACAGACCCGTTTCCGTAGACAGGATTTGCGAGTAAATTGTTGAGTCGCGATCGATTTTGCGCTACATTGTCGATGTTACACTTGAATGACAATGCTACGTTCATTAGCAGAGGCGAAGAAAAGCACGACCCACTTCACAAAGTGAGGCCTTTGTTTGATTTCTTTGTGAATAAAAGCAAAATTAGTTTTCGTCCAGGCATGAATTTGTCAATAGATGAGGCAATGTGTCCCTTTCGTGGCAGAACAAGCTTCAGAGTATACATGAAAAACAAACCCAATAAATATGGAATAAAATTGTGTGCTCTCTGCGATTCATCAACCGATGTATATACAGGTTCTGCAGGCAGTGTTGACAATAGTATCCAGGGCCTTGTAAAAAGGTTGTGTTTACAGTACTTTGACAGAGGACATTGCATTTATATGGATAGGTACTACACCAGTCTATCTCTTTTGGACATGTTGTGGCAAAATAAAGCTCTTGGAGTGGGAAGTGTAATGAAAACCCGGAAAGGTTTACGACGAATATTCAGAACACTAAAACTAAAAAAAAGATAATTTTTCAAAGGAAACACCATGTCTTGGCAGTGAAGTTGAAGTCAAAACGAGGTGCTTTTTGTCATTCCACAAAGCATAAGTCTACCAGTGCTAGTATTCAAGTGAGGGCCAAAGGTGGAATAGCAGAAATTGTTAAGCCAGACGTTATTATTGATTACAATAAGAATAAAGCTGGGGTTGACAGAGCAAATCAGTTCTCCAGCTATTATCCGTTTGCCTGAAAAACTTTGAAGTGGTGGTAAAAGCTGTTTTTCCACTTGTTTATCGTGTCAACTGTCACAGTTTTATTTTATATAAAGAGAACACTAGGGAGAATGTATCCCTGGTAGACTTTATTCACAGAGTAGGGAAGAAATTGGCTGAGAAGGGCGGAAATGTTTTTCAGCAACAAGCCGCTTCATTCTCACAAATTGAGAGGACATTTGCAAGGCACTTTCCAGAGAAAGTCCTACCCACTGCAAGCAAGGTGAATACTACTAGATATTGCAGGGGGACGAAAGAGGGGGGTAAGCGCATCAGGAAGGAAAGTAGATGGTGGTGCAAGGACTGTGGTGTTGGCCTTTGCGTCCCACAGTGTTTCCAGGATTTTCACACGAAGGCTAACTACATCTGAACTATTAAAATACACTAGTTTACAGGTACCTGCAGTTAGACAGTTCAGTGATATTCTGTTTTAAATTTAGATACAGTAATAATGCCACTACTCAAGAGAGAGATCATGTAAAACTTTTTTATCCACGATATTTTTGTGTTTTCTTTTTTTAATTATAACACCCATCTGTATTTTATATTGTAAAATAAACTGACATTCATATAAAGCTCTTACTTTTTCCTTTTAAATTATGCAAGAACCATATTCCTATCATTTTTCTGTTCTTTGCAATCTAATTTCTACATCTACATCTACATCTACATTGATACTCCGCAAGCCACCCAACGGTGTGTGGCGGAGGGCACTTTACGTGCCACTGTCATTACCTCCCTTTCCTGTTCCAGTCGCGTATGGTTCGCGGGAAGAACGACTGTCTGAAAGCCTCCGTGCGCGCTCTAATCTCTCTAATTTTACATTCGTGATCTCCTCGGGAGGTATAAGTAGGGGGAAGCAATATATTCGATACCTCATCCAGAAACGCACCCTCTTGAAACCTGGCGAGCAAGCTACACCGCGATGCAGAGCGCCTCTCTTGCAGAGTCTGTCACTTGAGTTTATTAAACATCTCCGTAACGCTATCACGGTTACCAAATAACCCGGTGACGAAACGCGCCGCTCTTCTTTGGATCTTCTCTATCTCCTCCGTCAGCCCGACCTGGTACGGATCCCACACTGATGAGCAATACTCAAGTATAGGTCGAACGAGTGTTTTGTAAGCCACCTCCTTTGTTGATGGACTACATTTTCTAAGCACTCTCCCAATGAATCTCAACCTGGTACCCGCCTTACCAACAATTAATTTTATATGATCATTCCACTTCAAATCGTTCCGTACGCACACTCCCAGATATTTTACAGAAGTAACTGCTACCAGTGTTTGTCCCACTATCATATAATCATACAATAAAGGATCCTTCTTTCTATGTATTCGCAATACATTACATTTCAAACATCCATTAAATATGCCAGTTCACAGCCAAGTGCCGGGTGTAAAGAGGGCAGTGTTGAAAGTGTTAACTGGCTTCATTGTTCTTGCAACTTCATGATGTGGAAGTTTCTGGTAATATTCATCATGTGCTGGTGGCACAAAGGGAAGTAAAATCTGTAACTCTCGTACTTCAGATATTTTAATTTACGTTTTTCATTATCCATTTCTATAGCAGGTAAGACACTGGTATTTAGGCCGCAACGATCATTTTTGTTATTAATATTTTGAAAATCTTCCAGCTCTGCATTGAGCGATTCTTTGTAGAATAAGATGAAGGATGACTTCTTTCGAAAATACAACGACTGCATAGCCTTTCACTGAGTCCTTGACATAATCATTGAGTTCACCTTGTGTCATGAAATCATTGTCAGTCATCTGGCTACCTTAAATTTCCTGCTGGCCTTGGAACTGAGCAATACCCACTCACCAGGTACAAAAACCCAAGGATTTTTCGTGGCAGCCTTCTCAGTAATTCCAAAATCTTGATCACATTCCATATAGGAATGACAAGAAATCACGAATTTCTGAACTACAGTTTGAATGTCTGTACTTTGGGTAATGTAATGCCAGAAATTCACCATGTATTTACTTTTATTTTGACTCCAACCGTTGTCAATAACAGCTTCGTTGTGTTTAACTGTTGTGGACAGTCTACTTACACAATGCGAAGGATCGGAAGCAATTTCTTAGCATCCACTAGCAGCTTGATTCTCATGCCAAATGTACATTGTTGTAACACTAGAGGCTAAATTGTGTTCACAAAAGTTATAGTTTCACAGCTGTCTTGCATAATACGCTCTGCTGCAAGAAAGCACAGATGTAGGGAATGTCTTCTGTAGGTCAAAACATACTACTATTTCCAGACTGTCATATTTTGAACATTCTTTTACCTTATCTTTTGCTTCTGTAACTGCCTGTACCTTAAACAAATGTAATTCCTTTTCAAGAGTCAGCGTCTGAACATTTTTGGGTTTCCATAAACTATGAGATTCTACAAACTATCAAGCACACAAGTATCAGTACAAGGTGTATAGAAATCCAGACTGAAGGCTTCACTGAACACAAATCTATAGCAAGCTGTGTGTCTTCCCTCCTTCCATTTATACTAAATTTATCTGCCCCTTGTCACGATTGGCGATAGGCAGGACACTTTAGTTGCATCTACTTAGTCTCATTACTTTGGTTTATTACGGGAAAATGTATTGCATAAAATTTCGTGGCAGTCGGTAAAGGAGTTAATAGTTCCAGTCGAAATGCACAGGCTGCACACTGCTCTGAATGCGGCACCTGTGTCGTGAGCTTCGAGCTGGCTTTAGCGTGTCAGGTGGCCTCCGATGGAAGCTCACGGAACCTACCGGGCCTTCTCACGAAGTCGGGATTAGCAGCCTGTGGCACGACTCGCCTCTTCAGATGGCCGAGGGCAACAGTTTCAAGTGCTTGCTGGGGCATCCAATTTATGGCGGAAAAGTACACGTCTTAGGATGTTGTGGCAAATCTCGCAGATGGTCCATCACGTTGATTTGGCCTCGGGAAATTCAGAAGTGTTAAACGACACTCTGATTCGCCCACGGCCGGCTGACGTCAGACGGGAATTTCTAGGAGAAACTGGCCCGTGACTGACGACATTACGGGACGAGAATTTTTTAAACGTGGCAGTGATACGCTATTGGTGGAGAGGAGTAACATATTTTCCCGACTGCCGTTTGTGGAGAGACTGGCGCAAACTGCCAAGGCGGGAGCTGATGGAAAAAAAAAAAAAGGAACCCTTGGTTTGATGGTGGATGGAGACAAGTTGCTGGTTCAAAACGTTGTAGCGGTTGGAGATGTCCGAGTCCTGACGAGCGAGATTCTGATTCTCCACTATGACCACTGTCCTCAGACTTACCACCACAGCAGATTGATGAGCGTATACAGCAGCACGGCTGACTAGATGGGGGTTAACATTTAGATAGGAAGAGTACCATTCCCACAGCTCCGTTAAACCCGATTCATGCCTCAGTATCGTTTGATGTGGTATTCAATTGACCACTGGATTTTTAATTTAATCGTTGGGTTGTATTGGATTAAATATTTAATGTGCAGCTAGGTACGGTAGCCATCCCTCCGCTTGCCTATCTTGTTAGTTGTCGTCAGCAATTAACTTTGTTTTTTCGTAGAATGTTGATGGCAATACTTTGTAATTGGTTGTGAAACGTCCCCTTTGAACAATTGTACAGGACTGTGCTTAACCTGACACACAATATTTTTAGCGCAACGCAATCTGATTTTCAGAAATCCCTACAAAAGAATGGCCCTGACTAACATTAACCTATGCATTTCACAAATCGCTTACCTCACAAAAATCTTGGTTACTCGAACTACTGCAATACAGCGAGCGCCACTACTGCCAGCTAAATAAAAGATTCAAACTATGGAAGGCACTAACTACTAATAGGGATAGTTAGCAAATGAAAGATATTAATAGAGAACAAACAATGTATTTACCTTAATATCATCAAAAGTCATAATATATATAGCAGTTCATCACAAATTACAAAACTCCGCCATCTCTCTCCCCACATCCACCACAGCTGGCGGTTCACCTCCAACTGCGCAACGCTATGCGCTGTTCACATCCTGCTGCCGCTGCCCAACACTACAATGGCAGACAACAATGCAAACTAGACACAGACTGCACACAGCACAGCCAGTGATTTTTATACAGAGGTGGCGTTACCAACAAAAAAACCTAAACAGCCTACTTACATAGCCCCCATGCTCCCCACAAAAAATTTTACAAATTGTTTTGGGCAGTGGCCAATAATGATTTGATAAAATTTTTCATAATTACAATAACAAAGATATCAAATGCACACACTTATTGATACAATGTGTAAAGTTATATAAGCAAATACCATATTAGCTAGGGCTCCTTGTGCTTGCCAAACACATGGTACACAAAGAAAGCGTGTACCCCCCTGAGGATTAATGTAATTATACCCTCAGGTGTTACAGATTACAACAATGGAATGAAATGTATTACGGAAAACCTTTGTATCATTGTACTTCAAATATCTTTAAAAATAAATGATTTAAGTACAAAATTAATCACTCAAATACGTGTCCTGTAGCGCTAAATGTGCGTCTTGCTGTAAGATAATCTCTGTGGAAGTGTCGTAGTTATTGTCCTCCAAAAGCTAAGTTCTGCAGAAGCCAATGTACTTACCTCATGATACACCAAATTTCAATTAAACCAAAATGTTGCATTAAAATCTCATTAGCAGTACTGGTAAATGTTCTAAGTATGTGAGCCTTATAGTCGTAACGTAATCGTGCAACTAACAAGCAAGAATGTACAAATAACAACATTGTGTCGTCTGTTCACTATAACAATGCATTCGTAATTTCTGTTTAAAAATGTTCCCTAGGTTCTAGACTGGATATTTAACTTCAAACATTGTTGCATGTTAACAGTTTCTTAAGTCTGACAAAGCATACTAGAAATGTGAAGTGAAAAGTTTTATACTGAAGACTAAGTTAAAAAGCAGATTATCTCTCAATAAATGGTTTTACATGTGAAATGTGGTGTAAACCTTTACTCATCCTAGTAATCACAGTTTGATTTGAATGCAATTATCATGTTGTATACGTCGGTAAGGAATGCTAAAATTTTTCTCAAGGTTAGCGTGTATGCTATTTTTTCCTGAGCCAGCCGGCGCAGGTGGCTGCCTGGGGTGCGAGTCATTGTCTGTTTCTTTCTTGGTGCGCGCCGTTATTGGGATTAGGAGACCGAACTTCTACAAATTCACGTTGTCGAAAGGGCCCTGCTCTGTTTGAATCCCGCCAGTTCTGATGCAATTCAGGTCTGTCGTTACGATCATATCGTCTGTCGTCATGTCGGTAGATGCCATAGTTTCTTTCTTGTCGGTCACATGGTGGAGAATTTCTCCCTGAATCGTAACTGCGCGCTGGACCATTGCGTCTAAAGTTATTCTGTCTCTCTTGATAATAATTATTTTGGTTCCCAAATTGTCTGTTTCTCTGATTGTCTCTGTGATAGTCACTACCGCGGAGAGGTGATCTTTCCCTGTAATTATTACTACTCTGCCAATGGTTGTCATACGGGTGGTGTCTGTTTTGGTCACGATATGTGTTGTGAGAATAGCCTTGTCGTGTCCAGTTATTATTTCTGTCATCGCGGAATTGTGACGGATGTGACCTGTAATTGTTGTGCTCCTGTTTTCGCGTTCCGCGAATGTCAGTGTCAATTTCCAGTTCTTGTAAGAGCCCCTGAAAAGCTTCAATGTCGTCTTTGCAACGTCCTGCCAAAATAATATGCCGTAAATGTTCAGGTAATTTGATTAAGCAAATGCGGATGAGTTCTGAGGGGCTGTATGGGTTTGAAAGATACTGATTCTTGTGCAACACGTCTTCAAAATATTTCACAAGACTGGAAAATTCAGATTGTTCGAAATGTTTCATCATTATGATGCCATGTTTTACTCGGTCTTGTGTGGCTTGAGACCAATATGCTGAGAGGAAGGCATGGTAAAATTCTCCTTCACTGTGGCAATCGTGAATGACCGATCGCATTCTTACAGCTGGTTCATTCTCTAAGTAGCCACACATAAATTCTAATCTGTGCTCCAATGACCAGTTGGGAGGAAAACAATGAGAGAATTGATGGAGCCATGCTTGTGGATGAATGTCGTTGCCAGAATTCTTAAATGTTTTGAATTTACGTGTAGTACTGAACAGCTTATAGTCAAAATCATCGTGTCGGCGAGTCGCATATAGGTCATTGTTACGTCATGTCGGCGGTTCCATCTCAAAATTCGGTGCACATTGCCAATTTCTTTCATAATTTCCGAAATGCCCTGTGTTATTATTTTGCGACTTTTCCGTATTTCTAAGTCCCTCTTCCCGTGTTGGAGCGCGAGTGTCCTCTGAAATATGTAATTCTTGTATTACCTGCGTCAACTGATCTTGTACTTCCCGGATTTCTCTTTTGTACTGTGTATTGATTTGATTTTGATTTTGTTTGAATTTTCTAATTTGTTCATACTCTTCTGTGTCAGTGAAGGCTACAGGTCTTGTGTCATTCAGATCATCATCTACCTTTGTAGATAAGTTAGTGACTTGATCCGAAAGTTCAACTACTTTGTCTGATAATGTACTAATTTCCTCCATGTGTCTTTCTACTGTGTCCTTTAAGTTTTCCTGAGTTTTTGCAAGTTGCGTAACCGAATCGGTAGATGCAACTGAGTCAATTTTAGCTTGCAAGGTCTCATAATTTTCATGAACAATAATTTGCAGTTCTTTTATGGCTGCTTCGTGATTCTGTAATGCATTTTCATGCCGCGAAAAAATAGGTTGAAAATGCTCACAAATTTGTGTTTTTACGTCGTTACAGACTTTTTGACATTTCGATTCGATTTTATGTAACTCAGTAGTTAAATCTTCACGTGTTTGTTCAAGTGTGGTGTCTAACTTTTGAAGATTTTGTTCCATTGTGTCTAACTTTTGAAGCTTTTGCTGTGTTTGTCTCTGATTTTGTTCCATTGTGTCTAACTTTTGAAAATTTTGTTCCATTATGTCTAACTTTTGAAGCTTCTGTCCCATTTGTTGCATTAATTGTAATAACAATGCACTGGTGTCTGAAACATGTTCCTCAGTGCTATTCGGCAATGCATTTGAACCGGCAATATTCACATTTTGACAAGCAGAAAATGTGTCTTGACTTATTTGAGAAAACGGTGAGGACGCAAAACCTGAATCTACAGTATTTTCAAGATTGTGTCCTGTCTTTTCGGATTTCTGAGGCGAGCTGTTGCCGACCGATCGATCGATAATGCTTCCCTGTTCACTAATTGTTTCACTGCCTACGCCATTGTTTGCCGCCCGCTCCATTTCCTTATGCACAATTACCAAATTACTATGTTGAACATTAGTTAATTCATTACACGGTGGCGCTAACACACTACTTTCGTCTTCACTGTCATTTCTCAGTTTACTTTGGAGCCTAGTATTACGTTTTTCACACGCCATTATTGTCACAATATTTCACACGACGACACAGAAAAACACAATTTGAAGAGGAAAAATAGGGGAACACATTAACATAACACTGAAAATAATATCTAGTTAATTGCAAGCGCAGCTGCGAAATACTTGGTGCAAATCTACATGCATCCCACAACAACAATGAAAGACTGCAACTACAAAGGAGATTCTCTCTACAATTACGCACTAGCAATAAACAAAATCTACACTAATTACATAAACTACAAGAAAAAATCAGAAGATTCCAGTGAGGTATCCTCAGCTAAGGGTCGACATATGAAACGTCCCCTTTGAACAATTGTACAGGACTGTGCTTAACCTGACACACAATATTTTTAGCGCAACGCAATCTGACTTTCAGAAATCCCTACAAAAGAATGGCCCTGACTAACATTAACCTATGCATTTCACAAATCGCTTACCTCACAAAAATCTTGGTTACTCGAACTACTGCAATACAGCGAGCGCCACTACTGCCAGCTAAATAAAAGATTCAAACTATGGAAGGCACTAATTACTGATAGGGATAGTTAGCAAATGAAAGATATTAATAGAGAACAAACAATGTATTTGCCTTAATATCATCAAAAGTCATAATATATATAGCAGTTCATCACAAATTACAAAACTCCGCCATCTCTCTCCCCACATCCACCACTGCTGGCGGCTCACCTCCAACTGCGCAACGCTATGCGCTGTTCACATCCTGCTGCCTCGACGCGCAGGTCGCCGAAGTGGCGTCAAATCGAAAGACCTGCACCAGGCGAACGGTCTACCCGACGGGAGGCCCTAGCCACACGACATTTCCATTTCCATCCTGCTGCCGCTGCCCAACACTACAATGGCAGACAACAATGCAAACTAGACACAGACTGCACACAGCACAGCCAGTGATTTTTATACAGAGATGGCGTTACAAATAAAAAAACCTAAACAGCCTACTTACCGTTGATATAATAAATAATCGGTTTATGTTTCATTTGAATTTTTATCAGAAGGAGCAGGTAGCTCCCTTCAATTTACTGACTTATTCTATTGATTGAATGGATAGCTATATAGCAGGATTACTGCAATTCCATACCTTAAGATTCTACGTTAGGGCATTTCTAGATAGCGATTCTGTTGCGTAATTTACAGTTAACGTGGCGTCTTGAGGGGAGTGTGACAGAGTTTTGGTAGGTCCATTACTTTGATAAATTTCACAGCCTCACACACCGTGAGATAACGCATCTCTTTAACAGGTGGTACATTATTTTCTGTACAAAACTGTTTATAGAGATCAAGCACTTTCTACAGATATGCATTTATTTTTTATAGTTTACAAAGATCTATAACATCAACGAATTATGTAGTAAATAAAATAATAATAATAAATCACGAAGAATCAATGTAATGATTGCAAATTAAAAAGTTTATGTTAAAGACTCGTCCAGGAAAATAAAGAGCTGTTTGCAGTCACTCGGTAGCCAAGATATACAAGTACACTTATAACTTCCAAAGAAAAAATTAGGTTGTCTTAATAGTTTTCTATTCAGCCACTAGACGTCAGCACCAGATTGATTCTTACTTGTATCTATTGGTCACGCAGAATTGTGTCTGCTTTAACTACTGATCTCTGCACTTACCTCCAAAATTAAAACTTTGTCACTTATGCCGCTTGGCTTCTAAGGGTCTCCAATATGGTAGCTTGGCAGATGGCTGACAGACTGACGCTAAGGAAGGAAGTTACTTTTTTCTCTTAATTATTCCGTATGGCTAGGGAAAACCACGCTAGCCGCTAAAATGACGACAGGTTGGTGGCTGCAGTGTAACGTATGTATGTCGTAGCGTCGGAGTTGATGTTTTCGATAATAGAGGGGCAGATGGCGTTTTTGCTGGATTTGACGTTGTCACTGGCTTCTGATACGAAATTTTTAGGAACAAAACAATTACACCATTGGCGGAGAAATTGTAACTTTATGAGAACTGACAGACGAAATTTTCTATGCGCGAAACGAAGACAGTCTTGGTTTCAACTTCTGTAAAACCGATACTCGGTCTGCGGAGATGATATGACACGGGGGACTCCAGGCTTCGCTCTCAATCAAGGACGGCAGTCTTGGAGGGAAGCTCTCCATTGCGGTAGGGAGTGGGGACTGATGAGCCCAATTCTGGAGTTCCTAACAGAACACTTCTAGATGCAGACTTGATGGCAGCCAGCCACGCCATCAGTGGTCTGCTCATGTTACATCAACTAATTTGGTGAGAGTAACTTTTAGCACCGGGACGTTAGGACGATGGGAACTTACGGACTCAACGCCATTTTTGGTTTAGCTTTTTCCATGTTCGACAATACAGCCACAGCTGCATGAAAATTTCAGTTTATCTTTCAAGCCACTCTATCACTGTTATCAATGCGTAAGCAGGTTGTGGTAAATTCATTAGGGAACAGGGATGATGTCTCCAATTCCCCATTGATTTGTCTCAGTTTAACTGTAATCAATGTTTTAATGTGCTTGAAGTAGTTTCATGTTACGCTTTTTTATTTTTTATGCAGTTTTATTTTTGTAACAAACACACAGTCAGTCAAATCACGCTTTCGTTTCACCAAGTTAGCAAATCTTCTTTCATGATCAGTGTTTTTGAATGAATTATAAATTGTTAATACCTAAACTTAAGTTTCACTGCTGGGACTTCAATCTCCTAAAGCTTTAATTTAATTCTGTTGTGCATATTCAGCCCAGCAATAATTCTTACGTGTGGATCTGTCTCACAGTTAATACCGACACTCATTATAATGACAGAAGAAAATCGCAAAACTAAGGAGTTGTGCGACATAAACGAAAGTTGTTAGGCGTGTTTCTACGCCTGAAAGATGAAGTCTAATGACATTTCGCGCCCGTCGCATTAAGAGCGGCGCTGGCAGCGGCAGTACGAGGAGGCAGATCAGGTCTGCTGTGAATACACGCTGTAACGGTCGTGAGCGTTAGTTACCTTTGAGATTGGACGTGGTGAGTTGATGTTAGTCAAGAATTTCTTTAAGGCGATGAAGACGCCATTATCAACACCTCACTGAGTTTGATCGAGGTCGTGTAATAGGTCGACGAGGAACTGGATGTTCCTCCCGCGATACTTCAGAAAGACTTGGCAGGAATTTAGCCACTGCAAATGTTTGCTGGCAGTGGTGGTCACGATAGTGTCCGGTCCAAACAGACTCTGTTCCGGACGGCCACGTCGCTCTACAGAGAGGGGCGACCATCGTGTTCAGCGTGGGACTCTGGCGCACCGCACTGCATCTGTACCAGCAATCTGAGTAGCAGTTGGCACCACAGTGACACAAAGAACTGGTACAAGTCGGTTACTTCGATGACAGTCCGAGTCATATGCCCTGTAGCGCGCACTCCACCGACTCCAAACCACCGCCATATGCCACTTAGTGGTGTCAAGCGAAAGCTCATTGGAGCGCATTGTGGAAGTCTGTTGTCTTTTCTAATCAAAGATGGTCTGCCGCCGTGACAGTGGCGACCGTGTTACAAGGAGACCAGTTGAGGGCATGCAACCAACCTGTCTGCAACAGTCGACCTACATCTGTAGCTATGGCCTGCGGTGCGTTTTCGTATGACAGCAGGAACACTCTCGTGATTATAGCAGGCAACCTGACTGCAAATTTATATGTCAATCTTGTGATTCGACCTATTGTGCTGCCATTCAAGAACAGGATTCCAGGGTTTTTTTCAACTGGATAACGTTCGTCCACATACCGGAGTCGTAATCCAACATAGTCTACATAGCGTCGACAGGTTACTTTGGTCTGCTCCATCACCAGAGCTATCTACAATCGAGCACAAATGGAATATTATCGGACGACAACTCCAGCGTATTCACAATCAGCATTAACCGTGCCTGTATTGACCGACCAAGTGCAACTGACATCCGACACCTTTTAACACAATGGAAGCACGTTTGCATGCTTGCATTCAACATTCTGGCGATTATACCGGTTATTAATGAGCCAGCATTTCACATTTGCCATGGCTTATCTCACGCTTACATTAACCTGTGATCTTGCATATGTGACCTAGAAAAATGTGTTCTGGAAAGTTCATTACTCTATACTAATCATTTTTTGGTGCTGCGACTTTTTCCTGTCAGCATACTTTTCATAACACAGTGGTTTCACATTTGTAGCAACCAACATCACGCTCAGTCTGTCTGCTACAACCCTATTTATTTAACCAGTACACAGTTTGTTACAGCTAAAGCAAGCGATTTTACAAAACCAACCGTTATTTAATAAAACTGTTTTACCATCGCTGGTGAATAAGATACGAGCTGTGATTCCTGTTATATGAAATGAAGGTTTATAGCTGTATTTTCACACTTAGAGCTATTCTTGGTGCCAGAGGCGACGGCACTGTGTCCTAAATGTCTCATCCTAGATACCCCCAACACACTAATAAGTCTAATTGTGGTTTCATTCTAGTACATAGCGTCTGCACAATAAGTGAAATTTCCATATTTGCTATCTGTTCCGGTGTTGCAGTTTTATTCGCCAGCAGCGTAAATTTGCCCTTTGTATTGTATTGTATTGTATGTTGACCGGGGACCTAGAAACGACGGAGAGGCTCCGTCCCCGCCGCAGCCGCAGTGGTCCACAACCCCACGACCACTACCGCAGTCCACTTCACCCACACCGAACCCAGGGTTATTGTGCGGTTCGGCCCCCGGTGGACCCCCCCCCCCCCCCCCCCCCCCAGGGAACGTCTCACGTCAGACGAGTGTAACCCCTATGTTTGTGCGATAGAGTAATGGTGATGTACGCGTACGCGGAGAACTTGTTTGCGCAGCAATCGTCGACATAGTGTAAATGAGGCGGAATAAGAGGAACCAGCCCGCATTCTCCGAGGCAGATGGGAAACTGCCTAAAAAACATCCACAGACTGGCCGGTTCACCGGACCTCGACACAAATCCGCCGGACGGGTTCGTTCCGGGGACCAGGTGCTCCTTCCCGCCCGCAAAGCCGTGCGTTAGACCGCACGGCCAACCGGGCGGGCTAATCTGCCCCTTAGTAAGATCACTGGAAGTAGAAAACATATTTCTTGAGTTAATTTTCGCGTTCAGACGTAGTCTGTCAGTGCACAAGAAGTATGGTGTTGTTCTGGTGTTGAGGGTTGATTCGTGTTGTGCATCAAGATGGAGAACATTAGGGATGAGGAACGACTCAAACGACTCAAGGTAGGCCTATACACAGACAAAAAAAAAAAAACCAAGGAATCTTAGGACCATATTCTGTACACTGTATTAACAACAAACTACCATCATATCTCTTAATGCTATTCATGCTAATGCTATCTAAACTAGAACGGAAAGTGGAACTTCGAAAAAAGCTGCTGCCTCCTGAGGTATAGCATAGAACCGCTGTTTATCTGCCATTAGTCCAAGTTTCATCGAGCTATGTTGCTGGGCAGTGACACATCACAAACTTTTCAGTTTTTTGTTAAGTATTACAGAAACCGCAGTGTGGTATTGAGGGCGTCCCTCTTAGTGACTTGACGGGATCTTTGAACTGAGGTGCTGCCTGGAAGGATTCACGAGCGACGGCGAAGCCACAAATTTGCTACGAAGAAGGCGGCGCGGTGAGAGGTGTGCGGCGCTCAGGCATCCGGCCACTTCTAGGTTGCACGCGTATGGAGGCTGGGGCTGGGGGCTGGGGCTGGGGCCGCCTCAGATCGCAGAGCGCGTCCGCAGCGGCGCCGGCTTTCACCTGCCGGCCATTAGCGCCTCACGCACAGACACGCGGCCACGCAGCCGACCGAATTCCAGCACCGCACAAGGCGGAGGCGGCGGCAGCGCCGGTGCCAGACGCCTTACCTGTTCCCCGTAGCCGCCAGGTCGGCAGCACGAAGAGGTATGCGGGCAGGCTTGCTAAGCACGCACACTAGCAATAGACGACTGTCGATCGCGGTTGGTTCAAGTGCTATTCACCCTGGACCAAATAGTAAATCAACAATGAGAGGCTATGTATGGGTTACAGCGCTTTGAGTGGAAACAACAAACAACAAAGGCCGCCATATTTTCTAACGTCATGCACACGGAACATTTAAGTTGGATAGATGTAACAGATGCTAGAAAATCACACGTTTTTATGACCGAAATATCACCTAAAAGTATTTTTGTGGATGATAAATCACACCCAACCTATGTCCAAAGTACAATTGTAGACGACTTTATTAAAATATACCTCTCTACCGCATCTCGATATATCGACAATACATGTGTTTCTTCGAAGTAAAGTTACTTGCTAAAAAATAACTACAACTAATAACACGGGCTATGTATGTATACACTAATAAAGTTTATTTTGTGCACAGTTCCTTTGAAAAACAAGAAGCTAACACAATGATACGTAACCAGTATAACGCAGGAACAAATGTTGACCTATTCATAATAGTTATTATCGTCTTTTCATCTTAGGAGCACTCCTAATTACTCTTTTCCAAGAAATAAAAATTCTATTGCAGTATGACATGAAATATGACAATACCACCTTCCATTAGAATTGCTGAAAGCTACACAAAAAGAACATTATATGCAGCTCCTGAAGACAGAAGTTGACTGTGGATATTGTATCAAAGGCACAGTCCCTTTGACTGTTTAAAGATGTCAAACCTGCACGAAGGTGTAAACAACCATGCATGAGCAGCGCCTATTAGACGCAGGGGGTTCGTACAGCTGATCAGTTCCATTCATTTCACCAGGAAGGAAGTACACGACTTGTGTTGCCTGAAGTTCAACCATGCCTAGACGGTCAATATCGCTGTTCGATCGCGTCTGCATTGTTACCTTGGGCCAGGAAGGGCTCTCAACAAGAGAAGTGTCCAGGCGTCTCGGAGTGAACCAAAGCGATGTTGTTCGAACATAGATGAGATACAGAGAGACAGGAACCGTTGATGACATGTCTCGCTCAGGCCGCCCACGGGCTACTACTGCAGTGGATGACCTACGGATTATGGCTCGGAGGAACCATGACAGCAACGCCACCATGTTGAATAATTCTTTTCGTGCAGCCACAGGACGTCGTGTTACGACTCAAACTGTGCGCAATAGGCCGCATGATGCGCAACTTCGCTCCCGACGCTCATGGTCAGGTCCATCTTTGCAACCACGACGTCATGCAGCGCGCTACATATGTGCCCAACAACGTGCCTAATGGACCGCTGAGGATTGGCATCACGTTCTCTTCACCGACGAGTGTCGCATACGCTTTCAACCTGACAATCGTCAGAGACATGTTTGGAGGCAACGCGGTCAGGCTGGACGCCTTAGACACACTGTCCAGTGAGTGCATCAAGGTGGAAGTTCTCTGATGTTTTGAGGTGGCATTGTGGGGTCGACGTACGCCGCTGGTGGTCATGGAAGGCGCCGTAACGGCTGTACGATACGTGAATACCATGCTCCGACCGATAGTGCAGCCATATCGGCAGCATATTGGCGAGGCATTCGTCTTCATAGACGACAGTTCGCGCCCCATCATGTACGTCTTGTGAATGGCTTCCTTCAGGATAACGACATCGCTAGAGTAGAGTTGCCAGCATGTTCTCCAGACATGAATCCTATCGAACATGCCTGGGACAGACTGAAACGGGCTGTTTATGGACGACGTGACCCATCAACAACTCTGAGGGATCTACGCCGAATCTCCGTCGATGAGTGGGACAATCTGGACCAACAGTGCCTTGATGAACTTGTGGACGAATACAGGTATGCATCAATGCAAGAGGACGTGCTACTGGGTATTAGACGTACTGATGTGAACAGCAATCTGGACCACCACCTCTGAAGGTCTCGCTGTATGGTGGTACAACATACAATGTGTGGCTTTCATGAGCAATAAAAAGGGTGGTAATGACATTTATGTTGATCTCTATTCCAATTTTCTGTACAGGTTCCGGAACTCTCTGAGCCGAAGTGGTGCAAATCTGTTTTTGATGTGTGTGTGTGTGTGTATATATATATAATTCTCATCTAAAATGACGATAATTAAGCTTTCTAATTACGTGTTAAAATGTGTATTTACGTCTACTACAAAAAATTGAAACTAATGCAAAATCCCCAAGATTGCTGTTCAGGTCAAAATTTTGCACGGACTTCAATGCGAGATGCTTATAATAGTTTCCACCACGAAACCTCGTCTCGAAACCTGGCAGAAAATCCAAAGAGAGTCTGGACTTACGTAAATTATGCTAGCGGCAAGACGTAATCAATGCGGTCTCTGCTCAATAGCAATGGAAATACTATCAATGATAGTGCCCCTAAAGTAGAGTTACTAAACACAGACTTCCGTAATCACTTCACCGAAGAAGGCGACGTAAATATTCCAGACCTCGATCAAGAACAGCCGCCAACATGGGTAACTAAGAAGCCGATATCCAAAGAGTAGTGATGCAACTTAAAACACTTAATAAAAGCAAGTCTTCCGATACAGACTGTATACCAATTAGGTTGCTTTCCGAGTGTGCTGATACAATAGCCCCATACTTAACATCATATACAACCGCTCGCTAGGCGAAAGATCCGTACCCTAAGACTGGAAAGTTGTACCTGTCGCATCAATAGGAGTAATCAACAAATTCCAGGCCCATATCATTAACGTTGATATGCAGCAGGGTTTTGGAACATATATTATGTTCGAACCTTATGAATTACCGAAGAGAACAGTCTATTGACACACAGTCAACACGGATTTTGAAAACATCGTTCCTGTGGAACACAACGAGCTCTTTTCTCACATGAAGTGTTGAGTGCTATTGACAAGGCATTTGAAACTGATCTCGTATTTCTAGATTTCCAAAAGTCTTTCGACACCGTCCTCATAAGCTGCTTGTAGTAAAACTGCATGTGTATAGAAAATCGTCTTAATTATGCGACTGGATTCGTGATTTCCTGTCAGAGAGGTCACAGTTCGTAATAACTGCCTGAAAGTCATCGAGTAAAACAGAAGTGACTTCTGGCGCTCGCCAAGGTAGTGGTATAGGCCCTCTGCTGCTCCCTACCTATCTAAACGATTTAGCAGACAATCTGAGCAGCAGTCTCAGATTTTTTGCAGACGTCGTTGACCACCTAGTAAAGTCATCAGATGTTCAAAGCAAATTGCAAAAGATTTCAGAAGATATCCTTTGTGAAGTCATCCACATGTGTGCTAAAAGGAATCCGTTAAACTTGGGTTACACGATAAATCAATCAAATCTACAGCCCGTAAATTCAAATAAATACCAAGGAGTTATTGTAGTTACGAACAACTTAAATTGGAAAGAACGCATGGAAAATATTGTGGGGCAAGCGATTCAAAGACTGTGTTTTGTTGGGAGAACACGTAGAAGATGCAACAGATCTACGAAGGAAACTGCCTACACTACGCTTGCACTCTTTTTGGATTACTGGTACACGCTGTGGGATCCGTACCTGATAGGATTAACGGAGTATATCGGTAAAGGTCAAAGAATGGTAGCACGTTTTGTATTATTGAGAAATAGGGGCGAGAGTGTCACTGACATACCGGAATTGGGATGGGCATCTTAAAACAAAGGCGTTTCTCGTTGCTGCGTGATCTTCTCCCAAAACGTCAATCACTAGCCTTCTCTTCCGAATGCGAAAATATTTTGTTGGCAGCGACCTGTATAGGGAGAAACGATCATCATAATAAAATAAGGGAAATCAGAGCTCACACAGGTGTTCGCTTTTTCCGCGAAACTCGTCGTGAGCAGAATAAACTAAGAAAAATCGCGACTAGCAGCAGCAAATGTTATGAATAACAACAAGAAAAAAGCCAAATGATTCCGTGCTTAGCACACAGTAGTATCACCGAACATGACGTTAGAAACCATTGCGGCTAGGTTTCCAATGGGCTTGAAATATGGTCGCGCCTTCGCCAGTCTATCTTGTTTACATAAGTGGGTGCCCGGAACATAGTGTAATGGAAACAAACTCAAAACATTCCAGAATATATTTTAAACGGCGGCCTTCATACCGACCATCAACAGAACAGAGCTTCATCTTCATCTACAGGATCTATGAGAAGTCGCCTTTCGCCTGCTGCATTCATACAATTAGGAAAAAATGCAGCCTGCTTCAAAATTCAAGAGACTTAACAAAAAGTGGGAATTACTGAGAGTTAGATTTACTGTGTGTTTGACTGGTCGAGTTGCAATCAGGAAAAGTCGAAATAAGAGCCTAAGTTTAAAAAATTTCAGAAGTTTCAATTACAAATGTAAAAACAGAAATTAACAACTAGAACTCAAAATACAGTTTATTTTTTGGAGTTTGATATTTTTTATTGATTTTAATATTTCAACGGAAAAGCACACAGAAATTTCCGAGAATACATAACACAACTTCAGTTTCATTCATTTTTCGATGCTGAATGACTGTGTCAGCAACGCTCGTGTTTTCTCCACAAATGCTGTTAAAAACGAGGTTGCCTTTTCTTTAAAAGTTAGTGTGCCTATCATCGCTCAGACGCTCAGACCAACAGCGAACGACTTAGACTTTCTTTTAGCATATTACTCCTGACAGACGTTTTGTCCTCAACTTTCTCTAAGTTATTTCAAAAAACATTGTTCAACAGGCAGAACCCCACTTCGCGGGATCGCTTCCTCGCTCCGTTATATTTCTGCTCCGGTACTGCTGAGATCGCCTTTTCTTTCACTCCACTTTCCATAGGTTTTTCTGCAGTATGAACACACGGCTCACGACCGACCACCACAGCTTTATTTTCGCAACCCATTTCACCTAGGCTATTACTAGTTCATTTCTCCGCAGTATTCTTCCTTTCATGAGTGGTAGTTCCGCAAAGTATCCACGAGGAATTTTGGTGAAGTTCGAAAAGCCGCCGCCACACGGACCATGCATCCGAACGTTGAGCGTTGAGCGTTGAGCCTGCCGAGTTTCTTGACGCCATAACGTGGAACAGCACGGCTTTCCGAATGTGCAGAGCAACATCTCATGCCAGATATTTTGAACGTTCGTTTGAACGTTGAACAATGAGATGAGTGAACGCCACTTACGTTACATGCACGCCAATTACTGTAACTTGCGTATTAAGAGAGTATGCCATTTGAAGGCAACGGCATGTTGGAGATTCATTAAAAACGCATTGTTCTGGGAACAATTTGTTATAATTAAAATTCACGACGGTTAAAACTTTCAGGACATGGTAACAAGTTAGACATGGTCACACAACGTTAGGGGGGCTCTAGCGCCATAATTATAATCGCGGGTTCGTAACGAACGTTGTGATGTGCTGGTGACTCACAGTGACTGACAGTGAGTATGACAGAAGATATGTCATCTGCAACTTCTGTGACGCCTCGGCACCGGTAGTCAGTAGAACTTTGGTGCTGTGACTTCAAATGCAGACGGTCAAATTAATTATTTAGATTAGGTAAGCCTACCTAAATTCCCCATTAAGGCCGTGCTAAAATTATTTGGTCACGTTCCACTAGTGAGCGTGCCATTGGTTCGCCATCCCTGATCTAGGCTGTTGTTACGTGCGAATTATGTTCTGACACTCTTCATGAACGCCCTACTATCTATATAACAACAAGCTAGGAGATACGGTTTTTCAACAATATATGTTATGTCGGACAATTACGAAGGTATTGTCAAACGTATTGAGGAATTAATATTGTAGTTAACAAATTTATGTGTTTTTTTTTTTTTTTCAAATGGGATTTTAAAGTACTTTCGACACACTGCCTTGATAGAGATCTATGGAAATCATAACGTGAACATTTCTCCGCTGTGTTGATGTTCTTGTACCTCAGCAGTTATTCAAACAACAGCAATTCACATAACAGCTGTCGATGTATCCATAAATTACGAGTTTCATGCAGCAGTTATCAGCTGTGAAATATAAGTAACAAAAGTATTCCTTGTAATGTTCTCTTTTTGGTATGTTGGTTACACATTGTTTTATTCTTATTGTTGCTGATCTGGAGGCCTACTTTCATACTTCGTCTATTATGTTCTTCCATTCATTGTTGAAATTTTTTGGTACTAGAGCAAAAAATACACCGTCATTAGAAGAGCGAAGCTGTGTTCCATCAACGCGTATTCCTTCTCCGTTTCACGTTTTCAGTATCTGAAAATTTTCTATGAGTGTGTTACGAATAGTTTGGGTTATAAAGAATGCCTTGATTGAATACTTTTCCGGCTCTGAATTTCCCCCTGTCCTAATGAAGTCTAATGAAAGCGGAAGCCTGACGTACACATTCTTCAGTATACTAACGTAGGTTGATTCATTTCCTTATTTTTAAGGGCCGTCAGTAAACATATCTCAATTACAAAATCACGTAGGTAACAGATAAAAATGTATACAGCAAAAATTTGTGTAAAATGATGTTATGTCGTTACGAATTAGTTATCTTACTATATGCGTATCATAAATCTGAAGTGTGTTCTCTTCAAATTGCCGTTAAGTGAAATAATGCGCTCCGACGCCATGTAGGTCGGTCAGTGTGGTCTACCTTCTGTCACCCGCTGACAAAAAAATGCGCTCCTACGCGATGGGTTTGTCGACGTGGTTTACTATCTGACAGAGAAAGGCAAAGACGTGTAATTCCTTTGTGTTCCATAAGTACGGGTAGTGCAGCATGTAGCTTAGAAATAATTCCTCAAGCTGTGTTTACCCACAAAAATACACTCACCACGGACTTCCATCGTCGTCATCATCAGCCATTTGGCATCCACTACTACTCATAATTCCTCTTCAGACTCACTCATACAGGCAGTACAGTCGTTACATTGCGTGTGGCATTAGGGGTTTGAAACTGTTCTTGCATTGTGCTTGCGCGCGTCGATTACGTAAACTGTAGAATACAGCGGACCGAAATCTGAATGGTTCTGCTAATGTATAGTTGACCCCCACTTAAAATTTTCACCTCTGTATGCCCTCACACTATGGATACATCGAACACTCTTGCATACAGCATGTGCAACAACACCAGCAGGAACCAATAAAAACGACAAAATCGACACCGGATTCCCAATCCAGACAAAAAAAAGCTATCAGATTCAGACCTAAAACGGCTAGGGCATGAATTGTTCCTGGATAGGGAAAACAAACGCAAGTGGAACATGGTAACAGATACACACCTCACCATTGTTGAGCACGCACCATTATACTCAAACCTATCCGACAGCTCACGCGTGTCGGTGGAGAAGTCTTGCGGCTCCGTCGCTCACGATTACCCAGGACGAAGCGTGTTTTTCGGCCAGTACCGCCTCTAGAGTGGCTCACACAACAAATATTTGGGCCAGCCAATCAGGCGCCAGTACCTCGCTCCAAGATACTTTTGCTTCTAATGTCATTTTATAGTAACTGCTCCTTTGAAAAAGTTATCAATCTTCCCAGATGATCTGGTTGTAGATAGACCTTTTTTACCTGTATGTCTTGAATTTAGAAATTACTTTTTACTATAAAAATAACACAGACAATTTATATGATGGGCTGTGATTCTTGACTACGATCCTGGCGGACTCCAGTATCCTTTAGGCGCACAAGGTTGGATGTACCGTTGCGTTGTAGACCCCAGGCGGTCAATGGCCTAGTGCCGCATTGCACTTCTCCAAGGTCTACTGTGTCACTTCACAAGCCAAACCTGAATGGCTGCCTTCCATTCTGGCATCCACCATCATACCAGTATTCATCACACCTTAGCACCTCACAGTAAACTGTTACTTATTTGTTCCGTTCCAATATCGGCTACATGCGCCCATGTGGCTTCACCATAATTCTTAATCTGTGTTCTCACTCTTTTCTTATGTCTTGTAATCCTTTCGAGAGCTTACATTCCCGGCCACGGATGCCAAACTTCACGCGTGCAGGTCGCTGGCGTGCCAAGGCCCGGCCTGTCACTTGGGTTTGCTCGTTTCTTCTTGGAAGTACACGGTACGGCGTGACGTTTCAGGTCAGTGTATCTTCTGGCGTAGGTGCGATATTTTCGAAGTACCACCGCTTGTATTTCTCGCTATTTGCTTGTAGTTTAAATGAAGTGTAAAGGAGCAGTGGTTGCTGGAAGGACACATACATTCTAAAAGGGCAGTGTAGAGCCGCGTTGTCAAGATCGTTTAAAAATCATAGGCCTTTTTCGGAGAGAAGGATGAAAATTCTCAGTGCCTATTATGCGTTCCCACAATCGTCAGGTACCGCAGATGTGCTACAGAGAGGGCCGGCCGGGGTGGCCGAGAGGTTCTAGGCGCTTCAATCTGGAACCGTGCGACCGCTACGGTCGCAGGTTCGAATCCTGCCTCGGGCATGGATGTGTGTGATGTCCTTAGATTAGTTAGGTTTAAGTAGTTCTAAGTTCTAGGGGACTGATGACCTCAGAAGTTAAGTCTCATAGTGCTCAGAGCCATTTGAACCATTTGCTATAGAGAGGCATTATGCCGCAATGCACAAGGAATTTCGAGATTTAGTTGGTGATGAAAGAAAACACGTTGGCGGACTTAAAAAGGTGTTTGGTTGCACAACCAGCTGATCTCAGCGTGAGTAACCCATGAAAATCCTTGCATTTGTGATGTTTGTGTATGCATGTATATGCTTGTAGAAATCTGACGTGCTTACCAGCCGTTCTATTGTTTC
This sequence comes from Schistocerca serialis cubense, assembly GCF_023864345.2. NCBI lineage: Eukaryota > Metazoa > Arthropoda > Insecta > Orthoptera > Acrididae > Schistocerca > Schistocerca serialis. The sequence goes on along the minus strand of NC_064641.1, from coordinate 410,762,544 downwards.
TTATTTTCAGCCAGCAACCAGCTGTAGCGGCCCGCCATTAAAAGCAAATTACAAAACAGCTCTCAAAGTAGCCAGACGTAATATACCTTCCAGAGACGGCGAGTTCACTAAAGGGTTCATTGTTGAGGCAGCGGAACTCGTGACTCCAGCAGATTTTGTATTTGTGTAGAACAGTTTGGAGCGCTGTTGATAAACTACACTGTCTGTTAAAAAAAAAGGGGGAAGGAGGGAAAGAAATGAAACTTCCCGGGTTGATAGGATATGATGTTATTTCAGTGATTATAAAATCGAGGTAAAAGTACAGAAGTTTTGCGAAATTGGTTTGTCGCGGCAAACAACAACGTGCCGCATAGCGAATGTCTACAGGCAGTTAATTGACAGTGCCAGCAAGTCATCGCTTTCTCAGCAGCTTTAGACGATTCGAAAGACATTTCGGACACGGTCCAACTTGCGATGTATATTCGTGGAGTCAACATCAATTTGCACGTGTCAGACAAATTGTTAGATTTGATGCCAATGAAAGACACAACGAGAGGAATCGACTTGCTGAAAACGGTTGAAGAGGCAATTGAAGCCGCTGGCCTGAACAGCAACATGTAGGACGATCAATAGACAATTTGCACGGAATTCATTGTTTTGTGCATCATTGTTTTGTGTTAAATTTGCAGAGATGGAGCACATCATGAAACTGGTGTGGTTCGAATAGTAAATTATCGAAAGTCACATGGGTTATTACATCGTCAGTTTCAACAGTTTATGATGGAACTGCAGGAACAGTATGGAGACGTAATTTATTACAGCGAAGTACGTTGTTTAAGTCGAGGAGCATGATTGGAACGATTTTTCGAGTTAACATCTGCTATTGTTCGATTTATGAAAGGAAAAGGAAAACAGGAACCAACATTAGAAGATCCGGAATGAATTGCAGACCTCGCATTTTTGGTTGATTTGACTGCTCACTTGATCACCCTCGATAAGACGTTGCAAGGTGTGAAGCAATTGATATTTGATTTAATGGGAAAGGTGGATACATTTAAAATGAAAATTACGTTGTGGAAGCGACAACATCTAAAAAAGAACACCACCCACTTCCCTAAACTCTCTGGTGTTAAGGAAACTGCGCATTTTGAACAATTCATTTCGGTGTTGGAAAAAATACAGAAGCAGTTTTGGAAATGAAATGGCTCTGAGCACTATGGGACTCAACTGCTGTGGTCATAAGTCCCCTAGAACTTAGAACTACTTAAACCTGACTAACCTAAGGACAGCACACAACACCCAGCCATCACGAGGCAGAGAAAATCCCTGACCCCGCCGGGAATCGAACCCGGGAACCCGGGCAAGCAGTTTTCAAATCGTTTTCGTGACACTGCCAGCCTCACATCTGCTTTTGAGACGTTTTCAATATCGTTTGCCGTATCAGTTGAAAGCACCCCTCTTTATCCGCGAATGGAACGGATCGATCTACATTCCCGATTGAAAGACAGATTCAATTACAGTAAAACTGTCTAGGAATTCTACAACGATTTTACGCAGGAAGACTTTCCACATTTGCATAACAAGGATGCAAAAGTGATATCCATGTTCGGATCAACTAATGGTCGTGAAAGATTGTTTTCAGTAATGAAACTAAATAAGTAATGATTACTTGGCAGCGTCAGTGACGACAATCAGATAAACTGCCTCCGCCTGTTAGTGTGCCGACAATTTGTACCAGATATCAGCTTTATTATGTCTTTAGCGAAATTTTGTTTGATTGCGATGTATTATGTTGAGAATTGTTGCCTTGGTCATGTCGGTAGAGAACGCTAGGTATGTATTTTTTTATTCTTTTCACATGTTATTATGATAATTTATTGCATTACTATCCGTGTGCTACAGCAACTATTTTTTGCCTCTTCTTCTGTTTCTCAACTGAAATGCAAAAATTTTTCATGGAACAATGCGGCTCGCACAATATTACTGGTATATTGCAACTGCAAACTCAGTTTTATTTTATTTGTACTTTTATTGCCTCTTGTACCAACAGTCAGTAATAGCAGAATTCCACTCGCCATGCCTCATAGCCTAAGGTTTTTGAATTTCCTAATAGAGGGTAATATGAAACCAAGTCGCGTGCAAGCCTATCTGTGTTCCGTGCGCGTCCGCTCTGCCGTTTGCAATTCCCGCTCAGACAGCATCACGCGATGGTGGGGGAAACGTGTACCGAGACGACAGAGAGCAGCCCGCGTTCCTAAGCGCCGTCCGGGTGCAGTGTTTCTGGCCGGCCCTACATTACAATCATAATTGTGTTCTTTACTTCAGTTTGTTACCTGATCCATTCCTCGCTTCCCGTTTTTGAATGGATTTCTCTCTGGAAGGCCATGTTTCTCTCCACAAGTCAAAACAAATAACAAACACTGATTGTAAATTTTGCTTTCAAACATATAGAAATCTTCATTGTGAAACTGCCGTACACTAAAACTAAAACTAAACTCCTCCCGAAAAAGCCATGAAGGCCCAACGGTACCGACCGGCCGCCGTGTCATCCTCAATCCATAGGCGTCACTGGATGCGGATAAGGAGGGACATGCGGTCAGCACACTGCTCTCCCGGCCGTATGTCAGTTCCGAGGCCGGAGCCGCTGCTTCTCAACCAAGTAGCTCCTCAGTTTGCCACACAAGGGCTGAGTGCACACCGCTTGCCAACAGTGCTCGACAGACCGGATGGTCACCCATCCAAGTGCTAGCCCAGCCCGACAGCGCTTAACTTCGTGCATATACACATCTTCGGCGGCTATGTAAACGATTAGTACTGCAATATCTGTGACAGGTAGAACGACCACCACAGTGAATTAGTGCTGTGTGTTATCAGGCCTGGTAGGGTATATAAGGGTCGTGAAAAGTTTCATGTTGAAATGCCGTGTACTCATTTTAGGCGGCGTTATCGGTACTTAGCAGAGTTTGATAAGGACCTCGTCAAATCGTGGTGCATTCCGATGTTAGAGTGGCATGACATTGGACTGCATGGGATTGTGAGGGCAGGCATACTTAAGATTCAGGCCGATCACATCTGACCACCACAAGGAAAGACCAGCATATTGTGTGCCAGGCACATCGTAACCCTCTGACACTCCACTCCTTTTCACATTCGTCAGACATCAGCAAAAACACCCTATGAATCCGTTAGTGTCGCTAGAATCAGTGACTGGGGTTAGGAGTGGACCCTTATTGAAGGACAGAGCACATTGGTGTTTAGCTGTACACAATTTGTTTAATTTCAGAATTATTGTCAAAGAAGTACACGATTTTACATAGATTGTGACATGACAACGTCAGGAAAAATTGTACAAATGCCTCTGAGCACTATGGGACCTAACTTCTGAGGTCATCAGTCCCCTAAAACTTAGAACTACTTAAACCTAACTAACCTAAGGACATCACACACACCCATGCCCGAGGCAGGATTCGAACCTGCGACCGTATCGGTCGCGCGGTTCCAGACTGAAGCGCCTAGAACCGCTCGGCCACTTCGGCCGGCCAACGTCAGGACAGTTATCAAGATCACGCATTACATCCTGTTTAGCAGAAATAACCCTGAACACAACAATATCAAATTTAAATAGAGGTTTCTCTACAAGATTATTCTTACTGCTACACTGTGAAGTTGGTGAATATTACGACAAATCATCCGATTCCGGTTCTACGTTTGGTACTTATTAGGATGACTACCCAGTCTACAGAGGATGGTTAGTTTTTGTGACAAGATGAGCAAAAGATTACTCAAGGTTCATAGTGGACACAACCAACAAGTTTACGAGTCTGTCAGCAGCATTTACATTTTAGCTGCAATGCGCTGTTGACAGCATGACTGCTCTCGCCCTCTGAAAATCCTATAAAAAGCTAATCAAAATTTTTACTGATTTTATCAGCTGAAACTGTCCTATGCTTCTCGTTAGGTGAGAAAGCATGCACTCATCCCTAGTCTGGAAAATATGGCGATATACACATGCATAGATGGTGCAGCGTGTATACTTCAATGCCTTCCCAGTTCTTGCAATAACAGTTAACTACGTGGCTGTTCGTTTCTCTGCTATTGGAGCTCAATGACTCCTCAGCTAATTTCTAGCTGAATGTCAGCCAGAGTGAACGCAGTGTTCACACAAAACTCCTCTTTTGGCGTTGTACAGAGCGTGATGTGCCCTGTCCTATACTTGACGCTGGTTCAGAGGAGAGTTCCCGAAGTTTTCGGTATTGGTTCTTTTATAGCAAACTGTCCCCCACCTGTGTCCTTTCGTGCTTCACACCACGGCTTCTTCAAACCAATGGGAGTGTTCCTTTCATCTTGTGGAAACTACCTCTGCCAATCGCAAAGGGCCTACCTTTGAGCTGCGTCGAAATATCGCCCCTTTCTACTCCTTCCAAGTTTATTTCAGCCAATCGGACATTTTGTGCCTGCTCCTGACACCTGAAAGTTACATGCATACATAACGAGCGTGCCACGAGCGTTTCACATGATCAACTGCGTCGCTGGTCTGTTTGCATCCATCTGGAAATTCCCCAACACAGTTTTCTAAAGAATTTCTCCATAGCAAGCAGCACTGCGCCGCTACCACCTCCCCTCGATGTATCGCCTGACGTGTTCATTACCTCTCTCACTGCGGGCCACCAACCTCTTTTTAGAAGCGTTCCGTTGTTCCGTTGTATTTGGGCCGTAATGACACAACTCGCGTCTGCCCCCAAACTAAACTCTTTCCTCCAGCAGCTTTTTTCGTCTTTTACTCATTGACATGCAGGCTTTGGGGTGTTAATACTGTCGAATTGAGTATCGTCCCTTTGCATTACATACTGTACATTCTGATAGGTAAATCTGCTCATTATCGCCGAAGAATGTCAGGTGACATATTCATCTACTTGTTATGACATACAAAATCTCTCATGTAAGGTGCGAAATTGACATTCATTCAATCTGCCACTTTACAGCCGCTTCACATCTACACTTGCCATATACACTCCTGGAAATGGAAAAAAGAACACATTGACACCAGTGTGTCAGACCCACCATACTTGCTCCGGACACTGCGAGAGGGCTGTACAAGCAATGATCACACGCACGGCACAGCGGACACACCAGGAACCGCGGTGTTGGCCGTCGAATGGCGCTAGCTGCGCAGCATTTGTGCACCGCCGCCGTCAGTGTCAGCCAGTTTGCCGTGGCATACGGAGCTCCATCGCAGTCTTTAACACTGGTAGCATGCCGCGACAGCGTGGACGTGAACCGTATGTGCAGTTGACGGACTTTGAGCGAGGGCGTATAGTGGGCATGCGGGAGGCCGGGTGGACGTACCGCCGAATTGCTCAACACGTGGGGCGTGAGGTCTCCACAGTACATCGATGTTGTCGCCAGTGGTCGGCGGAAGGTGCACGTGCCCGTCGACCTGGGACCGGACCGCAGCGACGCACGGATGCACGCCAAGACCGTAGGATCCTACGCAGTGCCGTAGGGGACCGCACCGCCACTTCCCAGCAAATTAGGGACACTGTTGCTCCTGGGGTATCGGCGAGGACCATTCGCAACCGTCTCCATGAAGCTGGGCTACGGTCCAGCACACCGTTAGGCCGTCTTCCGCTCACGCCCCAACATCGTGCAGCCCGCCTCCAGTGGTGTCGCGACAGGCGTGAATGGAGGGACGAATGGAGACGTGTCGTCTTCAGCGATGAGAGTCGCTTCTGCCTTGGTGCCAATGATGGTCGTATGCGTGTTTGGCGCCGTGCAGGTGAGCGCCACAATCAGGACTGCATACGACCGAGGCACACAGGGCCAACACCCGGCATCATGGTGTGGGGAGCGATCTCCTACACTGGGCGTACACCACTGGTGATCGTCGAGGGGACACTGAATAGTGCACGGTACATCCAAACCGTCATCGCACCCATCGTTCTACCATTCCTAGACCGGCAAGGGAACTTGCTGTTCCAACAGGACAATGCACGTCCGCATGTATCCCGTGCCACCCAACGTGCTCTAAGAAGGTGTAAGTCAACTACCCTGGCCAGCAAGATCTCCGGATCTGTCCCCCATTGAGCATGTTTGGGACTGGATGAAGCGTCGTCTCACGCGGTCTGCACGTCCAGCACGAACGCTGGTCCAACTGAGGCGCCAGGTGGAAATGGCATGGCAAGCCGTTCCACAGGACTACATCCAGCATCTCTACGATCGTCTCCATGGGAGAATAGCAGCCTGCATTGCTGCGAAAGGTGGATATACACTGTACTAGTGCCGACATTGTGCATGCTCTGTTGCCTGTGTCTATGTGCCTGTGGTTCTGTCAGTGTGATCATGTGATGTATCTGACCCCAGGAATGTGTCAATAAAGTTTCCCCTTCCTGGGACAATGAATTCACGGTGTTCTTATTTCAATTTCCAGGAGTGTAAATCAAGTAATGGACTCCTTGTAACATTCTGTCTTCTTCCCACCACTGATTACATACAGACTAGCAGCAGCTGGCAGAGCATGTAGTTACCACCTGTGTAGGCTAATGTTAACATCGCAATACAAACAAATGCTTGTAGTTTGGTTTGGTACCATGTTTTGGATACATGGACTACTAATGAATGCTTTCACTGAGCTCAGTGACAATTCACTCTTGTGCACTACACCAAATGACCATTGTCAGTGAGTATAATGCCGACCTGAGTAGAGACCTCATTTGTCCAGTGTTTTGGAGAGATACAGCAGTATTAATCCTGGTGTCATGATGTGGGGAGCCATCGGGTCTGACTTCGGGTCACTGCTGGTAGTTATTGAGGGAACTATGACGGCACAACGGTACATCGTGGCTATTCTGGGTCCTGATGTGTTATCTCTCAAGCGACGGTATTGCGGTACCATTTGTCATCAGGGCAATGCTCGTTCCCACACTGCACATGTCTCTATGAACTGTGTGATACTGAGATACTCCAGTGGCCAGCTAGACCAAAGATCTCTCAATAACTCACATATAAGACCAGCTCGGAATTCAGCCCCTAGTTCCTGTAGCGAGGATATCAAGGACCAGTTACAACTGTATGTAGCTTGTGCTAGGAGAAGATACAATGCCTTTATGACACACATCCCAATCGAATAAGTGCAACCACGTTAGAGGGGAGTGCAATGGCATACTAACAATTGGGCTTACACTGCAAAGGTGTTTCAGTATTTACCTCGATTTTGTAATCACTGAAATAACATCATATCCTATCAACCCGGGAAGTTCCATTTCTTTCCCTCCTTCCCCCTTTTTTTTAACAGACAGTGTAGTTTATCAACAGCGCTCCAAACTGTTCTACACAAATACAAAATCTGCTGATTCTATAACTTAATTATTGATTTCTACAATCTGGTTTTCGAACCGTTGAAAATCTTGAATCCTGAAAGTGGTGACACTATTATTAAAGGTATTTCATTCCCGTCCTTGCAATCACTAAAAAATACGTGTTTAGTTACTACACCCGTTTCGATTAACTCATTTAAGACTTAGTCGCTAAACGTTTTGCAAGGAGAACGCAAATAAACATTAGTTGAGCTATATTTTGTCATGTTTTGCGTGAAAAAAGTGGAATGCCGCAGGGCAAAGCAAAATTAAGGAAAAAAAACCATCACTGCCAACGCAGGAATACCAGAAAAATGTCCAGGCAGATGACACTTCTAGGCGTATGAGGAAATCAGGTATAAATGCTACCAATGACGATATTCGAAATGAAAAACACGATCGCGTGTGGTAAACTAAACATTCATTTTTGGTATAGTAGTTGTAAAGGCGAGTTTTAAATACTTTTAATAACTGTAAAGTAGCTAAGGACACAACCCAAGTGAAAAATTTCTTGGACCCACTATTGTTTATGATATTAACCCTGTAGTAGTCGCGTGACAGAGCAATATAACTAGAAGAAAATCGCTGGTTGACATACGTCACTCTTGCGACTACTCAAGGGTCAAGCGGTAAGTAAACAAACACTCAGACTTTTTGCAGTTATGAGTGACGACTAAAGCACATATGCTCCTGTAGAATCCATGAAAATAAAAACAGACTAACAAGAGACGGCATACTGGCACATAAACAACCGATCTTCCCACGTTCCACCAATGGATGGAACGGGAAAGTTCTTTCGATATTTGGCGCAATAAAAAATATTCTTTGTCACCCACTTCATAACTGTTCGCAGAATACGAACGTAGGCCTGGATATCTACTTGGAATCTGCTCTTGTATTCGTACACTAGGAGAGCTCGCATCTCTGGGCAACTCCGGCAGCGGCAGCAAATGTCAACGAAATGTCGAGCGCTGCGCCTTCCGGCTGCCCGTAACGTCGCAGGCCTATTGCAGGTGGTCTGGAGTAGGTCGCTACGCGTCTGAAGCACTACCTGGCAGCAGTCGCTCCAGGAACGGAAATGAGTAGCACAGGCGTGCTGGATTTTGATCAAATTATTCAGGCTTCCACAGCTCCGAACAACAAAATCCAATTGGTCTGTATGTGCCAACGGTTCATCAATGTTTTACTCTTGCGTCCAGGTTGAAGTTGTGGACGCAGTTCTGAGATGTTCAGTACACTATCTCTTTTTGGGCTATTGGAGACGTACCATGTTGATCATTCCCTACATGAGGATACTTCTGTAGGCATCAATTGTTGGACACAAGGTTTATGTGTTACGTTTTGTTGTCGCAACGTGATTTGCTATCGGCGTGAACCAACACATAATTCATCAGTCCAGACGACCAGTTCCTATGTCTCAAGCTTTCAGTGGCGACGCAAAAAAATTGTAACACTTGAAATGTGGACTTATTTAAGCGGAATGGTGCCTCCTGTACCCATAGCAAGGCGATGTTTCTGGATAGGAAAGTCACTCAGATGTTGTACCAGTGATCCTATTTTTTCACAGATTGGGTGATTTGGCTGTGGCAGTGGTCGTTCAGCATGGATCAGGAAATGCGTAGCATACTCCCCATTTGAGGTCGTTGAGAACCTCAGCGCCTCCACACGATTTTGCGGGCGGATTGTCGGTACCTGAAGTCATACCCGCTGGCTCCCCACACCATGAAGCCATGAAAAACTCCGCTCTGCCTGTACAAAATAATGGAGGAATGGGACTTCTCCCACGAATAACCCCACTAAGTGGCAGGAAGAGACGCTTTAAGCTCTCGTGTCTATTCTGCACTATCTATGACTATTACTACAGAAATTAAATGGTCGGTCCACGTGGCAATCATAAATTACAAGGTCGGTCCACGAGACGATAGTTTGCTCGTCAGCGTGTTCCCGCTAGAGGATACTCAAACGCATAGAGCGACTCTTGCCCTTACAGTAATACACGCTAAGAAAAAGAGAAAAAAAGGAGAAACTGACGCACCACGAAGTAATTATCCGAATGGAACGGAAATCGGTAGGTGCGATGTACGTACACATACAAACTATTGATTTCAATTTCAGAAAAACTGGATGTTTTATTCAAGGGAATCAGCTTCATAAATTATGCAAGTCAATAACGCTCTGGCCCATCTCTGGTCCTTATGCAAGCTGTCATTCGACTCGGCATTGATTGGTAGAGTAGTTGGATGTTCTGCTGAGGAACATGACACCAAATTCTCTCCAACTGGTGCGTTAGATCGTCAAAATCTCGAGATGATCGGAGAGCCCTGCCCATAATGCTCCAAACGTTCTCAGTTCGTTCGTATTGAAAGAACCTAAAAATACAAAATGCTGTCATAATCTGCTCATTACGAGATAAGCCATAATCTTATGTTAAAGGCCGAACACAGTATAACGAGTATTACACTTAGAAATTATGCATACACTATGTGATCAAAATTATCCGGACACACCCAAAAACATACGTTTTTCATATTAGATGCATTGTGCTGCCACCTACTACCAGTACTCCATATCAGCGACCTCAGTAGTCATTAGACATCGTGAGAGAGCAGAATGGGGCGCTCCGCGGAACTCACAGACTTCGAACATGGTCAGATGGTTGTGTGTCACTTGTGTCATACGTCTGTACTCGAGATTTCCACAGTCCTAAACATACCTAGGTCTACTGTTTCCGATGTGATAGTGAAGTGGAAACGTGAAGGGACACGTACAGCACAAAAGCGTACAGGTCGACCTCGTCTCTTGACTGGCAGCAACTGTCCGCAGTTGAAGAGGGTCGTGATGTGTAATAGGCAGTCTTCTATCCAGACCATCACACAGAAATTCGAAGCTGCATCAGGATCCATGGCAAGTACTATGACAGTTAGGTGGGAGATGAGAACAACTTGGATTTCATGGTCAAGCGGTTGCTCGTAAGCCACCATCACGCCGGTAAAGGCCAAGCGCCGCCTCGCATGGTGTAAGGAGTGTAAACATTGGATGATTGAACAGTGTAAAAGCGTTGTGTGGAGTGATGAATCACGGTACATAATGTGGCGATCCGATGGCAGGGTGTGGGTATGGCGAATGCCCGTTGAATGTCATCTGCCAGCGTGCGTAGCGCCAACCGTAAGATTCGGAGGCTGTGGTGCGGTCGTGTTTATCATGGAGCGGGCTTGCAGTCGTTGTTTTGCGTGGCACTATCACAGCACAGGCCTACTTTGGTGTTTTAAGCACCTTCTTGCTTCCCACTGTTGAAGAGCAATTCGGGGATGGCGATCCACGATCGAGCACCTGTTCATAATGCACGGCATGTGGCGGAATGGTTACAAGACAATAACATCCCTGTAATGAGCTGGCCTGCACAGAATCCTGATCTGAATCCTATAGACCACCTCTGGGATGTTTTGGTACGGCGACTTCGTGCTAGGCCTCACCGACCGACATTGATACCTCTCCTCAGTGCAGCACTCCGTGAAGAATGGGCTGACATTCCCCAAGAAACATTCCAGCACATGACTGAACGTATGCCTCCGAGAGTGGAAGCTGTCATCAAGGCTAAGTGTGGGCCAACACCATATTGAATTCCAGCATTACCGACGGAGGGTGCCACGAACTTTTAAGTCATTTTCAGCCAGGCGTTCGGATACTTTTGATCACATAGTGTACGTCTTGGGGCAGTATAATTCACGACGCACAAATTATCCGACTATATTCGTCCCGTATTTGAGGATGAGAGCACTTATAGGCTTCCAACAAACTTTAAATTTGAAACCTTTTCTCGCTGTCACCCCCAATAAAAGGAGAAAAGTTTATTGCTTACTACATTTTCGCTGCATCGAGCATGGCGTTTTGATTTATTGCTTGTTTACTGCGAATTACAATCGTAATACATTTTACAAACAGTATCCCACTCACCACTGAATGGACCTGCAAAATTACATCGTTGTACAACTCATACTTCAGGAGACATGACGTCATAAGCACTGAGATGCGTGAAAAACTAGCTTTTGTTAAAACGGAGCGCAAATTACCCAGACTATACTCATTCAGTGATTTATACATGGGAGTTCGGTTCTTTAAAATAGGGATTTACTGCTCTGAATCTAATGCGTCTTCCTATTAGGTAAACTGTCATGAAAGTTGACGATACAGTTTTCAACATTCACTACTGCAAATTGAAAACAGTCGTATAGACAAGCATTAGACGGCATGAGATTTTCACTCTACAGCGGAGTGTGAGCTGATATGAAACTTCCTGGCAGATTAAAACTGTGTGCCGGGCCGAGACTCGAACTCGGGACCTTTGCCTTTCGCGAGCAAGTGCTCTACCAACCTTTTTTTTTATCTCATTTTGTTCGTTTTCGTTAGTTGTATCTGCTCGGGGCGGATATCGGATGACACCCGTTTCAGTTCGTCGCTAATCTATTTACTCAGTTTTTTTATTACAGAGGGCAACGAACCCCGTGACCAAACACGCTGAGTTACCGTGCCGGCTTCCAACTAAGCTACACAAGCACGACTCACGCCCCGTCCTCACAGCTTTACTTCTGCCAGTACCTCGTCTCCTACCTTCCAAACTTTACAGAAGCTCTTCTGCGAACCTTGCAGAACTAGCACTCCTGAAAGAAAGGATAGTGCGGAGACATGGCTTAGCCACAGCCTGCAAGGTTCGCAGAAGAGCTTCTGTAAAGTTTGGAAGGTAGGAGACGAGGTACTGGCAGAAGTAAAGCTGTGAGGACGGGGCGTGAGTCGTGCTTGGGCAGCTTAGTTGGTAGAGCACTTGCCCGCGAAAGGCAAAGGTCCCGAGTTCGAGTCTCGGCCCGGCACACAGTTTTAATCTGCCAGGAAGCTTCAAGCATGAGACGACTCATATCAGAATTGGGTTTTGGTGAAGGGCAGTAAAGGCAAATAATCAACGTTCTGCGTTGTGGACGAGGGGGGAACCGTGCACTAAGCATGAAAATACAGAACTGTTAGTAATTTTCGAAAACGTCACATACTTCCTTGAAGGTAAAATGATTAAGTTACCTTTTACTTTTTCGACACATTCACTCTCGCATTTCACAATGCCATAATAGGTTTCGACCAACCAATGGTCATCTTCAGAGTAAATGCACGTGTTGCAAACGTTTTCCGCTGCGTTTCATTACAGCACGGAAAAAATCATTACGTGCATCTAACACATCCTCCTATTGTTGGTAGCGCAATGGAAATCGCTTGCAGCTTGTGCCTTTAGTCTGAAGATGACCATTGGTTGTCGAAATCGCTCAGGGCACTGCGAAATGCTCGTGCGATTGTGTAGAAAACATAAAAAAGCAATATTAATCATTTTTATTTGCTTTCTTGAAGAAGGTATAGGATTCGTATACGGGGTACTTGCGGATCCCATCAACAAATTTGAGCGACCTTGAGTCACTGGCATTGGATCATTTTATTAAGTAATATATAATGACTGAGCCGTTTGTAAGTTACGTGCTTGGATGAGACGTATTTAATGGTTAAGTTCCGAATCGGAGTTGGCTGTTCTATCAAGAGCCGATTTACATACACTAATAACGTGATGTGCTGTGACAGGTCCACCGAAGACCATGCGGTGCAACAGTGCTGTGAGCTGTCACGTCATGGTTCCGTGATTGTCGGATTTCTTGCGTGCAGTATTCTCGCTGACGCTGCACCGTGATCGTTGGTTTGCTTTCGTTGGTTTACTATCTCGATCGTGCAGCTCGTGGTGTTTGAGCTATATAATGTGTCATTTTTTTGTTCTTCTGTCATCAGAAATGTGAATGATGAAAAACTTACCGAGTCAGTGTACAGTATACTGGTCTCTACGGCCAGTACAAACCATAATACGTAAATACACACTTAGTTTTAACTGGAGTAACATAGGAGTGGAAATGGATGCAGTGCGAAATTCAATTTCAATAAAATAAAGTTTGATAAAATAATAACATCTTCTGAAACTTTGTTGAAAGATTACTCATCTGTTGCACACATTGTATTTCAAACTTATATTTCCTCATAACTAGATATGAGGTAGAGACCCAGCATCAAAACTGAAAGTATTCAGTGAGTATTTCTCTTACGCAAAATGCAACTTCCTTGCATTCTCTCCTCTCAACTGTAAATCTTTTAGTGTCTGTGGTGCACTCCTAAAATCCACTTGCAGAGCAACGTAATTGTACATATTTGTGTCGTCTTTCTGGGTAATATCACGCAGTAAACAAGTGGTAAAATTATGTAAAATACCTGTTTTGGAAAAGCCAAAATCCACCTACTTTAAGACCTAAATTTTTGGGCCGCAACACTGGAAATGTTTTGTGATATCCCCCAGCCAGTACTCAAACGATAGTTAAAATGACGCTTCCGATGATCTAAGTTATCTCCTAGAGAATATCTCATCATGTATGTCTCAAGAGGAAATTACGCGCCAGCTACAACAAGAGATGGAACTTAAGTATCAGTTTTTGGCAGAGTAGAGTTTGCTGGAGCAGTCAGTGTTCCAGGTGAAGAGAGTTGGCTCTCGTTGAAACTCTTCCATCACATTTACGTCACGTTTGCGTGTGAATCGGCGAGTTGTTGGCATGTGCAGTTTTGGATCTAGCGAGAGTTGCGAACTGTCGGTGCTCATTGGCGTGATCGTATTATATAATTTATATGTTAACAGCGAAACTAGGGGCGACAGAAAAGACAACCATCATATCTAGGTGCATCTGTTTCGTAACAAGGGCGTAAACAGCCTACGCTAACCGGGGCATTGCCTCATAAGCTCTTGAGATTGAGAGGGCCCTGTAGCCCGAAGGAAAGAAACAGAAAAAAAGGAAAAATTAAAATGGAAAGAACCAACATCGAAAAATTAGCACAGTCGATTGTTCAAGTGACGTCTTTCTATATTAAAGTAATCATAGTTGGTTTTGGAAGTGAGTCTGACGTATAGAAACGCGAATCATTTAGTCAACTTTAGTTAGCAAACGCTGCCGTGTTCTGTGAGTTCATGTACTCGTAAACGAAAGAGGAGGTAACATGCGGAGTTAAAGGTCACTGAAATATTGCATGTAATTGGCTATTAAGTTGTTTAAATATGTTGATGCGTACAGTGGAGATACTCTCTGCTCACAGTGTTAAAAGCTTAGATTGGTAACTAGCGGAAACAAGAGAATATCAGACAGAAGTCATACACGGTCTTCCAGCTTCTTTCTAAAGTATTACTCCTGTCAGTCACTGCCCTGAGTTTCCTTAGAGTGAGCGATCAATACTTGTTATGTCCATGGGGTATTATGCTGGTTAAGAGGTCGTGTACAAATGATATTCACTGCTACAAATTACTTATCGCCGAACAAGGACGAGTATAATGTCAGTTCGCTACACACAGTATCTTTTGATCGCCAAACTTGGTAGCGAAATGATTAATATACTAGCAGCTCGAATTCCAGAGGCCTTTGCAGATTCAGTACTAAGGAGACGAAGCTAAGAAAATATGGGCGCACTGTACTTGTGTTGAGAATATGAACTACAATGGCACAAGATCGAAAGTTACGCGTTATTTAATTATATATAGGTACAAAGAATAATATCAAATCGCATTACATTCCCTTTATAAGACACCTATAATTTGAAAGAAAAATTAGTTTTCTGACAAAAATACAGCTTACTGCTTCAAATTCGTCTATAATTTTAGAAATTCATTTGAAAATGTGCTGTTTCTTACGATGTGTGCATGGAAAACGTGTGTTTCAAGACACGATGCTGGCATGCTAGGCTTGACGAACTACCTCCATACTACTGTTACAGAGGTCACTCGGCACAGATAAATCGTAGGAGAATATATATTTTGTAGTATACTAATTTTTCAGTAAATACAATATTTGTAAAATTCATGCTTCTCCGACAGGGACTGCCTCAAACAAATCTTGATTAAGTAGTGTGGAACATCTGTGCGTTCAAATGTATTCCTGTGAGAATTTATGTTATTCGTCCACAAAAGGTACAATCGATTATATGCCTGTGTTTTGGGTGGTTGCCATTGTGACACGGGCGTAGCCAAGGGATTGGGTTTTGGCAGTTCAAACCTCCCTCCCGAAAAATTGACGTAGCTTTAAAAAAAAAAAAAACGGGAGAATTGACCTTAAAATCGATTGTAATGTAATCTTTATTTCAAACTGCGGCTATGCCAGCGTGGCGTAGTGCGCGAGGGGAATACGGCAGCGAAGAGCCAGCGTTGGCGACAATATTGCCACCAATGGCTGGACTGAGCCTCTAAGGAATGCGGTTGGTCTGGATCCCTGGAAATTCCAGGAAGCGCAGTCCCTTTATCAGGGCCACCCTAGTTGTCACAGATCCGAAGCTGGGCACAGTAAGAAGTCATTCATTCACACGGCAGCAGCTTACTACTACCATCGGCATCCCGCTTCCCGGAAACTGCAGATATTGTTACTGACGTCGTGAGGATTTTTTTAAAAATGTTTATTTGAAGTGAAGGTATGTAGAAGAGGAACGACTAGTGTGTGCAATACAATAATCTGTTTTTTAATGTTTTCTTCCTACATTTACATTTGTAGAATAGTGCTCCGCAAGGTACGACATGATAAGTGAGGCACTGATACTAAAGTACCCCATCACCTCCTGCCCGTCGGTTCCATTCGCGGACATTACGCGAAAAAAAAAGAAAGACCGCTTTTATGCCTCAGTAGTTGGCCTGACTTCCCCAATCGTTATTATAATGATATTCTTAAGATATATACGTTGCACTCTCAGATATCCTTCCGTTATTTGTACTCAGAACTTCTTTGTTCATATTCGGTGATCTTACTGTTTGTTCAACTGTTCATTTCTGACGTTAAAAATTTTTTTACGCAAAAACAAGATCATCTTCAATGTGACCTACCTCAAATTTTACTTGAGTTCTTCAGTCATTATTCCGATTTGTCACCAATTCCATTATCGATTTTGAAATGTCTTTGTAACGTCACGAACCCGATTTATTTTTAATCGGAATCTACATTTCGTTTTTCGTGTAACCCTGTGATACGTTTTTCGCACAAAACAAAGTGACGGATGATAAATGTAGGACTTATTTCCCGTTGTCTGTACCCGTTTTTGCATAATGATTCTTTTAATAAGATTTCCTGCATTTATCAATAACAACAGCGGTACAGTTCACCAAAACCAACATGTTTACCATATGTTCTCGTTTTAGCCCTGTCAATAAACGTTTGAATGTCTTTTTCCTTCGCCGTGTCAAATTTACTTCGTTCATAACACTTTCACTACAAATAAACCTTTCAGACGTCGTGCTGACTCCCTCTGAAGAACGTAAGTAAACAATGCTCTGCTGATAACTGTTGCCTCCTGTACTTATTATTCATGAAAATACCCACAGTGTGCAAATACAAAACTGAGTCACATTGTTGTAGTCCTAGTTTTATTATTAACACTCATATTTTCCTGCAGTTTTCTGTATGATAGCTTTCACAATGTTCATGGCACAGTTCAGAAACGCTGCATTAATTCGGCTGGCAAAATCTCTTGTTTTGGCAGGGCTTGTGTGAAAACCATGTGTTGCGTATAGTGTTACTACATGCCGGAGTTCATATTGCACGTTTCCATTCGTCTGTCATTGCGGCATCGGTTGAATAGAAGCAGTGGCTTACCGTGTGGATTGAGCACCCAAGGCAGTTTAAAAAATAAGACCCGGAATAAAGAACACGTTTTCGACAGCGGAGCAACAAAATCCAGAGAATGAGTGTACTGCTAAATAAATGAAACAACAAGGATGAATACTACAAAAAGCCAATGAATGGAAAGTCAAAAATTTACTGTCACTAACCAAGCGTTTTCCATAAAATTGGTAACTGGCGATATTTACTTACGAACTAGGTTTTTCGACACTTTCTTTGACATTTTGGCAATATGTTTAGATGCTCCACAACTTTTCTCCTCGGAATTTTTTCGTCAAATTGGCCAGTCTCAGATATTGCACGTATTATGGCGACGAAACGAGTGTTTATCTAAAGGTGAAAAACTACGTGTTTTCTAATGCAGCTTTTCTGCACCGCAAAATGTAATCAAATTGTAAAGTATTCTTTCCCAATCGATACAGAACTTAATACACGACTGATCTGGTAACCTTGACGTTTTCGATTAAATGCTTAAGTTCGAAATAATTTGAGAAGAACCTGAGAAATGTCTGAAATTTCGGTGGTTTTCTTTTCATCAAGACTGAAGCTTCACTCAGAAATCGGGTAAATCTCGGATTATGCGTATCTGAGGCCTATTTGAGTGATTCAGTTTTCAGAACTCCACAGATTTTTGGATGGCAGAACGCTAATTTTCTTGTCCTAATAGCTGTTGCCCGTCATTTAGTGGGTGTGGTTAACTAAAAGTTAAATCAGCACTCTTGCAATCTCACTAAAACCAGCCGAATAAATAATAACCAGTCGCATGTTTGCTAATTTTTTTATTTTAGTGTTTTTTATAGGGTCATTTGCAGCGCAAAAATGGAGGCAAAGAAAAGAAAAGCTGAGAATACAAATAAATCTAAGGGCTTGGAATATTGGAAAAAATGGTGTTCACAAGCTGGTACATTTAAAGACGCATCTTCAACTGTCGAACCCGCCAGTCATAATGTGATGAATGGAGACAGTAAAGACGTAATGATTGCTCGAGCCTCATTATCAGAAAGAGCTACAAACGCGGAGGTACTTTTGGCCACTCAGTAGTCTGTGGTGAAATTATACAACGTAAAATAATTGATGAGGTAAAGAAAGCCAGAATATTTAGTATTCTGCTGACGAAACTAATGACATTGCACACGTAGAACAAGTTTCACTTTGTTTACAGTATATTGATTCGGAGAATGTCAAACACTATAAAATTAAGGAAATGTTCCTCGAATATATTCCACCTATCGATGTTACTGGATTCGGCCTTGCAAAGCTAATCATTAAAGCATTGAAAAGACACGGACTTGACTGTTCCCATGTCGTTGGTCAAGGCTATGACGGTGCTGCAGTTTTGGGTGGGCACTTGCATGGTGCCCAAGCGTATGTTCGTAAGGATTGCGCCCATGCTCTTTATGTACATTGCAGTGCACACTCACTTAACCTTGTAATTGCTGACGCATGTTCACGAGGAGCAATCAGAAATTGCGTGGGGATTGTGCAATCTGTTGCGTCTTACTTCAGTCATTCTGCTCAACGTACTGCCGTATTAAGAGACGAAATTCGGGAACTGTTGCCAACTGGACACCAAAAAAACTTGCTTGCACTATGTGAAACACGATGGGTCCACAAGCATGAAGCAGTCATTCGTTTATATATGGTCATCCGTTTATATGTTTATACATTGTTCTGTCACAACTCTACTTTATTACGGTGTTCATTTATTGACTCCCCCCGCCCCTGCCCCCCCCCCCCCCCCCGAAATCATATCCTGGCTACTCCTATGCATTGGCAGAACTTAGATGTTTGTTGGTGATTTACTTTCTGACTGGTATTGTTGCACCGTGATTGTCCTGGATTTCACTGTTTTCCTAAGATTTTGCTGGCTGTGGACGGACACATTCATGTTGCACCCCACCCGCTTCGTCTCAGACTGTTGCTAAACAACGGCGTGGGCCGATGCAGAGGCCCTGTATTCTTGAGAGCTGTGTGACGTCACGATATGTTGTTTATTCTAAGGTCGTGTGCACTCGGAGCGACTGAAAACGAAGGGATCGGGCAGACGCCTACTCCGGCAACTGGTTGCCGACTAGTTGGCAACGCAGTTACGCAGGCGGAGCGACTAAGAAATGAAAAACTGCAGTTGCCGTCTGAAGAAGAGAAACTTGTTAACATCGCGTATAGATTTAAGTGTCAGGAAGTTTTTTCTGAAAGTATTTGTATGGAGTGTAGCCATGTATGGAAGTGAAACATGTACGATAAATAGTTCAGACAAAAAGAGAATAGAAGCTTTCGAAATGTGGTGCTACAGAAGAATGCTGAAGATTAGATGGGTAGATCACATAACTAATGAGGAGGTATTGAATAGAATTGGGGAGAAGAGGAGTTTGTGGCACAACTTGACTAGAAGAAGGGATCGGTTGGTAGGACATGTACTAAGGCATCAAGGGATCACCAATTTAGTATTGGAGGACAGCGCGGAGGGTAAAAATCGTAGAGGGAGACCAAGAGATGAATACACAAAACAGATTCAGAAGGATGTAGGGCGCAGTAGTTACTTGGAGATGAAGAAGCTTGCACAGGATAGAGGAGCATGTAGAGCTGCATCAAACCAGTCTCAGGACTGAAGACCACAACAACTTATGGAACCACTAAACAGTGCTACAGTATTACGGGGCAATTGATTTCTTCAGCCAAAATACACCGTTAACTATATATTGAAGACTCCAATATCGTGAGATATATGTACACGGAAATCTGGTGACGGTGTTTTATGAACACCATTGTATTTACAGGTACCGGAGATTTGTAGCTTTTCACTGTTCGCTTCCTCCTGACAATTTAATTTTACAGAGTGGCGAAATCGGATAGTCAGACAAAAGAATACTATCGGTATGATTTACAATGTTTTGTACATTTGCTTCCATTGACTTACAGGTCGCTGGCAACTGGTTGATGACGCGCTGCAAGTGATTTACTGGAGAGCCACTCTGCAGCCACGGTGCCTTCGGAGCCCCGTTTAATTACACAGGAAGTGATTCACCGCCGACCCGTTACCAACTCACGAGGGCAACGAGTTGTTTTTGAATCGATCTATGTGTTGAAATCATAAGTCCTTCCACATAGTGAACGACCCAAATGAAACCCGTTGCCGAAGCGAATAATTTCCCAGGATGTTGAATAGGGCTCCGCAGACGGTGCGACTGCAACCTGATTCTCTAGTAAACCGTTTGCAACGCGTTGCCCACCAGTTCCCAGTGGCTCGGTGTCCGCGTTGACATGCCATCAAGTCGCGTCGTCTCCTCGAACACACATATTTATTGGTTTCATTCGAAGATGAACGAGTAAGCTGTGAAAATAATCGCTGTACGGGAAGCCGAAAAACTTCCCATTTTGGTTCAAATGGTTCAAATGGCTCAGGGCACTATGGGACTTAACTTCTGAGGTCATCAGTCCCCTAGACTTACAACTACGTAAACCTAACTAACCTAAGGACATCACACACATCCATGCCCGAGGCAGGCTTCGAACCTGCGACCGCAGCAGTCGAGCGTTTCCGGACTGAAGCGCCTAGAACCGCTCGGCTACCGAGGCCGGCACTTTCCATTTTACACAACTGCAGGATCCCAGGCTAATGCAGGAGAGATTTGACAGAAAGGGCATGGTCGAAGCGGGAATAGAATTTCGTGTGACGTAATGTTGTATACTCTTTATTCATTATTCAAAATAAAATTACTGATCCATCAGTGGGAGCAAATGAGCAAAAAATGTAAATCACGCCAGGAGCATTCTTTTGTGTAGGTAGCAGCCTGTGTCGTTCTGTAAAATTACATTGCCAAACGCAAACGAGCAGAGGAAACAGCGGAGAAGCAACAGGAAATCTATACATGTAAACACAATTGTGTTTACATACACATAGCTTAATGTGCACAAACCACCATCAGATTTCTTCGTTTATAAATCTCAACACATTAGGGTTTTCAAAATAAAAGTAATCCTGTGTTATGCCGAAAGAAATCAACTGCGCCAAATCACTGTGGCACTGTCTTGTCGTTGTACAAAAATCTATGAACTTCGACTCGGTTACAACGCCTTGGATGCTACATGCAGCCTTCAGTTTCTCTTTCTTTGGATATACGGATGCCTCTCGTTTTATTCGTTTCCTCATTCGTTTGCAAAGATAATAGAGAAACCCATTTTCCTATGAGCTTGATTCTGTTACCAGCATTCCGCGTATACCCAAATGATGCTCGGGTGCGACAAACAATACTCCCCTCTCCACGCTCGCTGACGGCAACTGTCATTTCTCGTTTGAGAGCTGCCCTGTGCGTGCAACAGCGCTGCCAGACGGTCGACAACCAGTTACCGTCATACACGGTGGTCGGCAACAGTCTGAAAAGCTTGTCACGGTGTTGCAGGGTACGTTGTGCTGGAAATAACTGTTCAGAAGAAAATTCGATACGTTGCGCCGTTTCCAAATTACTTAACATTGAAGTTAGCCAACCAGACCGTTGCGCGTGCAAATTCAAGTGGCCGCCACGTACAGTTGCTCTCATAGCGTAGACTGCTCTGCCGTTGGCTCTGGTTCGATCCCTACTAACGTCTCATGTTCGATTTTTTCTTATCGCTCTCTTGTTCGGTTTTAGGAAACCAAACGAAGAAAGCGTTTGGCGAGCCGCTTGAATTTGCGCGCGTTAATTTGCTAGTTAGTTCTGAAACAGTGCACCGTATCGGATTTTTCTCATAACAGCTATTTCTCACCATATCCTACCCTTACACGCTTTTCAGTCTGTTTCTGAGCGCCTTGTAGATCGCCTGCCCTTTGCGCTCCTTTACAGTCGCTCCATGTTCGAACGGCCTAAGGCGATATGTGGAAAATAATCACTGTACAATTAAGGAAACTATCAAACGATAATAGAAGGGGAATAACTAAGCTGGGGCAGCCGGGATAATGCGCCGGAGGATATGGTGCCTCCGGAAAGATAAAAACAAAATAGGAAAAATTAATATTGGATGGACAAGTGGAAAATTAGTAAAATCGATCACTCAAAAGAAGTCTTTCGGCGTGTTATAATAACAAGAGACCGTTTTGGAAATCATTCTGCATTAACTATACGCGAATCATTTATGTACTTTATACAGCTCAAAAGCCTTCTGTATAAGGATACGAACATAACCTAACCGAACATTTAGACCGAAAGGCAGTAGATGTAAGCAATTGTTTCCGCCAAGGCTATGACGAAGCATCGATCGTGACTAGCGTATACAATGGTGCGTAAAAAAAAAAAAAAAAAAGTCAAGTCACGATTTAAATTTAATCCTTACAGGCGCTGTAGGGATGAAGAGATTAATCGAAAAACAGACCTGTACTTCGAAATAGTTAAGAACATGTAATAACATTTTGGTCACACCATCACGTTATGGTACGGTGGTAGAACATAAGAACTTGTTCCTTGAGTACATCCATAGTACAGTATTACTAAAGATACCAAATTAACCCGTTGCGCTCGCGTACAATAGACCGTCCACACACTTACTTGTTAGAGACTCGTCGGCGTTCTTGGGGCTCTGATAAACATGATTCTTAAGAGTAATAAATGTAACAAGCGAAGTGTACCAATAGTTATTAAGAACATCTTACACTTTTCAGATTCAATATAACCCATCACAAAGAGCCGCCTAAGGTTCTGTAGCTGCCTAAGAGTTCTTAGAAACAGAGCTGTCGGAAGCAAGGATGGAGTGTTGGAAGTCAACCTCCCGCTGACGATCAGGCTATTAGAGGCGGAGCACAGATACGGGTCGGACAAGGATGGGTAAGGAAATCAGAGACGATCTTTCCAAAGGAACCATTCCTGGATTTGCCTCAGCCTGTTTGGGAGCAAATCTCAGTCTGAATGGGCGGACGGGGATTTGATCGCCGTCCTCCTGAATGGGAGTCCTGTGTCTTACCACGGTGCCATACAGCTCAGCTGCTGTCAGTAACAGATGGTATCAAACGATGGCACGACAGACTAAAAGGTGGCGCACGAAAAACCATCCCTCCGTACTAGACTGGTCATTGTCGCCCGCCAATTGTCATCTGTTGTTTCGAAGCTGTTGCGGCTACGTTTTGCATCGTCAGTACGAAAGCTGTTGGACTTGGTTGAGACATGTGAAGTAAATCTCTCATCGAGATCTTTCCTCTTAAAGAAAGACTCACAAGAGTGGGAGGTTTACGTGTCTACCGGTTCGTTTAAGAAAGCGGCATGTTTTTGCAAGGAAGGTAGCATTTTGTGACAAAGTGGCGTACTAAAGGGACAGTTACAAAGGCAAAAAAAGAATCGAGGCCTGGCCGTTCGTACACCTGCTGTGATCGCGGATATTCGAGTACGAACGATCCAGAGTCCAAGGAAGGCGAAAGGTAAGTTGTCGTAACAAGTGAAAGATTCGCGTAGGTCCTGTCATCGTGTTTTACACCATGTAGGGATGAGACCCTAAAAAATGAATGTGTCCAAGAATTAAAGCTAAAACATACTGCCAAACAATTGAGAGTGGGATGTTGGATCCGCCGCTATGTTTATGCGTGATGAAGCCTGTTTCCATCTGATAGGACATGTGATCTCCCAGAACACCAGATACTAGTTAGCAAACAATCCGTTTACGATTAATGAGAAACCTGGTGACGGTGAAAAAATGGGGCTGTGGCGTACCGTGTGAGCTAGTCGGATTGTGAGTCCTATATTTTTTTAAACAACAGTAATCACTGCTGTTTCTATGCGAATCACTGAGAATTTTTATCCACAGTTGGCCCCATCACGAACGTACGTATACTGTCTTCCAACAGGATGGGGCGACCTATCACACTTCACACGAGGCAATCTCACGAATTCATGAAAGAATGAAAGAAGACTGTCATCAAAGGATTGTGGCCGCCGCGCTCGCCGGAGCTAACCATTTGTGACGTTTATCTGTGGGACAATCTAAAGAAAGCATATAACGTTATAAGACTTAAAGGACAATATTCGTAGTGAAATTTTGAGAACTGATGCGGCAGAGCTGCGGAAAGCGTGTATTAACATGTTACGGTGCGTTCAACAGTGCATTGGAGCACAAAGAGGTCTTTTCATCACCTAATGTAATGTAACGTAAAAACAAGATCAGTTCATTACGAATAGATTACTATATCCGATTCTTATATCTTTATTTATTTGTTTTTGTATCTGCTCTTGGAAGGCAACAATTCGTGTGTAATTGGCGAACAGTCTGTACTTGGGACTGGTTTTTCGTGCGCCATCCTGTACTTGACTAACATTCATCTTACGAACGAAACAGTTAACTCTTCCAATGAAATTTTCTCATGACATTTCATTTATGTGTTCAGCTCAACTAATGTTAACAAAAACTCTGTTTAGATCAGTTCTTGTCTATTTAACGTAACTCATGGCTGTTGCAAAATATGAGTATCCTTTTTCCAAATTAAAAATACTTATGTTGTACAATGGATCAGGAATGGTTACCCAGTTTACAAATACTATCAGTAGGAGAAAGGTGGCGCAAATGAGCCGAGCGCTACGCCACACGTCTCTCAAGAAGTCAATTCGGAAAATTTCAAGATTCGTTTTTCCGTGTATAAACCACGAAATTTCACCAGCTTCCTACAGCGTCTATCAGGTAAAGATCGTGCAGATGGAAATGCGTAACAGCTCGCACAGAAGCGAAGAAGAATTCATTCTTTCTATGCTCCATCCGCAAATGGAAGAGGAATGGACTTTAATGCATAGTTCGGTAAAATGCATCCCCTGCTACGCAATTCACAGTGAATATGTAGATGCATGAATTACGTAAAAAAGTGAAGGAGCAGAAAACATTGATTTTTCTAAAATAATCGACCATTTTGTACATACTAGAAAGGTAAAGTAAAACGATAATATAGGTTACTAAGCAAATACATTTCATTAACGACTTATATTTTCTAGGGATATTCAAAATAATGCGCGTCTTTGAAACTGGCTATTCATTTTTTGTTTTTTCTTGCAGTGCACTATTAGATATTATTTCACTTTTTGCAACATTGTTCAGTTTTTTAACTTGATCTTCCTGTTGTATTCTGAACGTAAGAAGATTGTCTTGCTAGTTCAATAAAGATTCTCATAAGAAACAGCTTGGTTCTGTATTTAATGAAAATGTACTTTGCATAGTGTGCAGTGTGTCTTATGTTCGGTGATGTAGGGACGAATAGCTGTTTCCTGTATAGGTAAATTGGGGAAAAATTGTAAGATTATACTTCGCCTCATTAAAGTATTTTAAAATGCAATAGTCTTTTTTAAAAATTTTAATTACTTATTTCACTTTTGAAATCAAGCGGGAGAAGAGCGGTTGCTGTAATGTAGTATGTGTCATGTGAGGGGAAAGGGGAGGGGGTGGGGTTGTTGGCTGTGAAAGACAATGTTTGTGCGGCTTTTATTGAGTTGGAATTGGCTTGGGGTGCTGGTAGGGATGTAGGTGGGGGGGAGGGTGAAGGGGGGGGGGGGAAGGGCACCCACTTCAGGTACTTTCCCTAAGGGCCCCATGCCTGTAGTTACTCCCCTGTTTCCTAATAGGAGACAACACCACAGGTTCGATGTACTGAATCTGCGTCTTCCAGAAACAGTATGTCAAGACACTGACCATGTTGGAAGTGGGAGGCTTGTTGTGATACAACAGGAGTGTGAATTCGTAAATGAAAGGTTTAGTAATGTGTCCCGAATGCGTGCTGCCACGTGTTACAGCAACTAGCCACATAACCATTTGGAATATATTACTTCAAGAATCCCTATACGTGTACCATCTTTCGAAGATGCAGACCACACAGTTTCGCGATTCGTATGGTATTTGTGCAGTGGTCTCTTAAGCAAAATGATATGGTGCTCTCTTTCGCCCTCGACGCCTGCCGGTTATTTTAACAATGACTGCTGCTAGATCAAGGAGATGCGTGTGCACAATGCGGCTAATATAGCGTTGCGACAGCTCCCTGTCAGGCACTGTCATCAAATCTGTCCTTACAGTACTGAAGCTGTTCAGCCCAGTTTTAAGGTAGGTTATAGCTCAGTACGTCAGTTAACCTTATAGGTTTTAGCTAGTTCCCTCGTTTTTTAGCACCTGAAAATGGGATAATGTTGTCCCGAAAAATATTGTGGCAATAATCACGCGATTCACAACTGGGCTGAATACCCTCAATATTTCTTGAAAAGTCCGCCACGGTAGCTGAGTGGTCAGCGTGACAGAGTGTCAATCCTAAGGGCCCGGGTTCGATTCCCGGCTGGGTCGGAAATTTTCTCCGCTCAGGGAATGGGTGTTGTGTTGTCCTAATCATCATCGTTTCATCCCCATCGACGCGCAGGTCGCCGAAGCGGCGTCAAATCGAAAGACCTGCACCAGGCGAACGGTCTACCCGACGGGAGGCTCTAGCCACACGACATTTCCATTTTTTTCCTTGAATAACGGTTGTATGATGGCTTCATTTCAAATCTGTCCTTCATTGAGCATGTGTGGAACATGATAAGACAGCAGTTATCACACTTGGTAGCATGAGTAGGCATTTTTTCACGTTTTATTACATAAAGCGGCAACAGGAATCCCCTGTACTACCAAAATACTACATGAAACAGTGCTTACTTTAGCTATCGATCCTCAGAAACGACAATTTCTATTAAAATTGATAGAAATACAGCAGTTAAATGTTCAAGTGATGGTATGCAACATGATGATTAAGAAAATCGTATGCAAGTCTGAACCATATAACGGGACTCTGATATTGTGACTCTGAATATCATAATATGTTTGCCGCTCAGAAGGATATTAGGTAAAGAATTGAGTAGTAATCAGAGAGGAGTTCTTCCATAAGTTCTCGTTAATTTCGGAAATTTTTGTCACGTATTAATTCAGCCAATGCTTGGAAACGCAATATTCAAGGACTACTCAAAGAAAATGTAACTACATTCACACTATCTTTGACTTTTTGCACAAAGTTGGGGGGGGGGGGGGGGGGGGATGGTGACGAGACAACGAGGCTGTTACTAGTGAAGTTATGAGTTTGTTATTTTGTCGACATCAGTTCCATTAGGGATAGGATACTAACTCAGGTAGATAAAGATGGTGACGGATAACAGATGGAGATTAAGTTTACAGAAATATGGCATACTCGTAGCCAAAGCGGCGCCTTCTCTGGCCCTTTGTCGTAGCTTCCTACTACTTACAATGTGCAGACTAAGACAAAAGTCTGGATACACCCTTATAAAAGTCAAGGGCGTGTGGAATCGTAATGGCGTCTGGTATGGAGTGTCTGCAAGTGGGGGCGCAATAATAGGACCTACGGCAACAGCGGCAGCCATCTTGAAATCCGCCATCTTGGATTTGGGTTACGTGCTCCTAACGGGAAGGGGGTCATGTGACACATCATTTTGAACTGCCTCTTTCTCACGAATACACACGTGAAATCTGTTTTGAAGTATCTTTATCTGTGTAGGAACTATGACCTGTTAAAGTTTAGGACACTTATCAGAGTCGGCATTACAGCACAACATGCTCAATATGATACCCATCGCGCTAGACACGCAATCTCCCAGTCCCGCTGCACACGTCACAAGATCTTTTGGTCAACAGAGACACACACCTCCTCAGTATGCTGGCAAAGATGGGCTACATTGTTGGTTTTTACCTCATACACAGTTGATCCTCCTGCCCCCACAGATAAAAGTCAAGAAGTGTAAGATTAGGAGACCACTGTGGCCATTCGATAGAACCCGTCCTACCTATCCAATGACCTCCAAACCTTTCATCCAGAAACTGTCTGACTTCAGTAGCATAGCAAATTATGCTACAACTGCTGTTGCAGTCTCCTTTGTTCTTGGACATCCACTGCGTGGCTTGTCAACCACAGAACCTGCTGCACGAAAATTGTCCAGTAACTTGGATACTGTCATATATGAAATGTCATTTCTCTCAGGATGCCGGGTATTGGAGTCAGCAGCAATCACTCTGCTACTTCGTACACAACTCATTAACACAATTTCAATGCGTTTCTACTGTGTAAGTGCCGTTGTGGATCTCCTGCAACAATAAACAGATTTGATCACCTGTTTGCAATTGCATACTTTGAAAGGTCATAACTCCTACACAAATATAGATATCGCAAAACAGATTCCACGTTTGTATTTCTGAGAACGAGATTGTTCAAAATGATGTGCCACATGACCCCCTTTCCATTTGAAACACATACCTAAATCCAATATTCCGGATTTCAAGATGGCCGCCGCTGTCGACGTAACTCCTATAGACTCCCCATACCAAATGCCATCGTGATCCCTCACACCATTCAACTTTTACAGAGGTGTATCCAGATTTTTGCCTGTTAGACAGGTAGCGAAGATTAACATTTTTAGTTGTTTCAACATTGGGTGATTATAAGAGAAAAACATCGTAGAGTAACAGCGAACTGCGAGATAGATTCGATATTTCATGATAAATGGCTCTCTAGATAAACGTGTTAGTTCTCTTGGCTGCTTCCGACAGCAGTCGTGTAGCTTCCGGCAAAATCAAGTGTAGATGTCCCTAACACGGCAGTTGTGTTTCTTTAAGATATCGTTGACATGAAAAATAAACTCGCCTGCGGCGGTCACACTTCTTTGTGTTGCCGTATACCTTCCGTAGTCCATTTACGGCAGGGACTTAAATCTCCCTAATTTCTAAATGCAACTGAATAATCGCGCAATGACAGTGTCTTCGTACTACACTCAGAGTAGTTGACTTTTGAGTATTTTTTTGTTCCTGTAATTAATGCATCATCTAATCATATATCTTCCAGACTACAAAAATAAGCAGACGCATGTCGCCGATGCAACAGCGTGCTGACACATTACCAAGTTATAAAGACAAGCAACATTGAGCTATACATTCTTTATTTCAATGCGGTATACAAATGTATCGAGTATGTCTTTTCTTAGAATGTGCAATTTACATTATTGGTTTTCCTTGGTAAGTAGATTTAGAAAATCTACTTAAAACCTTGTTTTTCCTTTATGGCCATACATTTTCCGTAAAGACGTATTTACCCCCTTTTAGGTCCTTAAGTGCGATTTAATCTTTCTAGTTTTCTTGAGGTTAAAACCTTTCAATTCGGGCCCTGGGCATCTCAGACAACGAGCTATTTCGATCGAGTTATTGTTTCCGGGCCTATCAGCTTCCTTAAAATTAAAAATAATGCATTACTGTCTTCTTTGTTTGCGGTATCCTACGGGTTGTGTTTCCTACCAAATGTCTATCTTCCTTACACTGATTACAAAACCGAGTTTGTCCGACTATTATGTAATGGGCCTTTCCTTGCACACACGCCACGGTGATATCCAAGTTCCACCCACGTTGCTACATGAATAATCAGAAATGCTAGTGTAGGTTACATAGTGTCCTTTTATAGTACAGAAGCCACAAATGATGTAGCTGTCGACTTGGAAGCTATTAAGGCTACAATTAATTTTTTTTCGGAGACCCTCTTATTTTATATATCGCATTTCTTAAACTTTTGAACCTGATTCTTTACTTTAACCAAAAACAGAACAAAGTTTTATCCGTCGTGATGACAGCTCCTGCGTTTTTGCAGTGTAATAAGTAATGTTCTCGTGTTGGGAAAATTGATTTGTTTGAGAGGAAGCAAGTTCACTGCATAAAATTACTGCGAAATCATTAGAGATGACACGCAAACTTTCAGTGTATTAATTTCGAGGGATAAAATGTGTCGTGCCCTTAATCAAAGGAATCATCCACCTTTTTTCTTAAGCGATTCAGGAAAGTCACTGAAAATTTAAATCACGTAGTCTAGGTGGGTATTCGAACACAGGCGTTCTCCACCGCAGGTCCAGTCAAATTATGTATTGTGATATCTCGGTCATTGAGACTTTTTGTGGAACACGCTTTGGAAAACACACTATTGGTACAGTAGAATCTGTTAATATTGACCAACAGGGGAGAATGTGTCGGGATGTCAACAAGCAATTTAGGAACACAGGCAACAATGCTTAACGGACTTCCAGTACCACGTTATCACGTGCAACTGTTTAATGTGGACTGTGAAGCATTGGAAAGGTGCTGAGTGCACTGTGAAGATGCCTGCTGTAGTTTCTGAGAACAAAACTTCCCATGGAAATGGAAACGACGCATATCGTCTATCACATTCTGTAAAACGGAAGATTTCATTAATAATTACGAAACGAGGTAAGCAACATATGTGATCTAAGTCTTCAGTGGTTTGTAGTCATTGACGTGTTTCTAAATTTAATTTGAATGCGGTAAGGAAGGTCACTGTATTTGCAAAATAACAGAACATCGGACCAACGCTATTGTCATGTTGTGTTATGTACGTCTACAAATGAGATATAACTCTACGTTGAGCTGATGTATAAGCCCATTTATTTTTGTAGTTTTGATCTCTTTGCTTATGTTCGTGAGCTACCATTGTCGGATAATTTTATGTAAAATATGAACTTGCTTATGTGGTAGCTCATGTAGTTATTTCTTGTTTGCAGTAACGTACATGTCACTACTCGATAATGATCGTATGTGAGGCCGAAGTCGATGGTAGTTTCAATTCATGCTCGTACCATTGGAGCTGCTGTATTTGATCAACACCAGTGTAGAGTTGCAGAAGAACTCGCATGTATCATCTTGGAGAAACTCACTTAAAATAAAATGTTTGGGATTGATGATAAAATTTTGAAAAGCTACGTTTGATGTTATGTTGCTGACACACATAATAACGTACACGCCCAGGGACAAACGGGAAAAACCTGGGAGTTTTTTCGCCTGGGGAAAAGCCAGTAATTTTTTAGAATACCGGCCGAGCGGTTAAAGGCGTGGATGTGTGTGATGTCCTTAGGTTAGTTAGGTTTAAGTAGTTCTAAGTTCTAGGGGACTTATGACCACAGCAGTTGAGTCCCATAGTGCTCAGAGCCATTTGAACCATTTTAGAATACCGGGAATTTTCCGTTGTTTTAGATTTTCGTTAAATTTTTGTAATTTTACTGGGTAAGAACTTATACTGCATCGAAGTATTTTACTTTATCCCGTTATTGCACAATAATACTGCAGCATTAAACCATAAACGAGAGAACACCAAAATAAAATTTCAGTTGCAAACAAAATGCGCCATTTACAAAAACGAAACACAATGCACATACTAGCTGATAACAAAATGTGTCGAAGGCTTTAGTACGAATACTACGCAATACTTCGTAACAATAAACTGCTTTTGATGAGTGTGACGTCACAACTGTTTAAATTTCTAACAGATCGCGGGAAAATATTACGAATGTTGGTACGAGAAGCGTTACTTTCAAAGTAAATTTCCTTTTACCCAAGATGAATGAATGTGCGTTAAATTTTTTAAATCACAGAACATTTGACTCTCATTCAAAACTTAAGATTTTTAGGAAAACCACAGAAAAATTCCTGGTCAGGAAGACCAGCAATTTATGCCATTATTTTAAATTTTGTTGGTACAATTGTGTTTGAAAAGACCGAGCTTCAAGGCTAGTTTTTTATATTTATTTTAGGTCTTACATAGATTACAAATTATACGATAACAGTGGTAAAACGTACAATTACCTAACCTTAAAAGAAGTGCAGGGTGAGTTCTTGAGCAAATTTCATAGGTAACTGGCTCTTCTATGAAGAAGTCGAAATGCTCTACAGAACACGAATTCAGCCAGGTGATGCACGAAATTTTTGGTCTACAAAAAGTGAAATTGATAACTGTGCTTGTCAGAAATATTAAGCTGCAACAATTTAAGTTGTATTGTTAGAATCCTACTTAAGCGCACCCTCGGAAAATAAACAGTAAAAAAATTTTGACGGCCAATATTATATATGAAAGTTTAGCTTTTCTTCTAGCTATACTGCATGTATATTAATTTACACCATAAACTTTTCGTATGTGTGTTCGCGCTCTTTAACAGCGATGTTGCTATTGGGTGGTTATAGTACGTGTACTATGCTCTGTACATCTGCTATCTTGGTTGAAGAAATCGTAGTCTCGATTTGCAAAGCTTCGGAAGGTAGCGTGCTGTATTTGGTAGAATTCGTATTCATTTGCAGTTTGTACGTTACCGCACAACAAAGATCCTTCCATCTTTCCAAAACGCTTTTTTTTATGCTTAATTGCAGGGAAATTCTAACCCGATATTGCCACTTAACTCGGAACAACGTGCTTTCAGCAGGAGTATAGTGTACTTTCACCCCGAGGAAAGCATATTTCTAACAGGGAAACCGAAAATTTTGGGGATTTTTTTTCTTTTCTACCTTTACACCCTGATAACAAATCGTACCATAACGTATTATATTGATCTTTTATGCATTGATGACTATAGGATATTTTCGTCGCACACAAGGTACAACACAGAACACAGCAATTTAGATTTTGAATTATGTCATCATTTATGGTGTTTTCGGTCTTCTTTTATGGTTGCGAAACATGGACACTCAAGGCCAAAGACAAACAGCGCATTGATGCGTTTGAGCTTTGGTGGTGGCACAGGATGCTAAGCATAAAATGGATCGAAAGAATAACAAATGTGTCCATTATTGAACAACTCGGTATCTCCAGACGCCTTTCTTCTCGAGTCACCGAAAAGATTCTCCAGTTCTACGGCCATATTGTGAGAAGAGACGGAGAACATCTAGAGAAAATAATCTTGCAAGGAAAGACTGAGGGCACGAGACCAAGAGGAAGAGCAGCGAGCAGATGGCATTGTAAATCGCTGCGACTGCTATCGTGTCCCAACCCGACCATTACCTCAGAATGCTGGCCATTTTCGAAGAAAGATCGAAGAAAACGTGACTTGTCTTACAAGCTATAAATGATGTTTATTCCACCTCTAGCAGTTAAAGGGTATAGAGGCGGATAAGT
The DNA here is from genome assembly GCF_023864345.2 of Schistocerca serialis cubense. Lineage (NCBI taxonomy): Eukaryota > Metazoa > Arthropoda > Insecta > Orthoptera > Acrididae > Schistocerca > Schistocerca serialis. Next base: position 410,729,605 of record NC_064641.1, on the reverse strand, counting down.
TTGACAGTCTGCGTGATATCAACGTATGTTGTGCTGCTGTAGGTCGATGAGACATCTGGCCTCTAAATTGTCAATAATACTGCAAAGTGCAATCGTGCAGTATTGTTGGCGTTCTCCCTCGACTATTCAACGATACTGTGCAATAATACTGTTGTTCGGAATGTTGGACGATAATAACGGTGCCGCTGTGATTATTGCTCTGCTTTTTTGCAAGATGGATGAAAATTGGGTCAAGAAGCGTCGGAGATCACTCGCGAAAACCTGTCGAGAGAAGCGAGGTTAAAAAAATAACATAACTTTTTGTAAAGACAATATTTGAGACCATTATGGAAAGGTGTCGTGCATTATACGTGGACTAAACCATTATATTCTGGAGAGTAATGCATACACAGATATAGCTACAAATCATACGATTCATCATTATTTTGTACTCATCTGCTCTATCACCCCACAAAGCCGGCAATAATTTAGTCATCCCGATACACTCTCTTAATAATGCGTTTTCGTCTTGTTCTTAACTCATTTTTCACACAACACACCTAACCTTGGTCTATGTAGCACGCGGGACTCAAGGTTATTGTCAGTGGTCAATACAGTCGGCACAAATTTCCAGCCAGCGCAGTATATTTCCAAGTTTTTTATATTCTCAGAATTATTACGCAACCTCTCAATCTCACTCCAAGACGGTCAGTATTATTGCACTTCCGGGAAATATTTTCATTATTATTGACCGTGTGTGGACCGTTTAATAGGTGGAGCAGTCGACATATTGCTTTGAATCTTACTGATCGTGATGTTCCGAATTTGGTCGTTTTTGTGGTACAACTTGGCGTGCTGCTAAAATATGCACAGGCGTATTAAAGTTCTGTGAAAAACACTTTCTTTTTGATACGATTTGTGTTATTATTGGTCGTCAATTTTTTAAGACGTAGTGCTATGTATCGCTTGACTATGATAGTGATTTTTACATTTACTACACGGTTGCAGAAATGTATATATCTGCATTATTTCTATTTTTGATCTTTCTCTAATACTATTGTATCAACAAAAATTAACTTAGTGCACTGCAAACACAACTCCATAGTAGTGTTCATAGTACTGCTATAGTTTTCCACACACATTGCAGACAATTTCCTGGAGAATTAATTCAGCTGCTAATATGTAACAAATTTCTACCACCACAGTAAAATGCTGGTCCCTTATCTTTAGACTTAATTGTCGCACTGTGGTATCAGGAGCGCAGTGGCAAATCAATCACCAGCACCTTCCGATGGGATATATGTTCTTCTTTACTACTCTCTGGTAGCCTACATTTTCTTAAACTCGTTACAGTCGTATTGTATATGATGCAAAACATTAGCGTATCTACAGGGATGGACTAGGGATATTCAGAAGGATTAGCGCATTTAACCTTATACTTAAAGGTGTAGGGTACAAACGTATTGTGTTGTTCATAAACATATCAACTGACCATTCAAATTGATCATATTCCGCAAACCGTGTGCAAAGATCGTAATAATGGGTCATTCTTAACTCTCATTCGGATGAAGTTGCATGTATATCTCCGTCCGTCCTTCCAGATTTAGATTTTCTGTTTTTTCACTGCATCACTTTAGGCGAGATTTCTTTGCAAAGAATTTTGCTGCAATGTTGCTCCTCTTCGTATCCTATCAGAAACTTTTTGCTCCGTCTCGAACACAGGAGCCACGGATCGCAGAAATCCATCGCCAGATCGAGCGATCTGCCGCAGATCGTGCGTGTGTGGGCAAATCGATCGCATGAAATTCCCATGCATTCTGCTTAATGGAATGAGATGAATCGGCCATATGTGGCAATACAGCTGCCTGGCTGTGTCTCTTTTGTGTGGTTATTAAGTGCTATATACACAGCCCAATCATTTTACTGCGTCCACCGCCTGTGTTTGAGTTCAGCGTGCAATAACCACTGATAGACGGCTGGTGGCAGCATTACCAGTGAAAGGTATTTCGGGAGGATGCAGAAAACAGTGCAGTTGTCGTAATTACAACTTTAAACATAGCTGTGTGCAGCAACCGTGAAAATATTTTTTGTAGTAAAGACATCCCACTGGTTGCAATGGATTTTATAGTCGAATTGACCATGGTTTCGACTCCTAAACTAATAGAATGTTCCTCAGAATTTATATTGCGTAAATAAGGGAGATACAAAGTTAGTCATTAATAGGAAAAATACAAGACAGTAATAATTAATATTCGTATATAAAGATGTACTTACATACATAAAAAGTTGAGCATTACAGCTCTCGTCATACAATTTTAACACCAAAAAGGCCACGTCACATAATAAAACATCCTACGTAAAAGTTTTACTGCCATTTCTAGTTAAAAATTAAAGATTGCCGCTAAGGGCTGCTTGTGTATACTGAAACAGGTAACATCAGACTGGGTGGCGCGTCGCCGGCTATGCTACGATGTCGACATGAGGTGTGATGCCATCTAGTGATGAAAATTGGTAACATCTGCTTTCCGTGATAGAAAGGTTACAGCAGTTTGTATAGCAGATGTGTCTACAACTCTTAAACATTTTATAGTACGAAGACATATAATTTAAAAGCAGTAAGAAATTAAGAAAATTTTTTTCAGTAATTTGTTACAGTAAAATACAGTAGGTGATTAAACTGTAATAAGAGTATGGGGAGGAAAACATTTCAGAAAAAACACGAGGAAAAATTGACATAGATGAAAAATATCTTTCAAGGATCCTTCAGTAAAGGTTTGAAGCCACTGAAAAAATTTTTGTTACGTAACTGTAACTGTTCATTAAGAATAAGGTTATCATTGAGAGAGAAGTGTTTGAATATCTTTTAAGGATCCTTCAGTAAAGGTTTGAAGCCATTGAAAAATTTCTTGTTACGTAACTGTAACTGTTCATTAAGAATAAGGTTATCCACATCTTGGTATAGCCGGCGCACGCGCCACCCAGCCTCATGCCACCTGTTTCAGTATACACAAGAAGCCCTTGCGGCAATCTTTGATTTTTAACTAGAAATGATAGTAAAACTTTTACGTAGGATGTTTTATTATGTGACGTGGCCTTTTTGGTGTTAAAATTGTATGACGAGAGCTGTAATGCTCAACTTTTTACGTATGTATGTACGTCTTTATATACGAATATTAATTATTACTGTCTTGTATTTTTCCTATTAATGACTAACTTTGTATCCCCCTTATTTAGGTAATATAAATTCTGATGAACACTCTATTAGTTTAGGAGTCGAAACCATGGTCAATTCGACTATAAAATCCATTGCAACCAGTGGGCTGTCTTTACTAAAAAAAAGTAATAAATAAATAAATAAATAAAAAGTTGTCGTAATGCAAAACAGAGCGATTTCTGTGACGTCCAAAAGGGCCTATTGATTGCCTTTAGGGGGCAAGGATGGAAGAATTTCTGGAACGGCTAAGTTTGTAAACTGTTGTAGTGGCGCCCTGGTTAAAGTATACCGTGCTTGTCAAAAAGGCGCTATCCAAACCGGCAACGAGGCAACTGTGGTGCCATAGATGACAGGGTTGGACGACGGCGAATAGACGTGCAACTGTTGAGCGACTGACCACCCCCATGAACCAACGGATTACCAAGAGTGTCTTCTGAGCGACTGCACAGCGAGCGTTGCTTCGTACAGATCTGCGCAGCAGGCGCCTGGTTCGTGCACCCACGCTCACTTCTGTTAATTGGCGACGAAAGTTGGAATTTGCGTGCCGATACCGCATCTGGACGTCTACTAAGTGGCGACGTTTTATGCGCCACGGGACATATGGCTATTAGTGTGTACGGCGTGAAACGTCTGAAAGCAAACAGCCTGGAACAGTCGTCGGAAGGGTCCAAGATGGAGGAGGGGGCGTTGTGTCTAGGACAGCGGTTGCAGATTGTGTGCTCAAGGCCAATACTGCCAGTATGGGGCGTCACCTTGGACTGCCTACATACTGATTGGTAAAGTAAATAGATTAGTTTGTTATGCGCTCGCTGTATACTAGTTATAGTAAGGCCGCGGTAAGGTGGCCGCCGGCCAGCAACTACTGATCGTTAAAAGTTGGCATCAAACGGAACAGTTCGTGTTGATTGTAGTCTGTTTCAGACTGCTGCCAACCTCAGCGACCTAACAGTTGTGACTCTGTAACTGCGTGGTGAAACGTTGTTGGTGTTACTACGTGTACGAATGACTTTGATTATTAATGGTATCCGTATTTTAAATGCACGAATGGCTGTGGGACAAGATAGCAAAAGTTTCATAAATAATTTAAGAGCTAGTTTTCCTGTGCTCGCTGCTGGTATTACAACTACTGAATTATTATAACGTACCTTGCTAGAAATAAGTACCGCATTTTGAGATTACCGCCTCTGTAATGTGCACTCACGAATCCATGTTACTTCCGTGTCAAAATTTATACCGTAGTAGCCTATCGGTACCAGTTGCATACGTCCGTGGGTTGTCAGTACTGGAAGATAAGCAATAAAACAGTCCTCCTCTCGCGCCGGCTGCGGTGGTCTAGCGGTTCTAGGCGCGCGGTCCGGAACCGCGCGACTGCTACGGTCGCAGGTTCGAATGCTGCCTCGGGCATGGATGTGTGTGATGTCCTTAGGTTAGTTAGGTTTAAGTAGTTCTAAGTTCTAGGGGACTGATGACCTCAGATGTTAAGTCCCATAGTGCTCAGAGCCATTTGAACCATTTTTGAAGTCCTCTCACATTCTCTAACCACGTAGGGGCCGCGCTACTTACGCTTCTACTCCAGATGTAAGCGGTCAAAATCAGCAACGTCAGCAATTAAACATTTCAAAATGTTGTTGGCTCTGTAACGTTTTGTCTGTTACTGGGCAGGAAAACTACACTCTTAAGACACTGTTGACATCCTTCGATTCGGCTGTTGGTCACTAGATGAACATCATTGTAAACTGCGGCTGAGAACCTAGGGGCTGCACATTACGTGATTCAGTGTCGTATGCGACCCGCGAGCCTCTGTTTGACGTCCACTGGTCTAGGTAATGTTCTCGTGGCATTTCCGGGGCGATCTCGTCATTCTGGAGGGAACAGTGGATCAGCACAAGTATGCATTTATCCATGTGGACCACGATCCTTGAATTATTTTTCCTCGGCACGTTGGTATCTATCAACAGAACAGTGCAACGCGTCTCACAGCTCGCAGTGAGCATGCACGATTCGAAGAGCACCAGAATGAGTTTTACCGTAATATTTGGCCGCCAGAATCCACGGCTTTAAACTCAAACCAGAAACTGTGGGACCACGTTGATCGCGCTGTTCGCGCCACGGATCCTAGCTCAGCTGGCCACGGCGCTGTAGTCTGCATGGCTGCACATCCCTGTCGGCACCTTCCAGTACCTCACTGACACACTACCTGCACGTTTCGCAGCGGTCCGCTTGCGGAAGGTCGTCATTTAGGCTGTTGACAGGTCGTCACATTAATTTGACTGGACAGTATAGTTTTGTCTGATTTCGCTGTGTACTGGTAGAGTATCAACATTACACTAGAATGTATAATTACTCATGGAGTACAAACAACTATGAAAAGTTAATCTGAAACCCAAGTTGCCACTTACATTAAAAAGGAATACATAAGTAAAAACATGTACACCCTCAGGTTTTGTAGTGACTAGCACTTGGAAACTTATGCTGAAAAGTTCGTACACAGAACACCATTCGATGATTTTAAGTTGTTTATGAAACAGCTAGACGCATTATTAAAGTTATTAACTTCCAAACAGAATGAGTTATTATTGATTGGACATTTTAACTTAAATGTTTGGGACAGCTATTTGCAGCTTTGTTATTTCATATAACGTATCTCTTGCTCATACAAGGGTTATGGAAACAAGCAGTGCTGCATTTGATAACACATCTATATACACACCCGGAAAAAGAATGCAACACCCACAAGGACTGTGTTCAGTGGCATATGCGTGGGCCTAGTAGGAGATTGTAGTGTTAGTGATTCATTTGTCAGGGTCATCGGTGGTAAAATGACGCTCAGGAGGCCTGTCTGTGGGTCCTCTGTTTTGATTCTGCAGGCAGTAACTGTACTGAGTGTAGAGGTGAACAGTGTTTGCAATATTCATTCTAGGGTAGGAAGATGCCCCGCGGACGAGTAACGTGCTCCTGTTGAACAGCTTCAGCCATTTGAACGGGATCACGTTGTGGGCCTGCAGGAAGCTGGATGGACGTATCGAGTGATTGGTATCCATATTGGGCACAATTTAACGGTGCTATGTGGAGTGTTCTCACATTTGCAGATCATGATCAGGACGAGCGCCCAGTACTGGCGCACGTCAAGATCGAAATATTGTGCGAGCAGTGGTGGCCTGTCGAATATCATCCAGGGACGAATCCGGGCACATATTGTACCTGTTATGTCACGAGTGACCATTGGGAACCGTCTGATTGCATCAGGACGAAGATGACATGTGCCTCTGACCAGGCTACCACGGGCTCCACGACACCAGCAAGCACGGCACGTCTGGTGTCAAGAGTCGACCGGAGAGAGGAATGGCGCTCTGTTGTCATCAGTCACGAGAGCATGTTCTGGTGAGCTGCCTATTCCGGAATGCATTCGCTCACGACACGTGGGGCTCATCTCAGTCTTCGTGGTGTGGGTGGCCACCAGTTACAACTGGCGGTTACATTTGATGTTTCTGAGGGTAAAGTAATCAGTGCCCTCTCCATTGCACAGGCTGTTATCCCCGCGTTACTTCCGTTTCTCCGATAGGAACGCAAGATGATGCACTACTTCAGCATGACAGTGCAAGTTCTCATAAGGCTGCTGCGAGTCAACGTGCTCTTCATAGTATAAAACAACTGCCCTGGCCAGCAAGATCACCAGATCTCTCGCCAAGTGAACGTGTGTGAGACATGATGCAGCAGGAACTTACTTTGTTCTCCAGCGCCAGAAAGAACCATTGCCGAGTTGCAACAAAAGGCGCAACATGCTTTCAAAAACCTGCCGTAGTATGCCATACGGGACCTTTATGATCTTTGCATTCGAGAATACACGCCTGCATTGCAAGAGAATACTGTGTGTATTGTTGCGACTTTACTGTGACATGCGTTTTTCATTTGGTCTGAATTTGTTATAATACACTCTTAGAAAGATGAACCTCATTTGTCAATAAAATGACCTTGTCCTTAAGGCAGCGTGCGTTGCAAACTCATTGTGTACTTCCCTGCAGTTAAAGTACTAGACTAATAATGAAAAACAAATTGACAACTTCAAGAGGTATTTGCGAAATACAAACTTGAAAGATGAACACTGTGCACGTGACATCAGTGAAAAATATAATGTATTCTGTAACATAGCCTACCATTTCCAAGAAAAGCATTTCAAAACAACAAGCTTAATGAGTTACAGTTATTGGGAACGAAGTCTTCCGCAACGGCACTTAGCCAAATTTTCCTTTCTGACTTGTTCTACAACACACGATAGCATGTGTCAAGAGCCTGGCGTGAACTTGCATCCAGATACTACAATACTTCAACGACGTTTGTTAGGAGCTCCCATTCAGGGGCGTTGGATGGCTGCTCACTTTGACCCCGACACACACAAGTGATTCACCGAGCAGTTTCAACCAGTGTTGTTAGATTTACCTTGTTACAGGAGATTTCCTGCTTTCTAAAAAATCTACTGCTCTAGTGCTAAAAAGTAAATAAAAAGGCAAATATTCTGCCTTTTTCAAATTCGTTTCTTTTCCTTGAAAATATAATTCATTTTGGCCAATGTTGGTACACTAGTTGATAAACTCTTTATTTATTGGAATACTAATTAAGTTTTCGACATCCTTGAATTTTTCATAGCAGAGACTTTCCTCTTGCCAGCTCTAGCTCCTGAGTAAAGTTGCATTCAAGTTCATTCCTAGCATGGATGTTATTTAAAACCTCTGCTTATCTGTTTATAATATGTGCCTAGGCAATGGTAACCCATCCTTTGCCCGAATGCGAAAAGTTAAACAGACTCTTTTTGTACATTGTAATGACTCACAACAGTCTGACGTGGTGATTAATGCCTGTCTTTTATTTCCATATAATGTTGTCAAAATAGGTCTGCAATAGCCCCTACGTTGTTCTTTCCAAGAAAATAAAACTGTTCACATGGTCTTTGTACTTTTCGTAGCTAAAATTTGGCGAAATACTTGGGTAACAATGACTGACATGATTGCAAAACTATTGTGTCAAAGCATTCTAGAGTAATGGTGATGGTAAGATGTGTTACTGGTGTCGACTATCTTGAAGTACTAGAATGGTATGAGAGAATAATTCGAAAACTTAAATAATGTAATCGGATATTGCGATGGTGCGTATAGCTAACAATTTCTGGTTTACTGCGTTTCACTATTGAAATTAAGATGTCTCAGTTCGCCCTACAGTTGGCGTTCAAAGGTTTGAAATACTTCGTCTTCGTGAAATTTAAAAAGCAGAAATAAGTGCACCAAGAGCGTGGAAAAAGTTCAAAAATGGTTCAAATGGCTCTGAGCACTATGGGACTTAACATCTGAGGTCATCAGTCCCCTAGAACTTAGAACTACTTAAACCTAACTAACCTAAGGACATGACACACATCCATGCCCGAGGCAGGATTCGAACCTGCGATCGTAGCGGTCGCGTGGTTCCAGACTGAAGCGCCTAGAACCGCTTGGCCACTCCGGCCGACGTGGAAAAAGTAAAGAACACTCAAAACTAACAAAGTGAGTAGGAAAATAAAGCTAACTTACTTGTCGGCTACAACGTAATAAAAAGGGTCGCAATTTTAGATATATTGTTTGTTAAACCACTGTAGTATTAATTTCCTAATTTAGCACGAGTTTTTGGTTGGTTCAGATGGTTCTGAGCACTATGGGCCTTAACATCTGAGGCCATCAGTCCCATAGAACTTAGAACTACTTAAACCTAACTAACCTAAGGACATCATACACATCAATGCCCGAGGCAGGATTCGCACCTGCGACCGTAGCAGTCGCGCGGTTCCAAACTGAAGCGCCTAGAACCGCTCGGCTACCTCGACCGGCACGAGTTTTTGTATATGTATTATATTTAGTAACGTATAATAGTGGAGTATTAGCATGGAGAATAGGCTGTCTAGTATTTCTGCTATCTTCTGCTTTTTCGAATTTCTGTCACCTGATTTCGAGCCTGTTGTATCTGGCAGAACTGATTTCGACCAGTTTCGAGCATCACTACTTGGTGAATCTCTACTATGGCAAATGAATAGTTATGTTAATCAGGAGTGGCTGATTATCGCCATAAGTCTACGAATACTCGTAAAACAAACAATGAATAAAAAGAACAGGAACTGAAATATGTTAAACTTGTTTTGAAACGCTTAATGTGTTAGCTTAATACGCATCATTCTGTTTACATGGTAAAAACTTTAAAGCGTCAAGTTGTTTCATAAGTAACTTTAAATATAAGCTGGAGAGCAATATAGTGTAATTATTACTATGATCTTTTCATGAATTTCTGTTTCTGCTGTACAGGCTTCTAATTGTTGCTCACTGCTAAATCTGGGGGGTGTCAGTGTTTTAATGTTTGTATTACTTGTTAATATAAGTGTCAGTGACGGTTCCAACTTCAATTTTCACAATGGTTCGTGTTCCCTGAAAAACTGTAAATTCTAACGTGGTTATTACCCACGTGGGCACAGCGAAACGAAATAAAACCACACAACCACGCTCAGTAACTAATAAAACGAGTCGCAGCCATATTCTGACACAGAAACGATTCGTCTAGTGTGATTCATCATATTCCGAGCGATCATCGATATATATCTCTTTGATATGCAATTCGCTCACACGCTTGCCATTTACGGACTGATCGCGCAACCTGGTGACGGATTGCTGTGGTTTGTCGCTCGAGTGTGGGGCCCTTTAAGCGACAACGCTACCCTTTGATTTCTAACAGCGTCGCTTTCCGCAATTTTTTTGTACCACAATTCGTTCCTAAACAAGGCGCTTTTGAGTAATTTTGGATGCACGGTAGTATCGAAGCAGCATGCTTTCTCTACAAGCTAGTTTAAAAACGAAAGGTAGCAGATACTGCACTTGTTTCACAAAGCTGTAATACATCTTGCTTCCATCAGTCAAAAGCAGAGGACACGTAACATTACGAATGACTGATGGAAGAATTTAGCCCACGATGCTCGAATAGCATGATAGCTTCACATTAAATCACAGTCAACGCGTTTATGAACTCATAACCAAACCATCACCTTCCATCATAACCTAGACAGACTGAGACTGGCTGGTAAAACAAACCAAACAGACGTCATACTGGACAGCAACTTTGTGAAGCCTAAGTGCCGTATAATACGATTTTCTAACATAAACTTGAGTGCAACTAACATACGCTGTTTAAAGCGCATGATTTTCGGTAGGATTTGTGCTATGGAAATGCCGTTAGATCAAACCATTTTGCGACTTCTGTCCTCCATGAAGTACACTTTAAAACAACTTCATCAATATTAACACACAGCTACTATTTTTGTTTGGCTTTGGAATATGAGGTGGTCGACATTCCATATGGTTTTCTATTTTGCCATTGTGAAGTGATGTCGCGGAAAATATCAGTTTTATCTGAACGACATTGTCCATTCGAAACACAGCACGCACATTTCTCATATGACAGCCAGAAAGACGTAGATCAAGCATTCGAAAGTCCTTCACCAGAGAAGACGAAGAAAATATTCTAGAATTCGAATGAAGAACAGCTGCCAACATGAGTAACGTAGAAGTGGATATCTTCGGAGTAGTGAAGCAACTTAAAATCACTTAATAAAAGCAAGTCTTCCGGTCCAGATTATATATCAATTACGTTTCTTTTAGAGTATGCCGGTGCAATAGCTCCATACTTAACAATCACACACAAACGCCAGCTCGACGGAAGATCCGTACCAAAAGTCTGGAAAGTTGCACAGGTCGCACCAATATTCAGGAAAATCAGTAAGAGTAATCCACTAAATTACAGGCCCATATCATTAACGTCGGTATGCAGCAGGATTTTGGAACATATATTATTTTCAAACATTATGTTTACCTCGAAGAGAACGGTCTATTGCCACATAGTCAACACGGATTTTGAAAACATACTTCTTGTGAAACACAACTAGCTCTTTATTCGCACGAGATGTTGAATGCTATCGACAAGGGATTTCAAACTGATTCCGTATCGCTAAATTTCCAGATGGCTTTTGACACCGTGGCCAACGGCCTTGCCGCATTGGTATCTCCGGTTCCCGTCAGATCACCGAAGTTAAGCGCTGTCGGACTGGGCTAGCACTTGGATGGGTGACCATCCGGTCTGTCGAGCGCTGTTGGCAAGCGGGATCCACTAAGCCCGTGTGAGGCAATATTTGATTGAGAAGTAGCAGCTCCGGTCTCGTAAAGTGACATACGGCCGGTAGAGCGGTGTGCTGACCACATGCCTCTCCATATCCGCAATCCAGAGACGCCTGTGGGGTGAGGGTGACACGGCGGGCGGTGAGCACCGTTGGGCCTTCCAAGGCCCGTTAGGATGGAGTTTTTGACACCGTACCTCACAAGCGGCTTAATAAAGCTGGGTGTCTGTGGAATGTTGTCTCAGTTATGCTACTAGATTCGTGATTTTCTGTCAGAGAGGTCACAGTTCGCAGTAATTGACGGAAAATCTTCGAGTAAAACATAAGTGGCTTCTGGCGTCCCTCAAGGTTGTGTCGCAGGCCATCTACAAAGAATCTGTTAAACTTCGATTATGCGATAAATCAATCAAATCTAAAGACCGTAAAATCAACTAAATACCGAGGAATTACGATCACAAACAACTTAAATTGGAAAGAAAACATAGAAAATGTTGTGGGAAGGCGAAACAAAGGCTACGATTTATTGGCAGAACACTTAGAAGATGCAACAAATCTACTAAAGTGACTGTCTACACTACTCTTGTCCGCCCTCTTTTGGAGGGATCCTTACCAGACAGGATTAACGGAGCACGTCGAGAAAGTTCAAAGAAGGGTAGCACGTTTTGTATTATCGAGGAATGTGCAAGAGAGTGCCACGGACATGGTACAGGATGTGGGATGGGCATAATTAAAACAAAGCCGTTTCTCGATCCGATGGGATCTTCTCACGAAATTTCGATCACTAACACTCACTTCCGAATGTGAAAATATTTTACTGGCACCGACCTACGTAGGGAGAAACGATCATCATAATAAAATAAACAGAGCACACACGGAGAGATAAAGCTGTTAGTTTTTTTCCACGGATTGGTCGATAGTGGAATAATAGAGAATTATGGTGAAGGTAGTTCGATGTATCTTCCCCTGCCAAGCACTTAATTGTGATTTGCAGAGTAGTCATGTAGATGTAGAAGGCAGTCATTTAGAGGCATTTTTTTCTTGACTTCCGAATAGTATTTGACTCAGTACCACGCCTACGTATATCAATAAAAGTACGATCGTGTACGTTATCAATTTAAATTTGTGACTGAATTGAGGATTTCTCAGTAGGTCGGGGGCATCTTGGATGGAGAGTCATTGACGGAAGTAGAAGTGACTTCAAGTCCAGGAAAGTGAATTAAAGACACTTAACGTCATCATTATGTTAATGACTTTGCAGAAATATTGTTGTTGTTGTTGTGGTCATCAGTCCAGAGACTGGTTTGATGCAGCTCTCCATGTTACTCTATCCCGCGCAAGCTTTTCCATTTCCCAGTACCTACTACAACCTACATCCTTCTGAATCTGCTTAGTTTATTAATCTGCTTAGTTTCTTGGTCTCCCTCTACGATTTTTACCCTTCACGCTGCCCTCCAATACTAAATTGGTGATCCCTTGATGCCTCAGAACATGTCCTACCAACCACTCCCTTCTTCTAGTCAAGTTGTGCCACAAAATTCTCTTCTCCCCAATTCTATTTAGTACCTCCTCATTAGTTATGAGATATACCGATCTAATCTTCTGTAGCATCACAGTTCGAAAGCTTCTATTCTCTTCTTGTCTAAACTATTTATCATCCATGTTTCACTTCCACACATGGCTACACTCCATACAAATACTTCCAGAAAAGACTTCCTGGCACTTAAAACTACACTCGATGTCAACAAATTTCTCTTCTTCAGAAACGCTTTCCTTGCCATTGCCAGTCTACATTTTATATTCTCTCTACTTCGACCATCAACAGTTAGTTATTTTGCTCCCCAAAAATGTTCAAATAGCTCTGAGCACTATGGGTCATCAGTCCCGTAGACTTAGAACTACTTAAACCTAACTAACCTAGGGACATCACACATATCCATGCCCGAGGCAGGATTCGAACCTGCGACCTAGCAACAGCGCGGTTCCGGACTGAAGCGTCTAGACCCGGCCTTTTGCTCCCCAAGTACCAAAACTCATCTACTACTTTAAGTGTCTCATTTCCTAATCTAATTCCCTCTGCATCACCCGATTTAATTCGACTACATTCGATTACTCTCGTTTTGCTTTTGTTGATGTTCACCTTATATCCTTCTTTCAAAGACTGTCCATTCCGTTCAACTATTCTTCCAGGTCTTTTGCTGTCTCTGACAGAATTACAATGTCATCGGCAAACCTCAAAGTTTTTATTTCTTCTCCATGGATTTTAATTCCTACTCCGAATTTTTTTTTTGCTTCCTTTACTGCTTGCTCAATATACAGACTGAATAATATCAGGGATAGGCTAAATCCACAGAAATATTGATGGTAATTAAATACGTTTTGAAGGAGATGCAGTTATCTGTATTGGCGTTCTGCCTGGAAAACAGCACGAATAGTCAGTTAGACCTTGATAAGTTTTCAAAGTAGCGTGTTACAATATGTAAGCATATGAAATGCTCAGTCGTAGATAAAATCTATGGCAGAATTTGGTTCATTGATAGAAACTCTCACGCAACGAGCTCTAGAATATTGCTCAGTTGTTTAAGAACCATACCGAATAGCACTAACAGGGGATTTTGAACGTAAACGAAGACCAACACGAACGGTTATAGATTTCTTGCCTCACGGAGACTGTCATGGTGAAGCGTAACAAACTGAACTGCCAGATGGGTGAGGACATATGCTAACGGGTCTATGAAATTTCAAAGATCGGGCTTGCAGCTGGTCGTCGTTAAATACATCCTATGATGTTTCAGCTGGGCACCTGCCAGTCATCTTCAAGTGAGCAATCGAAGACAGTCCACAAAAGTCTACAGGAACCAATATTAAGTACAGACTAGAAATTCGCAACTCTCCCCAACATATCACCCCCGTAGTGATCGCGAGGACAAGATTAGATTAATCAGAGCGTCAACCGAGGCATCCTTTACGCGCTCCAAACGCGAAACTAACGGAGAACTTAACACTTAATACAATGGGAAGTACCCTCTGCCAAGCACTTCATACTGGTTTGCAGATCATGTATGTAAGATGTAAGGGCATTTCGCTAATGATGTACAAGCTGCTTCTGCCTTACGCTTTAACACCCTGTAGACAGCGTTGAAAATACGCTGTTCTCCTTACTGTGAAAGTTGGAGAAAATCTTTGTCCTGCAATCATTCATTGAATGGAATGGAAATAGCAGCAGTATTTAACTATTCCGAGGTAGCTTACATTGTGTAACTGCTGACGCGAAGCTAACAATGGGTGACTTCACAAAGGAACATACCTGTACTGCACCACTTATTCAAGATTTACTTTGAGAGAATATTTTAGCGTGTGGGGATCTTAGTGACATTCTTCGCAGCTAGCCAGTCATAACGAGGATGCTTTGGCTGATTTAAAACGACACACACTATATGGATAAGAGTGCAGTGCTATCGTGAGCCACAGCCTCCTAGATAAGAGGCGGGGGATCTGGAGCCTCAGTGCCCCGAGTTAAGCTCTGTTTGCTATCAGCCAAGATAAAGGAACGCAGAGCAGTTTCAGGAGCTAGAAATATGTTGGCACGTGTGCTCCGTTACAGAACGGTGACAGTTACGATTTCTGCATAACAAGTGACAATATCAGGAATTCGGTAAAACTTAAGATCTCCGACATCTCTGCGGCCGGAAAAAGATCCTGCAAGAACGGGACCAACGATGACTGACGAGAAACGTGACAAAAGTGCAACCCTTTCACAGATTGCTGCAGATCTCAATACTGCGCCACAAGTGTCAGCGTGCGCACCATTCAACGAAACATCATCCATATGAGCTTTCGGAGCCGAAGGTCCACTCGTGTACCCTTGTTGACTGCCTGAGCCCGTCAACACCGACATTGGACAACTTATGACTGGAAACATGTTTGCTGGTCGGACGAGTCTCGTTTCAAATTGTATCGAGTAGATGGACGTGTACGGGTATGTAGACAACCCCATGAAACCATAGACCCTGCATGTCGGCAGGGGACTGTTCAAGCTGGTGGAGGCTCTGTAATGGTGTGGGGCATGTGCAGTTGGAGTGATATAGAACTCCTGATACGTCAAAATACGACTATGTTAGGTGACATGTACGGAAGCATCCATCCTGTCTGATCACTGCATCCATTCATGTCCATTTTGCATTCCAACGGACTTGGTCAATTCCAGCAGGACAATGCGACACTCCACGCGTTCAGAATTGCTACAGAGAGGGTTGCTACAGAGTGGCCCCAGGAACACTCTTCTAAGTTTAAACACTTCCGCAGGCCATCAAACTCCCCAGACATGAATATTATTGAGCATATCTAGTATGCCTCGCAATGTGCTGTTTCTGAAGAGATCTCCATCCCCTCGTACTCTTACGGATTTATGGACACCCCTGCAGGATTCATGGTGTCAGTTCCCTCCAGCCTACTTCAGACATTAGTCGAGTCCATGACAAGTCATGCTGCGGCTCTTCTGCGTGCTCGCGGCGGCCCTACACGATATCAGGCAGGTGTACCAGTTTCTTTGGCTCTTTAGTGTATGAAGACAGTATCTCTCTCTCTTTTCTTCATTCCTGTACGGACAAAAAAACGGTCACAGAGGAATAAATGGCCTCTGGCTGGGATTACATGGCAGAATTAGTGCTAATGTCCACTCTTCAAAAATAATGTAAATACTTTACTTTAGTGTTGTTGCCAGTTTGAGTTTTACAGGATTCTGTTGCAGGAATTGGTTCAAGGAACAGACAATTTCGTTGGGAATTTTCCTGCCAGTTAAGTTCACGCATAAATACATGACACATAAATACATGATTATCTGACATGCGGTGAAATCCTAAAACATACTGTCATGATTGCCTTGAATAAAACATGGGGAAATATTTTTCTCGTATAGTCAGATCCCACACATTTTGAAGTCACGTACACTACTGCTCTATCTTGTATAAGAATGTGACATTCCCTCATGTCCTGATAGCATCTCTTGGCAGTGATTTGTGAAGCTTCTGACTACTACCTTTTTCTCACACGGAATTTCTAGCTTTAGTCTCTCACAGTCAGCGCATATATCTGTTATTGCACGGGCTAAATGAATGTTAAACTATTTGTTGTAAATAATCATGTTCATAGGAACAAACTGAATTTTTAAAACAATGTTATAGGCTTTAGTCGTTAGTGAAATACATTTGAATGAGGTTCCGGCGATTCTTCCAGCCCCTGTCTCTTTCTTGTTGGCAGAAACTGATGTCAAGCCTGAAAGGTATGTGTCCTTGTTACTCATGGTGTTAAATTGTGTAATAAGGAAGTTCTTTGAGGCTCCGCATGTACCTAAAACGAAAGATCAGACATACTGTCACAGACGTCTACGGGAACTGAAGTTGTGTTAACGCGAAATGATTAACCTGATTAAAATTTGGCCTCATAAAATTTAGTTAAATGATAATAAAATAGTTGTTCTAATAAACCCTAATCTTATGTGCAGTCTTCGCCTGGAGTTCTCTCTAACATAGCTTTCACAAACGAGTTTACATAAGGCCGGTCTGAAATTCTCTTTCGTTTAAGGCGGTTGTTCTTGCATGACTTCGGATTTGATTTTCGCTTTGGAACTGGTTCGACTTCCGTATAACTATTACAGGAATCCACACTCATACTTCCTTATAAAGTAATCAGAACTTTATTACCCGGACACCAACCGCATGTCAACAATACACTTGCAATTAGTGTTACAGCTTAGTTTCCCAGCCACACAGCAACGGTGCGCTAACAAACATAAAACTGAATATACGCTATCTTGAAACTCAACCACATGAAATTAATCACCTCTACTGACAATCAGAGGAGCATAGTCCATGGACATTTGCATTCAAAAATGGTTCAAATGGCTCTGAGCACTATGGGACTCAACTTCGAAGGTCATCAGTCCCCTAGAACTTAGAACTACTTCAACCTAACTAACCTAAGGACATCACACACATCCATGCCCGAGGCAGGATTCGAACCTGCGACCGTAGCGGTAGCGCGGTTCCAGACTGTGGCGCCTAGAACCGCTCGGCCACACCGGCCGGCGACATGTGCATTTATGAACATCTTTGTTACTATAAAACACGCCTTCTTTGACAATTTTGTGCTGTTTTGACTGTCAATGGTTTGCGTAGTGTGGGATGAATACACTGATACCAATAGCTCGTATAGTGCCAAAAGGTGGACGTGTGCTTTTTTGGAATCAGTGGCTTCGTTTTTTTACAGATGATTTATTTTTAGCTTCTGGCATACATACTTTTTATGAATCACAAACTTCAGTTTTTAATATGCCGTTGGCTGCCTAAGCATTATCTTCGAAAAAAGGGGCAACTGGCTCTGAGCACTATGGGGCTTAACATCTGTGGTCATCAGTCCCCTAGAACTTAGAACTACTTAAACCTAACTAACCTCAGGACATCACACACATCCATGCCCGAGGCAGGATTCGAACCTGCGACCGTAGTAGTCGCGCGGTTCCGGACTGAGCGCCTGAACCGCTAGACCACCGCGGCCGGCCATTATCTTCGAATCAGAGAAATAACGGCGTAACTGTTTGCACAAAAAGGGGATAAATTTTATTATTTCACTGGTGAAAACTGATTCGTATCTTATTGTTCTGAATTACTGATGCCGCGTGGCTATATATTAATTACCACATTCAAAATGTGGTAAAAATATAACTTTCGGATCAGAGTGTAACTACTTGCTGGCAGTAAAAGAGGGTTTACTGCTAGATTGGTCAGATTTCTTTTATTTGCGCCCTCATTAATATTTATTATCAATTCATCCCCTTTAAACTTACATGCAAAATTAACAGACGTTGATGTTGGACTGCTGTTCATTTTATTCTTCAGATTTATTACCCTGCTTGGCGTGGTGCTGAGTCATAAAAAATGCCTTGATATTCCACTAATTCTCTAGCACTCTCCAACCTACGCTATCTACCCAACAGCAGTTTAAAAGAGATTGGAGCTAATCCTACACGGCTCCACCGCTTTCACACTTCCACAGAAAAGAGAGGTTTTCCCTCATCAGACAGTGGCTTCTAATGTGTGTTCTACTCTCTCAGTCTCCTTTAGTGTATGTGTCCTAGGTTTCAGCCGGAGGCTTTCCATCTTGTCCTGTTCTCAGCATCTTCCTTTATCTGTCTGTAAGGTGCCTTTTCTAACGTCATCTATCATTCCAATGCTCTTCCTACCTCTTCTTCTCACTCCTTCCAGTTTTCCCTCTAAAATTCTTTGTTGCAAAAAATTACTATGCAGTACATGCCTCAGCCAATATTCTTTTCCTCTTTCTGACGACTTCCAATAATCTTCTTTCTTCTCCTGTATTCTTCATTACTTCTTCGTCCTTAAGTCTTCCATTACCCCTTTCAAAATGGTCTTCAAATTTGGCGGCCAGCGCAAATTATTTTTCCTTGTAGGCGTTGACGTCTGGCAGGATGTGTAGTCCATGTTGTTGTTCTCGCTAGATACCTCTGTCTTCGCCTCAGCTCTCTCAGTCGGCGTAGTACATATGCAACATGGCATTATTAACATTACAATCTCAATTAATATGTATTACAATACACAGTTTTGTTATTTACGCAACTCTTACCAGAAAAATGTCTTTAATTATTGGCTTGATACTTTCTAGGATGGAAACGCAGGAAAAAATAGCCACTGAGTTCCGTAGCCGAAAGTGGTGTCTCACAGTACTACTGCTATTCATTCCGTTTCCTGTTTCACTCGCTACTCTCGAACGAGGCTAAGGAAAAACAACTATCCACGTGCTGTACTTCCGATTTTTGTTGCCTTGTCTTCGCTGCCTCTACGTGATATGTATGATGGAGGCAATAGGATCAAATGGTTCAAATGTCTCTGAGCACTATGGGACTTGACATCTGTGGTCATCAGTCCCCTAGAACTTAGAACTACTTATACCTAACTAACCTAAGGACATCACTCACATCCATGCCCGAGGCAGGATTCGAACCTGCGACCGGAGAGGTGCAATAGGATCATTCTGCGCTGTCACAAATGCCGGTTAAACATTTCGCAATAGTGTTTAACGTATTTTCCCCTCCAGGGATTCCCCTTTGAATTCATTGCGTATTCCCGTAATATATGTATCGAACCTACCAGTGACCAATGTAGGAACACGCCTCTGAATTGCATCGATGTCCTCCCAATAATCCGACCTGGTGGGTATCCAAGATAGTCGAGCAGCACTCAAGAATGGATCGCACAAATATTCTGTATGTGGCCTCTTTTATAGGTGAACTAAATTTTTTTTATAGTTCACCCAGTAAACCGAAATCGAACATTCACTTTTCCTACAGCCGACCTTAATTGCTCGTTCCATTTCATGTCGGTTTGCTATGTTATGCCTTGATATTTGATCGATGTGACTGCGTTGAAGTAGCACCCCGCTAGTACCGAATTCAAACGTTATAGGATTGCTTTTCCTACTCATCTGCGCTAATTTTCATTTTTCCTCATCCAGAGCAAGCTGCCGTTCATCACACCAAACAGAAGTCCTCTTCAAATCATCCTATAGCCTCCAAAAATCAGTTTGCCCCCTGCACTACAGTATCATCGGTAAAAAGTGTCAAATTCTTGCTCACCTTAGTGTTCCGCCGGTAAAGATCAAAATGTCAACGTGATGTTAAAGTTACAAATATGTTTTCATTTCGTTGTCGTGCGAAGCTGCGACCAAAGTTTTCCCTCATTATTCAACAGCGTCATATTTTATTTCTGAAGGTATCACAGTTAAAGCGGCGTTGAATCACGGAAAAAGTAATAATCGCACTTCACCAAGAGAACCGTCATTGTTTGTTAACATTTCTGAATCTATGCTTTCAAGGTCATAAATGGCAGAACGCAGAAGAGTTTGTGCAAACAGTATACGAGATTCGGGTTTAGCAAACCTTTGTGAACAAACACTGTGTTTTCGTATCGACTGTCATTTCGTATGCTATGTTTGAGTGGCTTTAATCTCTGCAGACTAGTAATATATCGATAGTTTGTTCCAAACGAAGAACGAAACGTTGTTATTATGTTATGGCTTCTCAGATTGCAGGTTTTGTACGATGAACGTTGTGCTTAGTTGCTCCTAATGAACTGGATAAACAAAACATGAAGAAATCTTTATTACTAAACGGCTAACCCGGTGCACGGTGCACAAACTCAGTTGCAGGTTGCCTGTCTAACGGTTTCCAGGGGCAACAAAAATTTGATTTTCAGTATTATTGACCGAATATAAACATTTAAATTACTCTGACCACACTCATCCAACGTTTGAAAATGAGAGCACTTAGGCACTTCCTGAAACTTTAAACAAACTTTCTCTAAACTTTTACTCACTTACATGTTAAAAGTCAGATATTTGACACTTTAAGTCAATTGTAATGTAATCAGACGTTTGAAGCTGTTTCGTACGTAGGAGCTCGGTTTTTTAAATAATTGTGGTGAGGTTTACTGGTAAAATACGAATCTAGAAACCGTCCAATCCGCTTTTTTATTATTTTGTTGTAACCTGTTTTCAGTAAGTTATTTTTAACATCTATTTGTGCTGGATGTATTTTATCCCGCATGAGTTAAGATGGGCAGCCTTGTTGCAGTTTAGTTACAGTTTGTCTAGTTCACACAGCTGAGTAATGCGTAATATAATCGTCATAATTTCTCAACGGCTTGCGTTGGAACGTTCAAACTGCACGGTTGGCCGCATGGCATTATAGGAATTAGTATGCACATGCGGGTTTGGTTTAGCGATGAAGCTTACTTTCATTTGGATGGGTTCGTAAATAAGCAAAATTGGTGCATTTGGGGTACTGAGAATCCGCATTTCGCGATCGAGAAGTATTTTCGCCCTCAACGGGTGACTGTCTGGTGTGTAATGTCCAGTCATGGAATAATCGGTGCGATAATTCTCGATGGTACGACGACTGCCGAAAGGTACGTGAATGTTTTGGAAGACGATTTCGCCCCCTTTTTTCCAAAGTGACCTCGATTTCGACAAGAAGTGGTTCATACCATACGGAACTCGACCTCATCGAAGCAAGAGAGTGTTTGATGTTATGGAGGACTACTTTTGGGGATCTCATTCTGGTTCTGGGGTGTCAGAGGCCGCTGGCATGGACCTCGATTGGCCGCCATATTATCCGGATCTGAACATATGTTTCTCCTTTTTGTGGGGCTATATTAAAGACAATGTTTACAGCAATAACCCCAAAACCATTGTTGAGCTGAAAACAGCCGTTCAGGAGATCATCGACAGCATCTATGTTTCGACACTGTCCTCTTTCGAGACCCAAAAGGAGATATAAAAATCATTTTCAGAGGTAGCTTGCTGACTGAATTGAACATACGTAGTAGTCATCATCCATTGGTTTAATTCTCCGACAGTTGCCGTATTTACAGGTTAAACTATGGGAGTTCTGGCCCCTCTGTTAAGTACAAAACTAATCTTTTTCCTTTAATAATATTTTGGCACATAACTATTAGAACGTAAGTTAGGCCTAAAAGCTTTTGTGTCTGTTGTGGTTGAGACCTTACTTTCTAGACTGTTAGATTTTGTACTACCGCACTTTCTACTTTGTTATATCGGGAACAAAATTGTGTTTTTTGTAATAGTTTGGCTAATTAGCAGATCACTTGATCTTTAAACGTTAGTCCCACAAAAGTAATTCACGACTCTATTTTGTGATTACTCACAGTGTTTTGTTAAATTCTATTTTTTGCTTGCGAGAGTTGTTAATAAAAACATGAATCGTGTTTCTGTTCATGTTTCTGCAGTGGATGAGCATCCATATGAAGACAGAAACCACAAGAAAAATAATTGTTGCTAGTTAAGCTGTGTTTATGTTTTACAAACCCGAATGAAAGTACCCTTCGCTGCGTGCACAATGGTGCTGAAACATGTTTGAGCCATGAAGAGGATAGTTGTATGCATAATGGGCGGACATCAGTAATCAGAAGTAAGTAGCACCGTTTGCCACGTCGTTGCTCTATACTTAACTCTATTTAGCGAGGGATTGGGCCAAAACTCCAGTCCGAGCCAGAAAAATAATTACCAGGTTGCCGTCGGGTGAGCTGATTTACATGGGTGCAGGCTGCGTGCTAGGAGGGATTGCAAGCGGTCACGCAGCCACCGGCACGCGAGGCGGGCATTCCTGGCATTGCATGCCTTCCGCAGGAGGCACGTGGACTGGGCACTGGGCAGGCTGGGGTGGCAGCTGTACAGTGTGGTGTGGGGAGAGCTTCTGCTTTCAAAACTGTAGAAGGTGTACTGACGAGCGAATGGTGGGGGAGGGGTGTTACCGCTGGAGAACGCCACAGCTGCGGTGCAAGCACACGAAGAATTTATATCCCTTCTAATAGGGATGGGCTAAACTGTGACTTTTCGATATCAGTGGGATTTGTGAATGTTACTTTTGTGTTACTGTTATGTTTAGTTACCATATGCCAAAGTTTAAAATCACATTTTACTAATTCACAATCTTGAAGCCCTCCGCACTCCACCAATATTAAAATGCCATTTGTCACTGTTGACGTTGCACTTTGATTAGTCACAAGTGAAAACTAACTGTCACTGGTAAGTATACCATCTGCTCACTGGTATATCTAGAAAGGTGAACGGTGTCAGTGCAACGGAAGTTATATTTTCTCGGCTGTAAAGTGTGCAAACTGGGTAGGTTGGTTGGTTGGCTGATTTGGTTAAGGGGACCAAACAGCGGGCCATCGGTCCCATCGGATTAGAGAAGGATGGGGAAGGAAATCGGCCGTGCCCTGTTCAAAGGAACCATCCCGGCATTTGCCTGAAGCGATTTAGGGAAATGACGGAAAACCTAAACGAGGACGGCCGGAGCGGATTTGAACCGTCGTCCACCCGAATGCGAGTTCATTGTTCTAATCACCTCGCTCGGTGCGAACTGAAGATTTCAACAGTGTTTCATGAATTCTTTTTAAAATTCAGTCTTGATCGCACCACGTGGCTCAGTGGTTAGCACACTGGACTCGCATTCGGGAGGACGACGGTTCAATTCCGTCTCCGGCCATCCTGATTTAGGTTTTCCGTGATTTCCCTAAATCGTTTCAGGCAAATGGCGGGATGGTTCCTTTGAAAGGGCACGGCCGATTTCCTTCCCCATCCTTCCGTAACCCGAGCTTGCGCTCCGTCTCTAATGACCTCGTTGTCGACGGGACGTTAAACACTAACCACCACCACCACCGCACCACGTATGCTACAAGAACATAAGTAACCGGTTTCGGTCATATCACATGACCATCATCAGACCCATGGCATCCTTCGAAGATGGTAGGTGGAGCACTCTTCTCAGCTGCTATGATGTCAGTTGACATCGCATGTTCTTGTAGCATATGTGGTGCGATCAAGACTGAATTTTAAAAAGAAAAGTTTTTAAAATTTTTTGATCGCTGTTCCAAAAATGTTTATATAAAAATGTTTCATGAGGCCATCATGCGATTTCCAAGGGATGATAAATAATTGTGGAATACACTGTCAGTGAGTAATGAAAATTCATTCTCCCCTTGTAATTGCCGCCTCATACCCCCAAGTTTGATTTCCTGTAGTTGTTGATAAAGAGTTGGTTATGTGTTTTAAGTTTGATGGTATGCAAGTGAAAATAGTAAGAAATACGGATCTTCCAGTTAAAAGTTCACAACGGGAATGGTTTAAGTCCAATATTTAGTTTTTATGTTGAGAAGTTTGTTAAGTGAGTTTAAATATGGCGCGAACTTATAACATTAGTCTGTGCGATAGGTCTGTCTGTTACCGCAGGCTTTATTTGGCAATCACATTCGTCGGCTTCACCAACTCTCAACCGAATTATCAACTTTCAGTCTAACCTAGACCTAGGGCTACGCTACCCAACCGAGATTTTTTTTATTCTTAGTCAAACATATAAGTCAGTGCAGATTAGCTTATTGATTCATTTTTTCAATCACAGGTAGGCTATACAACAATGGCATGAGAGACAAGGTTCTTAGAAAGAGTTACTAACTTCGACCTTCTTAGAAAGAATTACGAACTTCGGCCAGCGCAGTCACAGGGCTTTGAATTGTTAAATGCTACTTTAGTTCCTACATGTGACAGTTAGTTGTGACTGAAATCGCTACCAGATACTATAAAGTTATTATAATGAAAACTGCGACATCTCAGTCGCTGTGAATTGTAACAATTACGGGATTTCTTAGTTCATCCCTACCTTCTAGATGGGTAGAAACTAGAACTTCAAGTAATAGAGTGCTCAGTTCTTAAAACTAAAAGGAATTGAATTTACATCCTAAAATTGCAGCAAGTACAGAAGCCCGGCTATTTTTTTCAGTAATTCACTCGCATATTCCGTATCTTTATGGAATTAAAAGAAAGACGTGAACCTTACTGATGCCCAGTATATTGTGTAGTGTTATAAGCAAGGATGAAATCCTACCACATTAGAACATGTGTCTGGCGAAAGATAATTCATAATTTGTCTGTGTCGGTGCAACTATAATCAGCCTTCATTGCTGACGGTGTTTCAAAAATTAAAACTACTGATGAAGCCAGTGCGCCTTTCATATTCAGAATTATGCTTTTTCATTGCGATTAGGCTAGATTCAGCATCAAAATTGTGAACTGCAGTATCAGTGATACGTAGCAAATTTCAGAAAATTTTCTGTAATCTCACCCAAGAAACTGAAGATAATACCAAAAGGATTCCTAGACAAGTTGAAGATAATATTCGAATAATATGTATGGAAACAGGGTGCAGTTAATGAACTTTAAATTCACCTATGTATGTGTGTAGGAAGATGAATAAAGCCTCGGAACACACAGGGATGAGATGATCTCATGCATTTCAGTTCCCTGTAGAATATTATAAGGAACTCTGTTTCTCTACGAATATTTCCAGAATGTTCTATTCACGTACGAGCTACAAATCTTATTCCAGTCGGGTATTGGTAGTTACTATCGTTCCGATCCGCAGTGAGGTACTCAGGAAGCGCATCTGTACAACGGAGGAGCCGAAACCGTGATCGCCGCTACACTAGTCGCTGATGTCACCCAAGACCACGGACATTCGCCAAGCTGAGGGCTTACTGCACTCAGCAGACAGCAATCCAACCACCGTGACAATGCCCTATAACGTTTTCTCTTATTCTCGGGGCGTCCACAAAGGTTGTTGCAGAGTCCCAGACCACTAGTCATTAAACAACGTTATTTTCATCAAGCTATGTTTTCAAACTTTTACCTTGGTGCATTCTCATAAGCATTTTTGAAATATTCATGAAACTTGTGTGCGTAATTCTATGTATCTGTTGTTGCAAATATAATACGAAAGGCGTTCAATAAGTGACCCAAAACAAATGTTTCTTCTGAAAGCAGGTTGGTTTCATTGAGGATTACAGTACTTCACATTATTCTCCACTCTTTCGGCCATAAAACCGTATTTTTCAACACAATCCCCGTTCAATGACACGGCGTTACACCAACTTAATGGGAAGGCCTGTGTGCCCGCATGCCGACTTTGGAGACAGCGTCTTGCTACATCAATAACCTCTAAATCATCCACACACTGATTCCCCCTAAGTGCATCATTCGTTAGTCCAACAGATGGAGGTCAGAAGGTGCGAGATCTGGGCTGTAGGTTGAGGAAGAACAGTCCAGTGAAGTTTTGTGAGCTGCTCTTGGGTGTGCAGACTTGTGTGAGGTCTTGCGTTGTCTTAGAGGAGGATAAGTTGAGCAGCGAGGTGTTTCATTGTGATCCTTCGATCACCTCGAATGAGAGTGTCCACACGTTCCACCGTTGCGGGAATCAGCTGTGTGCGGCCGGCCGGCACGCGGAATGGGGTAGTTTGAACGACCTTGTTGCGATGGTGGCAGATGCCTCGCCCAACGACCCACCGTGTTTTTGTTTACGGCCAGCTCTCTGTAGACATTCTGCAAGCGCCTCTGAATATTTATGATGCTTTGGTTTCCCGACAAAAGAGACTCAACGACAGCTGTCTGCTTGGATCGCACCTCGGTTACAGACTCCATTTTGAAGGCTACGTATAGCGCCCCATCTGTCGGACGTTCATGAAAGTATAGGGGCTGAAGCGGGAGTATTCCAGTCTTGTCCCACAACAAATTCCGCATTTTTTCAACCGAAACTGGCTTAGAAAAAAATGTTGTTTCACTTATCTAACGCCCTTCGTACATTATAAAGAGCAAACTGAGAAAATGAAAAGTGCATCGACATTTATTCAGATATGAAAAAATGTAGATTAAAATGATATGTTTTTAATTACATGCTGAATAAGAAATTTTTACTTTCTGGACCGTAGTTTACGTTATACAATTGAAACATGATGGCTAGGTTTTTGTTGTGATAACAAGCGTCTTCAGATCGTGCAAATCGTAAAACGAGTTGAATGTGCATTGGAAAACATCATCGTTAGCAATAGTCATGCAATTAATGCATTGGTATTATGGGCTAACAAGACTAGGACAATGCTGTTGAAAACAACATCGAGAGTGAGCCAGGCTGCAAACAATCATCTCGCAATATGCAGGTAAAAAATGGTTCAAATGGCTCTGAGCACTATGGGACTTAACATCTGAGGTCATCAGTCCCCTAGACTTAAAACTTCTTGAACCTAACTAACCTAAGGACATCACATCCATGCTCGAGGCAGGATTCGAACCTTCGACCGTAGCAGCAGCGCGGTTCCGGACTGAAGCGCCTAGAACCGACCGGTTGCATGAGTAAAAACTGCATTTTCTTCCTTATTACCTGCATCTTACGAGATTGTGGTTTACAACCTGGCTCGCTCTCGATGATGCTTTTAACAACATACTCTCTTACTCCTGTTGGCCAATAACACGAATGCGTATCACTGCATGTCTGTTGCTAACGATGATGTTTTTCAATGCGCATTCAACTCTTCTTACGATTTGAATGATCTGAGCATGGTTGCTGTACGCAACTGAAACTAGTCATCATGTGTTAATTGTACAAAAAATGTTATTTGACAAATTACGTTATGACGCCGTCTCCTTCCTCACAATGTCAGTTTTCATCATATTAACTATAAACACTGATTTTCAAAACTTACGGGCGGAAGTAACTTTCGCGTGACGAGCCACTGCTAAGTAAGACAGCTCGATGAAACTTGGACCATACACAGATAGAACTGCTGCACTGTAGAGCAGAAGGTAACTGAAAAAAATACACAATGAGACAAACAGAAGAGACACTCTTCATTCAAAGGCAACAATTACACTGAAGTCACAGTGATCATGATGGTCCCCTGGGTATTGTAAACGGGGGGGAAGGCTTCGCAACAGGACGTGTGACCACCATGGGCGGCACTATATTCCGAGCAGCGTGCCCCCCTGGTGGCCTCAAGGTCAGTACGGAGTTCCTGCACCAGCGCGGTGGCGTGAAAGAAGCAATATGCTGGTTGACTCTTCTAGGAACGTACGCTTTCGGAATTTTGACAGCAAATGACACCAAGAGACACATCGCTTCTCTTGGAACGCCTGCCACTGGAGGTTGGTGTGTATCACTGTGACACTTTCGTGTCCACTAAATGAAACTGTGACGGAACGCGCTCCTATTCTCTGGATCTTCTCTATCTCCTCTTAAGAATCCTGTTTGGTAACTGTAAAAGTGAAATATCATTTTAAAAAATCTAGAAGTAAACGGGAGATTGTGCTAGAGTGGACTGATGAAATTGATTGGCTGTGCAAATGGCTAACAGCAGTAGCAAAATTAAGAAGTAAAGGCGGTATTTTTTGTGTCATAGGGCCGGCCGGGGTGGCCGAGCGGTTCTAGGCGCTTCAGTCTGGAACCGCGCGACCGCATTTAATAAATGCAATAGAATTGTTGTGGTGAATACTCACTCTAATGTAGCGTTTGTACCCAGTGCACAACTGACTTATAAAGCGAACCACAGGAGGCAACATAGCAAAGTGTATTAAGGATTTTTTTTTCAACTAAATTATGACAAAAGTAATAAATTTCCTACCTAAGGTGTTATTCAAATACAAGAACGCTCGTACCAAGTCTCACAGACTGCATGACTCGTGCTTTAAAAGGCGAGCTGGGAAAGGTCTGTTATACCATCATTGTGGGCAACCAATTCCTTATCCTTGTGACTTAACTACGTAAGTAAATTTCAGAATCAGCTTGTCTCCCATACTTTTACTTTCCAAAGAACGTCAACAAGAAACTCGTTTTGGTCAGTGGATGGATCACTAAACAAGCAGCAGCGACACCATCGTTAAATTCGGTAATGACGCCCCATAATATCTCGTCCAAAGTGAACGGTTCCTGCCGGCCAGCTAGCCTTTTAGCACAGCAAGTCCGTGGATAGTGGAGAGTGGCGGCAGGCTTTGTTCACTAATGCCCTCCAGGCAGCCAAAGCACGAGGCAAGCGTTCATGTCAGACGGCGCCTAGTCTAGCGTCGATACGTTTTGCGTGATATTTTGCCACATCATGTATATTTTGTTTGTAACTGCTTCTGCACTTCATGTAGTAGATCTTTGTCTGTTACGATGCTCACTTGTTCCTCAACCTTACCCAACTTCTTGGCCACAATGGATTATACTCGTAGTTACTTCGTGAGATAATATCTCAAAGTTGATTCACTCGAGACGTTCACTCCAGTTTCTTCTCGTATTTTTGTTTCTTACCAGTCTGCTCTGCTAAAACTGTTCAAGCCCTAAGAAATGTCCTGATAGCCGCCTGGCTCTTATTTTCTTCTTATTTCTAAGTTACTTATATCTCACTTCTGCTGACTGGAGTGAGGTCGACCATTACCTTAGGAAACTCAACCGCGCTGCTTTCCGTGTCTTTTTTTTAATACCTGTTTATTGTCGTTTTGCTACCTGCATGTGTGTGTGTGTGTGTGTGTGTGTGTGTGTGTGTGTGTGAATTTCTGAGAGACCAAACTGCTGAGGTCATCGGTCCCATGACTTACACCCTGCTTAAACTAACTTATGCTAAGAACAACACACACACACACACACACACACACACACACACACACACACACACACACACACACACACCAATGCCCGAGGGAGGACTCGAACCTGCGGCGGGAGGGCCCGCGCAGTTCGTGACATGACGCCGCTAACCACGCGGCCACTACGCGCGGCGCTGCTTTCGTGTCTATATCATTGTCATACTTAACGCCGAAAATCATTGCGAGCCCCACAGCTATATTTCTGCTTCTGATTCATTTATGCATGTCTAAAGGAGCCTAAGCCACATCGGGAATAGTGCATTCTATTCACTCATTCTACCCCTTTTCCGACAGGACTAGCCTTGCACTGTAAGACAAAATCGGAAAAAAATGCGCACTACGAAGGAATAATCCGAATGGGATGGAATTCGGTAGATGTGATGTATATATACAAACAAACCAATGTTTATAGTTTCAGAAAAACTGGGAGATTTATTCAAGAGAAAGAGCTTCACAATTTGAGCACTTCAATAACGCGTTGGTCAACCTATGGCCGTTAGGCAGGCAGTTGGATGTCCTGCTGAGGGATATCGTATAAAATTTTGTCCAGCTGGCACGGTAGACATTTGGAGGGCCCTGCCCATAATGCTCCAAACGTTCTCAGGAGGGAGATCCGGCGACCCTGCTGGCCAAGATAGGGTTTGGCAAGCACGAAGACAAGCAGTAGAATCTCTCGCCGTGTGCTACCGGCCATTACCTGCTAAAATGTAAGCCGAGGATGGGCTGCCATGAAAAGCAGCAAAATGGGGCGCAGAATATCGTCGAGGTGCCGCTGTGCTGCTAGTGTGCCGCGGATCACAGCCAAAGAGGTCCTGCTATGAAATGAAATGACAGCCCAGACCATCACTGCTGGTAGTCGGGTCGTCCGGCGGGCAAGAGGGAGGTTGGTATCTTCCACTGCCGGGACGTCTCCAAATACGTCATCCGCCCGGAACCTCACTGACTGGCGTAGAATTAATTCCCTTCTGTGATGAGTCCCGCTTCGAACCGAGGACCGATGACCAACGGCGTCGCTTCTTTGTGACAAATTTGGGCATGTTCTACTTAGTTCAGGAGGTAAATATTTCATACTGTTCCAAGCAGAGGAGAGTATCTATCAATAACATGTGTCGTATTTCTGTTGCACATCAGTTTGGAAAAACTTAAAAAATGCCTTTTTTGCTCATATATTTGTGGTAACATTGTCAAATAACACACGAAATGTGCCTTGACATTTCTTTGCTAATAATCATTTCACGATGACTTCCTACATATTTTCTTTTCACATCGTATTTATTTACTTTCGAGTCTGCTCATCTGACAGCCAGTCTCAGACCGTACGCGCCACTGCAGTGCAGCAGATTTTCGACGCAGCCAAGCGAGCTTCAGTGCGAAACTGAACTGCAAGTTTGGGGACCTTCTGCAGCGTGTTTGTTAAAAGAGTACGCATAAGGTGGGACTACTCATTATACAGTCTGTAGTGCACGGGAGTCTACCGGTGAAGCACATGCCTGGAAACAGACATGTCGAGGGATCGATGTGAAGTGCCACCGCCACTGAGCCAGACGAAAGTAAATCTCGTATATTAAGTGTTCTTTCACTTCCACTCGTGCATGGAGCAAACAAACACTTCTCATCACGTCGACGCCCAGTGTTGACGGAAAACGTCGGTTTGTTTCCCGTTACAAACAAAATTATTTTTAAAGCGGAATTTGACTTGCCCGTTCGATAGGGTGGTCCCAGATTAGTCTAGCACGACATTTCTTTTACCCATACGTGTTACCAGGGACAGTAAAACACGAAGAATAACCAGGACGCCATCAGCGACAGCGCTCCCCTGACCCGCGCTGACTGCAGCGGTCGTGCGGTACCAGACTGTAGCGCCTAGAACCGCTCGACCACTTCGGCCGGCTGACTGCAGCCGCCAAGTATGCCGCGCTACTGGATTGCTGTTTATTCTTTGTGTTTCACTATTCGTCTTAATACGTATTGATAAAACGATTATCGCACTACACTAATTTCGGAGCGCTCTATCAAATGGGCACAAAAAATTACAATTTAAAAATAATTCTATTTGTAATGTGACCAAACCAACGCTTTCTGTTGACAACCGGCGTCACATGAACGATGTAACGAGCAGTAATTGTTTGGGCTGAATCTAGCTATCCAATGCAAAAACGAAATTGCAGATATCTGACGAAACATCAGAGAAAATGCACCTGATGACTCTTCGGAGAAACACCCGGTATAATTCCTCAGCATCACCTCATTTAATTCAAGTGTTTTCCATTATCCTTGTTTTACTTTTGTAAATATTCATTGGCTAATCTCTTTTCAACAAACTGTCCATTGCACTCGACTCGCCGGCCGCTATGACCGAGCGGTTGTAGGCGCTTCAGTCTGGAACCGCGACCGCTGCGGTCGCAGGTTCGAATCCTACCTCGGGCATGGATGTGCGTGATGTTTTATGTTAGTTAGGTTTCAGTAGTTCTAAGTTTTAGGGGACTGATTTGACCTCAGATGTTAAGTCCCATAGTGCTCAGAGCCATTTGAGCACTCGACTCAGGTTGCCTGTGTTATGTATCTTGGAATATTTTTGTCACGATTAGCTCTACCAGGCATCTCACCAGTTCTGAGGGAATGTTGTCTACTCCAGGCGTCGTATTCGATATAGGCACTTTAAGTCCTTTGTCAAATTCTTCCCTCAGCATCATATTTCTCGTCTCATCTTCATCTAGTTACAGTTTAACTTCAATAACAGTGTCTTTCAGTTCGTTTACTTTATATAGCGCTTTTATGTAGACGTTTCGAAGCGTTCCTTCCTTCCGTACCCCTGAGTTGAACTTCCATGGCGTCGCGTGAATTCACACTCACGGTCGCGGTGATAATCGACTCACTTGTCGATGTGAGGCGTACTACACGACGTACTCCTCCGCAGATTAATCGGAAACGTTTATGGGCGGACGCAGGTTATCTCTTTTCACTGCCACACTATCCAGTGAACTTACACGATCCAGTCGCAATCGTCTGTAAAATGTTGCTCCTTGGCAGGACTTTGGGAATTTGCCTGCCATGTGTGTCGGAAACATGAGCCGTCCTGGCATAGTCACTCCATCTTGAACCGGCCTCTTATGTCCAAGCCATTATCGAGTTAGGACGATTATAATTGGAGTAACGAACGATGGCGGTCGAGTTTAGGCTTCTGCACACCTACGTTACCCACGTTCCGACAGCCAATGAGCATTCAGTAGTGCTCTGAATGCCGTAACTAATGCGAACATTAAACGTGCTCGTAGCGAGTTCTTTAGTGAATTTATGTTTCATTTGTTGCTAGTTGTCATTGCTGATGGTGATGGTAAGTGATAAATTCTACATAAGCGAGCGAGAGATATAGTTTGCAGGATACACATTTCCTTCAAGTGGAAAGCACGCGCATGCGCGTACCGCAACTGTCGCTTGCAATCGTCAATAGTGCCATTCCCGTCCGTGCCTCGAACCGCCATCGTTCACGGATCGGACTAAAGTTAAAGATCGGCCCATCAGCTACAGGCCGAAAAGAGCCTCCTTCCCCTCAGCCAAGGGAAGAGCACACAGGCACAGCCAGGAAATGAGTTGTTGCAGGTTTTATTTCCTTTTGCCTAATACATTACCTACAATTTTATATTTTTTTCCTTTCAACATTTAAGTTCTGTATTTCTTGTTTCATTCAGGGGATTTCTGATGAGCGTTGTTGTTTCGTCTGTTTGATCCCCTGCTGCCTTCATTATTTTTTTTCCTAAAACCATTAATTCATCATCTGTTCTTTTCTCCTTGTAACACCTTGAGCTATTCCTATTTCATTCAATGCTCCCCCTGAAATTCACAACAACCTCTGGGTCTTCTATTTATTGACAATCCATTGCCTTAATTTCCTACTTTTATGTAATTTATCCAGTTTTAATCTGCAGTTCGTCATTTTTTGTTCTTATTTGTCCATTGCAGTTTGAGAGCTGATTTCTAAATCTTCGTGTGACAATTACATAACGTATCTGAAACATCCTGGTGTTTCCCCAAGACGCCCACGTATACAATCTTCCTTAATAATTTTTTGACGTAGTGTTTGCAGTGATTACATTGCGGTTAGTGCAAAATTCTATCAGGAGACTTCCCCTTCATTGTTTTCCTCCAACCCATTATCACGTACTATTTTTCCTTCCTTTCCCTACTATGTATTTCCAGTTTCTCATTACAATTAAGTTTTTGTTTCCATTTAATGAATTGAACACAGTCTTCCTTGGACACTATAACGCATTCACTATGCTGCTCATAGCAGTTGAACCGCATTCGTATTTTCGTAGTCATTATTACTAGTAGTACTCCTGCGACACACCTGTTTGATTTTGAATATCTCGGCACCAAACTTCACTAATTCCCATCGTAACGTCAACCAATCCGTTTCGCTTTTCATTTTCTCTAACCTACCTATCCGATTAAGATCTATAACATGTCACCCTCCGATCTGTATAACACGAGACTTGTTTCTTACAACACCCTTCTATGTAGTCCCCGCCCTTAGGTCCGAATCAGGAACTATTTTAATACTGTATATTTTACCCGAGAGGATGTTATCGTCATTAAACTTTTTAGTAGAGCAGCATGTCGTTAGGGAATACAACGGCTGTAGTTTCCTCCCGCTCTCAGGTGATCATAGTACCAACATAGCAAGTCCATGTTGACTAATGTTACAAGGCTTGATTCTTGACCACGCTAGTACTATAAAAGCTGCTGCTGCCACTCTTCGACTATAAGTAAATCTGACTTCTCCACAGATGCCCCTCCGATGTAGCACCTACTGTGTGCTTATCTGTTTCGTTGAGACAGGCGCTTACCATTCTTTCATGAATGTGGAGAACGACTTAAAAACAAGTCAGTCAGTGGCTGTGTTCGTGAAAATTTTATCAAATGAGCAATTAACGGGCAGACACTTTATTGTGAAAAGCAGAGTAATCTCGTAGATGTAGAGATGTAGATGTGAATTTCACACTGTCGATGAAACCTCGGGAACCTTGCTTATAAATTCGATTGTTTATTACCTGTCATGCCATGTTAATAAAAGGTTTGTGCGTACTGCGTAGGGAGCGATTGACGGACAGTTCAGATAACAAAGATAATGCCTCGGCGTTAACAAACATGGCCGCGATTGCTGCAGCTGTCACGCGTCGAAATCGGGAGTTAATAACGTGAAGGTTAACGTGTAAACAACACAACGTTCTTGTAGAACCAGTAGCAAAGAGAGGAACTTAACTGCCTAATGCAAGTGGAAACCACATTTGTATCACAAAATGTGAGATCCATAAATAAAGATTGCCAAATCCACCAAGATATTATTAAGATCAGTGTTATAGCAATATGATGTTAAATATATGTTCATCAACTGGAACCTTGACCAATAAACAAATTACCTTTTTAATGAATGTTTTGCAAAAAAGTAATTTTGATCGCTATTAATTCTTTCTTTCAGACTAGTTTCGTATACTGCAAGATTTTAGTAAATTTTCTAAGATTCATCAGTTCTCGGTTCCGTGTGGCTTACTAGAACACGTCTGAAAATTTGGTTAGTGCAAGTGTAAAGAAACATGCGTTGTTGTGTTATCTAAGGCATTGTTATTAACTGGGATCATACTCAAAATCGTAAGTCACAGAAAGCGCGGTTTTGGGTTTCCATGGAATAATTCTAATAGACTCATACAGGGATTGGTGTCCCGTGCTAGAAAACCATATCAACTCCTCTTTCTTGCAAAACTGCTACTAGTTCTCAGCAATGAAGCGCAGAACTGTACTTGACCGTAGACTAGGAAAGTTTGGGCAGATGCCTTTGCGCTACGTTTAATCGCAGGCTACAAAAAAATGCTTCAAATGGCTCTGAGCATTATGGGACTTAACATCTGTGGTTATCAGCCCCCTAGAACTTAGAACTACTTAAACCTAACAAACCTAAGGACATCACACACATCCATGCCCGAGGCAGGATTCGAACCTGCGACCGTAGCAGTCGCGCGGTTCCGGACTGAGCGCCTAGAACCGCTAGACCACCACGCCCGGCAATCGCAGGCTACAAAGTGAGGTTAACTTTATTCAGTTTTGCCAATCAACAGTTTTATTAAGCTAATTTACCAAAGAAAATTATGCATCAACGTCTACCAACTTTATCAAACGATTAATTGTCGATGTTACCTTTCACAACTCATTACACATTCTCGCCCAAATAGAAACTTTCTCGAAATGTTGATTTCAACAAATACAACTTCCTTTTCCTGAATTGTTTTGTGGATTCCTTCACGAATATGGCGGTAATCAGGATTTTGTAAGACATATTAATGGAACATGGGGACAAGTGGTATTCGCATTCGACCATTATCCTCAGTAAAACAGTTGTGGCATTGAGATTGCTCGTTCACTTGCAACATCCATGTAACACCTAAACATACTTATTACCCTTAGTAACTGCACTATTGGTACATTACAGCTCAGAATTCTTCAAGCAAGATTCTACAATGAAGTTTCTTTTTCCACTATTCACTTTTTTTCCTATTTGCCGGAAATTGTTCAAGAACCCTTGTCTGCAAATTTCATTGATTACTATAATCAGCAGTCGTGAGTTCTCCCTTCCGTAACCTGAGGGTAAGAGCCTCTAATGATTGTCTCATAAGTGCGTTAGGTTGGAATGAAACGTACTGTAGCCTTAAAATGCTTTTGCGTAGCTCACTAGTTGCTTATTTCTGTATTCTTCGTACATACAGACGCATAAAAAGCTCTTCGAAATATCATTGTCCGTTACTATCTAAACCGAAAGATTCTGATTAAAATAAATCACTACATCTGGGCCATCAAGCTGTACAAGATAATTAGGACAACCATGTAATGTCTGCCCAAATTTTTTAAGGATGATGGTTGATGCTATGCACCTGACTACTCAGGACCAACAGTGATCGCCAAACTAAGTAAGCCTACAAGGCAACATCATTTGATGACACTTTACACTTAAGTATTGCTGAAGGAAGTAAAGTAGAAATAAAATAGAGAACGCAAGTGACGGAGAATATAAAAAAAATTGTACAACTAGTATCATTTTCCTGTTCAATACACCTGTTATGACAACGACACTTGATTTACCAAATGATATCTGAGACTGAATTAATAACACCCTCGGCTATGACCGATCTTCGAAATGTGTTGTTTGGCATTACGACCATACATAATAAAAGACGACTTCTCCAATTTTTTCATCATCCACTTGCGTTACCAGTCAGTTCCTAGGTCGTGGCTAGGATTCATTTTTAATTTTTTCCCACGTGAAACGCATTGTCACATAATCCTTTTCCCTTTCAGCATCTTACTGCAATATGTATCTCTTTCATGTTACAAAGGTTGAAAGTTCCTAGACATTCTTCTCAAATTGTGACATAGTGTCATGGGATCGGCAACCATTAACATTTATAATAGTTTTCTCAGCGCTTGGATCACAAAAGGTTTTTTGAAATTGCTTTTACCAATTCCACTCTTATCGAAAATCATTATCGGAGCTACAGCATAAAATAAATCCAATAAACACTGAGAATCTCAACGTTTGTTGGGTTGGGTTGTTGAGGGGAGGAGACCAAACAGCGAGGTCATCGGTCTCATCGGATTAGGGAAGGACGGGGAAGGGAGCCGGCCGTGCCCTTTCAAGGAAACCATCCCGGCATTTGCCCTGAGCGATTTAGGTAAATCACGGGAAACCTAAATCAGCATGGCTGGACGCGGGATTGAACCGTCGTTCTCCCGAATACGAGTCCAGTGTGCTAACCACTGCGCCACCTCGCTCGGTAAAGTTTGTCATTTGAGAGCATACATATACATATTGCATTCCTTGCACTATCCATTTAGATACGAACACTTGATTAATTGACTGATCGATAGCTCTTTGACGATTAGTGCGTGGTATTCTATGCTCGTTCTTTGTTGGTGGAGAGTTTTGTATGATTGATTCTGATAACGAACGAAACTCTAGCTTACTAACTAACCACCTGATATTCTTCATGCTATCAGCGATTACTCTTTTAATTTATCTGCACTTAATACAGGGTCCAAAAGATATGTTAAACTAATGACTGTTGCAAGTATGTCAGTAGGCATTCTGTAGTGTATATTCTGCTTTGTGAAACAGTTTTATATTCTGCTTTATGACACATTTTAGTTGCCGTTTGTAAAATTCTTTGAATATTTATTGTATATTTCCAAATGTAGACCTCATGATGGTTTTCGAAGAGAACTATGAAGCAGACGGTACAAAAGCTATTATTGGTAGGCATGTTTGCTTCTTGTCTTTTCGTACTTCCCCTTCTTGAGCGACATCACGGTTCCTTTTTCTGACTGGGAAAAGATAGGCGCAAATCTGCTATCACTGGTAATAGGCATGCCTGTTGTTCTCTTGAGTAGAAGTTTCAGTGCATGCTGTATGCTTATAAAGACAGGCCAAGCAGAGTTCTTGTCTTACTAGAGTGTATCGTTTGTCGAGCATCAACATCAAGTTGTTTCTTTGAACCTTAGTAAACATGAACGCACAATGAAGGGTTGTTTCTTGGACTTTAATTAAACAAATTTCTTAAGCCTTAATTGTCTGTCGCGCTCTCAAATTACCGATCCAGTATCTCGAATGCTACAGTCAGTACATTCTAAGAATCCAGTATGTGCGAGAAAGGCCAGGGGAAGAAGGGATCAGGCCCAGGGAAAGATTTGTCTTCTGGAATGAAGCTTTATTGGAATGGAGTTGTTGTAATCCCGTTGACATCGAGATCATCAGAGAAAGATCGCTATAGCTCAGCATGTGAAAACGAGTCAGCAAGGAGCTGGTTAGTAGAACCAGCTGGCATATACTACATAACTAAAGCTCAGACTGCCTGTATGAAGCCCACATCTTCCTAGTTGAATCAGTGTCGTTTTACCCATTTCAGTTTTGCATTTGGTACCGAACAAAGTGGCCCAGTGAATAAGGCACTGAGCACGCATTCAGGAGGGGCAGCATTTAGATCGTC
Source organism: Schistocerca serialis cubense (assembly GCF_023864345.2). Taxonomy (NCBI): domain Eukaryota; kingdom Metazoa; phylum Arthropoda; class Insecta; order Orthoptera; family Acrididae; genus Schistocerca; species Schistocerca serialis. The sequence goes on along the minus strand of NC_064641.1, from coordinate 410,691,168 downwards.
TTCCTACCGCCCAGAGCCATATGTTGCATGATTTCCCAAAATCACTTACGAAAAAATATCGAGTGGTTCTTTTGAAAAAGGTCACCGCCAGTTTCTGCCCCAATTCCTGCTCTGTCAGAATATATTATGATCCGTATTTAATCATCTCGTCGTCAACATGATGTAAAACCGTAATCTTAACACTATTGTCTTCTTTCTAGATATATAATTGGAATGCAGCAAATCCGGGCAGACGTACAGTATGTATACTTGGCGTTTCCTTTCCCACTCAGCTAGGCACCATACAATGTGTTGTGTAGCTTACATAAGGTATGACTAACTGACAGAGTTGCAAGTGGAGGGCAGTGTACTTAGGAACACATGATGTTTCTTCGTCGGTACTTTAGTTGTGAATGGTTTTAGAATTCCAAGAAGGAATGCGCACTAGAGGCTCCTTAAGCAGTTTTCAACATTTTCTATAGTCTCTGTTGTTGTTAGGTATGAGGTCGCGCTCTGTGCAGCGTTTGTAAATATTTGTAGTTCTATACATTTAAGTGCTGTAAAATATATTAATGCCATTTGCGGTAGGTTGTTAATTAGCTTAGCGCCCGTAGCTTCGCTCACGTTGACTGTATGGTCTACACTGTTTTCCTTTTGTTTTTGTTTTCCCTTAATCGAATATTTATGTTGTTCACAAATTGCAACACTTTCTAAGCTTTACACGCTGATTAAGGCCATGGAAACATGGTTTTTTCTGAATTTACTTCTCGTTCTGGCAATTAAGGATCGGAGATCTTTGTTAATTCTGCCTTATGAGTTCTTGTGGTGATATTTCCATTGAAACTTCCATCCCCTGACACATACTGATTTAGAAATCAAACGCAGAGGATCATAGATACAGCTTTAAAAATATTTTAATATAACGAAATATTTTCATAAGAGTGTTCATCCCCTTATTGGCTGGATTTCCAAAAATACTGAAACACGTACTTTTTTCCCTAAGCAAGAAAAGAATACAAATTTTCGTAGATTTAGCTTAAATTCTTTAATCATGAAACATTTTCATACAAATTTCCATCTCTTATTTCACCACCGTGGAGGTTGAATTTCCAGACATGATGAAACAGTTTTTTTTTTAATTTTTTAATTTCCAACCAAGAAGTCAAATATCAGTTTTCGTGGATGTAGCTTTAAAAATGCTGTATTAGATGTTTAGTAATGATTTATTTTTTTAAAAAAGCTGTCACCCAGCATTTTACCCTTAGTGGTTGAATTTCCAAAAATGCTGAAGCACGTGCTTTAATTTGGACAGAGAATTCTAATATCAACTTTCGTAGCTCTAGCTTCAAAATTGCTTTAATGGCGACATATTTTCTAAAAAAACCTTTCATCCCTCTGCAAATTTCAAGCGTCTATCTTTAGTGGTTTGGCCTGGGTAAATATGAGTAGATGTCTTTTATATGCAGAGACTCTACAGTTACAATTTTAATGCCACATAAAATTCTGTGTATTTTTAGAACTAATTATATAACACATGGTAGCGAAGCCATACTACGTCAGTCGTGCACCATCTTGAACCTTGAAACAGAAGAATGCCTTTTACCAAGGAACATGTGCTATTTGCAATATAATTGAGATTCATTAGTGTCTGGACAGTTTTAACTGCCTTGAAAATGGAAATTTGTGTCAGTGTTAAATAAAGTAAATTTCAAAACGTGTCTAACTTGTAATTGGTTTTTTATTCAAATTCTGCTTGGTTTGATTTCACTTCTGATTATTGGTGTGTAGTAGAGTAATAATTTATCACATAAGCGACTAAACATATTACTGACAATATTTTTTTGATTGCAACAGTTTTAAATTTCAATAGGATATCTGTATATTTGGAAATACCTTTATTTTCTGGAATAGCTTTTGTAATTTCGGAAAAAGATGCAGCATATAGAAAGAGAGTGTCAACACTTAAAAATGCATTAAACTTCTATTACAAGAAAATGTATTAAACTTCTATTACAGGGCTGGCTAGAGGTGAAATCTGGAAAGTGTTCCAAGACAAAACATTCTCCTCCATCGTTTAACCCCATGCAAATTGAATTCTGTTCCATCATCATTTGGACCAAACAAATCAGTATGGATCAAGCAGCTCTGTTTCCTCCCGTTAAACAACTTAGTAAACATCTCAGATTCATGAAAACTACTTGAGAATTAACAAAATTAGAGAGTTGTTGGTGACCTGTTTGACGATGAATTAAAATTTTCTTAATATACTTCTAATCACTCTTAGTTGCGTATGCCTTTTTCCAGTGCTATAAATCGCTCTGGATTGATACGGCTGACTATTTCATGACTGTGGACAACAATGATTCCTTATTGATGATCTAACGAACAATTCGGGTCTTTACAACTATTTATGCACACTGTAGTTTGTTTATGTAGAGCATTAGATGCTAGTCTCTCCATCGAGTGCTGAAAATTTGCAGGTCTTCCTGAATTTCATAATTCGCAAAAACTCTCTTGCTTATCGAGAGACATTGTGAGAAGCCTAAGCGTCTTCAGTTCGCTTTCCTATACCTGGAAAAGACGTGACAGATTGCCACATGATCTCGTCTCCCCTTCTTATCGTCGCAGTAACAAACAGTCACCAAGATCGTCAGAAACTAGCACCTTGGACACCGCTGCATACTGATGACGATATATTGACTACTGTCGACATGAAGACCTTTCACGACAAGACCGTGGAAAAATCGCGTTGAACAGCCCGGACTATGCGTCAGTGGAAGGAACGGAGGTCGTATAACACTCCCTTAGGCTACGTTTTGCGAATTTACACCTCTGAAAAATCGTTATTTGGCCTTGTTCCTTACGTGTCGAAGAGTGCTGAGGGAGTGCATAAAATAAGGGAAATAAGAGCTCGCACGGAATGTTTCCTGAAAGTTTGACCGTACCTTTTTGTAACACCCTGTATGTGACACTTAAAGACATAATAGCTCTCACTAACCTATTTAATTTAAAATGTAGCATGGCTTTGCTGACTTACGCGTTTAGCAGCTGTTGACCTTAATAACTCATTGTCTACTGTCTATCTACTTAGACATACTGTAATTTTCATAGTTTCTGTCGTACATTTAGCATGGCATGTATCTCTGTATACACGTGTCCCAGAGAAGCGTCTTTTGACCTATGTAAACTGAATGTGTCTTAAATGGTCACTGAGACAGTGTTTTTAGCACATGACTATTTAATACATGGTTTAGTGGACACGAGACAGCTGCACTAATCGTTGGCTACCGGTTCCTGTGGAAGGAAAACCCAGCAATAACTCAGTTTATCGCCACTGTCCTAACATTTCATAGCTGCCTTTTCCTCGTCGGCTAGCTATGGCGACGTAGTCTTACCACAGCCTCTCATTTTGTACCAAAATTTCTGAATGGGGAACTCACGCCCACTTCTGTAACGTTACAGGTCGCAGTTAATTTTACGTGTGAAGATCTCTCCGTTGAGAATGATATGACTTGTTAGAACCCTTCATCCAATCACCAAGCTTGAGCACATCAGTACGTATTCTTTACTGTTAAGAGGACATTGCCCTCGTGTCCAACAATATTCACATATTTCACTTCATATGCACTAAAATTCCTCGTCGTCTATAAAGTAGGACATACTACTTCATAAATAATTGCACAATTTGCACAAAGCCAGTCCAGTAAGTTTCTAGACTGATTTTATTCCTGCAAATGACAGATGTGCATTCGACCAGTCAATTGTGAGCACGCAGGACGTGCGGTCGCAGTCAGCGTTGTTGTGGCACAAACCGCAGTGGAGCAACAGCTCGAAAACAGGTGTTCAGAACGTTCTACAGAATGTTTTGAAGACGACCGAGGTGTGTGCGAAGTTCGCCCCGCACACCTCGACTCTCGAACAAAAACAACGACGCGTGGGCGCCTGTCGCGACTTGAATGCAGTTCAAAACGCGGACGATTCTTTTTTGGAAAAAGTCATCACGGGTGAGAGAGTTGGTGTTATCAGTAAGAACCTACCACAAAATGACAAACTGCAGAAATTCACGCGAAGGGTCAACGCTTTGACGACATAATTATCAATCAAATCAACGAGATACGCGCGTTGAACACCATCCCAAAGAAGGACTTTTGTGCGCTATACTCAAGTGAGTGTGCGTGTGTGGAAGGCGGAGGGGCGGGGGGGGGGGGGGAGAGAGAGACTATGTAAAATACCTTGCGTATTAAAACGTCTTAACGTTTCTCTATTTTTTTTTCATCCCAGTTTCGTTACTTTTTGGACTGATGGGGTATGGTAATGATCAGGTCCAGTCGCCATTCCTCCTGCTATTCTACATCTACACGGATACTCTGCATATCACATTTAAGTGCCTGGCAGAGGGTTCATCGAACCACCTTCACAATTCTCTATTATTCCAAACTCGTACAGCGCGCGGAATGAATGAACACCTATATCTTTCCGCACGAGCTCCGATTTCCCTTATTTTATCGCGGAACGCCCTATGTAGGTCGGTGTCAACAAAATATTTTCGAATACGGAGGAGAAAGTTGGTGATTGGAATTTCGTGAGAAGATTCCGTCGCAATGAAAAACGCCTTTCTTTTAATGATTTCCAGCCCAAATGCTGTATCATTTCTGTGACACTCTCTCCCATATTTCGCGATAATACAAAACATGCTGCCTTTCTTTGAACTTTTTCTATATTCTCAGTCACTCTTACCTGGTAAGGATCCCACACCGCGCAGCAGTATTCTAAAAGAGGACGGACAAGCGTAGAGTAGGCAGTCTCCTTAGTAGGTTTGCTACATTTTCTAAGTGTCCTGCCAGTAAAACGTAGCCTTCGGCTAGCCTTCCCCACAACATTTTCTATGTGTTCTTTCCAATTTAAGTTATTCGTTATTGTAATACCTAGGTATTTAGTTGAATTTACGGCTTTTAGATTAGACTGATTTATCGTGTAACCGAAGTTTAGCGAATTCCTTTTAGTACTCATGTTGATGACCTCACACTTTTCCTTATTTAGGGTCAACTGCCACTTTTCGCACCATTCAGATATTTTTTCTAAATCGTTTTGCAGTTTGTTTTGATCTTCTGATGACTTCATTAGTTAATAAACGATAGCATCATCTGCAAACAATTCTGGAATATTTACTTCGTCTTCTTTTGTGAAGGCATTTCGGAAGGGCTGTGTTTAGTAAATCTGCTTTGGCAGCACTGTCTTCGATAGTATCTCCATTGTTATCGCGCAGAGAAGGCATTGATTGTTTGTTGCCGCTAATATACTTCACATAATGACTAGAATCACTTTGTTTTTTCTGCCAGGTTTCGAGACAAAGTTTCGTTGTGTAAACTGTTATAGGCGTCTCGCATTGAAGTCCGCGCTAAGTTTCGAGCTTCTGTAAAGGATCGCCAATCTTGGGGATTTTGCGTCTGTTTAAATGTGGCATGTTTGTTTCGTTGTTTCTGCAACAGTGTTCTAACCCTTTTGTGTACCACGGAGGATCAGCTCCGTCGTTTGTTAATTTATTTGGTATAAATCTCTCAATTGCTGCCGATACTGTTTCTTTGAATTTAAGCCACATTTGGTCTACACTTATATTACAAATTGGGAATGAATGGAGATTGTCTCTCAGGAAGGCGTCAAGTGAATTTTTGCCTGCTTTTTTGAATAGGTATATTTTTCGCTTATTTTTCGACGATTTGGGGATTACAATATTGAGTCTTGCTACGACAACTCTGTGTTCACTAATCCCTATATCGGTTTTGATGCTGGTTATTAACTCAGGATTATTTGTTGCTAAGAGGTCAAGTGTGTTTTCACAACCGTTTACTATTCGCGTGGGCTCATGAACTAACTGCTCGAAATAATTTTCAGAGAATGCTTTTAGCACAATTTCGGATGATATTTTATGCGTACCTCCGGAATTAACCATGTCTTTTAGTCAACATATCTAGTGTAAATTAAAGTCACCACCAACTATTATCGTATGAATCGGGTATGTGTTTGAAATCAAACTCAAGTTTTCTTTGAACCTTTCAGCAGCTGTATCATCTGAACTGGGAGGTCGGTAAAAGGATCCAATTATTATTTTATTCCGTCTGCCAAGAATGACCTCTGCCCATACTAACTCACAGGAAGTATCTACTTCAATCTCGCGACAATTTGATTTTAGTTCATTTGTTATTGCGTCGTGACTAATCTCCATCTACAGGGGCTGGACAAAAATATGGAAACGCCAAAAACAAAACACATTACGATTCACAGCATGGTGTACGAACCCACTGACAATCGGCATAGCTTCCTCTCGTCTAGGAATGGATAAATACAGCTCCTGTATGGTTTTCAAAAGAATCTTATGTCATTCTCCCTGCAAAATAGTGGCAAGTTCAGGTAAAGAGGATGGAGATGGATAGCGCTCACGCAGCCTTCCCTCCAGAGTAGACCACAGATGCTCAATAATGTTGAAATCTGGTGACTGTGGTGGTCAGAGGAGACGCGAAAATTGATGCTCTTACTAATAGAACCAGTCCTGGAAGATGCAACCTGTGTGAACGAGACCCTGTCGTTTCGGAGCACAGCATTGCCCATAGCGAACTTACCGTTCACAATAGGATGGACCTGATCACGCAAAATTGTCACATAATCGTTGGAAGTATTGCGACCTTGCAGAATAGCCATAGGCCCACGCAATACCTCGATGTGGCTGCCCAAATCATTACCAAAGCCCCGCCATGTTTTTCTCGTGGGAGGTAAACTGCACCAAAGGTGGAAACAGTGTGAAACAAGTCTCATCCGTCCATACGACTTTCTTCCATTGCTCCGCACTCCAGGTTTTAAGGCTTCGGCACCGCGTTTTCCTGTTTCGAGCAGTTGCATCACCGAATTATAGCTCGCCCTGCAATTCCCTGCTTATGGAGCTCCCTTCGTGTTTTTTTGGTGCTGACACAGTATGTGACTGCGACATTCAGTTCTGCAGTGACTTTTGCAGCTGTGGTTCTTAATATTTTTCGACCTGACCATCTTCAGCGACAGCTCGTCACGATCACTCACCGCACACTTTCGTTCGCCTTGTGACTTAGCAGCTGATGTTTTGCTATCTTCGATACGGTGTCTCTTGAAACACCAAACACTGTGGCTGCCTTGGTTACGGAAGTCCCAACAAAAAGTCACGGGATAGCGGTATGCACACACGCAGTAGCATCGGGTACACAAGGCACAAAAGGCCAGCGCATCGGCGGTGCTGTCATCTGCACTCTGGTTATTCACGTAAAAAGGTTTCCGACGTGATTATTGCATCACGACTTTTAACGCGGAATGGTAGTTGGAGCTAAACGAAGGGGACATTCCATTTCGGAAATCGTTAGGGAAGGAAGAGGCATGCAACCTACACCAGTGCTTCCATTTGCGCGTGACGCAAACACAGTCGCACAGCGACTAGGCACAAGGCGCATAGGTGTAAATACACATTAATGGTGCGGGCCCTATTTACATGGAATGGACTGCATTCTGTGATCCGAGTCGACCACTGACTGGAGATGATGTTGTTCGGCTACTTGGAGACCATTTTCAGCCATTCGTGGACTTCACGATTCAAAACAACCATGGAATTATTATGGATTACAATGCGCCATGCCAGTGGTCGGCAGTTTTGGTTTGCAAGTGATTTGGCCAACCAGATCGTCGGACATCAGTCGCATCCAACTTGTATGGGACATAATCGAGAGGTCAATTCGTGCATAAAATCCTGCACCGGCAACAGTTTCACAGTCATGGATCACTATAGAGGCAGAATGACTCGATATGTCTGCACGGGATTCCAACTACTTGTCGAGCCGGCGCTACATCGAGCTGTTGTACTACGTCCGGTAAAAGGAGGTCCGAGACGATGTTAGGTGGTATCCTATGACTTTCGTCATCTGAGTGTTCTGGCCACGGCTGACACTCGCGACGTACTGAGGACATTGTGCACGTGTCTCTCCTTTTGTCGTCAGATACAACGGCAGAAACGTGCGGGCTTAGCTAGCATCTGCATTTGTGTTCAACGTGCATTTCTCGCAATGTCTCCATATTTCTGCCGAACCCCTTACAAGACAAACTGGCAGGTACGCTTCCCCTGGACATTTATCGACGTGTGGCACGTGTGCTGCCCTCAGGTCGGTGTGGCGGCGTCGGCGGCGTCGCGGGACACGGTCGCGGTCACGGCTGCCCTTGCGGCGACGGCGGCGGCGGCGGCAGAGGCAGGCGTGCGGCGCGCGCCCCGCCAGCGGCTCCAATGGTGAGGGCGAGCGGGGGGGCCATGATCCGCCAGGCCAGCCTCACCAAGCTGGGCGTCATGATCAACACGGCCGTCAACAGCAAGAGGAGCAGTAAGCAAACCACTACTGGTAGGCCTAAGTGCTGCACTTATCTACTCATTTCTCCAGTAGGCTCGTTTTCTGTGATTACAACGTAGCGTAATGGTGATCTCTCTGCAGATGAGCTTGCTAACGCGCGGCTGTACGGAGCTTCTCATCTCAGAGGTAGGCGGTTCGAATCCAGATGGTGAAAAAAAATCATCGCCGATACAAGAGAGCTGTAATGTTTTAAAGCTCAGCGAAAAAAATAAAGTGAAGTCATTGCGACGTTTTGTTCAAGTGATATGATTATATACCGTCATTTGGGACGGTAATAATTTCAGAGCATCATCAGTGGTCACTGTGGATGTTTGCCAAGTTCGTTAAGAGTTTTCATGTTTCATATTACTTCTGTGAAATCGTATTTAATTACAATTATTACTAAGGATTTTTTGGTTCCTAATATTCTTCTGCATACAGGCGTTTGATTTTTAGTTCACTACACTTTACTGACAGTGAATATATTTTCGTTTTCATCTTGAGTCGAACCACTCACGCCTTCCGCCGTGGCCGAGGTTCTAGGCGCTTCAGTCCGGAACCGCGCGACCGCTGCGATCGCAGGTTCTAATCCTGCCTTTGGCATGGATGTGTGTGATGTCCTTGGATTAGTTAAGTTTAAGTAGTTCTAAGTTCTAGGGGACTAATGACCTCAGATGTTAAGTCCCATAGTGCTCAGAGCCATTTGAACCACTCACAGATTCTTAAAAATGCATGCCGCAACAGCAAAACAAAGGACACAAGGTGTAAGTGCATCTGTTCAGCATGAAAAGTGAGATATATTCCGTATATATAGGAGGGCGCGCTCAAAAGTACTGCCAACTGAATTTTTTTCATAAATAGAATTCTATACCTTTCTAAATGTTCAAATGTGTGTCTGTGAATTCCCAAGACTAACACAGTACTTAAATTAACTTACGCTAAGAACAAGACACACACACACACACACAGACACACACACACACCCGTGCCCTCCGGCTGTAGGGCCGCGCCATCCGTTAAATGGCGCCTCTCACCCCGCGGCCACTCCGCGCGGCTCCAGACCTTTGTTATTCATGTCTACAGATTTGCAGCCCTCTGCTGCTAGAGGGCTCTCCGAATTGTACCTTGTAACATGGCGGTTGGTGACATAACTATACGGATCAGCCAGAACACTATGATCAGCGACCTACTATCGATATAAACCCGTCCAGTCGATAGCAGCGTCACCTGGCGAGGAATGACTGCTAGTCAGACACACGCACGGCGCATGTAATATCATTGAGCTTGCTCTCCGTGTGTACAAGGGAAGGGGCTAGATCTATGTGAGTTTGAACGCGGGCAGACTGTGATGCCCAGGAGGCTCAGCACGACTTGTCGGGTGTTCGGGGAGTGCTGTGGTGAGTGTCTTCAACATGTGGCGAAACCAAGGCGAAACAACGTCCAGACCTCGTCGAGTTGGGTGGCTATCCTTCATTACAGATGTCGGACGTCGTAGACTGGGCAGACTGGTAAAACGGGGCAGGCCGACCTAACATCAGACTTTAATTCTGGGCAGACTACAAATGCGTCTGAACACACTGTGCATCGAAGACTCTTAGACGGGCCTCCGCAGTCGACGACTCATGCATGTACCAATGTTAACACCACAACTTTGACTGAAATGGGCACGTGACCATTGGCACTGGCCATTGGCGCTGTTTCAGAGTGTTGCTTGGTATGATGAATCCCGATATCTTCTTCATCATGCCGATGGGAGGGTGCGAATACATCCTCTTCCAGAGGAATAGCTCCTTGGCCCCTGTACTGTGCGACAGAGACAAGTTGGCGGCGGCTCCCTAACGGCTCCCTAACCCTCTGTGCATCGATGGGGTCAGTGGAGCTCGTTCAAGGCACCATGACGGCCAAGGAGTGTCGTACCCTGGTTGCAGACAACGTGCATCACGTCATGACGATCGTGTTTCCCGACAGCAGCGGCATTTTTCAGCGAGGTAAAGCGCCATGTCACAAGACCAGGAGGATGATGAAGTGGTTCGAGGAACACAGTGGCGAGTTACAATTGATATGATGGCTCCCCAACGTGCCATATCTGAACACGATCGAACATGTGATTTAACGTGGTGTCGGTGCTCAACCGCCACGCTCCCCGGAAGGTACAGGAATTAGGGGACTTGTGTGTGCAGGTGTGCTGCCACTTCCCTCCAGCTACCTACCAGGGCCCCTTTACTTCCATGCTACGACGCGTCGCGGCTGTTATCCGTGCCAAGGGTGGACGTACCGCCTATTTTGTAGGTGGTCATAATGTTCTGGCTATTGGTTGTATGTCGGTACGTGGGAATCAGCGTGCTGTAATAGAGTTTCGAATGGAGAAAGGCCGTCCAGAAATGGTACACCCTCTCCTTCAGAACGAAAATGCCGGATCACATTCTTGCGACATCCGCAAGAATCCGACGCTTTCAATTCACTGTCTTCGATCATCCTCGGTGCAGAACCGACTTGGCCTCATCCAATTTTCATCTTTTTCCAAAATGTAAAGAACACTTTCGAGCCGGCCAGTGTGGCCGAGCGGTTCTAGGCGCTACAGTGTGCAACCGCGAGACCGCTACGGGCGCAGCTTCGAATCCTGCCTCGGGCATGGATGTGTGTCATGTCCTTAGGTTTAAGTAGTTCTAAGTTCTAGGGGACTGATGACCTCAGCAGTTAAGTCCCATAGTGCTCAGAGCCATTTGAACCATTTGAACACTTTCGAGGACTTCACTTTGATAGTAATAAGTGTTTCAAATGGTGATGAGGTTGTGCCTTCGTCAAAAAAGTCAGACGTTCTACAGTGGTAGTAATAACAAACTGGTCTCTCGTTGGGAGCAATGTGTTCGTGTCCAGGGTGACTACGTTGAGACATAAATATGTGGATATAAAAAATTCTTAGGCATTACTTTTCAGCACTCCCTCATATGTACTGGTATCCCAAGCTTAAGCACAAATAATTTTGACATGATGTGTCACTGCCAAATAAGATAGCTCGATGAAACTTGGCCATACGCAAAAAGAACTACTACAGTCTAGTACAGAAGATAACTGGAAGGAACCCCTACGCAATGAGACGAACATAATTTCACTGAAGTCACTGTGGTTCAAGATGGTCTCCTGGACATTACAAAAGACTGCACGAGGTTATTAATAGGGTGTGTGATCATTGTGGACAGCGATGCATGCTGTGCAGAGTGCTTCCATGCTGGCCGCAGAATTGGTAAAGAGTTCTTGTGGTAGAGTGTTCCATTCCTCCACCAGGGTAGTTGATAAATGTTGGATGATCGTTGATGCATGTGGATGTGCTGCAACACTTCTATCAAACGCATCCCAAATGTGGTCAATGGGATTTAAGTTGTGGGAACAGGATGGCCAATCCGATTGCCATATATACGGTCATTTCTTTGTGGTGAGGTCTTATGGGACCAAACTACTTATGTCATCGGTCCCTAAGCCTACACACTACTTAAGCTAACTTAAACTAACTTACGCTATGGACAACACACACACACACACACACACACACACACACACACACACACACACACACCCGTGCCCGAGAGGGGACTCGAACGTCCGACGGGGGGAGATAAGGTCATTCCAAGAGCTCCTCCACCCGAGCAGTTCGGCGCGGTTACGCATTGTCATCCATGAAAATGTAATTGAGGGTCGCGTGTACCTCAGAAAAGACGTACGTGGGGACGGAGTAACAAGTCACAGTAACGTTGACCAGCGAGTGTACTGTGCCCAAAGATTTAGTCAGGACGCCCATGTAACATTATCCCTACCTGCACCATAGCCAGGACCACCAAAACAATCATGTCTAACAATGTTGCACATGATGAGATGTGGGAAATCGTAACCCACCCAGGGAAATGGTCGAACACGATCGTTTTGCGGTCCAAGAGCTATGACATGGGGAGGCATAATGTTGCCTAGGCTTACTGAACTGCAGGTCTTTGTACACGGTACATTCACTAGTCAGCGTTACTATAACACTGTACTGCTTCACAACTGCAATTTTACTGGGGTGCATTCGGCCTTGCTTTCATTTTTATAAGCTTCAACTCAAATAACTAAAGAAGATGGTGGTACATTTTTCTCACTAAAGTATACATTATCAACAAGACAGAAAATCAGCGCTCTGCAAATGTTTTTGTAATGCATGGTGTAAAAAGAACTCTGGTTCATGTCATTGCAGTTGCGATTCGTAATAACATCAAAATGTGTACGAAGAATGAAGTATCACTTTGCAGACTAAAAGTTCAGATGAACTGGAATATTCACCCTTTATAAAATCGTTACTGTCTCATAACCTTACATAGCTACCAACTATTAGGGATTGTCCGTAATTATTACGGATTTATCACCTTCGTTACGGAGTTATGAAGAGGTACTAAAAATTATGAAAATGGATATTATTGATTTTATGTTTTTTTAAAAAATCGGAAAAGATACTGTTTTTTACTTTCCTATACGACAGCCACATACTACTACTAAGATTTTTTATATATCGTGATTTCTTTGCAGTGTATGTAGTAAACCTGGCTACGAATAGTCTTGTAGGAAAAAATGTTGCATGTACGAGTAACAGAGCTTGTAAGTAATTGAGATATTTCTTGATAATAAGATATTCACATAATTCTCAGGCCTTGAAATCATCGAAGTTTTATCGCCGACGTCAGTTTCCTCTGAGTAGTATGTTTAGCCCCTGATTTTCTTTCATTAAGTGCAACAATGTTCAGATTGCGAGCGGTTAATTAGACTTCTGTATTTACTTTTATTTGAAGAATTTCCCGTTTCATTCATGCCTTCATATAAAAATGCTACACGGTGAGACTTATCCTCTACGTGGCAGATGCAGAAAAACCTCAAGCAGGAGGCGATAAAGATATCTTGAGCAACCTTCACTTTTACCGTAATAAAAAATAATAAAGTCACATGAAAAGTTTAAAAAAGTTTTTTTTTTAAACTGATTAGACACATATGCAAGACATTTCCATCTTACGGTATAATAAATTTACAATTGTGGTTCTCTTCCTTAAATCATGAAACTAACTACATCATCAATAGGACAATCAATGTCAGGGTGAGTGTTCAACAAGGTAAACCATTAAGTCGTGACTTTTCTCGAGCAACTGCCAGACCGAATAACGTATCGAGATCACTAGAATGGCCGCGACTTTTCGGGTAGGTATATGTTAGCTATCTATGTTCCAGACAGAAAAGTATAAAATATGATGACGCGGATGCGCGTGCTACATAGGAATGTACAGCTACTCGATAACTCGTTCAGTGGAGTCGACTGACGAAAGAAACGAGCGAATAACATGCGGGCTGACTGGCGGGGGGTGACAATGCCGATGGCCCCGCTGGAGGGGGGGGGGGGGGGAGGGCGTTCCCCATATTTACCTGCTACTGAGCCTCTACCAGAATACATACGCTGAGGGAGCCACGAGATAGTCCAACTAGATAAAAATTTCGCCCAACAGTGCTAGTTCGACATTTCCCCTGCGGGCGTACGGCAAGTGCACCTGCGTGCGGTGGTATATTGGAGAACGTAAATTTGAAATCAGCCCGACCTTCTATAATTGGTGACACAGCCGTCACAAAACATCTGGGGCTGCCGGAATCAGCTGTGAAGAGGCTGTGAAATTAAACAGTCACAGTGGCTAAGGAGGCGCTCTTTACTGTAAACGTTTGTAAAACTGACCTTCAATGGCAGAGTTACAGAGTAATATGAGAGACAGATTAGCTTTTCCGTGATTTCCCTAAATCGCTTAAAGTAAATGCCACGACACGGACGATTTCTTTCCCATCCTTCCCTAGAGCGAACTTGTGCTCCATATCTGTGATATTGATGTCGACAGAACGTTGAACTCTTGTCTTCCGTCCTTCCTATTAATGTGAGAGACAGTGAGCTTCTATCGTTAATTTCTCGAGAATAGAGAACCGCTGTATACACACGGATGGAAGTAAAAATGCCCGTTTAACAACAGTTTGGTGCAGCTCCGACCTTGAGTCTGTTAGATGTAAGCTAACATACCGACCAGAAACCTCACGCGTAGTTCTTTTTATGCTTCAACAGAATACGATAATGAACAACTGAACTGGAGACCAAAGACCTTGTAAAAACAATTACTCGCCGAGGGGGCTGCAAGCGCGGGACACTTTGAACGAAGGATGAACGCCGTTATGACGTAAAGAGTCTGGAAGGATGAAGTGTATTATGACTTTTAAGTACACATATCTATCATCACACATTCGTTGGTACGTGCATACATTATTTGTTAGTCGTAAATATGCCTAAGTGTCCTTCCGTACGTTAAGATAAAAATAATGAAGAGTTATACAGCATTTAATTGCACGAATAAATTCGGGAAAAGAGCCATTGTTATCTTTTCACAAGCTGCGACATCGTCGCGTAACATTTGACGATGACACTATGGCTGCAGTACATTAAGACTTTGTTTTTCTGAAACAGATCTGATGATGGTCATTAAAGACCGAAACCGGTAATCTGTTATCAAACAGTTTGTGACCACAGACGTAAATTAAAGGAAACTTATTGTTATCTTTCACAGATATGTGCGTATATTCAGATGTTCTATATTGTGGACTTTCAGTCACAGCACGTACATTTTCAACAGGGATGCATCACTGATTTTCAGCCATTTTTTTAATAGTACCTGCTACATTTGACAGTATTGGTGGATATGAGGATCGAAAAATCAATACATTTCATTTTAAATATTTGGAGCTCTAAGTAACGCCACGCTACAGTTCGCGCTCATGCTTACTTAATAAGTCGGATTCGGTTTTGAACAAACAATTATGACAGATTTCTTGTAGTATGTAAAAAACAAACAGGTAAACAGTAACTGGTTGCCGTTTGTTCTTCATAAAATTAATTACTATCTTTTATTTACATACTTAAATGAGACATTATGTTTATGAGATAATGCAAAGGAAGGCTCGTTAAGTTTACCACCACAATGGCCGCCTTTCAAATCGTCCGCTGTTCGCAGTAGACCACCTAAGGGATTTTGGGATTCTGGTACGCGCTCCAGGGTGTGCGGACATTTGCCACGCCGTACATTTGCCACTATTTTACCTGCTCCGATGGGTTGGGTCCCTTGTCTCCCGCTCCTGCTCCTCATCGCTGTCGCGCAGTAAAGGTACATACTGAGTCTTTCCGCTGGTTTACTTAACATGGGACCAGAATCTCTTTAGTTTTTCTACCACATTTCTAGAGAGATTTTCGTTGTGGAAACTATTTAATGCATCTCGCGTTGAAATTCGCACTAAATTTCGAGCCTCGGCAAAACTTCGCCAATCTTGGAGATTTTGGGTTCGTCTAAATTATACGTGCCTTTTTCGGTGCTCCTGCAGCAGCTTTCTGTCGTGTTTTGTGTACCATGGGGGATCAGTTCCGTCTCTTATTAGTTTATTTGATATAAATCTCTCGATTGCTGTTGATACTATTTCTTTGAACTTAAGCCACATATGGTCGTCACTTACCTAGTTTGGAAGGATTGGAGACTGTCTCTTAGAAAGACGTCAACTGAATTTTTAGCTGCTTTTATAAATAGATATATTTCGCGTTTAGTTTTGGTGAATTTCTTTGTTACGGAATTGAGCCTCGCTCGACTGTGTTCACTAATCCCTGTATCCGTCGTGACGCTCAGGATTATTTGTGGCTAAGAGGTCAAGTGTGTTTGCGTAAACATTTACAATCTGAATGGCCTCGTGAACTAATTGTTCAAAATAATTTTAAAAAAAGCATTTTGAACAATTACGGAAGTTGTCTTCTATCTAAAATAGGGTCTGAAAATGTATTTTTGTCAACATACGGAAGGTAGATTGAAGTCACTGCCAACTATAATTGTATGAGTAGCGTACCTATTTGTGATGAGACTCAAGTTTTCTTTGAACTGTTCAGCAACTGTTTCATCTGAGACCGGGGGTCGGTAAAAGGAGCCAGTTATTAATTTATTCCGGTTGTCGAACATAAACGCTGCCCGTACTAAGTCACAGGAACTATCTGCTTCAATGTCGCTTGTGAGCTGAAACACACATTACATTATTTTTCCTTAAGTTGTGCTTCTTGTTTCTGTTGTATTGCAGATCATTACAATTACGGATTTTCCCTCCAAAACCTAGGATGCTTTCTCTGTGGCCCTGTAAGTACCAGAGCTAAACAATGTAGAACAACAACGTACGTTACAAGCATGTTGTTGTTGTTGTTGTGGTCTTCAGTCCTGAGACTGGTTTGATGCAGCTCTCCATGCTACTCTATCCTGTGCAAGCTTTTTCATCTCCCAGTACCTACTGCAACCTACATCCTTCTGAATCTGCTTAGTGTATTCATCTCTTGGTCTCCCTCTACGATTTTTACCCTCCACACTGCCCTCCAATACTAAATTGGTGATCCCTTGATGCCTCAGAACATGTCCTACCAACCGATCCCTTCTTCTGGTCAAGTTGTGCCACAAACTTCTCTTCTCCCCAATCCTATTCAATACTTCCTCATTAGTTATGTGATCTACCCATCTAATCTTCAGCATTCTTCTGTAGCACCACATTTCGAAAGCTTCTATTCTCTTCTTGTCCAAACTATTTATCGTCCATGTTTCACTTCCATACATGGCTACACTCCATACGAATACTTTCAGAAATGACTTCCTGACACTTAAATCTATACTGGATGTTAACAAATTTCTCTTCTTCAGAAACGCTTTCCTTGCCATTGCCAGCCTACATTTTATATCCTCTCTACTTCCACCATCATCAGTTATTTTGCTCCCCAAATAGCAAAACTCCTTTACTACTTTAAGTGCCTCATTTCCTAATCTAATTCCCTCAGCATCACCTGACTTAATTAGACTACATTCCATTATCCTTGTTTTGCTTTTGTTGATGTTCATCTTATATCCTCCTTTCAAGACACTGTCCATTCCATTCAACTGCTCTTCCAAGTCCTTTGCTGTCTCTGACAGAATTACAATGTCATCGGCGAACCTCAAAGTTTTTATTTCATCTCCATGAATTTTAATACCTACTCCGAATTTTTCTTTTGTTTCCTTTACTGCTTGCTCAATATACAGATTGAACAACATCGGGGAGAGGCTACAACCCTGTCTTACTCCCTTCCCAACCACTGCTTCCCTTTCATGTCCCTCGACTCTTATAACTGCCATCTGGTTTCTGTACAAATTGTAAATAGCCTTTCGCTCCCTGTATTTTACCCCTGCCACCTTTAGAATTTGAAAGAGAGTATTCCAGTCAACATTGTCAAAAGCTTTCTCTAAGTCTACAAATGCTAGAAACGTAGGTTTGCCTTTCCTTAATCTTTCTTCTAAGATAAGTCGTAAGGTCAGTACTGCCTCACGTGTTCCAGTGTTTCTACGGAATCCAAACTGATCTTCCCCGAGGTTGGCTTCTACTAGTTTTTCCATTCGTCTGTAAAGAATTCGTGTTAGTATTTTGCAGCTGTGACTTATTAAGCTGATAGTTCGGTAATTTTCACATCTGTCAACACCTGCTTTCTTTGGGATTGGAATTATTATATTCTTCTTGAAGTCTGTGGGTATTTCGCCTGTTTCATACATCTTGCTCACCAGATGGTAGAGTTTTGTCAGGACTGGCTCTCCCACGGCCGTCAGTAGTCCCAATGGAATATTGTCTACTCCGGGGGCCTTGTTTCGACTCAGGTCTTTCAGTGCTCTGTCAAACTCTTCACGCAGTATCATATCTACCATTTCATCTTCATCTACATCCCCTTCCATTTCCATAATATTGTCCTCAAGTACATCGCCCTTGTATAGACCCTCTATATACTCCTTCCGCCTTTCTGCTTTCCCTTCTTTGCTTAGAACTGGATTTCCATCTGAGCTCTTGATATTCATACAAGTCGTTCTCTTATCTCCAAAGGTCTCTTTAATTTTCCTGTAGGCGGTATCTATCTTACCCCTAGTGAGATAGGCCTCTACATCCTTACATTTGTCCTCTAGCCATCCCTGCTTAGCCATTTTGCACTTCCTGTCGATCTCATTTTTGAGACGTTTGTATTCCTTTTTGCCTGTTTCACTTACTGCATTTTTATATTTTCTCCTTTCATCAATTAAATTCAATATTTCTTCTGTTACCCAAGGATTTCTACTAGCCCTCGTCTTTTTACCTACTTGATCCTCTGCTGCCTTCACTACTTCATCCCTCAAAGCTACCCATTCTTCTTCTACTGTATTTATTTCCCCCATTCCTGTCAATTGCTCCCTTATGCTCTCCCTGAATCTCTGTACAACCTCTGGTTCTTTTAGTTTATCCAGGTCCCATCTCCTTAAATTCCCACCTTTTTGCAGTTTCTTCAGTTTTAATCTACAGGTCATAACCAATAGATTGTGGTCAGAGTCCACATCTGCCCCTGGAAATGTCTTACAATTTAAAACCTGGTTCCTAAATCTCTGTCTTACCATTATATAATCTATCTGATACCTTTTAGTATCTCCAGGGTTCTTCCATGTATACAACCTTCTTTCATGATTCTTAAACCAAGTGTTAGTTATGATTATGTTGTACTCTGTGCAAAATTCGACCAGGCGGCTTCCTCTTTCATTTCTGTCCCCCAATCCATATTCACCTGCTATGTTTCCTTCTCTCCCTTTTCCTACACTCGAATTCCAGTCACCCATGACTATTAAATTTTCGTTTCCCTTCACAATCTGAATAATTTCTTTTATTTCATCATACATTTCTTCAATTTCTTCGTCATCTGCAGAGCTAGTTGGCATATAAACTTGTACTACTGTAGTAGGCGTGGGCTTCGTATCTATCTTGGCCACAATAATGCGTTCACTATGCTGTTTGTAGTAGCTTACCCGCATTCCTATTTTCCTATTCATTATTAAACCTACTCCTGCATTACCCCTATTTGATTTTGTGTTTATAACCCTGTAGTCACCTGACCAGAAGTCTTGTTCCTCCTGCCACCGAACTTCACTAATTCCCACTATATCTAACTTCAACCTATCCATTTCCCTTTTTAAATTTTCTAACCTACCTGCCCGATTAAGGGATCTGACATTCCACGCTCCGATCCGTAGAACGCCAGTTTTCTTTCTCCTGATAACGACATCCTCTTGAGTAGTCCCCGCCCGGAGATCCGAATGGGGGACTATTTTACCTCCGGAATATTTGACCCAAGAGGACGCCCTCATCATGTAATCATACAGTAAAGCTGCATGCCCTCGGGAAAAATTACGGCTGTAGTTTCCCCTTGCTTTCAGCCGTTCGCAGTACCAGCACAGCAAGGCCGTTTTGGTTATTGTTACAAGGCCAGATCAGTCAATCATCCAGACTGTTGCCCTTGCAACTACTGAAAAGGCTGCTGCCCCTCTTCAGGAACCACACGTTTGTCTGGCCTCTCAACAGATACCCCTCCGGTACGGCTATCTGTATCGCTGAGGCACGCAAGCCTCCCCACCAACGGCAAGGTCCATGGTTCATGGGGTAAGCATAGCATTCTGTATTACTTCATTTCCTTATTTCTAACATTTTAAAATTGTACGTCGACTTCAGATGACATGTCAATCATAGATGTTCTTATCTTTATTTAGTGTACGTATTTTCAGTCATGTTTTGAACATTGTCCCGCTACACTTTATTAACTAATGTTTCACCGCAAGGGATATCGGATTTTAGAGAGTAAATTAATATGGAGTATGTCGTTCTTCTTTTCAAACATTCACATTACCATTTCGTCTTTCCTTATTGTCTTTTGGGCATGCAGTTGTAGTAATTAAAGTAGGCACAAATGCAGTGAGCAAAAAGAAATGATTAACGTACATTCGCATACTCTTTACATCGTTCCTTTGTTGTTGCTCCCATGCCGATGGACTGTTTATATCGCATTCAGTAAGCGTGAAAAGAAGCTACCCTACAAACACAGGGATCTAAATTTCTACTTGGCAGAACTACACTCCTGGAAATTGAAATAAGAACACCGTGAATTCATTGTCCCAGGAAGGGGAAACTTTATTGACACATTGCTGGGGTCAGATACATCACATGATCACACTGACAGAACCACAGGCACATTGACACAGGCAACAGAGCATGCACAATGTCGGCACTAGTACAGTGTATATCCACCTTTCGCAGCAATGCAGGCTGCTATTCTCCCATGGAGACGATCGTAGAGATGCTGGATGTAGTCCTGTGGAACGGCTTGCCATGCCATTTCCACCTGGCGCCTCAGTTGGACCAGCGTTCGTGCTGGACGTGCAGACCGCGTGAGACGACGCTTCATCCAGTCCCAAACATGCTCAATGGGGGACAGATCCGGAGATCTTGCTGGCCAGGGTAGTTGACTTACACCTTCTAGAGCACGTTGGGTGGCACGGGATACATGCGGACGTGCATTGTCCTGTTGGAACAGCAAGTTCCCTTGCCGGTCTAGGAATGGTAGAACGATGGGTTCGATGACGGTTTGGATGTACCGTGCACTATTCAGTGTCCCCTCGACGATCACCAGTGGTGTACGGCCAGTGTAGGAGATCGCTCCCCACACCATGATGCCGGGTGTTGGCCCTGTGTGCCTCGGTCGTATGCAGTCCTGATTGTGGCGCTCACCTGCACGGCGCCAAACACGCATACGACCATCATTGGCACCAAGGCAGAAGCGACTCTCATCGCTGAAGACGACACGTCTCCATTCGTCCCTCCATTCACGCCAGTCGCGACACCACTGGAGGCGGGCTGCACGATGTTGGGGCGTGAGCGGAAGACAGCCTAACGGTGTGCGGGACCGTAGCCCAGCTTCATGGAGACGGTTGCGAATGGTCCTCGCCGATACCCCAGGAGCAACAGTGTCCCTAATTTGCTGGGAAGTGGCGGTGCGGTCCCCTACGGCACTGCGTAGGATCCTACGGTCTTGGCGTGCATCCGTGCGTCGCTGCGGTCCGGTCCCAGGTCGACGGGCACGTGCACCTTCCGCCGACCACTGGCGACAACATCGATGTACTGTGGAGACCTCACGCCCCACGTGTTGAGCAATTCGGCGGTACGTCCACCCGGCCTCCCGCATGCCCACTATACGCCCTCGCTCAAAGTCCGTCAACTGCACATACGGTTCACGTCCACGCTGTCGCGGCATGCTACCAGTGTTAAAGACTGCGATGGAGCTCCGTATGCCACGGCAAACTGGCTGACACTGACGGCGGCGGTGCACAAATGCTGCGCAGCTAGCGCCATTCGACGGCCAACACCGCGGTTCCTGGTGTGTCCGCTGTGCCGTGCGTGTGATCATTGCTTGTACAGCCCTCTCGCAGTGTCCGGAGCAAGTATGGTGGGTCTGACACAATGTGTTCTTTTTTCCATTTCCAGGAGTGTAATTACATGCTGACATAATAGTCGGTATTGCTTTCGTTTTCCAAAAGTTACAAATATTTCGATTTCGGAAAAGAATCTCTGTATTTGGCCAAGATGTCGAAGAAGAAGGTCCCTTACGTACTGGTTGTATCGAGTAAGATGTGGAGACGGCGATTTGAAAGCCTAC
Source organism: Schistocerca serialis cubense (assembly GCF_023864345.2). NCBI lineage: Eukaryota > Metazoa > Arthropoda > Insecta > Orthoptera > Acrididae > Schistocerca > Schistocerca serialis. The sequence goes on along the minus strand of NC_064641.1, from coordinate 410,669,220 downwards.
AGAAGAAGTACGAGGAAGGCCGTCCCTTACCTGAGGGATCGCTACTCAAGCTACCTGGCGAAGGGGCAAGTGTGGCAAATGTCTGGCATTCCCCGCTCCAGACAGTTACCCTGTTGTGCAGATACCGTTGCAGTCGTCCCAGCAAATTTAACGGCGTGACACCCAAAGACAGGATGAGTAAGATCTAAGACGTCGCAACGCATTTGATCACTGCCAGATTCTCAAGGACGGAGTACTGCTAGTAATTATTGGATATGAGGTCTGCCTGTAATGCAAAACACCGTTCCTGTGACTCAAACATGTATCAGCACTTCTGTGCCATCATTAGTAGGTTTTCTTTATTCAAATTTACATCTACACCTACATCTGAACTTTGCAAGCAACCTTCATGTGCGTGGCAGAGTTTGCCACTTATTAGAGTTCCTTCCCGTTCCATTCACATATGGGCGCGGGAAGAAAGATTGCTTGAATGGCTATGTGCGTGCTCTAATTAATCTGATATTGTCCTCGCATCCGCATGGGAGCGATACGTAAGTGGCTGTAGTATATTCCTAGAGTGATCATTTAAAGCAGGTTATTCAAACTTTGTTAGAAGACTTTCTCGGGATAGTTTACGTCTATCTTCAAGAGTCTGCCAGTTCAGTTTCTTCAGCATCCCTGTGACACACCCCCATATATTGGACAAACCTATGACCATTCCATATTCCTCATTAGTCCCATTCTAGAATGGGTCCCACGAGTTATTTGTAAGCAGTTTCCTTTGTAGACTGAGTGCACTTCCCCAGTATTCTACCAGTAAATCAAAGACTACCCACGAATGAGCCCATGTGATCATTCCATTTCATATCCCAGATGTTTTTATGTGCTGTCCGATTCCACTTGTGACTCACTGATATTGCTGTCGTAGGATAGTACGTTATTTTCATTTTATGAAGTGCACAGTTTTACGCTTCTGAACATTTAAAGCACCTTGCCAGTCTTCCCACCACTTTGAAATCTTACCCTGATCTGACTGAAAATTTATGCAGCTTATTTCAGACAGTACTTAATTACAGACAGCCTTGTCATCTGCAAAAGTTCTGAGATTACTACTAATGTTGTCCGCAAGGTCATTAATATACAACAGCAAGGGTTCCAAGTACGAGAAATGTGAATGTATTTTAAGTGATATGGAATCTAAGAAAATCAGGCCTAAAGACAGGTTTTGTTTGTTTTTGTTATTACCTTAATTTAACATTATATGGTTTTGCAGAACGTACATTATCTTATACTAATATCTTGTTATCTGCAACCAACTACGTTTATCTGAATGTACTTGGCGAGCTAATATGAACTTGAAACAAAATTTAAATTACATTTAAGCATAAAGTGATGTGCTTACTCGCCAGTCAAATTCACATTAATATCGTTTGTTTGCAAACTACAAGTTATCAGTACTCAATATGTACAAATGGCCCTGAAAAACCATACAATGTAAAATTAAGGTAATAAAAAAGTAAAAAAAAACGGTCTTAAAGCCTAATTTTCGTAGGCCAGTTATCGGTTAAAATATGTTCGCGTTTCACGGACTAGAACATCGTATACCCACTAATAATGAGACGGAGGTGCTGAAACGTGTTTGTGTCACAAGAAAAGAAGTGTTTTGCGTAACGTTTGGACCTTATATCCAATAATTTTTAACTGAACATGGCAAACACAAGAGCTGCAAGCCCTAATGCTGAATTTTGATAGTATCGTAATTCGCAGTCATCTTACACGCTGAATGATTAAATTTTAAACTTGTACCAAGACGCTTTTGAATAAGCAGACCGTGTAAAGAAGGTATGTACAAAAAAGGCGTGACAGGCACAAGTCCTTTCTACAAAGTTACAGGAAGACTTGCAAAAACTTAAAAACTTGACAAATTCTTAATGACTTACAAAGCGCAAGCTGTGAAGAAAAAATTCAGTATTCTGCTGAACTGTGCCGTGGTTTTGCTACGCACTGATTGTTTACCTGCATACTGCAACGTGGGTTCCTGCAGCTGCAGTGGGCTCAGTGGCGCGTCGGCTCCCACCACTCGGGCGCGACGCGGTTATTGTCAGAATAGCAGTGCCATTTCCACGAATCGTCAAGGACACATCGGTAACCATTTCAATTTAACAACCTTTCAATTAGAAGCTCGTGTTTTAAGGAGACAATCGCATGTGATGCCGACACCCTAACATTACCCATCAAGACGTGACTTCGAATTCAACCAGAACACAATATTGCAAACACACGCTCTCATAACAGTCATCCATAAGGGAAAGATAAATACCTGACACGTTCTACTGAGAAAAGGGTAGAAGGGAGGAGGACGATGAAAGGAAGGTTGTGGTTTGTCCTCCAGTCGACGTCGCGGACATTACAGACATAGCTCTAGCTCAATAGAACATCAGTGGAGCAGAAAATTGATCGTGGCTTTGTTGGAGAAACGACACCAGGATTCACCTATACTGATTTGTGAAAATGAATAAAATCATTGCACCACCTCAACTGGCACAAGTGTGCATTGTTTTGTGGCTATGTATTGCAGTAGTTTCAGTCTCCGAGTACTACTGCAACCTACAGCCTGCAGAATCTGCTTAGTGTATTCATCTCTCGGTCTCCCTTTACGACTATTACCCTCCATTCTTCCGTCCAATACTATATTGGTGATCCCTTGGTGCCTCATAAAGTGTCCTACCAATCGATCCCTTCTTCTAGTCGAGTTGTGCCACAAATTCCTCTTCTCCCCAATTCTGTTCAGTACATCCTTATCTAATCTACCCATCTAATCTTCAGCATTCTTCTGTAGCACAACATTTCTAAAACTTCTATTCTCTTATTGTCTAAACTATTTATCGTCCATGTTTCACTTCCATACATAGCTACTCTCCATGCTAATACTTTCAGAAAGGACTCTGATACTGAAATCTATACTCGATGTTAACAAATTTCTCTTCTTCAGGAACGCTTTCCTTGCCATTACCAGTTTACATTTTATCTCCCCTCTACGTCGACCATCATCAGTTATTTTGCTTCCCAGATAGCAAAACTCATCTACTACTTTAAGTGTCTTATTTCCTGATCTAATTCCTGAGCATCACCTGAATTAATTCGACTACATTCCATTGTCTTCGTTTTGCTTTTGTTAATGTTCGTCTTATATCCTCCTTTCAAGACACTGTCCATTCCGTTCAGCTGCTCTTCTAGGTCCTGACATAATTACGGTGTCGTCGGCAAACCCCAAACTTTTTATTTCTTCCCTATGGATTTTAATTCCTACTCCAAATTTTTCTTTTCTTTCCTTTACTGCTTGCCAAAATCACAGCTTTCCTTTCATACCCCTCGACTCTTACAACTGCCCTTTGCTTTCTATACAAATTGTAAATAGCCTTTTACTCCCTGTATTTTACCCCTGCCACCTTCAGAATTGGAAAGAGAATATTCCAGTCAAGATTGTCTAAAGCTTTATCTAAGTCTACAAATGCTAGAAACATATGTTTGCCTTTTCTTAACCTATCTTCTAAGATAAGTCTTAGGGCCAGTATTGCCTCGCGTACAGAATCCTAACTGATCTTCCCCGAGGTCGCCTTCTACCAGTTTTTCCACTTGTCTGTAAAGAATTCGCGTTAGTATTCTGCGAACGTGACTTATTAAACTGAGGGTTCGGTAATTTTCACACCTTTCACCACCTGCTTTCTTTGGGATAGGAATTATTATATTCTTCTTGAAGTCTGAGGGCATTTTGCCTGTCTCATACATCTTGCTCACCAAATGGAGAAGTTTTGTCATGGCTGGCTCACCCAAGGCTATCAGTAGTTCTAATGGAACGTTGTCTGCTCCCAGGGCCTTGTTTCGACTTAGGTCTTTCAGTGCTCTGTCAAATTTTTCACGCAGTATCATATCTCCCATTTTATCTTCATCTACGTCCTCTTCCATGTCAGTATTGCCCTCAAGTGCATCGCCCTTGTATAGACCCTCTACATACTCCTTCCACCTTTTTACTGTCCCTTCTTTGCTCAGGATTGGTTTTCCAACTGGGCTCTTGCTATTCATGTATGTTGTTCTCTTTTTTTTTTTTTTTCAAAGGTCTCTTTAATTTTCCTGTAGGAGTACCTATCTTATCTCTAATTCATTCAGGTGGTTCTCTTTTTTTCCAAAGGTCTCTTTAATTTTCCTGTAGGCAGAGTCTATCTCACCCCTAGTGTAGGGAGTATCTATCTTACCCCTAGTGACATATGCTTCTACATTCTTGGATTCGTCCTCTAGACATTCCTGCTGAGCCATTTTGCACTTCCTTTTGATCTTATTTTTAAGACGTTTGTATTTCTTTTTGCCTGCTTCATTTTCTGAATTTTTATATTTTCTCCTTTCATCAAGTAAATTCAATATCTCTTTTGTTACCGAAGGATTTCTACTAGCCGTTATCTTTTTACCTACTTGGTCCTCTGCTGCCTTCACTATTTCATCTCTCAAAGCTACCCATTCTTCTTCTATTGTATTTCTTTCCTCTGTTCTTGTCAGTCGTTCCTCAATGCTCTCTCTGAAACTCCCTACAACCTCTCGTTCTGTCAGTTTAGCCAGGTCCCATTTTCTTAAGTTCCTACCTTTTTGCAGTTTCTTCAGTTCTAATGTTCATAATCAAGAAATTGTGGTCAGAGTCCACATCTGCCACTGGAAATGTCTTACAATTTAAAACCTGGTTCCTATATCTCTGACTTACCATTACATAATCTATTTGAATCCTTCCTTCCAGTGTCTCCAGGTGTCTTCCATGTATACAACATTCTTTCAAGATTCTTAAACGAAGTGTTAGCTATGATTAAGTTGTGCTCTGTGCAAAATTCTACCAGGCGGCTTCATTCCTTCCCTCAGCCAATATTCACCTACTACTTTTCCTCCTCTTCCTTTTCCTACTACCGAATTCCAGTCCCTCATAACTATTAAATTTTCGTCTCCCTTAACTATCTGAACAGTTTCTTTTATCATGTCAAACATTTTTTCAATCTCTTTATCATCTGCGGAAGTAGTTGGCATATAAATTTGTACTACTGTGGAAGGCATGGGCTTCAAGTTTCTATTGGCTACAATAATGCGTTCACTATGCTATTCGTAGTAGCCTATCCACATTTCTATTTTTTTAATTCATTCATTATTTTGGCCATATAGGCCTTCGTCAACAACACACATACACGAGCGCACATGCGCGTGCGCGCGCCCACACTCACACACACACACACACACACATACACACACGCGCGCGCGCGCGCAAATGCAACTCACACACGCCTGCAGTCTCAGGCAATTGATACCACACTGTGAGCGGCAGCACCAGTGCATGATGGTAGTGGCTGGAGCAAGGATAGTGGCGGACAGTGAAGTACTGCAGGTTAGGCGGATATGTATATACGCCTCACTAACTGAGATAGCTAACGGCACTTGACACAGATGTAGCAGGTTCGAATTCTAGTTGTTGGAAGAAATTCTCAACAACAGTATTTGGCTGGCGAGGTGAGGAGAGGTGATGGTATACATTTACTGATCACTATCCTTCACGCTAACGTCGTGGCTTAAATTCCGAACCTGTACAGTGTCTAATGGAGTGGGCATGCTTGTGACACTGTTGATGGTTATCAGTCCGTTGGATGGGGACGTTAGGCTCGGTCGTCCATAGGTACAGATCTCAGGTTAGGTTCTGGAGGAGTCTAAGTTAATTACTTCCTGATTCTCCCATTTGTTGTCACCATTACTTCTAGTGTATTACATAAGCCTAGGATCTGAATATTGAACTGGGGACCTAGAAACGACAGAGAGGCTTCGTCCCAGCTGTAGCCCTCAGCGGTGCACAATCCCACAACAGGCTACAGCAGTCCACTCACCCCACCGCCGCCCCACACCGAACCCAGGGTTATTGTGCCGTTCAGTGGAACCCCCCTCCCCCCCCCCCCCCCCCTCAGGAACATTCATTCCAGACGAGTGTAACCCCAATGTTTGCGTAATAGAGTAATTATGGTGTACATGTACGTGGAGACAGTGTTTGCGCAGCAATCGCCGACATAGTGTAACTGAGGCGGAATAAGGGGAACCAGCCCGCATTCGCCGAGGCAGATGGAAAACCGCCTTAAAAACCATCCACAGGCTGGCTGGCACACCGGACCTCGACACTAATACGCCAGGTGGATTCGTGCTGGGATTCCCGCTCGGGAAGCAGTGGATGAGACCGCACGGCCAGTCGGGTGGGCTATACATACATACTTTGTTTTCCGAATGTTAGCTGAGAGTCTTGGAAATTTGGAAATTATGTAAAATATAAACGTTTCAGTAAAACGTTCTTGCGGGGAGAGGTATGGGGGTGGCGTAGGTTACAACCCCGATGATTGATTTATGTAAAATATAAACGTTTCAGTAAAATGTTCTTGCAGGGAGAGGTACGGGGGTGGCGCGGGTTACAACCCCGATGATAGCCACCCCTCCCCTCTTGGATCCATGTCGTTCATCCATATCACAATAAACACAATACTACGGTGTAGAGACAACCCTCACAGTCATAAACATGGTGCACTCGACTCTTCATAACAGGTCGGAGGGACATGTTCGCAAATCTATTCCACTACGACCTTGCCCTGGATTCCTGCATCTGCCTCCAGCGCTCATTTGTCATGATTATGAGAATGACTTACATGGTCCAATAAGACACATCGAAACCTACCCTGAAATTTTTTACACGGGAAGAAGACAATGACAGAAATGCACTGCCAAAATGTTTGCTATTAAGAGGCACTGTAAGTATTTTGTATAAAATGTTGAATTGACACATTGTTGCCGCGCGAAGAACAACTTAGAACAGCGGTTTGTACAGCCTTGCCCGCCTAGCACGAGACTCGGCGAATCACTCACGCAGCGCCGCGTAGCGGAGTTATCCGGACTTCACAGACACCAATTTTAAGCACCTGAAGCCTGGTGTACAATGGAGTGAATGGAAGCGAAGAAGTGCGAGTGAGCATTTGCAGAAACTTCACTATCGTTCGCTTGTATATGTGTAGAAACGCTTATACTAGTGGGAACGGAAGAGAACACGAGGTAGTGAACATTGCCTATGAACGCTGTGTCACTAGGTTTTAGTTTTTGGAGGTAATATTCGGCATACAGGATACAACTCTTATCTTGTTAGGGCCACAGCGCAAACCTTTGCTATTCTGTGAGGATTATTTTGCATGGCGAGCCCACTGTTCTTGACACAGTATGCAGAATCGCGCAGGGAAGGAAGAATTTAAGTGTCTCAATTTGTTTGAAAGCGTGACAGGCTTGGAGATCGTGCACTTTACACGGAATTGCCTCTCCATCTCTCCTTAGCACTGGTCCAAAATTTTCCTTGTATGTCAACTGCCATTTTCCCCTGGCTTCTAATTACCATTGCGGGAAATTTATGAACAGAAGCCGGCCGTTGTGGCCGAGGGTTCTAGACGCTTTAGTCCGGAACCGCGCTGCTGCTACGGTCGCAGGTTCGAATCCTGCCTCGGGCATGGATGTGTGTGCTGTCTTTAGGTTGGTTGAGTTTAAATAGTTCTAAGTCTGGGGTACTGATGACCTCAGATGTGTAGTCCCATTGTGCTCAGAGCCATTTGAACCATTTTTTATAAACATAACACTAATTACCGACATCGAGCATCATCTCAAGGAGATGACACGCGTGTAAGGTCTAATGTTTTTTTTTTTTTGTTTTCGTAAAACAAAAATGTTCTAGTGGCAAAGCGCGCGCTTCGTGATCCAGAGAGTGTGGGTTCAAATCCCGTTCAGACGACAACTTTTGCACTATGATTTTTAACCGAGCATTCACATCTCACAGATGTCGGAGTGGGCACTAAAGACATGTGGTTCGTATTCCACGTTAAACTGTAGGTCTCCATTTCCCAATTAGGTAACTGGGGAATGTTAGGGACACATAAGCAGCTCCAGTTGCGTCCAGTGGAAAGACCTGCAAGAGGCTACCGGGTAATGGTAATGCACAAATGAGTGGAACTTAAGAATACTGTTCCGCTGATAAACCTGAGATGAGAGAGGGGTATCGGAAATTATGTTGTCTGATATTGTACTGAAAAATGCTTTCCACTAGCGAAAAAATTCTTTATCGAGAGGTTGAATCGCACTAGTAATTCCAGGTGGAATCCATATTACAGCTACAGATTTTTCGTCGTCCTCCCATAAAAACAGAGGCGTCGTTATGTCCTGACCATGAATCCAACAAAAGCAATGAATTAGTTTTTTCAGATCGTAGGAATAAGTTTCGAACTAAATGTTGAAAATTATTCTTTCCCATTTTTCCAGATTTTGGTACGTCGGTTACAAGATTTTTGCAACTAAACAGTCCATTTTTTAATTTTTTTGGCCTAATTTGCATTGCTGTTCTTTAAGACAGATATACGGCGGCGGAAACAGTAAACGACTCATACTTATCACTGGCATTATTGTACCTGAATGTGTCATTGCATTAATTGATTGGGCAACCGACTCCGTCTTCTTTTCACCCCGAAATGATAAAGTGCTATGTGCGCGCAGTTCTTTCACGAAACCTGACTGATCAGCGGAACAGCAGTTGCGGAGATAACAGCAAGTTTAGTCTACACGTCAGCTATGAATTTCTATACAGGGTGGTCCATTGATCGTGACCGGGCCAAACATCTCACGAAATAAGTGTCTAGCTTGAAGGGGGAAACCAGAAGTCTCTATGGTTGGCCCGCTAGATGGCGCTGCCATAGGTCAAAAACTGCGTTTTTTTTTTTAAAATAGGAACCCCCATTTTTATTACATATTCGTGTAGTACGTAAAGAAATATGAATGTTTTAGTTGGACCACTTTTTTCACTTTGTGGCGGATGGCGCTGTAGTAGTCACAAACATATGGCTCACAATTTTAGAACAGCTGGTAACAGGTAGGTTTTTTAAATTAAAATGCAGATCGTAGGTACGTTTGAACATTTTATTTCGGTTGTTCCAATTTGATACATGTACCTTTGTGAACTTATCATTTCTGAGAACGCACGCTGTTACAGCGTGATTACCTGTAAATACCACATTAATGCAATAAATGTTCAAAATGATGTCCGTCAACCTCAATGCATTTGGCAGTACGTGTAACGACATTCAACAGTGAGTAGTTCGCCTTCCGTAATGTTCGCACATGCATTGACAATGCGCTGACGCACGTTGTCAGGTGTTGTCGGTGGATCACGATAGCAAATATCCTTCAACTTTCCTCACAGAAAGAAATCCGGGGACGTCAGATCAGGTGAACGTGCGGACCACGGTATGGTGCTTCGACGACCAATCCACCTGTCATGAAATATGCTATTCAATACCGCTTCGAGCACAGTCGTTCTATGTGCCGGACATCCATCATGTTGGAAGTGCATCGCCATTCTGTCATGCAGTGAAACATCTTGTAGTAAAATCGGTAGAACATTACGTAGATTACGTAGGAAATCAGCATACTTTGCACCATTTAGATTGCCATCGATAAAATGGGGGCCAGTTATCCTTCCTCCCATAATGCCGCACCATACATTAATCCGCCAAGGTCGCTGATGTTCCACTTGTCGCAGCCATCGTGGATTTTCCGTTGCCCAGTAGTGCATATTATGCCGCTTTACGTTACCGCTGTTGGTGAATGACGCTTCGTCGCTAAATAGAACGCGTGCAAAAAATCTGTCATCGTCCCATAATTTCTCTTGTGCCCAGTGGCAGAACCGTACACGACGTTCAAAGTCGTCGCCATGCAATTCCTGGTGCATAGAAATATGGTACGGGTGCAATCGATGTTGATGTAGCATTTTCAACACCGACGTTTTTGAGATTCCCGATTCTCGCGCAATTTGTCTGCTACTGATGTGCGGACTAGCCGCGACAGCAGCTAAAACACCTACTTGGGCACCATCATTTGTTGCAAGTCGTGGTTGACGTTTCACATGTGGCTGAACACTTCCTGCTTCCTTAATTAACGTAACTATTCGGCGAACGGTCCGGACACTTGGATGATGTAGTCCAGGATACCGAGCAGCATACATAGCACATGTCCGTTGGGCTTTTTGATCGCAATAGCCATGCATCAACACGATATCGACCTTTTCCGCAAATCGTAAATGATCCATTATAACACGGGTAATGTATCAAGAAGCAAATACCGTCCGTACTGGCGGAATGTTACGTGCTCCCACGTACTTATACGTTTGTGACTATTACAGCGCCATCTATCACAAAGCGAAAAAAGTGGTCCAACTAAAACATTCCTATTTCTTCACGTACTACACGAATATGTAATTAAAAAATGGGGGTTCCTATTAAAAAAAACGCAGTTGATATCCGTTTGACCTATGGCAGCGCCATCTTAACGGGCCAACCATAGTGCCATCTGGTTTCCCCCTTCAAGCTAGACGAGTTTCGTTCTCTGTAGTTTTTTCGTTTGATGCTTATTTCGTGAAGTATTTGACCCGGTCCCTATCAATGGACCACCCTGTATAGCAATGTTTATCACTGGCAGCTGCCGTACACGTTTACATGACGTAAACTTGGTAATTTTCCGACTCCCTGTTCTGTGCGGTTCTTGAACCTGCATAGCCAGGTCGATGAATCCTGAAAATTAGCAATGTTCATGTCAGATGCGATTCGGAGGGCCCCATTTCGCAGCTCTCCATCGGTAATGGTGCACATTCTCTCACGAGGAGTTCTAAATCTTACGAACAGTTTTTCAGTCAGATGGTTTCGGGTTTCCGTTTGGCGCATATTTCTTACTTCATGTAATTCATTCTTCCATTTGTGTAGTTAACGCTCCGATTTTCCGAAACGAAAACGCCTTTGCACACTACTTAACTTCAAGCGTTTTATCCCTCCTTCGTTTAACCAATATTTCACTGCCTTTTCTTTGTCACTGAAAGATGTTGCAGTATTTTTTTTGTAAGTCTTGGTGGATATTTTTCTTCGTAACTATTACTGTCACAACTGACGTTATTTCGGCTGGGAACCGCGTTCTTCATATTTCCTTATTGCTAAACTGAGAATGTTAATTGGATTCCACATTACTTGTGAAACTGGAAGAAAGAAGAGGATACTATCAGCGGGTAGGCCATACAAAAGCACAATAAATATTAATTCAGCTTTGAAGGGCGTGGCTCTCGTTCTTCTGTATCAGTCCCCAGGTCAACAGGTCGTGAAAGTACTCTGCAAAAACCCTACAGTTCTCTTTCGCACTAACAGCCAGCTCCCCTTTCTTATCTCTTATAAACTGTTCTCTGCCCTAGTATCCAATCAGACTCTCTTGGAATTTCCCGAAAACGTGTTTGCTGTTGTTCTTCTTGAAGTTGGTCTCAATCTCGTCCAGTTCCTGCTTCATCTTCTGTCTTCTGGTCCGTCTTATTTCGGGCTGCCTCTTTTCTTGCTCCTACGAAAACTTCCCATTTTTCCGGGTCCTTCTTGCTGCTCGTCTCTCCACGCTTTCCTGCGAGTCTCTACCGCTTCGTCACATTCCTTGTTCCACCACCAGTGCTTCCGTTTATTTTCTTCCTTTCCCCATAGTTCAGCCTGTTTCGCCATATTTCGCCTCATGTTATCCCATCAATGAATGATTCAATTCCTTCCTTATATCTGGATCGATTGTGTCTTAATTTGTCTCTGTCTACCTTTATTTTTTCGGTTCTTATATTCGTCTGTGGCAGTCTGTCCCTGTTTGGAATCCAAACGTACTTAACTTCTCTAAGATAACTGTTTTTTACGTATCCAAAACTACGTGCATTCCCGCTTTCGCATCATATTGACCTAATTTTCGATGCTATTCTATATGTCATCATGTGTACGACGAGAATATCGGTAGAGGAATCAGGGCAGCAGGAATGTACTGGCGATGGAAACGAAATCTTTCAGCCGCACTTTAAACTCCAGACAACATAAAAATTATGAAATTTCCCCACTTTCCATCCAGATGAAAAACTTGTTTTACGCAATTTTAATCGTAATTTTCCTTCTAATAGCTGCAACGAACGTACGATCGCAAATGTACCGGCGTCAAGAAAAGCGGTAATTAATTTATGAATGTCATTCAAAGCAAATTAAAAACAGTTTAGGGTAGGTCTTTATTTACCTTGACGTGTTTTGACGCTATGACGATTCAGAGAGCAAAAAGTCGATTTTTATATACAGCGACTCTCTCGACCTGTCGATAACTCTACAATTGTTCTGCAGTTGCTACTTGGCGTACCTCTGGAATTGCGCAGAAGCAGAGATAATACTGCTTCCACACCTTTAGTCACGTGATCTGTAAGTCTCCAAGTGCTTGTGGCGCGATGCGATAGTCAAGTTTTCCTGATATTTGCTCGGCGTGTGACGTCATGTTGGTTGTTATGCACTCGTGAATACCGCCATTGCTAGTGACAATTTTATGTTGAAATGTGACAAATCCTTTTTTATCGCTCCTCCTTTTAAAGAAACCCAGTGAAAATAAATTTTTAAATATCTCACGGACTGCAGTAATCTTCCGAAATTCTCCCCGGTGTCTGCTATGGCCGGTAAGCAACTTGTTTATGTGGGATAAATACGGCGACCTAATTGCTCTCTGGAAACATGACGGTTAGGAATTTAAATCTCGGTAACCTCACTTTCGATAACTAACAAAGATCTTGTTTTTGTGCTTTTGTGCGTATGGTATTTTGAGGAGCGTTGTTATAAGGGATTGTATCTGTTCTTTTAGGTAATGGGGAGGTACAATGGTGCTTCTCTCAGGTGAAAGGGACGCTGGAAGAGGATGTAACAGACGGTAAGTTTCATGTCAGGCTATTTATTGTGTTATACATTCATGTAACAGTTGCTTCGGAGAACAGAGAGAGAATGAAAACCACTGTAGATATGTAGTTGTAACTGTAATGTTTTAGCAACAACTATTCCCAATAGTTGCGGTAAGGGGTAGCAGACAGTACCAGTAATCTTCGTAGTACCAGTTAAATACATTTAGTAAAATAAATCGTTTTTCCATCTTGCGAATCTCATTTGTGTGAACTTTTTATGTTACAGCTGATATTATCTCCTGTGTCGAATTTAACCACGATGGTGATCTCTTAGCGACAGGGGATAAAGGAGGACGAGTAGTCATATTTCAGAGGGATCCTATCGTAAGTAGTTGTTTTCTGCATTTCGGAAAAAAGTAATTTTTCATACGTGTTTAATGTAGTGCGTAGACTTTGAGTGAATCCTAAAGCAAAACTTTTGAGACTAATTAATTTGCTGTCGGTATAGTCGTTAGACAGATTTGGTGAATTTATAAAGTATTAACCATTTTCTGTAGTACTTTGACCTAAAACATAACTGCTCAGAATAATCGTATTTAGACCTAGTTGCCATTATATAAGATACCTTCACTCTGTAACAACGAAACTGGGCATTTTGCAAACTTTTGTTCGCTGCAGATGAATATAAACCCCTGATGGTGTATAGTATAATGGATTCAGTACTAAAATTTAGAATGAGAAATTAGATGCCAATTCTTCTTGTTTACTTGTCAGTGATTTTGTGTGTGTGTGTGTGTGTGTGTGTGTGTGTGTGTGTGTGTGTGTGTGTGTGTGTGTGTGTTTTGTTCAAATATTGTTGATCAAATGAACTTGTTCAGTAGAGTAAGAATAAGTGTTGTTAAATATCTGACCATAGCTAAAACAGGCGTCACTGGTCACTAGATGGAATTGGTTTTTGTAATTTTTTATGATGGATTTCACCATTTGATTGGGCAAGTTGCTCTCACAGTCTTCCACATTTTGCCAAAATCTGGTCAGTGAGCATTGTTTATACGCTATATCAGGTCAGTCCATAATTTTTGTCACACCCTCTGAATGCTGCTGTTACTGTGACAGAAAAGAAACCAGTTCACTGTTGACTTGCATAATGACAGAAATTTTAAGTGTAAAGTGCAAAATAATGTAAGCTTTTTTTTTTATCTTACCTGCAGTGGCCCACTCTTAACACAACCAGAAGACGAAGTAAACTGATATGACGTATCAATGTGACTATATTTATATAAATTTTTCATTCATGGATAACTGTAATTATTAAAATATGTGAACAACAAGGGGCTTTTGTTGTGATTTAACTTCAGCATTGGTGCCTGCTTGGCTCTGACACCCAGCTGTTCATCTGGGAGCTATTTTGCCAACACTAAGTTGCATATCTTCATCATAGGGTAGAGTTTGGTGGTGTTGCTGTAGGAGGAGGAGGAGGAGGAGGAGGAGGAGGAGGTGGTGGTGGTGGTGGTGACAGACTTGTGTAACATAGTGTGAAGTTTGTCTTAGGTTAAAAGGTTTAGTTAGGCCATTCACTGTGGAAATAAGATACAGGTTGTGGTAGCAAATTCATGAATATTATAGCCAGAGATCCATGTTTATGCCATATTTGAAACATTTCATATTCCAAATCATTACTTAAAGATGAATTCAAAAAAGCTGTGCTGCTCTGTAGACAATCTCACTGTATTGTGAAAAATTTGGCCAGTAGGCTATGTATATGGTATCATTATATTTGAAAAATACTCATCAACAAGTGTATTATTGTATCATAAACTCAAGTAGCAATTATCTCTGTGTATAACTAATTTGTAGTGAGTTTTGGATGAAGTCATGGTATTGTGAAGTGTGACAAATGTTTTCATTGTCCATTTAACTTTATTTGGTTTTAAGTTGTGTTCACATAGCTTTCAGCTTCATTATTTAATCGTATTTCAGAGTAAAAACTGCATTCCAAGACGTGGGGAGTACAAAGTGTACAGCACATTTCATAGTCATGAACCTGAGTTCGACTACCTCAAGAGTTTGGAAATTGAAGAGAAAATTAATAAAATTAGGTGGTTGAAAAGGAGGAATCAAGCCCATTTTCTTCTCTCCACTAACGGTAGTCCAGACAATATCTCTTATTTTGTTGTCAAATTAGATTTAATTTTTATTGGCTCTCGAAATTAAGTATTTGACAAATCTGGTTGAATGTCTGTAATTGTACAATGATTGTAGATTTAAATAATCGCTTAGCTTTAAGGCAGCAAATAGTTCAATATTTTACAGTACAATAGGTTGTGATCATATTTACAACATGTGTAAATTTGTTCATTGATGTTCAAAATATGAGCTAGCAAAATTATTTTTTTTCTTTTTGGTGTTGTTTATCTAGTAATTTCTCAATGTAGCCATTATTTTTTGTATATAATAATTTGGTTGGTGTAGTGCTTAATTAAACATAGGTATCAGTGTACCAATTACTTTTACTTCAAATACTTTGTTTATATAATAGAAAATAAGCTGAAAGGTGCATGGTTTGTATTTGGGTGTGGGTGTGAATGTGAATGCAACTATTACTATTGTATTTGTGTGAGATGGAGTGAAAACAGAAAGTATTCAAAGTTTTTGGATTTTGGTAGTTGGCATAGGAAGAAGAGAAATATTAACTTCTTGGTTTACTGTTCACAATTGGTTGGCAGACTGCTCTCAAATTCACAATTGGTAGAACTTGGTAAAAGTCAGGTGGCTTTGTCCAGTGGTAATTTGTTTTTGGCTTTGACCAACATTAGCTAGCTGCCAGTACTGTGTGAGTAAGCCATTGTTGGCTGCAGTGTTACTTTGTTGTACCTCACTGTATTTCACAGTTTCCTTTTCTAGTGATAAGTGTATGCGATTGCTGCAGTTAGCAACTTTAAATGTGTCAATAACGTGCGTGCGCGCGCGTGCCGCACTCACTTAAGTGCCTGGAAGAGGATTCATCGAACCATCTACAGACTATTCCTCTACTGTTCCACTCATGAGCAGCATGTGGTAAAAATGATCACTTAAAGATTTACATGTGAGCACGTATTTCTCTTGCTGTAAGTGGACAGCGGCTAAATATTTCTGCATTGGGGGAGAACATTGGTGATCGAAATTTCGTGAAAAGATCTCGTCATATTGCAAAAACACTACAGTTTTAATGATTGCCACCCCACCTCTTTACCGTATCCATGGCACACCCTCCCGTTTTACAATAATATAAAAGGACTTAGACTTTTCTGAACTTTTTCACAGTCTTCTGTCAATCCTATTTTATATCAAATTGCACACGGAGCAGCAGTATTCCAGAATAGAACAGGCAAGTGTCATGTAGGTAGTCTCCTCAGTAGATGTGTTGCATCTTCAAAGAGTTTTGCCAATAAAACAGTCTTTGTTTGCCTTCCTCACAATATTATCTATGTGATTATTCCAATCCAAGTTAATTCTAATCTTTAACTATTTAGCTGATAAACAGCCTTTAGATTTGTGTGATTTACTGTGTAACTGAAATTTAAGATTCCTTTTAATATCCATGTGGATGATCTCACAATTTTTGTTATTTAGAATCAGTTGTTTTCGTCCCATACAGGTATATTGTGTATATCATTTTGCAGTTTATTTTTATCTTCTGATGACTTCAACAGATAAGTCAGTATCATCTGCAAACAGTCTAAGAAGGTTGGTAAAATTATCTACTACATCATTTATATAGATTAGGAACAGCAAGGGGGCTGTAACATGTCTTTGGGAATGCCAGATACCATTTTTGTTTTAATCTAGGACTTCAAAACAGTTACTACAGAGTGTGACCTTTCAAGTAGGAAATCATGAAACCAGCTATCCAACTTGGAACACACTCCATAGGCATGCAATTTTATTAAAAGTTGCTTGTGAGGAATGGTGTCAAGACTTTAGTAAATATGGATCAGTTTGAGATCTCCTGCCAGCCGGAGTGGCCGAGCGATTCTAGGCACTACAGTCTGGAACCGTGCGACTGCTACAGTTGCAGGTTCGAATCATGCCTCGGGCATGGATGTGTGTGATGTCCTTAGGTTAGTTAGGTTTAAGTAGTAATAAGTTCTAGGGCACTGATGACCTCAGATGTTAAGTTCCATAGTGCTCAGAGGCATTTGAACCATTTGAGATCTCCTGTTGATAGCATTAATTACTTCATGTGAACAAAGAGTTAGTTGTTTCACATGAACAATATTTTCCGAACCTGCTCTGACTATTTGTCTGTAGTTTTTCTTCAAAATAATTCATAATGCTAATAAATAATATATGTTCCAAAATCCTACTGCAAATGAGCGTGATGCAGATGTATAATTCAGTGGATTACTCGTATTCCTTTTTTGGGTATTGGTGTGACCTGTGCAACTTTCCAGTCTTTAGATATAGATCTTTCGTCTAGTAAGCTTTTGTATCTGATTGTGTATATCAGCACACTCTGAAAGAAAACTAATTGGTGTACAATCTGGACCAGAAGACTTGCCTTTATTAAATGATTAAGCTGCTTCACTACCTGGAGGATAGCCACTTTTAAGTTAGCCATGTTGACTACTGTCCTTGGTTTGAATTTTGTAATATTTACTTAGTCTTTATCGAGGAAGGAATTTCAGAAAACTGTGTTTACTCTGCTTTAGTGATGCTGTCATCAGTAACATTACCATTTATGTTGGGCAGTGAAGGTATTGTTTCTCTCTCACTGCTGGTATAGTTCACACGTGACAGGAATTTCTATGGATTTTCTGGCAGATTTTGAGACAGTTTGGTCATAGACCACTACATATTAATGTGGCATGCAGATGCAAACAAATAGAAGAGAACAAAAGCAATATTTATTTTGTTGCTTTGATATTTTTATAATTTTGTTTGCTTTTTATGGACTGGTCTTGTAGTGTATCCTGAGGTATGTGTCAGATTGGAAGATGGTTTAGTTGTGAGGGTGAAGACAGTGAATGTGAATATGAAATCTTAGCTGTGCTTGTGTAATGATCTGTAACATGGCTCAGAGAGTTTGACAGTTGGATTAGTGAAGCCAACAAATGTGAAGAGATTGGTTCATTTTTGTTATGTTGCACATACAGTATTGAACTTGAATGACTGGTTTCTTCAGACCATGCACTTCATGTTGACAGGTTCAGTTTTATGGGTAACTTAATATGTTCATTTTATAGTGGAGCCAAATGTAATGAAGCTGTTCAGTGTGTAAAGTGTATTTTTTTCTGTTACCTTCATATTTTACTTAAACACTGTTCAACTTATTCCAGATAAGACTATAAAACTATGGAAGGTTTCGGAACGTGACAAGAGAGTAGAAGGTTACAATACCAAGGAAGAAAATGGACAGATGAAGGATCCTTCTTGTATAACACAACTCCGGGTGAGTATTTGTATTTCATTTGGCATAGCATTGAGAGAAAAAGATGTGTATTATGATCCAGATCAACCACGCACGGTACATTACAGGAGACAAAACAAGCCTCTTACAATGAAGTGACCATATATTTTATATGGACACATGTTCATTGACCTTTAATATTGAAAATCTTAGGCAATTTTTGACACTACCTAAGAGTAATAAAATTGGCAGAGCTAACCTTAGCCAACACAGTAAACTCCAGTTCAGAGGGGGATTTTATGAACTATTCCTGATAAAAATATGGTAACTGTGTGTTGGAATATATAATGGAAGGATAATTAAATCACTGAATGAAATAGTGCAGAAGATTCGGCTCAAAATATCCTTAAAAATAAAACAGGGTTAATATGATGTGTCACTAACAAAACAATAGCACAAGAAATCAGAATCGTATACAGATTTAAATATTTTAAAGCAGGTGCCACAGAAATAAAACACTACAAGTTAACCACAGAACCAGGTATTAAAAATGAAAGAAAATGCTTCTGAGCAGGATATCAGAGAGCAGAATCATTGGAACAGCAATAAAGAAATTATGAAATGGTAAGAACATTAAATTGAATAAGGGAATCAAGGATATCATGAAATTAGGACAGACCATCTGTACTACAAACAAGGAGCTACAATCGGTCCATGAGAAGGGTGATTCCACACGTGTACATTGGTATCTGAGAGTAAATAGTAGTACTGGGTCGAGAGGAATGTGGTGAACTATTTTTATAAAACTGAGAAAATGGTTGACTGAAGGCTATGAATAATCCACATAATGCCTAGAGACAGCATCAGTAAAAGAATTATCTATGCAGTAGTTATATTTTGAGAGGAGGCACATGGACTCAATCTGTTGTTTCTAGGATTCATTACCTTTTCAGCTTCTTGTTAGCAAATATATATGATCCAAATGATTATTGCACAACTTTTTAAACGTTTTTAGTTCAGTGTGTGGAGTTTCCTTCTATATTCTCTTACAGCAATGTTTTTTAATTAATTAAGTATTATTTTTGAAATATAGAATAGTTTCGTGCCCAAGTGAACCTCTGCCTGAGGCAGTGAGCAAGAAATAGCACACTTCCAAGAGAAAATGTGTAAGTTCAGTTTTGCTTACTAAAGCATATCAACTGTTGTATAATACATGTGTAGAACAGAGGAAAAGCTTCCTATCCAGCATGTAACTCCTGTAGCTAACTGTAGGTGAAGAGAATAGGAGAACAAAGAAAGGGAATACATTGAAATGTTGTAGCCTCATGCACTTTCATGAATAGCTTGTAAATGCCTTTCCAATTTTCACAAGAAAAATTTGTGGATGCCTGTCTGGTAAAATGAATGTCTCGTGATTGCACCAGTTTTACATTGTTTCATCTGCTGAGTCACAAGTTTTTCTTTTTAAGAAAACTGTTTTGTTTCTGTACCGGTGATTAAAAAAAGTGCAGGTCACACCCATCTATAAAGGAGAATGTGACTGATCCACGTCACTACAGTCCCAAATCAATCATTTATGGCAGAATTTTGGAAAATATTTTGAATTTAGTAGTAAGTAATTACATTTCTGAAAGTTGATTAATTTTGAACTAACCTAGATCTCATACATAACGATTGTGCAATGACATTATAATGTTAGCAGTGGACAGAGCCAAGCAGATAAATTTGATACATACAAACTTCATAATACATTTGATGTAGCACCGAATCAACACCTGCTAGACAAAATAAGTTCATGATACATTTGGCCAAAATCATGCTCCAGTTGTCAAAGTATTGAGATAAGGGAAAGAGTGCTGTTGGGGTTTAGAGCAGTTCAGACATCGTACTAGAATATAGCATACCCAAGGACATTTAGTAAGGCAACGTGTTTCCTGATAATGCATTTGCTGTGTTTACCTAATACAAGCCACACTTTTTTGGCATAATTCAAATCTGAAGAAAGTGTGTGATTTATCAGCACAAACATACAAATACCTGGTATATTTTCACATACAACTTCAGCTGTAGTACTAATTATTAATATCTCAGTTTGAAATGAAAAACAAATTTGCCGGGGCAGGGAAATTAGCTACGTGTGTGAAATAATAGTATAACAATCTGAAAATTGACAGGTCATTTAAGTACTAACGATTATCAGCCTCGTAGTTCTGTTGTTGTAATGGGAGTGCGATTTGGTATTGAAAGTGTATATATAGAAGTAACTCGTGTATCCTTCGAACAGGGTGCGATTCGTCTGGAAAACTGAGAACTCTCGGGGTATTTTACCTGGAAAAATCAGGGAAGTCCAAAGGAATTTTATAAAATTGCAGGGAATTCTGTGTTTTTAATGTAACAT
This sequence comes from Schistocerca serialis cubense, assembly GCF_023864345.2. Taxonomy (NCBI): domain Eukaryota; kingdom Metazoa; phylum Arthropoda; class Insecta; order Orthoptera; family Acrididae; genus Schistocerca; species Schistocerca serialis. The sequence goes on along the minus strand of NC_064641.1, from coordinate 410,648,661 downwards.
TGGAATTTATTTTTGTTGAGCTTACTTAATAAATCACACATTTTAAAATACTTCATATTCAAAAGTATGTTAATTTTTTGGATATCAGACCATGTTCAGAAACTGTGATTAAACTACATGTGAGAGGAAAGAAAAGTCGTTACACTGTGAGATGCTCACCCTCCCCCCCTCCACACACACACACACACACACACACACACACACACACACACACACACACACACACATACCTGGAATTCTCAGGGGACTCACCTCCATCCACCTCCCCCAAGTCTGAGTAACCACCATGATGAAGTACTTTATTTGAACAGAGTGTCAGAAGACTTAACCAAGAATCTTTCCAGCTCCCACTGGCACTTGATCCAGATGTGGCAGCAATACTCTTACATTCTACGCCAGATTCACAGTGTCAATGAGAAGCTTGTCTTTTGGGACACGCTGAGCTATACAGCAGTGAGGTGTGGAGGGGTGGCAAGCATAATTCATTAAGAACAACTGGACATCAGTAGAAAAGAATTATCATTTGTCAGTAATTACTGCTGAGGAAATAAAGCTGTCCCTTATGATATTCTGAAGTGTAAAATTTTGACCAAAGGGACTTTCCTTAGGTTTCAGTTAAATTTTGCTAATAAAAGTGCTGGTGAGAACAGAATTAATGATGGACTGGTTAGATGCTTCCAGAATGAAATTTTCACTGTGCAACAGTGTGCACTGATATGAAACTTGCTGACAGATTAAAACTGTGCCGGACTGAGACTCGGAACTCTGGACCTTTGCCTTTCGCGGGCAAGTGCTTTGCCATCTGGTTAGATGCCGTTTGGAATTGCAAACTTAGTGCTGTACTCGGAGAGCTATACTATTTCGGAATGCTATTAAAGGGCACATCACACCTGAGATAAAGACCAAAGTTACTGTGTTAAACATAGACCTAGTTGTTATACCTGGAAGTACAACTTAAAAATTGCAGGTGCTTAATGTCTTTTTACTCAAGCCATTTAAAGACAGTCTCCAAAAATGGGATTCCAGAAGAGGATCACACACTCACCCCAATTGACAAGATTAAAAAGTCATCAGTAAGTCTCTATGGATTGTAGTGAAGGCAACATTTTAAGAGGAGACTGACAGTTATAAAACAAATACTGCTTGTGTTGTTAACAATGACATGGGTGAAGACCGTTACTAGAACATTGGTATTCCTGTGTAATTTATCAAAATTTAAAGAAATGTGATAGGGGAATGTGATAATGTCCATATTGTGAACAGTTTCTGTAAATGAATAACGTGACAATGTGACATAATATTTCTCCCTGGGTTTCTTGCAAAATACACTATGGAGGAGCAACATGCTAGATTCTATTTTCATACATTCCTGAAAAACCTTTAAGTCTCCCATTGCAGACTGTTACCGAAGATTTGAATGTACAGTGTGTGTTTCCAGATGTGTGAGTGGGTTGAAGACATCTCCAGTAGTAGAAGACAGTAAATTGGCCTGGACAGCGAATTTTCTTTAGGGAAATAGGTATCCCCAGGAGTGCCCTTGAGAATTGTGATTACATATCTTGGGCATTATGTTGCCAAGCAGTATTACCGTATTTACTCGAATCGAAGCCACACTTTTTTCCGGTGTTTGTGATCCAAAAAACTGCCTGTGGCTTAGAATCGAGTGCAAAGTAAGCGGAAGTTCTGAAATATGTTGGTAGGTGCTGCCACAACTAACTTCTGGTGTCGAATATATGTAGTGCTACACAGGCATGCTTTGCAGGCACAAAAATAAATACTGGCCCCAAAATCTATGTGTCAGTAAATAAATTTAAAGAAAAGATGGAAGATGAGCTTTTTTCTCCGCCCCGAGTTTCGACCACTGCATTTTCATACATTACCCAATAAAGTAAATACAAATTCCGTATTGTTCACCTTCGAATGTAACAGCATTTCAATGTACTACGAAAATTTGACTGGCAAGACTGTTTGGGATGTTTTTCAATATGGCCAACTCTACGTTCTGAATTCTTTCCTACCTGTGAGAAGAGATGGTTGCTAATAGGAACTTTTATGAATTGTGAATCACATGCAGTATTCTCTTCACCATAAGAATAATATGAATATAAACATTTTACCATGTATTCTGTCATGTTTGCTGCTATCTCGTTTAAATCCTGTTTGCTAATAAACTACAAAACTAGAGTGAGACAACAGCAAACGCGGAAGAATATACATATCATGTCATGTTTATATTCGTATTATTCTTATGCCTGTATGCCTAGTAGTGATACAGTCAGAAATGAAGCATGGCAATTGACTAGATTTTCAAATCTACGATGACTCTAATTTCTGTGCAGAATGTAATGTACTGAAGAGGCGTCTGCAAAGATTTCCAAACAGAGAAAAATTTTCGCTAAACTCTTGTTCAGAACATCTTCCATCATACGCAGTCTATTATTTGATTCTTGTTGATCATTATGAAAGAGAGCAGCAGTGTAAGTAACAACGAATAGCAGTCTCTTGCCATTGTTTCGCTAATGAGACTATTCCCCCTCCCCCCTCTCCAAGCCATGCCGCGAGCGGCGACAGACCGTAAACACTCATTATCAGAATGCGACAAACAATGCATGACACAGTACAGTACTGCATTTTCAGTTTAGAGTGACGTAAACACCTATAACAAAGAGAAGAGCACTTATCAGATCAAAGAAAAATAAGCAATCAATTCAAACCAGACGTAGCACATGAAAAAGGAGCGCCTGACACATAGCAATGGCTACCTGGTAAAGCTTAACTGCTAAGCTTATGATTCGAAACAAACTACTGTAACTGTATCATCATTTATTCGACCTGATTGTGTCTCATATTACAATGGACCAACTTTATTTAGATTTGGAGGTGCGGCCTAAAACTTTTCTCTCCCCTTAAATTTCGAGTCTCAAATTTCAGGTGCGGCATAGATTCGAGTGCGGCTAAAATTCGAGTAAATACGGTAAATGAAACAAGCAAGCAAGGAAGGTTGGTAGTAGTGAAATAAAATGGTCGACTTCAGTTAATTGGGAAAATTCTAGGACAGTATAGTTGTCTGTACAGGAGACTGTATATAGAACAACAGTACATAATGCTAGAGTATCTGGGATCCCCATTAGGACAGATTAGAGGAATATAACGAAGCAGTTCTGAGGTGTGCTGCTAGATTGATTACTGGTAGGTTCCATAAACACAAGAATATTACAGAAATGCTTTGTGAGCTCAAATGGGTGTTCTTAGAGGGAAGATGACATTCATTTCATGAAACAGTACTGAAAAAATTTAGAGAACAGGCATTTGTGACTGACTGTAGAACAAATCTACTACTGCCAACATACATTTCGTTTAAGGACCATGAAGACAAGATAGAAAAATTTGGGCCCATATGGAGGCATACAGACAGTAGTTCTTTCAGCACTCCATTTGCAAGTGGAACAGGAACAGGTACGACTAGTAGCGGTATAAGACAACCTCTGCCATGCACTTGAGTGGCTAGCGGAGTATGTATGTAGCTGTAAAAAGTCTGATAATTTAAAGTGTTCAGGAATAAAGTGGTGCATTTTCTGAAATGAAATACTGAAACAGAGTAGTCTTTCACTGCACTATTAATGAGTCCCAACTGTAGTCAGTCATGCCATATGAATGCTGATTAGTAACATGTATATTTCTGCCGTGGTGGAGGGTGAATGTATGAAATCGAGCTGACACAAACAGCAAAAATACAGAGGGGAGCAGCATAATGTGACTGTCTTGTAGTGAATCGATCATCGTTAATGAAAATTAGTGCTCAACCAGGACTTCAATCCAAAGTGTATATGCCCTGGGAGATCTGGGAAAAGAGAGAAATTGTTTCATCTTTAAAAAAACCTGGAATTTTTTTATTGTTTTAGTTTTCAATTAAATTTTTTTAAATTTTTGACTGGTAAGAACTGATAGTCTAACAAAGAATTTTACTTTAGCTTGCTACAGCTGAATAATACTGCAATAGTAAAACATAAGTGACAAAAAACACCAAAATATAAAACTTTAGTTGCAAAGAAAATTCGCCATTTATAACAACATACAATGCACATACAAGCCTTTGCAGACAGAAAAATGTGTAAAAGGGTTTAAGGCAAAATCTATGCAGTACTTTGTAACAGCAAACTGCTTTCAGTGACTGTGATGTCAAAGTTCACATTTCTAGCAGATTGCTGTAAAATATTACAAATGGTGGCTTGAGAAATGTTACTTTCAAACTATATTTCCTTTTACACAAATGAATTATGTTACTTGTGAAAATGTGTGATGAATTTCTTATATCGTGGAGTGTTTGATTCTCGTTCAAAACTCAACGCTTTGAGGACCAACCGCTTAGAAAAGTTTTGGGCTCAGGAGACCAGCCACTTACACCATTATTGAAAGTTTTACTGGCATAGTTATTGTCAATATACATTAAAAAGTAATGTGCTAAAGAAGACCAGTATTATATGTGAAACTTAACTTTTCTTGTAGCCGTACTCTATGTATATAAATTTAAAGCATTAACTTTTCCTATTTGTATGTTCTTGCTGGTTAAACCATGTTGCTGTTAGCAGACTGCATCAAATGTCCTATGCTGTATGCTGTCATTGGCTGGCGAGGTCATGAGAGATGAGCTATGATTGGTTGAAAAGCATTGCAATTTCAGTTTCAGTGCTCAGAAGCTGTCATGCTGTGTTAGGTGGATTTGTATTCATACTTTGGTAATAACGAAAGTAACGTCTTGTGTATTGTCTTGCATCAAAGGTCTTTCCGAAACACATTTTTGTGAGTTTTGTTTCCTAGAATACTGGCAAGTTATATGCCAGTGTATAAAACCACCATTTAAAGAATTGAGAAGTATACTTTTAACTGAGAAATCCGGAAAGAATCTGGGATTTTTTGTCTTGTCTCTGTTGTAGCATGTGCTTGTGAGTTGCTGTTGGGAAATCAAATATTTGTTGATGTAGTCTCCTCGGGTTATCAGCCAAGTCAAGACAAGGTACTGCAAGAACTCTGAAAGATGTGTTGATAACTCGAAGATTTCATCATCGAAATTCCCCGAGAAAGCTTGCATTCCCATATGTAATATTTGTGATTGTTGCAGTATACAAGTGTCCACTAGGTAATTGGGAAATGAAAAAGTTGATGAACTTCTGTCAGACAACAGGAAGGGATTATTAATTTGTGGCTATTTAATGCAAATTTCTTAAAGGAATCTTTACAGGAAAAGTGATTTATAGATGCTTTTAGCCATTCATAATTTGGTATCAGTCATAAAGTTCCCTACCAGTTTGCAATGAGCGTATTGCCAACTCCAAATTCAACCTACTTCTTAATGAGTTTGTATTCATTTTTAAAGTAGTTTCCCTAAAGGGATGGTATAAAAGTGGAAAGTCCTTAAAGAAACCTTGGGTCAGTGCAGGTATCAGTCTCTTCACAATGAAAAACAGGATTTGTACAAAGTAGCCAGAACAAGTAACGACACAGATATAAAAAAACAGTGCTGTAACATATTAAGAAAAGTTATAATAAAATAGAGGAGTATGCACAACCTGTCTGAATTTGACAGATCAGATATTAAAATCAGATCCTTAGGGAATGTTGCTAAAACAGGAACAGGGAAAGAGATTGTGTGTGATGACATTGTTTCTGTTAAAGACAATGGGAGCCTTTTAAAATGCATACTGTGTAGCAGACACTTTCAGTTACTACAATTAAAAATAGGGGAGTAAATTAGTGCTAATGGTTTGGAAGAGAAAGCAAAACAGTACACTGAAGAAGAAATACAGAGAACATTTTGTGAGTTAAAAATTAATCTCACATCCACATCTGAAATAAGAAATGTCATCTTGACTCTAAAAACCAGAAGTTTATTAAGATATGAGAACATCTCCAATAAGACCCTGAAAGTAATGACCCTAGAATAAGTAATGTTCTTAGTCACTTATTATGTAATGCATTGTTAACCTAGTGTATTTTCCCAGAAAAATTAAAATATGCAATTGTCAGTTCTCCCTATGAAAGGGAAACCACAGATATAAAAAATCACTACCCAGTGTCACTCCTTATATCATTGTCCAAAATCTTTGAGAAGGCAATGTACACCAGGTTTGTCACCTATTTGTGTAGTAATGGAATGGTTAGACAAGCAGTTTCTATTTCAAAAGCACCATTCTGAGTTGACTATTTATAAATTTGCTGAGCCCATAGTATTATCTTTAAATCATAAAATATCGCCAGGTCTTTCCCCGCTTACTGAAGGCATTTCATAGTGGTAGCTCTGTTAGAGAACTGTTTTTATGGACGTATTTAGTTCTGCAAATTCCTGGTTTATTAGTTCTTATGTACAAAAAAGTGTGCAGGAAGTTATCCAAGGCTGCTCAAGTAACAGGGAGAGAGAGACCACATTACAGCTGGGGTCATTTCGTGTCATATCAGCACACAGACATACAATTTTCAGTCAGAACAGCTCATATTTTTATCAGCTTTGATGTGTTCATTGCACTTGTTGAGAGAATGTATTCTGGCGCAAGTACGACACGAATTAATGGCTCTCCGAAGGTCTAAAGATGTGGAGAAAATTCGCCAAATGTTGCTGACGAAGACTGCTATAACTTCTGTTCCGAAAGAGAGAGAACTGTGAATCGAATAATTTTGGAAGAGTTAAGAGCAAGCTTTAAAATGATATCCAGCATGGCCGTATTCAAGCAATGTGTGTAATTAAGGTCAGTGACTGTGACTTTTGACCTTGAATATCTCAAAACATGTCGCCTTAAAATTTTCTGGAAAAAAGATATTTGCTTCTTCATGTTATACAAAAACATAAAAAAATCAGCTTGGGATGACATTTGGATTAGGAGGTATAAATTAATTCCTACAGCTATGTGATAACAATAGAGCTGTATAAATGACACTATTATAAAAACGATAGGTGCTACTGACCACATAGTGGGGATGCTGAATCGTAGATTGGTACAACAAAGCTTCTGGCCAAATAGGCCTCCATCAGAATAACCAGGCGCATGTGTTCTCTCTCTCTCTCTCTCTCTCTCTCTCTCTCTCCCTCTCCCTCTCCCTCTCTCTCTCTCTCTCTCTCTCTCTCTCTCTCTCTCTCTCTCTCTCTCTCTCTCTCTCTCTCTCTCTCTCCCCCCCCCCCCCTCCCCCCCGTCTCTCTCTCTCTCCCCCCCCCCCCCTCCCCGGCTGCCAAGGAGTCTGGCCTACATAAAGTACTTAAAAACAAGTTAACTGTTAAAAAGATAATGTGATAGCAACGCACTAAGGTAGCAATGTGAACAGGCCAATAGCAAATTTCTGTAGTATGCTGAGTACAAATGTTGACGGGTGACAGATTACAGAATGTGCGATAGATGTAGGGAAAAACTGACTAAGAAACAAGGGCCTACTGCTGAACCAACTACATTGCAGCAGATAACGAATAGGAAATCTCTTATCTCTTAGCTGGCAGACTCAGGGAAGTTTGATTCTTTTGTGTGTCATATGACCAGAGTTTAAAACAAAGTTGCCCAAATGGGAGAAGTGGTTTGTTTCTGGGAGGAATGAAATCAGTCTGTATCTACAAGAAACATTTATGTTTTGTGTTCTGTCAAATCTTCGGAGTTAAAATTAAGTTCCCTGGAAGATCTGAATGAATGGCTTGAATTTGTCACCTGAAAAATCATTCAAATTTAAATTTGAAGACCCAGATGTGAGCTTCAAGATGTTGGATGATTTGTAATCATTTACAGTTAATGAAGAAGATAATCAACAACAAATCTTCATCATCATCTTCTTTTTTGTGTATGTTCACTTCATGTAGTGAATGAAGCTTTGAAAACTGTTCATGCTAAGTGTGGTTGGTATGTTTGTGGATTTCTTAGGGCAGTATGGTATTTTATGAAGGATTTTTCTTCAAGAAAGGCAACCTTCTCAAACATCACTGGCTTTTCTTAATTTGCTCTCAGTTTTGTTCTATGATATAGATTGGAAATATGGAAGTCATGAAAAGAGCATTTGAACTTCTTCCACCTTTGAAGTAAGCTGCTGGAGTACATAAGTCCACCAACACTAGAAACTCTGAAAGGATTATATGTCATATAGAAGACAAATTCCCTTGTACAAAACTTCAATTTTTTAATTAATTATAAATAAAAAATGAGGAAGTTTTCACTAAGCATCAGTCAAATGGGCTACCGGTTCCCATTTTTGTACTAGGATTTGTTAAGTTTAATGTAGATCATTGTTTCTCCGTTCATAAAGAAAACTAGTGTCAAAATAGTAACGAATTCTAGCAAATTACTAGCTACTGACGTTACCAAAGCAATCATAAAAGAAGTCGTCATTTGGATGTTAGTTGTGGTGCCACTGATGCTAGCAAGAACAACACGGAAAAGGATATCCTTGTGAAATGAGTGTGCAAGTTTTTGGCGAGTCTGAATAGAGTCTTAATGAGGTCAAACTTAATCACATTCTGACTAATTCATTGCGAAGAGCAAACCGTGACTTCAAGTTTGTACAGAAGCTGTTACGCATGTTTCATGGAAATGATGCAGTTGAGAGGCTTTTCTGCCAACAAAGAAGTTTTAGTTGAAGACGTAAAAGATCGTTGATGTGGAAAGAAGTGTTTACAATGCAGTACAATCATTAGACCATTTACTTTATAGTAGTCATTTATATGAGCTGCAAAGAATGCTTCATCAAAAAGAGTACAGGCCTTTAGTGTCCAATCTTAACTGGAGAACAGTTCAAGAAATACGAACTTAAAGATAAAAAAAAGAATAATAGGGAAGGCAAAGCAAGAAGCTGAAATTTTAGACACTTGAAATTTCAAGTGTAGCTCAGAAGTACGGAATCTTTTACTGTGAAATTTAGACATTTGACATAAATTTTGTACTTTAATAATTGTTATATTGCTCAAGGAAAGTTGCAAAATTACAGTAAATTACTGTGTTTAAACCATTTTAATTTTAATTTATGTAATTGTGAAGATATCTGAAAATAGGTATCCACATCCTAGTTGAGAGTTGAATGGTTTTTAGCATTTGTTGGTTGCTCTACTACAAGTCATACACATAATGGGAAGTTCAAGTTAGAATACCAACAATGTTATGAAAAGATAAACTGCACTTTACCGCATAGAGGAGGCATTCTGTGAGAAACAGGCACAATGAAAAGATTGCTAAACATTAAGGTTTCAGCTGAAATGCCTTCTTCGGAAATAGAAAACGCGCACACATTCACAAAACCACAACTCCATTACACACATGGCCAAGGTGACATGACTGAGCTGCAGTTGTTAAAAACTCCTGTACTGTAGAGGAATTCTTGAGCTGAGGTTATTGATTAAGTGAAAAAAAGACGTGCATCCAACCATATAAGTACTATTTGTTATTTAACTAAATTGAAATCCATTGGGTACAGGTGGTGCACAATGACTGTTGAATGTTCAAATGTAAAGGCCAAGCAGTGGGTCACAGAATACATAATTTATTGCAGATCTGTGTTTTGACCATAACATTTTCATCATGGGTGCTAAAATACAAAAACAGAAAGAATGAAGAACAGACATACAATATGCATAAAACATGGTAATGTAAATCCATATAAGTGGGGACGTAGAGATGACACACCATTACCAGAAGATTAATATAGGCATAACCACGTCAGAACCTAAATGTGTGGTAATTTACACTAGCATTTACATGGCAGAAACAAAACTAAAGCTGTTGCTTACAACCAGCGCAGGCAGCGAGGATATGCATCATCGGGGACCTATAGTGCTCTCTATTGAAGTATACATCTGAGAACATGAAGCTCAGTTCTATTGAAGACCATAACATTTAAATGAATCTTAATATGGCTTGTGTCTGTATATGTGCGGATGTGTGTGTGTGTGTGTGTGTGTGTGTGTGTGTGTGTGTGTGTGTGTGTGTGTGTGTGTGGGCGCGCGCGCGCACGAGTGTATACCTGTCCTTTCCTCCTTTTTTCCCCCTAAGGTAAGTCTTTCCGCTCCCTTAAAACCCACATCCTTTCGTCTTTCCCTCTCCTTCCCTCTTTCCTGACGAAGCAACCATTGGTTGCGAAAGCTTGAATTTTGAGTGTGTGTTTGGCTTTGTTTGTGTGTCTATCAACATGCCAACGCTTTCGTTCGGTAAGTTACGTCATCTTTGTTTTTAATATGCAGTATATCTGAGATACGCAAATTACATAGTGAAAGCAAACAAAAAAATTTAAATTCAAATACAGCCTTAAAAGATAGTTGTCACCCTATGGGTCTACATTGCAACAAAACCATATCGAATTTTATAAGAAGTCTAATAGCATAAAAATACATTTATAGAAGTTTTATATGGCGTATTTCATTTATGCAAGACAAAATGTATGAGGGATGCTGTGAATGAAACCTGAAAAAATCTGCAGTCGTATAAAATAAAGTAAATTAGGTGCACAAGAGGCATGAGGCGCAGAGATGTAATAATCTAAAAGTACGAGGGTAATCCCAAAAGTAAGGTCTCCTATTTTTTTATAAGTACATTGACCTGTTTATTTCTAAAATTGTTTACATCAGTTTACAGCTTGAACATTTAGCTGTTTTTCGACATAATCACAATTTCTGTCGATGCATTTTTGTAGACGCTGTGGCAGTTTTTGTATGCCCATGTCATACCTTACTCGCTGCCATGCTGTTTAGAAAGTTGTGAACCTCTTCTTTCACCTCGTCATCGGAGCTGAATCGCTCGGACCCCAATTAATGTTGACAGGTACTGTGAGACTCTGAAAAAACTCAAACGGGCAATTCAGAACCGGAGAAGAGGAATGTTGAGCAAGGGCGTGCACATTCTCCATGACAACACTCGCCCGCCCACACATCGCTCGGCAAACCGTTGCTCTCCTGCAACATTTTCAGTGGAACGTACTCACCCACCCACCCTATAGTCCTGACTTGACGCCCAGTGACTATCACCTGTTCCCTAGGTTAAAAGGACATTTGGCTGGAAAGCTATTCAGCTCAGACGACGAAATGAAAGAAGAGGTTCATAACTTTCTGAACAGCATGGCGGCGAGCTGGTATGACATGGGCATACAAAAACCTCGTGTTTAATGGTAAAGAACCTAATGTTTGAATGAAGTGCCATTTACACACTTCCATAGTTACATCTGTTACATAGCTATTAAGTTGTTGCTAATAGGTACATCAAAACACTGCCTCATAATAGAAGCAATTCACAAACCTGCACTTCGAACTTTTATTAGGAACTCTGTTTACTTGTCATATAAGAGAACCTTACAGAAAGAGCCATTACAAACCTTTAAAGAAACTTCAATTTTTAAAGATGATGATACGGTAATACAATGCACAAAGAAATGACAATAACAGCTAAGGAACTTTTTCGTATTCAATAGTGCTGCACGTCACGTGTGGCATAATTTCAAGTTACATACAACGATTTTAAAGATAACTGCTAAGTGAAATGAAAAGTGGGGATTACAATATTTATAATGCCAGTTAATGTTAAAACCAGTTTTGAATACAAGGGGACCGGGGTTTGGAAGACACAATCAAAACTGAAATAAATACGAATGGCACACTTGAACATTAAATTTCCACTCTGTTGTATAAGGGAAGGTCAATGCTGTTGTTGGACATGCCTCAACATGGGTCAAGGTGCCTTATCTTCTTATAAGATGCTCTTCAAACAGCTCCCAAAAGTAGATATTTTTCACTAACAAATGGTCTTTAACTGGGGGAACACCAGAAGATTTATGATGACAGAATATCTTTTCTTCCTCCAAAAAGATCATAAACCCTCCCTTTCTGGGTCTGCAGTTTAGTGTGTGTGTGTGTGTGTGTGTGTGTGTGTGTGTGTGTGTGTGTGTGGGGGATAAGGAACCATTGTCTGCGGCAAAATTAGACTTACTCTCCGTATCCCTTCTCTCCAGTGTATTTCTTTTAAATGCCTGCCTGTCACATGTAGTAAGCATCACACTCTGGGTACTGGATTTTATATATTACGGATGCATGAATATTTTTCTTGTAGATACAATTGACCAGAATCAAAGATACGTAGTCTTCTGTTGAGAAAGCAATGTTATCTTTATATCTTATTTAAAAATTGCTGCTAATGTTCCCTAATGTGGCAAAGATATGTACTTTCTATTATTCGTGTTTTCCAAATTACTATTCTTACATGGATCTGTCATTCTTATGTTTACTAGTGTTTTTATTACAAGTATATATAGTTTGGTGGATAGTTATTCATTCTAGAAATGTTATTAATTGTATCTATTTCTAACTCTCACTCATTCTGAGACAGTGGGAGTTTAAATAACTGGTGGAAGGCAAAATTTTTGTATGTTGAATTGTATGATTTGAATCATAGTTGTCTCTGTGACAACATTCACCCTCTTTTATTTCTTTGTTTGTTGTCCTTGGTGTTGATGTGCTGACTAAAAGAGTGGGGGGTTGGAAGTGCAGTACTGTCTACTGTAAATGATGTAGCCGACAGACGTACAGTTGTGTTTCACAGTTGTTAACTTTGTTTTCAGCCCCGCCCCCTCCATATACACGTACAATGTGTCCTTTACCACTCCCCCTCCCCTTTTCCTCAACCAACCAACCTACCTAATTTCGCAAGATTGTGCAGAACAAAACAGACTGTGATCATTTTGGCGATTTTTGTTTGGAAAAGTCTTCCTTTGTTTTGGAGAAACTGGGCAATGTCTTTCACATGCCCGTTGCACCATTTGATTATCACCTTTTCCTTTAAGTGAAGTCTGTTGTAAGATTTTGGAATGGTTTTATTAACCCTGATGCGATGCTGTGCCCTTCACCTCCTAAAACTAAAGCATTACACTGGTTCTCTTTTTGTATCTGGCATATATCAGGGCTTTTCCATATCCTCACATGATGGTTCGGGCCATAAAAGCATTGACACTAGTGAACATTTCATTATAATCACATGTTGTTTGCACGCTGATACTAGGAAAACCCTTTCGGCTAATATATTCATCTCCATGTACTGAAGGTTTATTATAGGTGTGTGTGTGTGTGTGTGTGTGTGTGTGTGTGTGTGTGTGTGTGTGTGTGCGCGCGCGCGCACACACCTATAATAAACCTTCAGCGCGCGCAATTGAGAGAGCCCCCACTGCACATGGAAACGTGGTATCTTGACTGCTACTTCACTTCTGCTGTTTTGAGTTTGCCTATGTTTCTGGAAAATTGGATCAGAACAGTGCTTTTTGTTAACATAGTGAACAACATATGAAAATGTCAGTGGCACAGTTATTGGTGTATGCCCAAGTCTTCTCCTATACCATTATGAAAATTTGAGTCTGCTAAACAGTGCAAAAATGTTTCCATTTTTCATGATTTTCCGGAAGTGAGTAATTCGCCAGCTGAAGAATGATTTCACTCTTAAACCTGTACAAACTTTTCGGTGTCTGTCTTTTGTATTTCTTCTGGCTACATATATCATTTGTTGCCTTTTCAGCACCATAAATTCTGCCGTTTTTACTAAAAATGCTTGGTAACACTCAACTACAGCAGAATTTACCCAGCTTAACGTGTGCTTCAGAGCTTACTTCAACACACTGAATATGTTCTGCTTGTGAGAAACTTTGTTACCTTTATTCATACAAAATCAGAGATGTTCTCTGTGTTGAGCAGCTTTTTCACCACTTTACTCAACTGAAAACATTATTGGATGAAGTATATTCTCTGACTTGCTTTATTCATGGTAACCTGAGAATTTTCCCTAAAAGTCAGAGTATAAAATACTTTCTCCATTCCAGATGCTTCTGAAGCAGGAATTGACAGAGCAAAAAGTTGCATGTGCTGGTGCACAAATCCACACACGTAATATAAAAATAAGATTTATATATGAGGGTCACTCCAAAAGAAATGCACACTATTTTTGTAAAAATACAGTTTTCATTCTGCATGCGTGAAAGTTTCGCAGTGTGTAGATATATCCTGCCTGCTTGTTTTCAAACTTAGTTCAACCTGTTCCTGTGAGTGGTGTCGTCACAGCATGTCTTCAAGATGGCTGTTACACTTGACATTTGTCAGAAGCAACGTGCTGTCATAATATTCCTGTGCTGTGAAAACGAGACAGTGGGAAACATTCACAAGAGGTTGAAAAAGGTGTATGGAGATGCTGCTGTCGATCACAATACAGTTAGTCGGTGGGCAAGCAGGTTATATGATGAAAGCGGGCACAGCAATATTGAGGATTGTCCTCGCAGCAGCAGGCCTCATACAGCACGCACTCCAGACAATGTGCAGAGAGTTAACGAATTGGTGACTGCTGACAGACGCGTCACAGTGAACGAATTATCACGCTACGCTGGGATAGGCGAAGGAAGTGTTTGCAGAACACGGAAAGTGTTGGTGTTAAAAAAGGTTTGTTCCAGGTGGGTTCCCAGGAAGTTGACAGTAGCTCAGAAAGAAACAAGAATAACGGTATGCAGTGAACTTTTGGAACAGTACGAGAATGGTGGAGATGAATTTTTTGGAAGAATTGTGACAGGTGATGAAGCCATGTTTCATCACTTTTCACCAGAGACGAAGAGGCAATCAATGGAGTGGCATCATGCAAATTCACCCAAGGAAAAATAATCAAAACCACACCTTCTGCTGGAAAAGTTATGGCTACGGTGTTTTTCGATTTCGAAGGACTCTTGCTTGTGGACATCATGACAAGTGGAACCACCATAAATTCTGATGCATATGTGACGACACTGAAGACACTTCAAGCTCGACTGAGTCATGTTCTACCACATCGGAAAAAGCAGGATGTTTTGCTGTTGCATGACAATGCACGGCCACATGTCAGTCAAAAAACCATGGAAGCGATCACAAAACTCAGATGGACAACACTGAAACACCCGCCTTACCGTCCTGACCTGGCTCCATGTGACCATCATCTCTTTGGGAAACTGAAAGACTCTATTTGTGGAACAAGGTTTGAAGATGACAACTCCCTTGTGCACGCTGCCAAAAAGTGGCTCCAACAGGTTGGTCCAGAATTTTACCATGCGGGTATACAGGTGCTGGTTCCAGGATGGGGTAAGGGAGTTGAGAGGGATGGAAATTATGTGGAGAAATGAAAATATTGTTCCTAAAGGATGTATCTACATACTGTAAAACTTCAGACATGTAGAATAAAAGATGGATTTAAAAAAAAGTGTGCATTTCTTTTGGAGTGACCCTCGTATGTTTTAATGTTCTGTATCTCCTCCGAACCACTGAACAGATTTCAACCAGACTTGGTACACACTACTCTCAGGCAACAATCACTGTGGTGCTAAGAATCACTTGCCTATCAGTGCAGTAGATGTGACATCATAAACAGTGAGATGCATGGAAAAACTGCTACATCATGCATGACATTTAAATTTCTTACTCCTGTACTATTAACACTGTTTGCAATAAGTTTTGCAGAGAGTGTCCACATATGACGCTAAATGCACCTGCAAAATTATATTGTACCACACATAGTTCAAGAGATAGGACACCATAAACACTGAGGTGTGTGAAAAAATGCTGCACAATGCATGGAGTTTTAATACAGTTTTTTATTACTGAGACATTTCTACAGTTGAGTCAACTTAAGGAAATCCCTGATGCCTGGCAGTGGTTTTAATAACTTTCAGTGATGTGCAGATGGCAGTAGGTGAAAACAATAGCTGTTCATAGAGCTGTGAAGAGGTGTTGGCATAGAACTATACACAAAATCACGTTGTAGACCCATGGAGCAGCTACCGCCAGCATACAGAAACCGTCTTAAGATGATCTCACACAGACTACTGGTCTCAAAGGTGTTTTCATGAATGCATTGAAATGAAATTTTTTCAGTAGTACACTATCAACTCAGTCCAAGAAACTTGAATCAACTACACAATTAAAATGAACCAGATACCAAACCACAACCTGTCATCCCATTCTATACACAACCCAAAGATCCAGTTGCTCATGAACTGCCTTAGAACATAATGACCAGTAGTAGTAGTAGTAGTAGTAGTAGTACATCTTGAAAACCCATAACAAGTACTTTTCCACCAGTTACGGAATGCAAAACTTCATCATGGAATCCCCATAGTTTGCCTTCTAACCAGGACTAACAAGGGGACTGTATGTACTTGCTCACCAATTTGATTCATATGGATAGGGATTATTGATTGGGGGCTAGGACTTTAATTTATGTAAAAAGGATGGTGAAACTATCAACTATTTTCGAGAAAGTTGAGTCTGAATGTAAAATATAGTGCATATATAGTAATGTGTCGTTGCTAGCAGCCAAGGAATGCATAGCCAACAGAGCTTACTGAGTAAGTGCTTGGTTTCATAAGATGGACTCTGGATCGAATCTTGCTCCCACTACTTCCCCTTTCACACAAGATTCTAATAGCAGGTTAATTATGAATATGCAGATTATCAGTAAATAAGGAATCATTTATTGTTAACATAATCTTCACCTTGAAAATTTGGACTTTTCGCTTCACCTTGGAAATTTGGACTTTTCTCTAATGTGCCGGTAGTGGTTCACCATTATAACCATATTCCTGTAGGCACATTTCAACCCACCATGAGCCCATTTTCCCAGAATAAGTACAGAAATACAGGTATGGTATGACTCACTGTATGAACCCATTTTCCCTGTAATCCTGTAGTTTGTTTTGACCCACCACAATAGTGGCTTGTGCACAAACAAATCACAATTGGTGGATGGATAGAGAAAAGGAACAGCATTTACAAACATGAAAAAGTACTTCATTTTGTGTTAGCCCCCGTGGTAATTACATGTCAATGCTCCAAGATGTCTGATTTTACGAGTAAATGTATTGATGTGCCTGGTTCTTCGACAACAAGAGAACTTGAACCTGATAGTGAAGCAGAATTGCTTCAGAAGTACAATTAAAAATGACACTTCTGTACAGTGAACAGCTCCTTCTCCAAAACAATCTCATTGCTTCGAAACGTGTTGCTGTAATAACACAAGAACATGTGGAAATTGGAGAAGAAATATATTGCAGAATTTTTGAAACTCTAGCAGGGAAACAGTTCTTGGTAAAAGATTAACGAATTGCTCACAAAGATATTGATGAAGACGGTGTGTGTGAATAAACTGAAGAAGTCGCTCCATTTTCGTCAGATTCTGTTTAGGATGGCTGGTAAATTGTTCCATTCACGCATTATAATAATCACACTGTTTTCCTCATCCCCCTGAACACTTCGTGTTGTACACTGCCAGAGCTGTCCCTGCCATCTGAGTGGTTACTGCACATTGACGTGGAACATAGACAGTGGTCATATCACTGGAACCATATATTACTATTGAAAAGGCAGTAAACAGTGTCACATCTATGTCTTTTGTCTGTTGCATGAGAATTTGAAATAATAAGTGTCTGAATTCCTTTTAAAGTAGTCATCATTGTCTTTGTGAAAATTGAAATTGTCAGTATGACAAAAACAATTTTTTGTGCTGAAGGTTGGTTAAAATATATCACCAAAATTTTCTTGGTAAAATACTATAACTTATTCTAAATAACATATCTTTAACTCTATATGAAGAGAATTTAGGAAAGTGGACAGTATTTTCCAGTATCATGGCAGTAATAAAAACAGTGATTTACCATTATTTGTGACCACATTTTCAATGTTCATTGTTTTTTCCAGCTAACTTTTTTGGATGTCATTCTCATTGACTTTTTGCTCCATATAAAATATACTTTTTACAGTACTCCGAAGGCTATATGGATTGCTTGTTTCAGGTTCCAGTTATAAAACCAATGGAACTGATGGTTGAAGCTTCACCACGGAGAATATTTGCTAATGCACATACTTATCATATTAATTCAATTAGTGTCAATTCCGACCAGGAAACATACCTGTCTGCAGATGATCTTCGAATAAATTTGTGGCACTTAGAAATTACTGATCAGAGTTTCAGTATCCTTTTCCATCACAAAAAATATAACTCAAATTTATGATTCACTGGCAGATTGCTAATTAGTGATAACAAGAAATAAAGGTCAGCGGTATTAATTGTTACTTTGCATCACTCCCTGTATGCTAGACAATGGGCTGCGTGATGTGTGTACAGTTTTAGAGGGTTCTAATTCTAAGAAAATGTGTAGAGGGTATAATGGGTCCAGAATGAGATTTTCACTCTGCAGCGGAGTGTGCGCTGATATGAAACTTCCTGGCAGATTAAAACTGTGTGCCCGACTGAGACTCGAACTCGGGACCTTTGCCTTTCGCGGGCAAGTGCTCTACCAGACGAGATACTGGCAGAAGTAAAGCTGTGAGTACCGGGTGTGAGTCGTGCTTCGGTAGCTCAGTTGGTAGAGCACTTGCCCGCGAAAGGCAAAGGTCCCGAGTTCGAGTCTCGGTCGGGCACACAGTTTTAATCTGCCAGGAAGTTTGGTATAATGGGTAGTACTATGTTTAAAGGCATGTAGCCGTGTGTGTCGATAGCTTGAAAGTAACTCTGAGTACTAATGTATACCAGTTCTAAATTATTTTACAGTTTTTTCTGTGATTTTTGTGGAATTTTCAATTTTTCTTGCATGAAGATACCCAGTGTAAAACATTCTGAACAATGTTTTTGTAGTGTTGACAGATTGCCAACACTATGCACATTATTTAAGGGAGGCGGCCATTAAGCAAGCAGGCGGACTTGATGGTCTGAAACAGGATACTTATGAATGCTATAAAGAAAAGTACGTAGCTGCTGGAATACTTAACTTTAATCCACCATTTGTATACAGCGTTTTTGATAAGACATTTCATACGATAACTATCAAACTATCAATTGCTATGTAAGGCTAATGGCGCCTTGCTAGGTCGTAGCCATGGACTTAGCTGAAGGCTATTCTAACTATCTGCTCGGCTAAGGAGCGATGCTTCGTCAGTGTAGTCGCTAGCAATGTCGTCCGTACAACTGGGGCGAGTGCTAGTCCGTATCTCGAGACCTGCCTTGTGGCGGCGCTCGATCTGCGATCACACAGTGGCGACACGCGGGTCCGACATGTACTAATGGACCGCGGCCGATTTAAAACTACCACCTAGCAAGTGTGGTGTCTGGCGGTAACACCACAGTTTTCACATCTAAAAACTGAGATAAATGCAAATATATGTTGAAGTAAAATATGCGAACCTCTTGTAAATTATCACTGAAGAACAGGATCAGTGGTGGAACTATTTTTTAAACATTGTTGTGAGATTCAAATGAATGAGAGATCAACATGCTGCTTTCTGAAACTAGTGTTATCTTGTAGTCAGAACTTGTGAAAAACCATTAGCCTTTGGCATATTCTATATGAATGAGTGGTACATGCAATTGTCACATCTTTTGATTTCTTTCATGTAATTGCTTTGTAGAAGTTTTGTTGTGGAGTATATAGGAATGACTATATTCTGCCTGGATCATCTCGTCAACTTCACAACTTTATAACTTTAAACAACAGTCTTCCAATTTTCTCCAAATTTCCCAGGATGTGTGAGGATGAGCAGGCACTTTATCATGAGACCATACACTATTCTAGATTATATTCTCAAAAATTTTATTGCTGCAGTCAGAGAAATTCACAGTTTCTTCAGTTCAGTGTGTCTGTATCTCGTGCATCAGTATTGCTTTCAGCATCTCAGTTTAATATCCCCAACAATGCTTAAAAGCGTTGAATACATATTGCACCTTTACCTTTTCAGCTAAGAAACAGTTTAGTGCCAATTATGAAGGTGAATGTTGTGCTTTGTCTGAAACTTGATGGTGGTATACTTTCTTCTCCTGGATCTATTCTGAATTTATCAGGTGTAAAATGCATTCCATGAAGTAACTTTTTCTCACTTCTTTTTTCTTTTTCTGTAGGTGTTTGACGTATCACTGTTTGTGTAGGAGTGTTCTGATGTTAAAGCAGTCACAAGATTAAAAGCTTGTAGTTAGATTCAGTACAGTCATATTATGTGATGGGATGATTATTCACAGCTTCCTTTGGGCATTGGGTGTCAAAAGTTATTTGTGTAATAATCTACTTTATGAATCAAGCTGAGCACTGCGCAAATAAATAAGTCAAATAATTAAATAAAAAGGAAACTATTTTATCCAGTATCTATGAAAAAATGATTGAATTAAGTTTCTATCCTTAACTTTGTGCTTTAGATATTGTAGACATAAAACCGACAAATATGGAGGAGCTTACAGAAGTTATAACTGCTGCAGAGTTTCACCCAGTTGAATGTAATCTGTTTGTGTATAGCAGTAGTAAAGGGACAATAAGGCTGTGTGACATGCGAGCGGCAGCACTCTGTGACAGGCATGCAAAGAGTGAGTATTACTGTTCTTTACATCAGTAAAAATTTGCCAGTATTGTTCCAGCTCCTTCTCATATTGCATATTCAGTGGTAATGTACACTGAGGAAATATGAATGACCTTAGCGCACACGTTTCATTACAAAATTTACACACACACACACACACACACACACACACACACACACCTTATAATTGTGGAAAAGGTGGCTTACCTCAGAATAAGAGCATGTAATTTGAGGCTTATTTCCAAATTATGCTTCCTCTTCAAAACAACTTACTCCATCAGTAATGGTCGTTACATTGTCTAATATGGTATTTACCTTTTGTTTCAGTGTTTGAAGAACCAGAGGATCCAACGAATAGGAGTTTCTTTTCAGAGATAATCTCAAGTATATCAGATGTAAAGCTATCTAATTCTGGTCGTTATATGATATCTAGGGATTATTTGACAGTTAAGGTTTGGGATCTTCACATGGAAACCAAACCTATAGAATCGTATCCAGTGAGTAGACAAAATGCTTTTTCAACATGGAATGGCAGTAGTATAGGAACATGAATATTATTTCCAAATGTACTACTGTTTTGCCTGTTATCTGCTTGCTTAAAACTTGATTTTTACTTTCCTGACTTTTTTTAAAGACAGAGAATAAAACCGAATGCAGATGGTACCTCTTGTTTGCAATTGTTATTAAACACCTTGTATTTAAATTCTTAATTAAAATCAATTCATGTTTGCTGACTGTAACTTGGTTATAACTGTTCATAATTAGTTAGTAACTAATTTTTTTGTAGATGCATGTAGCAATAGACAAACTTTGACATTTTGTAAATGTGTCTGGTTCAGAAAGATTACTACTTGTGTCAGAGATCAAGATATGATACACAAGGATATTTCCTTTCAGGTTCACGAGTACCTGCGATCAAAATTATGTTCACTATATGAAAATGACTGTATCTTTGATAAATTTGAATGCTGCTGGAATGGAAATGATACATCAATTATGACTGGATCATACAATAATTTCTTTAGGATTTTTGATCGCACAACGAAGAGAGACCTTACTCTGGAGGCATCTAGAGATATTGATAAACCAAGAACTGTTCTGAAACCTCGGAAGGTGTGTAAAAGTACAATAAGTCAATTAAAACTTCCACAACTACTCATTTTTTAAGACATCATCATGAGAGCTTGGATGGTATGCCCTACTGTAGGCATTTGTGTAAACAAGCACTACTGATACAAAATTTTCCAAAACATTATACTTTAATGTCTGTAGAAACTAGTCACTACAGTCATTAACCATGGCTCTCATAATTTCTAAACTAATGTTTTTCTCCTACACAAAAGCACAGTAAATAATATTGCTTATTAGAAACTATTAATTGTTTTACCTACGTAAAAGTAATTGACATTATTATTCATAATTTACTAACAGGGAGTAGAGGTGTCCGTACCTAACTTCTCTGATTGTGAAACACTTTAATGTAATAATTGTAAGTGAATGACTGCTGTTGATATATAAAGAATCAGCACTACACAGAAGAAAAGTTTATTGCAGGACTGATAAATGTTCCAGACAGTCTCACAGTTACATAAATTGATGTAGCTACACCACAAGATCGACAATATCAGTGCAAATAATTTCCCAAGAAGTGCATAAATTTGCATTACTTCATGTGAAGAGCATCAGAGTATGATTCAATAAATTTATCACTGTGGGAAATGTTTTGAAATGTCTTTGAGAGTCCTTATATGAGACAAAGAAGGGGATTAAAGTGTTGAATACACTACACTGAGTAGTGCAATGATTTAGAGAGAGAGAGAGAGAGAGAGAGAGAGAGAGAGAGAGAGAGAGAGAGATTGCACACTTAGGTACAAACATTTAATTTCCCACCATCTGGAGCAAATGACAAGCTTACATCTGATATGTTCTGTTGTGTGAATGTTAACTCTCTTGGGCACATTTTCATATTGTCTCCAGATAACCCCCTCCTCCCCCCCCCCCCCCCCCAAAAATAATCAGAAGACAAAATACACTGATGGGGAAAAAAGTCAACACCAAAAAGTAATTAATGTAGGGTAATGAAATTTGTTTATATATCATATGTAAGTAAGAGTGTTGCCCAGAAAGTAATGCACATTTTTTCTCAGCCAAAAACAATCCTATGAATGTGAAACGTTACATATGTATTATTTGAAGTCTGCTGAGTGAGCACGCCAAGTTTCCGTCACTTCCGGCTCATAGTGTAGCTGTAGGACAGCTTAAAAATGGCATCAGTAGGTGATGTATGTTGCAAGCAACATGCCGTATTTGAATTTATCACGCACAAACGCTTGTGCAAAGTCTGTGGAGCAACTACTGTCGACAGGAGTACAGTTAGTCACTGGGCATGGAGGATAAGGCCATCAAAAGGTGTTTTGGCAGAGCTCCACGATTTGCAGCGAAGATTTGTCACTTGCATGGGAGACCATGCATGGCTGTCACATCTGACCTACCCCCTCGGACTTCCATTTTTTTGGGCCATTAAAGGATGACATTCAAGGAAGACATGATGAGGCATTTCACACAGTGAAGCACTGGCTCTGCCACCAAGACAAGAATTGGTATCGACGGGGCATACATGCCCTTGTTTCGCACTGGAGGAAGGCCATAGAAGGGGATGGAGATTATGTGGAAAAAAAGTGTGTACAGATAAAACACTATTCTTTTGTGTGTGTAATTCTCATTATGTTCAGTAAAGAATTGTTGAAGAAAAAAATTGGTGGGCAATCCTCGTAATTAAGGGCAATCCTTGTAATTAACATTGCTGGATCACAGGTTAATATATGTGCAAGATGTTGTGGTGTTCAGTCCAAAGACTTGTTTGGTACATCTCTCCTTGCTACTCTATCCTGTCCAAGCTGCCTCATCTCCGAATAACTATTGCACCCTAAATTATTTGAATATGCTTATTCTATTCATCTGTCGGTCTCCCGGTATAATTTTTACCCTCCCCCTCCCCGCGCACTTTTCCCTCGAATACTAAATTCATGACACCTCGAAGTCTCAGAATGTGTCCTATCAACAGACTCCTGCTTTTGGTCAAGTTGTGCCCTAAGTGGTGTCCCTTACTGTATTCAACACCTCCTCCTTAGCTACGTGATCTACCCATGTACTCTTCAACATTCTTCTGTAACATCACATTTTGAAAGCTTCTGTACTACTTTTGTCTAAACTGTTTGTCATCCATGTTTCCTTTCCATAGATGGCGGCACTCCAAATAAGTACTTCAGAAAAGATTTCCTAACACTTCAGCCTGTATTCGATGGTAACATTTTTTTTTCTTCCAGAAATGCTTTTCTTGGCATTGCCAGTTCACGTTTTATATCCTCTCTACTTCAGCCATCATCAGTTATTTTGTTGCTCTGCCCAAATAGCAAAATGCATCCACAACTTTCTCATTTCCTAATCTAATTCCCTGATTTAATCTGACTGCACTCCATTATCTTTGTTGTGCTTTTGTTGATATTCGTCTTACGTCCTCCCGTCAACGCAATCTCGGTTCCGTTCAACTGCTCTTCCAAGTGCTTTGCTGTCTCTGACAGAATTACGATGTCATTGTCAAACCTCGAAGTTTTTGTTTCTTTTACTTGCACTTCAATTCCTACTCCAAATTTGACTTTGGTTTCCTTTACTGCTTGTTCAGTCTACAGATTGAATAACATCAGGAATATGCTGCAATCCTGTTTCTCTCCCTTCTGAGCCACTGCTTCCCGTTCATGCCCCTCAACTCTTATTACTGCCATCTGTTTTCTATACAAATTGAAGAAGCCTGTAGTTTATCCCTGCTACCTTCAGACTTTCAAAGAAAATATTCCAGTTAACACTGTCAAAAAGCTTTCTGTTGTTTTAAACACAGGTTTGCCTTTCCTTAACCAACTTTTTAAGGTGGGTCATAGGGTCAGTATTGCCTCATGTGTTCATAAATTTCTCTGAAATGTAAACTGATCTTCCCCGAGGTTGGCTTCTGCCAGTTTCTCTGTAAAGATACCAGTTTCTCTGTAAAGAATTCATGTTTGTATTTTGCAGCCATGATTTATTAAACAGATAGTTCGGTTATTTTCACACCTGTCAGCAACTGCTTTGTTTGGAACTGGAATTATTACATTCTTCTTGAAGTGTGAGGGTATTTCGTCTGTCTAATACGTTTTGCACACCAGATGAAGAGTTTTGTCTTAGCTGGCTCTCCCGAGGCTATCAGTAGTTGTGACTGAATATTGTCTATCCCGTGGTCTTGTTTTGACTTAGATATTTCACAGCTCTGTGAAATTCTTCTCTCAGTAACATATGTTCCATCTCTCCATCTATGTCTACTTCTCTTTCTTGCCTTCAAGTTTCTCCCTTGTATGGACAGTCTATATACACCTTCCACTTCTTAATTTTCACTGTTTTGCTTAAGATTGGCTTTTTTAAATCTGAGCTTTTCATATTCATACAGCTGCATCTCTGTTCCCCCAAAGGCGTCTTTAATTTTCTTGTGGGCAGTATCTATCCTTCCCCTAGTGAAATACGCTTCTGAAGCCTTACATTTATCCTCTGGCCATTCCTGCTTGGCTATTTTGCACTTGCTCTCATTCTCATTTTTAGTTGTTTGTATTCCCTTCTGCCTACTTAATGTGCTGCACTTTTACATTTTCTCCTTTCATGAATTAAATTAAATTAAATGTCTCTTATTTTATCCAAGGATTACCTGTTCGATCCTCTGCTGCCTTAACTATTTAATCTCTTAAAGCTACCCAGTCGTCTTCTGCTGTATTCCTTTCCTCGGTTCTAGCCAAATGTTACCTAATGCTCCCCATGAAACTCTCAACAATCTCTGATTCTTTCAACTTATCCAGATCCCATTTCCTTAATTTTTTACCTTTTCTAAATTCTTAAGTTTAAATTTATAGTTCACTACCAATAAATTCTAGTCAGTCAACATCTGCCCCTGGAGAAGTCTTTAAATTATACACTGAGTCCTAAATGTCTGCCTTAAGTCTGAAACCTTCTGGTGTCTCCAGATGTCTTCCACAGATATAACTATGTTTTTATGATTCTTAAGTCAAGTGTTAGCAATGATTAAATTATGTTTTGTGCAAACCTCTACCGGGCAGCATCCTCTTTCATTCCTCTCCCCCAGTCCATATTCATATACTATTAAATTGCAGTTTCTGATCACTATTAAATTTCTGTCTCCATTAACTGTTTGAATGTCTTTGCTTTTGTCATAAATTTCTTCAATCTCTTCATCATGTACAAAGCTAGTTGACATATAAACTTGTACTACTGTGGTGGTTGTGGTCTTCATGTCTATCTTGACTCCAATAATGCATTCACTGTGCTGTTCATAGCAGCTTACTTTCATTCCTATTTTCTTATTCATTATTAAACTTACTACTGCATTATCCCTATTTGATTTTGTATGTAAACCCTATATTCACCTGACCAGAAGTGCTCTTCCTCATGGCACCAAACTTCACTGATTCCCACTTTGTCTAAATTCCACTGATCCATTTCCCTTTTTAAAATTTCTTATCTACCTGCTTGAGTAAGGGATCTAACATTCTGGTTTTGTTTCCGCTGATGACTACATCCTCCTGAGAAGCCACCGCTTCCCCACAGTGATTCGAAGGGAGAATAATGTACCCAAGAGCCCATCATCATTATTTAACCGTACAGTAGAGCTGCATGCCATTGGAAAAAATTACGGCTGTAGTTTCCCCTTGCTTTCAGCCGTTTGCAGTGCCAGCACAGCAAGACCCCTTTAGTTGATGGTACAAGGCCAGCTCAGTCAGTCATCCAGATTGATGCCTCTGTAACTACCGAAAAGATTGCTGCTCCTCTACAGGAACCATACCTATGTCTGGCCTCTCAACAGATACCCGTCCATTGTGGTTGCACCGATGGTACAGCTATATGTATTGCTGAGCCACATAAGCCACCCAACCGACGGCAAAGTCCATGGTTCACGGCGTCCATGGGGGAGATAATCCATTGCAAATGTGAAATGCAGATACAGTAATAACAGATGTAATTGCCAGAATGTTTAATGTAGGCATGTAAACATACACACATTGTGTTGTATGGGTGTTGGATGTCAGTTTGTGCGATGGAGTTCCATGCCTGTTGCACTTGGTTGGTCAACACAGGGACAGTTGATGCTGTTCGTGGATGATGCTGGAGTTGTCCTCTGATAATATCCTGTGTGTGGTTGATCGGAGACCAATCTGGTGACTGAGCAGACCACGCAACATGTTGACAGTCTGTAGAGGATGTTGGGCTACAATAGCACTATGCAACAATCATTATCCTTTTAGAAAACATTACCTGGAATGCTGTTAATGACCAGCATCACAGCATGCCGATTTACCAGATAGATGTACAGATTTGTAGTCAGGGTGTGTGGTATAACCACAAGATTGCTTCTGCTGCCATATGAAATCACACTACCAGGCTTGTCTTTAACCGGCCGTCGCCTAACCAACACGGGCATCACTGGCATTAGCTTTCACCAGAAAAAGCGGACCCCAAAAGCTGTGTGCAAAAGCATGTAATAACACATTTGTGATGCAAATTCAAGATCATCATGTAGAAACCTGTTCAAGCAACTTTATATTCTAACCACTGTTTGTGTATATCTTCATTCCGTAATAAAATGGGTTGCAAACAATACATCTCTTTCCAACCTACACACAATATCAGGAGTAGGAATAAGAACAGTCTACATAAAGACCGCCGGCCAGTGTGGCCGAGCGGTTCTAGGCGCTTCAGTCCGGAACCGTGCTGCTGCTACGGTAACAGGTTCGAATCCTGCCTCGGGCATGGATGTGTGTGATGTCCTTAGGTTAGTTAGGTGACCTCAGATGTTAATTCCCATAGTGCTTAGAGCCATTTCAACCATTTTTACATAAAGACCTAAAATCACTTACCTTTGTCCAAAAAGGAGTCCATTATTCAGGAGCAGACATTTTCAACAAATTGCCAGTGACCATTAAAAACTTGGGTTTCAGATAAAGCATGGTTTAAATAGAGTTTGAAAGACATTTTGATAGGCAACTCCTCCTACTCTGTAGGTGAGTATCTTAACAAAGAGCATCAAACCAGCTTAAGTAAAAATGTTAGATTTCAGTCTTGACAGCTCTTAGACACAACATTCAAGATAGGCATTTGGTGTATGATGAATTCATTTAGAGTGTAACTATGTTTCATTCTGACTGTATTTATTCTGTAAATATTACCAGTTTCAGTTTACTGTAATGTATTCACCTATTTTGGAAATCTCGTGACAAATGATCAGAATCATATAATTTTGTATCTATGGAATGAAAACGGAATTTAATCTAATATCCACTCTGCCTTCCAAAGAGCTCTCACTTGTCGTCACTGAAGTCTCGAATGGTGGTAGTTTGGGGTCAGTGGAATGAATGCTACAGGGCATTGGGATCTGGCTGAGAGCTGTTCTTGAAGTAATGTATTTGTAACAGTTTGTTGTGTCACTATAGTGCCAACTGCTGATCAAATTACTGCTACGGATGCAGTATGATGCGCCAGAGCTGTACGTCAAACACAGTGGTCTTCCTCCTCGATAGTGCCGCGTAGCCATGTGGAGCGTGGTCTCGTGAGCATACATTGTTGTAACAACTGCTACTACCAGTAGTGTACAGTGGCTAAATTCCTGCCAAGTTTTTCTGCAATATTACAGAAGGAACACACAGCTTCTCATGGCCCTGTTACACGATCCCATTCAAAGTCAGTGAGGTGTTAATAATGGTATTCTTGGCTAACATCAACTCACCACATTCAGTCTCAAAGGTAACTAACAATCGTGGCCGTTAGAGCATGTATTTAAAGGAAACGGGATTTACATGTTCATAGTGATGCTACTAGTACCACTCTTATGCGACAGGCACAAAATTTGAGTATGCATCATCCTTCAGATGTAGAAACAAGACTACCAGCCTTTGTTTGCTGCAAACTCCCCACTCCCCTCCCTGTCAATCTATTTGCATTTAGGTTTCAAGCAGTGCATATTGATGTTGGAAAGGTTTCCTCAGCTGCTTATCCAGTCCATCTTGTTGCAGTATACTGGGACTTCTTGTTGATTTCAGATTCATGTGTGACAGTTTCCCCTGTTGCTGAATGAGATATGACTGCTATATCTTGGGCCACCCTGTTCTTCAGCCATTTTATTGTTGACTTTCTGCTTTTGGAGTTCTGTTGTGGAGAAAAAAAAAATCGATTATAGCTTGATGCTATAGTGGTGATATAGTCATTACAGACATACATGGAAGAGAATAGTGTCGATTTTAAAGGAACTGTAAAGGCATTTGGCTTTCAAACTTCCTTTTTCTGGAACTTTACTGAAGTTGCTTTACAGTTAGACCACCTTGCATGGTGGATTATGTGGCAGGTTACATGCATGAGACTATACATAAACTATGTGATCAAAAGTATCCGAACACCCCTAGAACATAGGTTATTCATATTAGGTGTATTGTGTTACCATCTACTGTCAGGTACTTCATATGAGTGACCTCTGTAGTTGTTAGACATCATAGGAGAGCAGAATGGGGTGCTCCGCATAACTCATGGACTTCGAACATGGTCAGGTGATTGGGTGTCACTTGTGTCATACGTTTGTATGTGTGGTTTCCACACTCCTAAACACCCTAGGTCCACTGTTTCCAATGTGATAGTGAAGTGGAAATGTGAAGGGACACGTACAGCACAAAAGCATACAGCCTGACCTCGTCTGTTGACTGACAGACCACTGACAGTTGAAGAGAGGGTCGTAATGTGTAATAGGCAGACATCTACCCAGGCCATCACACAGGAATTCCAAACTGCCTCAGGATCCACTGAAAGTACTTTAACAGTTAGGCAAGAGGTGAGAAAACTTCGATTTCGTTATCTAACGGCTGCTAAGCCACACAGCATGCCAGTAAATGCCAAACAACGCCTTGCTTGGTGTTGTTGTTGTTGTGGTCTTCAGTCCTGAGACTGGTTTGATGCAGCTCTCCATGCTACTCTATCCTGTGCAAGCTTTTTCATCTCCCAGTACCTACTGCAACCTACATCCTTCTGAATCTGCTTAGTGTATTCATCTCTTGGTCTCCCTCTACGATTTTTACCCTCCACGCTGCCCTCCAATACTAAATTGGTGATCCCTTGATGCCTCAGAACATGTCCTACCAACCGATCCCTTCTTCTGGTCAAGTTGTGCCACAAACTTCTCTTCTCCCCAATCCTATTCAATACTTCCTCATTAGTTATGTGATCTACCCATCTAATCTTCAGCATTCTTCTGTAGCACCACATTTCGAAAGCTTCTATTCTCTTCTTGTCCAAACTATTTATCGTCCATGTTTCACTTCCATACATGGCTATACTCCATACGAATACTTTCAGAAATGACTTCCTGACACTTAAATCTATACTGGATGTTAACAAATTTCTCTTCTTCAGAAACACTTTCCTTGCCATTGCCAGCCTACATTTTATATCCTCTCTACTTCGACCATCATCAGTTATTTTGCTCCCCAAATAGCAAAACTCCTTTACTACTTTAAGTGCCTCATTTCCTAATCTAATTCCCTCAGCATCACCCGACTTAATTAGACTACATTCCATTATCCTTGTTTTGCTTTTGTTGATGTTCATCTTATATCCTCCTTTCAAGACACTGTCCATTCCATTCAACTGCTCTTCCAAGTCCTTTGCTGTCTCTGACAGAATTACAATGTCATCGGCGAACCTCAAAGTTTTTATTTCTTCTCCATGAATTTTAATACCTACTCCGAATTTTTCTTTTGTTTCCTTTACTGCTTGCTCAATGTACAGATTGAACAACATCGGGGAGAGGCTACAACCCTGTCTTACTCCCTTCCCAACCACTGCTTCCCTTTCATGTCCCTCGACTCTTATAACTGCCATCTGGTTTCTGTACAAATTGTAAATAGCCTTTCGCTCCCTGTATTTTACCCCTGCCACCTTTAGAATTTGAAAGAGAGTATTCCAGTCAACATTGTCAAAAGCTTTCTCTAAGTCTACAAATGCTAGAAACGTAGGTTTGCCTTTCCTTAATCTTTCTTCTAAGATAAGTCGTAAGGTCAGTATTGCCTCACGTGTTCCAGTGTTTCTACGGAATCCAAACTGATCTTCCCCGAGGTTGGCTTCTACTAGTTTTTCCATTCGTCTGTAAACAATTCGTGTTAGTATTTTGCAGCTGTGACTTATTAAGCTGATAGTTCGGTAATTTTCACATCTGTCAACACCTGCTTTCTTTGGGATTGGAATTATTATATTCTTCTTGAAGTCTGAGGGTATTTCGCCTGTTTCATACATCTTGCTCACCAGATGGTAGAGTTTTGTCAGGACTGGCTCTCCCACGGCCGTCAGTAGTTCCAATGGAATATTGTCTACTCCGGGGGCCTTGTTTCGACTCAGGTCTTTCAGTGCTCTGTCAAACTCTTCACGCAGTATCATATCTCCCATTTCATCTTCATCTACATCCTCTTCCATTTCCATAATATTGTCCTCAAGTACATCGCCCTTGTATAGACCCTCTATATACTCCTTCCACCTTTCTGCTTTCCCTTCTTTGCTTAGAACTGGGTTTCCATCTGAGCTCTTGATATTCATACAAGTCGTTCTCTTATCTCCAAAGGTCTCTTTAATTTTCCTGTAGGCGGTATCTATCTCACCCCTAGTGAGATAGGCCTCTACATCCTTACATTTGTCCTCTAGCCATCCCTGCTTAGCCATTTTGCACTTCCTGTCGATCTCATTTTTGAGACGTTTGTATTCCTTTTTGCCTGTTTCACTTACTGCATTTTTATATTTTCTCCTTTCATCAATTAAATACAATATTTCTTCTGTTACCCAAGGATTTCTACTAGCCCTCGTCTTTTTACCTACTTGATCCTCTGCTGCCTTCACTACTTCATCCCTCAAAGCTACCCATTCTTCTTCTACTGTATTTATTTCCCCCATTCCTGTCAATTGCTCCCTTATGCTCTCCCTGAATCCCTGTACTACCTCTGGTTCTTTTAGTTTATCCAGGTCCCATCTCCTTAAATTCCCACCTTTTTGCAGTTTCTTCAGTTTTAAACTACAGGTCATAACCAATAGATTGTGGTCAGAGTCCACATCTGCCCCTGGAAATGTCTTACAATTTAAAACCTGGTTCCTAAATCTCTGTCTTACCATTATATAATCTATCTGATACCTTTTAGTATCTCCAGGGTTCTTCCATGTATACAACCTTCTTTCATGATTCTTAAACCAAGTGTTAGTTATGATTATGTTGTGCTCTGTGCAAAATTCTACCAGGCGGCTTCCTCTTTCATTTCTGTCCCCCAATCCATATTCACCTACTATGTTTCCTTCTCTCCCTTTTCCTACACTCGAATTCCAGTCACCCATGACTATTAAATTTTCGTCTCCCTTCACAATCTGAATAATTTCTTTTATTTCATCATACATTTCTTCAATTTCTTCGTCATCTGCAGAGCTAGTTGGCATATAAACTTGTACTACTGTAGTAGGCGTGGGCTTCGTATCTATCTTGGCCACAATAATGCGTTCACTATGCTGTTTGTAGTAGCTTACCCGCATTCCTATTTTCCTATTCATTATTAAACCTACTCCTGCATTACCCCTATTTGATTTTGTGTTTATAACCCTGTAGTCACCTGACCAGAAGTCTTGTTCCTCCTGCCACCGAACTTCACTAATTCCCACTATATCTAACTTCAACCTATCCATTTCCCTTTTTAAATTTTCTAACCTACCTGCCCGATTAAGGGATCTGACATTCCACGCTCCGATCCGTAGAACGCCAGTTTTCTTTCTCCTGATAACGACATCCTCTTGAGTAGTCCCCGCCCGGAGATCCGAATGGGGGACTATTTTACCTCCGGAATATTTTACCCAAGAGGACGCCATCATCATGTAAACATACAGTAAAGCTGCATGCCCTCGGGAAAAATTACGGCTGTAGTTTCCCCTTGCTTTCAGCCGTTCGCAGTACCAGCACAGCAAGGCCGTTTTGGTTATTGTTACAAGGCCAGATCAGTCAATCATCCAGACTGTTGCCCTTGCAACTACTGAAAAGGCTGCTGCCCCTCTTCAGGAACCACACGTTTGTCTGGCCTCTCAACAGATACCCCTCCGTTGTGGTTGCACCTACGGTACGGCTATCTGTATCGCTGAGGCACGCAAGCCTCCCCACCAACGGCAAGGTCCATGGTTCATGGGGGGTGTAAAGAGCGTAAACATTGGATGATTGAACAGTGGAAAAATGTTGTGTTGAGTGACGAATCACAGTACACAATGTGGCGAATCACGGTACACAGTGGCGATACAATGGCAGGGTGTGGGTATGGCAAATCCAGGTGAACATCTTCTGGCAGAGTGTAGTGTCAACAGTAAAATTCGGAGGTGGTGGTGTTATGGTGTCGTGTTTTTCATTGGAGGGGAGACTTGCACCTCTTGTTGTTTTGCATGGCGCTCACAGCACAGGCCTTCCACCTTCTTGCTTCCCACCGTTGAAGAGCAATTAGGGGATGGCGATTGCATCTTTCGACACAATCTAGCACCTGTTCATAAGCATGGCCTTTGGCGGAGTGGTTTCATGGCAATAACATCCCTGTAATGGACTGGCCTGCACAGAGCTCTTACCTGATTCCTATAGAACACCTGTGTGGTGTTTTGGAACTCCAACTTCGTGCCAGGCCTCACCGACTGACATAGACACCTCTCCTCAGTGCAGCACTCTGTGAAGAATGGGCTGCCATTCCCCAAGAAACCTTCCAGCATCTGATTGAACGTATGGTTGTGGGAGTGGAAGCTGTCATCAAGGCTAAGGGTGGGCCAACACCATATAGAATTCCAGCATTACCGATGGAGGGTGCCACGAACTTGTAAGTCATTTTTAGCTAGGTGTCCGGATACTTTTGCTCACAAAATGTATGTATGTGGCTGCTAAACAATGAAAAATAGATTTTTAGAGTTGTTCTTGCATTTTGTGTAATTTTTTCCCATAAAATGTGTACTGGTATGTAGTTTTATGTAACAAATTGAAATATGTTGGGGTTGAAACGGAACAAAGTGCTTTTTCTGTGAATCGCTTTTGGTCCCTTTGGTATATTTTGGTAGTAAAGTGTTGACGTGTTACAAACTACTCCATTTAATTACACTTTCAGTTAAAAGTAAAAATGATCATTTTAGTTTCACCACAAACGTATTTTTTAAGTAACCAGGAAGAAATGCTCCCTTAAATATTATAGATATCTGCAGGTTTATAGAATTGCATTCTATATGTTCAACAGGTATGCACAGGAGGTAAACGGAAGAAGGATGAAATCACTGTTGACTGCTTGGACTTCAATAAAAAAATATTGCATACAGCATGGCACCCTTCGGAAAACATAATTGCAGTGGCTGCTACAAATAATCTGTTCCTATTCCAGGACAAGTTCTAGCAGAATGGCATGAGAGAAACAAATTGGGTAAATATCATCATAAACCAAACTCATTATGTAGATTTGGAAGATTACTATCTGTTAAATTCTGTGTCACATTATCTGAAACCTACACGCCATTCACAATCTTCTGTATTGCTTATTGTTTCAACTAAGTGCTTTCAGAGACAGATTACCAAGAGTATGCTGCAAGACTATAAACCAACAAATGTGAGAGTATCCCAGTAATTCATTTGTTTTACATGTATTCTTGATTATCTCCCTGCTGTGTAGTTATTTTAAGAGTGCTCTCTGTTTGGTACTACCCCTTTTTCTATAAGTTCGTTATGCATGAACTGTTGCTTTTCTGAGTCTTTCAACAATTTCACAGCTTAGAAATAATGAAGACAACCATGACAATATCTAAGTTAAATTAAATGTGGATGAGTGTGTGTCTACTAAGATATTGTCATCACAAAAGCAGAAAGCAAAGATTGTGCTGGTATTCATTACAAAATGAATTTTTCCTAAAGCAACATGTGTTTGCTGACCTTTTTGCAAGTGTGAATTTAGTGTGGTGACTGTAGTGGCACTCACAAAACAGCTCAATTTCCTTAGAGTAATGTTGTTTCTCTTCCACAATTATGTGTAATGTCTGCATGTTTATACTGAAATCTGCAAGAGCTCATTTTGTTGGAAAGTGTGAAATAATTTCTCAGTACCCACATACAGATTCATAACCCCATAGGTATAGTTCTGAAAATTCATGATTCTAAATTTTTAATAACTGTGAACATACTTCAGAGATTTATTAGAGAAAGTGTAGGGCGTACACAGTGTGTAATTGAATGAATAGTTGACCTCGTAACTATTATGTCACATGCACCCCACATTTTTCATTGTAAATCTTAGAGGTATTTTCATAGCTGTTAAAAATTCAGTCATAAATTTTCCCAACTATTTGTGTAGGGTAGGAGACATTATTTTATAGTGTTAGTTAGATTTTAAAACATTATAAAATTTTGATATGTTTATTTAAATATAATTATTTGTTTTCATGTTTACGTAATTGCTAAAGTATTTCACGTAGCAAGAAAACATAGTTTATCTGAGGCAGAATTGAAGTGTAAATCTGATGTGGTATATGTGACAACTTCTTCCCCAAAGTAAAAGAATTATTGCTTCCAAATAATAATGTATTATTTAATTGGATAGATAAAAAGTTTACTCACAAAGCAGCGGCAGCACACACACACACACACACACACACACACACACACACACACACACACACACACACACATTTTAACAATTTGCAGTTTCGTAGGCATTTAATTTCTGTGAAACAATATGAAGTACCTTAGTATGCAGTGAGGCATGTTAATTGGTGCAACACTAGGTTATATGACAGTTATTCCTCTAATTAAAAATCCTAGCTTCATAGTATAGAACAAGCATATTTATTGCCATCATTATCTTAGAACAGTTTCTTCCATCATTAAATCACTTTCCTATGAAGTGTATGGGATAAATAGTTTCGGTGCTGAGTTAGTCACCTGAGCCATGCCCAGGTACATTTGAATGTGAAAGCCGAAGTGCTAAATTATGTGAATTTGATTGTCATTTGTGCATGTTGTATTCAAAAGGTAAAATATATTTGAGTAACATAACAATTTAATTAAAATTGTTTCAGCTTTCTGTGAAGTGCTATTGACAGTGGAACTTAATAGCCATAACTGCAAAGGAAGAGGAGCAATAATATGGGTGAGAGCCATTGCTACAGTGCAGAGTCCATATGCCCATTTTGAAGCTCATCAGCATCGTTCTTCCACCGCTAGTGTCAAGACATGTCTGTGAAGTACTTTTTTATATAAAATGTTCAAAATGATAAAAAGGGAGGGC
Organism: Schistocerca serialis cubense; assembly: GCF_023864345.2. NCBI lineage: Eukaryota > Metazoa > Arthropoda > Insecta > Orthoptera > Acrididae > Schistocerca > Schistocerca serialis. Next base: position 410,612,946 of record NC_064641.1, on the reverse strand, counting down.
TTGTGAGGGAGTCCAGTGCACAGTTGTCCCCAGTGTCTGTGATGTTGGAAATAATGCAACTGCCTCCACATAAACGTGCTCCATTATATATCTATGTCTAGCATGCTGGGATTTTTTTTATTACAGTGCAAGGACTACACTATTTTATAGACAGTCCAAATGTAAGAAAAAGCACGCCAGATAGTTTTCCGGCCTGGCAGTATGCGGCTTTATATTGCCTGGTTTCATAAATTTTTAGTTTCTATTTTTGACGTGTATGCTTACATGCTGGAGGCTGTACCGGAATATGTATGCTTGGAAACTGTTTTGAAATACTCAAGAAGTGTGGACTAAAACTATTTTTTCAATAGTGTTTAGCAGTTTGAAGTGTATCTGTTGACTGGAAAATGTTTTTGTGAGAGAGAGACTGCTGCAGATAAACAAGGGTAACAGTGTTGTTACTCCCGGTTTTGCTAATCAGATTGTGAAACAGTTTTGGTATAACACTCGTTACTCATATTTGTTAGCATTTTATATTGGAGTATTTTGTGGATTACGGCAATAAGTAAGGGGACATGGCGAGTGAGTGACAGGTTAATTTGATATATTGATTATTTTCATTTTGTTGTGTACAAACACTACCTTTAATATAAAATTTATGAAAAAATCTTGTCTCCTTTTTTAAAGATTTGTTAATAAATTGGCGTTCTCTGTTGGTAGGCAATTGAAATTGTAAATGCATGGTCCTGAATAACACTGTAAAATATATGTTGTGTTAATTGAACAATGTTTCAAAGGCATTCTATTCCTTTTATTTATTATTTTTTGTGTTATGTATTACTGATACAGAATGGTGCACAAAATATGTATAGTAAGATGTGAATCTGGTGTGTGCTGTAGATTGTTGTTTTCCTTCTCAGAAGCTTTCGATGTAAGGCACTTCGACAGTTACTCCTTTGTGTATGAAAAAAGTAGATATATTTTAATTGTACTCATTTTTTATTTAAAAATTAATTTTAATTTTGGCTGTACCGATACATATAAAGTGGAATATACCATAATATGACTGTTACAGAATGGCTTATTGAAGTCAGTTTCCTTCCATTAAAAGTAGGTGGGAGGTGGGATATGAGTGAATACTCCATGTGTCATCCTCCAATGTATCATATTATGATTAAGTTATTCACCATTACTTTATTTATTTATTTCTATATGAGCTGTGATTTTCTGCAGACTGTTGGCTGATATGTTAAGGAAAATGATTCATAACATCTTATATTTCAGTAAGTGAACATAAAATAAAAACACTCAGTGCAGTGGGAGTCATAATAGTTAATTATTTATTAGTTATAAATATGGAACATAAAATCTGTGGACATACAATTATCAAAATTAGTTTCTAACAACACCAATATTTCACCAAAATCGGAAGAATAAATACATTAGTTTGTTAGAACTACTGTTTCACAAAAGCAATGCACAGTACGTCATCTTTTCACAGAATCACCAGTTCACTCTAAGAATTTTGTTTCCTAGTAGTTCCTGGACTAAGTTATTTGTGCATGTAATAGGACCTCACATGTGTCTGTAACAGAGGTCCACATAAGAAATTTTGCACCAGCATCACTATTATTGAATTTCTGAAGCTGTAGTGAACTAGATATTCTAAAACATTGTGCATTACATGTGTTGCAACTTTTCTGTATTTTGCTGTGGGCAATGGGCTAACAGAAAACCATAGCTAGTTTTCAGACAGATGCCTTCATAATTGTGAAAACTATTTGACTCGTACTGCATTTTTACAATGTATTACTTTTTGATGTGTATAATATATTTTCAGCTAACTGTGAATGTGAATATAATTGCCTTTCTGGAACCCTGAAATTTTACAAATATCAGATGTCAAAAACTTTGAAATTATTTTTTGCAGAATGTTTTTCTTATATCATTAGTGAAAAAAATTGCATAAATTTTTCAGGCGCAGCTGTCATGTAGTAAGAAATTTTTTTTGTAGTTTACTGATTTGTAACTATGCCAAAAGATTACTTTCTGATGGAATGAAATGTCGTAATCCAATTTCAAACTCCAGCTTGTCTGTAGATACTTCAATAAAACTGGAAGTCTACATTCCAAAGGCGACGTATCACAGTTTTCAGGGGTATTATGGAACGTATTAAACAGTGTGACAGCAGCTTGCCACTAGGTTTTTCACTATTGTCAGAATATATACTGGAGACTTCATTCACATAAAATTCGGAAAAATCCAAATAAGTAGTGATACCACTGCAGCTCTCATCTTGACTAGCTGGACAACTAATTTTTTTAAGTGACATGCTTTTGTAGACTAGCCTAAAAAAAGACAGGAGAAGCTTTTCTGTCAGGGTTATTGTGCAGTGTGACTTTCTTGTGTTCATAATTTTAATTGTGATTCTCTGATACACCACATATCTTATGAAATCTTTTACATCACATTATGATCTGTTAACTCAAGCTGTGGAGTTGATTGCTCTTGTACTTCATTTTTCAGTATTTTGATAGTTTGTATCTTCCAGTTATGTTCACAATAATTCATAGAAATTAAGGAGTAATATTTCCACCTTTTATAGTCAGTCAAATATGTGCTACTTTTTTCTCGTTCTGCTGCTCAATTTCTTTACCTGAAACCTGTAGTTAGTGTTTGTCTATCTTACTTCAAGGGAGATTCTGTCACATTGGATTTCAAAAGTAAGCTGCATCAGTAACTTTGCTCACACTAAAGAATCACTATGGAAATTTTTCTAGTAGTACGTTGCTACTGACAGACAATAATACTAATAAAAAACTTACTCCATGCAGGAAGTAATTTCCAGTTTTTGATGGCCTTGTCTTTAATTATAAATACTGTTTCTTCAGTCATACAGCGACAAAAGCATGTGTTCAGGTTCTTGATGTGTCGTGACATATAGCAACCAAGTTCTGCATTTCCTCCCCATTTTAAACTTTCTCTTAAACAATGCAGCTGTGTGTAGGCTTAATTAACGAGAAAGTTTGAACTGATCAATAATCATTCATGCCTCAATTTAATAGCTAATTTGTGTCATTTGATATTTGTTGACAATTTCATGACCAATTCTGGTAGAATTTGAGACACATCCTTTGTTTTACCTTCCTTTACTACGTACTTTGTGTTTCTCCAGCTGTTTTGCAGAATGGCTGTAAAGTAAAAGTGAAAGTCTGAAACTGTATAAAGAAAGATCTGTTCTGTCCTCCTGTAGTCATTCACTCACAAAATGGTTTAGGAAGCTGAATGTTGTTTGTGTATTAACATTCTTGCATAAAAACTTGGAGTCAAAACTTTTGCATGATAGTGTTACTCTTTTGCAAAAAAAGGTGTACGTCATTCAGTTGGTGATCTTTGCCATAATTTTGCTGATTGCTTCCACTTTTGTGCCAATTGCAGTGTGTGCCCTTCACACTGATGGAGATTTTTACTGGATCTTGCTTTCATTTACAGCGAATGTTGAATCAAACACTTCGAAAATGTTGACACATTGTTTTGTGTACAGACAATAGAGCTCCATATTTTTGAAGTATTTCAATTGGTATGTGGTACGCTTATATACAAGAACTGTGTAGTGACGTTCATGCTTACCTGCATTGTGTTAATGGAGGTATGTGTATAGAAAAAAAAAAGTTAGGACTTTTCTCCTCTCTCTGTGTCTGCGTGTGTTCACATATGAAGTTGGCTTTGGGCATTTAGTACTCCTTTGTTTTAGAAGGAGTATTACGAAGTACCTCATGAAGGCAGTTTGCTCAGCATTGTTTTTGTACTATTCAAACATGGTTAATTCTGTGACAGTGAAATGTTTCTTTTCAGGTTTTTCATTGTATATCAAATAATTAGGAAGCCTGTATATTTTCTTTTTCACTTTACACTGTAAAACATTTATATTCAACAGAATCTGTAAAAAAAACAAAAAAAAAAAAAAAACCATTCCATTGAGTAAAGTGTTGAATGTCTGCAGAATGGTTTTATTTTGTTCGTTTTCAGTGTTTACCTGTGGTGGCATATTTGGAAATTGCTGTTGCTCAACACAAGATTCTCAGTTCATATAAGATGAAACATAAGAGATTGTGGCTACAGTTTCTTATCTGTGTATTTGCTGTTGTATTTTGGAGATATATGAGAGTTGTAAAATAAAAAGTTGCAGTCAATATTTTTTTTCCTGTTGCTATAGAGTTAAATAATTCTTAGTAATAATGCTCTCTCTCTCTCTCTCTCTCTCTCTCTCTCTCTCTCTCTCTCTCTCTCTCTCTCTCTCTCTCTCTCTCCTGTGTCTGTGTGTGTCACAGTGCCTCCTTCATATTATTACAACTGGAATATGAAAAATATTTAATAAAATCATGCGGCTACTATTTCTGTAGTGATGAGTATATAATTTTGATTGATGCATTTGCGTCTGTTCAGGCTGTACTTACACTTGGGGAAGTTACGAACGGTTACAGTATTGATAGTATGAATGTAGTAGTACTGAAGCTACATAGCACAATCTTCGCATACAACAATTTTTTAAAGTGATACTGCAATCAGGTTAAGTTTTCAATTTGTGCCTTGAGAACTGTTATGAAACTAAAAGTGCACACTATGATACAGGCTATTTTACTGCTGTTACTGGCATTACTCCTGTTTCACTTTCTGTATACAGATGAAAAGTGCTATTGCAGGAGAATTTGTACTTACAAACTTAAAGTATGTGGAAACTGTAATTTAAAATATTGCCTGGAGCTTGAATGAAATAAGTAAATAGTCATCAGAATGACTTCTCTGAATGTGTGTGCCTTTGGGAGATTTTTAGAATGAAAACTGGCAACAGCAGCATTGTTTTTATTTGTTAGAAGTTCCTATATAATGTGCCTTCGATATTCCTCAAAAATTTAAGAAAAAAAGCAGATCTTCCCTTTTTGAAAATCTTTTCTTACTTTTGTGTAGAGGAATATATTTTTTGGGAAATATCAGCACTCTCTCAGCTTTAAGGTAGACTAAAAAAAATAGTGACCACAGCTCATACCAGATATGTTAATGAAAGTACCATTTATTCCACTACGTATATTATTTGTCAGTATTATTTGTATGACATTTCCTTGTGACAGTGGGGTAGTTAGATTGTAATTAATTGCAAAACATGAATGTTTGAGTAATTGAATACTGCCAGTATGATTAGATTCAAGACTACTTGTGTAAGTACAGATTTATTGAACAGTTCTGTGATTCCAAATCAATTGTACGAAAATATTATGTAAAATATCCATTTTCAGCGAAACTATGGCCCCACGATGACAGTACTTCTGGTGCACTGACATGACTTTTGATTATATACTTTATCTTATCTGCACACAGATGTTACTTGTATAAAAAAACTACTTTCACATGCAGCTTAACCTTATTTTCTGAGACCAAAGTCTCTTGTTTCTCCTCTCGGGTCTGCCAGATATTTGTCACCAGTCCAAAATATTTTACACCCAGAGAGTAAGTTTTGATATTTTTTTCTGCTGCTGATATTCAAGACTTTGTTGTGTAGTAAGTTTATAGGGTAAGTGTGTGTGAATTATTTTGCCTGTCTCCTTTTCAGTGATTATGTTTATGATAATACCAAAGAAATCCGGCTGTCTTTCGTACTCGTTATACCATTGTGGTGCAAGGAGTGTCCAATAATTAATGCAGTAGATCTGTCCTCATGTTTTCAAATTGAAAAAAGTTTCATTGCAAGTAACTATCTCTAAATGAGATTAAAAACATCAATGAAACTGTAAAATTTTACTCAAAAAATACATGACTGGTAATCATGGGGTCTCGAAATGCAGGAGACCATGTCCCTTTGGTATAATTCTCTTGCTGTGTTTTGTGAAGCAGTTAGTTAATTTGAAAGCCAAAGATATTGCATATGCTGTCTACTTCAGCAGTAATTTTTATTCCTGCATTCTAGTGAATCGCAGGCTGTGAGAATGAGCACGTTAGATTCCGAATACCAGTTTCTGTTATTTGTTTTTGTGGCTCATTATTGATTGTAGCTGAATATGAAAAGGGACTACAGTAAATACCATTATTTTTGGATAAAACATTTCAGCAAAGGCCTGTCATCATTATTATAGTGTGTAAATAGGCTACATCAGTAACTGGTCATACTTCTGTGACTTTAGTAAACCTCATTTCAAGATTTAATACCATAGTGCCAGTAGTATCTTTGTTACATATTCCATTTTATTGGTTTTGCTTTGTGATATTTTGTGGCAGTATTCTGATAAGCTGTAACATTAGGTTACTGATTATACCCATGATAAAAATTTAAGTTAAAAATTTGCATTGTTTCTGAGAAGCAGCAGAGGATGACATTTGCAATAACATCACTGCAGCCATCCACTTAACAGTATTGTTATGATCAAAGACTTTGTTGTTGCGATTATACAGTATTAAGGAAAGTGTATGTGTAAAGTTAAATAATGGAGGATAGTGAATAATAGAAATTGTTACAGTGCAACAGAAATGTATTAGCAATTTATTGAGTGAGGCCCATAAACATGTTAAGCAGTATTAGAATGTTAATGTACTGTAACGACATGGCATAAATAAAATGCTGGTCATGTAAAAGTGTGTGTAAACAACAGAAAATGAAACTTCTTGGCAGATTAAAATTGTGTGTTGGTCTAGCAAGCAGTTGCAGCATGTCAGGAAGTTAAAAAACAGTACACTTTTCATTGCAAAGTGAATGATTCATTCCAATAATTGACTGTATTGTACCATGTATCGTACAGCACTGAGATTGGAATATATTTTATACATAATCCGGACTAAATTTACAGGAGTCTCTATTTACTGCAATGCAAGTGTCATTATGCATTTAGCCTATAGTATTTTATTTTGGTGCTAAACATCACGTAAAACTTATTTCTCCTTTAATGTAATCTGGTTTTCCACTGTTCAGAACAACATAATCTTATCGCAACTAGAAGCCATTTTCAGAAGCAGAGGATAGAACAGATAAGCTGACATTACTGCTGGATAATACGTATTTGTTCTAAATTTTAAACTGATTTGCCATTGAAACACTGTATTAACATTATAATGTAAATGGACAGATAAAAAAATTTACTCACCAAGCAGTGGCAGGGGAACACGCACACAAAATGGGTCTAACGTTTACAAGCTTTCGGAGCCTGTGGCTGCTTCTGGTGGAAGAGTTGAAGGGGAAGGAAGAGGCATGAAGGAAAAGGACAGCAGAAGTTTCGGGAAAGGTTACAGTTCAGAAAAGTCACCCAGAATCCTGGATCGGGGGAGGCTTACCAGATGGGCTGAGAGGACAGTCTCCATTGACCTGGGGTTCTAGGTGACTTTTCTAAAATCATTGTGTGTGTGTGTGTGTGTGTGTGTGTGTGTGTGTGTGTGTGTGTGTGTGTTTTGTTTTTCCCCTGCCACCACTTGGTGAACAGATTTTTTATCTGTCCATTTACATTATACTATCAATAATTATTTTCACTGTATTAACATAGGTACACTACTGTGATTAAAAGAGCATCACCCCATGTGTACCTGATGATAACATAAATCTTGAAATGCGTTGTACAAACACAGTGTTTTATTAGTTATGGTACACAATCTATTTTATTTTTCTATGACATCACTTTTGTACATCATCTTTGGGAGCCATTTAAGAAAAAATGGCAGTGTGTACTGTTAGAGGTGGCATGAAGGAAATTCCAGGACTTTTTAATTTAGAGGGGATAGTACCCTGGAAATTTCCAAAAGGCAGTCTAACAAGTTTAAATGCAACCGAAGATGCCACTAAGTTGTATTTTGCAGCCAATGAAATTGGGAAAATGGTCTCTTTGAGTTTTAAGTAAACAAGTTTTTTTGTCCATGCATTGCTTCAGTATTTGCTACAAACTGTTTCTTGCTAAAGTTTTTAATGGTGAAGTAGAGCTCAGTAATTAGAATTGTCTGTTCTTACAAATGAAGTTCAATGAACAAGACGAGGCAATCCTCTTCCAGTCGTATTTTTGGAAATGTAATATGGAAATATTTTGAACCTGCAAAAGTTAAGCAGTATAGCACTCAACAGTTTTGTAAAATAGTGAAACATATGTGTTCAGTACTTACACTGTTTGTGTAGTTTGACTTGTTTGGTTGCATTGGCAGTTAATGTAATTTTTTAAAACCATTAAATATTGTACACATTTTGAATGTTTTCCCTTATTCCTTTCCCAGATGTTGAGTTATAAATCTTATTATGTCAGTCATTACATCTATTAATCGTAGAGCAAGGATAGATATTTATGAGATAAATAGATGATATATGAATTTGTTGTTGCAGCTTTTAGCTATGGATTATAGAGTAGGTTTGTTTGTTGCAGTATTTGAAGTTTGAGTACAGAATCTGTGCAAAAACTTGAAAAACTGTTGTTATAAAATGAATATAAAGAGGAATGCTGTGTTATCTTGTAATTGTTATAAAAATATGACATAAAATGTAGTTGTTCAAAGAATGTTCTCATTAAAGGTTAATGGGGGGAGAAGAGCAAAAAGATATATTAACCCTTAACTGGAATCGTGGGTCATTTTGGACCTACCGACAACAATAAAACCATCAAACAATGGAAACGTATGGAGTTTCTGTTTCGTGCGCCAGTGTAATCTCAGTACATTGTGAGGTGCACCAGGGGCCGGGAGCTCACTGCTTGAAATTTACTAGAAGTGGAGGTAAGTGCCATCGCTAGGTCCAATTTGACCCGCGATTCCAGATAGGGGATTTTTGAAGTCAGTGTATACTGATTTATTTTGTGGTGTTTCACGCACTTTATTGCTACAATGTATCGGGGCCTCACTGAAAAAGGAATCTGTGAACTATTATTAGACGAAAATTATTCAGACACAGAATCTTTAAGTGATTTTCAACCTTGTGATGAAGAGAACATAAGTGACGATGAAAATACACAAATTTCTTCTGATTCAAGTAATCATTATCTGATGATTCAATAGGGAGAGATAGCTGGCTATCAAGTAGTGCATATTTTCGTGGCAAAAATTGATTCAAGTGGTCTACTCGTCCACCAGCTAGGTCCAGAGTCAGGAGCTGCATCATCACTCACCTGCCTGATGTCATCGGTACAGCTCGTGAAAAACAGAACATGTCACCAATTGAATCATGGCAGTTGCTGATATCAGGTGAAATGATCGCAATTACTTGCACTCACTAATCAGAAAATAACAGAATATTCAGAAAAGTATAAAACTAACGCTACTTACACTAACCATGTGAGTATTATGGAAATGAAAGCGTTTTTTTGGGTGGTTGCTATTATCAGGTGTGTTGAAATCTGCCCATGAAGATATAGAAAGTTTATGGGCAACTGATGGAACTGGCTAAGATATATTCAGAATAACGATGTCGGTAAAGCGATTTGTGTCCCTGTTTTCTGCTTTGAGATTTGATGATGTGAATTCTAGGGAAGAAAGAACTACTAATGATCGCGCTGGTCTCACCTCAGAAATATTTGGAAATTTCATTCAGAACTGTCAGAAAACCTAAAGCCGCTCAGAATATTTGACGGTTGATGAAATGCTTTGCTCTTTTAGAGGGAAATGTTTTCTCAGGGTTTATATGAAATTGAAATTGAAGCCTGCTAAATATGAAATCAAGATATGTGCCTTTGCGATGCTAAAATGCACTATTTATACAATGCTTTTGTCTATAAGGGCAAAGAAATCACTAATAAAACAAGCCAACTCTCAGTTCCAACACAGAATGTACTGCAGCTTGCAGAACCTTTATTTGGAACAAACAGATGCAACTGCTGATAACTGATTCTCTTCTGTGGAGTTGGTTGACAGACTGATTGAAAATGGTTTGACCTATGTTGGAACGATGCGCAAAAATAAAAGGGAAATACAACCAGAATTTTTAGCCAATAAACGACGGGTAGTAGGATCTACGTTATTTGGTTTTGTGAAGGATAAAACATTGGCATCTTATGTCCCAAAAAAGAATCGAAGTGTAGTGGTAATCTCATCAATGCACCATGACAATTCAGTCAATGAAAACAGTGCAAAACCTGAGATACTTGAATTTTACAACAGAACAAAAGGTGGTGTTGATACATTAGATCAGAAATGTGCCAATTATTCAGTCTCTAGAAGAACTCAACGATGGCCATGTGTCATTTTTTCAGCAATATTGAATATTGCGAGTGCAAATGGATTCGTTTTATGGAAGGCATCAAATAGTTGAAAACATATGAAACGTAATCATTACATAAAAGAAATTGGACTGAATTTGATAAGGCCATTTATCACAGAAAGGAAGACTGAGTATTCTTTATTTTCAGTAGATTTGAAGTGTAGAATTGATAATTTTCTAGGGGCAGCTGATTAACCACAAAATGACGTACGACTAGAAAATTCACGCAGCAATCAAAGTGGCTCACGAAAACAAGGAAGATGTTATTTATGTGGTACTAAAACTGACAGCAAACAATCACAAAAATGTGACAGATGCCTTAAATTCATCTGTAAACGAAATGCAGAAAAAAAGTGTTGTGTACCAAGTGCCATTCTTAGTTCAGGTACTGATATAGATAACATTTGGACACTTCTATGTTTTGTTGTCATTATTTTTGTTTCTGAGTGACGGCATAAAGAATCCCTATTTATGTTAAGGGGAAGTTATGAGAAACCTCGTGCTATATCGAGGTTTTTTTAATCTAAGCCTTTTTTGTAATCGTGTAGCATTCCAAAGTAAGGCACTAAAAATTCTTGTAAAATATGAGATGTAGGACTTAAGGATTTAAAAAAAAAATTATGAAAAAGTTTTGCTCAATAAAAGTTGATTTATGTTTGAAACAAAACTTATTTTAATACAATCATTACATATTTACATATGAATTATATCTTTTATGGGGATTATGTTGAACTTTTATTCAAGGGTCCATTTGGACACGCGATTCCAGTTATGTTTGTCAAAATATCGATTCCGGTTAAGGGTTAATGGGGACTAAATGAAATTTGGCATTTCTCTAAACTGTGTTAATATGATGAAATTGGAGTCTCAGGAGAATTTGAGCAGGTGCCTTATATGCAGGGTGGAAAGTCAGCCACATTTAAGGCCCATTCACACCGTCTGGCATGTCAGAGCATTCCACAGTGCATTTCCGATGGTGGCATTCACACTCGTGGCACTGTCAAAGTTTCTCAGGAGCAAAGTTCTGACAGCTGATACATCAGTTTTTCTCATGACTTCAAGCTTATTTCGTTGCGAGACACAGCTATGCTCTTTCTTCGTGCTTTTGTTAGGTCGTGTTTTTTTTTTTTGGTTGATATCAGGTGTTATTCCATGTGATCATTCTTTATTATTTTCACTTGGTCATTTTTTGGTCTTTTGTTACAGATTGAAAATAGGTAAGGACAGCCAAGCGAGCTGAGATCCCAAGACTTCACTTCATTTGATGTTACATGACGGCCAGTGTGAATTCACCTTCATTTTGGCATCACCTTTCTCAGTTTGTCATGTTTTCAACCTTTTTGCTCTTTTAGGAAGAAAATATATTACTTTCGTTTCAAAGTTCCGCATTCATGTCTGTTAGTTTATCTTCTTGGAATGCACCAATTATGAAAGTAGATAAAATGTAACCTGTGAGACTTCTGAAATTTTAGATTGTTCCTTTGTGGTTTTTAGTGCTTTTTATATTTGCCGATTGTTATCAGTGTAAAGTAACCCTCTCTTGAAAGTACTAATATTTTTGTTCCAGTTTCTAAATTTGTTGTAGTAACAAAACTGCTGCTGTGATACTCTGTTCATTTTTTAAAATAAAGTTTTTGAGATGGGGAAAATGCAAATTTCATAGTGGCTGGCTTTAAGAGACAGGTAGTTTAAAAAGTAAAGTACTGCATTTGGGGGAGGGGGGGGGGGCGGGGGGGGGGGGGGGGGGGGTTAGTGCAAGTAATTATTTTGCAGTGCATGTTCTTGTTTTGTTAATTTTGAGATAAAATATTTTCAGGCAGTTTGTAACCACTAACTTTCAATAAAACGTGTGTTTAACTTCATCATTAAATGTGGACCACATCAGTTACATTTAGACCATTCATATCAGACACAACCTTAAACTTCAGTGTGTACCAAGGATAGTTCCACCGTCACTGAACTGATATCGCATAATGAAATCTGTGATTCGCAATTAGTCTATGGATTTTTCAAATGATATTTTTAACATTTTTACAATGTTCCCTTATAAGTGTTCTTGAAAATTTTTCACTTTTGTCCAAGTAAATGACATACATGGTGGACTGTACTGTATTCATGGAGAGACACGTTGGCAGAGGCATCTTATATGAATTGAGTTTGATGAAACTACCAATGTTAAGGATAGAAAAAGAATTACAACAAACCATTACTTTTAAGCCAGAGATGCATGAAAATGAGTCACCTAAGAACTTTCCTCATTGGCAAAGTGGATGGTGAAACATTGCATCAGAATTTATATTAAACACTTTCTGAAGCCAACTTGTTACTAAGTGCCTTATCGTGGGATCAAACAGACCTAATGTCAGGCTTTTAGGTCGTGATGTCCTGGAGATACATAGGAACTTGCAACATTTATGCAATGTAAAGGCCTTGGAGCATTTGGATGAGGAAGCATCCAAATTTCTGGTTAATATTTACCATTATTTTGGTGGTTAGCCTGTTTGCTGGGATGAATTTGAAGTAGTTCATCCAAGTTTAACGTTCTACATCACAAGTTTTTGAAGCATTCAAACCTCCAACCTACAGGATTTTGGCACACTAGGTTGGTATTCAGTATTACTTTATTAACCTCTAAAGATTAGATTAGATTAGATTTACTTTCATTCCAATTGATCCGTAGTGAGGAGGTCCTCCAGGATGTGGAACATGTCAGAAAAACAACAATACATGACAAATATTTAAACTAAAACAAATAAGCTAATGTACCATTCCACAGGTCCCAAGTGGAATGATCGTCATTTTTTAATGAACACTAAGAGTCATTTTACAAATACTATTGCACTGAATTTAAAATAAAAAAGTTTTATATTTATTTATAAGGTAAGAAACATGTAATACAACTACTGTAATACTTATTTACAATGAACACATTACTGCACTGAAATGGTGCAGAAGTTAGATTATACTTTTACACACACACACACACACACACACACACACACACACACACACACACACACACACAAATTTTCAGTGAACACATTACTGCACTGAAATTGTGCAGAAGTTATGTTGTACTTATATACAAATCAGTTGGTTTTCCTCAGAAATTCATCAATGGAGTAGAAGGAGTTGGCCACCAATAAATCCTTTAGGCTTCTCTTAAACTGAATTTCATTGGTTGTTAAGCTTTTTATGGCTGCTGGCAAGTTATTGAAAATGTGTGTTCCTGAATAATGCACACCTTTTTGTACAAGACTAAGTGACTTTAAATCCTTGTGAAGATTATTCTTATTTCTAGTATTGATTCCATGAATTGAGCTGTTGGTTTGAAAAAGTGATATATTTTTAATGACAAATTTCATTAAGGAATAAATATATTGGGAAGCTGTAGTTAGGATCCCTAGTTCCCTAAACAGGCTTCTGCAGGATGTTCTTGAGTTCACACCACATATAATTCTTACTGCACGTTTTTGTGCCCGGAAAACTTTAGCTTGGCTTGATGAATTACCCCAGAAAATAATCCCATATGACATTATGGAATGAAAGTAAGCATAGTATGCCAGCTTTTTCATTTTTATATCCCCTATGTCTGACAAAATTCGCATTGCAAACAGAGATTTGTTAAGACGCTTCAGCAGTTCTGTGGTGTGCTCCTCCCAGTTGAATTTATTATCAAGCTGTAATCCCAAGAATTTAACACCGTCCACTTCTTCTATCTTCTTGTCATCATATGTTAGACATATACTCTTGGGACACCCCTTACAAGTTCTGAACTGCATGTAGTGTGTTTTTTCAAAGTTTAGTGACAAAGAATTGGCTAGGAACCAGTGATTAATGTCTACAAATATTTTATTGGCTGATCTTTCTAAGACTACACTTGATTTGCTATTTATTGCAATGTTTGTATCATCAGCAAACAAAACAAACTTGGCATCTGGTAATGTTACTGATGAAAGGTCATTGATATACACAAGAAAAAGTAAGGGCCCCAAAATGGAACCTTGTGGGACCCCACATGTAATTAGTTCCCAGTTGGATGATGCCTGATAGCTTGATACATGTCTCTTTCCTAATAACACCCTTTGTTTCCTGCCAGAGATATAAGATTTGAACCATTTTGCAGCATTTCCTGTTACACTATAATATTCTAGTTTACTTAAAAGGATATTGTGATTTACACAGTCAAATGCCTTTGACAGATCACAAAATATACCAGTTGCCTGCAATTTTTTGTCTAATGAATTAAGTACATTTTCACTGTAAGTGTAGATAGCCTTCTCAATATCAGAACCTTTTAGAAATCCAAACTGTGACTTTGACAGTATGTTATTTGAGATAAGATGGTTATAAAGACGACTGTACATTACTTTTTCGAAAATTTTTGAGAATGCTGGCAACAGTGAAATTGGACGGAAATTTGATGCTATTTCTTTATCTCCCTTCTTAAACAGTGGCTTAACTTCAGCATATTTCAGCCATTCGGGAAATATTCCACTGATAAACGACTGGTTACACAGATAGCTTAATATGTTACTTAGCTCAGAATCACATTCTTTAATTAACTTTGTTGATATTTCATCATACCCACTAGATGTTTTTGATTTTAAAGATTTTATGATGGACATTATTTCTGTTGGGGTAGTGAGGGTCAAATTCATATTATGGAAGTTACTTGAAATGTCTGGTCTAAGGTAATCCATAGCAGCATCTACCGAACCTGACAACCCCATCTTTTCAGTAACAGTTATAAAATGTTTGTTAAAAAGTTCTGCAACACTATACACATCTGTCACCAATGCATCATTTACTCTTAATGCTATTTGTTCCTCTTCATGTCTGGTTCTACTGGTCTCCTCCTTCACTATATCCCATATTGTCTTTATTTTGTTATCTGATATGACTATCTTTTCCTTGTAATATATTTGCTTTGACATCCGTATTACAGTCTTTAATATTTTGCAGTATTTCTTATAATGTGCTATAGCATCAACATTGGAAATGTTTCGGATTGACAGATACAGTTTTCTTTTTGTTTTACAAGATACCCCTATTCCTCGAGTAATCCATGGCTTCTTTGTAGACTTTGCTCTAACCTTGGTAAGTTTTGGGGGAAAGCAGTGTTCAAATAAGGTAAGCACTTTATTAGCAAAAATGTTATATTTTTCATTCATGCCATGAGCACTGTAAACATCAGTCCAGTGAATGTCTCTGAGGAGTGTCCTAAAATAATCAATTTTTGGCTTACTGATTACCCTCTTGAGCTCAGATTTAACAGATTTTATATCCTGTTCAGTATTAACATTTAACAGAAGGAACTGCATGTCATGGTCTGAGAGGCCATTGACTATTGGTTTTGTAATATAATTTTGTTCATTTGACTTTTCTATAAAGATATTATCAATGGCTGTTTGTGAGCAAGTGGTTATCCTAGTGGGGAACTTTACTGTGGGAATTAAGTTGAATGATAGTGTTACTAACTCAAATAGGTTCTTATTGGGAGAGTCTTTAAGGAAATCTACATTGAAATCACCAGCAACCACTATTTCTTTGTTTTTGGTTGTTAAATGGGCCAGTACAGCTTCAAGGTGGTTTACAAACAGATTAAAGTTACCTGCAGGTGCTCGATATACACTTAATATTATGAAAGATTTTTTGTGAAAATCTAATTCTGTTGCACATGCTTCCATATGCTGTTCTAGGCAAAATTTATGAATGTCTATGTTCTTAAATTTATGACAGTTCCTGATGAATGTGGCAACTCCTCCTTTCTCCATTTCTGATCTACAATAGTGAGATGCTAACCTAAACCCTGTAACACTTAAAAGTTCTATACCAGTGGTCACATGATGTTCAGAGAGGCAGATTATGTCAGCTGGGTTTGAAGACTCTAATTCATCTATGCAGATAGTTAATTCATTAATTTTATTTCTCAGTCCTCGAATATTTTGATGCAATAAAGATAGCTGACATTTCACATTGACTGACTTAAAATTGGATGGAGTTAAAATATCTGCTGACAGTTGAAAATTCTTAACCAATGGCTGTTTATGTTGATGTAATAAGCTGGAATTATGTTTTTTGATTTCTTTCTCAAACTGAAGGTTTGTCTCAGTTCTAACCTCTCTTAAAATTTGTTTTCTTTCTGTCCTCCCTACCCTAAAAAAGGGTCTTTTCTGAATCCTATAACCACTGGTATTTTACCACTCATGACAGTGCCTCCCCCCTTTAACTTTCCTGCTATTTCCCCAGCCAATTTACCCTTCCCCTTCCTGTTGAGGTGAAGGCCATGCCTAGTATAATCCCACCTACTGACAGAATCAACATGAACCACACCAATGTGTGACCCCGCACCCGACATGAGCAGCCGTTCCAGCTCCAAATTAACTCTCTTGACAGAAGAGTTCAAATGAGGTCGGTCATGGCGCCCAAGAACAGATACAAACTCAACACTGGTATGCCTCGATGCTGATGTAATCTTCGCCAGGTCACACTCTATGCTGTACCCAGGATCTCTGTCAATACTGTTACCTGCCCCACCCACTATAACCACGGTGTCTTCCTTAGTGAAATCTTTGCAAAGTGATCCTAAATCCTCTGTCACCTGCTCCAGACCAGCACTAGGTTTAAAAAAATTGGTGACCTGGTATTCTGATCCTAGTTCATCCTGCAAGAGTTGGCCAACACCTCTTCCATGGAATTCTGTTACTGTTAAATCCAAATCCTATGATACCAGTGAGTGCCTAAAAACCTTCAGTGAAAGCAGAATGTCATTTGTACGTTCATGTGCAGAACTATTTGGTAAGTTCACACAACATTTTCAAAGTGGAAAAACCTCTGATTCACAGATTGTATGTAGAAATAGAAAATATGCTTCAAATCTTTTTAGCTTTTGTTTTGAAGATTTCTGCATTGGGAAGAATTGAATGTATTTCTGAACTTCTTTGTAATGAATGCCTTAAATTATATAATATACTTCATCATGAACATCTAGTTGCTAGTGGGTAAGTAGCTGAAGAGCATTGTAAACTGCAAGATTGTTGAAGTGTTTTGACTGTGGGGATGTTTTGGAACAAAGCCCCAATTTCTTTCTGTGCAATGTTCCCTTAGGTATGGAGAAAAAGCACATGCAAATTATATCACTTACAAGGAAGAATATGAAAGGAAAAAAAGGATCAAAACCAATGGTATCTTGAAGAGAAGCTTAAAAGCATGAATTATACGAAAAAATTGAGACAGCTGCTTTGAAAGAAAAGAAAAAGAACATCTATTTGATGAGGAATGACAAGCTCCAGTGAAACTGAAGAAAGTAATGAAAAAAGATTTAAAGGGTGTGTAGATGATGGAAGTAGAAGAATTAAAGAAAGTAGGCAGAGAAACATCCAGAAAAACCTTGAGAAAAGAAATGTTAGTATGATTACTTCATTTTTTGCTGATATTACTCAGAAACAGTAATCCATACTATTTTATTGGTCTTTTTCCAGTAATTAAGTCTAGTGTGTCATTGGCTATAAAAATATGATGTAGATTTTGGTTGTGAATGAGATTACCAATATCAAATTACCAGTGTACCAGCATGTATTTGTATGAAGGAAAACACAAAATGGCCTGTTCCATCTAGGATCATGATGGAGGAATTTATTATAGTCTTGGACTTTTTATACATTATCAAGAATGAACATAATTCATTTGTGCCACATCTGTTTATTGAATGTCACATTTTCAAAAATTTTTATTACCATGTAGTCACCTTTTTCAAATATTTTCTCACCTTCTTCCAAGTGTCACCATGGTTTCCCACTCTGTACACGTGTCACTACAGGTGGTCCACATGATCAGGAATATTTTCAGGACCCTATTTTTTTCTGCTAGTGTAGCTTAACTGTTGATCCTAGTGCTGACAATGCTGCCACATCATCTCCATTCACTAGCTAGTTTTTACTATTTTCCTGTTTAGAGATTTATGAGTAACAAAATTTCCAAATAATGCAGAATGACCAATAGTCTTGTACAGGCCCCCTGAAATCACATTGTCATTGGGCTGCTATATTCATATTCGAAATGTAAATTGCACTGTAAAAATGGTTTCTTGTAAAATTTCCTTTTAGCTCAAAAATCTGTGCCAGGCTGGATAACAAAGCCATGAGAGCAGGTTGCAGATGATGCCTAGATAGCTCAGTCTATGCAGAAGGCGAGGTTCTAGGTTCCCGTCTTGGTATGGCACTCGGTTTTAATCAGCCAGGAAATTTCAAAACGGTGCATATTACATGGCAGAGAAATACTCATCCTTGTTATTTGTTTTGTTCATTAAACAATGTAGAATCCAATAGCAGAAAACCTGGTTCCTTTTATGAATATTGTGGAATTGCTTCAGGTAGTTGCACAATCGTAAGAGCAAGACTTGAAAGTATTCGCAAAATAGTCATCTTTCCAATAAATAATATCCATTGTAAAATTTATTCTTGCAACGTGAATTTTCCTTTTATTTGCTTGCATTCAACATTGGATGGGATATATCCGAAGCTCTTATCAGTAAAACCTACCCAAAATTATGAAAAAATGCAACAATGTTGATTAATAAATTAAAAGTTCCAAAGGGATGTTTTAAATGAATACAATGAAATAGGAGCAGTTTGGAGTCAGGGCAATCATAATAAAGAAGTTCTTAACCATTCTGCAGGCCATAGGGGATATACTTACCATTTACCGTGTTTCTTTATTGTGTTCGTAGGAATACATTATACCACCTTTTCATCCTAGCATCGAGTAGTAGTAGTAGTAGTAGTAGTAGTAGTAGTCTGCTGCACCAGCTAAAACATGTTCATTGTGAAATACAGCTTTTGGGCCCATGGGAAGTACACATTCTACCAAATATCATTGTTTTAAAGTATCTTGGGAAGTATGCTTAACACAGAATTATGTCTGTACTTCCCACAAATTTAGTGGTTTTGGAAAGCTTTTGAAAGATTTCTCACCACTGGATATGCCTGACACTGTGTGGTAGTACAGTGTACCAAGTTTATAAAAACAGCTACAACAGTCAGTTTCTGTTTGTCTGACATCACTACTCCAGGCACATGGGAAGTCAGAAAAAAATGCTTTATTTCTTCAGTGGGAAACACAGTTACTACCAAACAGCTTGTAACGATGCAAGGGGCACCAAATTTGTTATAAAAGTCAGTAAATTACTCAACTGATGGTATTTTTCAGTACAGGTATTTCGTTCATTCCAAGCAGGTGTTGATTTGTGACGTCATCGTCCAGACCAGAGTTGACTGTAATCTGAATCCGTTTGATGACAACAACATGACTGATGACCCACAAAGGAAAAAAGTTATTACTCGCAGGGGATGTAAGCATCCAGATTGAGTAATCGATCACTCAAAGTCTAGTGTATCTGTAATGTTTAGTGGTTCAGCCTCTGTAGTTTTTCTACCAGTCTGTTTGTTACAAAGATGAACACATGTATGACTCAAGACTGACTGTCGATACAACAGATCTAAAAATGGATGGTTCAGTGGGATTGTTTTCGAGGACTGGTTTCGAAGTGTTGCCTTGCCGTACTTCAAGAAGTTTGATAAAGTGTCTCCTAAAGTATTCATTGAAGATTATCTCAGCAGCCAAATTTCTTTGATAGCTATCAGTGAGTGCAAAGAGGATAACATTCATTTTGTTCTTCTTCCCCCAAACAGTACCAATTTGTGTCAACCTCTTGATGTAGCATATTTCAGGCCTCTTACAAGGTCTTTGTGGATGGTTCTCAATGAATATAAGACAAAGCACAGAGGACCCATCCCAAAAAATTGCTTCCCTTGTCTGCTGAAGAAGTGTTTGACCGAATTAGAAAAATATGTTTCATCTAAGCAAAACTTGATGGCAGGATTTGAGGCTACTGGGATCATGCCTTTCTGAAAAACCTACCAAAAGGATATGAAGATACTGCAGATGTGAATCTTGGTCCAACAGCTTAAAGGAGTTTCTGGAGGAATTTAAGAGATCTGAAACGTCACACACCAGTGCAAAACCTTCAGTGAGCCAGTGCTCCAAACCACAGTCTAGGAAGAATAAGCACCTTGCTATAACACCAGGAAGAAGTGTTTTGGTGGATGATATTCAGTAACTACAGCACACTGACATGAAAAACTTGCAGCCTTCAGGTTCCGGTACTGCTAAACAGAAGAAAAGGAGACTGAATAACCCATGTGAGAAGCAACAAATGCAATCTGGACAAGAGCACTAATAAAAGGAGGGAACAGAATAGACCAAAGGTGATTTGTACTGGGAGTGACACCAGCAGTGAGACTGATGATTATTCTGTGCATGACTCTAGCAGTGATACAGACCTTGCTGGTAGTTCTCTTGAACAAGAAACTGAAGAATATTACTACCAGGGCAAGTATGAAAATCAGTTTCATCAGCATACAACACATGCAACTGCAGGCCCTGGAAATATTGACTAGACAGCTAAAGCTGAATGATTTCATCTTGGTGTGTCTTACATATGATGAAGGGATGAAAAAACAGACTCTGAAACACTTTGTGGCTCAAATACAGAGCATTAATGACAAATATGATGTGAAATTCTTTAGAAAATTAACAAAAGCATCAAACGTATATGTATTCCCTCAAGTAGAAGATATAGGCTCCATTACCATAAAAATGTTATCCGTGTGGTTACCCCTTTATTTGAAAGAAGAGGACGTTACTGTTTTCCATTGGAAATATAACTTTGTACTTTAATTTGGAGGTACTTCTGTCATTATTTTGCACTTGTACTGCATTTCACCCTCGTATATTCCAGTTGAAATTTACATCAATAAGACATTTTCATTACTGTTTACAATTTGTACCCAATTTTGTATTTCTGACAGATGAAAATATATCACATATCTTCTTCTGTAATTAGTTCATCATTGGAAACACCCCACAGTAGTTCATACTTGCAAAACTGCAAGTTTTCAGTATAAAAGCATAGGTGTTTCAAGTTAACACCCTCCCATGAGGGAACTTGAAACACCAACATGTTTGTAAAAAATCAGCATAAAGAAATTTAAGAAATAGTTTTTTCTGCCAGCAGGATCTACACTGCAATGTCACCTGTACTTTAAAATTCATTAACTCATTATTTTTGTAAAATTGAAAAAGCTAGATGCTGAGGAAATTTGAAAGTGTTTCAAGTAATACCATTTTACAGTAGTTAAGGAAAAACAGATGGAAAATGATGAACTTGTCAAGTTATTTACTAGTGAGTTTCATGCTATTAAAGTAATTGAAAAATTACCTAAGTGGCTAAGTGAAACAAATTGCAAATTGTCAGAATTAGAACAAAAATCTTCATGAAATGTATTGACTAAAGAAACTATTCCAAAGACAGGCTTAGGAATAATAAATCCTGTAGTGAAGTAAAATGTAACTGTTGTGGGAATACACCTGATAAATGTTGTGACTGTTATGGAAATGAAAATGACACTTTTATCCAAAGGGAGTACTTGTTGTCTTTAAAGGTTGTGACAAGCATATTCAAAAGTAGACAGTTTCCTACATTTTTTTAACTGAAAAAGATGACATCGATCCAAAAATTTTCATCAACAATTTTAAGCGTATTTTTCCTCGCAGTTGGTCTGAATGTGATAGACTTCAATTCAATGTCTCCAAGATCACAGGTGAAGCAGTACTGTGGACTGCAGAAACGAGTGAGAATTGTAATACATGCGTGGGGTTTGATCAACTTTTCTTAGTGAAATACTGGTCGAGCAGCAGCAGAGGCTACAGAAGGAGGTGTATCAACCAGAATTTTATAATTGTAAACGAGGTTCGTTAAGACAGTATTTCCAAAAATGCATTAATAAAACGAGGTACTGAAGTGATCCTGTTTCCCATAGAGGAGTGATACGTATTTTGAAAGGAAGATTACCTATTCATACACATCAGAAACTTACAAATGTCCCTGACTATGATGGGGAACAATTCCTGTCTGTGGTTGATTTGATCTATATGATACTAGAAGATGCCCGAGTATCAAGAATCTTTATTCACCATAAATCATTTCACAATTATATGGGTTTCATCAATTTGATACAAGATAAAGTATATACAATGCACAGTAGTAAAGTTTATGCAGTACATAATAATACAATTAAAAGTAACAGTTTTTAAAAGTTAATATAATAATCTGGTAAATCAAAGTATTCTTTAATATCATAAAAAGGGTGATCTGTTAACCAGTTGTACCACTTACGTTTAAAACTAATTATATCCATGGTCCAAGCAAAGTCTCGTAAGTTATTGAAAATTCTGAGTTGGTTTATTAAACGCAGAACTTACTTTTGTATTTTTAAAATGTTATCGACATGGGGGGAATGTCCCCATATAATAAGGTCATATGATATGTGCGATTGTAAAGGTATGGAATAATAATCAAATGTCAAATCACAATATAATAATAATAATAATAATAATAATAATAATAATAATGACAACTGAGATAGAAATACTAAACCTATACTACACGAAGGAGGAAAAGCGACATCTTATGGCTATATTAAAGCCAATAATAATAAATAGAAACGTAACATCTATTATACTAAAGAAACCTATGGAAATAATAATAATCAGGTAAATCAGATTAGTACAGGAAAACCAAATTGCAAATGCAGACAGAATGATTCGAATAATCAGTATGGTAATTCACACAGACGTGCTATATACCCAGAAGACCCTTCGACACCTGAAGTTCAACAGGTAGATGCAAATGTAGCCCTACAGGCACAACAACCACAAGGACAGATACCACTTGGTAACAGAGCAATGAAGTCACGAAGGGAGCAACTACCAAATTCTGACCATACTGTACGTATTGTTGAAGTACATGAACCACAAAATATGACATCTACTGAAATATTAAACTAGAACTGGTCCCTGAAAGCCTTCCTAGGACGATTGGAGAGGATGAGGAGGGCAGGCATCAATTTAAAGTGACTGTACTGAGGTATAATGATGATTTGGATCTAAGGGAGGAACTGATTGAAGGAACACCTTACATTTCGAATAAGAGTGGATGAATTTTGCAGGCAGTAGTTCAAAATGGTATTGATGTTGAAATTTTGATTGGTACTGGAGCAACTATTAGCGTAATGATGCAAGATTGTTTTAAACAAATTAGTCGAGGAGCAAAAGTGCTTACATTTCCTGTTACTGGATGTACTGTATCTAGAGAATTTAGTGCAAAAGAGCAAACGATCTCAAAGCAGGTGTGGGTCAACATCATAATGTGGGGGCCTTCAATAGAAAGTACCGTTTTGATTGTTGCAAGAATGACCGTACCATGTGTTTGGGGTCTAGATTTTTTGTGTAATTCTGGAGCAGTCATCAATTTAAAAGAAGGAACATGTACCTTGGACTCTGAAGGCGACATTATGACAGGCTCTATGATAAAGGGCTGAACAGTCCCGTATCAGTATTGCATCAAGTTAATGGTTATCTATATTGGCATTGACTATAATGTAATTGGTGATATTTTCTATATTGAATATACTGGAGAAGAAATAAGTCAAGTTACACTGCAGGAGAAAATCTCTGAATCCAAATACCTATCTACAAGTCAACAAGAAGATTTGTGTTGCTTGTTAAGTAATTATCTGCCTGTATTTAGCAAACATCCCGGAATAATCAAAGGTTTTGAGTACGACATTAAGACGTATCGACACATTTCCTATTCTGTTCCTTGATCAAAGAGAGAGGCAGTTAAGAAAGAAATTAACAAAATGTTAGAGTGAGGAATTATAGAGCCCTCTCATTCTGAATATTGTAGCCCTCTTTTGGCAGTCCTCAAAGCGAATGGTGACGTCAGATTAGTTCTAGACGCCGGAGAGATAAACAAGATAATCATACTGGTACAGACAAGACCTAAGAATTTGGATGAGTTAATTCAGAAATTCTGTGGTGCCCACTTCCTGACATCCCTTGATAAGAGAAGTTCATACCAGCAAACGCAAATCTCTATTGAATCTCGAAAGTATATTGTTTTTATTTTTATGGGCAGAAGTTACCAAAATGGCTCTGAGCACTATCGACTTAACTTCTGAGGTCATCAGTTGCCTAGAACTTAGAACTAATTAAACCTAACTAACCTAAGGACATCACACACATTCATGCCCGAGGCAGGATCTGAACCTGCTACCGTAGCGGTCGCTCGGCTCCAGACTGTAGCGCCTAGAACCGCATGGCCACTCCGGCCGGCAGAAGTTACCAATTCACTGTTATGCCATTTGGACTAAATATTAGTGAAAGTGTATTTATATCGGCACTAGACACGGGTACTTGGACAAGATTTGCTGGATAGAGTTACCTTGTATGTGGACGACTTATTGATCGCTACCAAAACATGGGAGGAGCATCTCAATCTGCTTGAAAAAGTATTTGTGAAATTCTTAGACTATGGAGTAACATTAAATTTTATGAAATTTAGATTCGCTAGAAGTCAAGTGAGGTTCCTAGGGCATTTAATTATGCCTGACTGTATTATGCTGAATTCTAAGAAAATGAGTTCTATCAAAGAGCGTCCCAATCCTAAAAATAAAAATGAATTAAAATCTTTCATGGGATTAGCCTCACTTTTCCACTGATTTTTGCCTAATCAATTAATCAGCCAAGAATGTTTATTAAAGTTATTGCGAAAGAACATCATGTGGAAATGTACCCCTGAGTGTAGTCAAGCTTTTGACAAAATTCGAGACACTTTAGTTAATGCCCCGTTGTTACATCATCCAAAAATTGAACAGGATTTTTGCATTGCCACTGATGCTTCTGAAATAGGCCTAGGCACTATGCTTTTCCAAATGGATGATCCACAAGATATGAATACCATTAAGATTATAGGATTCGCAAGTAGAATGCTCTCTAAATGTGAAAGGGTATACTGTACCACAGATTTAGAGGTACTAGCAGTGGTATGGGCACTTAAAAAGTTTAGATATTTTGTCCATGGGAAACGAACAATATTTTGTGACCATAAACCTTTGTTTTATATTTTAACAGGAAGAATGTTTCACTCAAGGTTAACCAGATGGGCCTTGTTACCTCACGAATATTACATTTCAGTGCAATATATAAAAAGGAAGGACAACGTTATAGCAAATGCTCTATCTCGTTTGCCTAGAAGACAGGATAACAAAGAATTTGAGGAACAGATTTTAGATTTCAAAGTAATGAATCCGTCAATTGCATTTTGTGAGAAACAAATTTCAATGTTGTGTCACAATATGTCCCAGTTGTAAGAACAAGATCCTTATTGCAAATCTATTCAATGTGTAATCAGCCAAGGAGCTACAAATTATTCTGGTAGCCTATATACTTTACAATCTAATATATTATTTCGAAGAAAAACTCATGACGATCCATGGAAAGTATGTGTTCCAAAGGAACATCTGGAATCTTTACTGTGGTATACACAACTGGAGTTGGGACACTGGATCTTTAAAATGCAAAGCCAAGTTAACCCAATATTGCTACCATATGAACTTAGAACGCTTGGCCAGTGACATTCTAAAGAATTGTAAGATTTGCCAGAAAACTAAACCCACCAGCTATTGCCTAAAAATTGAATTACATCCAATCATTCCACAACAATTTTGACATTGATATCTTGTGATGCGTGTGGACCATGTCATACTACTCGTGGAAGATTTAAGTATATTCTGGCATTCTATGATATTTTTTCGAAGTATGTGAATTGTATCCTTTGAGGAATCTACATGTGCGTCCTATGTGAAAGAAATTTGTCAATGATTTCATAACAGAGATTGGAAAACTGAAGATGATATTGACAGACAATGCTGGCTATTACACCAGCAGAATGTGGAGAGAAACTATGAAGGAATACAGTATTGATCATATACAAATATCACATTTTTATCCCTGCGGGAATCCAATTGAAAGATTGTTCTGTGAATTAAATTGATTTCTATGTACCTATACCATACACAAACATCACAAATGGGTCAAGTTGTTATCAGAATTTGAAAGGGTTTATAACGACTTGCCTCATACTTCTACAGGATATTCGCCCAACCAAGTGATGTATGGCAAGGATGATTCTCAAGACTGGCTAAAAGGATGGCCACAAATTGAAGGAGACACTCTCACTAAGGAGGACATCTTGAAGAAAGTTTACTTAAATCTACAACATCAAGCTAAATTATGAAAGGCAAAATTCGATAAAAATGTGAAGGTAATAACCTACCTACGCTGTTGGAGAAGAAATTTTGGTGAGAAACCATCCAAAGGCCTCGATAAACAAAAAGTTAAATAAGAAATGGCAATATTTATATACTGGACCATACAGAAAAATACAAAATCCCCACGAAGGAAGTTATATACTTGCTGACTGAAATTATAATGTGATAAAAGGTTTATTCTACCACACAGAGATAAAGAAATATTATGATTGAGAAGATATGTACCATTTATGAAGAGATAATGAAGGAAAGGAGAATGAGAAGAGCATTACTGATAGGACACCAATATTAAGGCCCGTCCACAAACAACGATCTGTCTGCGCACATCACATCTGCGCAGACAGATCGTTGCGTGTGAACAGAAGATTTGCACCAACCTGAGGTGTGTGCAAACCTGGAAGTTGGAGTTGGAGGTTTGAGTGAAACCTCTCAAATCTGTGGGTTCAAACCACATCTGCGCAGACAAGTTGGAGCGTGTGGACAGGAGATCGCCGCAAATCTGGCGTGAAACAGCTGTTTGCTCAGTCTAGTGTTTGTATTTGTGCGCACAGGGCATTAAAATGGCTGATACTCGTCAGTGTTCTCGAGACTTTGTGAGTTCATTGAAATATATAGAAACCACCAATGTTTGTGGAAGATTAAAGTAAAGAATATAGTGACAGAGACAAAAAGACAGCAGCATACAATGCTCTAATTGAAAAATTGCGGATATTATTTCACTCAACTCTTGTTTCGATATTGCAGTTGAAAATTCCAAATCCTTGTATCTCCTTCCTGTTGCTAGGAATCTTAATGTTACCGCCAGCCGTTCATAAGGAGAAATTGCCCTTCTCTATAAAAGCATTTTGTCTCATAATATGAGGGGTTACAAGCTTTAAGAGATAATTATAAGTTTCGACATCCATCCGCAAATAATTTCGCCAGTCGTTAGGTTCGCTCTGCAACTCTCGCAGTAAATTTACGTGAGAAAACTGCTTTCGCTTTAGCAGCCAATGTCTACACCATTTTGACCGCTTTCTCTGTTTCTTGCGGTTGGTCTGGATGTTTTTTGCAGCGCAAGTTGCGAACACAAACCACAACAGAACTTCCTCCATTTCTGTATTTCAAAATAACTGAATTAAATTTTTGACGTTTACGGGGAGCGTAGTTGCTTGCCACTGATATTTCTTATCTATACCGACAGATGGCGGGCGAGTAGTAGATTGGGGTTTGTGTCGTGTGCACACTCCACATTTGCAGCGATCTTTTGCATGTACAGACATTTGCGCCGATGTCTGCGCAGACAGATCGTTGCGTGTGGACCGGGCTTTAGACTTCAACCACAGGATGAGCTACAAGATGTATTATTTTGTTCATTTTTTACATATAGTTATGAGGATTATTTTATTCAATTTTTATTAAATATAATGTATGTGTTATGGCAAACATACCACGATAATATAATTTAAGAAGATTAAAATGAAAAAATTTGCAGAAAAGATAATTTCTGAAAAGGGAAAGAAGCAGTTAATAGACTGAAGAACAAGAGAAAGCAAGATTAACTGACTTCAAGGTGATTAGTTAAGTTTAAAAGAATGCCACCCTAGACGCATAAGTATTTTATGTTTATGAATTGTTGAAGGAATTTCATATGTATTAATTGTAGAAAGTATATTTCATGTATGTGTAATGGGCACAATCAAAGCTAAAGGAAATCTGAAAAAGGGATGGAAAGGAAGCTGATGTAACTGTCTAATCGATGTTTTAATCTGGAAAACATAATAAGAACATTTGCTGGAGAGAGAATCGCAAGAGACACGGTGGAGAAGCAGAGATGATGTTTCTAGCTAATATGTCATTCAACACTACACTGTATACGGCTCGTTTGAAAAGCAAGAAATAAGATGATGACCGAGTCGACTTTAGCTGCGTATACGGCTCAGTGGGGGTCACAGTTCTATCCATTGTCTATCGGAACTGGCTGCAATCCCTGCCTTGCGCAACTAGTTGAAAGGGCTTCTCAGCAAATAGTGAAGTGTTGTGTGTGTTGTGTAGTGAGTGTGAAGTACATCGTGTTAGAAAGTGAAATTTGAACATATTCATTGACTTCTGGAGATTCGTTTAACTGGTTAAATGGGCAATTTCTCTTAGTCCCCCATTTACAATTATTCATGTAAAATTTGATGTGAAGTGTATGTTACAACTTGTGGTATGGATCTTGGGATGGCTGAACTAAGGTATGTACACAGTACTCAACCCTAGCATGCTCCAGTGAATCCTGTAACATCTTCGATCTTATCGCAACATTACAGATTGGGGGTCAGTGCAGCGATGCAAGGGGCACCAAATTTGTTATAATAGTCAGTAAATTACTCAATGGACAGTATTTTTCAGC
This sequence comes from Schistocerca serialis cubense, assembly GCF_023864345.2. Classification (NCBI taxonomy): domain Eukaryota; kingdom Metazoa; phylum Arthropoda; class Insecta; order Orthoptera; family Acrididae; genus Schistocerca; species Schistocerca serialis. Next base: position 410,584,150 of record NC_064641.1, on the reverse strand, counting down.
ACAGGTATTTCGCTCATTCCAAGCAAGGGTCGTTTCGTGATGTCATCATCCAGACACGAGTTGACTGTAATCTGAATCCATTTTAGCAAACTAATCATTTCTCTCAGGCAATAATATTTTATTGATTATGAAACACAAGTTCTTGAAGTTTATTCAGAATTGGAAATATTTAACTAGTAATTACATGCCATAATTTATTTGTTTAATATAAAGGTGTTTTGAATTTTGTATGCATGAAAAAAGTGTGAATTTATGTGCGGCTTTTACTCTGAGCCGAGTTATCACTTAGAGTGCCAAAATAGCGCATGTACACTTCGCTGACCTATGTGGTGAATTTTATTTTGTGATCATGACCCGAATGGAGAGTAAATCCAGTATTGTTTAAACTTTATGTGAGACACATCACATTATTACACAAGAGTCATTTAGCCCATTAGAGAAAACTGAAACCTGCGCACTCAATTTGAAATACCAGTGTGTGATCGAGCTGTCCAGTAAATTGCGTACAATAGTTACAAATGCGTTTGGAAATTAATTTTGAGACAAGTGCTGATTTTGACAAAAAATGAACCGAAAGTTTATTCAAAATATCGAGGTCCTGTTTTAATTAATACACTTATCACCTTGTTGATTATGTTGCCTAGCAACACTTTAAGCCAGCTTAATTAATTCATTAGATCAATTTCCGACGTAGTAAGGGCTATTACACACACAAAATGTTACATGAAGTTTGCTGACCGCATGAGAGTAGGAGAGTGTTTTTCTTTCCATAAATGCCAATAAACTGGCAGTTTCAAAAAGTTCATTATTAACTGTTGTGTAACTTCATTTTGAGTGTCCTACATCACTACAAAACTTGTTGTATCGTGTCTCTTCACAAGAGATCTCAAGAAGCTGGGATAACAAGAAGAAGAGAAAGACTAAAGAAGAGACATCAGTATAAGCTTACGTAAGGCTGAGGAAGATTTAGATAGCACTGTAGTTTTTGATTCTATGTCATAAAAATAAAATTATCAAAATAAATGTTGTCAGTTGATTACAATTTTAATGCAGTTATAAAAAGCTTTACTGAATCATAACAAAAAATGTGCTTGTGAAGGAGTTAAATAAATACCAAAATTTTTTCAGTTCAGACTTCTCTTACACCAGCAGCAATGATGCCAAAACATGTCCTGGACTTAGTGCACAATGCTACCAGGCAGGGTCAAGAAAATACGGGTTTCACAGTGAACACCAGCCATACGTAGATAAAAAGAACCTATATACCATCTACATTTGTATACATCATACTGAGGCAGATTGCCTCCCATTAACCTTGTCAGGTTGTAAAACCAGAAATGGTGCACCAAGTCTAAGCCTGTAAACAACGTTAGTCACAGCTTCCTTCCAAATTCTGTCATTCCTGAGGAAGAGTCATTTTTTCTGCAATTTGTTTCAGCTAGTTGCTCTGAGCACAGTAACAAATCAATATGCGCATTATGCAAACTAATAGGGTATTTGAGTTCTGCCTCTACCATATACCCTACTTCAGATTCAGCTGCCATACCCACAATGATTTTTCCAAATAATCTCTTGCATTCCTCTCCGGACAGCCATCGAAAATCGCCTATCGGAAGGGATTACTACATGGCATGCCTGTGTAAGTTATTCACGTCGAGGTACATTATATAATTTGAATCAAGGGATGCGTTGAACCTGTCACCCATCCATGGGTTATTTGCTTTAGTGTGCATATGGACACTTTGGCAAAGTCCCCCATGGATCCCTCACTCAAAGAAAAGAAGCATGTTAGGATCGGTCTATAATTCGATGCTGCACTTAGTTTTCTTGAGCATTGCGTGCCAAGACAACCCAGGTGTTTTGTAATAAAAGGTGTGGTCATACACAGACTTCAGAATTTCTTGAAAAGTCTGCAAGCAAGCCCAAATCTGTGTCCATGTAAAGCCGTGCATACTCTCCTAAAGCGAAAATATTGAATTCCCGCCAGACATTCACGGCATGCTCATACTATACATTTGTTATGGTATCGCCTGTGAGGTTGCTGGAGACTGCAGTTATGTCAGGTAGCCTGGTTTCTCTGAGTTTCGCCATACTATCCACATACTCATATGGGAAAACCCCCTTCCTAATCACAAGTTGAAACTTTTTCTTGTTGGGAAATGCAGCTCAAATAATATGCATATCTCCCTGAGGCAGAGTTTCAACAAGTTTCTGGAGTGGTGCCTGCATAAAACATAGTGTATCAAGGAAACGGAGTGTATTTCCTGGCAACATTTGTTTGGAGAACGAAATATACTTCTCGATGCTCTCAGGTAGGACACTGACCTGATGTTTCTTCTTTCTCCAAACCGAAATCAGCCAAGCGCTCAAAAAGAAAGTCAGTATCACACCCACTTAAATTGTGGAAGAAAACGGGTATGTGTCTAGTTAGCTGGTACTTAAATTGCATGCATTGTGAGCTGCTCCATGGAACTTCCCCGTAAGGTGACTCTGGTCCCTACGAGGAGTTTCCACTTTTTAGTCTAAAGACAGCCCACAAATATGACAGTCAGTGGCGTTATTATACAGATCTTTATTCTTCCCCGATTTGGTCATGGGAACATTGCCGCTGTAAAGTGTATCAACCTCCTGTGAAAATTTTTCAAGCTCAGAGAGCAACCAAACCACAGGACAGTCCCCGATGTAAGATTTGTATTGGTTAAGGTTGGACTCATATGACGATACAATTTGGTACACTGCCGCATATAAACGTGTTTTTCTGTGAAGGTGATGTGTGTGGTTGTAGGGTTGTCTTCACAGTGGGCCATAGGAGCGAGGGGGCATTCAAAGTCGGCGTACAATACAAATGGTCATCGCTCCTGGTGGTGAGCATTCTTAAACTATATGAATTTGTTATCCTCATTAGGCATAATAACACTTACTGGTTCCTTGGAAGTGCAATCTACTTGACAACAATTAGTTGATAGTTGGGAGGAAAGGAGTCGGGACATATCCTTGATCCAAACATAGAAGAGGAGCATGTTTACATGCAGCTCACATTCACTGGCAAATTTTGAGAAATGGAAGGGGGCGACGACAATGTGTTTGTCTTACTCATCTGACTTGCTTTCCTTCTCCAGGCCATAAACATGAATCGATATGCCAGTATTCTGGGCCTCAAATTTAGGTATGTCCTGGATCTTGACGGGGAACTCTGTACCATCAAAGTTATAACACGAATGAATATTATCACCTACATTTTATGTAATGGGATGCTCAGGATGATCCCTTCGATCATACTTTTCTTTCGCAAGCCAGGATTGACCGTGCAAAACAGGCATAATCTTTTCTATTTTCGACATTAATGCATGCATGCTTATTAGCTATATCTTTAGGGCTGGCCGGAGTGGCCGAGCGGTTCTAGGTGCTTCAGTCTGGAACTGCGCGACCGCTACGGTCGCAGGTTCGAATCCTGCCTCAGGCATGGATGTGTGTGATTACCTTAGGTTAGTTAGGTTTAAGTAGTTCTAAGTCCTAGGAGACTGATGACCTCAGATATTAAGTCCCATAGTGCTCAGAGCCATTTGAACCATTTTTATATCTTAAGGGAGCTTGACATAGCTAGACCCTCCATTTATCGGATTGTAGACATGTATATGGATGTCCAGGTGTAGAATTCTGCTGAGCCTTTCACTTCCATCTCTGAAAACCGGCCCAATATAGCACTCAAGGTAGATTTACGCAACCACTCAGAGATTGATGTGCTCTACGTTATCACGCCATTTTCTCCCCAAAGATAATGGATACTCATCTCTTCAAGACCAGATTCAACTTAAGGGGGGTGCGATAATTCAAAGCGAAGCACAGCACTGCATTTAATGGCGGGATACCATGGATCATTGACTAACTTGAGGCGCTCTGTTTCCATGACAGGAAGGCCTGCGTTTAGAAATACAACAGGATCGTGGTACTCTTCTGCCAGGTTTTCGGTCCTGGTGAACGAGATTCGATTCCCAAAGGCATTGGCAGTCACCGAGTACTGCAACTGTGGTATGGTGTCTCTGACCTGATGTCTTTCAATAAAAGTACAGGGGAGAGAACCCCCACTAGCCACAGGATCTTCACTAATACTATTATAACTAGAACTAGTTGGTATGCGCTGTACCTCATGTGATGGTGCAGGAGGAGATGCTGATGATGAATCGAGCTGCTGTGAGAGGCGGCCCATGGAGGCCTGAGTGATGGGGTAGCGGTGGCAGCCACGGTAGTGGCCAGTCCCCAGTGAGAGCAGCCCAGAGTGGGGTTGGGCCCAATGCAGTGGCTGTGGCCGGTGCGGCTTGCACTTCCTGCAGAGTGACTAGTGGTGCCCTGATAGGGGACGCGTGCCTTTCCGGATGCCGCTTTGATGAGGGTTTAGCTGCCGCCAGTACGCTTGTGACACCATGTTGAGGCGCGACTGCTGTAGAAGAAGGACAAGTAGAGATAAAATAAATAAGTACATTGTGAGTAATTACCTTTTTCGCTCTTTCTCCAGGGAATAAACAATTGGCCAGATGTCTCCACCGCCCCCTCAAAAAAATCATTGCACTTTTTGTATAGGTGTGATTTATCTTGATCATTGCCTAGAACAAATGAGATATATAAATCGATTTCTTAGAGGAAAAAAACTTCCTATACTGCTACTACCAGCACTACTAATAGAGAAAGTTAATCTTTTTTTTAAACTTACAAGTATGCTGTCTGGCCATCTCATTATTATTGCTGGAGGCTGCTCCTGCATCCGCTGATGAACAGCCTCCAGCTGCCTGTCTATTAAATCGAGATCATCTAGAGCTGTGCCTGTAACAGGATGAGATATAATTTTATTTATTTTGAATGCTGAGATACACTGAAAGATCACACACATGGATATTTTTCTCTATACTTACGTGAAAGATGTTCTCAGCTATCTACAGCTGGGGGCCGAACACAGTTATGTAGTTCGGCAGCCCTACATGGAGCAGCACCCAGCTCTACCTCCAACTCGATTTGAATTTGCCTTAAGTGATCTAGAAAGAAAAAAATAGGAAGTATGAAATAAGAAAATAATTTGAATGGCTTATGTAAAAGAAGAAGAAGTACAGATTAGAATGACAGTTATACTGACAAGGCAATTCCGATCATGCATCGAACACAGGATGCTGGAGTTCCGGAACCTGGTGGAGTCCATCTCGCTCGCCACACTCGAGGATAAAATCTGCGAATTGCACTGTAACAAGGAGATTTAATTAATAAGGCGAATTTAACATAAACACGAAAATTCACACTCAAAATAGAAATTATCTACTCACTTGGCAATCTGAACTCTGTGTCTTTTGCCAGTAGACTCTGAGGTGCTGGTGTTAACTCTCTTCACCTTTGAACTGGTAAATGATATAGCAACCACACAAAGACACACACGAACAAATGCAGAAATGAACAACGGACGAGTGAGAAAGAGTGCTGGAGAGTGATTCCTTATATAGATGTGATGACGGAGTATCACATGATCTCAGTGTGAACCAATGGGTGTTGAGCATTTTGGGGATGGACTCACTAGCACCCCCAGTGACTGAAAGCTGAACTAGTCATATACTTCCAGTACCTCGAGGACAGCTGAGCCTATGACAATTTATCAATTTACAGCTAAATAATTCATACTATGAGTGAAGATGGTGTTTGGAATACACACTGTATGGCATAGTATGTTAGGATAGTGCAGAAAGAGGAAGCATTGCAACATCTCTCTCTCAGCGCTTGATTACAGGTGGGGCGAGGGGTGACGCATCTTTCACGAGCAATGATCTTGGATTACGTAAGGGGAGCATGCTCTGACTGTGTCCTAGACCACGTGGTGAACACACTGCTTGCCAACATCTTGGGTGATGTCATGGAAGACAGCGTACTCTGGTGCCGGTACTGTGTACCAAACCACATGGTGAACATACTGTTTGCCGCCATCATGGACGACAGCGCCCTCTGGGTACTAGACCACATGCTGAACACAACATATGCCGCCATCGTGGATAACGGAACTTGCGTCAACAGCTGATGTCATGGCTGCCATCCTGGATTATGTCACAAAATGGACTACAGTGCCCTGTGGTGGCATTATTATTATCTATTATTTTGACAATTTACTAGTTGTTTGGCTCTCTGGACGTAAATGTATTGCACTATTTACGAGTGGTTAGTATGTCTGTAGGCTGTGCAGTGCAGTCCATCATTTTGACAGTTTACAATTAGCAAGTGCATGTGTAGAGCATTATACATGAGTTATTTAGGAGTAGTTTGCAGGTCTGTAACCTCTGTGTCATGTCAGAGCGTGTGTTCTGTATCACTGTGATAAATATAGTCCATTCCTAAATAAATTGTTCCAAAATAAATAAAGTACACTCCTTCCTTTCTCCGGCAGCCCAGTGCAGGCTGAGTCCTTTTCCCACGAATCTCTAGGAGGAGGTGGCGGTTGGGTCACTTAGGTTATTGGAGGTAGTCCAAGTGTCCTTTCTTTCACGCCATTTTCTTAACTAAGTAGAGATACGTGAAGTGACCTTTCTTTACCACAAAAATTCAAACTTGGCGTCAGTTCCTAGGAAGAGGTGGTGGTTGGGTGACTTAGGTTAGTGGAGGTAGCCCAAGCGACCTATCTACCCACAATTTTCTTCGGTTAGTAGAGGTGTGATACATTATCCTGTTGAAATTTGAACTTCCCACCATTTTTCAAGGGGGGAAGGGGAGGCGGGTTTAGGTTACTGGAGGTAGCCCAACTGACCTATCATCCCGTCAAAATCCGCCATCTTGGATGACATCATGGCCGCCATCTTGGATGACGTCATGCACTGTTGCAAAGTCTACACACCGCCATCTGGGATGACATCATCGCCGCCAACTTGAATACATCTGCCAAAAATTGAATGTGGAGCAGAAACCGCTTTGTCCCACTACTCGCGTTTCCATCTCCAAGGACTTATCCATATGCAGAAATGCGGAATATGGGCAATGGAAAATCCTCACCACGTCAGCCAGTGCAATTCATTTCTGTAAAGGTGACAATGTGGGGCAGACTGATGGCACCATTTAGCACAGGGCGGTATTTTTTCGAGGAGATGAGACCTGCAGGCCTTGTTACCATTACCGTCACTCGTAAACGCTATTAGAGTCTTCTGCACACCTACGTCATTCCAGCCCTTCAACAGCGAGGACGTGTGGATAGGGCCATTTTTATGCAAGATGGCAGTCTTCCACACATTGCACAGCCAGTGAAGCGGCTGCTACAGAGGCACTTCAGAAATACAAATTATCAGCCATCATTTCTCTACCGCCTGATCAGCTAATTGTATTCCGTGTGACTTCTGGCTGTGTGGTTATCTGAAAGATGTTGTGTTCCGTGCTTCAGTTATGAACATAGCTGAACTGTAAGTATTGTGCAATGCATTCTGAACGTGATTCCCGATCTCTTGTAGAACATGCTGTTCTTACATTTCAACTTGTGGCAGGAAGCAGTGGACGATGTGGCAAAACAAGGGCTGTATCATTTAAGAGATACAGGGGCAAGCGAATGTGCTGGGACTTACCCCAGCTCACTGTTAGTAGCGCCACATTATCATAATGCACCTGTCCATAGCATACAAGTATTGCACAATAATTTAAGAATGAAATTAAAAATTAAAGAAACTTTTCCAAAGTTTGTCAACACATGTTTCAGTATATTAATGTTTAAATTGTCAAATCTCAGAGTGATCAGATGAATATGTTCCCTAAATGCATAGTTTTAATTTTAAAACAAGTGGTGGTAAGTAATAAAGCTAGAAAGCCAAAAATTGCTCAGAATGTGCAAATGTACCGGTATGTCAAAATCAACTGTTACAACTTTCAACTTGGTCAGATCAGTTTTTGGTCGGAATACACGTTTTTACGTAAACGTGAAGCCGCTACATATTAGACTTAGAATCATAAAAATTCGTATGAAAATTCAGTTCGATATAAAAACATAAACAATGGGACCCCATTAAGCTACCTCTAATAGTTTCAAGTAATTTACTGAAAACTAAATTTGGAGCAGAAACTTCCTTATTTGTAGTAGATTAAGGATCAGTTATATTAATGATTACCTTAGAAGAAAGATTAAGGAAAGGCAAACCTACGTTTCTAGCTTTTATAGACTTAGAGAAAGCGTTTGACAATGTTGACTGGAATACTCTCTTTCAAATTCTGAAGGTGGCAGGGGTAAAATACAGGGAGCGAAAGGCTATTTACAATTTGTACAGAAACCAGATGGCAGTTATAAGAGTCGAAGGACATGAAAGGGAAGCAGTGGTTGGGAAGGGAGTGAGACAGGGTTGTAGCCTATCCACGATGTTATCCAATCTGTATATTGAGCAAGCAGTATAGGAAACAAAAGAAAAATCCATAGAGAAGAAATAAAAACTTTGAGGTTCGCCGATGACATTGTAATTCTATCAGAAACAGCAAAGAACCTGGAAGAGCAGCTGAACGGAATGGACAGTGTCTTGAAAGGAGGATGTAAGATGAACATCAACAAAAACAAAACGAGGATAGTGGAATGTACACGAATTAAATCAGGCGATGCTGAGGGTACTAGATTAGAAAATGAGACGCTTAAAGTAGTAAATGAGTTTTGCTATTTGGGGAGCAAAATAACTGATGATGATCAAAGTAGAGAGGATATAAAATGTAGACTGGCAATGGCAAGGAAAGCGCTTCTGAAGAAGAGAAATTTGTTAACCTCGAGTATTGATTTAAGTGTCAGGAAGTCGTTTCTGTAAGTATTTGTATGGAGTGTAACCATGTATGGAAGTGAAACATGGACAATAAATAGTTTAGACAAGAAGAGAATAGAAGCTTTCGAAATGTGGTGCTACAGAAGAATGCTGAAGATTATATGGGTAGATCACATAACTAATGAGGAGGTATTGAGTAGAATTGGAGAGAAGAGGAATTTGTGGTACAACTTGACTAGAAGAAGGGATCGGTTGATAGGACATGTTCTGAGGCATCAAGGGATCACCAATTTAGTACTGGAGGGTAGCGTGGAGGGTAAAAATCGTAGAGGGAGACCAAGAGATGAATACACTAAGCAGATTCAGACGGATGTAGGCTGCAGTAGGTACTGGGAGATGAAGAAGCTTGCACAGGATAGAGTAGCATGGAGAGCTGCATCAATCCTGTCTCAGGACTGAAGACCACAGCAGCAACATATTAATGATAGACAGTGCTGACTACAGCACATGATGACATTTATTAAATAATGAATACATAACAAGTTTCAATACTTTGATGTAAATAACAATCAATACAAGGACTCTTAAAGATGTAGTTCCGAGGTAATGTTCTACTGTCAGTTCTCTTCTAAAAATTCTAGACGGCAAAGTTTATATGTACGGGAGGTAAGACTTTTTCTGTGGCTAAGGCCTACTTAACTCCACTCATATAAAAATTACGAAAACTGTAAATTGATAGACAACAGTGTTATGTAAATTGATGTGTCCCTGAGAAAGTGGGCATTTAGCTGCTGCTACTTGGGGACAGAGCGGATGAGGGCAGGTGTTCCCTTCGACTGTCCGCTGCGCCCATATACAAATACGCCAGAGAATCAGTGACAACCACCGTCCGGCCTATCCGAGCTGTGGTGCCTCAGGAGTCTGTTCTGGCCCCCATGCTGTTTTCCCTTTACACTGTTGACGCGCCGTGGGTGGACACAGTGGAGTTAGCTCTCTATGCTGACGACACTGCCCTGTTCACTGTAGCATGAACGCTCACACCGTGGGACGCCATCTGCAGCTCGGCTGTGAGGCACTGCGGGCTTGGTACACTAAGTGGCGCCTCAAGTTCAACCCCGCCAAAAGCCAGGCGGTCGCCTTTACTAAAAGGAGAATACACCCGGACCTTGCACCACTCACCATCGAGGGAGGCCCAACCCCGTGGACCAGGACTGCAGTTTACCTCGGCGTCAAGCGAGACCAGCGCCTCTCGTGGGGCCCTATCGTTCTTTGAATTATGGAGAGGGCTATAGGGCGCCACCGCACCTTATAACCTCTGCTGAACCTGGCATCGACCCTGCCCCCTCACCACAGCATTACGCTTTACCTCACACTGATATCCCCAGTGCTGGAGTACGTGACCGTAGTGTGGGCCAGTGCCGCTGACCCAAGACGGTCACCCTGCAAAGGGTCCAAAACAGGGTGCTTGAACCACCCTGTGCCTCCTCAGGACTTACGCCACGCAATAGCTACATGAAGATACAGGCATCCTGCTGCTGAGGGACCGCTTCTAGTCCACAGCACGCCAGTTCTACGAGAAAGCGGGAGTCTCCTGCAAGAGGCTCATCAGAGACCTGGGGCACCAACCACACCACCGGCCAACAACACGTTCGCCGGAACTGCTGAAAGAGTGATCCGCTTCCTAGCAGACTCAGGACAAACCCAAATCAACTGTTAGGACAATCCGTCAGGTCACAAATCCCGATCCTACCAGGTAGCTCAGGAACTGCGCACTGTGCATAGCCTGCTCCAGGTCGAGCTTAGGAGGCTCGTCCAGCTGCTACGTCTACGTCTGCGTCTGCAGTGATACTACGACTTCACTTCGCACCCAGCTACCATATGGGCACCGTCAGTCAAACGCCGGTTTACGCGCTCCCGCGGGTGACGTCACAGCCAGGCTGCAACTACACGCATATTTTCGGTATAAATAGGAAGGGAACTCGCAAGGACTTACAGCGCCCTGGATCGCTCAGAAGTAACTGTTTCTATGTCGCTCCTAATGTTAACAAAACCATGCGCCACTTGTGTGGCGAGTAACTAACTTTGATTATTAAAAGTCAGGGCGAAAGATCATTTAATGGGAACTTACCGTAGAGGTCGCCTCTGAACTCCTCATAGTGCTATCTATGATAGAGACATTATTATTATTATTATTATTATCACGAATATTATATGTTTTGTGTGTGAATTTTCTAAAAATTGTAATTGAATCAGAAGTCAAACCTTTTGTTTATAAACGGAGCTCTTGTATCCCAGTGAGTAAATAGAGTGTAGAAACGGAGCTCTTGTATCCCAGTGAGTAAACAGAGTGTAGAAACATTTAGTTCAGTGAACAAAAAAAGAATGTGGATTCGCAGACTGGATACTATGGTCAGTATGTTCTCTAGAGTTGCGTCAGTCTCACGACGGCTAGAAACCGATGTCATTTTGTCTTTTATGCTGTTTTTCACCGCAGGACAGTTAAAACCTATTTCATTCTACTTTTAACATGATTTTTAGCCTCAGGACAATTACACCTGATTTTTCCCATTCGACGTGGTATGACCTTGCCGTGGAGGACGAGCTTTGCTAACAGTACCACAATTGTCTTCTGCAGTCACGTACGATGAACAGTACAGATGGTGTAATGTGCTACTCGGACTGCAGCAGTCGTATTACGGTTCTTCTCTGATTTGTAGCCGACCACATTTACGTTTAGATACTTACAGTGCCATCTATTGGTAAAAATTCTCGATTTTTTTGTGCCATGACGTTTCCCCCTACTTCAGTAATACGCTGTTCAAATGTGACGTCATTCTGAGCAGTGGTTGTCTTTCTACAGCGTTTACAAACTGGGACTTTAATTATGGACACCCCGTACTTGACTATGCCTGTCAGTGTACGACCCATACCAGACGGGATTAGTACACCAAATAGGCAAGATCAAAGAAGAGCAGCACGTTTCTTTATAGATTCATTTAGACAGCGCGGAGTTGCTCAGCCAACTACAGTGGCAGACACTGCAAAAGAAACTTTGTGCATCACATTATGGTTTACAGTTAAAACTGCCAATGTGTACGTCCCTTGAAGAGTAACCGATATATTGATTCCTCCTACTTGCGAAAAGACCACGAAGCTGAAATTATTAGGAGGCTCGAGCTCCCACAGAGGCTTAGCGAAGACCACTCGCGGCTGGCACAAAAGCGGGAGGAAATGACAGTGGTACACAAAGTATCCTCCGCCACTCACCATAATGTGGTTTGCGGAACACAGCTGTGGATGTACTAATGGAAGAGAGCATTTAATAAGAAAATGATGAGCAAAGAAAAAGTGTTCAAAGTTCATTAATTAACATTTCCATAATCAATCACAAAACGAATTCAGAATATCCTTGCTATTCCAAAATATCTGAAGTTCTTTGTAGTTGCACGTGTGTTTTCTATAGAGTAACACAGTGAAGTGTGGTCTGTCAGTTACTTGTAAAAGAAGTAATACAGCCCTTCAGAAGTTCTAGCAGATACCTCATAAGGTTCATTCATATTGCTAATTAAATTCAGTAACATCTCCGTTAGATGAAACCCGTAAAATTACGTCGTTTGATAATAAGAGCAGCTTGTAAGTTCGCTCACTGAGAGAAATAAATGGTTAACGAATTCTACAATATTACAGTAAACTGATTTCGTAGCTGTAGGGTAAAGTGAAATGTTAAGAGTTCAGGGGACAGCGATGTTAAAGTTTATCGCATCATAAATAATGATAAGAATATTACTGAAGACAATTGAATGGCTGTACGTTATCCGATTAATAAAGCCAGGAGCATTACTGAATTTATGCTCGCACTAAAAATACAGATGCATTCTCTGTTATAAAAGCAGTGATATTCAATAAAAATCGAATGGATAACACGGCGTTTTGGACATATTTGGCTCATGCATCCAACATCCGGAAGGAGAATACAAAGGTAGGTCACAGTATCTATGAATAATTAGTGAAAATGTCCCAAAAAATTATTTGTTTGTTGTTACATAACTTTTTCAAGATGTTCGTGGTTGCGACATTTAAACAGGAAGAGAAATTCCGTGCTTCAAAACACTATGAAACTCAGAAATTCATTCACAATACGAGATTGATTGTGAATGTTAGTCACTTAAATGCCATGTTTCACACATATACCTAGCACAGTGTTCATAACTCCAAGAAAATCGTAAAATTAGCGAGGTAATTGACGCTAAAGTTGACTATATTGTTACTGCTTTATTTCTGGACAAAAATATTACTCTCCCATGAGGCAAAGAAACCTGTGGCCATTCGTGCTGCTTTTCTTTGTATACTTTCAGTATCCCCTGATAACCCTATTTGCTATGGGTCCCACGTATTTGAGGTGTTGTCTAGCATGGTGTTTTGTGAGCAATGTTCTTTATGAACATTACGTTCCTCCAGTATCTTAACAATGAATAGAAGTCTGTCAGCCGCTTTTACGACTGAACCTATGTGATCATTCCACTTCATATCCCTACAAAGTGTAGCACAGGTATTTGTATGAGTTGACTGATGCCAGATATGGATCGTTAATATTATAGTCATTGGATAATACGATTTAACGTTGCGAGAGGTGCACGATGTTAAATTTATGAACTTCTATAACTACCTGTCAAATTCACCACCACTTTGAAATCATATCAAGATGTGACTGAATATTGCTGCAGCTTTTTTCAGACAGCAGTTCATTATAGATAACTGCATCACCTGCGACAAGTCTGAGTTTACCATTAATATTGTTAGTCAGGCCATCAACATAAAAAGTAAACAGCAAGGGTCCCATCACACTCCTCAAAGGCATGCCTGAAATCGATCCATGACTCTTCATCCAAGATAATATGTCCCGTCCTCCCAGCAAGAAATCTTCTATTCATTACAAATTTCCTTTGGACACCCTATATGATTTTATTGTTCTTAAGGACCGCTGTGTGGCACTAATTCAAATGCTTTTCAGAAGTCAAGAAATATTTCATCTACCTGACTACCGTGATCCATGGCTTTCAGGGTGTTATGTGAGAAAAGCGTGAATTTGGTTTCGTATCGTCGATATTTTAGAAACGCGCGCTAATTGGTATGGCTGAGATCATTCTGTCTGGAATACAACGTTACGTGTGGTGTGAGATCAGAATATGTTCTGAGATGAAACGTGTGTCGAGGGCCTCCCGTCGGCTAGGCCGGGCGCCTGGTGCAGGTCTTTTTAGTTGACGCCACTTTTTTTTTTTGTAATCTCATTTTGTTCGTCTCATCTGCTCGGTGCGGACGTTGCAAGACACCCGTTTCACTTCGTTGTTTATCCATTAACTCAGTTTTTTTTTTATTACAGAGGGCAGCTAACCCTCTGACCGAACACGCTGAGTTACCGTGACCGCGAATTCGGCGACTTGCGTGTCGATGAGGATTAAAGTATGATGTAGACAACACCCAGTTTCAGGCGGAGAAAATCTCCGGCCCTGCCGGGAATCGAACGTGGGCCCCTCTCCTTGCATTCTGCCGCTCTGACCACTCAGCATTGGAGGTGGATTGTTCTAAGATTGTGTACTGGATGTGTGCTAAGGATACTGGACGGTTGTTTTGTGGATCACTTTCTCTACCTTTGTTGTAAACGAATGTGACCTGTGCTTTTCTTCTATCTACTGGGTAGAGTTTTTGTTGGATGGATATCCGATATATTATGGTTAAATGAGAGGCTAACCCAGCCGAAAATTCTGTGTATAATCTTATATGCTACCAGATCTGATTGCATTACTGCTGCATGATCTTGATCATGTTGAACACACAGCTGAAATTAATTTTAACGGTTGTGAATACCACTTCAGGTGTATTATTACAAATTTATTGTGCTACTATCTGTTTCGTTTCTCTGAACATCTTCAGGTTTCCTATAGTCACACAAAACAGGAAAATGGGCTAACGAATAAAGTAGGCGATTATCACTGATAATAACCTTTACTAAATCCTCACCGAGTTGTGCTGAAGCTAAGACATAAATTCTCTGGCTGTCGTATGTAATGTCTACCAACTGTTTGGCGTAAGTACGGCCAGCAGACACAGCACTTAAAAGACAACGTATCTCTTGTCGCAACGTTACTAATAACTTCTATGTGAGCAACATTATGATTCCAGATATATTTTACATGATTATTCTACAGCTGTGCTATATAATTATTCACTTATTCTCATATATGAAAATGACGATATAGTTTGGTGTAAATACTGCCATCTGTTCCCTTGTTATTGTGTTGTCAATTTTTTGTTCAGTTCTACTTTTCAGTTATTTTCATTAATTCAGCATGCTTTAAGGTTAGTTCTGTACGTAAGGTTTCGTCATTGTTTATACAGTCAAGTATCGCACTCGCAAGAGACAAAACATTATGTTTACATGTTTACCTGTACCCAGTTTACATGTTATTTTGTGTTGGGACGCTGCCCTGTCTCGACGCTTTCTGTAAGCAGCATGCTGTGTCTTATCGCCGTACTTTCGGCAGTTGGTAGGCAGAATGTTTACGTCCAGCGTTCTCGAATTTGGTCTTTAACATTTCACACGACATCCAGACCATTTATGTCATTACTTCAGCACATCTCGGAGGATTTAGTATAAGCCTGTTCTCGGTGTGAATCGCCTACTGTATTCGTTAACATGCTGAAGCTTTAGCCTAATTTCCTGCTTTGTTAATCTGCAGGCAGCCTGACATTCGAAGAGACGAAGTCGGCCGTCACACAATAAATATATAATAATACAACTGAAGCGGTTTTCATTAATCGTTAACAAAAATAGTGGATCAGCTGGTCCTGCCCGGTCGCTAAGTTGCCTATGATGTGCTGGAGAGTCTGCCTATGGAAGCAAGAGATTTACATTTGTTAATTTTTGACCAGTTTTGGACGAAACAGGATCTATTTGATACATGTAAGACGAAAGATATAATTTCAGTTTTGAAAAATGGGAAAGATCCAGATATTCCTTCGGTAGCTCCGCAATCAGAGCGGTGACCTATAAGCGGAGGGGTTCGGGTTCGATTCGGAGCCGCTCGGAGATTTTCCCCGCTCGCCGACTAGGTTTGTGTTTCCCTTACGTTCGTATCGTCATAATGAGTGCGTCCGGAAACCCAGTAAACTGGAAAAAAAGAGTGTCGACCGACGTCGTCATGTGTAGCAAAAACGCTGCAGCGAATGATTAAAATGAAAACGGAATGATGGCTTGAAAACAATAATTTAATACCTCGGAGTCAATACAGGTTAAGCAAAGGCAATATGTGTACGCATGCTATGGAGATCACCTCAGCGTTTTTTTTTTTAAGTGTTGACTTTGAGGAGCTTATTATCACGTGCATATACCGATTCTCTTGAACAAGATAACGGATGACCAGTTTCGTTGCATGGCCATCCTCCGCAGCAAACACATAAATATCTGTTTTGTAAATGAAAACGCCTTCTCCTGCTGCACTGTATTTTATTTTCCCATAGGCGTTTCGCCGTTTTTCACTTTAAGGCATCGTCAATGGGATCTATAATGACACTGTTAAGATATACTTTTGTTTTTATATGTATTTTTTTTAGAATAGAAAATAGTTCATTTTTCGCTTTTTATGTAAGTTAATGATTACTAATGGTACGTCTTGTTTTTAATTGGC
Organism: Schistocerca serialis cubense; assembly: GCF_023864345.2. Lineage (NCBI taxonomy): Eukaryota > Metazoa > Arthropoda > Insecta > Orthoptera > Acrididae > Schistocerca > Schistocerca serialis. The sequence goes on along the minus strand of NC_064641.1, from coordinate 410,567,727 downwards.
ATCGGTGTCTCCTCTCATCTGGTCACATGGAGGTCGCACCACCGGTCTATTTACGAAACGTGAAAACAAACTTATGTTTCATAAGCAGAGTGGTAGTGCGACCTCCATGTGACCAGATGAGAGGAAAACCGATGCCAAGTAAAAACAGGAAGAACCGTAAGTAATCACTTACTGCCGGCCGGTGTGGCCGAGCAGATCTAGGAGCTTCAGTCTGTAACCGCGCGACCGCTACGGTCGCGGGTTCGAATCCTGCCTCAGGCATGGATGTTTGTTATGTCCTTAGGTTAGTTAGGTTTAAGTAGTTCTAAGTTCTAGGGGACTGATGACCACAGATGTTAAGTCCCATAGTGCTCAGAGCCATTTGAACCATTTTTTTTGAATATCCCACTGATGATACCTTAAGGTGAAAAGGGGTGAAACGCGTCTGGGAAAATAAAATACAGTGAAGCAATAGAAGGCGTTTTCATTTACAAAACAGAAAGCTAACGGATTTCTGTATTTCTTAGAGGATAATACGAGTGCATGGTATCTGTAACCTGGTCTATCAAAGAATAATATACATCAGATTCAAAGAAAACATGCTCGGTTTTTATTTTTTGTTTCACAGGGCTTTCCAATATGGTGTAATTTGAAGCCTCCTCTTTACACTTATGCTTTAGAACGAACAACGTAATTTCCACTAAAAGTTACATTATGCAGAAGATGTGTGCGTTCATTCATTTGCACACTCGTATCTTCTGCCCAAAATAGAATTACTCATTACTATAGGACTCATGCATGAATGGTTGTATATTTTGGCTGAGAAACTGGTGATAGTACCTTTTTACAAAATGAATGTGCTCGCGTTTTTGGTCACGCCACATATACAGGGCTATTACAAATGATTTCATAAATTCACTGTAGCTCCATTCATTGACATATGGTCACGACACACTACAGATACGTAGAAAAACTCATAAAGTTTTGTTCGGCTGAAGCCGCACTTCAGGTTTCTGCCGCCAGAGCGCTCGAGAGCGCAGTGAGACAAAATGGCGACTGGAGCCGAGAAAGCGTATGTCGTGCATGAAATGCACTCACATCAGTCAGTCATAACAGTGCAACGACACTTCAGGACGAAGTTCAACAAAGATCCACCAACTGCTAAATCCATTTGGCGATGGTATGCGCAGTTTTAAGCTTCTGGATGCCTCTGTAAGGGGAAATCAACGGGTCAGCCTGCAGTGAGCGAAGAAACGGTTGAACGCGTGTGGGCAAGTTTCATGCGTAGCCCGCGGAAGTCGACGAATAAAGCAAGCAGGGAGCTAAACGTACCACAGCCGATGGTTTGGAAAATCTTACGGAAAAGGCTAAAGCAGAAGCATTTCTTAAACAGGAGATTGGAAAACCGATGGATCGGTCGTGGTGGAGATCATGATCAACAATTCATGTCATGGCCTCCACGCTCTCCCGACTTAACCTCATGCTATTTCTTTCTGTGGGGTTATGTGAAAGATTCAGTGTTTACAACTCCTCTACCAAGAAACGTGCCAGAACTGCGAGCTCGCATCAACGATGCTTTCGAACTCATTGATGGGGACATGCTGCGCCGAGTGTGGGAGGAACTTGATTATCAGCTTGATGTCTGCCGAATCACTAAAGGGGCACATATCGAACATTTGTGAATGCCTAAAAAAACTTTTTGAGTTTTTGTATGTGTGTGCAAAGCATTGTGAAAATATCTCAAATAAAAAAGTTATTGTAGAGCTGTGAAATCGCTTCAATCATTTGTAATTACCCTGTAGAATGTGATCTTTCTAGATAAAATCTCATGCTAGATTCCTCGAAATAATATTTGACTCTCAACTCAGCAGGTCGCCTCACACAAAATCTGTTGTTAATAAGCGCGAAGAAGGATTTAATATGATTTGATGCCTCACCCGTGTGCGGTGGGGATCGCATCAAAATGCTCTAACCACAATGTATCGAGGGATCATTCAATCTCGTGTGGTCTACGGCTGTATGCTGTATTACAGTGTGCCTAGGATTTATCTCACCAAACTAGATACTTGTTAGTACATAGCCATTCGTGACTTTCTTGTAGCAACGCGTTCGACACCTATAAACGCCCTTTTAGTGGAGGCAGGAAAGATATAGGACTAGACGTCAGATGATGACAAATATATTTTTTATTCAAGGCATGGCCTTCATTGATAGTCTTGTCTATGAAAGTAGAGACTGAATTTACCAATTACGGATTGCCCCCAAGAGAAGAATTAAAATTTCAGCCGTCTTCGCCAGCTTTGACATTTGGTTTCTTGTCTTACGTCCTATAGGATGCTCTCCGCATTTCCCTTTATTGGAATATGATCTTGACACAATCAGCTGCCAGATTGCAGTCTGTTATGACAAGCTCTGTTAGTGATAACGTATACCGCAGATTTAATCGTTTCGAAGCCTCGTGGCTTGGTTATATTTTATACAGGATGATTTTTTTCCGCCGTGTACAAGCTCTATGGATTGATCGATGAGAGGTTACGGAACAGAAAAGGTCTAATGAACTTATGTCCGGAAATGCATGATTTACGTGCTAGGGAGCATTTATTCAAGGATACTTTGTTACAGAGACTGCAGTCTAATATGCGCTGTACCATGCAGCCACAGTTACAGTCCGCATGGTTTCTTTTTAGAGTGTGGTACTGTTCCCCATACGTCATGTCCTAACGCCCTCTCCTGCTATAGTAATCGGTAATGTTGTGTCATATTCACTTCTCTTGCTGACTCACCTCGTAGTGAATGTGATACAGCGTTGCACACAATGGTTCCGTATTCGAATTGAGAGCCTGCCGACGTGGTATTTGCTTACGGAAAGGCAAATGGCAATGTGAGGCGAGCAGCAAGGTTGTATCCGGAGACCTATCCACGCCGAAACAACCCCAGCACTCAATGTCTGCAACAGTGTCTCGTATAGTCGAGGGACTATACGAAATGTTCGGATGCCAGACTTGGAGGAAAATCTGATTAACACTGTGGATGGCGACCGCCATGTCAGTACCAGGCAGTTGGCGCCGCAGTACAGGGCAAGCCAGACGAGCGTGTGGAATATTCTCCACAATTGTTACTAACCTTATCGCTTAAAGGGTGTGCAAGGCTTACCAGCGACAAACTTTCAATATCGGGAGCATTTTTGTCACTTGTTTCTTCACCAGACAGTCACGATTCCGGGACTTGTGTCATCCATCCAGTTCACAGACGGGACCACCTTTACGCGGAGTGGTATCTTCAACTTTCATAACAGTCATTTGTGGGATAGTATGCAGAGCCCCCATGGTATGGTGACAGCGTCGGTGCATCCGGAATGTGTGGGATGCGATAGTTGGTGACCGTATTTCGAGACAGTTTTCCTTCCACGTTGCCCACCAGGCCGAAATTATTGGCGTTTCTTGCGGGTGACTTTGCTTCCCTTTCTGGAAGAAGTGTCATTGATGATAAGAATGATGGTGCTCCAGCCCACTTCGTCGTTAACGTCCGGACGCATCACAATCGTGTCTTCCCTGGTCAGTGGATCGGACGAGGGGGTCCAGTTCCATGACCTGCTCGTTCACCGGATCTCAACCCGTGCGATTTCTGGTTACATGTCCATCTAAAATGTATCGTGTATGGAGATCCCAGTCCATATGTGGAGGCACTGGAGCAGCGTATTCGTACTGTCTTTGACAGTGTTCGGATGCAGCCTGGCCGATGTGAACGGGTGAGACAGAACATGCTATGGCGCGTACACGCATGCGTTGAGGTACATGGTAACCATTTTCAACACATACTGTAACTGTGGCGGCATGGTACAGCACATATTAGACCGCAGCCACTGTAACAAGGTATGATTGTATAAATGCTCTCTAAGACGGAAACCATGCGTTTCCGGACATACGTTCATTAGACCTTTTTTGTTCCATATACTATCATCCCCCCCCCCTTCCCTCCTCTATGAACCATATCGACCTTGCCGTTGGTGGGGAGGCTTGAGTGCCTCAGCGATACAGATAGCCGTACCATAGGTGCAACCACAATGGACGGGTATCTATTGAGAGGTCAGACAAACGTGTGGTTCCTGAAGAGGGGCAGCAGCCGTTTCAATAGTTGCAGGTGCAACAGTCTGTATGATTGACTGATCTGGCCTTGTAACACTAACCAAAACGGCTTTGCTCTGCTCTGCTAATACTGCGAACGGCTGAATTCAAGGGGAAACCACAGCCGTCATTTTTCCCAAGGGCATGCAGCTTTACTGTATGATGATGGCGTCCTCTTGGGTAAAATATTCCGAAGGTAAAATAGTCCTCCATTCGGATCTCCAGGCGGGGACTACTCAGGAGGACGTTGTTATCACGAGAAAGAAAACTGGAGTTCTACAGGCCGGAGAGTGGAACGTGAGCTAACTTAATCGGGCAGGTAGGTTCGAAAATTTAAAAAGGGAAATGGATGGGTTAAAGTTAGTGAAATTCGGTAGCAGGCGGAACAAGACTTCTGGTCAGCTGAATACATGGTTATAAATACAAAATCAAATAGGGGTAATGCAGGAATAGGTTTCATCATTCAAAAAATTAAAAAAATAGGAATGCGGGTAAGCTACTACAAACAGCATAGTGAACGCATTATTGTGTCCAAGAAAGATACGAAGCCCACGCCTACCACAGTAGTTCAAGTTTATATGTCGACTAGCTCAGATTGACGAAGAGATTGATGAAATGTATGATGAGATAAAAGAAATTATTCAGATAGTGAAGAGAGATGAAAATTTAATAGTCATAGGTGACTGAAATTCGATAGTAGGAAAAGGAAGAGAAGGAAATGTAGTAGGTGAATGTGGAATGGGGGTAAGAATGAAAGAGGAAGCCGCCTGGTAGAATTTTGCACAGAGCATAACTTAATTACAGCTAACACTTGGTTCAAGAATCATAAAAGACGGTTGCATACATGAAAGGAGCCTGCAGATACTGATAGGTTTCAGATAGATTGTTTAATGGTAAGACAGAGATTTAGGGACCAGGTTTTAAATTGTAAGACATTTCCAGGGGCAGATGTGGACTCTGACCACAATCTATTGGTTATGAATTGTAGATTAAAACTGAAGAAATTGCAAAGAGATGGGACCTGGATAAGCTGACAGGGCCAGAGGTTGTAGAGAGTTTCAGGGAGAGCATTAGGGAACGATGGACAAGAATGGGGGAAAGCATTAAAGTAGAAAAAGAATGGTTAGCTTTGTGAGTTGAAATAGTGAAGGCATCAGAGGATAAAGTAGGTAAAAAGACGTTGGCTAATAGAAATCCTTGGGTAACAGAAGAGATACTGAATTTAATTGATGAAAGTAGAAAGTACAAAAATGCAGTAAATGAAGCAGTCAAAAAGGAATACAAACGTCTCAAAAATGAGATAGACAGGAAGTGCAAAATGGCTAACCAGGGATGGGTAGAGGATAAATGTAAGGATGTAGAGGCGTATATCACTAGGGTTAAGATAGATACTACCTACAGGAGAATTAAAGAGACCTTTGGAGAAAATAGAACCACTTGCATGAATATCAAGAGCTGAGATGGAAACCCAGTTCTAAGCAAAGAGGGGAAAGCAGAAAGGTGGAAGGAATATATAGAGGGTCTATACAAGGGTGATGTACTTGAGGACAATATTATGGAAATGGAAGAGGATGTAGATGAAAATGAAATGGGAGATATGATACTGTGTGAAGAGTTTGACAGTTCCTTGAAAGACCTAAGTCGAAACAAGGCCCCAGGAGTAGACAACATTCCATTAGAACTACTGATAGCCTTGAGAGAGCCAGCCATGACAAAACTCTACCATCTGGTGAGCAAGACGTATGAGACAGGCGAAATATCCTCCGACTTCAAGAAGAATATAATAATTCCAATCCCAAAGAAAGCAGGTGTTGACAGATGTAAAAATTTCCAAACTATTAGTTTAATAAGCCATAGCTGCAAAATACTAACATGAATTCTTTACAGACGAATGGAAAAACTGGTAGAAGCCGACCTCGGGGAAGATCAGTTTGGATTCCGTTGACATGTTGGAACACCTGAGGCAATACTGACCCTACGACCTATCTTAGAAAATAGATTAAGGAAAGGCAAACTTATGTTTCTAGCATTTGTAGACTTAGAGAAAGCTTTTGACAGTGTTGACTGGAATAGTCTCTTTGAGATTCTGAAGGTGGCAGGTGTAAAATGTAGGGAGCGAAAGGCTATTTACAATTTGTACAAAAACCAGATGGCGGTTATAAGAACCAAGGGGCATGAATGGGAAGCAGTGATTGGGAAGGGAGTGAGACAGGGTTGTAGCCTATCCACGATGTTATTCAATGTGTATATTGAGCAAGCAGTAAAGGAAACAGAAGAAAAATCCATGGGGAAGAAATAAAAACTTTGAGGTTCGCCGATGACATTGTAATTCTATCAGAGACAGCAAAGAACCTGGAAGAGCAGCTGAACGGAATGGACAGTGCCTTGAAAGGAGGATATAAGATGAACATCATTAAAAGCAAAACGAGGATAATTGAATGTACTCGAATTAACTCGGGTGATGCTGAGGGTACTAGATTAGAAAATGAGACGCTTAAAGTAGTAAATGAGTTTTTCTATTTGGGGAGCAAAAAAACTGATGATGATCAAAGTAGAGAGAATATAAAATGTAGACTGGCAATGACAAGGAAAGCGTTTCTGAAGAAGTGAAATTTGTTAACATCGAGTATAGATTTAAGTGTCAGGAAGTCTTTTCTGAAAGTATTTGTATGGAGTGTAGCCATGTATGGAAGTGAAAAGTGGACGATAAATAATTTATAGAAAAAGCGAATAGAAGATTTCGAAATGTGGTACTACAGAAGAATGCTGAAGATTAGATGGGTAGATCACATAACTAATGAGGAGGTATTGAATAGATTCGGGGAGACAAGAAATTTGTGGCACAACTTGACTATAAGCAGGTATCTGTTGGTAGGACGTATTCTGAGGCGTGAAGGGATCACCAGTTTAGTATTGGAGAGCAGCGCGGAGGGTAAAAATCGTAGAGGGAGACCAAGAGATTAATACACTATACAGATTCAGAAGGATGTATGCTGCAGTAGGTACGGGGAGATGAAGAAGCTTGCACAGGATAGAGTAGAATTGAGAGGTGCATCAAACCAGTCTCTGTACTGAAGACCACAACAACAACAAGAACAACAACACCTAGAGTTTGTACAAGGAGAAAAAAATCACCCCGTGTATAACGATGGATTCAAAATTATAGGAGCCGGCCACGGTGGCCGAGCTGTTCTAGGCGCTTCAGTCTGGAACCGCGCGATCGATACAGTCGCAGGTTCGAATCCTACCTCAGGCATGGATGTGTGTGATGTCCTTAGGTTAGTTAGGTTTAAGTAGTTCTAAGTTCTAGGGGACTGATGACCTCAGATGTGATCAGAGCAATTTGAACAAAAATTATAGGAATGTAACGGCTGTGCGTTCCTATGCTCCCTAATCCAACTCAATAACATCTTCAAACTGTTGAAAAGTACTTACATTTTTGCGGCGGGGACTATAGCAGTTTTGGAAGTAATCAAGTTAACAGTTCCGCAACAGGCCCGTCTGCATGTTGCCGAGGTTGTTTCGAGTACGCTGTAGACGTTTCGCTGGGAAGCCCTTACACATCCTCCATACAGTCTCGATCTCGCCCCATGCGATTTCCATATTTTTGAAGCCCTGAACAAAGACATTCGTAGCTGTCGACTTTCTTCCGACGAAGAGATGCACTGCTGGGTACAATCGTGGTTCCGTAGGCAACGCAAACATTTTGCAATGAAGGGTTTGACAGTCTTGTCAGACAGGCGGAGAAATGTATTAACAGTTGCGGCGATTATTTTTGACATAACAAACAGCTTACTTGCTTTTTTCCATCTGACTCTGTAACTACTTTTACGAGTATATAAAGAATCAACAGTTATGATTCCCTTGCATTTGAGTATGATTTTGATTCGGAAGCGCAAGTAAATCACATCTTGTTCTCTTGTCCCAAATTTGATTACCAAAGATCAGAATTTTTGAAGACATGTAGAATATGAGATACCAGCTCCATTAAGTAGCTTTTTCCAGTTTGTTTACTAAAGACGTTTTGGTCTTTATAACGTGATTGTTAATTTCCTTACATGAAAAAAGCTGAAGATTTTAATAGTATTCATATTTTCGTCCATCTGTGACGAGTATGAATAAATTTAAGAAACAGTGCCAATTGATAGCACAATATGTATAGTTTACGTATCATGCTATTTATTAAAAGTTAGTTGGGGGAAAAAATTATGACGGCTTGACTTTCAAATTTGTAAATAGGCCTGAGGGAATTTTGATCCGTAAATAATCTATAAATACTCATTTACGTATCTTCTCTGTGCAGTTATGTATACTATGGAAACATACGCTTTACATGACTAAATAGAGTACAAACTCAGGAGACTAGATAAAACAGAAAAAGAAGTATACAATTTTGTTCTTAGTTGTGCTGACGTGGGGCTTGAGTGGCAGGGCTTGCTTATTATACGTAACCACTTTCCGTCGTGCGGATATGAGTGCTGGTAGACACAAAAACTTGTACGTCTCCAGATTGATGAGTGGCACTGCTGCGCCCACATCAGCTTCAGATTACACCTTGCAGATGCTTATTTGCTGTATGATCACGTGCTTGCTGGGAGTTTCAGTAAGGGGCGCGGACAGCGGCGTGATTCTGTAAAGTGGCACGTCGTATCGCTGCAAAGTGTCCAACTATAGCTGTACATGTATATTAAATACTTTCATACCCAATTACAAGGCCAGTAGAGCTATCGTACATTTTTGTAATGACAGATATCTCATCAATAGACAAAATACCAGGTCAGTATATTTCTGTGAACTACTGTATCGTCTGCTACAAAACATGGAATATGTTATCATGTATCACGCATTTTAAATGTATATTTCAACACACCTCTATAAGGTACGCAATGATTTATCTCGCCCCAAATTTTCGTGTCAGTGACATGCTGATTCGGCTTGACAATAAATCTAGAACTACCTGCTTCCAATGGCTTGTTAAATAAGTTTGTCTTCCTTCACTTGGTTTCTAGTAATGGAATTCTCTTCAAAAGGCGTGTGTGTTGTAGATTCTGGTGTTAGTAATCTGAAGGAACAGCTGTGGAATTAGTTCGTTGTGTTTCTGCAGATAGTTTTGCTGCTTTCCATTCTGTATTATCACGCCTGTGTGGCAATTTTCTCTTCAATGACAGTTGCTGCTGCTTAGTTGGTAAATTAAGTTACGTATGTACTGCATTCCATACGCTATTTTTATATTTTATGTATCCATAAACTGTTTTTGCTTTAAGTGTGGTACTGAGTACACAACACGATCATCTCTAGTTCGCATGACTGGTAATATGGACGGTAGTCATTACATTACTGACGTTTTAAGGCCAGTGACTATGTCCCATCTAAGAGGTTCCAACGACGTTCTGCTTCAACAAGAAAACGCGACAGTGTGTTGGCCGATTCGACTGTTGCCCTGGCGAGTTGCTTAGTCATTGAAAACAAATCTGCCATGGGTTACCGAGATTCTAGCACGCCACCACTCGTGAGCTGTTACGACTGATGAACTCTAGGATAGAGATGAAGCAGCATGGAAGGACGTACTCGTATTTGAAATCCAAGCTTAGTTCTACTCTATGATCAGTCGTGGAGTAGCCATTGTTGCTGTTTGTTAAATTTTGCAAGCTATAAACCGACCAAATCATCTACAAATTTAAACAGGTATCCTTCCCAGTATAATGTATACACACAATAAGTAAAATTTAGTTATTTACATCGGTTTTGGAGTTCCAATTTTAATAATCAGCAATGTATATACACTTCTCCAGACAACAAGTGTGATGTGTTTTTCACAATTTCAGGCGGTGTCACATACTCGTAATCAGTGATCTCTAGACATCAGTGTGACATGGATACCAGGTACATCGCTTTTCGACAGTCGATTTTATCTGTCACCTTTGTATCTGAGCTCCAACGGAACATACTTAATGTGTGTGTCCGACAGTATTTACCCTCTGTTACCTAGTTTCTCAGCCCTCCAAAAGTGATGGATAGTTTTCGCGTTTCCATGGTATTTCCACTTTACAATGACATCATTTTGAGCTGACCTGCTAACCTGTAAATTCCGAAAAATAATTCTGACAAAATGGGATTAGAATAATTTTCTATTCGAACTGACTCTACCTACTGGTATAACATAATGTCGGAGAATACCTATTATGGTGACGTGTAAGCTGTCTGTACGTTTAACGTGAGAAAATAGCCTCTATTATTGTACAGGATGTTTCGAGAATATTCATCCGATTTCACAAGGGTACATCTTCTATATGAGTGAAGAGAGAAAATTGGGTTGAATTTTCACTTACGCGTCAGAATTTAAAGTTTGCTTTGGCGTCATTTGTGGGTGTTGGTTCACGTGCTTGCCAGTAGGTGTCACCTTGGTGTAGCTAGGTTGTTTGCTCACTCGTTCAGTACTCAATGCACACTAAGTAGAGATGGTGATAACACAATAACAAAAGGCATTCTGCATTCTCCGTTTCAACAGGTGCTGTTCAGTTACAATTGTGCTGCGTGATTTTCACCGAGGTTACGGTACTTTCATGTGCTGCAGGGTAAGCGCCATGTGGACCTTGCATTGTTATTATTGGCGTCCAAAGCCCTCTGACCTCTCGGTATGTTGATTCTTTGTGGGCGTCTGTAAAAGAGTCCGTCTCTGTGATTCCCATTCCAAGAGTTAGCTTTGGTTGAACCGTGAAGCCGTTATGTCATAGCACTGAAAGTAGGAAATCCAAGCGTGCTTGTAAAATTGTGCAGTGAGTTTTACTGTCTTCTAAATTAAGACACGAAGGAGTTTCAGACATTGGCTGCTAGTGGGCATTAATTTAAATCAGCACCTAATCGCAGCCATTGTCTATAATTCCTGTGTGTCTTAATGTAGAGGATATATAGGGTGGAGAAAAATTGTGTCACGAAAATTTAACCCTGGATAGCTGATGCCAGTAGGAAGAAAAATTACTGATGTTGTGTAGGTCGACAACACATAATTTTTGGTTCAAACGGCTCTGAGCACTATGGGACAACATCTGAGGTCATCAGTCCCCTAGAACTACTTAAACCTAACTAACCTAAGGACATCACACACATCCATGCCCGAGGCAGGATTCGAACCTGCGACTGCAGCGGTCACGCGGTTCCAGACTGAAGCGCCTAGAACCGCTTGGCCACACCGGCCGGTGCATAATTTTTAAACTACGGAAACTTGGCGCCACGTGCTCAGATTGGCCGCGGGATTGCCCTGTTGCAAGATGCCCTCAACAACGCATGAACACGAATGCTTTGCCTGCCGGAGATCGCGCTGTGCTACCTATGAGTTCATAGCTCTAGTATACGACCACCGCGGCGCTCGGGGCCCACAGCACAGTTGCGACACCTGGTGATGGGCTTTGAGAGCCCGAAACCAGTCGTAATAATTAAAGCAATTTACAATTGAAGCGGTATTTTTAACCTATAGTAATATACACTACTGGCCATTAAAATTGCTACGCCTCGAAGAAATGTAGATGACAAACGGGTATTCATTGGACAAATATATTATACTAGAACTGACATGTGATTAGATTTTAACGCAGTTTGGGTGCATAGATCCTGAGAAATCGGTAGCCAGAACAACAACCTCTGGCCGTAATAACGACCTTGATACGCCTGGGCATTGAGTCAAACAGAGCTTGGATGGCATGTACAGATATAGCTGCCCATACAACTCAACACGATACCACAGTTCATCAAGAGTAGTGACTGGTATATTGTGACAAGCCAGTTGCTCGGCCACCTTTGACCAGACGTTTTCAATTGGTGAGAGATCTGGAGAATGTGCTGGTCAGGGCAGCAGTCGAACATTTTCTGTATCCAGAAAGGCCCGTACAGGACCTGCAACATGCGGTCGTGCATTATCATGCTCAAATGTAGGGTTACGCACGGATCGAATGAAGGGTAGAGCCACGGGTCTTAACATATCTGAAATGTAACGTCCACTGTTCAAAGCGCCGTCAATGCGAACAAGAGGTGACCGAGATGTGTAACCAATGGCACCCCATACCATCATGCCGGGTGATACGCCAGTATGGCGATGACGAATACACGCTTCCAATGTGCGTTCACCGCGATGTCGCCAAACACGGATGCGACCATCATGATGCTGTAAACAGAACCTAGATTCATCCGAAAAAATGACGTTTTGCCAATCGTGCACCCAGGTTCGTCGTTGAGAACACCATCGCAGGCGCTCCTGTCTGTGATGCAGCGTCAAGGGTAACCGCAGCCATGGTCTCCAAGCTGATAGTCCATGCTGCTGCAAACGTCGTCGAACTGTTCGTGCAGTTCGTTGTCTTGCAAACGTCCCCATCTGTTGACTCAGGGATCGAGGCGAGGCTGCACGATCCGTTACAGCCATGCGGATAAGATACCTGTCATCTCGACTGCTACTGATATGAGGCCGTTGGGATCCAGCACGTCGTTCCGTATTACCTTCCTGAACCCACCGATTCCATATTCTGCTAACAGTCATTGGATCTAGACCAACGCGAGCAGCAATGTCGCAATAGGCTACAATCCGGTCTTTATCAAAGTCGGAAACGTGATGGTACGCATTTCTCCTCCTCAACGAGGCATCACAACAACGTTTCACCAGGCAACGCCGGTCAACTGCTGTTTGTGTATGAGAAATCGGTTGGAAACTTTCCTCATGTCAACACATTCTAGGTGTCGCCACAGGCGCCAATCTTGTGTGAATGCTCTGAAAAGCTAATCATTTGCATATCAGAGCATCTTCTTCCTGTCGGTTAAATTCGCGTCTGTAGCACTTCATCTTCGTGGTGTAGCAGTTTTAATGGCCAGTAGTGTATATATAAATTTTTCTTGAGTGCCTGGCGGGAGGTACACTGAACATTTGTGAAAGACAAAATGAAAACTTCGACGTTAAACGTAAAATGAGAATGTGCTCAAACATTGTATGTGTAAGCATGTAAAAAATATGCTCTTGTAAAATCGGATGGTTCTTCTTAAAATAAAAACGTTACAGTCACACATGTAAGTTAAAACTCATCCCAATTTGCTATCTTCATTCATATAGAAGAACAGTGGAAAGACGCTCCTGTCGGAGTACAAAAAAGGTGAATGTGCTCATCTTTTAAAAGTGTCTGACAGAAAAGTGGCGAACCAGATGCCTCAATCCTCATGCCACCTTCTTCACCAAAAACTTTGGCATGTGAACATATTTGCACTCTTTTAACAGAGAACATTCTATATTCTTTTACCCAATCTCTGTCTGTAGTTAAGCCTTCATATTTAGGATGCTCCTCTCACTGTCACTGTCAGTCTATCTCTCCTCCACTGCCTCCTTTTTCTCCCATTGATTTACAGTCAATCCCATGTCATTGTCTCCTTTCTCACACTGTATCCTTTTGTCTTTCCTTTCCTCTGTAACTGGCTGCACTGTATCTCGGCAGCTCAAAAAATTCTGGGTGTCCAACTTATTTTTTGCCCGAGAGCCACGTGTTTAGAATTTCGGTTCAGAATGCGCCATTGAATATTTCCCCACCCCCGCGAGGTCCTTCCCAATCCCAAGCCTATTTATAGTCTCCACTGAAGTGTATTTCTCATTTTCACTGTCTCATCTCGCTTTTGCTCCCACTAGTTTTATCTCTATCCACCCCTCTTTCTTTTTTACTGACACTTTCTCTTACTGATCATCAATATCTCCTCTCTCTCTTTGGCTCCCGCTGCTGTTGTCTTCATCCACCTTTCTTTCTCCTTCACTGCCACTGTCTTTCTCCCACCATCACTGTCTTCTCTCTCTTTCTCCTCCACCGTCACTGTCACTGCAGGTTCGTTTCTTTTCCCTGCCACGTCAGGATGTGCTGCTTACACAAAACGAATTCTGTAGGTCAGTAAAGTTTTGATGGTTTATTTGTATACTTCGAAACATTTATATACTTTGACACATATAAACAATACGTAATATAAGGTTAACACAAAATCGCTTGCTATACATTTTTTCTGGATACTCTGCACATAGACTGCAATCCATCGAAAACGCTAGCCTGTCATTTCTATCTTAGAAGTAAAAATGTTGTTAGAATTTTTTTGCGGAATTTGCAGGCTTTTCAGTTCTACAGAATTTTTGGCAGTCGTTTTAATTTCTTTTCAGGCATGTTAAGACCCTTTTTGGCAATTTTTTATCACTGATGTACCCAGTACTACATAATTTTTGGCAATCATTTTAAATTCTTTTCATGCATGTTAAGATCCTTTTTCGCAATTTTTTATCACTGACGTACCACTTTAGGCACATTTATACAGGCGAGAATTATACGAAGACAATGTGTCATAAAGTTTTATTGGCGAAAAAATGCTGACTATAAACATGGTGTGGTGACCGTAGAACCCTTGCAGTAACCCTAGAACCTTTGTCGTGTGTTCACCACTTCAGTTAAAACAATATTTACGGCTTAGGCCGTGCTTAAGTAGGCTAATTTTGAACCACTGGATCTCGGTAACGGATAATGACACCGAAAAAAATTTCAAGGTTCCATGAGAGAATAATCTTATGGATATATAATTAAATACATAATTAAACAGAAACTGCAGAAGTAGCCGTCCCCACAACTGGTACTTTTCGTACCAATAAATCATCATTTACGGGTATATTTTGATAGATTTTCGAGATGAATGTCTAAAGGCAGTACAGCTAAAATTTGAGCCATTAGCTATGGTCAATATTTAGGTAATTGCGACCACGCTGCAAAAACGGCTAAAACCGGTTTTTACGGTGTTGTACGTAAGTACGGTAACTCTGACCCTCTGGATCTTGGTGATGGGTAATGATATGGAGGAAAGTTTCGAAGTTTCCCAAGAATATCATCTTAAGAATTTATCGTAAAATTTTCAACGATCTGTCATGAATTGGTACCCAATTGGTACTTCCGTACCCAAAAATCATGGTTCTACGTGGCGTTCTCAGAAACTCCCCATTAACAACCGATACTTTTGTAAGCTACATAAGACCCATAACAGACCATGCCTAATGCAAAAGAACCAAAGGATTTACTTCATTTGCCTGGGCTGGAGCAGGTGTGTAATTTTTAATTTTTGACCCCATACTCTAGGATAACACAGTATGCCCATTCTTCCAATAGGTATACAAATAATCATTAATCCAAGGGCTATCCAAAACACTTGACTCCTTACTTCTGTGGTCAATAGAACCTGAGGTATCACTCCCTGAAAGATCGTATTTTCGGGCGCGGCTTTTTGGAAAATATTGGTATTGTCACTGTTGTGCACGGACCTATGTAGACTTGTGAAATTTGATGTATTTTTTTAGGTGTATTCTGTTTGTCGTCTGATTTCCTGCCTTTGTGAGCAACTCTGGTTCGCAAAATGAATCTTTCTCTTAGTCGAGCCATGTGCGATGCTTCTGAAACGAGCTAGCAGTTTTTCCCATCAGTTTTCCAACTTGTTCTATGCGACTCTTGACGATTTATCTGAGAGAAGCTCTCATGCCAAAAGTCCTGTGTTATTTCAGTATCTGCCTCCCTCTATAGTTTTTGCTATCTAAAGCTCACTCAAGGAAATTATCCCCTGATATGAAACTTCCTAGCAGATTAAAAGTATGTACCGGATCGAGACTCGAACTTGGGACCTTTGCCTTTGACCGGAAAAGGCGACGATCTCGAGTTCGAGTCTCGTCTCGGCACGTAGTTTTAATCTGCCAGAAAGTTTCTATCTATGCACGCTCCTCTGCAGAGTAAAAATCGCATTCTGGAATTATTCCCTGATGTGTGGACACACACACTATCATCCTGTCCCTTCCGTTGTCAGTATTCTCTCACAGTTTCATCCCAGCCGTTTCTGCGGAGACACTCACCAATATTTATCTTGTGAGTACTCTTCAATTTCTTCTTTTCCCGTTTTCGAACAGTCCATGGTTCATATCCATACAATGCTACACTCTTAGAAGTTCATTCGCAGAAATTTCTTACTGAAGGTATGACCAATGTTTGGCGCCGTTAGCCTTCTTTTAGCGAGGAATGCTCTCTTTGTGTGACCCGCTATCAGACGTCTGGGAAAACGCAGCCAGTCTACTAAGGGAGATTCTTGCAGAACTTTTGTGTGTCCCATGTTAGAATATGGATTCATATAAAGCAGGACTGAAACAGGATATTGATCATATTTAAAGAAGGTACCACGTGTGACCACAGATTTGTTTGAGACACAAGAGAGCATAACGAAGATGATAACAAACCTGAATTGGCAAAACTTGAAGATGGACGCCAACTGTTACTTTGTCACTAATCCGACGAACAACCTGAGCTCGAGTCCACTTCAGTGGCTGAAGCTCCACAACTATCACAGCGAAACGAGGCTAAAGATAATTTGTTACCGTTTGGGGCTCTATTTCAGAACTACGGCCTTCTCTCGAACGCACATCCCAAATACTTGCATAATAACTCTCTCAGAATTTACGAAAGGAAATCTATAGTAGTTTTCTTCTCAGCGCACAAATTTCCAGTCACACGATGTTTAAACTGGGTCTGTATGAACTGCAGCTCATACGGCCGTCATCGGTCACCTACTCAGCTGTAATGAACATTAAGAAGTGTCGAACAGTCGTTCATCTCCAGAACGGGGATAAGTTGAGCTGCTGAACAGCAAAGTGGCAAAATTATCACCGGTCTTTATTCGGGCAACAGAATCGTAACACACAGCTAGCAGAGGCAAAACGAAACGGCGGAACCCAGTGATAAAGTGGAGCGCTGCACCATTTTGTTTAGAGTTTCAAGTGGCACAGGGATTTCAAAATGTTCTAGGACAGCAGACATTTTTCTAGATTTCTGAAAAGCATTTGACAGGTGCCCCACTGCAGACTTTTAACGAAAAGACGAACTTGTGGAATAGATTCCCAGATATGTGAGTGATTCGAAGACTTCTTAAGTAATAGAACCCCATATTTTCTCCTGGACGGCGAATGTTCGTCAGAGATAAGGACATCATCAAAGAGTGCGCTAGGAAAGTGCGATAGGACGGCCATTATTTTCTATACACGTAAATGACTGGCAGACAGGGTGGACAGCAGTCTGCGCTTGCTTTTTGCTGATGATGCTGTGGTGTACTGGAAGGTGTCGACGTTGAAAGACTGTAAGAGGATACAAGATGACTTGGACAAAATTTATAATTAGTGTGATGAGTAGCTGCTTACTATAAGTGTAGAGAAATCTAAGTTAATGTGCAGATGAGTGGGAGAAACAAAGCCGTAATGTTCGGATACGGTATTAGTACTGTTCTGCTTGTCACAGTCACGTCGTTAAAATATCTGGACGTAACGTTACAAAGCGATATGAAATGTAACGAGCATGTGAGAAATGTGGCAGAGAAGGCGAATGGTCGACTAAGGTTTATTGGGACAATTTTAGGAAAGTGTGGTTCATCTGTAAAGGAGAACGCATTTAGGACGCTACTCCGAGCTGTTCTTAAGTAATGCTCGTGCGTTTGGAATCCGTGCCAGGTCGGATTAAAAGAAGACGTCGAAACTGTTCAGAGGTGGGCTGCTAAATTTGTTAGCTGTAGGTTCGTACAACATGCAGATGTTACAGAGAAACTTCGGCAATTCAAATGGGAATCCCTGGAGAGATGGCGACGTTTTTCTCGAGGAACACTATTGAGATATGGTAAACTGAATTTAAATAATACCGCAAACAGCTGTTAAGTGATGATTTAAATGCGATAAGTTTCACTCCGTTAAAGCAACATTTTCATTTGGTTAGTAGTGTCATGTAGATTACCACACGGGAAATGCATTTTACTATGAATTTCAACAGCTGTGGCTGCCCATATTATAAAGTTGTATGTAAATATTGAGAATTGTATTGTATTTGAAGCTGACTAAAGAACGATTCTACTGCCGCCAATATACATTCTGCATAAGGACCGCGAGTATAAGTGTATTAGGGCTCATACGGAGGCATATAGAAAATCGTTTTTCCCTCGCTCGGTTTGCGAGTGGAACAGGAAAGGAATTGATTGGTATTGGTACAGGATACCCTCCGCCACGCACCGTAAGATGGCTTGCGTAATACGTATGTTGATGTAGAAATGCCAACAAACAAACGGAAAAACATTAGGGAACTTCATTTTTCGAAGTGACAGTTGAAAATGTTTGACTACCCCTCATAAGTATGTTTACCTCAACCCGAGGATGTCCGTAGGCAGCAAGATACTCCTCGCTGCCAAAGGTATGCCATTGGTATCACGATTACATATGCTCACGACAGAGAGACGATCACAAGGATTAGCTTCCGTCTTTGGTATTCGAGAAGTACCTTCAAACCGTGGGCTGGCTTCTTCTTCCCTATATACGAGTGCGCGCTCTAAAGTAATACCTCCCAATTTTTTATGTGAAATCTTTTAAAGCTTTTCGTATAAAACTAACGGTGTTAAAATGCTACATTTCTATTTTTCATGTCTGAATATTTACTTCTCAACATAGTCACCATGCCGACGAAGACATTTCTCGTAACGAGAGTGCTGATACCATTACATACACGCATGTCTGAAAAATGGTTCAAATAGCTCCGAGCACTATGGGACTCAACTTCTGAGGTCATCAGTCCCCGAGAACTTTGAACTACTTAAACCTAACTAACCTAAGGACATCACACACATCCATGCCCGAGGCAGGATTCGAACCTGCGACCGTAGCAGTCTCGCGGTTCCAGACTGTAGCGCCCAGAACCGCACGGCCACGCGCATGTCTGAAGGACGCGGCAGAGTACATCATAAAAACCCATAGACAATGCAATACAGTATTTCACGCGAAGACAAGGCCACAGCATTAATCGTAAGTCTCAGCAGACAAGGCGACACATGGGAATTTCGTTAGGTACTGGAGCAGTGCTCGCATGGCCGAGCCGCCGGCACGGTGGCTCACCGCGTTCGGTCAGAGGGTCAGCTGCCCTCTATAACAAAAAAAACTCAGTGAACCGATCAACGAATAGCCTGAACGGGTGTCATCGGACGTCCGCCCCGAACCAATTCAACGAACAATATACAAGAAAATCAGATAGAAAGAAAAAGGCGGTTAAGACGACCGCTCGCGTAAAGCGGGAAATTCGGCCCCACATAAATTTGGACTCTCACTAATATAATGTTCAGCTGGAATCTGATAGTACATGCAATTGCGAATATATTTCATGTGGTCATTGTAGAATGTTTGATTTTGTTGACGGAGCCACAACCTCATCTCTACTTGTATCCCTTCGTAACTATCAAACTATCTGTTTTCAAACAGATGAAGATCGGATGTGGCCAAGTCGGGACCTTACGGAGGATTATCGATACAGTGAACCCAAGATGTCGCATTGTTGCAGATTTCGTAGAGCTCCTGTGGTCTGGTATTGGGCGGCTGAACGACGAATTCTTTTGAATTCGAAACTCGACGACAGAGTGCTGTTTCTCATGCACAGACATTGTTCCGTCCATACCGCCATGTTACACGCGTCAATTAGGAGCCGTCTAGCGGCGAGGGCAGCAAATATATGGACATAAGAATAAAGATTTAGAATGTGTATAACGTTTGTTTTATTTGAAAAGCGTTAAAGTTTTTACATAAAAAGTTACGAGCAGTTACTTTTCAGCACGCCCTCTTAGTAGTGTGGGCGTGAGGGAAGGTACCGTGGGTGCTGAGCGCAAGAGCCCGCTTCCACACGTGTGTCACGGTGACTGGCGGAGTGTATCGTGTGCAAAAGTTCACAGACGTCATTCACTCCATGGACAATAGCAATCAACTAGATAAGAAGCGGTCTGGGATCCAAGTCGAGTACCACAGACGAAAAATTATCTGCGCCATTAAGATATCACGCAAGAGATTTCAGTAGTGAAATGAGACTCTCCAGAAAATTAAACTTATCTTCAGGCTTCCTTAACTTTCAGAGCTAATTTATTGGGGATTAGGCAACTTAGAGTGGATTCATCTCTTTTTCTGTAGTATTTCAGGAGAAAGAAAAATAAATTTATCTTTCGAGAGATGGTTAGCACTGACTTATTAGCATTTACATCAAAATAGCCGGACATAAGTTCAACCAGAAGGAGAGCAGGAATATTACTTTCTGTTACCAGGATAGTGAAAGCATTTCGGACTTGTCGCTACATCACAGTTTGCAAGAGATGAAAGTTTTCAGACAGTCTATTTATTGCTGCGCTTGAGACTTTTCATCTTATTCTTTCATCAGACTGTTAACCAAAACACAACTGTCATAATTCCACTATATTTCCTCTACTAAAATAAACATGTCAGTACCGAATTAGAGGATACTGCACAACATAAGTCACTGATGGTAAATGGCAAATAGTACCTTAGATCACTATCATTTAACGTCTGTTCTAATGAACTGTAGTCACTGCAAGAACAAATCGAAAGTTGTGCATTTCCATTTATTCCACAGTTTATCTATTTCGGTTATTGCGCCTGTACAATTTTGGTGCATCTGGGCATAGCTCTACACATCTAGGAATCAGTGGTGGGTAGAAAGGGCAGGTTAACAACTCTTCTACGATGTGTTACAGGTCAGACATATGAATACATTAAGAATGATGGAAGATCCAGCTATGTCTGGACAAACAGCTATGACTGATGTCTGTAAACTGCAGTACTACTGGCATTGTTAAAGGTACAGCTGTCTCAAACACAAAGTAAGATAAAGCGCATAGCTTGTGAATAAACAAAGTATAAATTATTTGAAGCACCAATTCTACAGTGAGCAGTTTATATTGAAACTTTTATTTGAACGTATGAATCACCAGAGACAGATTAGGTGGAGGACTTTATTCGCAGTGCAGCAACTTTAACGTCTACCAGTCCCAGTTGGATCCCCCTATACCACCCCTCGAGCGGGCGCGTTTCGATTCATAGTTGGGTTAGCCGAAGATTGTATTCCATGTCTTACGTGTAAAACACTAAATATTACATAGAGACAGTGCAATGTGATTTCTTTATCGTAATAATCGACTGTAATACTTCAAATTATTATGAAAGTGAACAATGCACACACATTTCTTTGTAACGTCTTATTCTGAGTCGACACGTTTACAGTTTCACGTGTGTATCTCATAGTTACATGCCGTTTGCAGACGAAATTGCGGTAAAAATCACATTTGATTGTAGTGTTAATGTTTTTAGCACTTCCGCAGTTTACACATCGTCCACGCTTCATTGAAGAAGACTCTCCAACTTTTGCTACTGCTGCTTCTTTGTAATTTCGAAGGAAAGCTGAAATGTGAGATGGTAGAGATGGAATCTTAGCTCTCTGTAGCACATGTGGTTTCATTAGGGTATATGACAAGCCTTTTAGGAATATTCTTCTTGGGATTTTAGGATGCTTAGAGTTTACATGGTGGATTATTTGGGCATTAATACCTGCAATTTCCATCAGCGCAAAACATATTGCCAAAGGCCATCTTCTCGTAATTCTTGGTACAGAAAAGGAGGCACACATTTGGTCAATAGTATGAACTCCTCCTTTTGTGGCATTATAGTCCATAATGATTTCAGGCTTGTTAGCTTTTTCACTGATAGCTCCGGTATTATGCATCATAGATAGGAGTATCACAGCTTTATTCTTTTTAGGTACGTGGGACACCAAAGTAATATTTTTATGGTACTCAAATAAAGACGAATTTTGTACTCTATCTTTCTTTGGCAGGAATTCTGGAGGAATCTCACGTTCATTTTTCCTCACTGTTCCAATGTATGTTTCCTGGTCAGTAAGGAGAGTGGCTTGGCTCTGAGCACTGTGGGACTTAACATCTGTGGTCATCAGTCCCCTAGAACTTAGAACTACTTAAACCTAACTAACCTAAGGACATCACACAAATTCATGTCCGAGGCAGGACTCGAACCTGCGACCGTAGCGGTCACGCGATTCCAGACTGAAGCGACTAGAACCGCGCGGCCACTACAGGCCGGCCAGTAAGGAGAGTGCTAGTGCGTAACTGGTGTACCAATTGTCCATGGTCACTTTTCTATTGCTTCCTTCAATATGACTGGTAAGCCTGCTGACCACATCTGAAGGCGAATTTGAAATAGCGTATGGCCCGTGAGGTTGCTTGCAACAATAGATCTCCAAGTTACTGGTGTAAAAAGTTTTTCGCATCACAGAGAACAAACATCTTTATTCCATATTTCGCTGGTTTATTTGGGATGTACTGAATGAAGTTACAGCGTCCTCTAAATCCTTGTAACGTTTCATCCACAGTTGCGAATTCGATCACGCTGTAACTGTTTTTACAGTTTACAATAAACTCGTCAAGAATTGTTCTAATAGCGGCTAACTTGTCCGTTTCTTGCCTCGCTTGTCGTCTTCTTTTATCGTCAACTCTGAGACACCGTAATAGGAACAGAAAACGCTTGGAGCTCATCGCAGCTCTAAGTATCAACATTCCTGATCCATCACTCGTGCACAGTTCATTCATATTTGTATGGTTAGCCTTCTTCGTCTTCTTTCACATAATTTACACTAGTCTTTTTATGTTGAATATACATGTTAGTACATCTGACAACCTCGACGATCATGTCAATGCTGATTATTTTAGTGACTGTACTTATATCATCCTTGACATCCCTGGCTATGGCTTTAGGCTCGGGAAATATCTTGACACTGTTCATACTTTTTGTGTTTGTTGCAGTTGTACTAGTGCTGTCAATTCTTCCACCTACGTTTTATCCCTTCCAATATTATACTTGTCATTTGAAACAGATTCGACATCACCTTCTTTGGCTTCAGAGGCACATTCCTGCTCACTTGTTGAATCATAGTCACTCTCTGTGATCACTTCTTCTTCGTACTCGTCTTCACAATCATCAAACTGAAAATTTGATACCAGAAAGTCTGGATCCTCATTGAGTAGCCATTCAACATCGACGTCATTAAAGCATCTTTTAGTCCTGTTGTTGTTGTGGTCTTCAGTCCTGAGACTGGTTTGATGCAGCTCTCCATGCTACTCTATCTTGTGCAAGCTGCTTCATCTCCCAGTACCTACTGCAGCATACATCCTTCAGAATCTGCTTAATGTATTCATCTCTTGGTCTCCCTCTACGATTTTTACCCTCCACGCTGCCCTTCAATACTAAATTGGTGGTCCCTTGATGCCTCAGAACATGTCCTACCAACCGATCCCTTCTTCTAGTCAAGTTGTGCCACAAGCTCCTCTTCTCCCCAATTCTATTCAATACCTCCTCATTAGTTATGGGATCTACCCATCTAATCTTCAGCACTCTTCTGTAGCACCACATTTCGAAAGCTTCTATTCTCTTTTTCTCTAAACTGTTTATCGTCCATGTTTCACTTCCATACATGGCTACACTCCATACAAATACTCACAGAAACGAATTCCTGACACTTAAATCTATACTCGATGTTAACAAATTTCTCTTCTTCAGAAACGCTTTCCTTGCCATTGCCAGTCTACATTTTATATCCTCTCATCATCAGTTATTTTGCTCCCCAAATAGCAAAACTCCTTTACTACTTTAAGTGTCTCATTCCCTAATCTAATTCCCTCAGCGTCATCCGAGTTAACTCGACCTACTCCGAATTTTTCTTTTGTTTCCTTTATTGCTTGCTCAATATACAGATTGAATAACATCGGGGAGAGGCTACAACCCTGTCTCACTCCCTTCCCAACCACTGCTTCCCTTTGATGTCCCTCGACTCTTATAACTGCCATCTGGTTTCTGTATAAATTGTGAATAGCCTTTCGCTCCCTGTATTTTACCCCTACCACCTTCAGAATTTGAAAGAGAGTATTGCAGTCAACATTGTCAAAAGCTTTCTCCAAGTCTACAAATGCTAGAAACGTAGGTTTGCCTTTTCTTAATCTAGCTTCTAAGATAAGTCGTAGGGTCAGTATTGCCTCACGTGTTCCAATATTTCTACGGAATCCAAACTGATCTTCCCCGAGGTCGGCTTCTACCAGTTTTCCCATTCGTCTGTAAAGAATTAGCGTTACTATTTTGTAGACGTGACATATTAAACTGATAGTTAAGTAATTTTCACATCTGTCAACACGTGCTTTCTTTAGGATTGGAATTATTATATTTTTCTTGAAGTCTGAGGGTATTTCGCCTGTCTCATACATCTTGCTCACCAGATGGTAGAGTTTTGTCAGGATTGGCTCTCCAAAGGCTGTCAGTAGTTCTAATGGAATGTTGTCTACTCCCAGGGCCTTGTTTCGACTTAGGTCCTTCGGTGCTCTGTCAAACTCTTCACGCAGTATCATATCTCCCATTTCATCTTCATCTTCATCCTCTTCCATTTCCATAATATTGCCCTCAAGTACCTCGCCCTTGTATAGACCCTCTATATACTCCTTCCACCTTTCTGTTTTCCCTTCTTTGCTTAGAACTGGGTTTCCATCTGAGCTCTTGATATTCATATAAGTGGTTCTCTTTTCCTCAAAGGTCTCTTTAATTTTCCTGTAGGCAGTATCTATCTTACCCCTCGTGAGATAAGCCTCTACATCCTTACATTTGTCCTCTAGCCATGCCTGCTTAGCCATTTTGCACTTCCTGTCGATATCATTTTTGAGACGTTTGTATTCCTTTTTGCCTCCTTCATTTACTGCATTTTTATATTTTCTCCTTTCATCAATTAAATTCAGTATTTCTTCTGTCACCCAAGGATTTCTACCAGCCCTCGTCATTTTACCTACTTGATCCTCTGCTGCCTTCACTACTTCATCCCTCAAAGCTACCCATTCTTCTTCTACTGTATTTCTTTCCGCCAATCTTGTCAATTGTTCCCTTATGCTCTTCCTGAAACTCTGTGCAACCTCTGGTTTAGTCAGTTTATCCAGGTCCGATCTCCTTAAATTCCCATCTTTTTGCAATTTCTTCAGTTTTAATCTACAGTTCATAGCCAATAGATTGTGGTCAGAGTCCACATATGCCCCTGGGAATGTCTTATTTAAAACCTGGTTCCTAAATTTCTGTCTTACCATTATATAATCAATATGGAACCTGTTAGTATCTCCAGGCTTCTTCCATGTATACAACCTTCTTTTATGATTCTTGAACCAAGTGTTAGCTTCAAAAAAAAATGGTTGATATGGCTCTGAGCACAATGGGACTTAACACCTATGGTCATCGGTCCCCTAGAATTTAGAACTACTTAAACCTAACTAACTTAAGGACATCACACAACACCCAGTCATCACGAGGCAGAGAAAATCCCTGACGCCGCTGGGAACCCGGGCGCGGGAAGCAAGAACGCTACCGCATGACCACGAGCTGCGGACTCCAAGTGTTAGCTATGATTAAGTTATGCTCTGTGCAAAATCCTTCCAGGCGGCTTCCTCTTTCATTTCTTATCCCCAATCCATATTCAACTACTACGTTTCCTTCTCTTCCTTTTCCTACTATCGAATTCCAGTCACCCATGACTATTAAATTTTCGTCTCCTTTCACTATCTGAATACTTTCTCTTATTTCATCATACATTTTTTCAATTTCTTCGTCACCTGCGGAGTTAGTGGCATATAAACTTGTACTAGTGTAGTAGGGGTAGGTTTCGTGTCTATCTTGGCCACAATAATGCGTTCACTATGCTGTTTGTAGTAGCTTACCCGCACTTCTATATTTTATTCATTATTAAACCTACTGCTGCATTAGCCTTTTTAATTTTGTATTTATAACCCTGTAATTACCTGACCAAAAGTCTTGTTCCTCATGACACCGAACTTGGCTAATTCCCACTATATCTAACTTTAACCTATCCATTTTCCTTTTTAAATTTTCTAACCTACCTGCCCGATTAAGGGATCTGACATTCCACGCTCCGATCCGTAGAACGCCAGTTTTCTTTCTGCTGATAGCGACGCCCTCTTGAGTAGTCTCCGCCCGGAGATCCAAGCGGGGGACTATTCTACGCCCGAAATATTTTACCCAAGAGGACGCCATCATCATTTAACCATACAGTAAAGCTGTATGCCCTCGGGAAAAATTACGGCTGTAGTTTCCCCTTGCTTTCAACCATTCTCAGTACCTGCACAGCAAGGCCGTTTTGGTTAGTGTTACAAGGCCAGATCAGTCAATCATCCATACTGTTGCCCCTGCAACTACTGAAAAGGCTGCTGCCGCTCTTCAGGAACCACACGTTTGTCTGGTGTCTCAACAGATACCTCTCCGTTGTGGTTGCACCTACGGTACGGCTATCTACACTCCTGGAAATTGAAATAAGAACACCGTGAATTCATTGTCCCAGGAAGGGGAAACTTTATTGACACATTCCTGGGGTCAGATACATCACATGATCACACTGACAGAACCACAGGCACATAGACACAGGCAACAGAGCATGCACAATGTCGGCACTAGTACAGTGTATATCCACCTTTCGCAGCAATGCAGGCTGCTATTCTCCCATGGAGACGATCGTAGAGATGCTGGATGTAGTCCTGTGGAATGGCTTGCCATGCCATTTCCACCTGGCGCCTCAGTTGGACCAGCATTCGTGCTGGACGTGCAGACCGCGTGAGACGACGCTTCATCCAGTCCCAAACATGCTCAATGGGGGACAGATCCGGAGATCTTGCTGGCCAGGGTAGTTGACTTACACCTTCTATAGCACGTTGGGTGGCACGGGATACATGCGGACGTGCATTGTCCTGTTGGAACAGCAAGTTCCCTTGCCGGTCTAGGAATGGTAGAACGATGGGTTCGATGACGGTTTGGATGTACCGTGCACTATTCAGTGTCCCCTCGACGATCACCAGTGGTGTACGGCCAGTGTAGGAGATCGCTCCCCACACCATGATGCCGGGTGTTGGCCCTGTGTGCCTCGGTCGTATGCAGTCCTGATTGTGGCGCTCACCTGCACGGCGCCAAACACGCATACGACCATCATTGGCACCAAGGCAGAAGCGACTCTCATCGCTGAAGACGACACGTCTCCATTCGTCCCTCCATTCACGCCTGTCGCGACACCACTGGAGGCGGGCTGCACGATGTTGGGGCGTGAGCGGAAGACGGCCTAACGGTGTGCGGGACCGTAGCCCAGCTTCATGGAGACGGTTGCGAATGGTCCTCGCCGATACCCCAGGAGCAACAGTGTCCCTAATTTGCTGGTAAGTGGCGGTGCGGTCCCCTACGGCACTGCGTAGGATCCTACGGTCTTGGCGTGCATCCGTGCGTCGCTGCGGTCCGGTCCCAGGTCGACTGGCACGTGCACCTTCCGCCGACCACTGGTGACAACATCGATGTACTGTGGAGACCTCACGCCCCACGTGTTGAGCAATTCGGCGGTACGTCCACCCGGCCTCCCGCATGCCCACTATACGCCCTCGCTCAAAGTCCGTCAACTGCACATATGGTTCACGTCCACGCTGTCGCGGCGTGCTACCAGTGTTAAAGACTGCGATGGAGCTCCGTATGCCACGGCAAACTGGCTGACACTGACGGCGGCGGTGCACAAATGCTGCGCAGCTAGCGCCATTCGACGGCCAACACCGCGGTTCCTGGTGTGTCCGCTGTGCCGTGCGTGTGATCATTGCTTGTACAGCCCTCTCGCAGTGTCCGGAGCAAGTATGGTGGGTCTGACACACCGGTGTCAATGTATTCTTTTTTCCATTTCCAGGAGTGTATATCGCCGAGGCACGCAAGCCTCCCCACAAGTCGTATAAAAGCAAAAATAGTTACAAAACATGTAAAACAATTAAGTACTGTAACGTTACCGTTTTGTACAGCACATAAAACGCAGAAAAAAAATACTTACTGGTATCGGGACGTCAGAGGCGTGCGGCGCACTTTGTGCGCCAACTACAAACAGGCGGAAGAAATATGAAATAACTCCACTTGTAACAATCACAGGCAGAAACGACTGTTTACAGCCGAAGTCAAGACAATAATTAAGGAATACACGGGAGAAGAACTGATTGTATTGCATAGAGATTTTGTAAGGAGTGGCGCGCTCCGTGCATTGTTAAAGGTACACCTGTCTCAAACACAAAGTAAGATAAAGCGCATAGCTTGTGAATAAACAAAGAATAAATTATTTGAAGCACCATTTCTACAGTGAGCAGTTTGTACTGAAGACTTTTATTCGAACATATGAATCACGAGAGACAGATTAGGTGGAGGACTTTATTAGCAGAGCAGCGCCTTTATGTCTACCAGTCCCAGTTGGATCCCCCCTACTACTAATGAGCGTGTCACCTGTGACACTTCAGACGCCTCCTTGTTGCTTTTCTGGAATATTGCGTTCCTTTGTTTTCCCAGGCTTCCAATAACGCTGCCACATTGATCAATTCGATGTTTTGAAAGAAATACAAGTTATAGTTGAACCGAAATATGGGGAGAATTTTCTTTACCTACTGATGACTGACCTATATAAAGGCTTGTAGAAGCCTGTACAGATTACAGTGGTGGCCGCTTTGGTGATAGTGAGGTCCACTAAAATATCCCTGTAGGAGCAGACAGTACCAAAGCCATTCCTGCCCGGCACTATACAAACCTATCGGCTGCTGGTGGTACCTTTACCCGTCAACATTTCACAGCCCTGAAGTGCTCACTGTGGTGGGCTACTTAAGCGTTTTAGAATTTTATTAACAACTTTTCCAAAGGACATGCTCTTCACTTAGGGGAGTCATATGAATGTAATCACTAACAACAAGAATATACTTGACACAACTCATGAAAGTTATTTTTTTCACCAAAAGAGTAGCTTTGAAAACTAAGATATGAAAATATGCACCATATTTGTTCACGTTTTTTAAAAAAATATAGATATGTGTAATGGGGATGTGCAACCACCAGGGTACCGATTCTAGCCACTGTGTTAGTATGTCGTGGTAGATATTATTTACAAAGCATACAAACAAAGTGACTAAAGTTTCCCTACATAATGGTCTGCACTTTGTACAACTGCACTGAACATACTCACTAGGGTGCTGAAGATCCCTTTACTTGATGCACTGCGAGGCAATCATAACTGTTTTGTATTGGCTCAGGGGGCGATGACTACTACACGCTTTCAGGAGGCGTTGGCTAACACCCAGGATCGTATGGTGGTGAAGGAGATAGGAGAACGTTGTATTAGGCTGTAGAAAAACAATGGATGAACAATAATATTCTTCATTATGACATCTAATTAGGGCAATTATATGGGTGCACCCTCGTCCCTGTTGTGGGTTGATGTTGTCTCGTGATATTTCTGCTCGACGTGTCAGGCAAGGTAGGCGTAGCAAACAGCCTGCGACATAAGCACTCTGCCCAGGTGGTGGCACGCTGAGCTCAACACTGCTGACATGCTGTAGCGCCAAGTGGAGGCGGCCACGAACCGCAGCTCGGAGCAGGTGGCCAGGCAACCAGGGCATGTACATAGTAGCCGGCAGAGTCGGCAGGTGCACAGGGAGATGGGTCGTACACAGCACGCTGGTAAGCTATGTAGGCGGTGATGGTTCCTCAGTGGCACATAACTAGATGGTCGGCCAGGAGGCAGCAGCAGGTACGTCGGCGAAGGGACTCACGGAGACAGCAGTGGATTGTTGGCTGCCGAGGGGCCTGGGTGGTCCGAGAGAGTCGGTGGTTCACGACATGGTGAGGGTGGTAGATGTGCTGTCTCATAGTTATGATGCAGACTGCAAGGCTGCGACCGACACAGACTGGGACAAACTTAACAAAGCACACTAAAAATTCGCATCTCATATATCCACATATTATACACACAATATACCTCTAACAGCTAACCAGGAAAACTCGAATAAAAGTCTTATATACATCATTAGTCACATCTAACAGAAACAATATCGCACAAACTCCGGCTCTAAAATAAAAAACCAGGCTCTTCCTGACTTTTACAGGTCGTTCACATTAATCTACGTGTACACTACCCCGTTGCCTTATCTCACAAATGAGGAAAGCTATTTACAGGAGAGAGGAGTGAGTTATGGTATTGCTATGGTAGCATTCTGAGATGGACCGACCGGAAAAAACTCTACAGCTCAATGAA
This sequence comes from Schistocerca serialis cubense, assembly GCF_023864345.2. NCBI lineage: Eukaryota > Metazoa > Arthropoda > Insecta > Orthoptera > Acrididae > Schistocerca > Schistocerca serialis. The sequence goes on along the minus strand of NC_064641.1, from coordinate 410,537,606 downwards.
AACAGTGCATTATGTCTTTCCTACACAAACTTCGTTCTCACAATACATCATTAAACGCACGTAATACATAGTCCTAATCGCAACTCTAAGTTATCATATTCACAGTGAATCCTCAACAGGTAATAATAATCCTCAATTGCTTAACTCAGAGCTGCCTCTCATCCCGATCCTGAGAAATTACAAATAATCCAGTGTACTGGCTGCCCGAGCTCACCGATACCAGGAATTTACTTCCTGCGGCACGGTCGCTTTTCAGCTATTCCTAGTACCCGATAGGTTCTCCTCTAATGAAAATCTCAGGCCTGTACAAACGTCATTGACGGAATTTCTGCTACCATGTGCACTGTATTTTGTCAGACCTGGAGTGCTTTAATTGACGAAGTCAGGGCCAATGCCTCGTCTCACATCTGTGTGTTGCCTCAGTGTATTGCTGCTTTGAGTCGATACTGTTGCGACACCTACAAGGGACCTCTTGAGTGAGTGGACGCAAGATACATCTTTAGTAAGGCTCATTTGAAAGTGTTGTGTTAACATTTATGACAGGAAAAATGTTAGCTGCTAATGACTCACCACGTGCATCAGGGTGGCGACAGAAAATGAGTGTTCGGGAGGTGCAGAAATCAACCTTGTATTGGATGTATGTATTACAATTCACTAAATGAACATCGCCGATATTCAAGAAATGTTCAAAACAAACCATTAGCTTGCACCACAAACACCGAATGAATAATGGCGCGCCACAGTGATCACAAAGGTTCACACCATCAAGATCGAAGGCGAACTACTTGGGAGTTACAAACCGTGCAGGACGTTCAGCCGGGTGTCCACTCTTAATGAATGCATTATAGTGTAAAGGGGTGATGAGGCCTGATGGAATGTGATGTAATGCAACCGAATGCGAAACTGTTTGTCGTGGAGTTTATCGTGAAACTGGCTATCCTTTAAGGCGTAGCTGCAGATAGTGAAATATTATGTTTTATAGGCACGAAAAACAAACATCCAGAGGCTGAATTCGTCCAGTGGTTCCAGGGGGTGTGAATTGCAGTATCACATACTTTTCGGAAGGGATCGTTTGCTATAAGGGAGTACGATTTTTTTAAAGCAGACCTGGTATCAAGCAAAAGCGAGTTGAACAGCTATTGACCAAAATCAGTGCTCATACCATAGTTGAACTTCTCTTTCACCCATTTTCCCACTCTTGCTTGCTGTGACGTAAATATTCCCTATTGCCATCTCTAGGTCACGCACACAAGAAAGAATCGAAGGGGCTAGGCCACCTCCAACTTTTCGCAGAATCCTAAATAACTTTCCAGCCAATTTACCATCCGGATTAACAGTCAGCATAACCGTATACGGATGCGTTAAGGCATTCATGTTAGATGATCTTGATACAACCCTCCTGGTACCTCTAATTTTCAGGGTTCCTTTCATATACAATTCCTCTTGAAATCCCGTTTGCTTCGATCGGAAAACAAATTCCTTACTGAACGGTGGAATAAGTTTGTTTATCTCATCTACAAATTTTCGGACCGGTTCTGCGGTTTGCTATGCGTCAAGGTGACGCCTTGTTTGAAATTTCGTTATCATGCATCTTCAGCTTTGTAGCACTGTTTGAAGCTATGCAACCGTCCACTGCTTCCCGTGAAATCGTGTAATCTATGTGGCACGCAATTTCATGTGGATAACGTATTAGGTCACTATTGTGCACATCCTGTAATTGGTATCGAGCATCTTTGAATCGCGCAAACACCAGTTTTTGTAACAAGTGCACCTTGTCTTTCCTTGAATATCCGTAGTTTTTCTTATGTACCCGTTAATACTGCTGCGGACTAATTCTAAATCTGCTAATAATTATTTTTTTGCTATGCTGTAGATGATCTTCCACGTACTTAATTATGTTTAGTACAACGATTGTCCTTTACTAAGTTTCCCTAGATACGGGATTTGTGATTCCCTGTCCGACAAGGACATGACTCGACACCTGTTTCAGTATGACTTTCACTTGTTACGCACGTATTGTCATCACTGTACTCATATACTTTGTCCGCACAGTCGAGAGCACACGACTCCACACATTCCACTGATCCATCTTGCAGAAACGCTAACTTCCTTCTCACTCTGTGAAATTCCTTGGGTTCCTTTTTGACGAAATTTCAACTTCGGCAACAGTTGTTTGTGGATGTAATAAAATGTTTGCTTTGTTTATTGCCACCATTTCTCTGCTTCGTATCAACACCACCAGCACTGTGGCACTTCTGTGAGTTACTTGTGATAAACAGTGCAGCTGCGCACCATAGTCCGATGTTGTGCTCATCATTGGATGCCTTCAGTCCACCCCCTGCTACCATTAGCAGCCAATATGGTGGTTACATGCTAGATAATACGAGAGGCGTCGAATACCGTAAACATTCTTGGCCTTTTGCGATTTTTCAGCCAAAGGGTTCCTTGTTAGCGCATGTTGTTCTCTGTCAGCAGTGTATCAGCATCTATATTTATCTTACATTTGGGTATCCTGGCGGTCGTCGTACCCCAGACTATCCTATCTAGTACATACCGGTACTGTACTAAACATCGCACTACAGAACATACACATTTCTTACTAAACGAAATACACTTAGTTTCGATTATTCACGTCTTTCATGAAGTACGTTTCACCCACAAAATCCTTCTAACCTATTAACCAAAGTCATACTTTAACTATTTATGGCAGTCACTCTACATTACGAAACGTTATAATTACTCTGCGCTGTACCTAAGCTTTCCGGTACCCACAGTTTTTCGCATCTAAGCCAAGCACAATCCTGGCACTGGTTAGAGTAATGTCAATTTTGGTAGCATATACAACAAATTATATCTTGTAACTTGGTGCATGGAACGGTTTATTTGGTGCACTGAGTGCATGTTACTGTAGTTAATGATTTGTCCCTTAGGCCTTTCCCAAATACTACCACAGTAACTGAGTCCAACACAGTGGAAAATAGGGATACAAGGCTACAGGGGTACAATGATCCCACGAATGAAAATCTAAAATATATTGCGTCCCAGTTGAATAACCATTGAAGTCTCTATCTGCTTCTGACATCAGAATGAAGCCTACCTACTTCTTCGTCTCCAAGCCATTCCGATTGTGACTCCAGAAAGCAGTGGCTTGGGGGTCTGATGACCAATATTGGATGGTGAGAGCCACCTTGCTTGGTTGTCAGGAGGCGTTAGCTCCCATCCTCGGGCAGCTCAATTTGATGCCGAGTCAGACAGAAGGATGTTGTAGCAGGCTGTATAGAAACAATGGAAGTACAAAAGAATTCGGTACTATGCTATCTAATTTGGACAATTATATGGGTGCGGCGGCGTCTCTGACGCCGCTTAACTTTGTCTTGTAATATTTCCACTCTACGTAGCAGGCGAGGTTGGTGTAGCAAACAGCCTGCAGCATGTTCAAGCTGCCCGGGAGGTGGCGTGCTGAGCTTCGCGTTGTTGACACGCTGGGGTGCTGAGTCAGAAGAGGCGGCCACAGACCTCAAGTCAGGGTAGGCAGCCAGCGGCAAGATGATCAATGTATCTACTTTTGTGGATGGTGGTGATATAGTGGTACGAAGGCAGGCAGTGCCGCTCACAGGAATTAACCCTGGACTGCTGGCTGCAGAGTTGCATCAAGTGGCGGTGATTCTCCAACAGCATGGTCATCCATTCATGCCTCAGTGGTGGCAGCAGGTGCATTGACAACAGAACTAACAGAAACGGCGGCAGATTTTTGGCTGCCAAGGGTCTGGGCGATCAAGCAACAGTTGGCAGTTTGCGGCCAGGTGAGGGCGGTAGCTGGGGCATCATTCTTAAGGCGTAGATTGCAAGGCTATGTCCGACACAGACTGGGTGCAGCGACATTACCCAGCTGGGTGGAGTGATGGCGGGCTGGCCCTGGGGGTTTAATTAGGGTTTTAATTACAGCTGTCTGGCACTAACCAAGCGGAAGCGTCTCAAACACAGGCCAGTGACTGAGATACGGCCGTTGCTATACGGTAATGGTTTGGACTGCAGAAGCTTTCTGAAGGGTGATCAGTGTCCCAAGCTGATGACACACACACGTCCGGTGTGGGAACGTCTCGCTGCTGCTGAAAAGACTGAGTACTGGCTTTTTTTCTATGTTGTTACAGTTTCAATAGATCTACGGTATTGTACAGAAATATAGGATATTTCACAATTAACTTCTAGCCCTTTTACAGGGGAGTAACTAGATGAAGTTCTAATAAAGAACCCGTGTCCTGAAATGTACCATTTGGATGTAAAAGAAGTTTGAATGTCAAATCACTTTTAAATTTCCCGCTTCACTGTATGGTCACAAACTGAGAGGACGGTTGAGTCGTCAGTTCCTGCTGTAATTATGACCTCTCATACCATTTTCGTTCGACTAAGACAACGACTGTGAGAAACTGGCACATTCGCAACTAGTAGGTTGATTGTGATGCTGCATGGATGCGCCACACTCTGATCTTTGAAGAGACGTCCTTGGTCACCTAGAAGAGAACCTAACGACGAGTACTTGAAACATTGCCCATGCCAAAAGCTTCTGTAAAGCACGTAGGTCTGAGGTCATTGTATCTGCTGTATGTATACTGTCAAGTGCCAAGTTTCTAAGTGAGCCAATCATCAAACTTATGTTACATCGAAACAATACATTTCTGGACAGTGGAGTTCCTCATGAAAGGATCATTTACGAAGTCCCTTCTACAATCATCAGAAGCTAGAAAAGAAAGTGTGAACACTGTATACAAACATTAGACCACTGCAGTTTACATTATTTTCCGTTAAAACCCACCCACACACTCATACAAATAAAAATATACATTTTCGAAAGTCACTTAGGTTCAGGTACCATTTTTATGCCATAGCTTAGGATACCAGCCAATTCTTCAGGGTCACATGTTTGTAAACAAGAATGGCTGAATGCCCTTATCTTCCTAAACAATTTACAAATGAAAGCAATAAAAATATTAGTGAATTAATGTAAAATCACACATCATCAGTTAACAAATAAGGCACATTTAAGACCTTGTAAGGGTTCCGTTTTTACTGTTGTTGCGTCCTGTGAGACACTATATAGTTACTCAAAGATCAGTAATCGTCTTACAGATTTTGTGAATTCCAACCAACATCAGGAAATTGTTTAATATTTGAAACTTACAACCATTCAGCACTTTAGCTACAGACTAAATGACATTTGCTTCGGTCACATGCATTCCTATCGATTCTGCCTCATCTTCCACTAATTACATTCTATTGTCAGAATATTTCTCACTTTCCTCAGAGAAATTTCCCTCGTCATTTGTATATTTCTTGGCATTAAAAGCCTGTTCATGTAACTTTTGGGTTGATGGTGTAACGACAACTGTACATATAATAAATTTTTTCTTTATGAATTTAGATAAATTAATGTAAGCAATGTTTTGAACTTTTTTTGGTTCGTATCGTTATGTTAAAGAGACTGTGAGCAACTTTTGAAATGAATATTATTATTTATGTTAGATTTCAAATAATGTGGTAATCAAAGGAAAGTGTATTTAATGTTAAAACTATTGTAAGATGTGAAAATTGTAATTTATACACTTGGTCCATACGTAGTTAATGCGTTAGGATATGTGTAGTAGAAAACCTGTGGTGAATACCCTACCTGTAGGGGAGCGGGAAAAGGTGGAGGCAGGCGAGGCGGAAAACGCACACTGGCGCGGTTCGGCACAACGGACACAGTATTACAGTCGGAGGCGAGCAACAGTCGGAGTTGGGCATCGTTCGGAAGTACACGTACTGTACCGAGGAGGCTACCCAGGAAAAGTGGATTCCATTGAGCCTCGGATGAACCGATTCCGACGACTACTTGGCATGGCTATATTCTGAGGCACAAAGTTGGAAAGATAACGACGCTAAGAAGAAGGAAAGTGCCGCTGCAGTGAGAGCCTTAGCCGTGCTTGCATGTGTGCCGTGCTTCTCGCTATCTCGCTGCCCGCCATCCGCCGCACCGACTTGCACAGGTCAAACATTTATTTCATCTTTAGAAGTGTATCTTTGTGGACCAGTGTCGAAAATGTTTCTGACTGTTCAATAATAACGTGACTTTTACCAGCATTGCCTTAGCCGTGACTTATCCCGATCACTGACCTAGACAGGGTCCTTACCTCGTATTGTGCAACCCGAGTATCCTGAACTGAAAGTTTAATGTTAGTGTTAATGAAAATTATCGGCAGATTAATCTATGCCATAAAGGAGTCTAAAGTTCTGTGTGTTATTGCAAATGTTGGTAAAGAACAAAAGCATGACTAAATTGGAATAGAGTTTTTTGAATTGAGTTAGCGATGTTATTTAATTAATTTGAGACAGAAATAATGACAGTTAAATTATTCAGAAGTAAGACAAAAGAGTAGTTATCCATAGATTGATAATTTTGAGTGTTAATTTGCCTTCAGTACTTAATAGTTTCAGTTTAACGACCACAACAGTTTCAGGGTTCCCCCCCCCCCCCCTTCTCTTGTCCATTCTTTCAAACCTTGAAATGTGTTGATCAGATTTGACCAGTAAAGCTAAGTCTATATTAATCCTAAGTGTATTAGTGTTTTTCCATCATTAATAGTGATATTGTGTGTGTACTTTCAAGATTGTCGATGCTAGGGCAATCTATGCCCGATTTCAGTCTGCTCAACATACAAAATGCAGTTCGTAGTAATCATTACTGTGGGGTGTTGTGTAGTTTTAGCTCGTCCAAATTAATACAAAAGGAGAAAACTTTAGTTCAGTGGATTTTTTTTGGTTCCAAACTTTGCCATATAACGCAACGTTACTTCGTGTAGTTATGCTTGTACATGCACCCACTTGTACAAGGAAAAACTCACTCATTGCCTAAGTAGGCTGGCGACCGAATTATTAATTATAGGTAGCATCTACTGTGTGTACTTCTTGTCCATGCGAAAGAGTAATTATACTTTACATTTGCTTGATGCAGCACTGTAGTTATTGACTGAGTATAAGTCCGATCTTGCTTCTTTTAGGTACACGCGGTCAACTAATGTACTAAAATCCTTGTTTATAAGGTGAAGCCCGTGAACTTATTGCAGTACAGGCTTTATAGAGCTAACGTACGTCCGAGCAGGGCGGTAGCGTTACAATAGCTACGAATAAAGTAATGAGGTGACTTATACAGGAGAAAAGTCCGCCTCCGTAGCGTAGCGTTTCCGCTTGTCACGCAGGGGGCCCGAGTTCGATTCCCGGCAGGGGACTGGGTATTGTGTGTCCTTCATCCCCATTTTCATGATCATTGACCCGCAAGTCGCCAAAGTGGCGTCAACTAAAAAGGACTTGCTATACGGCGGCCGAACTCCCCGATTGGGGCCTCCCGGCCAACAATGCTATACGCTCATTTCCATTTACAGCAGAAGATCGATTCATTTTCAACCAATCTCAAGGGATCCTAACCCACCATTCACAATCCTGTGTCCATATAGAGGCGTAAAAAATTAATGAAACAGATCAATGAAGCGACTTCTCTTCCTATATTAAAATAATTGAAGTTGATTTAGAAACGATTCTGATATAAATATATGCCAATCATATAGTCAACTCTGTCTAGCGGAAGATACTGTGTTCAGTGTATCTATGCACTGGTATTTGAAAGTAGACGTAAAACACGGAGTTAAACATCACAGAAGTATGATATGTAATTGAATTTTAAATTGCTTAAATTTATTGATACCTTTGCACATAATATTGAGAGCTAAGATTGGTAGCGACCGGATAAATTTGAACATCTGCCCGGAATTGTGCACAGTCTTTCAAATTCTCCCGCTCCCGTCAGCCACTGCTATGAGTGAGTTCTCATTCCGCACGATTCCTACTTGTTTTAACAGGTCAGGGAGTACACAGTGGTGTAAGAGTTCATTTACTAATGATATTCGCTACTACAAATTACTTATCACTGAAATGAACCACTGTCAGTCTAGTTTACTTAGCATCACTTGAGCGCCAAAGTTGGCCATGAGAAGGCAGCATCTCTAGGTCCAGTGACCTCAGTTCTAGGGTCAGCAGTAGGCAAGAAAACGTGTGTGCACTGCACTGGGTTGAAGGTACTAAACTACACTGTAAACGTAAGCAATAACTTTTCAATTCGGATTCTTATTTTTTTTTTTTGGTAAGACAAAGCTTACTGTTTGAAACTCGTCTATTAGAGTTAGAAACATTTATAATAATGTATTATCACTTAAGATACGTGCATGGAGAACGACACCAAGGCAACGCATTCGACTTGTCGAGAAATGTCTGTAGAGGCAAATACAGAGATCACTTGGTGCAGAACCTTCGTAGGAAAACGTATAATTTTTGATACACTGATTTTTCTGTAACTACAAGATTTACAAAATTCATGCTTTCCCAACACAAACTATCTAAGATGAACAGTGAAGTGCAACATCAAATTCCTCTAACCATAACTACAGCGTCGAAGATCTCCACGTTCATTGATTATAGGTGCCTGTGAGAATATATTTTATGCATCCGCAGTAAGGTGCAACAGATTAGATGCCAGTAGATTGCGTTCCACGGATTGGCGTAATTTAAACGGATTACCTTCTGATTGCTGTCGTTGCTCCGTGTCTTTCCTGGTTTTCACGGTTTTCGTAAGATTTTGCTGGATGATGATGATGTTGGTTTTTGGGGCGCCTAACATCGTGGTCATAAGCGCCTGTACAAGTTCCAGATCTTTCCATTTCCAATCTCGGCACTTCCCGAATGATGATGAGATGAGGGCAACGCAAGCACCGAGTCCCCCGGTGGAGAAAATCCCCGAATCGGCCGGGAATCGAGCCTGGGACCCCGTGATCCAGAGGCAGCAACGCTAGCCACTAGACCACGACTGTGGACATTGTGCTGGACACATTCATGTTGCTCGCCAATCGCCTCGTCTCAGATTATTGCTAAGGAACGGCGTGGGCTGCTGCAGTGACCCCTGTATTGTTGAGAACTGCGTCGTGTCGCTATATGTTGCCTATGCTAACAGAATTTGCTGAAAACAATAACCGCACAGTTAGGGGAACTATCTAGCGATAATAGCTCGGGCATAACAAGACTGGGAATGCCCCTGAGGATAGCGTGAGCCTGCGAAAAAAGAAAACGTGTGAGTGCGAGCTGGACTCCCGCTTTGAGGGTTCCGTGCAAACTTAATTACGTATATAGACAACAATAATAAATGCGCACAAGTCTTTCTACTTGCGTTTCCTTAACATACCCCAGCAATCCAAATGGGAGAAGGAGACCTACAGTTTAACGTGGAATCCGAACCACGTGTTGTTTCTGGCGACTCCTCAATTTGTTGATAGGTGAAGGCTAGGTTAAAACGAAGACTGAAAAATCCGTGGTCTGACCGACATGCGATGCCGTGACTTCTTAGTACCCATCCACGCACTTATGCATTGTTTCTAAATATTTTATTCTACTAAAATACATTGAATAGCAATATTGTGGAAAAGTTGGTACAATCTTAAACATTATCAAGCCAACCTTCAGATTGTTATATTAGTCAAGGAATTAATTTAAGGAAATTAAAACCGCTAGACCACCAGCCCCGACGTGTATACTGATAGGTGAGTGAGTTTACAAATGTCGAAGACCCAGTGAGGTGACAGAAGTCAAGGGTTAGCGATATGGACAAATACAGATGGTGGCAGACTCAAAAACACAAGGTATGAAAGGGTAATGGATTCGCGGAGCTGTCATTTATACTCAGGTGATTCTTGTGTAAAGGTTTCCGAAGTGAATATGACCGCGCGACGGGAATTAATAGACTTTGAAAGTGGAGTGTTGGTTGGAGCTAGACGCATGGAACATTCCATTTCGAAAATCGTGAGGGAATTCCATATACAGAGATCCACACTGTCAAGAGTGTGCCGAGAATATAAAATTTCAGGCATTACCTTTCACCACAGACACGCGGCCTTCACTTAACGACCGACAGATAACAGATAAGCTACACCGCGTGAAATAACGGCAGATATCAATGTGCGACGTACCGTTAGAACCGTGTGGCGAAATTTGTCGCTAATGGGCTACGGCAGCAGACGGCCAATGCGAGGGCCTCTGCTAACAGCACGACATCGCCTGTAGCTCCACTCGTGGGCTCGTAACTATAACGGTTGGACCGTAGACAACTGGAAAACCGTGGCCTGATCAGATGAGTCCCGATTTCAGATGGTAATAGCTGATGGTAGAGTCCCAGAGTTGTGCAGACCCCACGAAACCACGGACCAACTTGTCAACAAAACATTGTGGAAGCTGATGGCGACTTCTTAATGGTGTGGGCTATACGTGTAGTGGACTCGGGCCTCTGGATGTTCGGCTGCTCGGAGACCATTTGCAGCCATTCATGGACGTCATGTTCCCACACAACGATGAAATTTTTGTGGATGACAATGCGCTATGTCACCACCCCACAATTCATCGCGACTGGCTTGAAGAATATTCTGGACAATCCGAGCGTTTGGTCTGGCAGCCCAGATATCCCGACGTGAATCCCATCGAACATTTATGGGAAATAATCGAGAGGTCAGTTCGTGCACAAAATCCTGCATGGCAACACTTTCGCAATTGTGGACGGCTATGTAGGCAGGAAGTATTGAATAGGATTGGGGAGAAGAGAAGTTTGTGGCACAACTTGACTAGAAGAAGGGATTGGTTGGTAGGACATGTTCTGAGGCATCAAGGGATCACCAATTTAGTATTGGAGGGCAGCATGGAGGGTAAAAATGGTAGAGGGAGACCAAGAGATGAATACACTAAACAGATACAGAAGGATGTAGGTTGCAGTAGGTACTGGGAGATGAAGAAGCTTGCACAGGATAGGGTAGCATGGAGAGCTGCATCTAACCGGTCTCAGGACTGAAGACCACAACAACAACAACATATAGGCAGCATGGCTCATTATTCGTGCAGGGAACTTCTACGAATCTTTCAGTCCACGCCACGTCGAGCTACTGCACAACGTCGGCCTTAAGGTGGTCCGAGGAGATATTAGGAGGTATCTCATGACGTTTTCACCTTATTGTAATTGACATGTATGGCCGTATCTTTTGACTGCATTCACTTAGAAGCTTAAATTTGACTTAGATGCTTAAATTTGACATAAATTTCAGCTTGATACCTCTAACCGTTCCTGAGAAAAAGGGTCTTAATAGACGAACAAGCAGACAGATGGACAAAGAATGGTAAAAAAGGGTTTTTTATGTGATACATGAACCATGGACCTTGCCGTTGGTGGGGAGGCTTGCGTGCATCAGCGATACAGATGGCCGTACCGTAGGTGCAACCACAACGGAGGGGTATCTGTTGAGAGGCCAGACAAACATGTGGTTCCTGAAGAGGGGCAGCAGCCTTTTCAGTAGTTGCAAGGGCAACAGTCTGGATGATTTACTGATCTGGCCTTGTAACATTAACCAAAACGGCCTTTCTGTGCTGGTACTGCGAATGGCTGAAAGCAAGGGGAAACTACAGCCGTAAATTTTCCCGAGGACATGCAGCTTTACTTTATGATTAAATGATGATGGCGTCCTCTTGGGTAAAATATTCCGGAGGTAAAATAGTCTCCCATTCGGATCTCCGGGCGGGGACTACTCAAGAGGACGTCGTTATCAGGAGAAAGAAAACTGGCGTTCTACGGATCAGAACGTGGAATGTCAGATCCCTTAATCGGGCAGGTAGGTTAGAAAATTTAAAAAGGGAAATGGATAGGTTAAAGTTAGATATAGTGGGAATTAGTGAAATTCGGTGGCAGGAGGAACAAGACTTTTGGTCAGGTGATTACAGGGTTATAAATACAAAATCAAATAGGGGTAATGCAGGAGTAGGTTTAATAATAAATAAAAAAATAGGAGTGCGGGTTAGCTACTACAAACAGCATAGTGAACGCATTATTGTGGCCAAGATAGACACAAAGCCCATGCCTACTACAGTAGTACAAGTTTATATGCCAACTAGCTCTGCAGATGATGAAGAAATTGATGAAATGTATGACGAGATAAAAGAAATTATTCAGGTAGTGAAGGGAGACGAAAATTTAGTAGTCATACGTGGCTGGAATTCGTCAGTAGGAAAAGGGAGAGAAGGAAACATAGTAGGTGAATATGGATTGGGGGGAAGAAATGAAAGAGGAAGCCGCCTTGTAGAATTTTGCACAGAGCATAACTTAATCATAGGTAATACTTGGTTCAAGAATCATAAAAGAAGGTTGTATACCTGGAAGAATACTGGAGATACTAAAAGGTATCAGATAGATTATATAATGGTAAGACAGAGATTTAGGAACCAGGTTTTAAATTGTAAGACATTTCCAGGGGCAGATGTGGATTCTGACCACAATCTATTGGTTATGTACTGAAGATTGAAACTGAAGAAACTGCAAAAAGGTGGGAATTTAAGGAGATGGGACCTGGATAAACTGACTAAACCAGAGGTTGCAGAGAGTTTCAGGGAGAGCATAAGGGAACAATTTACAGGAATGGGGGAAAGAAATACAGTAGAAGAAGAATGGGTAGCTCTGAGGGATGAAGTAGTGAAGGCAGCAGAGGATCAAGTAGGTAAAAAGACGAGGGCTAATAGAAATCCTTGGGTAACAGAAGAAATATTGAATTTAATTTATGAAAGGAGAAAATATAAAAATGCAGTAAATGAAGCAGGCAAAAAGGAATACAAACGTCTCAAAAATGAGATCGACAGGAAGTGCAAAATGGCTAAGCAGGGATGGCTAGAGGACAAATGTAAGGATGTAGAGGCTTGTCTCACTAGGGGTAAGATAGATACGGCCTACAGGAAAATTAAAGAGACCTTTGGAGAGAAGAGAACCACTTGTATGAATATCAAGAGCTCAGATGGCAACCCAGTTCTAAGCAAAGAAGGGAAGGCAGAAAGGTGGAAGGAGTGTATAGAGGGTTGATACAAGGGTGATGTACTTGAGGACACTATTATGGAAATGGAAGAGGATGTAGATGAAAATGAAATGGGAGATAAGATACTGCGTGAAGAGTTTGACAGAGCACTGCAAGACCTGAGTCGAAACAAGGCCCCGGGAGTAGACAACATTCCATTAGAACTACTGATGGCCTTGGGAGAGCCAGTCATGACAAAACTCTACCATCTGGTGAGCAAGATGTATGAGACTGGCGAAATACCCACAGACTTCAAGAAGAATATAATAATTCCAATCCCAAAGAAAGCAGGTGTTACAGATGTGAAAATTACCGAACTATCAGTTTAATAAGTCACGGCTGCAAAATACTAACGCGAATTCTTTACAGACGAATGGAAAAACTGGTAGATGCGGACCTCGGGGAAGATCAGTTTGGATTCCGTAGAAATGTTGGAACACGTGAAACAATACCAACCTTACTACTTATCTTAGAAGAAAGATTAAGAAAAGGCAAACCTACATTTCTAGCATTTGTAGACTTGGAGAAAGCTTTTGACAACGTTAACTGGAATACTCTCTTTCAAATTCTGAAGGTGACAGGGGTAAAATACAGGGAGCGAAAGGCTATTTACAATTTGTACCGAAACCAGATGGCAGTTATAAGAGTCGAGGGGCATGAAAGGAAAGCAGTGGTTGGGAAAGAAGTGAGACAGGGTTGTAGCCTCTCCCCGATGTTATTCAATCTGTATATTGAGCAAGCAGTAAAGGAAACAAAAGAAAAATTCGGAGTATATATTAAAATTCATGGAGAAGAAGTAAAAACTTTGAGGTTCGCCGATGACATTGTAATTCTGTCAGAGACAGCAAAGGACTTGGAGGAGCAGTTGAACGGAATGGTCAGTGTCTTGAAAGGAGGATGTAAGATGAACATCAACAAAAGCAAAACGAGGATAATGGAATGTAGTCAAATTAAATCGGGTGATGCTGAGGGGATTAGATTAGGAAATGAGACACTTAAAGTAGTAAAGGAGTTTTGCTATTTAGGGAGTAAAATAACTGATGATGGTCGAAGTAGAGAGGATATAAAATGTAGACTGGCAATGGCAAGGAAGTCGTTTCTGAAGAAGAGAAATTTGTTAACATCGATTATAGTTTTAAGTGTCAGGAAGTCGTTTCTGAAGGTATTTGTATGGAGTGTAGCCATGTATGGAAGTGAAACATGGACGATAACCAGTTTGGACAAGAAGAGAATAGAAACTTTCGAAATGTGGTGCTACAGGAGAATGCTGAAGATAAGGTGGGTAGATCACGTAACTAATGAGGAGGTATTGAATAGGATTGGGGAGAAGAGAAGTTTGTGGCACAACTTGACTAGAAGAAGGGATCGGTTGGTAGGACATGTTTTGAGGCATCAAGGGATCACAAATTTAGCATTGGAGGGCAGCGTGGAGGGTAAAAATCGTAGAGGGAGACCAAGAGAAGAATACACTAAGGAGATTCAGAAGGATGTAGGGTGCAGCAGGTACTGGGAGATGAAGAAGCTTGCACAGGATAGAGTAGCATGGAGAGCTGCATCAAACCAGTCTCAGGAGTGAAGACCACAACAACAACAACACAATTATAAATCAACAATTTTCGGGTTTTCCTTTGATTTTACTGTGAATCCTTGCTTCTTGAAAAGTTTTGTGATTCTATGTTAATGGGAAGTAGCCTACGGGTTTTGATGAGCGAGTTTGCGCCTATCAAAATATCTGACGTAACTGTCCGTATCTTTAGGTTACATTGACTTCTTAGCTTAAAATTTTGACGCCGTCGGTTTAGCATACGACAAAAATTTCAGCTACCCGTTCCTGAGAAAAGGAGGTCTTAATAGCCGCACAGACAAGCAGTCAGACGGTCCTGTAAGGGTTCCGATTTTACCGACTGAGCAAGATGAACTGTTTAAGATTGCGACTCTCTCTGACCATAGTGATTCTACTTCCATCTTCGTGCAATAAAAACTGAACGATTTAGAATGAGGTGAAGGAAATGAATTATTAAGATCATGTGAGGTGCTCCATGCCTCCATGAATTCCTGCCGATGTATTAATCGTAAATTAATCGTGTGTAGTGTTTAGCTGAGCCTAGAAAACTCTTGAAGAATATTCTGTGAATAATTAAAATTTCTTCTGAGAGCCAAATATGCTTAGTTTATTGAAGTGCTCTCCATAAACCAATATTAAGGCCGTGTGATCCACCGGCCTAGTGCAAGTCTTTCAATTGGACGCCACTTCGGCGACTTACGTGGCTTTGGTCCAACGACCCTGTGGAGACACGCAAAGCAGAACACCCCTGAGATACGCGTAAAGGGCATAATATCCACCGAAACGCCTACCACTGTTCTCACCGACTTGGAACTTCTCGTTCCAATACGGTGGTGTAACGTTAAGCACTTTATGAGTGTATCTCACTGTCAAGGGCAGCGCGGGGTGACCGTGACCGCGCGGTTAGAGGTGCCATGTCACTGATTTTGCTTCCCCTCCCGCAGGAGATTAAGAGTCATCCCTCGGGCATGGGTGCGTGTGTTGTTCTTAGCAAAAGTTAGTTTAACTAGTGTGTAAGTCTAGGGACCGATGACCTCAGCAGTTTGGTGCTTAAGGAATTCACACACATTTGAACATTTTCACTGCCAAGATTAAAAATCCAAAGTCTCGATTGCTTCATTTCCTGCTTTGAAAACAGGCCCATAAAGGGTCGTGACTGCTGTGTGATAAATGTCGTTATCCGCTGAAACACTTAGGCAATCAAACTGATTTCAGCGGCTGGAGATTTGTAAATAACCTGTCTATATAACGTTGGAAGATACTGTCGATTGTCATCAAATCTGATGTTAGAGATGGCCTTGGAACAGAAGTGCCACAATCAGATAAGAACTGTGGCAATCGTCCAACCATACCGTATTTAAATACACAGCGAGGTAGATAGCTTTGATACGCGGCAGAACGTTACATGTCTCTGAGCAACCTTAAAAAGTTTGTCGACACTACCACCATGATGCTGATGATATCGGCTGCAGTGTTCCATTTATTCAAACCTGTAGCAGTCTCGTCTTTTGTAAAAGTGGAAATGTAAATGCTCTGAAAAGGTGCGGTCGTGGACAAAAGGAGCGAGACCCCTCGCCTTTTCGTTACGCTGATCTGCACAGCTTTAAAGTCTGCTACACAGCATAACAGGCAAGGCGACGAAGTGCTACCAACATACTATGCGCAGGCTTGAAATTGATAAACTATCCGAGCTTTCTCAGACTGTTTCCAATAATGTGTAAGACTATATTAATGCTGACTAGTGTGCTAAACACAACGCATAAATATAAGATATAAATGAAAGAAAAAACGCTACTCAGTATGAACTGTACTAATAAAAATGAATTTCAGCTTATAGACATAACATAACTGTTTTAGTAAGACAAAGTACCCCAGATCGTTACGAATTAGCAAAATATTATGCGCATTCGGCCGCGAAACGATCTGTGTCAACGTTCCGACCAGTCATACTGGATTACCGTTGCTGACTGTCCGCCCCGATAGCTGAGTGGTTTTAGCCGGCACGGTAGCTCAGCCTGTTCGGTCAGAGGGTTAGCAGCTCTCTATAATAAAAAAACTGAGTTAATAGATCAACAACGAACTTAAAGCGATGTCTTACGACGCCCGCCCCGAGCAGATGCAACAAACGAAAGCGAACAAAATGAGATAAAAAAGAGTGGTCAGCGTGACGGATTGCCGTCCTACGGGCCCACAGTTCGATTCCCGGTTGGGTCGAGGATTTTCTTCGCTTAGGGACTGGCGGTTGTGTTGTCTTCACCATCATTTCATCCCCATCCGGCCCGCAGATCGCCCAATTCTCTTCTTGTCCAGACTATTTATCGTCCATGTTTCACTTCCATAAATGGCTACACTCCATACAAATACATTCAAAAATGACTTCCTGACACTTAAATCTATCCTCATTATAACAAATTTCTCTTCTTCAGAAACGCTTTCCTTGCCATTGCCAGTCTACATTTTATATCCTCTCTACTTCGACCATCATCAGTTATTTTGCTCCCCAAATAGCAAAACTCCTTTACTACTTTAAGCGTCTCAGTTCCTAATCTAATTCCCTCAGCATCACTCGACTTAATTCGACTACATTCCATTATCCGCTTTTTGCTTCTGTTGATGTTCATCTTATATCCTCCTTTCAAGACACTATACATTCCGTTCAACTGCTCTTCCAATTCCTTTGCTGTCTCTAATAGAATAACAATATCATCGGCGAACCTCGAAGTTTTATTTCTTCTCCATGGATTTTAATACCTACTCCGAATTTTTCTTTCGTTTCCTTTACTGCTTGCTCAATATACAGATTGAATAACATCGGGGAGAGACTACAACCCTGTCTCACTCCCTTCCCAACCACTGCTTCCCTTAGATGTCCCTCGACTCTTATAACTGCCATCTGGTTTCTGTAGAAATTACAAATAGCATTTCGCTCCCTCTATTTTACCCCTGCCACCTTCAGAATTTGAAAGAGAGTATTCCAGTCAACATTGTCAAAAGTTTTCTCTAAGTCTACAAATGCTAGAAACGAAGGTTGCCCTTCCTTAATCTAGCTTCTAAGATAAGTCGTAGGGTCAGTATTGCCTCACGTGTTCCAACATTTCTACGGAATCCAAACTGATCTTCCCCGAGGTCGGCTTCTACTAGTTTTTCCATTCGTCTGTAGAGAATTCGCATCAGTATTTTGCAGCTGTGACTTATTAAACTGATAGTTCAGTAATTTTCACATCTGTCAACACTTGCTTTCTTTGGGATTGGAATGATTATATCTTTCTTGAAGTCTGAGGGTATTTCACATGTTTCATACATCTTGCTCACCAGATGGTAGAGTTTTGTCAGGACTGGCTCTCCCAAGGCCGTCAGTAGTTCTAATGGAATGTTGTCTACTCCGGGGGCCTTGTTTCGACTCAGGTCTTTCAGTGCTCTGTCAAACTCTTCACGCAGTATCGTATCTCCCATTTCATCTTCATCTACATCCTCTTCCATTTCCATAATATTGTCCTCAAGTACATCGCCCTTATATAGACCCTCTATATACTCCTTCCATCTTTCTGCTTTCCCTTCTTTGCTTAGAACTGGGTTTCCATCTGAGCTCTTGATATTCATACAAGTGGTTCTCTTTTCCCCAAAGGTCTCTTTAATTTTCCTGTAGGCAGTATCTATCTTACCCCTCGTGAGATAAGCCTCTACATCCTTACATTTGTCCTCTAGCCATGCCTGCTTAGCCATTTTGCACTTCCTGTCGATATCATGTTTGAGACGTTTGTATTCCTTTTTGCCTCCTTCATTTACTGCATTTTTATATTTTCTCCTTTCATAAATTAAATTCAGTATTTCTTCTGTCACCCAAGGATTTCTACCAGCCCTCGTCATTTTACCTACTTGATCCTCTGCTGCCTTCACTACTTCATCCCTCAAAGCTACCCATTCTTCTTCTACTGTATTTCTTCCCGCCAATCTTGTCAATTGTTCCCTTATGCTCTCCCTAAAACTCTGTGCAACCTCTGGTTTAGTCAGTTTATCCAGGTCCGATTTCCTTAAATTCCCACCTTTTTGCAATTTCTTCAGTTTTAATCTACAGTTCATAACCAATAGATTGTGGTCAGAGTCCACATTTGCCCCTGGGAATGTCTTACAATTTAAAACCTGGTTCCTAAATCTCTGTCTTACCATTATGTAATCTATCTGATACCTTTTAGTATCTCTTGGATTCTTCCATGTATAGAACCTTCTTTTATGATTCTTGAACCAAGTGTTACCTATGATTAACTTATGCTCTATGCAAAATTCTACCAGGCGGCTTCCTCTTTCATTTCTTAGCCCCAATCCATATTCACCTACTACATTTCCTTCTCTCCCTTTTCCTACTACCGAATTCCAATCACCCATGACTAATAAATTTTCGTCACCCTTCACTATCTGAATAATTTCTTTTATTTCATCATACATTTGTCCAATTTCTTCGTCATCTGCAGAGCTAGTGTGCATGTAAACTTGTACTACTGTAGTAGGCGTGGGCTTCGTATTTATCTTTGCCACAATAATGCGTTCACTGTGCTGTTTGTAGTAGCTTACTCGCATTCCTATTTTCCTATTCATTATTAAGCCTACTCCTGCATTACCCCTATTTGATTTTGTGTTTATAACCCTATAGTCAGCTGCCCGGATGTCTTGTTCCTCCTGCCACCGAACTTCACTAATTCCCACTATATCTAACTTTAACCTATCCATTTGCCTACCTGCCCGATTAAGGGATCTGACATTCCACGCTCCGATCCGTAGAACGCAAGTTTTCTTTCTCCTGATAACGACATCCTCTTGTGTAGTCTCCGCCCAGAGATCTGAATGTGGGACTATTTTACCTCCGGAATATTTTACCCAAGAGGACGCCATCATCATTTAACCATACAGTAAAGCTGCACGCCCTCGGGAAAAATTACGGCCGTACTTTCCCCTTGCTTTCAGCCGTTCGCAGTACCAGCACAGCAAGGCCGTTTTGGTTAGTGTTACAAGGCCAGATCAGTAAATCATCCAGACTGTTGCCCTTGCAACTACTGAAAAGGCTGCTGCCCCTCTTCAGGAACCACACGTTTGTCTGGCCTCTCAACAGATACACCTCCGTTGTGGTTGCACCTACAGTACGGCTATCTGTATCGGTGAGGCACGCAAGCCTCCCCACCAACGGCAAGGTCCGTGGTTGATGGGGAGTGGGGGTGGGTGATGGGGGGGGGGGGAAGTAGGCTGAAACAAATATGAAATTCTACAAGAGGTTCATATTGACATCCACAGGGCGGCGGTACAGAATAAAGGTAGCAATAAAACGTATTGGGAGTGAGAGTCTATCTGCCTCCATCGAGATGAGAACCGAAAACAAACCAGACCTCCCTTGCAGCAGCAAACACCTTTCACTACGCTAGCAGACAACTCAGGCAAACAGCCTTCTATTATTACCCCAGACATGAATACGCCGGCAATTTCGCAATGAAAATGACAAAATGATCTGCACTTTCTGTTGCATAGACTCAAAGGCATGAATTTTCTACCTTTATGTCACCGCTTATGTGACAAACAAATGGTTCAAAATACTCTGAGCATTATGGGACTTAACTGCTCTGGTCATCAGTCCCCTAGAACTTAGAACTACTTAAAGCTAACTAACCTAACGACAACACACACCCATGCCCGAGGCAGGATTCGAACATGCGACCGTAGCGGTCGTGCGGTTCCAGACTGTAGGGCTTAGAACCGCTCGGCCACTCCGACCGGTTATGTGACAAACATTCGGGATGTTTATCGAAATAAGAAAATACTATTATTAGCGAGTAAATTTAGTAGGAAAATTCTGCACCACCCTGGGAAATAAACGGCAACAGAGCTGCCAAACGTAATCTACAATGTTTCGAATTCTCCATTACACTCGCCACAGCCAGCTAGCTGGGAATGCTCGTACTTCTAAAACGCGCTGGCATTAATACTGTGATCTGATTTACCAGGTTTATAGGCAAATGGATTTTATTTGCATTCCTGTAAACGTGATATGGATCGAAAGCGTAGCTACGATTATTATGCTGATGAATCGACTGCAACTAGAACATTTCGAATAAAGAGTATTATTTATGCGGCCCTCATCTTCAGTAACTGTCGTAGCTATTTTCGTTGTTAGTATTTCGTCACCTAAATCGGTTCTTGGCCGTCTATCTGTCTACCCAACCCTTAAAACCCGTTTACCTCGAGTACTGGTAGACATAATAAGTGGAAATGTACCGCACTTCCTGCCGTATACGGTCCCTTGGTTGTGTAAAAAAGTGAGCTTCTGTGTCAATGCAATCTAAAGATATGGCCGTTTAGGTAGAGAAAATTTACGTAAAAGGTCAAAAAATGCCTCTAATAACTATGCGACCAAACTGCTTAGGCCATCAGTTCCCTAGACCTTGAACTACTTAAACCTACCTAACCTAACACATATCCATGCCCGAGGTAGGATTTCAAACTGCGACTGAAGCAGCAGAGCGGTTCATGCCTGAAGCGCCTAGAACCGCTCGGGCACCGAACCCGGCAAAACCCTTTTCACCTCATGTGTAATGGTAGTATACACTGTGTAGTGAGGATAAACTGTATTCGCCAACAACTCAGATCGTTTGATTACGGAACTTATACGAAGCTACATTCAAGTTTTGTTCGAAGTCATCTGCAATACCCACCTATAAACACCCTAGGAACGTCGTATGCGATATCCATTTCTAAAGACGATTGTATATACTGCAGTACCATAAGAAGTAGTTAAGAATTTATTGTTATTGGCTCTCGCATGGTACTTTATTTCAGTATCAATTTAACGGTTCAAATGGCTCGGAGCACTATGGGACTTAACATCTATGGTCATCAGTCCCCTAGAACTTAGAACTACTTAAACCTAACTAACCTAAGGACATCACACACATCCATGCCCGAGGCAGGATTCGAACCTGCGACCGTAGCAGTCACGCGGTATCAATTTAACGCACCTATGTTTGTCTATGGCTCAAAGTAATGTAAAAATAAATAAATAAGCCGCCCGATATGGCCGAGCGGTTCTAGGCGCTTCAGTCCGGAACTGAGCTGCTACGGTTGCATGACTACATCTACAGGATTTCTTTGCAATCCAGACTTACGTGCCTGGCAGAGGATTCATCGAACAACCTTCGGACTATTTCTCTACCGTCCCACTCTTTAACAGTGTGCGGGAAAAAGGACCACTTACGAGCCCTGAATTACATTATTACTATGGTCATTTCTTCCTGTGTAAGTTCCCGAGGAAATTATGTTTTGGCATTGAGAACAGATGTTGGATATTGAAATTTCGTGAAAAGATCTCGCGGCAACGAAAAACGCAATTGTATTCATGAATGTCACCCCAAATTGCTTAACAAATCTGGGGCTCTCTCCTCCCCCCCCCCTCCCATTTCATGACATTACAAATCGTGCTACCGTTCCTTGGACGTTTTTGGCGCGCACCGTCAATCACGTTTGTCAAGGATTCCATACCGCGCAGGAATATTATAGCAGTGGACGGACAAACGTAGTGTAGGCACTGTTTTCATTAGATCTGTTGCGTATTCTTAGTGTGCGGCCAATAAAACGCAGTCTTTCGTTTGCCTTCCCCACAAAAGTATGTTTGCGATCGTTCCATTTTAAGTTTTACTGGGTACTGAGATGAATTGACATTGTTTCGACTTGTGTTTTGTCATGCAACAAAAAGTTAATTATTGTTACTGGACGCAGCTTTCGTATTTAACGTATTCCTCATTCAACAGACTACACTTCTCGTACACCACACGTAACTGTTTCAAAGTATTAAATTGCTACTGATGTTACCAAGTTGCAGTGGATATCTAAACTTGCCTTTCTGAAACAAAGGAAAATATTATAGCCAAATATGGCAGTTAAGAAGCGGACTATTCAAATAAACAAACATCTACATCTACATCTACATGATTACTCTGCAATTCACATTTAAGTGCTTGGCAGAGGGTTCATCGAACCACAATCATACTATCTCTCTACCATTCCACTCCCGAACAGCGCGCGGGAAAAACGAACACCTAAACCTTTCTGTTCAAGCTCTGATTTATCTTATGTTATTTTAATGATCATTCCTACCTATGTGGGTTGGGCTCAACAAAATATTTTCGCATTCGGAAGAGAAAGTTGGTGACTGAAATTTCATAAATAGATCTCGCCGCGACGAAAAACGTCTTTGCTTTAATGACTTCCATCC
Source organism: Schistocerca serialis cubense (assembly GCF_023864345.2). Lineage (NCBI taxonomy): Eukaryota > Metazoa > Arthropoda > Insecta > Orthoptera > Acrididae > Schistocerca > Schistocerca serialis. The sequence goes on along the minus strand of NC_064641.1, from coordinate 410,514,841 downwards.
CAACTCGCGTATCATATCTGCCACACTCTCTCCCCTATTACGTGATAATACATAACGAGCTGCCCTTTTTTTGCACCCTTTCGATGTCCTCCGTCAATCCCACCTGGTAAGGTTCCCACACCGCACAACAATATTCTAACAGAGGACGAACGAGTGTAGGGCTCGGCAGCTCGTTTTGTATTATCACGTAATAGGGGAGAGAGTGTGGCAGATATGATACGCGAGTTGGGATGGAAGTCATTAAAGCAAAGACGTTTTTCGTCGCGGCGAGATCTATTTACGAAATTTCAGTCACCAACTATCTCTTCCGAAAGCTGTCTCTTTAGTGGACTTGTTGCATCTTCTAAGTATCCTGCCAAAGAAACGCAACCTTTGGCTCGCCTTCCCCACAATATTATCTATGTGGTCTTTCCAACTGAAGTTGTTCGTAATTTTACACCCAGGTACTTAGTTGAATTGACAGCCTTGAGAATTGTACTATTTATCGAGTAATCGAATTCCAACGGATTTCTTTTGGAACTCATGTGGATCACCTCACACTTTTCGTTATTTAGCGTCAACTGCCACGTGGCACACCATACAGCAATCTTTTCTAAATTGCTTTGCAACTGATACTGGTCTTCCAATGACCTTACTAGACGGTAAATTACAGCATCATCTGCGAACAGCCTAAGAGAACTGCTCAGATTGTCACCCAGGTCATTTATATAGATCAGGAACAGCAGAGGTCCCAGGACGCTTCCCTGGGGAACACCTGATATCACTTCAGTTTTACTCGATGATTTGCCGTCTACTACTACGAACTGCGACCCTCCTGACAGGAAATCACGAAACCAGTCGCACAACTGAAACGATACCCCATAGGCCCGCAGCTTGATTAGAAGTCGCTTATGAGGAACGGTGTCAAAAGCTTTCCGGAAATCTAGAATTACGGAATCAACTTGAGATCCCCTGTCGATAGCGGCCATTACTTCGTGCAAATAAAGAGCTAGCTGCGTTGCACAAGAACGATGTTTTCTGAAACCATGCTGATTACGTATCAATAGATCGTTCCCTTCGACGTGATTCATAATGTTTGAATACAGTATATGCTCCAAAACCCTACTGCAAACCGACGTCAATGATATAGGTCTGTAGTTCTATGGATTACTCCTACTACCCTTCTTAAACACTGGTGCGACCTGCGGAATTTTCCAATCTGTAGGTACAGATCTATCGGTGAGCGAGCGGTTGTATATGATTGCTAAGTAGGGAGCTATTGTATCAGCGTAATCTGAAAGGAACCTCATCGGTATACAATCTGGACCTGAAGACTTGCCCGTATCAAGCGATTGGAGTTGCTTCGCAACCCCTAAGGTATCTACTTCTAAGAAACTCATGCTAGCAGCTGTTCGTGTTTCAAATTCTGGAATATTCCATTCGTCTTCCCTGGTGAAGGAATTTCGGACAACTGCGTTCAATAACTCCGCTTTAGCGGCACAGTCGTCGGTAACAGTACTATCGGCACTGCGCAGCGAAGGTATTGACTGCGTCTTGCCGCTAGTGTACTTTACATACGACCAGAATTTCTTCGGATTTTCTACCAAATTTCGAGACAATGTTTCGTTGTGGAACCTATTAAAGGCATCTCGCCAAATTTCACGCGTCTGTAAATTTTAGCCAATCTTCGGGATTTCGCGTTCTTCTGAACTTCGCATGCTTTTTCCGTTGCCCCTGCAACAGCGTTCGGACCTGTTTTGTGTACCATGGGGGATCAGTTCCATCTCTTACCAATTTATGAGGTATGAATCTCTCAATTGCTGTTGCTACTATATCTTTGAATTTGAGCCACATCTCGTCTACATTTGCATAGTCAGTTCGGAAGGAATGGAGATTGTCTCTTAGGAAGGCTTCTAGTGACACTTTATCCGCTTTTTTAAATAAAATTATTTTGCGTTTGTTTCTGGTGGATTTGGAAGAAACGGTATTGAGCCTATCTACAACGACCTTGTGATCACTAATCCCTGTATCAGTCATGATGTTCTCTATTAGCTCTGGATTGTTTGTGGCTAAGAGGTCAAGTGTGTTTTTGCAACCATTTACAATTCGCGTGGGTTCGTGGACTAGCTGCTCAAAATAATTTTCGGGGAAAGCATTTAGGACATCGGAAGATGTTTTCTGCCTACCACCGGTTTTGAACATTTCCGGTTCAAATCGTTGCAGTAGGTCTATTACACAGTAACGTAAATTAGGAGCAAAGACCATTAGTAGATCGTTATCAGGAAAACCAGCCCTCATGATGCAAACTGCCACTACAAGAACGAAAGTTTCCAAACATATCAATGAGTAGCCGAGGAAAGTGGACGCATTCTGTCTACTGAATCGCAACGCACGCCACTTATGAGGGGACCCGCCAAGTGTCATATCCCGATCTTGCTGAAACTTCGCTCAGTGAAAGAGGGGACAAAATAAGCGGACAGTGTCTCGGGTTATCTGCATACACTCGACCGCTTCTGAGAAAACGACGGTCAAAGTTTACAGTGCACTATTGCTATAGTGTAGATACCTTTTAGCGTGTAAGGATTCAATTGAAGCGGTAGCTCAACGGCTACCTTCGAGACTTCAGAACTTTGCTCTGCGAGTTTGAAACTAGGTTGTTTCTTCCCCCCCCCCCCCCCCCCCTCTCACTCTCTGAATTATTTAGGAATGTTTATTCCAATTGATGTTGAAACAATGTTGTCGTTATTCGTCAATTAATTTGCTGTGTAATGAAAGAAGTTAAAAAAATAAACGAATGAGAAAATAATGTGAAATATTGGTGAATGTCTTCGCAACCTTACAGGTTGTAAGAAGGTTCAAAAATCTTTCACATTATTTTCTCATTCGTTTATTATTTATTTAATTCATTAATTACACAGAAAGTTAATTCACGAATAACGACAACATTATTTCAACATAAATTGGAAAGAACATTCGTAGATAATTCTGACGGAGAATGAGGAAAAAGTAATAGTAAAAAAACCAATTTGGTCTTGAACTCAGGAATCAAAGTTAAGAAGGAACGACAGTAGCCATTGAGCCACCGCTTCAATTGCGTTCTCGCTCGCAAAAGGTATCTACACTATAGCAACAGCGCGTTGATAACTTTGACCGTCGTTTTCTCGGAAATGGTCGAGTGTCTGCAGATAAGCCGAAACACGTGTTCGCTTTCCGGACAATCAGTGTGCGACACCTAGCGAGTTGCCCTCGTTAGTCGAGTGGCTTTTTGCGCCCGGCGAGAACTATATGTCTCAGAGTAAACTGCGCCACTTGGAAACACAACGAGCAAGGATAAACACGTTTTCCTTCTTATAAGGTAACCTTCTGCAGCTAAAATTCACAGAGTGTTCTTCAGGTTGCCTGAGAGATTTCAGAAATGTTTCTTGTGTTAGGCCTGCCGTATATGCAAAACGTAAACGTTTCTTTTCATGTAATATTTATCAGGATAAGACATGACAAGAGCGGACCAGTCCCTTCTTAGAAAAATTACAGGTTCTAAGTTGCTCCACTATGTAATGACTCGGGTACGGGCTTGCGATCTCTCGTTTATGACATAGATTTCCGTATTACACATACTTGACCATTGGGTTGTGGCAGTCAGTTTCCTACTAACGCTGTTTTCGCAGCAGATATTAACCGCGATGAATCATTCAGTCAGCACTAAATGGCCCATCTGGCTGAGGCAGACAAGGGCGCTACAACAGCACTATATGCAGAGGGATTTTCAAATGGCTATATAGCAAGAACTATGGATCTTCACAAGTCGACGGTAGGCAGGTGGATTAGACGAAAGGAAGATGGTGGTAATCTGAATGGAAGGCCTCATGGCCGTCGCATCAAAACAACAGCAGCTCAGCATCGGCAGATACGTCGTTTCAGTGAGAACCACCCATTTGTCAACGCACGTCAAATTCAACAGACTTTGGGTCTCAATGTTAGCAGTAAGACCGTCACTCGTCGTCTAAGGGAAGGTGGACTGAGAGCAAGAAGCGCTGCTGTGAAAGAGACATTGACTGTTTCCCACAGAGAAGCCCGCCTTGCTTTTGCTGCTGAAAATGTCGACAAACCTCTCCACTTTTGGAGGCGAGTGATTTTCACGGACGAAAAAGTTTTCTCTACGGAATCAACGGGAAAAGTACTTATTTACCTGCCAAAATGTGCTAAGTATAATCCAATATATATTTACAGTTGCCGAAGGAGTGGCAGGGAGTCGGTAACGGTATGAGCATGGATTATCGGCAGAAGGGTGTGGGCTCCTGTGGGAAGTGGAAGAAAGACTCGATGCGCGCAGTTACATATCAATTCTGCAGAACGTGATGTTGCCTTCTGTGACAGAAGGATTTGGTGATGATCAGATCATGTTCCAACAAGATCGCTCGCCTATTCATACGGCACGTGTGGTTAAGAGGTGGTTCGACGACCATAGTAATATTTCTGTAATGGAATGGGCACCTAAAGGAGCTGACATGAAAACCCTTGAGAATATTTGGGCAGATATGGTCAGAGTAATACGGAAAAAGGGACAGTCACCGTCGACTCGGCGACAGTTTTCTGATGTGACGCTTGGAATGAGTTACTTGAATCTCCTAGTTATGTGGCTAGAGTTGTGGGCACAATGCCCAACAGACTTCGAGCCCCTGTGAAAGCCGAAGGAGGCTACACACGATACTAAGCAGCATCAGCAGAGGTGTTTTTTTTCAGCCTTTAACCAATCAGCTGCAACAGATGGTTCAAGTTATTTTTTTTACAGACTTATATTTTATATAATTTTAAGGAAACGCAGGACAAACAAATTAATTCACGACAAGATATGTAATATTCAATTTTCTAAGAGAAGAAATACTCACGCTATATATTCATGACTCACGCTATATATTCATGCAGTCTCTAAAAACTACATGACACACGTGTATATGTAAGAAGGGTAAAAAGCAATTCAGCACAAATGAAAAATATTCAGGAGAAGCTCGCCGATGAAGGCGTAATAGGAGAGCGAAGGCTCTGCTTGAAGGGGAGGTAAGGAGGCCCAAAAAAGAAGAGAAAAATGAAATACCCAATAGACTTCGAGTCGTTGTCGTAGCAGAGGGCGGTTGGTATATGCGGTTCGGAGCAACAGTAGAAGAATAGTTTTATTTACTCATTTTTGAGGCTTTATTTTGTGCGGCTAAACAGTGCTGCTTCATGAGACTCACTATTTGTCCACATGTGGCTAAACATCAGAGATGTAAACAATTTTGAGAGGTGCCGAAGTTCTCTGGAACAGTAACGTGTTTTAGACAAGCAGATGATTTTTAGTTCATTTTAACGATCCACAGTATGCTTTGAGATTACACTCAATGATTTCATTTTATTATCATGTATCTTTTCTTCAGTGAAAGTGAACGGTAGTAAGTTTCAAGATATAAAGAATAACTGGAAGTTCTTAATTTTGTGGAATAGCGTATTGAAGAGTTTATATTTTCAACAAATCTGTAGTTGTAGGACATATTAAGAAACAAGTCAAAAATGGCATTGTAGAAAGATCAGGTTGGTCTTTAAAGGGTGACGACGATCAAATAGCAAATACAAAACTATGGGTAACAAGTATTGTTGATGGTGAGGAGCCATAAGCGACATGCCACTATTCTGTAATTGTATTTCTGAAGTTTATCGTCGATCCTAGGCCTGAATCTGATACTCTGTTTTATGTAAAGAATATAACCTTTAAAATTTACGTAGCAGTGCACAAAATTAATACACAGTATATAGATCAGGAACCTCATCCCATTGTCTTTAATTTTATTCTCACGGATGACATTGAGACAGTAAATAACAAGAGGAATAACAAAACTCTCGTAATCAATATAGAGAATTCAAGTGTCCAGCGGATTCAAAAGTTTCCTATAATAGCGAATAATTACTTTAACTGACTCCTTCATGCCTACGTTTCCTCAGTCAGACAATGTTTGAAACTAGCAAGGTAAAACAGTTTTCCACAATTGTCAAATTGGAAGTCGAAGAGCAAGTTACATAAATTATGATGACAACAAACTTTTTCAAGTAGAGTGATCACTGAAGGCATCCAACGCTTTTATTGTGTGTTACATGCCAGCACGTAAACTGGCAACGCCACCAACACACAATATCGCTAAGCTAAGAAACAACTGTAGCAAAACAGGGCATCCTCGTTGTCCATGTGATGGATAAGACGACTAATTCGCAGTATAAATGTCAATGTAAGCAGCAATTTCTGTTGGAATGTACTTCCTGGACCAAATAACATTTCCTACGTCTTCAGTGCGAATCATGTAGCAAATATAATTAAAGAGCATAAAAATATCGAGTGGATTTACTAACATAATTATGAACCACTCAAGAACGTAAATCGATGATCACATAGTTGTCAAACGTATTCTACGGAGCTGCCATTGTCTATTAGACAAGGAAGAAAACGTTCGCTCAGCTGATGTGCTGAGAAGCTCGCGCTTCGAAAACGCCACAGCATCGTCTTCCACCACATCGTGGGAAACTAAGAAACTCAAGTATAAGCCAGTGTGTTGTATTCGCATATCTGTGACTATGACTTGGCGCTAAAGTGTGGTTATGGATAGTATGTATGCTCAGATTGAGAATCTAACATCATAAATAAACGTAAGGGGAAATGAATTAGGCGTCCTTCCTCTTTCGTGAAATCAAATATATTTTAGTTATTCTATCTTAAATGAACTGTACAGAAAATCATTCACCAGAAGTGAATAACTTTTTAGCAACACCAGATGATATTAACAGCTTGCTGGCGCGGATTAGCCGTGCGTTCAACGGCGTCATATCTCGGACCGCTGCGGCTGCTTGCACGGTCAGTTCGAATCCTTCCCCAGACATAGATGTGTGTTAGGTTAGGTAGGTTCAAGTAGTTCTAGGTCTATGGGACTGATAACCTAAGCATTTTGGTCGCATAGTTCTTAGAAGCATTTTTTGACCTTTCGTGTAAATTTTCTTTACCTAAACGGCCGTATCTTTAGATTGCATTGACGTAGCTCACTTTTTTATACCACCAAGGGACCGTATACCGCAGGAAGTCCGATATATTTCCGCTTATTATGTCTACCCGTACTTGAAGTAAAGGGGTATTAAGGGTTGGGTAGACAGTTAGACGGTCGAGAAAGTGAGATTAGTAGGGTTCTATTTTTACCGATTTAGGTGACGACATCCTAACAACGAAAATGGCTACGACAGTTACTGAAGATGAGGGCCGCATAAATAATTACCCCTAATCTTTATTCGAAATGTTCTAGTTGCAGTCGATACATCAAATTAATCGTAGCTACGCTTTCTATCCAAATCACGTTTAGAGGAATGCAAATCCGTTTGCCTATACACGTGGCAATTCAGATCCCAGCATTAATGATACCGCGTTTTAGAAGTGTGAGGATTCCCATTGCTAGCTGGCTTAAGAAACACTTCGGCTGATGAACGTTTTCTCGCTGTGGCGAGTCTAATGGAGAATTCGAAACATTGTAGAATTCGTTTGGCAGCTATGTCGCCGTTTATTTCCTGGGGTGGTGCAGAATTTTCCAACTAAATTTACTAGCTAATAACAGTATTTTGTTACTTAGATAAACATCCCGAATGTTTCTCACATAAGCGGTGACATAAAGGTAGGAAATTCATGTTTTTGAGCCTATGAAACAGAAAGTGCAGATCATTTTGTCATTTTCATTGCGAAATTGCAGGCTTATTCATGTCTGGGGTAATGACAGAGGGCTGTTTGCCTGGGTTGTCTGCTAGCATAGTGAAGGGTGTTTGTTACTGCAAGGGTGGTCTGGTTTGTTTTCGGTTCTCATCTCGATGGAGGCAGATACACTGTCAGTAAAGCAATTTTAAGAAATTCTCTCGCCCCCAATACATTTTATTGCTACCTTTATTCTGTACCGGCGCCCTGTGGATGTCAATATGAAACTCTTGTACGATTTCATACTTGTTACTGCCTACTTTTTCCGCTTCTGTCAGTAATTGAATTGACTTAATTGTGTCACTGATTGATTTTTAACTGAATTTAGTTATGAATCTTCACGCATTGCTAAATTTGCACACTTTCATGGCAGGTCAGTAACGGTAATCCTGTATGACTGGTGTGAACATTGACACAGACCGTTTCAAGGTCGAATGCGCATAATATTTTGCTAATTTGTAACGATCTGGGGTACTTTGTCTTACTAAATGAGTTATGTTATCTCGATAAGCTGAAATTCATTTTTATTGGTTCAGTTCGTACAAATTAGCATTTCTTCTTTCATTTATACATTATATTTACGTGTTTAACACACTAATCAGCATTAATATATTCTTACACATGAGTGGAAACAGACTGACAAAGTTTGGACAGTTTTTCAATTTCATGCCTGTGCGTAGTATGTTGGTAGCACTTCGTCGCTTTGCCTGTTATGCTGTGCGGATCAGCATAACGAAAAGGCGAGAGGTCTTGTTCGTTTTGTCCACCACTGTACAAAGAAGAAAAATGAAAGGGGTTGGGTATTGAACAGAACTGTGCTAAAAACTACACAAAGGTCAAAGTGGAAATAAAGTCGTGAGAACCAGGAGCTGAATTACCACCTTCTTTTGCTCCGATGACAGGAACGCGTCGTAGCACGCACTGCACAATACAAGAAAGAGTTGGCAGCAATCGGACTCATGACCTTGGAACTCTGTCATTGTTTTAACATCGTAACCTCCAGGTCTCATACTGTTTGAGTCATCAGTCTTGTGGCTAGATTGATTTGATACGGCCCGCCACACATTCCTGTCCTGTGACCACCTTTACACTTGCAACCTACATTCTCAGTTATTTGCTGGATGTATTCCAATCTCTGTCTTTCTCAACATTTTTTACCCTCTAAAGCTCCGTCTAGTATCAAGGGAGTTATTCCCCGATGTATTAACAAATATACTATCATCCTGTCCCTTTTTCTCTTCAGTGTTTTCCATACGTGCCTTTCCTCGTTGATTCTGTGGAGAATCGTCCTCATTCTGTAAAATATCAGTTCACCTAATTTTCAACATTTTTTTGTTACACCACATCTCAAATACCTCAGTCTAGCCACCATCAAAAGGCACTTCACCTACAACGACTGCTACAACCTTATCGACTTGCTCAGGGCGTGCGGCCTTAACGGATTACAGCAGCCAATTGTCTCCTCCATATGAAGCACGCACACGCAAGTACTTTCATAGCAAACATTCCTTAACATGCTGCAGCGTTTTGTGATACAAAATCGTATATTAGAGATGGGGCCCCTCCACGTCCGCACCAACGTGGTGACCAAACCAGAAGTTTTACTATCACCTCCGTCAACATGTTAGTTATCTAATAGGTGGATGATAGGATGCTGGGCTGTAATGTTATCCGTGCGTCTGGGTAAGACTACTTATTAACAGGGTCCATCAGGTGATAGTGGACGAAACGCGAATGAGGGTAGCAATTTGAAGAGCAGAGGGAAAAAGTGCCAAGGCTCGTGCCGTGAGGGGGGGAAACTTCTGCGACAGTGGGATGGGTAGTAAGAGCAATAGTGCCTTACTAGCTGCAATAGTTCATGCAAAGTTGCGTTTTTTAGGTGAGCGATGGCGATGTATCCCAGTTTGCTGGGCCCTCTGCATTCCTGGAACAATCAGGATCGTTATATATTAGTGGGAGATCGGCCATAGATCATCTCACTGTGTGGGGAGTGCGTGGAGCTTGTCTGCATGAAGTGTACGGAACGGCTTCCCTGCGTGCTGCCAGTGTTCCAACTGGATATCCAGTAATGGTGGCTGATTAACAGGGGCCCCCCTGTACCGTTGTGTTTGCGTGTACTTGGCCATAGATGTTAGGTCCTTACAAGTAATCGCGTAAAGTGTGGCGGACTATTAATACGACGATAAATGTAAAACACTTGCGCAGGAGATAAATACTTCAAATGGTTCAAATGACTCTGAGCACTATGGGACTTAACTGCTGAGGTCATCAGTCCCCTAGAACTTAGAACTACTTAAACCTAACTAACCTAAGGACATCACACACATTCACGCCCGAGGCAGGATTCGAACCAGCGACCGTAGCGGACGCGCAGTTCCAGACTGTAGCGCCTAGAACCGCTCGGTCACTCCGTCCAGCAGATAAATACTCTGTGGAATTTAAGCATCTCCTTGCGAACTCGATAACAAAGATATACAGACTGTATTAATCTACAGCAAAGAGATAATTGTTCCATGTTAAACATTGGAAGAGAGATGTTCTATGACGGATTGAGAGGAGACTGTTGGAAGGCGCCGTTAAGGCAGTAATCTATGTTTTATGGCATTGAAGAAAATAAATACATATAAAAGCACAAAAGGAGTATCACGTGTGTAGAGTTCATAACCCTTAATCTTTTCAAAAGAAATATTCATTGATTATAAAGACACAAGTCGTTCTGAAGCGCTGTGTGGTTTGATGGTGCTAAACTGCAGTTTTACACGGTTTTGGGATTCGACCAGAATATTTCTCCGAAGACCTAAATAATTTCACGAACTAAAGTTGGACGCCACATTCCATACACATGACACAGCATACCACTTGGCTGTACCGATCGATTTCCGTAGAGCGATACATTCTCTTTAGCGATTTCAGGTGAATTTCCAGCTAGGATACTCAACGAGATCTGCTGCTGCGAAACGCATATGGTATTTCCGTATTCTTTAACTTACGAAGAACAGTAAGCAATATATACTTCATAACCACCGCAAACATAATTAAAAGGACTCAACTTAATTAAAAGGAGCAAACGGTAAAAATGAATCGCTAAACAAAACTATAAATAATAACCAATACTAATAATACGCAATCACATTAATAAAACTCTTATTAATTAATAGAGAGAATAAAAATAAGAACTTTAAAATGCGAAGCCAAATTTCCACCAATCGATCTTTCTGTTGATACTCTGGTCCGTTCAAATAACTCCTTATTTTCTACCCATTCAGAAGAAGATATCATCCACTATATGATCAATGACATTCAAAGAATTCATTCAAACCGATGTACTTGTGCACCCACGCCTCCTAAATGTCCTAGTACCATTCTCCCGTCACTTAGTGCACTTCATTTCTTATGATCTAAAATCAACAGTTCAAAGGATATTTTACATATACCCGCTTTCTCTCTCCCTGCAAATCCATTGAGTAAATCTGTTTCATGACACGGCAATGTAGCAAACCTCCTAACACATCCACCCCTTCCTTACGCACACCATCTTCTAGCACAAAGTCGACATCTTCATCCTAAGCAAAAACTCACCCAAACATCACAAAATTGATACATATTTTTATTCCCTTCATCAAATAGATAACTCCCTCCGTTTGGCCACAGATGGAGTGCCTAATAACGATCAGCTAACACTAAATAGCCGCTCGCCGTCCAGTAAACATATCATTCTGACACTATTCTTGAAACATTAAATGTATCATGTTGGGCAATGTAATACTGACCCAGAAAAGAATTACAATAAGCTGAAGGTTTTCTGGTGTGTAATAGGGCATGTTGTGTAACTTCGTATATGCTCTGACAGGCTGAATCAGGTCTCCTCTGAAGAAATGAAAAACTGAGGTTCCGAAAGCTTTGATTCCTCTTCTTTCAGGAACCACCGGCGGAATTCAGTACGCGAAAGTTCGTCTAGACGCTGTAACTCATGCCCAACGGTAAATTTGTAAGGATAAAGACGCAGACCATTTTAGACGCTCTCTTAATTACCAGTTGCACAGATAAAAGGCTTTGATATTTCATCGGACTTTGCTTCACTCGAGTAATGATTGCTCTTTTAAAACTCTTTTCAGATATTTATAATTTTAATTCGCTGCAGAGCCAGTTTTGCGCAAGTTTGCCATGAGGTTTTGCATTGCAGACTTTGCTGGAGGTGTTGCCGAAACATTTCCACTCTTAATCTCATTCCCAAATAGATCAACACATGTTTTCCAAGAATTGTGTTTCTCGCAACACTCGGCAACGAACACGCGCTGTTCTATAGTGAGCACCATATTGTGTTGCACTCAAGTAGTCACTTAACGTGACTGCTCCTCTAACTCACTCATGCGTAATGACACAGCGAAGTACTCGGATCAGAGCACGCAGGAGTTGTGCATGTAGAGCCATGTGACAGCAACTGACTGACGCACCGAAAGCGACGTTTCCAGCAGTTCTGTTCAGTAACAAGGATCAATTCCGTGTCAGTCTCGTAAATATTTAGGAGCCAGTTTTGTTTAGGCCACCCTGTGTATGTGACGATATCTTCCAATTCTCAGCTACTTCTTGACTTGTATTGATTGTCCTTACCTTACAACATATGGTACGTGATAACAATTACACCCAAGACTTCGAACCAGCACCCCCTATCTTCCGTGAGGGCATCACTACAGAAGCCCACGATCTTATTGGTCACGTATTGTAGCACTTGCGATCCATTACACACAACCCATACATGCAATTTTACTCCCAGTATCCCTCCTAAACTTAACCAAGATTACTACCACATCAAAATGGATGTCTGTTAGAACCCATAGAGATCCAGGTAGGAAGCCAACCACTAATTTTCCAACATATGGATTGTGCCATTCATGTTTCATCCTTTCTTCAGTATATGTTGTCAAAAGTAATCTCAATGAAGTCCTTCTACCGTCTTACACAGTCTTGCTACATACTGTGCTGCTTATTCGTAAATTTTAGCTTTTGTACCTTGCCTCTTTATCTATAAACTTCTGTGATAAAGTAAAACTAATCACATCGCACCGAGAATCTCCCTCCTCTTCACAATTTCTGACGACACACATATCGTCTCCATGTTCCTCATAATCCATAAATACGCACAGGCCACCTTTCTGTCTCTTATTTCTAGCTGCCAGTTGCTAAACAACATACCGTAGACAGATCTGATTCTGCTTCCCATTAGCCTAATACTGTTATTTAGTGATGCCCTCGAATAAACAATTTCCCAAAACATCTATAAAACCCTAAACAAGCACCTACCCCTTTGAGTTAACCAGTGTGATTTCTCTGTCGAAGACCAACTCTAGTTCCTTACACAGCTAAAATCCTATCGGTTAATATTTGCGTATACACTGCCTATGTAACCCATCACTTAAAATCGACTAAAAAGTATGTGACACATTTTCAAATTACAGATCTACATTATTCCAGCTAATCATTTCAACCTTACTGCAACCTTTTCATCCAATCCTCTACACAATCATCTATCCCATCTATCAACAGCTCTTATTCCGATACCTTCCACATCGCTTCCATGATGAGCCAGTGTGCTCTTTGCACTTTCATGTTTGCTTTAAAAAACTGGTACTCATAAGCCACATCCTCCAATATGCCAATGCCATCGACTACTTAGTGTTACGGGTTATGATTTCCAGAAAACCCAATGATCTCTCCAGCTTCATCTCAGCGAGTTACTCTCTTAGTGCAGCCAGTCGTTCTTTAAGATAAACTCTTCAACGATCCAGGCAATAATTATTGAATGTACTACCTTTAGCTTCAAACCCTATCACTTCTACTTCACCATTTTTAAGTTCCCTATATCGCCATCACACTCAAATACAGCAGACCAACCTTCAATACGTTAAGTCAGTGAGTATGAACACGTGCTACAATGTCTCTACAATGTTACTGTTAATAACAAAAATATTTTAATGTTTACTGATTACTACTTTTGGTTACTATTTAACTTTTTAGATTTACCGTAATTAAAGTTCATTAATAGAAATTGCGGCCGATGTATTTTCGTTGGGTTCGAGCCTATATAGGTAACGTGCTGTTTACTAACTTGCTACTGGATTTTTTCACAGAGTCTTGTAATGAATTACTTTAATTAATAATATTTTCTGCCTTAGCTAGCACAAAAGCATATTTTTAAAATTGAGGACAACACGCATCTGTGACTATTCCTAACGCACTACGTTTTAGACAGACATTATAACACAAAATTCCATGTTAAATCTCTCACGTTAATTAAATAGTAAACAGTTTGAAATAATATCAGTTCTAAGTTAGCTGCTCTGATACTATTTAATGAGAAAATAATTGTAATGGCTCTTCGTTACACGTAGACAGGCCAGCAACATAAAAAATTATTTAAAGTCTCCCTGCTTGGAAAAAACCATAAAATACTATATTGGCTGCACAAAGCCTGCCTAGTCCTGTGAAAGAAAGTATTAGAATTTGTTGCGCTGATATGAGAGCTGCTTGAAAGAAATAAGGTTTAAATTCAGTTTTGCCGCTTAATGGCGTTTGGTCGATCAGGTGCTGCTAGATCGTACTGCCGTCGGCCTGCCATGAGTACTGACGTAATGCAGATATTTGACACGGGTTACACAAAACTACGGAATAAAGGCATGAAATAACCAGTTTTAAACACGTATCTATTTTAACAGTAATTCATTACATATACGGTTACAGACCTGATATGACTACTTAAGCTGTTATCACATCTATGAGAACAAGAGAACCAGAGGAAAAGAGAGATGACGAACAAGAGAGAAGGAGTGTACATCACAAGGTGAGGAGGTATTCTTGGAAAAGACCCTGAGACACGGGGAGGTTCCAGCTGGATTACATCATGGTCAGAAAGAGATTCTGAAATCAGATACTGGATTGTAAGACGTACCCAGGGGTAAACTAAGATCACAATTTAGTAATGGTGAAGGGTAGACTGAAATTTAACAAACTCATCCTGAAGAACCAGTGTGGGAAGAAATGGGATGCTGAAGTACTGAGGAATGACGAGACGCGTTTGAAGTTGTCTAAGGATGTGGGTACTACGATAAGGAAGACCAGAGGAGACAACCCAAATGATGAGGAGTCGGTATCTCTAAAGAGGGCAATCACAGATGTTGGACAGACGAACATCGTTGCAAGGATGGTAACTTTGAGGAAACCTTGGGTAACAAATAAAATACTTCAATTGATCGACGAAAGAAGGAAGCGCAAGAATGTCAACGGAAAAACGGGAATATAGCGGTATAAATTCCTTAGGAATGAAATAAATAGCAAATGCAGGGCAGCCAAGGCGGAATGGTTGTGTGAGAAACGCGAAGAAATCGAAAGAGAAATGATGGTCAGGAGGGCTGATTCATCAAATAGAACAGTCAAAACAACCTACGATAAAGTTAAAGACTAGAGCGGCAACATCAAGAGTGCAACGGGAATTCCACTATTAAACGTAGAAGACAGAGCAGATAGGTGGAAAGAGCACATGGAAGGTCTCTATGATGGGTGGTACTTGTCTGATTACGTGTTAAAAGAAGAAATTCGAGTCGACAGTAATGAATGGGGGACCCAGTATAAGAGTCAGAATTTAAAAGAGCTCTGGAAGACATGAGATGAGATAAGGCAGAAGAGATAAATAGCATTTCGTCGGAATTTCTAAAATCATTGAGGGATGTGACAGCAAAATAACTATTCCAGTTGGTGTATAGGGTCTATGAGACTGGCGACGAATTATCAGTCTTTTGGAAAAATAACATCCACACACCTCCGAAGATAGCAAGAGCGGATAAGTGCTGAAACTACCGCACAGTCAGATTAACTGCTCATGTATCCTAACTGCTGATTGGCATAATATACATAAGAACAGAAAGGAAAATTGAGGATCGGTTAGATGACGATCAGTTTGACTTTAGGAAAGGTAAAGGTACCAGAGAGGCAGTTCTGTCGTTACGCTTAATAATGGAAGCAAATTTGAAGAAAAATCTACACACGCTCCTCGTCGACCTAGAAAAAGCATTCTACATTGTACAATAGTGCAAGAAGTTCGAAATTCTGAGTAAAATAGGAATATGTTATAGGAATACACGGGTAATATACAGTATGTACGAGAACCAAGAGGGAATAAAAGGAGTGGAAGAAGAAGAACGATGTGCTCGGGTTAAAACAAGTGCAATACAGGGATTCAGTCTTTCGCCGCTGCTGTTCGGTGTATACATCGAAGAAACAAAAACGACAATAAAAGGAAGGTTCAAGAGTGGGATTATAATTCAGGGTGAAAGGTAATCAATGGTAAGATTCGCTGATGAAATTGCTAACCTTCAGCGAACATGAAGAAGAATTCCAGAATCTGTTTGATGGAATGAATAGTCTAATGAGTTTAATATATGGATTGAGGGTAAACTGGTACAAGACAAAGACAGTAAGAAGCAGCGGAAATGATAATAGCGGAAATCTAACATGATAATTTGAGATCGCGAAGTAGATGAAGTTAAGGAATTCTACTACCTTGGACCCAAAACTACCCGTGGCGGCAAAAGGAAGGAGAAAATAAAAAGCAGACTAGGACAAAGAGGGCATTCCTAACCAATAGAAGTCTACTGGTATCAACCATAGGCCTCAGTTTGAGGAAGAAACTTCTGAGAATACGTTTGGAACACAGAATTGTATGGTAGTGAATCGTGGACAGTGAGAAAAGCAGAACAAAAGATAACAGAAGCGTTTGAGATGTGATGCTACAGAAGGACGTTGAAAATCGAGTGGACTGATAAGGTAAGGAATGAGGAGGTTCTTCGCAGAATCGACGAAGGAAAGCACACATGAAAAATACTGACAAGAAGGACAGCTTGATAAGACATGTGATAAAGCGGCAGGGCATGGCATTACGGGGAACTGCAGAGGGCAAAAACTGTAGCGGAAGACAAATATTTGAATGCATCCAACAAATGAATAAGAAGATAGGGTGCAAAATGAGATGAAGGGGTTAGCACAGGAGAGAAAATCATAGTGGGTGGCATCAAAGTTTAGTGACAAAGAACTGTGTAGGAACCACTAACTAATGTCAATGAAAATATCATTAACAAATCTTTCTAAGGCTGTACTTGACTTTCTCTTTACTGCAATGTTTGTATCATCTGAAAACAAAAGAGGCTTTACATCTGGTGATGTTACTGATGAAAGGTCACTGATACACACAAGAAAAGGTAAGGGTCCTAAGAGGGAACCATGCGGGACAACACAAGTTGTCCCAGTTGGATGATGCGTGATAGCCTAATACATGTCTCTTTCATAATGACACACTTTGTTTCCTGTCAGAGGTATAGTATCTGAACTATTTTGCGGAAGTTCCTGTTACACCTTAATATTTTAGTTTACTTAAGAGGATATTGTGATTTACACTGTCAAGTGCCTTTGACAAATCACCAAACGTACCAGTAGCCTACTCATATAATGTACTGTCTAATGAACTATGTACATTCTCGCTGTACGCGTAGATAGCCTTCTCAATATCAGAATCCTTCAGAAATGAGCACTGTGACTTTGGCAGTGTGTTGTTTGCTGTCAGATGGTTACGAAGGGTCCTAACTCAGTGCTACAATACGTCCCACGAACCATCATCCAAATGAGACACGAAGTTTGCACTCAATGTAATGACCAGTCACGTACCCAGGAATTTCTATGAGATAAATTATTTCATTATTAGACAAGATCTTTCATGTGAACGAAACAGCTTTGTAAATGTTTTCATATTTTTCAAATTTCGTCGTGTATCATCTTTCTTACATCATCTTCTGCTTGCTTCATCGCTACTTACGAAGGTACACCAGTGCCTACTGAATTACATTGCAAACGATCTTTGGAGGCCACAGCAAGATCCGTCTGTAGGTGATAAATGATATCTTCGGGACAATATCTTGCGTGACAATTATAATTGATCTTTTACTTTAGCTATACGGAGATAAGCTACAGACAAAAAACTGAATGGTATTCACGTAACTGACTACCATCATACAACAGACAATTTACAACAAACATATTAAAGAAATGAAATACTGGAAGTAATGAAACTAACAAGCCAAGAAACGGAACGAAGCGGAGCAGTGGTTAAGAAACTGGATCAGTGTTCTAGAATAGGAATGGGGCCCAAATACTTGCGTAGTTCCACTGGTCTAGGTGTTTCAAGATTACTATGAATTCTCTCGTGTGTACAAAGTACTTCAGTTATTCATCGTTATCCATTTAAACTAGCTTTCTCTATGTCTAATCCTGTAACAAGAAGCCTCAAATCATTCACAATGACTTAAAACTATATACCTATTCCTCAATGGTTATCAAGTGGTGTAACTGATTTCTCCAGATATAATATGGCCCAAAGTATAACCCGCATTCGATGTTTAATAGCACATTTTCTCAGATGTTGGCATTCTGTCAGAGGCACTCCTTCGTGGCATTTTTCCTCGAATAACTTGTATCCTTAGGAAATCTGGAAATGTGTTTCTGGATCAGATTTTTTTTTAAGCAAAATATAAGGGGCCCTATTGAAATAATAGTCCGTACCATTCCCAACGGAGGTTTTCCTGATTTCAGTTTACTCTGAAGAGAGTATTTATAACTGTGTAACTGAAAACATATCAGGTAAGGTAGTGTGACAAATATCCTTCGATTAAACATCGTATCTGACAGTTTCCTGTTCGCTATTAGGATTTTGTTCGAGGTAAAGACCTGCATGTCTATGGATAAGCTGTATTATTTGCAGAGCATACAGTATCACTCTATTATCCCGTGACATTTCTCTTTCTGCCGTCTGGATGTGTCATTTACGTCCTTGCAAAGGTGCTCAGACCATGGATTAGACAGATTTAAAGTGACTTTCAGATTTTCGTCCCTACATCTACCTTTAAAGCAGTTTCCAGGATAACAGACAGCCATCTAGAAAACATAATTGAGGTATGGTTTCAATTAATTTGGCAGTTTGGTTTGGCATCTGAGCTCGTAGTACTTATAAATGAACTTTTCTGTTCTTGTAACAACTTTGCTGTTTTGCACCTTCTCTCAGTCTCCTATTTTAGACGTCTGCACTCCTTTTTGCCTGCTTAATGTTCAGCATTTCGTCGATTAAATTCGATATATCGTGTTTTCAATGAATTTCGGCTGGACCTTTCTTCTTGTATATTTGAACCTCCGCTGCCTTCACTATTTCATCTCTTAAAGCTACTCGCTCATCTTCCGTGCAGTTCCTTTCACCTGCTTCAGTCATTCACTGTCTACTGGTCCCTTTGAAATTCCCAACAAGCTCTAGTTCTTTCAATTTATCAAGGTCCCATCGCTTTAATTTCCTAACTTTCTGCTTCAATTCAGTTTTATTCTGTAGTTCATACCCATTATGACCAGGGTCCGCATCTGCCGCTGGAAATGGCTCGTAGTTTAAAATACGAGGCCTGTTCAGAAAGTAAGCTCCGATTGATTGCCAAATTGAAACCACAGTGAACATCAGAAATGTTTTACTTGTAACAATTAGCTACACCTTTCAGCTACTTCTCTACGTAGTCGCCGTTCTGACTTAGACTTTTGTCATAGCGTTGTACCAACTTTTCAATTGCCTCATCATAGAAGGCAGCCGCCAGTGCTTTCCACCAATTCTCCACGCTGGCCTACACCTCGTTGTCTGTGTCAAAATGTTGTCTTCAAAGACAGCGGTTCATGTGACCAGAGATGAAACTCAGGGGGAGACAATTGCGGACTGTATTGTGTGTAATCTAACATTTCCATTTGAAAACGATGCAGGAGCATCTCCATTGCCCCTGCAGAATGCGGCTGAGAATTGTCGTGAAGACGAAACAGCACGACAGTTATGTAATGTTAGCTACATAGCTTCAGGCGCAATTTCTCACCAGGCCCTCGTACTTGGCAGCAGACATTATTTTCTAGACATCTTTACGCACTCACTGCGAGCTCAGAAATGAGAAGAGCGACGTGATGCTAACTGGGGTTATACTAGAGACACTACCCAACACATCTGTGCAAAGCTTTATCGGATTTTCATAGTCGTTTCCATTTCGCGACCGATCGGAGCTTACTTTCTGAACGCCCCTCGTATATCTTCTATATCTCTGGCTTACTATTAGGTAATCTATATGAAATCTTCCTGAATTTCCAAATCTCTTTCATGTGTGCAACCTTCTTTCATGACTCTTAAATCAAGTGTTAACAATGCTTAAATTGTGTTCTGTGCAAAATTCTATCAGACTTTTTGAAGAAATAAAAATGTAATCGGTGGACTTTCTGCGCTTCTATAAATGCGATTGCGTCAGCCTCACTTTGACCCTGAGACGAGGTTAAATATTGTTAACGGCAACACCTTGGTATGGGCCCTGTAGCAATCTGACTGATCCCAGGTAAATGTATTACCTGACAACCGTGTGAGAAACAACTGAAGCTAGCTCGTTAATAACGCTGTATTCCACGTTTTGTCGGATGTTGGGCTTCTGATGAGATAAAGTTGTTCATGGCAGCCTCTTACGCCTGTGATTATCGATCTCATAATACCCGTCCGAATTCAGCACTAGAGGCTACGCCTGTCATGTGCTGGAGCAAATATGACTGACAGCAGCAACACGAATCTTATTCTAAGTAACATAAAACGCGCGAAGAACGTACGAAGAAGGAAAATTAATAGTAGGCAGAGAAAAGACTAAGAGGAAAGACTCTGGAATGCAAGTCAAGAGCACAGGTCAAGAAGTAGGAAATTAGTTCCTGGCGAAACAGGTTCATATAATATTTCTGTATGTCAGTACAGTAAGGTTGCTGTTTATATAAAACATTTGCGGTACACTGATACTGTTTCTCTCGGAACGAGTACAGCCTATCTTAAAAATAAATATGTTGACCGCAAAATGGAAGATTATCGTAACAGAGAATTGTAATTAAATGGGATCAATAAGCGAATGTTTTGTGGTCGACAATTACACATACGATCACTTTAACTTCTCTGTATACTTAAAAATGAACTTAATAACTTAGCTTACATCCATTTCAAAATTAGTATAACTGTTATTTCAGTTCTGTTTTCAGTGTCTCGTGTGAAACACTGACACTGCTTTATAAATCGATGTCAGGATATGAACCTGAGGGACAGTTAAAGCTGCACTCAGCGTACTACGGTTTGAGCAGTCTGCTCTGGAAGTAACTGAAGGAAGAATCAGGAGCGGCGTAACGTATGGATTGATTCCTTATGCTTCGGAAAGAACACAGCCTGTTGCTAAATATAAACATCCAGGTCCTTCATTCGAATATAAATCCAACAGAGAACAGATGCTTTCAGCTACAACGTTTGTTGAAAGGAAGT
The DNA here is from genome assembly GCF_023864345.2 of Schistocerca serialis cubense. Classification (NCBI taxonomy): domain Eukaryota; kingdom Metazoa; phylum Arthropoda; class Insecta; order Orthoptera; family Acrididae; genus Schistocerca; species Schistocerca serialis. The sequence continues at coordinate 410,493,722 of NC_064641.1, read as the reverse complement.
TTGGCAAAACACTTCACTTGAATTTTTTTTCTATTAGAAATACAGATTCTCCAGAGAAACTTGTCAGAAGTTACCTCTCGTAGGGATGGGACAGGTAATCATTTCAGTAGACCTTATACTGCTCTGTGCAAGAGTATATCAAATCTCGAATTAAATCTCTCTATGATATATCTCCTTGTACGGCATTCCAACATATAATTATTATTGTATAATCTTCCATATTTCTGTAGTCTGTGAAAGCAAAGAGTATCGTGCAAGGTATGAACGAAACATACTCTACAATCAACTAGCGCCATGAGTTACAGAAATGACGTAAAATTTATCGCTGACAAGAATGCCTTCAGAAAGCACAGAAAACAAAGAGGGCAAAGAGGTCAAACGCAGTATTTATTTTTCATCCACTGCTTGGTCACGAGGTAAATGTATCTTATCTCTGCTTTAAAAAATTCAGAGCGTAGTTGTGCACAGAGTAATAGAGCACATCGATTTTTAAAAATTGTATTTTGTAAACGGAAGCTGGTTTCTTCATTAATAAAAAGTACATATTTCAGTTAAAATTGTACTTTGTCAACTTGACCAAGTCCTTGTCCGATCCGTGCAGTATACCTTCATGGATAAGGGAAGTTGTCACGACGTCACAAACTTAAAGTCGACGTCCGCCGCGTTAGTTACACCAAACATTAGCTTCTGGTGCAAGAGTTCTGGTAAAAAATTTCGGCTTACATAATTTAGGGATGTACTACTCGTTCTGATTTTAGTCTAAAGTCTAAAGGAATCGCATGTCATTCATAAGTGGAATCGCTCAAGATATTTTCTTTTATGTACGAGGGTCATTCCAAAAGAAATGCACACTATTTTTTTTAATCCATCTTTTATTCTACGTATTTGAAAGTTTTACAGCGTGTAGATACATCCTTTAGGAACAATATTTTCATTTCTCCACATAATTTTCATCCCTCTCAACTGCCTTCCGCCATCTTGGAACCAGCGCCTGTATAGCCGCACGGTAAAATTCTGGACCAAGCTGTTGGAGCCACTGTTTGGCAGCGTGCACAAGGGAGTCATCATCTTCAAACCTTTTTCCACGAAGAGAGTATTTCAGTTTCCCAAAGAGATGATAGTCACATGGAGCTGGGACAATCCTCAATATTGCCATGCACGCTTTCAACATGTAAGCTACTTGCCCACCGACTAACTGTACTGCGATCGACAGCAGCATCTCCATACACCTTTTTCAACCTCTTGTGGATGTTCCTCACAGTCTCGTTTTCACAGCACAGAAATTCTATGACAGCACGTTGCTTCTGACAAATGTCAAGTGTAGCAGCCATCTTGAAGACATGATGTGACGGCGCCACTTGCGGGAACAGGTTGAACTAAGTTTGAAAACAAGCTGGAAGGATGTATCTACACACTGTATAACTTTGGTGACACGGTGGCGGACTATTAAGGGAGTCTTGTTAGTTCTTCTTCACTCTGGCAGCGTGCGGTCACAATTATATTTCTAGTCGCTCTTGAGAGCTAAGCTATAATGCGGTAGGTCTCTTCTGCAGGTGTGAGTTATGGCGCTTATTATAATGTTCCCGCGCCCTTGTTGCCTCTGAAATCCAAGTAAGCACACTACTGTGTGTTTACTCTTCTGTCAAGTTATAAACAGTGTCGTGACTTCAAGTTGATCGCATTTTGCCGTCCGAGGTGGCCGAGCGGTTCTAGGCGCTACAGTCTGGAATCGTGCGACCGCTACGGTCGCAGGTTCGAATCCTCCCTCGGGCATGGATGTGTGTGATGTCCTTAGGTTAGTTAGGTTTAAGTAGTTCTAAGTTCTAGGGGACTGATGACAGCAGTTAAGTCCCATAGTGCTCAGAGCCATTTGAACCATTTGATCGCCTTTTGTCAAGTTTTAAACCAGTAGCTACTGTAACATATATTACTAATTCGGTCCTTGTTTAGTTTATAAGTGCATTCCCTTATATTTTATGTATGCAGTGTTGTGTCTAGACAAGACAGCCTAGACACAATGAGAGGAAGCCGAAAGGCACGCGCTTCGCTCACGCAGATGGGCGTGAAGTCTGAAACAGGATATGTAATGAATGCTATAAAGAAAAGTACGTAGCTTCTGGAGTACTTAACTTTAATCCATCCTTTTGGTACATCTGGAGATTGTGGCGATACAAGTGAGACTCTTTAGATACATGCAATGTTACTAATGGCGCCTTGCTAGGTCGTAGCCATTGACTTAGCTGAAGGCTATTCTAACTATCTGCTCGGCAAATGAGCGAGGCTTCGTCAGTGTGCATCGCTAGCTACGTCGTCCGTACCACTGGGGCGAGTGCTAGTCCGTATCTCGAGACCTGCCTTGTGGTGGCGCTCAGTCTGCGATCCCTGACAGTGGCGACACGCGGGTCCGACATGTACTAATGGACCGCGGCCGATTTAAAGCTACCACCTAGCAAGTGTGGTGTCTGGCGGTGACACCACATACAGGTTGCTGGATGAAATAAATTTATGTTTCAGGTATTTCTATCCAAATGTTCTGTCTGCATTAAGAATTGTAAAGCCAAAATTAATGACCGACGTTTTTTGAAAACAGTGCGAGGCAGCCATTTGACTGAGGGGCCTGTACCTGTGTGTTATTATTTGGAGCTGACAGTGGCGACACGCGGGTCCGACATGTACTAATGGACCGCGGCCGATTTAAAGCTACCACCTAGCAAATGTGGTGTCTGGCGGTGACACCACATACAGGTTGCTGGATGAAATAAATTTATGTTTCAGGTATTTCTATCCAAATGTTCTGTCTGCATTAAGAATTGTAAAGCCAAAATTAATGACCGACGTTTTTTGAAAACAGCGCGAGGCAGCCATTTGACTGAGGGGCCTGTACCTGTGTGTTATTATTTGGAGCTAAGCTCTTAAGTTAAGCAATCCGGATTTTTTAAAATTCGTCATTCTGTTGAAACTTAGTCAGTTGTAATTACAGCTTTACTATTCCATTTCTGTATACTGTGGGGACTATTAGTTACAGAAATTCGCTGGCTTTTGAAATGAGTGCCTTGTAATACAATAAATCGGCTCCTATAGGTAGATACTATTTAGAAAAGGTTGTGTGCTTGTGATTAATGTTATTTCGTTTTTATGTAGTCAGGATTTCAATTTTGAGAGTTGTTCACTGAAAGAAGTTATGTCATTACTGTTGTGTAGTTTTTCGAAATCTGTTCACCGCATTGAGCTTTGGCGTAACGCCATTTACAGGGTTTAATAATTTATATTGTAGTTGCAGGTTCATATCAGCTTAATCAGTTGGAAATATTGTAATTGCATGCCTGCAGAATTTCGTCAGCGCAGTTAGTTTGCTCAGTTCAGGGTTTGACTTGTATATCAAGTGGGTATATCGTTTTATAATCGTTATTTAAAGTCTTTGAAACATATTTCAGTTGCTACCTTCTCTCTTCCCGAGCTATAGTCAGTGTGTAAAATTTGTGGTTACAGCTCGGTTTCGTGTAGATCACCACCAGACTGTTAAACTACTATTTCCTGTAACATGACGTCAACAGAAACTGTAATATGAGGCACAAAGTTTGTGTTATTCATTGTGTGAAAGTTAAAACAAGGTTTTCCGTTTTTTATACTGAAGTTTGAATTTCTGTGTAATAAATTATTTTAAGCAAAATGTGTAATCTAATTTCGGTTCAGCACCTTACCACTTCTTTCTCGCTCCTATCACTTTGTATCATGTGACTTTCTTTTTCCTATCAATCGGACTCGAAAAGCTCTTTAGCTGAATGTTGTGAAAAGCGAAAATTGGCAGCCGCCTCCACATGATTAATTCGTTCTCTAGGTGTCCATTATAAACAGCAGAAGAAACTCACCAGCACGATGGCGCATAAGGAATGTGGGCGAGGCAACACAAGGAAAGGACCGGCATCAGTGGCGTTGGGTTCTCTTCTCCGGTGTGTGCAGGATTTGTCTGACGGTGTTATCGTCTGATGACGATTGTCGAAATGGATGCTCATGGGTATCAATGCAATGCAGTCGCAGGGGTTGAGCAGGGAAGTGGCACAGTCGTGTTTTAGAGCAGTATCATCTACGTATTTCTGACACTTCTGATCGCTAGTGAGCGCTAATTTGAAAACTGCACTATACGAGTACAGGGTGTCCCAGGAATGTTGCGACAAACATCTAGGGGAGTTGGAATACATCGTAAGGACTGAGCATTGCGTAGTAAAGTATGGCCGTAAACGTCCTCGTACACTGGTAGGAGTTGCTGTATACGAAAGTACTGGAGGGAACGGCGCTAGGTGATGCTGTACAGGAGAGTACTGAGGGAAACACCGCTACGTGGTGCTGGACAGGAGAGTATAGGAGGGGGACATGAACATTTCCTCATTCGAGCGCTACGCAGCATACGAGGAGCATTAGACGGTGTACAAACGGTGAGCTTGCAGACTCGCGCTTAATGTGTGGAATAGCTGTGTGCAATGGATGAGCCATCTACATCTACATCTACATCTACGTGATTACTCTGCTATTCACAGTAAAGTGCCTGTCAGAGGGTTCAATGAACCACCTTCAAGCTGTCTCTCTACCGTTCCACTCACGAGCGGCACGCGGGAAAAACGAGCACTTAAATTTTTCTGTGCGAACCCTGATTTCTCTTGTTTGATCGTGATGATCATTTCTTCCTATGTAAGTGGGTGCCAACAGAAAGTTCTCGCAATCGGAGTAGAAATCCTATTTCGCGATAATGCAAAACGAGCTGGCGTTCTTTGTACTTTTTCGATGTCATCCTTCAGTGCCGGCCGGAGAAGCCGAGCGGTTCTAGGCGCTTCAGTCTGGAACCACTCGACCGCTACGTCGCAGGTTCGAATCCTGCCTCGGGCATGGATGTGTGTGATGTCCTTAGGTTAGTTAGGTTTAAGTAGTTCTAAGTTCTAGGGGACTGATGACCTCAGATGTTGAGTCCCATAGTGCTCAGAGCCATTTGAGCCATCCGTCAGTCCCACCTGATGCGGATTCCACATCACACAGCAATACTCCAGAATAGGGCGGACAAGCGTGGTGTAAGCAGTCTCTTTAGTAGACCTGTTGCACCTTCAAAGTGTTCTGCCAATGAATCGCAGTCTTTGGTTTGCGCTACCCACAATATATCTATGTGATCGTTCCAATTTAGGTTATTTGTAATTGTAATCCCTAAGTATTTAGTTAAATTTACAGCCTTCAGATTTGTGTGACTTACCGCGTAATCGAAATTTAGTTGATTTCTTTTAGTACTCATGTGGATAACTTCACACTTTTGCTTATTCAGGGTCAACTGCCACTTTTCGCACCATACAGATATCTTATCTAAATTATTTTGCAAGTCGTTTTGATCATTTGATGACTTTACAAGACGGTAAATGACAGCATCATCTGCAAACAATCTAAGACGGCTACTCAGATTGTCTCCTACGTCGTTGATCAGGTACAATAGAGGGTCTATAACACTTCCTTGGGGAACGCGGGATATTACTTCTGTTTTACTCGATGACTTTCCATATATTACTACGAACTGTGACCTTTCTGACAGGAAATCAGAATCCAGTCGCATAACTGAGGCGATACTTCGAAGGCACGCAGTTTTGTTAGAAGACGCTTGCGAGGAACGGTGTCGAAAGCCTTCTGGAAATCTAAAAATATGGAATCAATTTGACATCCCCTGTCGGTAGCACTTATTACTTCATTAGTATAAAGAGCTCGCTGTGTTTCACAAGAACGATATTTTCTGAAACCGTGCTGACTATGTGTCAATAAATCATTTTATTCGAGGTACTTCATAATGTTCGAATACAGTATATGTTCCAAAACCCTACTGCAAATCGACGTTAGTGATATAGGCCTGTAATTCAGCGGATTATTCCTACTTCCCTTTCTGAGTATTGCTGTGACTTCAGCAATTTTCCAGTCTTTAGGTATGGATCTTTCTGTGAGCGAGTGGTTGTATATAATTGCGAAATATGGAGCTATTTTATCAGCATACTGTGAGAGGAACCTGACTGGTATACAATCTGGACCGGAGGCCTTGCCTTTATTAAGTGATTTAAGCTGCTTCGCTACTCCGAGGATATCTAATTCTATGTTTCTCATCATGGCAGTTGTTCTTGATTGGAATTCTGGAATATTTACTTCATCTTCTTTGGTGAAGGAGTTTCGGAAAACCGTGTTTAATAACTCTGCTTTAGTGGAGTTGTCATCAGTGACTTCAGCGTTGTTATCGTGCAGTGAAGGTATTGACTACGTTTTGCCACTGGTGTGCTTTATCTATGACGAGAATCTCTTTGGGTTTTCTGCCAGATTTCGAGACAGAATTTCGTTGTGGAAATTATTAAAAGCATCTCGCATTGAAGTACGTGCCATATTTCGAGGCCGGCCGGAGTGGCCAAGCGGTTAAAGGCGCTACAGTCTGGAACTGCGAGACCGCTATGGTCGCAGGTTCGAATCCTGCCTCGGGCATGGATGTGTGTGATGTCCTTAGGTTAGTTAGGTTTAAGTAGTTCTAAGTTCTAGGGGACTGATGACCTTAGAAGTTAAGTCCCATAGTGCTCAGAGCCATTCGAACCATATTTCGAACTTCTGCAAAACTTTGCCAATCTTGGAGATTTTGCTTTATTCTAAATTTGGCATGTTATTTTCGTTGCTTCTGCAACAACGATCTGACCCGTTTTGTGTACCCTGTGGGATCAGTACCATCACTTATTAATTTATGTGGTATATATCTCTTAATTGCTGTCGATACTATCTCTTTTAAAACATTCCGCAACTTTTCTACACTTACATGATCAGATCGGAAGGAGTGAAGACTGTCTCTTACAAAGGCGTTAAGAGCATTTTTATCAGCTTTTTTAAATATACGATATATGGTTGTAGGTGTTATGGTATTCAGCCTAGCAGCAAATGCCTTGTGGTTGCTAAACCCTGTATTCGTTACAATACTCACTATTTGTCCAGGATTATTTGTTGCTAAGAGGTCAAGTATGCTTTCGCAACCATTTATGCTTCGAATGGGCTCATGAACTAATTGTTCAAAATAATGTTCTGAGAAAACATCCAGTACAATTTCTGATGACGTTTTATGCCTGTCGCCGGCTTTAAACGTATAAATTTTCCAGCATATCGAGGGTAGATTAAAGTCACCACCGACTATAATTGTATGAGCGGGATACTTATTTGAAATGAGACTCAAGTTTTCTTTGAACTGTTCAGAATTTATATCTTCTTAGTCGGGGGTCCGTAAAACGATCCAATTAATAGTTTAGTACGATTGTCAGGTAAAAGCTCTACCCATACTATTTCACACGAACTATCTACTTCAATTTCGCTACAAGGCAAACTACCTCTGACAGCAATAAATACTCCACCACCAACTATATTTAATCTATCCTTTCTGAGCACTGTTAGATCGTTTGAAAAAAATTCGGCTGAACTTATTTCCGGCTTTAGTCAGCTCTCTTTACCTACAACTATTGGAGCTCCAGTGCTTTCCATTAGGGCTTGGAGCTCTGGATTTTTCCCAACACAGCTACAACGGTTTACAACTACAATACCATTCGTTTCTACAATTACCTTACTGTGTTTTACCTGCACACTTTTAGACGGACGTCCCTTCTGTGGTTCCCTGAGATCCTCAGCTCAGTACCTTCCACACAGCTCCCGCTACCCGTGTAGCCGCCTCCTGTGTGTAGTGGACTCCTGACCTAGTAAGCGGAACCCGCAAACCCACCACCCGATGGCGCAAGTCAAGTAATCTGCAGCCTACACGGTCACTGAACTGCCTGAACCTTTGTTTCAGACCCTCCGCTCTGCACCAAAGGACCACAGCCATTGGACCCATTATCGAGAACGCTTCCCAGGCAGACATCAACCGCACCACAGTTTGTTTGCATAATTGCATCGAAATTTCTGCTGGTACTGGTCACTAAGAAGTGAGGGCAGACTGCGATCGGCACGTTCGGTCGTTAGGGAAGAAAGTGTGTTGGATGCAGTGGAGACCAAACCAAGCACCACCGTACATGCTGTTACCTCGGGCATAAGAATATCTCGTAGCAGGGTACAGCGTGTTGTGGAAGGTGAGTCCTAACACGCCTTTCATCTCCAAAGGGTGCAGTTATTGCAACTCGATGACCATCCTGCAAGTGCGTGTTTCGCATAGTGGTTTCTTCAACATAGGGGCCCAGATGTCTATTTCCCAGCTTATGTGTTGTTCACTGGTGAGGCCACATTCACTAGGAATAATGTATTCAGTCACCACAATGAACATTTGCTGGCGCCAGAAAACCTGCACGTTGTGTAGCACTAGGCGGCACAACATCGCTTCCCAGTTAGTGTGTGGGCGAGTTTGGTCGGCGACTGCTTAGTCGGACAGTATCTTTTACCATCCGGCTTGACCACCGTGAATTGTCAGTCCTTTCTGAAACAGGTTCGTTCCGGATTGCTTGAAGATGTTCCAACAAATGTGAGGCGCAGCATTGGTTCCAAGGAAAAGTGTGAAGTTATCCACATGAGTACTAAAAGAAATCAACTAAATTTTGATTACGCGGTAAGTCACACAAATCTGAAGGCTGTAAATTTAACTAAATACTTAGGGATTACAATTACAAATAACCTAAATTGGAACGATCACATAGATATATTGTGGGTAGCGCAAACCAAAGACTGCGATTCATTGGCAGAACACTTAGAAGGTGCAACAGGTCTACTAAAGAGACTGCTTACACCACGCTTCGTCATTTTGAACTGGTTGTTCGTAGGCATTTGAACAGGTTATTCCAGCATCGATGCATTGGGCGTAGTGGTCCGGTTCCCTGGCCTCCACTCTCAGCAGATTTATCGAGCCTTGACTCCTGTCTGTGGGGAGCCATGAAATCCCTCAAATATCGCGATCCTGTGGAGTCTGAAACTGATATTGTCGCAAGAATCGTCTGTGCAGCTGCGGCAATCAAATAAACTCCCAGTGAGTTTCACCGTGTCCGTAAGTCAATGTTCTGTCTGTGTCAGATATGAATGACTTCTGATAGTGCTCACTTCGAGCATCTGTTGTAACATTAGAGCTGTATTTATGTCCTACACCGTGTGTACTCGCTATATCAACTAAATGTTTCAAATGAGTCAGTTTCCTTTTCCCATCATAGACATCTGCTCTCACTTACCGCTGGCGTTTGTGGCTATGCGTTGCTATGGAATTTTCAATCCTTATGCTGTGCCCCACCTCCCAAGACGTTTGTCGCAACATTTTTCTGGGACACCCCACAGTGATGGGACCCTCCAATTTACTATGTAGTCGTACCATCAAAATTTAGATGTTGAATTCTTGTTTCAAGAAGATAACGCACGATCATACCGCGCCCGCTTTATGAGCACTTTCTTTCAGCATGCAGGAACGAACCAAGTGGACTGACCACCGGTACATGCTGACATGAAGTTGACCGAGCACGGTTGGAACAAAATGAAACTTGCAGTGCATCATTACAGGGATCCTCTCCACACACTAGATCCTGTTGTCGGCTTTCTGACCGTGCGATTTTGCGACACATGACGTCAGCGTCGTGTACCCGATCGTAAGTGTTATGGCCGTGGGTTTTCCGACCGTCGAAGGAAGCCACAATACTGAGGGAGGCTTTGCCAGCCGTCTTTCTTTTTAATAAGGACACTCCTTCATATTTTATCCAGCCTTAGGACTGGCAATGCCCGTAGTACAAATACATGTCTAAATTTCATTTTTTAATTGTTACGTTTTTCCTTTCTTCATTTTTACCGTTTTTTATTTCTACAACATTACTGCGGCAAACGATAAAAATTCTTATCTTATTTTATGAATTTTAATTCCTCACCCAATTATTTGTAAGAAAGCCAGTGATTTTAAACACCTTCTTAAATCCTCCGAGAAGTTATTTGTTCTTATAATGCCTCCGGATCTTCTGCCAAAATCTATGTATCATTTTCTTCTTTTTTTGAAGAGGTACGGCAATGATATCTTTTTTAACTTCAAATACAGGATTTACTGCTTGCTCCTTCAACTTCTTTATCAGAAAGTATCCGTTCAAATGGTTTTGATTTAGTGAATAGTTTAGTTTCCAATACCAGCCTTCGAAAGCATTCATGGTACTGTGCCACTGGTTAAACGTTCCACAATTCAAATGGTATATTAGGATTTTCCATTCATTGATTGGCTATTTAGTCTGCGAATTTCATGACATTTTCTACACTGCGCATTTCCTTCCTTATTAATAACCATCTATGCTTCATCAGCACTGCTTACTGGATGTGCCACTGCAGCACAAAACACTGGGAGTCCTTCTCTATACTTGCATTCTTCCGTTAATTCCACTTCTTGTATTTTCTTACACAGCCATCGTTTGACGTGAAAACTACACTGGAAAAGGCATGCCAAGGAGAACATCGCCTTCATAGTCTTAATTGTAGTCACCTCAAAGCCTAGCACTGCAGTTTTCTGTGAGCACCCAAGCATCTTATTGTTCAATCCCGAAAAAAGTTTCGCCGGCCGCGGTGGTCTAGCGGTTCTAGGCGCTCAGTCCGGAGCCGCGAGACTGCCACAGTCGCAGGTTCGAATCCTGCCTCGGGCATGGATGTGTGTGATGTCCTTAGGTTAGTTAGGTTTAAGTAGTTCTAAGTTCTAGGGGACTGATGACCATAGATGTTAAGTCCCATAGTGCTCAGAGCCATTTGAACCATTTGAAAAAAGTTTCATATGTATTTTGTCATTTGTCAGGAAGCAAAGAAAATAAAACAGGAAATACCGCCTTTTCTTCTTATGTGCTTCCGATGTCAGCGTGTACACTGTACAGTTGTTTGAATTCTTTCGAACAACTCTCATACCCGATCCGAAACAACAGTTCCACCTGCGGCGGGGCGGGTTGTTCTCTCACTATCGTTTAAACAATCTGTCCACCTACCTGGATAGGCTTAAGGTTGTCTGCCCCTTCACTTTGCGATGGTAAGATAATGGTTTAGCCGACAAAAGCAGTGTTGATGAAAATTCGACCAATACCTACCACACAAAGGCCACATAATTCCAGTCCATGGGTAGTAGCTGAAAGTAGATTTAACTATTGAGCATTCAGGGTTCTTGCATGAGCTGTTTGAAAAAATGTCAAAAATTTCCTTTTAGTTTGTTTATTGACTTTAAAGAAAGGAAAATGGCTATCAAGTCCGTATTTAGTATCCCGACATAAATTATGAATGTTACTGTCTCTGTAACAAGTTCACACCCAGAAGCAGCCAGATGATATTTAGCCCCACCCGATATTTTAAACATGCTACACAGTTACTGAGTCACGACTACGTGCGAGTGAACTATGGATGTGCTCTCCATAATGTCTCGTAATCTGCACGAAGCACGCTATGTGGAGTTTATATCCGACATGAAAGGTTCACACGCGAATATCTCATCAAATAAACCACTCACAACGATCACACTTTCACAAAATACTAAGTGCGGTAGTCGCTTTCCGTCAACGACATGAGAACCGAACAAATGCCCGAATTTCTTCATTTTGGTGCAAACTGGATTAGCCCGATTTAACATAGGTGTTTACCAGAAGACGGCTCGAGCGACTGTCTCGATTCGTAGATATGAGCCACAAAGCCCTACTCAAACGCGCGGGAAATGCTGAATTCCCTTTGGCTAGTACGTTAAGCAGCCAATCAGATCATCTCAAGTACTTCTATACTCGCGGTATTTCTAGTGTCAGCGGGTCCGATTACCACAAGTAATGCAGCCCAGAAATTTCGTAATTCCGAAAGTAAATAAAAAATTAATGAAAACAAAATAAGAGTCCTTTCTATACAATAAATTACTAATATATTTTATACTCAACGCCCCTTCTGGCTGCCTTCTACAAAATAAAACTTACCCGGGCTAGGTCTACATCACAAATTTCCCTATTGCTCAACTTTCTCACGCATACATTTATATAGTTTTAATGAAATATCACAATTTCACTTTACGTATGTCCTCCATTCACTCTCTCAGTCTCTTCAAAATATTCACAAAACCAAAACACGATGAAATAATAATTATCCAAAGTATTTTAATTGCGTCGGAATTCTGTGGTAACGAAACTAATGGAACTGCCAGAAAATTACAGGACGGTTATTACGTGTTTTAGTAAAAAAATTATTCTGCAAAAGTACCGAAGTTATTGATTCGAAATTCTAACTGTATGGTTGTGTTATCCACAAAATCTAGTATACTAAGTATGAAAAAGATCGAGTGATATTTAATAGTACTACTTCAGATTATTAGAAGGCAAGTGTAACGTATTGTACGCAGCATTAAGCAAGTACACCGCTCGCTGGGTACAGTAGGCAGAATAAGCTGTGTCAGCGTGAGAACCAACATCTGCTCTCCTTCCGGCTCCATGGCAAGCTACGGTTGACAGCTCATAATAACTTGCTACGTTACGTACCTTGGTAGACGATTTTCTCCGGTTCATCACAACCGGGCACCAGAATTCTTCTGTCAGGAACTGACATATCGGCAATTTCAGAAAAACTATTACCTTCAGTTAATTTCAAAGTGTCTTCGCCCAGTTGACTCTCAGAACTAGTGCCAGGGCTCTGAGTCTTCCGATTACCTTCTCTTCTTGCTTTACATAATGCGGTCTTGGGGTTCTCCTATTTTCATTTATTTCCGATGAAATCTAGATCTTTATCTTTCAAATTTTGAAATTCCTCTTTAAAAATTTCGAAAACGAGCACTGTTTTTCCTTCGCGGACTTTTTTCCAGGAGTTACGGATTCATTTGTTAATCTGCACATGTGCTACGTATATTATTCGTGCTCAAAAGAAGAAATTAATGTTATTAAGCTGGTAATATTATACTCGTTGTTATTGAATTAGTGTGTGTAGTATCACTGTTTGTATGTCTGTGAAGGAGAATATCTTGATCGGCGTCGACTACTCCAACAGCATACTTAATTTCGTACATGTAGACAAGTTACCCTCGTGGAGCAGAAGCAGCTGCCGACTCCGACGATTGCCTGTAAAATTCTTGAAATGTAAGGGAAAGAAAACTTCTATAGGATCTTCTCGAACTGGAACACTGCCATTCGCACTCGGTCATTCGATGATTGTTTGCGAGTGAACTTTAGCGGAGGAAACTTTCTCTATGCTTTTGACCGTGTTCTTAAAGCAGGTGCTACAACCAACATCGACGACCAAATGTTCGAAGTCCTATACAAGCTTGTAGTACATGACAGTTCATCGCAGAATCCTTTGATCAAAAGTAAATGACCGCAATTACGTTTGAAATGTAACAGACTGAATTACGGCCGTTACGAAACTCCACATTAACATTAGACATTGCTTGTGAATCCCATAAACATAAATTATATAATTAGGTGGCTAACAATGATTGTTTCATTGCACACACTTCCTACAAGTCCTCTCGTTATCCTGTCTCGTCACGAAATCGAGTCACATTCCGATTTTCTTCCTTTTCTTCTTTCGCCGTGAAGCAACCCTAAGCCACGGAATAAATATTTCGCTTGCGAGGCGAAACGCGCCACCTTGCGATGTATATTCACTTAAGAATATCTTTCCTCGTATCTATACATACAGCAGTTAGTACACACAAGGGACTCTATCTGCCCCTCCCCCCCTCCCCCCCGCCCCATGAGAACGAAACTTTCATTAGAATTCGCGAAATCCACTCTGCATTAGTCGCATGCAACCATCGTTACTAAAGGCTGGAATACGTTTACCAAACACCATTGACAATAGACAATTGGTAAGGGCATGGCCTTTTCAGATTTCGGACCTCCCCATTTGGGCTAGCCTCCGTGGGAATCCACAGAAAACCGGAACGATGTCAGCCGACCTAGTTTCCAAATCCCATTTCGCCTATTGGTACTTGTGATTGAAATTCATAAATTTAAAGAACAATCTTCTTGTTCAGTTTTTTGACAATTTGTTATTGCACAGAATCTGGGTGACGTCGGTCGATCTTGCAGGGAAGCTGGGTGCTGCAGGGCGGGCTCGACTCGTGTGATGACTCTCTCCCCAACGACTGTTACCGGGATGCGTAGTCGATGTATCGGGCTTGGGGCGTCTCTCGTGGTGGGCAGGTGGTTAGGAGGCTAGCATCTCGATCAGGAATGGGATGTGGTGAACATGAAACAGAACTAAAGGTCTAAGCATTCTGACCCCTTACTCAGAATTTCTTCTTGGCCTTGAAATTGTTTGTAACAATGCTAACATGTTTCTGCACTGGCATGATAAATTCGGATCGAATTTTTCTTTGTTCACTTTTCACCATTCTTTCACATTTTTAACACTTCTGTTAAATGTCACTGGTTTAATATCCTATTTTCCTCGAATTACACCGTGGATAAGTCTCAACACGATATGAATTCTCACAATGTTCCTATTTATGGTGCATTAGTTGTACCCTATCAACAGTCACAGGTTGTCCATGGGCACACACTATTACACTGCACTTACATTTAGACAACTTCATATGTCATTTAATCATTCATAAATTTCCTTGTTTACAGTGTCATATTACTTTGCTTGCTTCACTGGAGGTCCAATTGGTCAAGTAATACAAACATTTAACCACCAATACGTGGTAATTTCTCGCTAGCATCCGAATCTAACATAGCTCAGCCACCGTTAGTTTACCTGTTACATGACACTGAAAATTTGGTTGTATACCATAGGTCCACCACATTGCAGTAAAACCAACCACAAGACAACATGCACACCGCTGCTCTTTGTTGGCAAGTATTCCCAGAAAAAAATAATTCTGCCTTAGCATACTTCTCAGACAAGTGCGTGAGGTTCAGTGTCCAGAGATACTTGGTCTCATTTCCTATCAAAATATTTGCTTCCAGTAGGTACTGACACTATCACCCATGAACTACATTACTATTTATACTTAATCGAGAATATGAACACAAACATTAAAATTCATTCAGGAAATACACACAAAAGTTATTCATATACACATAAAAGTATACAATCAGCACCAGCTTTCCTTCTGTGGTTCTGCTGTAAACAAACATTAATACACTTACTTATCTAACTAAACCTACCTACACTTAAAGACTCAATGAAATAAAATCTCCTTAATATATACAAACTTTACTAGAGACTGGGAAAATTGTAATTTTCACTCTGCATAGTACTTTTTAATATCATGGTGTGGATAGAGTCCCTTCACCTTTCCTGTCACTGGGTAGGCCAATAGATATGCCCCTGGATGTGGAATCCTTCTTATTTCAAACGGTCCAACAAATAACAATTGCCATTTCCTGTTCCTCTTCTTCAATAAAGATGCCTGTGGATGAGTGTGCAACATCACGCAATCCGCCACAGCAAAAGTTTGTGCTTTCTTTAATTTATTGTCTTATTTTATCTTTCTGTTTCTGGCCCTTTCTGTGATGTTCACTAAAGCCAACTTATTCTTTTCATTCTAAGTGGGCTTATAACGTGGCACTTTTGGTAGACTGTTAACCTACTCATTCTTTTCTTTCTTTTGAAACATCAGTTCCTCTGCTTTAGGTACAACTAACAGTTTATCATCCTTTTTATTTCTTCTGTTACTGATTTCTTCAATCTCCACGGAACTGGATGAGATTTATTACAATACGTCTCATAAGGAAACATGAGGAAAATGGCACGTAAATACCTTAATAATTCCTGGCCTTTCTTCAGAAACCTGGATATATTCCTCAAAAAAACTACCAACTGATCATTTTGTTCGTTTTCCAGTCCATCAGCTTCCTTTGCCTTTTCTTCCACTTGTTCTGCTATTCCAAGTATCTTGCTTCCTTTACTTCTGCACTTTACATCTCCTTTCTTTTCTAATGAGCTTAATACCATGTCCAGGACAGTAATTTCCAATTCTCCTTTCTTCCATGATGAGATCAACTTGTGCCATTCCCCCATTATCACAAAAACTGACTTAACCGGACGAGAAGTCTATTTTTAAATCCTTCTCCCTTATAGCCTCTAATCCGATGATACAATCTTCTATTAATTTTTGAATTACTAGGAACACGCATCTTATTGCTGTATTTCCTATTCTTACATCTAACAAAGTTTGTATCCTGACTGGTTGTGATTGGGTACCTAAGGCTCCAATAATCTTACAGTTTCGTATCGGCAACGTTCTTAACTCTGTCTTCTGGGATAGTCCTTTAAATACATTGTTGGAGATCGCATATTTCGAAGTTCTGGTATCCAAGATTACTCTGATAGGTATGTCTAATATTTCGGCACGAGTCGTTGATAACGACACTTTACTAGAAACTTGTTCCTCAGGATTTACGTCTTCCGTTAACTCCTCAATGATCCTCATTCCATAGTTGTATCTAAAACAGTTTACAGGTGATTGCTTGCCCCCCCCCCCCCACCCATTACTCTTTTATCGACGGAACCTCTGGAGCTTAATTCGGTCGGATTCAGTTTAAATTGATTGGTCCGTTGTTGTCATCGGTTGCTTCGACTATGATCGATTGTTGTTCTTGCCTGGACTGATAATTTATTGGCCTTGGCCTCGCCTCCTACATAGTTTGATTACTTTGTCCTTGATTTCTATGGTCATTATATACCGGATTGTACCTCCTTTGAAATCGCCTCTGTCTGTTCCTGTTCGGCTCATAATTTCTTCCGTTATTCTGCTGTTTCATACAGTTTGCTCCATTGTTGTAACCATTACTCATATAGTTTCAATGAGAATTATTAATTTGTCTTCCAATCATTCTGCCTTTATTACTTTTATAACCTATTTGCCTATTTTCCATTTGACAGGATTTATTGTAATTATTTCTTCCTCTTCGTTCCTCCCGTAGCAAATTGATTAAATCTACTGTAGACATGAATTCTTGCAGCTTATCTTCTGAAACATGCAGCAGTCTTTCCCTGATCTCCATCAGAAGCTGAACTTTGATGATCTATTGGTTGATCCCAATATCTGTCTTTATTCAAACATTTTTCGAAGTATCTCCTTAAGTCCCCTTTTCAGTAAGAGAAGGGAACCGGGTTATGTACTTCCTTCTTCAGTCTCTTCTGAATGCCTCTTCACCAATATCTATTGAGGAATGCCTTCTCAAATTCTTCGTACTTGTGATACTTGTCTATTGTCAGTCGCCCACAGACTGCCATTGCCTTGGACATATCCTGACACATCTCTTGATCTATTTGGCAAGATAATGGTGGGCAAGATAATGGTAGGCCTTCACTCACTATATTCTCTGCCGCTTTCTTGATACCTTTATTAACAGACAAAGTCACCTGCTGTTCCTTATTCACTACCCAGTCGTCTAATTATCGCTTAAGCTACTGGATATTCTTGGAACTTTTGTTCCAGTCGCCCTTCACATCCGGACGCTAATTCCCTTGCCGTTGAGGCCAGGTTTTGTACCTCTATTCTACCGTTTGTTGTTTCCACCACACGGTTTCAATTTCACTGTTTACTCTGTTTATTTCGATCGAAAATTGTTCGTGGGTTTGATTCTATTTATTTCTATCCTGATTTCTGTCTGCTCGTTTGTCAAAGTACTCACATCAGCTAATAGTTTAACAAAATCTTCCCTTGTGGGCAGTTCGTTCACTTTATTTGTCGTACCCTTAACTTTCTCGGCTAACTCTGACTGTTCTGTAACTAAATTGTTCACATTTGTGATCAGGTTTGTTACTTTAGCCACAATATTTGCCAGTTCCACAGCTATGGTTTCTACATTTGCAGAACTAGCCACCTGCGCAGCTGACATATTCGCTTATCACCGAACAGCTTCCTCTCAGTAGCAGACATGTTGGAGTTTTTCGAAGCTAAGTTCTCAACTGTCGTGGAAATATTCGCTTGAATAGCAGATTTGTGAGACTGTTCTGCAGCTAAACTAGCTGCGGTATCCATCAAATGTTTCATTTGATGTAAGAGCTCAGCCATATGCTTTGCATCTTCCTTGGCCAGCATCTAACGTTTGCCCTGGGTTTTGTTCATCACCACTGGGCTGCACATTCTCTTCCCGTTCCCTCTGCATTTCAAACTGTGATCTGGCTTTAACGATTAGAATTCATTTGTTCACTGTTGTTCTAATTACTTTACTCTGGACACAATTCAGCTTTACCCCAAGAAAATACACATCAGTTTCTATACCCCAGACTATCTCTCCACAATTGTGAACACTAACCTTATCTACAAAGACAAACTAATATGTGCAATGAGTTAGCATGTCATTCTTGTGCTTGCCTTTACTGAAGAGTAGAACTGCGTGAAGTTCATATGCGATTGAATCACGTTGTTATGGCTGCCTGTTGTCGGATGTAGCTCGCATAGAATGATTCCATCAGTCGTACATGAAATTATAGAAAGCACAACATAAATTAATGTTTTTAAGCTGGTAATATTATACTCGTTGTTATGGAAATAGTGTGTGTAGTGTCTCAGTTTGTATATCTGTGAAGGACAATATCTTGATTTGCGTCGACTACTCCACACAGCATACGTAATTTCGTGCACGTAGACAATTTATTCTCGTGGGGCAGATGTAGGCCTAACTGTCGACTCACTATATGCAATTCAGAACCTGTAAGAGGTTTCCACCCAGCATATGCATAAAACACGAAGAAGAGCAGATAGAAGAGGTTGACAGTCTTAAATTCCTGGGATTACAACTTGATAATAAATTCAGTTGGGAAGAGCACACCACAGAACTGCAGAAATCTGTATTTGCAGAAATCTGTATTTGCAATTCTTGCCAGGTGAAATAAAAAAAGTCGTTCGTTAACAACAAGTACAGAACGGAAAGAATACCTAATATACGTATATATTAACTCTATCTTTGGTAAGATTAACAGATAAATATGCTGGCTACGTCAAGAGATAGTACTGCTAAATTCATAAAGGACTTTTTATGTGGTTGACTTAAGTTGAGCGAGTTGCTGCCTCAGTGCAAGATACTTACAGATTGCATCCGCAACGCTGCCAAAGCCATAATGGGTGCCGTATCTGGATTCCAAAGCTTTGACTGCTTTCTCAGCCATTTTGTGCTGTAACAGATGAAAATACCCCTTCGTGTTGACTAATTAGGTAACTTTTGAGATTCTCAGGAAGACTCTCCTGCCTCACTCGCTAGACGGTTTGCAAAATGCCTCTATCAAATTCACGTATTTTTCATATAACAACTAGTAATATACATATGACTTTCACTCGGCTTCTTTTATTATTTTTTATAATTTTTATGCTTGTTAAAACCACATTGAAGAGTTTTGCCGTCTTTAAATATTTGAACATATGCACATCATTAGATGTCTTGATCAACTTTGTACCAGCATTTAAGCTATTTTTTTCTTCTTTGAAGAAAACGTGAAATTATCTGCTCTTTACGACAAACCTTAGCACTATTGCAATAAATGGTCGACTCAGGAACTTGAGACCAAATTGGAACTCAAAGAAAGAGAGTCCACTCTCTATTAACATCGGAACCATTTAATCGTATACGCTTACAGGAGCGAATCAAGCAGTAAATTGGTACATTGATTAATGAAGTTGAATCTTGGAGATGTAGATAAACAGGAAAGCCATATCACGGTCATACTACAAAAATGCCCCAATTTGACGACACACGTAAAAAATATTGTACTCAACAGATTTACATGTGTTTTAACAAACAAATGTTTTCTACATATATAGGAATAAAAGAGTACAGTAGTATATGTCTTCAAGTTCGTCTATTTAGCACAAATACGAATGAAATAAACGTTGAAAAATAAATAAGTTATGGTATTTAAAAAGGCATTGTAGGATTGAGATGAACGAGAGGAAGGAATCAAATGATGAGAAGTGACAATGGATGTCCTCTTACCTAAATTCTAGGCTGTGGTATTCGACGTGTGGATGCTGACTGCGGGCCAGTGGCTCACATTCCACCGACGTAAATCACGAGGGTAATTTAAGCGTGCTAATGGGAAACACTACAATCTATAGCAGAGTCTGTGACTACTCCTCTGAACACATTACCTGCCACTATCACAATTTCGTCAACACGGCTGCCAACACGTGGTCCATTGCAGTGGACACTGACTAATTTGACTGGAACGTTAGAAGTTGGCTGTTACAGGAAACTAGTAAAGGTGAGACTGGATGGTCCCTGCAGGCTCATGTTTAAAGACAGTCCCAGGAAGGCAACTCGTGTTGGTGTGTTTCACATTATTTTCTTTTGCGATGACACATCAAAGTTCCCACGAAAAATAGGTCTGCTTTGATAGTGGGTTATAAGAGGACTGTATACATCCGTTACAGTATCATCACCTGGTTAGCTACCTTCCAGCAGAGGTCACATTGTGTTCAGAGGACCTTTCTTCATACAAATGGACTAAGGTTCAACATCATATTAGTGAAAATAACTATAACATCGAAATTTAAATCATCGAGATATATTTTCGTACCTAACGAACAATATTACCTAATTTCTGTCTCTCTGTTGCCTCAGGAACAAGCAGAAAAATCGTTATTCAAATGCTTCAATTAATTATGTAAAAAAAGTACAAAATAGTAAACTTTGATTCAGTTACGTATCTGTATTTCAACCACTAAAATTTCCATCTTTTCTAATAGTGCACTACTGCAAATGCAAGTGACAGAGACACTGGCAGCCTTTCAAGCAATTCGAATGATTGCGAAAAATGTTGGTCTGCTCACCAGTTCAGCGGCGTTGTCGGCGACTTCGTGAGATGAACCGTAGGGATAGATGAGGAGCTGCCTGTAGTTGTGGAAACTCAGGTAGACCTGTAGGTCGCTGCCCAGGCTGGTCAGGAACTCTGACATGGCCTTTGTCTCACACTCAGATAACGCCTTCGGTCCAGCGTAGTCCTCACGACATTGGTCGCTGCTGGCTCCCCCCTCTGTGGATATTGAACGATTCTTGAACATTGAGCACTACAGTAGGTCGATAATTAACCAAGTCTTCGCTCTATGGGAATCTCCAGAACTGTGCGCTTTATGCTTAGTGATATTCCTCTTTAATTCCACTTCTTAAAACTTTCCTTAGCAAATCTGGTTATAACAAGAGCTTATTGAAGATGCAGATGAGTGTTAGCAGGGAGCACGGGTAGAAATATTTCTGTACCAGTTTGCCTGTACTAGCATATTTCCCTTTGTGCATTCCCTCATTTAAATTAAAGGATAGATTTCAAATGAGCGCAGCTGATGATGTTAGCTGATTCATTTTACCAGCTATAATGATCATTGCTACAAGTCTTGCTGAGTTAACAGCCAGTTGAATTTGGTATTCACTCTGCCGTTTTCCTATATTGAATTGTTTTTAAAAGGTAGAGTACTGCAAACACGACTGATGTAGTAATTCTGTCACCATATATTAGTTCTACGTGATGATGGCAAATACTGACACCACTGGTAAGTAATCTCGCGCATCCATCCTTTAACGCTTGCTGTGCAGTCTGCTGCTCATGTCAGACTGAGCCTTCCGCTGGCATATGCTACCCGTGGCAGTGTTTGGCCCTGCGCAGTGTTGCCGGCACTCGAGAAGTGCTCTTGCTTGAGCTAGTGCCGCGCGGCACCTGTGCTATACTGGTGTGGCCGTACAAAGGCGCCTGGTGAGCGGATGAGTACTTTAGTCGATACTGGCAATCTACAGTCACTGTCTGTAGTGTAAACCTTGGGGTGCTTGTCCAACATCTAGCATTGATTTCAACGTTACAATAAGTATGTCGAAGATATTTAGCCACTTTTGTGTTCATGTGGGTTGCAGAAAGCAAACACGGCACGTTAAGAAGCGACAGCGATAGTTTTCCGAGCATATAAATTTATCCGTGGAAAGTCAGAAGCATAAACAGTGGAACAAGGATACGCTTACCCAGCACAGCCAGCTACCAGAGTAGCCACCAGGGTGCCATGAAGTACGATTACGCTCTGCCTCTCTCTGGGCGGAATGCGGCCCCACAGTCTTACCTGCAGATCGCCGTAGCTGCAGCCTAATTTTAGTTAGTTGCTGTCTGACATTTAAGGCCCAAAGTTGCGACACTGCCGTGTCCAACTACTGTTTGTAGGCAGCCACCGCTGCGCTCCACTCCTCACAGTGATAGAAAATCCCATTTATGTCTCTATGTTCTACAAAAACCACATTACAAAATCAGAAATGTACGTATCGCTTACATTTCTGTAGTTTCTAACCACGATAGAAATCTGTTTTTAACTTTAATTTGTCCAAGCGAAATAGTTTCCATAACTGTGTAACTTACTAACACCAATTTCTTCCTTGATTACCAACGTACCTCGCTCAGTAATAGATCTTACCAAAGGTTGGTATCACGTTGGATTTCATATGTACAAATTTCGGGAGATGACATTCTTTTGCAATTCTGTCAATATTTAAATTGGGACGAGTATGGAGTTTAAATTATCTATCCTTTATTTAAAAAAATCCCATGAAAATTCTTAAATTCAGTTATATAATAGGTTTGTATAAAGTCTTTAAGCATTTTAGAAAACTCTCTATCACTTTAATGATTGCCAGAGCTCTATTTTCTCTTTTATGTATGACATTTTCGAGACTTATAAACTTTTCCTGCTTGATAACTAGCAAGCATGACGCTCTGTGCTACTGAATCGGCGACATTTGGGAGTCTACAATACCAATCTGACATTGCTCCATTGTTCGCAGCAGCTATCCAACCTGATCACTGTCAAATGTCAGCTGACGTAAATATAACTATAGGTAGTGCTAAATAGCGCATGTGAAATACTGCTGAACACTTCGTGCTGAAGGAATGGAATTAGACTCACAAATTGTCACCCTCTATGTTGGTGAGTAGCTGCAACCTCTTTAAAAATGATTGCAAGAATCACTGTTTCGTTAAAGAAAATTCTGCCTCCACGAACACTAGGTACAGCTGTGTTGGCGTCTTAAATCAGTTTGGTTTCACCAAAGTAAAAAGTTAGTCTTCATTGGATAAAAATATACTTAGAAGTAACCGTAGGTTTAATCGAATCAATCATCAATTAAGTTCAATTTCCGTGTTGTTTTATTTTGTTTTTTAACTGTTTTAGCAATAAATGTTTCAGATCGAGAAGTATTTCAGATTAAGAAGTTAGGAACAGATAGGTCATTTCCTGTCGTACTCTATAAGAGTTTCATAAACAATACAAAACGAAGTTAATATATTTCCAAACGTTATGCTTCGTCACTTACTTTTACTTTGCCTCAAGTACCAGTTATATGCTTTCCTCAATGGATTTCCTACTTCCTTCAACTAGCCTCAGGGTTACCATAAGGAATCAAAACTGAAATTATCAGAAGAAATGTATTCTCCATTACGATTAGCTTGTAAATTCCTACACAATTCCTCTTTAGTCAGCGTTTCATCTGGCATTAAAGACGTCTAAACAAATTGAAGTTGTAGTCTGCATTCAGCCTTATTGTTTGCGAGGGAGACATTACATACCTGCCACAGTGTCACATTCTTCTCACATGGGCATGCGAAGATATCACTAGGCAGTCACATATAAGACATTTACATTTACATTTACATACATACTCCGTAATCCACCATACGGTGCGTGGCGGAGGGTACCTCGTACCACAACTAGCATCTTCTATCCCTGTTCCAAACAGAACGAGGGAAAAATGACTGCCTATATGCCTCTGTACGAGCCCTAATCTCTCTTATCTTACCTTTGTGGTCTTTCCGCTAATTGCATACAACACTTTTGCTTGCACGTCATGCTGAGACTACTGATATACTTATTCTTAAAACTGAAACGTGCGTCGTTCTGCGAGTTCATATGTCCCAATAAATGCAGCCGTTTTCACAAAAAAAAAAGTAAAAACACTAAAAAAATTACTATTGAAATCTTCATCATCACAGATTGATAACAGCCAATTTGCAATAGCCTATCAACGTCGGAAAACAGTTTCTGAAAAGTGCAATCGTCGCACTACCGTTACTAAGATTTTAGTTTGAGTTAGTGCATGACTCTATAGACACTCCGATCTGCTGGGCTACACAGCACAACGGTTTTCTCAAACTTCGTTGCGGTGCCAGCCCTAACTCTTCTTCTGGTTTAAAATGATGTACCTTTTGCTAGGGTCCGAGAAACGGAGCGTAGCCTAAGCAGCGATAGCAACCAGCCTCTCTGTATTTCTTCCCACGCAACCATTTGTGTCGTACAAGTAACGCCACGTACGATTCGCAAGTGTTTAACGGGTTGCCCACGACGCGTTAGTTATGAAGTGTACGTTAGTTATGAAGATTGGCTTAGGTACTGAGAAGGAGAAGTTCTCGTACTGCCAAATGATTCGGCTCGTACACTGTCTAGTTACATTAATGAGACCAGCTGTCAAAAACCTCAATAACCACCTTTTTTGACGCAGACAACTGCGAGACATGCAGGAAGAGAGCCAATGAGATTCTGGAAGGTACAGCGTGGATGTGAAACCATTCTAACTCCAGTGCCGTGGCCAGCTGCTGAGGTTGAAGATCCATGTCTTGAACAGCCAGAGGAACACGGTAAACTCGTCCTGCCGCTCTTTGACCCCCGTATGTATACTGCAAGCTTGTAACACATTGCATTGTCCTGCTGGTAGGTGGAATCGTACGAAAGAAAAACTACTTGCATTTAAGGATGGACCTGGTCCCCAAGGATACATGCATGCTTCTGATAATCCATTGTGCGTTCCAAAATGAAGAGGTCACCCAGGGAATGCCACGAAAATATTCCCCAAACCCTAATTGCTACTGCGTGTTTGCTTTCTAACATTTCACGCTGTACACGCAAACGGCCACCTGTCCAATGGAGCATAAAAATCGTTTAATCGGGAAAGGCTACCTGTCGCCACTCTATGGACGTCCAGCTGCAGTACTGATGTGCAAATTCCAGCCTTCGTCGTCAGTGAACAGCTGTCAGCATGGGTGCCTCAACCAGGCACCTGATGCGGAGGCCTAAATGCAGCGACGTTCGCTGAACAGTCGTTGAGGAGACACTGTCGCCAGCCCATTGGTTGAGTGGGTGGTCATTTGCTCAACAAATGGACGACTATTCGCCCACACACATTTCTGCACTCGTTGTTCACCTCTGTCAGCTATGGTCCGTGGTATGCAACAGTTGCCTCGGTGTCGAGTTTGAAGGGCACCATACGAACTGTTTACAAACTTAGAAATTTCGCAAATGCTTCCATCCTTGGCCCAAAAGTACTGATTGTGCCCTTTTAGACGTCAGACAAACAGCTCCGTTTCCTTAGTACGACAACAACTGCACTGTTTTCCGCTTTGCCCAGACGCGTTCTATATACGCTGCACTGTTACTAACGTCACCTGCCGTCTGTGAGTGGTTATTGCTCGTTGAAGCGACCGTAACCGATGATTACATTAATGTGACTTGACCGTATATTTAGCAGATGCAGCGTCAGCACAGAAAGTAAGAATTTCTGATTTGCTGTTTGCTGCGCGATATAAAGAACGTGTAAAACGACACTAAGAATGCCATATTCAACGAGCCGAGCTTCTCGTTCTGTCCAAAGATAGATTATGTCAGGTACGACCCCTGTGAGAAGCATAGACGCCTGTGCAGTAACACAGTCTGGGCTGCTAGTATGGATATCGTCTTTCAGGAGCAGAAAGAAAATAATTCACACAAATGCATGGTATCGACGAGCAACTGGTTTTCTCATACTTCCAGTGCGGTGTGCACCCTCAGAGTGCCAGAGATACAGACGTCGCTCTGTAGCGCTCACAGGGGGAAGAACTCAGACATGTCCAATGAACTGCGCTCGTTTTTGACAGGTCGGTTGCGCACAGTCTAAAATATGAGACTAGGCACAATACCTCTCCATTTTTGAGAAAACCATCCGTAAAGTCCATTACTCGCAGTGGACTAAATTGGACGAACTCGATGGACAATTGAAAATTGGGCATTTTTCAACACTATATACGGGTACGAAAACGCATATTTTAGAATGTTATATGTATTGAGCAAGCAGTAAAGGAAACAAAAGAAAAATTCGGAGTAGGTATTAAAATCCATGGAGAAGAAATAAAAACTTTGAGGTTCGCCGATGACATTGTAATTCTGTCAGAGACAGCAAAAGACTTGGAAGAGCAGTTGAAAGGAATGAACAGTATCTTAAGAGGAGGGTATAAGATGAACACCAACAAAAGCAAAACGAGGATAATGGAATGTAGTCAAATCAAGTCGGGTGATGCTGAGGGAATTATATTAGGAAATGAGACACTTAAAGTAGTAAAGGAGTTTTGCTATTTGGGGAGCAAAATAACTGATGATGGTCGAAGTAGAGAGGATATAAAATGTAGACTGGCAATGGCAACGAAAGCGTTTCTGAAGAAGAGAAATTTGTTGACATCGAGTATTGGTTTAAGTGTCAGGAAGTCGTTTCTGAAAGTATTTGTATGGAGTGTAGCCATGTATGGAAGTGAAACATGGACGATAAATAGTTTAGACAAGAAGAGAATAGAAGCTTTCGAAATGTGGTGCTACAGAAGAATGCTGAAGATTAAATGGGTAGAACTAATGAGGAGGTATTGAACAGAATTGGGGAGAAGAGGAGTTTGTATCACTGCTTGACTAGTAGAAGGGATCGGTTGGTAGGACATGTTCTGAGGCTTCAAGGGATCACCAATTTAGTACTGGAGGGCAGCGTGGAGGGTAATAATCGTAGAGGGAGACCAAGAGATGAATACACTAAGCAGATTCAGAAGGATGTAGGCTGCAGTAGGTACTGGGAGACGAAGAAGCTTGCACAGGATAGAGTAGCATTGAGAGCTGCATCAAACCAGTCTCAGGACTGAAGACCACAACAACAACAACATATATATTACACTGTAGAAACAGCCGACATAGGGCTGCCAGCTTAGCCGACACTCTAGAACCTAGATCACGTTATACTGAATAGCTTGTAATCATTAGATTTGTGGAGATGTGCTCTGTAGATGTGTGCACTCCTTTTCATTAAATATTTTAACTGTTTGTGGGAAGTCCCCCTTTTATAACCACACTTCACTTTTAGCACCATATTTTTTAAACTGTGTGTTTATACAACCTCATTTCTACATCAGGCGACTGTTGTTGTTGCAGTGGCGGAGCCTTGCCCATAAGGAGAACGAATTATTAATCATGTTATATACTGTCGTTGGCGTTCTTCATTGCATCATCGTTACTAATACATACATAACGACTGTCTTACTGCTGTACTTCAACATCTTCACCATCTGAGAGGTCTAAGATGACTGGCTGAACAGTTTATAAATAGCTGCAAATATATAGGTTTCAGTATAATGAATAATGTTATCCTTGACACTAAATATAATGTTCATTGTTATCTTAGGAGCGAGTATATGCTCGAGCGGTTCAGCGTCTTTTATAAAAGAATTATGCAATTCCATTGATGATCTTGACAGCTTGTGCTTGCTGTGAAGTATGGAGGGTAGCATGCTGATTCATGATCCACTGGAATACACGGCTGTGGGGAAGTGCTTCAATTACAATTAGAAGAAAGCAGTGTATGGTTGTCCTGCGACTGGTACGGAACAAGTTATGCTGGCCTAACGCTGGTGTTGCAATGATGTATACGCTGCAGTTACCTAAGAGAGAGAGAGAGAGAGAGAGAGAGAGAGAGAGAGAGAGAGAGAGAGAGAGAGAGGGAGAGTCTGTGTGTGTTTGTGTGTATGCTGTCGCACGTCGATAAGGTTAAAAAATAAATTTTTTCATAACATATATTTATTTACAACTAGCAATTGCAGTAATAGCCAGTACATTCATATTCGCAGAAAAACTAGTCTGTCGCATCACCCACTATGAAGTACATCCTGTACACAAAGGCTGCAAGCTTTATTATGCAACGGCTTTGTAGTCATTACATCAGTACTGCATCTATCTGTTTGTTGCATAATGCACTCCAGGAAGATGTCTCCAATTTCAGTATCTGCAGAGTAAGAAATCTTCATCTTGTCTCCTTATAAATACTCTTCTTCATCACTATCATTATTACTCGCAGTCGAGCAGCCGACCCGAGCGGAACGCTGCTCTCTGCACCTGGCGTAGCTGCCCGCTGATAGCTCCTCGGAGTGGTCTCTAACAAGCTGCAACTGGCGTAGCTGCCAGTGACGCTCTACTGAGCGGCACGAACCCGCGCAAGCCGCTTAACGCTTTCGGGCGCTAAGTGGCAAGAGCTTCGGCTCAACTTCCTGCAACTTCGGTTGTAAATCTCCCCAGCGGGACTCTCCCGTTCTTTGGTAGGGTAATCTCAGTGTCAGGGGCCCGTTCACGTCGGATAACCCCGCGCACTGTAGGCCGCTCTCTTCAACCCGCGCTCTCTTGCGCCGCGCATTGCACTCCGCGCAGATAGGTCGTAGGGACACCCCTCTTCTGTAGGAACACGATACACAGCGCTTTCGCTAAAAAGCAAATATTGTCGCTTCTTGAAAAAGAGCAAAATTGTCGTGCATCCATCCTTCCCTATCCAAATAAATAAATACTCCCGAAACAGCAAAGATGTCCGATCTTTCCTGTGCTTCCCCACCACTCACCCGCAGCAAAGCTGCAGCACAAGAGGCGGTAATGCCGGCTACTCCCGCCATCATTTCCGTCCCACTGTCCACCTTCCAAGAGCAGGTTGCCTTGAAGGATAAACAGATCGCGGAACAGCTGGAGCTGATCGCAGAGCTGATGGGCAGTGAAAACACACAAACAGAAACACCCACACCACACACACAGGCACCTGCTGAACAACAGAAGGACATGCCCCCTATTCCACCTCCGGCGGCCCAGGCACCGACGGAACCGGATCCAGAGCCGACAGAGGATACAACAAACACAGATGAAGACGGGCCGTGGCAGCAGGTCGGCCCAAGGCGCAAACAGCAGCCAAATACGCAAACAAGTGAGCCCACAAACTCACGAGGCAACGGCCGAGCGCTGCTGCCAACACCATCCACGCCGCGAACAAACAACAATAACAACACAGGGACCAACACAAACAACCCTGCGACTGCAGCAACCACAAATATACAAACAGCTACGCAGAACACAAACAACACCGCGACTGGCTTCTCACCGGTCATCATCCACAACTACGGAGACCTAAGTCTCCTAAACAAGGAATTTAACAATCAGCACAGCCCCACAACATACTACTCCAAGCTCACCGGGGAACACGCCGCACTGTACGTGGCGAACAAAGCAGACTACACGAATCTACTGGACTTTCTCAAAAAAAGGAAGGTAGAACACTTCACGTACAGGACAGTCCTGGAAAAAACTCAGCAGTACGTGATAAAGGGGATAGACTCACGAACCCCGACCGACACAGAACACAATGAACTCTCTGCTCTCGGGTGGGAGTGCATTCGGGTAAACCGAATGTCAGAGTTCGGCACAGCGAGACCGTCTCACAACTACATGGCAGTTGGCCGACACGGCCAAATCCCGCGACCTGCTGAAGTTAAAGTTATTTCTTCACATGGTCGTAAATGTAGAAATTTACAACACGCCGCGCACCCCCCAACAATGCCACAACTGCCAGCGCTATGCGCACGCGGGTATCAGATGCGGTCTCGCACCCCTCTGCCGCATTTGCGCTGGCGGTCACACAACCCAACGCTGCAAACTCCCCCATACAGCACCTCGCAAAGGCGCCAACTGTGGTTTTGCCCATCCGGCAAACTACAGAGGGTGCATTGCTTACAAAGCAGCTCTGAGGCGCAAAATCGCGAAACATGCGAAACCTACCGCCATCACAGTTCCAAAACCGCCCCCGCGCCCAGTAAGAAGTGGAATATCCTTCGCTGGAGTGGTCGCTGGCAGCCCCAGCAGCGCGGGACGGTCAGAGGAGCCCCAGAGCTCAGAACACGCTCAGCAAACACCCCCAGCAACAGACACACAACAGACAAGCACAACGCCTGACACCACACCCGCACCGGGCACACCACACGAAACAAGCAACAACAACACCCTACCCCCTGAGATCGCGAACTGCAGCCCACCACAGGCAACAGAAAACGCACCTACACAGGGACAACCACAGCGCCAGAGGAGGAGGAGAAGGAGAAACAGCCGAAGCACGAGGAACACGACCACACCACAACAACCACACAGGCAACAGAACACCAACACCCACGAACACATCCCGGACACCAACTCAACAACTCACATTACACACCCACTCACCACAGAGAATACACAGGCGACCACAACTGCCACACGAACAACCGACTCGCAGGCCAGCCCTCACCAAACGCCAACACTGGAACAAGCGGCCGCTAACACGACCAATAACTCGCAGGCCGACATGACCAACATTACTACAACATTCCAGAGAATAATGGAAACATTATTCCCCGGACGCACGACCACCGAAATAGTCTCGAAGATTATGGGGTGTGTCTCACAACTCTTCATGCAGTTCATGTCGGGTACGCTCAACTGGACTAGCTTCCAAGCCACTATCACACCGCTTTTCACACTACTACATGGATAATACACCACACCAGCCCCGAAACGCAGACTTAAACACAATCACACAGATCCTGTTTTGGAATGCCAACGGGATCGCAAGCAAAAAGGCCGAGATGGCCGCGTTCACAGAGCGAAAGGGTATCCGAATCGCTCTTGTGAACGAAACACTGCTTACGCCTCGCAAACAACTAAACTTCCCAGGTTATTGCGTCTATCGTACCGACCGAGCGGATGGCAGGAGGGGAGGCGGCACGGCAATCATCATACACAGAGACATAGACCACACGAACATCGAGCTCCCAGCACTTGAAAGACTAGAGGCTACGGCCGTCAGGGTCAAGTTCAACGGAGCCAACACCACACTGGTATCGCTATACAATCCTCCTAATCACATAGTAACACGCGATATCAGCACAGTACTCAACATAGCACCGCGGGTAATAGCCGCTGGAGACCTCAACGCAAAACACCCTGATTGGAACTCACGAATACGAACCTCCAACGGCAAGAAACTGTACGAACACGCGCTAGGCCGAAACTACATTATACTTGGACCGGACGTTCCCACGTTCGTCATAGGCCCGACATAGGCCAGACGTGTTAGACATAGCCCTCATAAAGGGCATTACATGTACACTCAACCTAACGGTTGAAAACGATCTGGACTCAGACCACATGCCTGTAATACTGCACATGGAAGAGACACTGCAGGACATCGAACCACGCAGGATGCTCAACTACAAGCGTGCGAATTGGACACTGTTCAAGGAAACGCTTGATAGTCGCATTCCTGACACACACGAAATTAACAACACACAGCAAATTGATGAGGCTGTGGAGGCTCTCACAACTGCCGTCCAAGACGCAATGACTGACGCCATTCCATTTACAACACCAAGACAACACTCGACGGCCCTGCCCCAGGAAATCCTGGGCCTTATGTCAATGAGGAACCGCCTCAGGAGATACTGGCAGCGTACCAGGCGCCCGTTCTATAAACTGCACGTCAACAGACTCCAGAGCATAATACGAAATAAAATTCAAACATTCAGAAACGAACAATGGGGACAGAAACTCGCTGGGCTGGATACCACACGTCCTGGCGTGTGGCAGCTGGCCAGACACTTCACCAGGGAGAAACATTACATTCCCACGTTACAAGGACCAGACGGCCCAGCCTACTCCGCGACGGAGAAGGCAGAGCTTATGGCCACAACACTTGCAGCGTCTTTCATGCCGAATCTGGTTCCTTCAGACCCAGCATTCACACTTGAAACGGACCAGGAGGTTACACGACTTGTAGCCCAGCCCTCGCGCAACGAAATAAGACGTGCTAGCACAAATGAAGTCACATGGGCTATCAAGCACACCAACGCTAGAAAAGCCCCTGGGCCTGATGGCATTCAAAACCGTGTCCTCCAGGAGTTCACGGATAAAGCCGTAGAATACCTCACACACCTAACGAATGCCATCCTGACACACCAACACTTCCCTGACTTTTGGAAGGCGGCCAAGGTCCTGATGTTCAGGAAGCCAGGGAAAGACCACTCCCTCCCACAAAATTACCGACCTATCAGTCTGCTGTGCTCGCTCAGCAAGATTGTTGAGAAGGTAATACTAAAACGTATCACTAGGCATTGCATCGCCAACGACACCCTAAGACCGGAGCAATTCGGCTTTAGGAATCACCACTCGACAACACAACAACTCCTCCGCGCAGTCGAACATATAACACACGGCTACAACATGAACAAAGCCACAGGGGCCGTGTTCCTAGACATCGAAAAGGCTTTCGATCGTCTCTGGCACAACGGACTCATACGCAAACTAAGCGAAGCTGGTTTCCCGGACGGACTCGTGCGTCTCATACACTCATATCTCACGAACAGATGTTTCAACACTAACGTGCAGGATAAACAATCAACACAACACGGTATCCAAGCTGGAGTACCCCAAGGAAGCATCCTAGGGCCCATCTTGTTTAACCTGTACATTAATGACTTCCCAGCGACACGAAACACGACGTTAGCCGTCTACGCGGATGACACAGCCATCCTCGCGCAAGACTGGAAACCGTCGAACATCAACTCACGAATACAGACAGCACTCAGAACAGCTGAGCCTTGGCTGGAGCGATGGCGTATTAAAGTAAACGTCGACAAGTGCGAAGCAGTTCTGTTCACACGCAGACCGAAACTACTGCGCAAACACCAACACTGTAGACCGATAACACTACATACACGCCCAATACGTTTCCGAGAGAAAGTCAGATACCTTGGTGTCTGGCTGGACCGGAAACTTACATGGGGGGACCACATCGAATACGTTGCCAACCGAGCGCACGCGAGGCTCAAACAGCTCTACCCAATGCTCAACAGGGCAAGCACACTGAATAGGAGGGTGTCGAGGTCCTTTTACTTGACACTGATTAGACCTCTGATGACGTACGCAGCTCCCGTCTGGGGATATGCAGCTCCCACACGACTGCGCCGCCTGCAGATCATACAGAACAAGGTGCTACGAATCATCAGCAATGCTCTACGCTACACACGCACCGTGGATCTTCACCATGAATACCTCCTTGATACCCTCAAGGAAGTATTCAAGAAACACGCCACACGACTATACAGGAACTCGAGACACTCGAACAATCCTTTCATCCTCACTCTGGGAAACTACGATCACAACCACAGGTGTAAACACAAGCGGCCAAAGACACTGCTAGCTAGGGCATAACCACCTATGGTAAACTAACATATGCAAACAGCGACAAACGCCGGTAAGCCCCTGCATATCAGCAACACTGACTGGCAACTACCAGCTGCTATTAGAGCCAACCAACAGGCCAGAGCAGGGACACCGACGAGCTCGCCCACAGACGCACGAACAATCTGCCAACACTCCCTCACACTGTGCCTCCGGTATATGACCTATCGGACACAAGACCGATAACAAACCTAACTGTTGCAGGTTGCAGGACGCTGAACGAGGACTCTGTACCAGCACCCAGCGCCAGCCGCCGAGCAGCCCAAACGCACAACGTCAAGGTATCGACATGCATGATACCCACTACTAACAAAGCCTATCCTTACACAACCTATCGCAGGCAGCAAGACAACCGCTACTGCTCTTGCCGCCCGACCTAACTTTCGCAGAGGTTTTTTTCCCTTGGCTCTTGCTTTGGCACTTTTTTTTCCTCTGCCCTTCAAACCGCTACCCTTCGTCAGATTTCGATCAATCTTTCTCCAGATGAGCGCGTATTAATGGTTAATCCTAACCAGACGTACGCAGACATCGCAGTACCCACATCCTGCGACACCTCACTTTAGTGAATACTAACCCTTATGCAGAGATGGCAGTAGACCTTTTGTGTTGGCCATCATGCCGGTGTGGGCGTGGAGGGGCTCCACCTCTTTTTTTTTTTTTTAAAAAAACTATCATTATTATTTTCCGGCAGATTTCTAACTGTTTCTTCATCACTTCATCCTCCTCTTTGAAGCTTATGGAACATATCAACTGATGGTTCCAAACCGACTTGGTCATCAATCTCGCTCAGTACTAGCATCAGCCCTGCAACAGTGGATGACCACATTCATCCCCAGCTTTTCATTCTGATGGAGTTCTCCACTTAAACCCAAGCTTCTAAAGTTTGGAGCACTTCACGTAAGTTGATTGCTTTCTACAGCTTCAACATGCCTTGGTGGAGTCCTTCGCACATTCGTTCGGCAAGGAGACAAAAAGTCCATGTCGATAGTGGCGTTTAATTGATTCCCAAATCCCCCAGTCTGAATCAGTGCCGTCACTTTGGTTGCAAGACTGAATGGTTGTATATCACCAATGAACATTGTCAGTTATAAGTACAGCTTTCAGCGGCAGTTTTTTTTTTCTTCTTCAACTCCTTTCTCACAGCTAAAACAAATGTGTCGTGGAGCCACAGAGAGGATTTTTTCTGTGTCCATCCATAATTTCTTCCAAGCGCAGTATTGCACTGGTAACATATTTATGTCACTGTGCTGAAAACAACGTGGATGTTGGAGTTTAACAATCACCTTGAGTGGCAGTTTATGATTGCTACTTGTGGTAGAACACGCCATTAATGTTACCACATTGTTTATACCCAAGATCTTCCTTCTCGTTCTTGACAGATAATGTTTTCGAAGGAAGCCTCTTTGAAAAGAGGCGTGTTTCATCAGCAATGTACAAAGTATCAGCATTTAAATCTTCTTTCTCTATTATCTTAAGTTTCTTCTCTGCAAAATTTTCTGCATATTTTTTGTTAGCTGAGCGACTTTCCCTAGCGACTGTCAGCTCCCACACACGACATTGTGCTTTTCAGTTTGACAGCCAAACTTCGCTTGCTGCAAGCGAGTTATTGCCGGCAGGTTGTTTGTTAAATACAACTGCTTTTTCCTTTATTATCGCTCTGATTACTGGAACACCTCTACTGCAGTCTTGTATAAGCCATCTATAAAAAGCTAATTTCTTCATTCTCATTATTTCATATAACTTCCTGTTTTCTGAAGTCGTTCTCCATTTGCTTCCCGTACTGTAGAATAACAATTTTTGTTTTTGATGTCACAAATAGTTGTTCATCATACACTGTACTCAATAACAATGGATTTGTACAAGGAACTTCGGTTCAGTTTATCTAAAACAGTGAGTTTCTGCTTGAGGTCTAGAATACTGTGTTTCCCTTTAGAAGCAATGATATTTACCTGTAAAGAAAGCCACAATTTGAAACATGTATCATTGCTTAAAACTGCAATCAACTAACATTATTACTGGGCTGGATAATTCATTGCTGTGCATATCATCTCTGCTTTAGTGACTAGACGCTACATTTATTAGAGGCCAGACTACTGAGGGCAGGGTTAGTGACAGTTCACTGTAGTAGTTCTGCTAGTGTTGTAACGATAACAAAAAAAGCTCTGGCACACACACATAATACTACTACTAACAATAATTGTAATAATAATAATAATAATAATAGTAATAGTAATAAAAGACACAAATACAGACATTAGACCATTCTTTCATCGACCCCCAAATAACCCACAAGTCGAAACAACAATAACAACTATCAAAACAATCATACACAACAAAATAAAAGAAAATACAACTATGTAAGAGTTATAACTGCTGGTTTATATAGAAGCACTCACTACAATAAATATACACACTAGGCAATGATCAGAACAAACCAACACACAGGAGAAACCCCCAAACCAGGATGGCAACACAGGCTACAGATCAGAATAGAAAAACTGAGAAAAGACATCGGACAGCTAACACAATTTATAAGAAATGAAATATCAGACAGAAAACGAAAAAGGTTAGGTAAAATCTCACAACAAGAAGCGATAGAGCAATTAGATGAAAAGAAGCAGAAATTACAAGCATTGGGCAAACGACTTAGAAGATACAAAAAAAGTGAAAATAGAAGGAAACAAAACCAAACGTTCAACACAAACCAAAAGAAATTTTATCAGACAATAGATAACACACACATTAAAATAGACAATCCACCAAACATAACAGACATGGAACACTTCTGGAGCAACATATGGTCAAACCCGGTACAGCATAACAGGCATGCACGGTGGATACAAGCAGAAACAGACATATACAAGATGATACCACAAATGCCTTATGTGATAATTTTGCAACATGAAGTCACCCATGCAATTAATTCTACGCACAGTTGGAAAGCCCCTGGAAAAGATAAAATAGTACATTTCTGGCTAAAGAAGTTCACCTCAACACATTCACATCTAACTAAATTATTTAACAGTTAAATTGCAGACCCATACACAGTCTCTGATACACAAGGAATAACTTATCTGAAACCTAAAGATCAAGCAGACACAGCAAACCCAGCAAAATATCGCCCCTAACATGACTGCCAACAATAAACAAAATATTAACTTCAGTCATTACACAGAAATTAATGACACATACAACACAGATCAAAATTTTTAATGAAGAACAGAAAGGCTGCTGCAAAGGAGCATGAGGATGTAAAGAGCAACTGATAATACATGCCGAGGTGACATATCAAGCTAAAACTAAACAAAGGTCGCTACACTATGCATACATCGATTACCAAAAAGCTTTTGATAGTGTACCGCACTCATGGTTACTACAGATATTGGAAATATACAAAGTGAATCCTAAATTGATACAGTTCCTAAACATAGTAATGAAAAATTGGAAAACCACACTTAATATCCAAAAAAATTCATATAATATCGCAGCCAATACAGATTATGTGTGGAATATACCAAGGAGTCTCATTAAGTCCTTTCTGGTTCTGCCTTGCTCTGAACCGACTATCCAACATGCTAAGTAATACAAATTATGGATATAATATTACTGGAACATACCAACACAAAATCACACATTTGCTATACATGGATGATCTAAAACTACTGGCAGCAACAAATCAACAACTCAACCAATTACTAAAGATAACGAGCAGAAACTAGCAAAATACACAAAGCAGTCACTCATATAAATACATCGGCTACACCATTGCAATTTCATAACCACTTCTACAACCCTTTAGATCACATTACATCAACAGATACAAAGAAAGTAAATAGGAAAAAGAAAACACTACATGGCAAACACCCGTATCATCTAACACAGCCACACATCGATCAAGACGCATCCAACACATGGCTAAGAAAAGGCAATATATACAGTGAGAGAGAAGGATTCATGATGGCAATACAGGATCAAACAATAAACACCAGATATTACAGCAAGCACATTATTAAAGATCCTAATACCACAACACATAAATGCAGACTTTGCAAACAACAAATAGAAACAGTAGATCACATCACAAGCGGGTGTACAATACTAGCAAATACAGAATACACCAGAAGACATGACAATGTACCAAAAATAAAACATCAACAACTTTCCATACAACATAAACTAATAAAACAACACATTCCCATAAACAAGTATTCACCACAAAATGTACTGGAGAATGATGAATACAAATTATATTGGAACAGGACCATTATAACAGATAAAACAACACCACATAACAAAACTGACATCATACTCACCAATAAAAAGAAGAAATTAACACAAATAATCGAAATATCCTTACCAAATACAACAAATATACAGAAGAAAACAGGAGAAAAAATTGAAAAATACATCCAACTGGCTGAGGAATTCAAGGACAATGTCAAGTTGACATTATACCAATTATACTATCAACTACAGGAGGCTTACCGCACAATATCCACCAGTATATCAACGCAATACAGCTACATCCAAATGTATGTATACAACTACAGAAATCTGTAATTATTGATACATGTTCAATTACCCAAAAGTTCCTAAATGCAATGTAACATATCCTGTACAGTTAAAAGGTCCGTGTCACTTTCCATTTTTAACCATACATAACATCTGAGAAAAGAAAGAAATAATAATAATAATAATAATAATAATAATAATAATAATATTTAGAGGTGAACGAAATACTTACTGATACGTATTTCCAGTACAATTCACAACCACTTCTTGCATGCTGGGAGATGGCTATACATTTTAAAAAGCGTATACAATTCAAGGAAACAGTAATTACTTGAGCATTAGGCTGCCCTCGAACACTCAGGTAGCTGGACGAGCTGCACATTAATCTCTACTATCCTATGTCAGAAGAATAGAGCAATAGGAGTAATCAACCATTAAGAGCACTTTTCATTGTGTCCGCACACTTAAGACCCTGAAGTGTAGGAAAGTCGGCCAGTCTCTGGGGAACTAAAGAATCGGCATCTTCAGGAGTCACAAATCATGGGTATCAAGGCAGGCACCAGCACAGTCATGTGCGATGTTCCTTCAGTATTTGTAGATACACATAGTAGTGAGCGCAGCCAGTCATCACCCAGCAGCAGCAGTGCCCTATCACAAACTCTGGGTGTAGTTCGTTATAGACAAAATGGTTCAAATGGCTCTGAGCACTATGGGACTCAACTGCTGTGGTCATCAGTCCCCTAGAACTCAGACCTACTTAAACCTAACTAACCTAAGGACATCACACACATCCATGCCCGAGGCAGGATTCGAACCTGCGACCATAGCAGTCCGTTATGGACAACATACAATGCAAACCAAAGCTGTGAGGTCAGCAGAAGAGGAATATTTCGACCTAAATTCTTTCCTCAAGTTACCAAATTTCAAGCGTTCAGGGATAATATGCCAACCTCCATCCTAAGGTATGGGTGGAGTAGTTTGGCTATACCATCACAGGATCAAGATCCATTCCCCAACAGCTGGAATTTATTTGCTCCTATATTGATGGAGAAGCAGCAAATCAGACATTATATTCAGTTTAGGGAAAATTTCCATGTAATGTACTGGTTAACAGCGATGAGAATTGGTCACACAAGTGACACTGCCAATAGTTTTTCTGTTTTGATTAGTTCTGTAACTCATGTTGAACAAGTTTTTCTTGCAGCAAATTGTAAAAACGCCTGTTCCATGAGCATCGATCCTACAATAAACATGTTTACCTCATGAGAAGTGGTCACTTACGTGACACGGATAATGGTTTCTAGATTTTGTTTGATTCTGTAAAGAATTTGTAACAATTATTTCTCCACATGTTATACATGTTCACCTCTTGTGAATCGGTCACTCAAGTGTAGCTGGTAATAGTCATATTTTTGTTTAACTTTATAAAGAAGTTTTGCAATTATTAATCCACATGCAACACATGTTCACTGGTTGAGAATGGGTCACACAAATGATATTGATGATGGTTTATGTGTTTTGTTTCATTATGTAAAGAATTTTTAGAATTATTTCCCCATATGGCACACATGATGACTTCATGAGAATAGGTGACAGAAGTGACATGTTAATTTAGTTACCCGTTCCTTGCTTAATTTAAGTAAAGCTCTTTTTATATTAGTTTGTTATACTAATTTTATCTTCAACATTCAAGTAAACTATAAATCAATTAATTTTCTCATGTTGCCGTTATTATTCTCATAGTTTTTACCCTTTCTAATCTAAGTTGTACATTTGCTCCATAAATATACCTACACATCCATGCAGATGGAATAATGGTTGGAATGTATGTATTTGAAAACTGAAGTATTTCTGTTCTAACAGTTCAGCATAAGTGTAAATTGTAATCATTTATAGCATTGAGGATACAGCCACAATACATAGTCTCTGTGTGTTCTTTATTTTTATTTGTTTTTACTTTTTGTTTTCTTTTGCTCGCAATAAATGTCGACAAAAATGGTTTGGTAGAGATTCTACCTTGTTTCTCAGTGAATCCTCTACATTCAAAATTTTAAATCTAACTGGGGTGTGGGGGGATGACGTGATGCGGTGACCTGTTCCTGGCATCCTTCACATATATTTTCCCCTCATTTCAATGCCACTTTTGTATACCAAATGCTAATTATTAATTTTCATTTCGATTCGGATTGAATAACGGAACTTACTATTTCATTACGCCATTGGTTAGGATGGAGCACCTTTTCTTGTTGCGTATTCTTCTGCTTGCAAGCAAATTTACTATGTGGTCTTAGGAATTTCTTTTTGTTGTGTCAGGTTTTGGGACAGTGGGGGATAGTGCATGTAACAGCTGCAAGTAAATTGTGATTATTTGAGCATTATGCTATCCCTGAACACCAGACACCAAGATAGCTGAATGAGCCCCATACTTATCCCTACCATCCTGGTCAGTAGAACTAGAAGTCAATGTCAGAGTGCAACTAGCATGGTGAATAGAGAAACGGGACACAAGTAGTCAAAGCCCTGAGTAATCCACCCACTATGAGCGCTTTCATTCATGTCTGTGCTCATAAGATCCTGCCCACAGAAGCGTAATATTTTGTCATCAGGACGTTTTGAAAATCCAATACGAGATTTTTGCTCTCTGAACTCTCGATGCAGACTGGTGGATACATTTTAATTTGCTGGTGGGATCTGACGATGCGTGGAGGTCCCAGAATGGTGAAAATTTAGGTCCTTTTCCCTGTGATTGTCTGCAAGAATTGTATGGAGGTCTTTTCTGAGGTCTTTAACGTGGCAGAAATTTGTTGGGGTCACAGCCTTGCTCAGAATTTTGGTGGAGTTCCAGCATGGTGTGTCTGACTACAGTGGGTGTTTTGTGTCCATACGATTTAGAACTTCAGGTTTCACTTCATCCTCACTGGTCTCAGAATATTTGCGGCGTTGAAGTTCGGCAAGAACGGCGAGAACAAGATTCTCGTTGCTCAGAAACAGCTCCACTTCGTATACCAGCTACGCCCAGCAGCCAGCGACACCACACCCATGGCAGGACGGCAAAAACAATGTAGACCTGGGAATTTGGCAGATGTGGCAATGAAATAGGTGTCTCGTCAGATCTAGAACAGTTTTGACCTGTGTTTAAAATGTACTTGGCGCCTCATGCACTCACTCGCTTACTCGCAATGGTTCTTTGCTGATATCACGTGTATCTTAGTGCCCAGCACTCACTCATGTCTAAGAATTGCCATTAAGGTAAAATAACTAGAAATTTATTTCCTTGCTGATGAGTTTTCTATTTTCATTTTCCATTTAGTAATTCTATTGTGTACTCGCCTTTTTTTACGCTTTTCCTTTTATTATTGTGTTAAAATTATGTTCATGGTTTGATGATCGCAATCGCATGACCTTTATAGAATCAGGCAGAACATCAGTTGAGATTTTTTCTAGTATCATGCTGGTGGCGACCCTGTTAATCTATTATCTTTTGTACAAAATCATTGTATCTTGTTAATCTCTCGTTGGATTCATGTTCTTCACTTGCACTTCTCATAGACGCCTTGTTTTATTTGAATAAATCCTAAATTTATCGGTTGAGTGTCTTTAATTTCGTAGTAAATGGTTTCCATTTTCTGCCGTACTGCTAGCCTAGGCTCTTCCACCATAAAAACCAGGCAAGGCTCCGCTGCCAACCTCAGGGACTTTATTATGTGTTTCCTTAATAAGCCAGAGCTGAATCTTATTAAGTAGCCTAATCGTTTCTTGGGGGTAAGCTAGCATTTGTCGTTGATTTGAGGTGAGAATGTACAATTAAATTTATATTTGTTTACCCAAGGAGTATTGGTAGATCGGTGTGAACATCAGCCCTTGCATTCCTGTCATCTGGCCTGTTGCATTGCCATTAATTGTTCGAGAGCTGTATGCTGGCGTCAGCGATTCAGGAAAAGCTGGTGCTGGCATCATCAATTCCAGGAATGCTAATGCTGATGTCAGCAATATTTTGTCCAGAACCCCTACTGCCATGACTTATAAAACTCGTAACATTCAAACCTGTCAGTTGCCTTAATTGGAAATCGGGTTATTAAAATCATCCTGATGTCCGAGGGTATTTCATCGTTCGATAAGCCTTGCATATCAGATAGGCCAGTGTTTTGTTGGTGTGTGTTTTCAAGAAACTCAATAAGTGTGAGCGAGTGTCACCTTTCCCTACAGGTGTCATGTTTACACTTAGATACCAAATGAGATGGTAACTTGGTTCGCACACTAGACTCGCATTCGGGTAGACGACGGTTCAAAGCCCCATCTGCCCATCCAGATTTAGATTTTCCGTGATTTCCTTAAATCGCTACAGGCAAATGCCGGGAAGGTTCCTTTGAAAAGGGCATGGCCGATTTTCTACCCCACCGTATTTTGTAATCCAAGCTTGTGTTCCTTCTGTAATAACACCTCTATTAAAGGGCTGTTAAACTCTAATTTTCGTTCCTTTCTCTTTTTAGGCTTACGTCTCTCATTGTTCTTAAACACTGCTTGCAGTGTCATATCCCATCTACAGCTTTCAGTTATCTCTCCTTTGCTTACAAAACTTGTAACTGTTAATAATTCTTGACTGAGGATGTGCTAGATTGATACCTGAACCATCTAGGAATTTT
Source organism: Schistocerca serialis cubense (assembly GCF_023864345.2). Taxonomy (NCBI): domain Eukaryota; kingdom Metazoa; phylum Arthropoda; class Insecta; order Orthoptera; family Acrididae; genus Schistocerca; species Schistocerca serialis. Next base: position 410,451,314 of record NC_064641.1, on the reverse strand, counting down.
GCAGTATTTAAGCTGACTAAGTCGTTCGCTTACCTGACCAGCGATGATCCCAGTTTCGATTACCGTCGGTGCCAAAGCGCGGCACGTGTGACCGACGCGTTTTGCGCCACACGCGATCCTGATAACATATAAAAGACAGCAAGATAAGATATATTACTTCCTATGTAAACTAATATCAAGCCGGCCGGAGTGGCCGAGCGGTTCTAGGCGCTACAGTCTGGAGCCGCGCGACAGCTACGGTCGCAGGTTCGAATCCTGCCTCGGGCATGGATGTATGTGATGTCCTTAGGTTAGTTAGGTTTAAGTAGTTCTAAGTTCTACGGGACTGATGACCTTAGAAGTTAAGTCTCATAATGCTCAGAGCCATTTGAACCATTTTTGAACTAATATCAGCCATTCATTTTCCCTAAAATTCGGTTACAAAAAGTTAGATTGCGGCTTGTCTGCTCAATCCTACAAATATAGGTTTATTTTTGTACTATTAAAACATTGGCTGTACTTAGGAACAGAGTAACTATGCTGCTAGTGTTTGGAAAGTTCTTCAAACTTTTCAAGTAAGCCTTCGGGTGATAACTGGCTCCCATTTTCAAGCGTCTGGAAATTCAGATTTTCAATATTTGCGTGACGGTCTCCCATGAATCAAACAAATTTGGACCATTTGCACCGCCCTTCTTTGTCATATTTGGTAAGGATTCCACGCAAAATAGGAGCAATATGCTAAGAGGGACGCAAATGGTTCAAATGGCTCTGAGCACTATCGGACTTAACATCTGAGGTCATCAGTCCCTTAGACTTAGAACTACTTAAACCTAACTAATCTAAGGACATCACACACATCCATGCCCGAGGCAGGATTCGAACCTGCGACCGTAGCGGTCGCGCGGTCCGAGAATCAAGCGCCTAGATCCGCTCGGCCACAGCGGCCGGCAAGAGGGACTCAAAATGTTGCACAACAGAATAGTATATTGGTGCAGCCAGAAAAATTTGAAAGATCTTTCCTGGCAGCAGCAGAGGTAGACCAGAATGAGTCAATAGCAAGGCAGAATTCCAGCGAGAGAGAATCGTCAACGGTGCAGCAGCAAACACAGTAGCTATTGCGACATCCTAAATGAGATGAGCAAGTAAACAATACTTCAGAATGACATCACGGTGACAAGAGACATCGTAATAATGGTAAATACTTAAAGCATCTCAAGATAGAGCAGGTGGATGCCAAATTAAATGTACAGATCACTGACATGGCAAAAAGAACATTGAAGGGTGAAGTTGCGAAACCTGACGAAATGAGAAGAGCAGGGCGCATGATGTCATTACTGCCTCACTGTAGCCGAGTGCTTCAGACCATCCTGCACAAATACTATTTCTGCTTTGGTGGAGTTCTGTTCAGTTTATAAGCATCCTGCTGAGAGTCGTGGCCTATGTTGGTAGACCCTCTGCTCATCTTAGTGACCTTCAGTCTTCTATCGAGCAGCAAGTCTTATTTGGTGAACTTGGTCGCTGTAAGCTGCAACAGTCGACTACTGACTCCAGACCGATGGGGAGCTGTGATTGTTACCATCCGGCTGGCATTCTGAAAGCCTAACTAGCACGCTGGGAGCAGATTGTCATCCGTCATCGTGTGGGCGTGCCAATGCTGCCGCTTGCCTCCACTGTTGGGGCAGACTTTGATGGTGCCGATCTCTCTCTCCTGATGGGAGGCCACAGCACTTATTTACATGGGTTCAAGTACTCTGGACATAGCTGGTAGACGCCTTCCCTGTGTGCAGCTTATGGCCAGCGTCATGACCATCTTACGCCACAAGCTGTTGGTCACCTTGAGCAGCGCAGACGGCCATGAATGCTATACCCGCGGGGCAGTGGCCTCGTAACGACACTGGTGCTGTGCACTGAGACTGCCACCACCTCTGTGGCTAAGGGCCGTACCGTAACCAGCACATACTGGATGGGCATTTACGTTTTACACTCTCCCCAGCACTGGCTGCCTGAACATCGACACATCAACTCTTGTATATGTGGACAAAAAATGTTTCATATTTTAGTACTGTGTTAATAACAGCTTCAGACGTTAAAGAGGTAATTGTCCTCGGAGTTCGCATACCCACGTCCCTTGGATGCTCAGCCGTCGACTTCCTGACCTCGATCTGACCGCGAACCATCTCCCACTGTAGCGTCATACCACTGGGGCACGACATTTCTAAGCAGTGTCCCAAGTAGGCGGACTGCAATTCATAGCATCCTACCAATGTGCTGAAGTCACCAGCCTTACCTATGACTGAGCCTATGTGGTCATTCCATTTCACTTCCTTACAAATCGTTAAAAACGAGGATTTTGTCTGAGTCGATTGATTGCAGTTAGACCCATTGACATTTCGGTACTAGGGTTCTAATTTTCACAGTTCTGAAAATTAGAACAAGTTGTCAATGTTTGTAGCAATTAGAAATCTTATTAAAAAATTGGTGACAGACTTCAGCACATTGGTAGGATGCTATGAATTGCAGCTTTTTACTGTTGGTACTTCATCGTAGATAACTACATCGTCTACACAAAGTGTAGGGTTACTATACAACGAGTATCACAAGTGTCCCTCACTCCCAATCGATCGTCCCTACGCAAGCCAGGAATTACTTCTGCTTGTGTTGATGATTCTCTATTAAAGATAATATGCTGCGTACTCGCTATCATGAAATACTCATTCCACTCACAAATTCTGTTTGAGACTCCGTATGATGATACTTCTAGTAATAAAAGTCGGTGACGTACCGAGTTAAATGATTTTCGGGTGTCGAGAAATGTTGCATTCCCCTTGTGGCATTTACCTAGTGCTTTCAGAATAACGTGTGAGAAAAGTGCTAGTTGAGTTTCCCATGATCGAATTCGGAATTTATGCTGATTGGCGTGAAGGAAATTTTGTTCTCAAATTAAAGAGTAAAATGTTGTCTTCACCGAAAAGTGGAAATGTTGAAAGAAAATCGACAACGAACTTTGGAATTCGGTGCAGTAGGATGCAAATTTTGAACTCGTAGTTATTCTTTACACGAAGACTACATCCAATACAAAAGCTGGCAAAAAGTGTGGTTTGGACGAATACGACATGTGATGGTGGATCGCTTAGGAGAATAAGCTAATAACTCTTCAACTCTTCTTTTCTCAAGGATATCCAAAAGAGAGTAACCTTGGAAATACCCTGAACTTTGAGCTAGAGTTCTTTCCATCGTACAAGACAAAATGAGAGATGGGACACTTACCTCGCAAAAAATAATCCAGTTAAGGGGCTTAGAGATTGCGAAAACCATAAATGAGCCGCAGATGGAATTCCATGGGAAGGTCGTTTAGTTTCAGACCCTGCGAAACAGTCGCGAATAAAAACAGTGCTCCAGGAAGTATAGAATTTTTTTTTTAAATTCCAGTGTGTATGATCTCAGCAATTTTTGGCAACTGGCAGACGATAATTATTGTGATCATAGAATGGAATTAAATTCTGTAACTTTTAGTGGTCTGGATAATACGTAGAAATGGCCTCTGTATCCTACGAAGTTCTACAGTAACACAGAAACTGCCAGCAAGCTTTACCGAGAAACGTGTCAACTTACTGAGATTCGTAATGCAAATGCGACAGCGGCTCTCTTAGCCTCTACGCCAGGTCGGCAACGCCGACGAGAAGCTCGTCTTTCGGGACTTACCGAGCAACACGAGAGTAGGCTATAAAGGTGAGGGATATATCTCATTAGAAAAACAGACTAAAGTTCCACTGTTAAGCAGATACTGAACAGAGGGGAAAGCTGTCGATTCTCAAGTGCAAAACATTTCCCAAGGAAAATTCCCCTGAGTAGTTAGTGATTCGTTGCCACGAAAGAAGCCGGATGACAACAGAATTAATTATGGACTACCTAGAAACTGCTTCGACTCGTAGACCTGATGCGCTTCTCAATAAGAGAACTATGCTACTGTTGAATGCTTTTAAACTCTCACGCTGATGTAGAGAATAAAGGTGCTGCACTGAGGACAGACGCAGTCGCTACACCCTGAGGAATGACTTCAAAACAGTAGGTGCCTCATATCGTAGCAAACAAGCCATTTAAATACCATCTCGGAAAATATTATTCCAACTGGGTTCTTGAAATGTATCATGCGCTCAGTCCACCTGGCAGGATTGAAATGCCATCAGTCAGCCTTATGTGTGAATAGATTCGCTCTTCATTGCACACAAAATCATCAGATTCTGTCAGCAATGGCTTCAAGAAGTGCTGCATGTTCAGTGCATAGGATGGTAGTGAAGAAAACGTATTTTGGGATGAGACTGACGAAAATGCACGTAATAAGATAAAAAAGTGATTAAGACCGACTATATTACGAACAGTTTTTGTGAATCGGTAATGTGAGATATTTTTTCTAGCCTGAATTTGACTCATTTTCCACCTTCAGAATGAAGGGTATGGCTTATATTCGTATTCAGCTTGTACTCAGGCCCATGCGACACATACAGCAACAAATTGAGGACTCTCTAGGTAGTGCTCTGACGTCACCACCAGACCACCTTGTTTTGCTTCATTGGTTCACAGGTGCCGCGTAGGATGATGTTGTGGAAGCAGCACAATATTTCAACTAGACAACTGCTCGTCATTTCCAGGTGCTGACTGACGTGTTGCTACAATGGCTCACCAATATATACGCTGACTCGCTAGAAAAGCGCAGGCGAAAAGGGTGGAGGCTATAACGTCATCGTAGACGAATCATAGAGCACGGTGACATCCAGTGCCCCTTGCCGGAGAAACGAGCCACGGTCTCCGCATTCGCTATGCGGGAAAAGCGCGGCCGTAAATAGCGGGCCAGCGAGTGCACGGGTGTCAAATAATATGTGTCTTCGTCCCCCCACCGCGAATGGAAACTGTGCTGGGTTCTATTTAAGACAACCTAGGTCCAAGGAGACCAAGGATACATAAAATCCCGTGCCAGTGTGGGAAATCATACATTGGCCAGGCGTGTCGCACCGTTAAGGATAGATGTGCTGAACACAGCCGTCACACTAGACTGGGTCAGCCAGAAAGTCTGCTGTGGGTGAGCACTGTCTTGACACGAGACTCAGCATGAACTACGGAGAGACGAAGATCCTTTCGTCCGCTTCCACGTACTGGGACTCCTCATTAAAGAAGCTGTTGAAATTCGTATAATTTGCGACCTAATCAACAGAGACACGGGATTTCAACTCAGCAAGGCATGAGAACCAGCATTGGCGGTACTAAGGCATCGTCGGCCGCAGACGAACAAATCCGAGTGAACATGGATTGTCCGCACACTTAAACTGGGCGCCAGCATTCTGGCCCTGCGCTCGCTGGGCCGCTATTTGCGGCCGCGCTTTTCCCGCATCGCAAATGCGGAGACTGTGGCCAGTTTCTCCAGCAGGGGGCACGGGATATCGCCGTGCTCTACGATTTATCTACGATGGCGTTATAGGCTCAACCCTTGCGACTGAGCTTTTCTAGCGAGTCAGCGTATATATCGGTGAGCCATTGCAACAACAAGTGCTGTTCACTGCCTTTTCGATGTGTCAAGTGTGCTGGTTCTCATCCGTCAGAGGACTGTAAACTCCCAGCCTCAGGGAAACCCATGTGTGCCCACTGTTTGGGAACCTCTCACCACCCCCACCATCTGGCTTCCGAGAAGGGTTGTCCTGTACATCAGAAGGCTATGAACTCTTCCCGACCTCCATGAAGGAAACCAAGGAGGAATCGGCAACCCCCGCCATCACGGGTCCACACCCATTTTCCCGTCTTATGGGGTAAGTCCGGCGACCAATCCACCACTGATGCTCAGGCGCCTGACATGTCTGCGACACAGGAGCCCCTCCAGATCCATCCCCTACGACACCATTCGCTGCTGCAGCTCAGTCTCATCCGTCGTCTGTGACGCATACCAACGCCCACCAAGCTGTAGTCTCCTCCCCCCAGCTGCTGAAGTGCCACAATCCTCCACTGCGGTACCTTCTCCACTAGCCATCACGCCCACCACTGCCCGCCACAGGGTCAAGCAGCCCCGTCTCTCCCCCCCCCCCCCCAGGATGTTTCCCCAGTGGTGGTGGAGACAGATGCTTCTTTTCGAGATGACATGCGAGAGACCCTCTAGGCCATCTCTCTGTTCACGCGGCCCCACATCAGGGCTGTCTTTCACGAAACAGCTCAAAAGATCCGTTGGTCAGAGGACAGGCTCATTAAGGTCATCGCCCTTGGTGAAGGGTTCAGACACATTTTGTTAGGATGGTGAATCGCCCACCACACTACCATCAGATCCCTCTGGATCTAGTTGTATTTTTAATGCTAATGGCCTTAAAAGTATGAAGACTGAACTGAACGCTTTCCTCTGTGACAGGGCTTAACAACTGGCCGGTTTTGAGCGCGAGTATTCGCGTCTGCTCGGGCATGTGCTCGCGAGCAGCTGCAAGGTCGCAGAGTCGGGAGGGAGGGGAGGAAGGGGAGGGAGGGGAGTTAGGGGAGGGAGGGGAGGGAGGGGAGGGAGGGGAGGGAGGGGAGGGAGGGGAGGGAGGGGAGGGAGGGGAGGGTCGGGAGGGAGGGGAGGGTGGGGAGGGAGTTGAAATGCGGGCGCACGTTTGAATAGAGCCGCAGTGTGCCTATTGAATTCGCGCCGACTGTGTAACGTTTAAAGTACTACGATCAGCTCTAAGAGTCACTTTGCTGGTTAAGAATCATGTCAAGTCGCCGTTGTGTAACCCCAACCATGCTTTCGCAGTTCTACCCCAACTGGGAGGAATTGTATCTGTTTACAGAAAAAGATGGTGTTGCAAAATGTTGAGTATGTCACAAAACGCTGAATTGTTTTAGAAAATTTAATTTGCAGCGACATTATATGTCGTACCACGCGAAAGACTGCGGAAGTGGAAAATGTGATGGACCAGATCGTGCACAGGAAGTTATTAAACTTAAAAGGAAGCTATCCGAAGAAGACCTGGATGACGAAGAAAAATCAACTAAGGCAGCTCTCAGAGTGAGTTACAAAATTGCTGTGCTTTTAGCAAAATCCCTGCACCCCTTCACTGATGGCGATTTAATAAAAGAACGTTTGGTAGTTGCAGCGGAACATTTGTGTACATCTGAAGTTGAACAGTTTCGGATTGTGCCATTATCTAACATGACCATTATGCGTCGCACACAGGACATGGCAGACGACGTCCAGAGCCAGCTTGCAAATATCTGTAAAGATTTTATGGCGTATTCTCTAGCTCTGGACGAAAGTGTTGATGTCACTGGAACAGCGCAGCTTGCCATGTTTATTAGAAGTGTTAATAAAGATCTTCAGGTGAGGGAGGAGCTCCTCGATTTAGTAGCCATGAAGAACACTACAACCGGAGGTGATATTTTAAGTAGTGTTGAAGAAAGTGTTGAAAATATAGGATTGTCGTAGAATTCTTTAGTTTCAGTGTCTACAGACGGTGCACCAGCGATGACAGGGAAAAAATGAGGTTTAGTTGCGCTGTTGAAGGAGAAAATGCAAAAACTGACCGTGCCAAATGAAATAAGGGGCGTTCACTGTGTGATCCACCAGGAAAACTTATGTGCAAAGAGTATCACTCTAAAAAATGTGATGAGTGGTGTTGTTCGTACAACCAATTATATAAGGAAGCATGGGCTACAACACAGGCAATTTAAAAGCTTTCTTGAGGATGTAGAAAGCCAGTATGGTAGCCTGCCTTATTGCAGCGAGGTCTGCTGGCTTAATCGTGGCGAATTATTAAATCGATTTTTTTGCCTATTAGATGAGATAAATATGTTCATGGAAATAAATAACATGTGTGTTCCTGAATTGAAAGAGCCTTAAGGAAACGTGATCTCGCGTTCTTAGCAGATTTAACTAGCCATCTGAATGCTTTGAACGTTTCACTACAAGGTAAAGATCTGCTAATTACTCATTTCATAGATCGAATACGAGCTTTTAAAATGAAATTAATACTTTGGGTGAGTCAGCTGGAAGCAGAAAATCTAGCTCATTTTCCTAACTTATCATCCATGCAAGATGTTCACAAAGATTGTGAACGTTATTCACATAGTTTAGTTGCCCTTAAGGGAGAATTTGATCAACGCTTTCAAGATCTGACAGCACTAGACAGTGATTTTGATCTGTTCTCCTCTCCATATTCAGCGAATATTGAAGAGATTCGTCCTGAGCTGCAACTAGAAATTATTGACCTGCAGTGTGACAGACAATACAGAGACAAATTTCAGAACAAGAAAAACATTTTGGAATTCTACAGACACTTCCCTCAGGATGGATTTCCTTGTTTACACAAACTGGCGGCTAAAATACACTCCTGGAAATTGAAATAAGAACACCGTGAATTCATTGTCCCAGGAAGGGGAAACTTTATTGACACATTCCTGGGGTCAGATACATCACATGATCACACTGACAGAACCACAGGCACATAGACACAGGCAACAGAGCATGCACAATGTCGGCACTAGTACAGTGTATATCCACCTTTCGCAGCAATGCAGGCTGCTATTCTCCCATGGAGACGATCGTAGAGATGCTGGATGTAGTCCTGTGGAACGGCTTGCCATGCCATTTCCACCTGCCCTCAGTTGGACCAGCGTTCGTGCTGGACGTGCAGACCGCGTGAGACGACGCTTCATCCAGTCCCAAACATGCTCAATGGGGGACAGATCCGGAGATCTTGCTGGCCAGGGTAGTTGACGTACACCTTCTAGAGCACGTTGGGTGGCACGGGATACATGCGGACGTGCATTGTCCTGTTGGAACAGCAAGTTCCCTTGCCGGTCTAGGAATGGTAGAACGATGGGTTCGATGACGGTTTGGATGTACCGTGCACTATTCAGTGTCCCCTCGACGATCACCAGTGGTGTACGGCCAGTGTAGGAGATCGCTCCCCACACCATGATGCCGGGTGTTGGCCCTGTGTGCCTCGGTCGTATGCAGTCCTGATTGTGGCGCTCACCTGCACGGCGCCAAACACGCATACGACCATCATTGGCACCAAGGCAGAAGCGACTCTCATCGCTGAAGACGACACGTCTCCATTCGTCCCTCCACTCACGCCTGTCGCGACACCACTGGAGGCGGGCTGCACGATGTTGGGGCGTGAGCGGAAGACGGCCTAACGGTGTGCGGGACCGTAGCCCAGCTTCATGGAGACGGTTGCGAATGGTCCTCGCCGATACCCCAGGAGCAACAGTGTCCCTAATTTGCTGGGAAGTGGCGGTGCAGTCCCCTACGGCACTGCGTAGGATCCTACGGTCTTGGCGTGCATCCGTGCGTCGCTGCGGTCCGGTCCCAGGTCGACGGGCACGTGCACCTTCCGCCGACCACTGGCGACAACATCGATGTACTGTAGAGACCTCACGCCCCACGTGTTGAGCAATTCGGCGGTACGTCCACCCGGCCTCCCGCATGCCCACTATACGCCCTCGCTCAAAGTCCGTCAACTGCACATACGGTTCACGTCCACGCTGTCGCGGCATGCTACCAGTGTTAAAGACTGCGATGGAGCTCCGTATGCCACGGCAAACTGGCAGACACTGACGGCGGCGGTGCACAAATGCTGCGCAGCTAGCGCCATTCGACGGCCAACACCGCGGTTCCTGGTGTGTCCGCTGTGCCGTGCGTGTGATCATTGCTTGTACAGCCCTCTCGCAGTGTCCGGAGCAAGTATGGTGGGTCTGACACACCGGTGTCAATGTGTTCTTTTTTCCATTTCCAGGAGTGTAATATCAATGTTCGGTTGCACGTATGTTTGTGAACAACTGTTCTCTGCAATGAAATGTAACAAGACGCGCCTGAGAGACGCATTGTCTGATCGAAATTTAAACTGCATGCTGCGCCTACACTGCACAAGAACAACTATTCCGAACATAGACGCAATTGTAAAGGGCCAAAAGTACAAGATAACCGAGAAACCCACACTTCAGTGACACCTTTTATTGTGTAACAGTTCACAAATTGATACGAATGTAGAGGCATACACTAAGCTAATAAAATTATGTGGCACATGTACATTCTCCTTTATTTGTTTCATTTGTCGCAGTAATAATTCGTGAGTGATATCCCTGCAGGTGGCCGCGGATTTACATTGACTGGCGGCAGATCTTTTGTGCCCCACGTGACTCTCCGCACTCTCCACTCTGGTCCGGTAGTGGGGGTAGCGTGCTCGCACTGCTCCGTGCTCGCGCCTTGCTGCTCACAGCTTGCTCTGCGAGCACATATGTTGTGAAGCCCTGCTCTATGACCACCATGTGGACATTTTACTTGTCTCAGAAACCCACCTGAAACCCACTGACCGTTTTCGTCTCCCCAAGGTGGGGGCAAAGCAGTTTTTCTGCCTAAGTTACTCATACATAATCAAGAGGTTCTCCAACCACTCGAACATATAGGGGCTACGCCAATCACTGTATTTATCGGCCTTGGTGCTACAGATTTTGCTGCAGCGTATTCGAGCTCTAACCTACCACTTCTTGAATCTGATCTCCATAATTTGACATCATTTGACAAACTCATTGTTGGGGTAGATGTCAACGCCAAGCATTCGTCTTGGCACTTCGCGTTGCTAATCCCAAGGACAGACTCCTCCTTGACCTAGAAGATCCTATGGCGCTGTCGGTCTATGGCCCCACTCCCACCCATATACCAGTCCACTCTGACCACAACCACATGCTCCTACAACTTACCGACGTCTCACTGTCTTTAGACGTCTATTCTCCCTTGACCATCATGGATAGGGTCAAATTTTCCAGGATTCTTAATAACACCACTCAGCAACATTTCGACCTAACAATGCCTGCCAATCTGGTTAGTGCTGTTGATTACCTCAGCACAAAAATCCAAGGCCTGTACTTTCATTGTCCCAAGGGCTTTTACCCCACTTAATGATTTGCCTAGCTCTTGCATGAACTCAAAATTCAGAAAAACCGCTACCGTAGGCAGTGGAAGTAGTTTCGTGATCCTCTAGATAAGCATTGCATGAAGCATCCCAGCATGAATTCTGCCGCTGGCTCGCCAATTGGAAAACAGAACAATGCGAGGACAAGATGTCCGCCTTCCTCCCCCAATATAAATAAATCCGAATGGGCTTTTGTCTGAGCCATGTGATGCTCTGCAGTGAAGACCAACCATCCCATCCACACAGTGGCTGACATAACTTATGATGCCCTCTATGATGTAGAAACTCTGGCCGATGCATTTGAGGCCCAAAACCAGTTTCTCATCCAGGGCCTCATGCCTGATTAACTCCAAAATGAACATGATAGTCTGGCTGCCGTTTCCACTTTCAGACAAAGACCACCTCTGACTGCCCCTCATCTTACGTCCACAGCGGAAATCCAACGGATCTTCTGGTGGAAGAGTGGGCAGTCGTCTCCAGGTTTTGATGGTATCTTAAACGACCACCTCTGTCAACTCCCGCGCAAGATTTCTTTTGCGTATCACTTCTTGCTCAACGTACTCGATTCAGTCTTGTGATCAAGCGTAGCGTTCATTGGGCCGTTTAACTGGCTACAGACCCTTTGCTGCCCGGTGTGGTCGAGCGGTTCTCGGCGCTTCAGTCTGGAACCGCGTGACCGCTACGGTCGCAGGTTCGAATCCCGCCTCGGGCATGGACGTGTGTGATGTCCTTGAGTTAGTTAGGTTTAAGTAGTTCTAAGTTCTAGGGGACTGATGACCTCAGATGTTAAGTCCCATAGTGCTCAGAGCCATTTGAAGCATTTTGAACAGACCCTTTCATCTGATCCCAACTAATGCTTCCGTTTTCTGATATATAATTTTGTTGACACTGCTATTCCCCAAGCGTCTGTATGTCTCGTCCCTTTGTCCTTATGTGGTCCTTGTTAGTCTGAGTCATGCCTCATTAATTCTGTTTCATTTCTTATTCCTATATGTTGATGGTGGATAAAAATGATGTATTCTAAAAGCCAATAATAAATAAGAGTTATAAAATGGAGAGAGTATACGGTTTGACATCAAATATCTATAGCAAGAAATGAATATCTAGGAAAACAAAACTAAAGCAAAAATGGGGAGAAGACGAAGAAGTACTGGAAAAATTGGGAACTGCAAAGAAATAAGAGGAACTAAAGTTGTTACGAGGCCCTAGTTGGTCGATACGAAGGTAAAAAAATGCTCCTTTATTTTTAAAGGCCTAGCTTTATTGATTCTGCCTCCTCACTCATTCCTTTATTGGTTGGAGAATTTCCTCCATTAATTGTATCCCATTATCCATTCTTTTATTTCCTAAGTCCATCCCTAACTGATTCTGTCTACTGATTCATGCTGTATTGCATAAGAATTTCCTTTCATTATTTTTATTTCGTTACTTCATTTCCGGACTTGTCTCGTTCTCGTATATATACGAGTATACTAGCACACGAATCTTCTTAACTGAAAACGTTTTTTGTGTACTGTATTTATATCTTAGCATGCCTCAAACAACCATATCTAACTCTTACGTTGTTATTAGTCTTTTATTCGAAATTTTAATTAAAACTTGAGGCTTAAGGTAATTTTAAAGCGATATCGTAGTGAAGAAAACAGTTCTTGTGGCCAAAATGGCTTTGATTAAGTTACTGATTTTCATTACCCTAGAAGGCAGAGCTAGATCCCAGATGGAAGTATACAGCTGGAGAGGGACATACTGCAACCTTTCTCTGCTAGGACGCCCCTGTGAAGGACGATGCCACCAGAGACCGAAAACATGTATCTCTTAAATACACTATTATCGCTATGCAAAAAGACATATTTTTCAAGTGCAGTAGAATACTTAGAACACTACAGTAAAAGTTCAGATAACTAATGTTTAAAAAAGTGAACATACACTAAGTGAGCAAAAGTATCCGGATACCCTCAACAACATACGTTTTTCATATTAGGTGCATTGTGCTGCCACCTACTGCCAGGTACTCCTTATCAGTGACCTCAGTAGTTACTATCTATTGTGAAAGAGCAGAATGGGGCGCTCCGCGGAGCTCACAGACTTCGAACGTGGTCAGGTGATTGGGTGTCACTTGTGTCATACGTTTGAACGCGAGATTTTCACACTCCTGAACACCCCTAAGTCCACTGTTTCCGATGTGATACTGAAGTGGAAACGTGAAGAGACACCTGCAGCACAAAAGCGTATAGGCCGACCTCGTCTGTTCACTGACAGAGACCTCTGACAGTTGAAGAGGGTCGTAATTTGTAATAGGCAGACATCTATCCAGACCACCACACAGGAATTCCAAACTGCATCAGGATCCACTGCAAGTTCTATGAGAATTAGGCGGGAAGTGAGAAAACGTGGATCTCATGGTCGAGCGGCTGCTCATAAGCCACACATCACGCCGGTAAATGCTAAATGACGCCTTGCTTGGTGTAAGGAGCGTCAGCCGTGAAAAAACGTTGTGTAGAGTGAGAAATCACGGTACACAATATAGCGATCCGATGGGGGGTGTGGGTACGGCGAATGCCCGGTGAACGTCATCTGCCGGCGTGTGTAATACCAACAGTAACATTCGGAGGCGGTGGTGTTATGGTGTTATCGTGTTTTTCGTGGAGAGAGTTTGCACCCCTTGTTGTTTTGCGTGGCACTATCATAGCACAGGCTTACATTAATGTTTTAAGCACCTTCTTACTTCCCACTGTTGAAGAGTAATTGGTGGATGGCGATTGCATCTTTCTAGAAGATCGAGCACCTGTTCATAACGCACGGCCTGTGGCGGAGTGGTTACACGACAATAACATCCCTGTGATGGAGTGGCCTGCACAGAGTCCTGACCTGAATCCTATAGAACACCTTTGGGATGCTTTGGAACGCCGACTTCGTGCCAGGCCTCACCGATCGAAATCGATACCTCTCCTCAGTGCAGCACTCCGGGAAGAATGGGCAGCCATTCCCCAAGAAACATTCCAGTACTTGATCCAACGTATGCCTGCGAGTGTGGAAGCTGAAATCAACACTAAGGGCGGGACAACACCATATTTAATTCCAGCATTACCGATGGAGGGCGCCACGAGCTTCTAAGTCATTATCAGCCAGGTGTCCGGATACTTTTGATCACAGAATGAATTCCTACAGCAGGTATTATTCATCAAAACCGGAAGAAAAGTTCTCGTAATTATATTTCCGCAAATCAACAGCTTTGAGATATGGCCCATTTTGCTTGTGACAAGTAAAGCGGAGTATTTGATGGTATGGGCCGTCTCACTGTTGCAGTTCATTGCACACACAGTAAGCACTTGTGGCCAGACGCAAATCCTCGAGCAATTATGATCGTGAGACGCCAGGATCTATCAGTATCAATGTGGGGGGGAAGGAATTCCCGTTAACCAAACTGATTAACACCTGCAATTTTCTTAAATTAAGTCATGGGGACTGTGGCTGTTGTACGAAATAAATTGTTGATAGCGTACACTCCAAATTGGTTTTATGTTACTTTATTGAAAAAGTACTGTTACCAGATTCGAATTTATACATTTCGTTACCAGACTGCTTTAATACTATTGTCATTTTCATCTCACGTTGTTGAAGAGAACCATTCAGTGAGAAACACTGAGAACGACATGAAAATATTACACTTAGCTGAAAAATGAGCCACTATAAATTTATTAGGATAAACCGAAATACGTCCTCACAAAAACAGCTCCGCTGATAAAATCCTTAATTAGCAGACTGAGTTGGCTATTTTTTCCTAAAAAAACTTCCAGAAAATGCTTTCCACACTCCAGTATAAATAATATTTCTACACCAGTCTGCAGATCAAGTAACAGATCTTACAATACTGTACGTAATTATAATAGTTGATAATTTTTATGGCACTAAATATTAATAAATTTTAATTTACTGTCTTCATCAGTGTTCAAACAGCACGTAAGGATTACTCATACTTTCTTTTCCAGATTTATTTCTCTATCATTTTGTGAAATAAGTTTGAACGATTTAGTTCAGAAAATTCCGTATATCTATCTGTGTATAACGTCCTGCAGTCAACTGAATACGAGACAGATGGAAGAAGTAAGTACACTGTTTATTACTTCAAAAGTAATTCCCATAACTGTTAATACATTTATTCCGCTGGCAGACAAGCCGGTCAGTGCCTTCATGGAGAAATGTTCGCAGTTGCCTGCGGAACTTGACTGTGTCCAGGATTGCAGCTCTTTATCCGAAGCAAATCGATGGCTGCGAATGCGTTTCTTCAGGGCTCCAAAAATATAGAATTAGCACGGGGAGAGATCGGGACTGTACGGAGGATGTGAGAGGGCTTCCCATCGAAACAACAGGGACACCAGCTCCGGGAAAACCATGATGACCTTTCTCTTTAACTCCAAGGACCCGTCGTAATTAATGCATAGCAGCATGTGGCCACTTTGCAAGAACGGAAGCGCGCCATCAAATCCAGACAGATTAGAATGCTGACAGACGGCTTCATTCTGTTGCAGGATAATGCCCGCCCACATGTTTCCCAGGTCGTTTCGACTACGCTGCAGAAGTTTCGCTTGGGAGCACTCGCGCATCCTCTGTACAGCTCCACCATCTCTCCACGCGAATTCCGTCTTTTTGGAGCCCTGAAGAAAGACATTCGTGGCCGTCGATTTGCTTCGGGCAAAGAAATGAACACTTGGGTACAAGCATGGTGCTGTAGGCAAATCAAAACTTTTTCCATAAAGGTATTGACCAGCTTGTGCCACAGGGGGGTAAATGTGCGTTTTTTTTTCGGAATAATAAACACATTACTTACTTTTTTCCCATGTGTCTCGGTTTCATTTTATTGCCACCAACACTTAGAAAGGTCACTGGACCTCGAAATAGTTTTTTAGGGAAGATGTATTTTGTTATACGAAAATCAATGCATTTTACAAGCCTAAATGAACTTCTGCAACATTTCTCCCACCTTGTGTAGGAGGGTTATTCAGAAACTAAGGAACGTTCGGTTGCGAAATGGAAAATACAGTGAAAATCTGATGAAGCTTTGAACAGATGCGTTGGCCACTGTGTCTATGGTACGCCCGTCGATCACATCATATCGCTCTTTTCAGTTCTGTGAGCTCACAGTGAGAACGTAGAGATGGGTAGAAATTAGCGTCTCCCGCCAAGTATGAGAGCCTGGTGAAAGATTTCGACTGAAGCTATGCACTACACATAACATAACTGTCATGCGGTTCTTTCTACACGACAATTCTCGGCCGCACTCTGCAGGGGCAATGAAGATTTTCCTGCAGCATTTCCGACGAGAAGTGTTTGATCACGGCCCGTAATTGGCTACCCCTGAGGTTCATCTCTGCTCAAATGAACGGCTGGCTTTGAAGAAAACGTTTTAACACAGACAATGAGCTGCAGTGCAGAGTAAAAAATTGTTGCAAAGCACTGGCGTCTGTTTTTTATAACGAGGAAATTGAAAAGTTGATACAACGTTACGACAGATGTCTAAGTCTGAATGGCGACTGTGTAGAGAAGTAGCTGAAAGGTGTAGCTAACCGTTATAAATAAAACAGCTTTGATTTTCATTGTGGTTTCCATTTCGCGACCTATCGTTCTTTTCTTTTCGAATAGTCCTCGTATTTCGGCTAGTTTCAAGTACTGGGAGACGCGACAGCCGCCTCGACCTTCCACCACTGCCTAGTAAGTACTGAAGAGTAAGCTGAGCGCAGCACCGATATGCAGTGCAGTTGATATTTCATTTTTCCAGAAACTGACTGTCTTGCAGTTAGCCGGCCGGTGTGGTCGTGCGGTTAAAGGCGCTTCAGTCTGGAACCGCGTGACCGCTACGGTCGCAGGTTCGAATCCTGCCTCGGGCATGGATGTGTGTGATGTCCTTAGGTTAGTTAGGTTTAAGTAGTTCTAAGTTCTAGGGGACTGATGACCACAGATGTTAAGTCCCATAGTGCTCAGAGCCATTTGAACCATTTTTTTTCTTGCAGTTACCCAAGGATTTCCAGAAGATAGGAGGCGAACGAGTATGTCGTCATTAGCTCTTTTTCCTATATTCGTATTATCTTAATGCAGTGTATTGTTCAGTAAAGTGGGTCATCCATGGTTGTTATTCTAAATTTCGTGATATCTATGTACAGATATTACTGTTTGAAGTTCTCACATTGCTCTTAACAAAGGAGGCAAAGAAAATGCCATAGGATTTATCGCCGTATAAACAGCGTTAAATTGTGCAAAATGAAAGAAAATCTAAGGGGAACAGGTACAAGATTAAGGAAAAGATGGATAATATACAATATGTGCAAGAACCAAAGGGTACTACAGGAATAGAAAACAAAGAGAAAAGTATTCGAGTTAAAGATGGGCGTACAGCGTACTGGTGGTATTTCTCCCCTACTGTTCAACTTGCACACTGAAAAGGCGATAAGAGAATTTAAAAAAGGTCCTTGTTGGGAATAAAATTCAGGGTGACAGGGTATTAGTGATAAAATTCGCTGATGACCTTGCACTGTCAGTGTAAATGAAGAGGTATTTGATGCGTTTAAGGTAATGGCCACCTTAACAAGCACAGTACCCAGACCGAGGGTAAACCAAGTCAAAACAAAAGTAATTACGAGTAGCAGAAATGAGATTAGTGACAAACTTAACATCAAAATTGTGGACCATGAAGTAGATGAAGAGAAGGAGTCCTAATATCTTGCACTCAAAATGACGAATGGCAGACGAAGTAAGGAGGGTATAAGAAACTGACAATCACAGGCAAAATGGGCATTCCTCGCTAAAAATTATCCTCTAGTATAAGCCTAAATTTGAAGGAGAACTTTCACAGAATGTACGTTTGGAGCTCAACATTCTCTGGAAGGGGATGACGGACTGTTTGGGTGGAATCGCTTGAGGCGCAGTGTTACAGAAGGACGCTAAAAATTAAATGGACTGATAAGACAAGAAATGAGAAGAATCTCCACTGAACTGGCAACGAAAGAAATACGCGGAGACCACTGATCAGAATGTCAGACAGGAGGACAAGGCGTATGCTATGACAGCAGAGAGTAAGTTCCGTGGTACTTAAGCGAGCTATAGAAGGCAAAAATAGTAGGGGAAATCAGAGACCGTAATATATGCAATAAATAATTGACGAACTTGGCTGTAAGAGCTACTCTGAATTGAGGAGTTTGGCACATGAGAGGAAGTCATGGTTGGTTACATGAAACCAGTCAGAAGATCGATGACCTAAAGAGACACACTGTCTTCTAATGGAAACCACTTGCAATAGTGTACAAACATCCATTAATTTTATCAGTTAAATTGAATGTCTTGAGCCTTGAAAGAGGTTATAACATGATCATTAACAATAATGGAACAAGGATGATGGAATACAGTCGAATTAAATGAGACGCTACTGAAAGAATTCGATAAGAAAATGAGACACTGAAAATAGAAAATGAGGTTTGCTATTTTCGGCAGTAAAATATCTGACTGTGGTACAAATACGAGGGTAGACTGAAAAGTAATGCCTCCACCTTCGTAACTCTTCAACAGTTGGCAGCATTGGTATGCAGCAAGTACTGGCTTGTGACGTAGCCTCCTCTCTACAGCTCCAGTTGCCGGGAAGCCTTAGCATTGAACGGTTGTGTTGTTACAGTGTAATGTATGGAACCCTGCTCAGACGTTCGGTCAGTGCGATTTAAGCAACGTGCAGTCATTGAATTCTTGACAGCAGAAGATGTCACTCTAAAGGAGATTCATCAGAGAATGAAAGCAGTTTATGGTGACTGTGCTGATGTGAGTACTGTGTGTCGTTGGGTGAGTAAGTTTAACGATGTTTAGGCGGGAACATCTGACCTGCGTGACATACAAAGAGTTGGACGTCCTGTGACAGTAACCACCGAATTTCACAAGCAAAATGTTGACAGATTGATTCAGGACGATCGTCGTATCACTCAGATAGAAATTGCAAACACAATCGGGATTTCACAAGAACGTGTGAGTCACATTATTGCTTTGCTTGGCTATCGGAAGTTCTGTGCACGATGGGTACCCCGGATACTGACTCCTGAAATGAAAGCGCACAGACTCGAAATTTGCCAGGAGCTCCACTCGCGTTACGAGAATGAAGTTGTGACAGGAGACGAAACGTTGGTACGCCATTACGACCCGGAGAGGAAACGTCAGTCAATGGAATATCGACATAAAGACTCGCCCCAGAAAGAGAAATTCAAGACGCAGCCCTCAGCTGGAAAAATTATGGCCACAGTGTTCTGGGACGCAGATGGTGTTATCCATGTTGATTTCCTGGTTCGTGGAACAACAATAAATTCAGAGCGTTACATCACAAAGCAGCAAACTCTGAAACGACGACTAACAAGCATCCGAAAGGAAAAGGGAAATGTTTTCCTGCAGCATGAGAATGCCAAACCACACTTTTCAAGTGCCACGACAGCAGAACTTCAGAGACTGAAACTCACCACTGTACGGCATCCTCCATACAGTCCAGATTTAGCACCGTCTGACTTCCATCTGTTCCTGATAATGAAAGACGATCTGCGGGGACATCATTACGCTTCTGATGAAGACGCTGAGAGGACTGTGAGACAGTGGTTGCGGAAACAGGGTGTTGACTTCATCCATGACGGCTTCAGAAAACTTGTTCATCGTTGGCAGAAATGTATCCAATTGGCTGGTGATTCTGTGGAAAAGTGAATATTGGTAATTAAAGATCACATTCTAAGGATTATTTCTGCGTCTGATTTATTAAAATATTCCCATCCAAACCCAATTAACGGAGGTGGAGGCATTACTTTTTATTCAACCCTCGTACATAGAATCAAAATGCACATCTCAAGATGTTTTTCTGAAAATAAGAAATAAATTAACATCTTGTGTAAAATTTAGTGTTAGGGTGTACTTTCTGAAAGTACTTGCCCGGAGTGTAGCATTATTTGAAAGTGAAATATGAACGATGAAGAGCACAGATAAGAAGAGAATTGAAGCTTCGAAGTGAAGAGTTACAGAGGAGGACTAAAGATTAGGTGCTTAGATCGTATAACTAATGAGGAAACAATGTAATTGGGGAGAAAATAAATTTATGGCACATCTTGATGGAAAGAAGATATCCGTTCACCTCTCACTCTGTAGCTACATCTACATCTACATGGATACTCTGCAAATCGCACTTAAGTGCCTGGCAGAGCGTACATCGAACCACCTTCACACTAATTCTCTATTATTCCACTTCCGAAAGAAACGAACATCTATACCTTTCTTTGCGAGCTCTATTTCCTTACTGTATTGTGATGATCGTTCCTCCCTTTGTAGGTCGGCGTCAACAAAGTATTTTCACATTCGAAGGAGAAAGTTGCTGATTCAAATTTCCCGAGAAGATCCCCTCGCAACGAGAAACGTCTTTGTTTTAAAGACGTCCAGCCCAAATCCTGTATCATGTCCGTGACACTCTCTCCTCAATATCGCGATAATACGACACGTGCTCCTCTTCTTTGAACTTTCTTGATGTACTCCGTTTATCCCGTCTGGTAACGATCCCACACCACGCAACAGTCCTCCAAAAGGCGACAGACAAGCAGTTTTTTAGTAGATCTATTACATCTTCTAAGTGTTCTGCCAAAAAAATCAGTCATTGATTCGCCTTCCCCGCAACATTTTCTATGTGTTCTTCCCAGCTGAAGTTGATCGTAATTGTCGTTCTTATGTATTTAATTGACTTTACGCCTTTATATTTGATTGATGTATCGTGCAAATGATGTTCAACGGATTCCTCTAAGCGCTCATGTGGATTACCTCTCGCGTTTCATTATTTGTAGTCAATTGCAAATTTTCGCACCTTACGGATATCATTTCTAAACCGTTTTGCAATTTGTTTTGATCTTATGACAACTTTACTAGATGATAAACGACAGCAACATCTGCAAACAACCTAAGATGGCTGCTTAGATTGTCTTCTAAATCTTTTATGTAGATGAGGAACAGCGGAGGTCCTACAACATTACCGTGTGGAACGCCAGAAACCACTTCTCTATTAATCGATGATTTTCCGTCATTTACTACGAACTGTTGCCTCTCTGACAGGAAGTCACCAAGCCAATCACATAATTGGGACATATTCCATAAGCACGTAATTTGATTACGAGTCGCTTGCGAGGTACGGTGTCAAAAGCATTCTGGAAATCTAGAAATTTGGAATCAATTTGAAATCCCTTGTCAATACCATTCTACATTCCATGAGTAAAGAGCTAGTTGTGTTTCACGAAAACGATGTTTTCTAAATCCGTGTTGACTGTGTGTCAATAGACCGTTGTCTTCGAAGTAATTCAAAATGTTCGAACGCAATATATGTTCCAAAATCGAGCTCCATATCGACGTCAATGGGTTGGTTCTGGAATTTGGTGTATTACTCCTAATGCCTTTCTTGAATACCGGTGTGACCTGTGCAACTTTCCAATCTTTGGGTACGGATCTTTCGTCGAGCGAGCGGTTGTATATGATTGTTAATTATGGGGTTATTGCATCAGCATACTCTGAAAGGAACCTAATTGATATATAGTCTGGAGCGGAAGACTTACTTTAATTAAGTGGTTTAAGTTGCTTCACTAATCCGAGGATATCTGCTTCTAAGTTACTCATGTTGGCAGCTATTCTTGATTTAAATTCCTGAGCTATCAAGGAATATTAAATTGGTAGTGCAGAGAAATGTAGAGGGAGATCACGGCTTGAATACAAGGTCATGTTCAAGTGGATGCAGGCTACAGTGGTTGAGCACGGATGATGAAACTGGCACAGGACAGGTTGCAATCTGCCTCGTTTTCTTAGATATAGTACAAGAACGGTCGGTTCACTCTACCTTGTGGAGTTTGGACACATGTACGACCTTGACTAATGCTTGTTCGTTATTTGACGCAGTGGTGCGTTTCTGACCTCCTTATTTGTGCTCTGCAGCTATATTAATTAAAATTCAACAGGTTACACAAGTGATCCTGCAGTTGAAATCCTAAGTCTGGCAGGTTTGCCAATTAAGCATAAATAAAAGTGATTAATGATAAATACTTGCGATAAAGCCAATAGGTCCAATAATGGTACACAACACCTTTGCTTCAAATTTTGGTGAATTGATTGTCTATTCATTAACGAAAAACTCAATAAATAGGATGGAGGCTTTGCAAAAAGCACGCGAGTATAACGTCAAATAGTCTGGTGATAATAACGTACGTGAAGTGAAGCTTGCAATATGCAATTCTGGAGCAGGCAGATGTCCACATTTCAAAGGCACGTAACATTAACTCCCGTAGCGCATTAATTATTGATATACCAATAGCTAAACGTACAATTAAATTTCTGTAGCTCGGTAAAAAATATATATATATATAAATTTTCTCGAAGCATTCAGAAAGTTAGGCTTTATCGTCCAGATAAGGAAAAACATCCATCTTTTGCAACTAAATATTTAGTATGCTTGTACCAAACATGTTTCGCCTTTTCATGGCAAGCATTTTCAGCGGTAGTTACTTACATGTTCTTTTGATGTATCAGGGTGTTCTTCTGTCTGTGCTGGATGCAAGTAGAACCGCATCCAATTGATAGGTCGCTTTATAACATTTCACTGTCATAAACTATGATGTAGCACACTGTAGGTATTGTACTGTAAAATGTTTAAACGTGACCTATTAATTAAAGGAAGCCGGTACTATGCACACATGGATGCATCAAAAGGACATAGGAATGAATATCACTGACAATGTCTACTAGGAATAGGCGAACAGATTTCTACATACATTCAGGTGCAAAAGATGGATTTGTTCTTATCTAGACGATGAAGCAGAATTGAAGCAGTAACCGAGGAAAAAGTTCGACGGTATTAATAGTACCAGTAGTAAAGCAGTCACAGAAATAACTCTAGGTCCTGAAATGTTTACAGTCTGACACTAATAAAAGTTAGGGTTCCAGCTGATTGCCAGATTGCAAGTTTAAAGCCTTAGTAACTCTACTCAGTCCCCAAAATATCGAGTTGACTGCTTGCTGTCCAGTTTCTATCAATAACCTACCTCACATCAACGCGAACAACCACACGCAATAGTTACCGTCGCGGCATCTCGGAACTGCGTGCTCTTATCGAGTTTGCGTGTAATCTTTGGCACCCTCGTGATCACGCCAAACCAAAATAGTTGTTAAAAGATGGCCAACCATTTAAATTAAAAGTAATTGAACATAATAAATATGAATATACGTTGAGAGCAGCTGTTCTTTTTGTCTGGCTTTTTGCGAACTCACAGGGTAAAGTATATTGAAATTTTGTTTCTGCATGGGTTCACAGCCTCTAAACATTTTACAAATGGAAACACCGTCCGTTCTAGGCTGTGTATTAACGTTCTTCATTTAACTTGTGCGATAAGCTAATTTCGACTTCCCATCGTTTTCAAGCAGGTGCGCGACATCAACCTATGAACATCACGTTTTGCGTTGTGTAGGTATCGGATTCATGTTACACGCCATAATCCACGGGTACATGTGGATGAAGTCCGTACAGTAACGGTACACCATTATGCACTTTTAGTTGTAGTTACTATTATGTCCATATATATTTATGGATTATGGCGTGTAAGATGAATCCGATACTTACATAATGTAAAACGTGATGTACGTAAGTTAACGTCATGTATATGTTTGGAAAAAAATGTTTTAATATGTGTGAAATCTTATGGGACTTAACCTCTAAGGTCATCAGTCCCTAAGATTACACACTACGTAGCCTAAATTATCCAAAGGACAAACGCACACACTCACGCCAGAGGAAGGACTCGAACTTCCGCCGGGACCAGCCGCACAGTCCACGACGGCAGCGCCTGAGACCGTTCGGATATGTTTGGAAACGACACAAAGTCGAAATCAGCTAATAGCAAAACTAAATAAGGAACATTAATACACAGCCAACAATGGGCTATGTTTTCATTTGTAAGTATGTTGATCTACTTACAAGCAATGTAATTACATCACGCGCGTAAAGGCGCTTGAAACTAGTTACAAAGAGAATACGTTTAACGGCACAAATGCAAACTGACATAGTATATTCATAAGAAGCGTATTTTCGAGCTCTTTTCAATGGTGTATTGTGAAACGCGTAAGTAGCACCAGTTTTAATTTACTTGCATCTTCCGTAATAGATCAATATGTAACTAACTAACTAATAAAACAATGGAAAATTCAGGACGGAATAATAACAGTATTATAAAAATTATAAGTTGCTATTCACCATATCTTTCCTTATCATGAACCATGGACCTTGCCGTTGGTGTGGAGGCTTGCGTGCCTCAGCTATACAGATAGCCGTACCATATGTGCAACCACAACGGAGGGGTATCTGTTCAGAGGCCACACAAACGTGTGGTTCCTGAAGAGAGGCATCGCCTTTTCAGTAGTTGCAGGGGCAACAGTCTGGATGATTGACTGATCTGGCCTTGTAACACTAACCAAAATGGCCTTGCTGTGCTGGTACTGCGAACGGCTGAAAGCAAGGGGAAACTACAGCCGTAATTTTTCCCGAGGGCATGCAGCTCTACTGTATGGTTAAATGATGATGGCGTCCTCTTGGGTAAAATATTACGGAGGTAAAATAGTCCCCCATTCGGATCTCCGGGCGGGGACTACTCAAGAGGACGTCATTACCAGGAAAAAGAAAACTGGCGTTCTACAGATCGGAGCGTGGAATGTCAGATCCCTTAATCGGGCAGGTAGGTTAGAAAATTTAAAAAGGGAAATGGATAGGTTAAAGTTAGATATCGTTTGAATTAGTGAAGTTCGGTGGCAGGAGGAACAAGACTTTTGGTCTGATGAATACAGGGTTATAAATACAAAATCAAATAGGGGTAATGCAGGAGTAGGTTTAATAACGAATAAAAAAATTAGGAGTGCGGGTAAGCTACTACAAACAGCATAGTGAACGCATTATTGTGGCCAAGATAGACACGAAGCCCACGCCTACTACAGTAGTACAAGTTTATATGCCAACTAGCTCTGCAGATGATGAAGAAATTGATGAAATGTATGATGAGATAAAAGAAATTATTCATGTAGTGAAGGGAGACGAATATTTAATACTCATGGGTGACTGGAATTCGAAAGTAGGGAAAGTGAGAGAAGGAAACATAGTAGGTGAATATGGATCGGGGCTAAAAGATGAAAGAGGAGCCGCCTGGTAGAGTTTTACACAAAGCATAACTTAATCATAGCTAACACTTGGTTCAAGAATCATAAAGGAAGATTGTATACATGGAAGAATCCTGGAGATACTAGAAGGTATCAGATAGATTATATAATGGTAAGACAGAAATGTTGGAACCAAGTTTTAAATTGTAAGACATTTCCAAGGGCAGATGTGGACCCTGACCACAGTCTATTGGTTATGAACTGTGGATTAAAACTGAAGAAACTGCAAAAAGGTGGGAATTTAAGGAGATGGGACCTGGATAAATTGAAAGAACCAGAGGCTGTACAGAGTTTCAGGGAGAGCATAAGGGAACAATTGACAAGAATGGGGGAAAGAAATACAGTAGAAGAAGAATGGGTAGCTTTCAGGGATGAAGTTGTGAAGGCAGCAGAGGATCAAGTAGGTAAAAAGACGAGGGCTAGTAGAAATCCTTGGGTAACAGAATAAATATTGAATTTAATTGATGAAAGGAGAAAATATAAAAATGCAGTAAATGAAGCAGGCAAAAAGGAATACAAACGTTTCAAAAATGATATCGACAGGAAGTGCAAAATGGCTAAGCAGGAATGGCTAGAGGACAAATGTAAGGAAGTAGAGGCTAGGGGTAACACAGATACTACCTACAGGAAAATTAAAAAGACCTTTGGAGAGCCGGCCGAAGTGACCGTGCGGTTAAAGGCGCTGCAGTCTGGAACCACAAGACCGCTACGGTCGCAGGTTCGAATCCTGCCTCGGGTATGGATGTTTGTGATGTCCTTAGGCTAGTTAGGTTTAACTAGTTCTAAGTTCTAGGGGACTAATGACCTCAGCAGTTGAGTCCCATAGTGCTCAGAGCCATTTGAACCAATTTGAACCTTTGGAGAAAAGAGATCTACTTGTACGAATATCAAGAGCTCAGATGGAAACACAGTTCTAAGCAAAGAAGGGAAAGCAGAAAGGTGGAAGGAGTATATAGAGGGTCTATATAATGGCGATGTACTTGAGGACAATATTATGGAAATGGAAGAGGATGTAGATGAAGATGAAATGGGAGATATGACACTGCGTGAAGAGTTTGACAGAGCACTGAAAGCCCTGAGTCGAAACAACGCCCCGGGAGTAGACAACATGCCATTAGAACTACTGGTGGCCTTGGGAGAGCCAGTCCTGACAAAACTCTACCATCTGGTGAGTAAGATGTATGAGACAGGCCAAATACCCTCGGACATCAAGAAGAATATAATAATTCCAATCCCAAAGAAAACAGGTGTTGACAGATGTGAAAATTACCGAACTATCAGTTTAAAAAGTCACAGCTGCAAAATACTAACACGAATTCTTTACAGACGAATGGAAAAACTAGTACAAGCCGACCTCGGGGAAGATCAGTTTGGATTCTGTTGAAATGGTGGAACACCTGAGGCAATACTGACCCTACGACCTATCTTAGAAAATAGATTAAGGAAAGGCAGACCTATGTTTCTAGCATTTGTAGACTTAGAGAAAGCTTTTGACAATGTTGACTGGAATACTCTCTTTCAAATTCTAAGGGTGGCAGGGATAAAATACAGGGAACGAAAGGCTATTTACAATTGTACAGAAACCAGATGGAGGGGCATGAAAGGAAAGTAGTGGTTGGGAAGGGAGTGAGACAGGGTTGTAGCGTCTCCCGATGTTATTCAATCTGTATATTGAGCAAGCAGTAAAGGAAACTAAAGAAAAATTCGGAGTAGGTATTAAAATCCATGGAGAAGAAATAAAAGCTTTGAGGTTCGCCGATGACATTGTAATTCTATTAGAGACAGCAAAGGACTTGGAAGAGCAGTTGAACGGAATGGACAGTGTCTTGAAAGGAGGACATAAGATGAACACCAACAAAAGCAAAATGAGGATTATGGAAAGTAGTCGAATTAAGTCGGGTGATGCTGAGGGAATTAGATTAGGAAATTAGACACTTAAAGTAGTAAGCGAGTTTTGTTATTTGGGGAGCAAAATAACTGATGATGGTTGAAGTAGAGAAGATGTAAAATGTAGACTGGCAATGGCAAGGAATGCGTTTCTGAAGAAGCGAAATTTGTTAACATCGAGTATAGATTTAAGTGTCAGGAAGTCGTTTCTGAAAGTATTTGTACGGAGTGTAGCCATGTATGGAAGTGAAACATAGACGATAAATCGTTTGGACAAGAAGAGAATAGAAGCTTTCGAAATGTGGTGCTGCAGAAGAATGCTGAAGATTAGATGGGTGGATCACCTAACTAATGAGGAGGTATTGAATAGAATTGGGGAGAAGAGGAGTTTGTGGCACAACTTGACAAAAAGAAGGGACCGGTTAGTAGGACATGTTCTGAGGCGTCAAGAGATCACAAATTTAGCATTGGAGGACAGCGTGGAGGGTCGAAAGCGTAGAGGGAGACCAAGAGATGAATACACGAAGCAGATTCAGAAGGATGTAGTTTGCAGTAAGTACTGGGAGATGAAGAAGCTTGCACAGGATAGGGTTGCATGGAGAGCTGCATCAAACCAGTCTCAGGCCTGAAGACCACAACAACAAGAACAACAACAAGATTCACCATATAGCGGAGGTGTTGAGTCACTTATAGGCACAACAAAACGACGATCAAACAAGCTAGCTTTCGGGCAGAAAGTCCTTCAACGGAATTACACATCACAGACACACACACAGACGCACACACACACACACACACACACACACACAATCACGCCAATGCAACTCACACACACATGACCACAACCTCTGGATGCTGAGGCCTCGGCAGCCAAAGACTGTGGTCATGTGCGTGTGAGTTATGTTTTCGTGAGTGTGTATTTTATCTAATTCCGATGAAAGCCTTTCTGGCCGAAAGCTAATTTGTTTGGTCGTCTTTTTGTTGTACATTTCAACATCTCCACTATATGGTGAGTAGCTATCTATCCTTTTCACTATTAACTAATAAATCAGACAAAGAACTTCACGTTAACATATTGGTAAATAAGATAAGCTTACGAACACAGCATACTGCATTCGTTATGAGATACGTGCGAAGGAAATGTCGTTCTGTCACATTTACGTAATTGGCCGCAATTACAAGTACAGTTAGGCTGTGTATTAGCTAACAAAGTGCGGCAAACGATGACTAGCTATTTCTCACAGCTATCGTCCCATACCTTGAATTGAAATTACAGCTCAGTGCCTTTACTAGTTATTAATTTTGAAATGGTTACCTAATAACGTTGTTATAATTGTGCCGATCTAAATTGTGTAATCTTGGTAACACACTTATCATTCTAGCAGAAATGCACACTTATCATTGTCGTGATCATCTTGAAGCGTTGGCATTTTTTGTAGGATGTTGCTATGATTTATTGCTTAATTTCTGAACTGTCAGCTGTGGCCATTCATCCTACACGTTGTGAAGTTCACCGCATTTGCCGCGTTCATTTAGAAGACAGCTACTCACAGCCGTCGAAGAGTACTCGTATCCATCGGGGTTGGTGACAGGGAAGATGTAGAAGTCGAACTGATCAATGATGCTTCTCACTCTGGCATCGGTCGAGCTGAGGATCTCGTTGATGAACCACGTCACGCTGGCCGTGCTGATCCACTCCCTCGCGTGTATGGCTGAGCACGATAAAAAGGCTTTCAATAATACTGTAATGAAATTGTTATAGGAATAGCAAATTTGTACACGGGGTGTATAAAAAATCACCGTCAACCTTCAGCATGTGTTGCTGAACGCAAACTGGTCATTCTTCAAGTGAGGACAATACATTAGACACAAGTGTAAAGAGAACGACCTTTCTCCGTCTGCGGACTGCTCAGTACGTAGGGCAGCAAACTGATCATTTTTCCAAGGCAGAGTCATTGCCCGGAAATTCTCAGGAATGTTATTTATTAGGTGCAATACTAGCGTCTGCTTACATTGATTGCCAATGTGTTCCATAACGAATCAGGATATCACACATAAACCGAAGAAGTTTTGATTCCACAGCTCTCATGCGTCATAGTGTGCCGAAACTATGCATTTCTGGGTGACGCTTCTCATTTTATAAATAACAAATTTGTGGCCTCTCAGATTATAGTGTTTCGATGACACATCCAGTACATAGCGTAAGGCGTCCAACTTAACCACTTCAAATAAATTTTGTCTCTTAAAATACATCTGTAATTTCTTTCACATCGTTAACGACCAGAGACTCTTACAACAAAGGCTAATGCAACTTCACTAACAACAGAGATACAGACATCAACTTTCTTTAACACACCATGATAATTTTGCCATAAAACACCAGATCTGTGTGAAACAAATTCTGTGATATAACACTTCTCTAAATCCGAAAGGAAATTGTGGATGTAACATACCGAATTCTGGAATGCTGCGCTCATTTTGGAGCCGTATGAATAGAGGATTACGACTCTCTACATAGAAATTTGTGACGCGACGTCATGCTTGAGCGCTAGGCTTTACAACAGTTCCATTACTCTTGAGTCAACTCTTCCAGAGGGCAACACACAAGCGATGAAGTATCTCTTGGCTACACTACAGTGAAGTGACAAAGATCATGAGATACCTCCTAACATCGTCTCGGACCGGTTTTTGTCTGTCGTGACTCGACGTAACCTGACGTAACAGGTCATTGGATGTCCGCTGCAGAAATAGTGAGCCATGCTGCCTCTGTAGCCGTCCATAAGTGCGAAGTACTGGCAATGCAAGGTTTTGGGGACGGACTGATCTCTCGATTATATCCCACCACAAATGTTCGATAGGTGGACAAATCATTCGCTCGAATTGTCCAGAATGTTCTTTAGACTAATCGCTCATTGCCACCCATAAAAATTCCATCATGTTTCTACTTCAGTCTAGATGTGTTACTTCTCTTCCAATGTTGTCTGCTAACATTTAACTTCTTTGGTGATGATACTCAGAAAATGTCTGAAGATAGCCTTGTAAGCCGAAAACCGGTTAACAATAAAAGTAATATTGTAGAACAAAAGCAAACTGGTGCTTTTCATTTATCAGAATATTGAATCCCCTAACGATTTCCGAAATTTAATGTCCCATGCGTCTAGCTCCAACTACAATTTCGCGTTGAAAGTTTGTTAATTCCCGTCGTGCGCCCATAATGTGGGAAACTTTCTCACGTGGATCACCTGAGTATAAATGTCAGCCGTGGCAATGCACTGCCCTTTTATACCTTGTGTGCTCGATACTATCGCCATATGTGTATGTGAATATCGCTATCACATGACTTCTGATAACTCAGTGTATGCAGATTACCGGCGAGAGTGGCATAAAACATCACGCGTGACTGACGTCAGCGGTGTTAGTTCCCTTGGAGAATAGAGTATACAGCAAACCATAGTAACAGAAAAACGATTAGTAGCGTTACAGCTTCTCAAGATGAGTGATTCTGTTAAACTAGCTACTGTGAGTGAGCATTCACACTCTGATAGGCTCACAAAAATAATGCGAAATCTGTGGTGGCACCTATGTTTACTTACTTCCCTCGATGACAGCTATGGGGCGGCCGGTGCCGTACGAAATCTTAACACCGAGGATTTCGAGACGCTCGAAGCTGAAGCCAGCCCGAACCGTCGTGACGATGCCGGGGTAGGACGCAGGAAGAGAATTAAGCCACGCGTGTACCTGAAGAAAGGAGCAAACGCCTTAGTAGCGGGCAAGTGTGTTACGTACAATGCTAGGAAAATAAATTGTGTGTCTTGAAACTAGAACAGGAGAAAGAAAGTATCTGCGAATGTGAGAAATTAAACGGCACAATGAAATAGAGTTTGATACAAAAAACGATCTAAAGTATACGACAAACCGTTGACAAAAGAAAACAACTGACTGTAGAGCACGTGCCTAGGATTGATTTTGAGTGCCAGAGGTGGAAATGTGTACGACGAGTGACGAAGCAGTTTAGGGTATGAGTAGGGTAACCATCTCTCACGTATCTCCCGGCATCTCCCGGACTGCAGCAATTTTCCTTTAATCCTCCTGACTCTCTCACTGACCGACTCTTTCTTCCGTATGTTTCGTCAGTCATCACTGTTATCCACATTATCCCCGCGAAGTACTACGGATAGTTCAAAATCCCTATCAGACAAATCTCGAAATATTTTCATTTGACAATCGATAATAATGTCGACATTTAGTCTATTTTATGGTTGTGCTTCTACGGAAAGAAGATGAATTGGCTTATGGCAATTCGAGGAGAGGAGGAAGAATGACATAATCTATACGTCTAGAGTTGTCTTGAAACTGGTGAACGTTTCCTTGTTTGTCAGTCAGTACTGGCAACCAACGGGTGCACTTGCCTCGTACCGCTCAGCAGCTACGGTATGAATAAAACACGAAAGTAACAAGGACTCGCGAAAGTGAGTTATAGAGACACTCATGTGTAAAAACACTCGTCACATTATTAACGTTTCAACTGACTCACACAGGCTGACAGTGTGCTATGTAAGCGTGACTTCAGGATCGCTCATTGACATAATATCGACTGCAGTCAACATTCTCGTTTAGAAGATCATGCTCGAAACGAAAAGGAGGTGAAGATATTTTGGTAATGGCAGTAAGGATATTAAAAACGTAACAAGTGAACTAGCAACAGCTGTCAAACAAAATGTCAGCTACAGAAGTATGGACTGTGGAAATAAATTATCGAAGGATGTCTTCCACTATTCTGAACTGGTCAAGATGAGGACATGTGGTCGAAAAAATGTTCAGAACTTCAATGATGTCTTGAAAGATACAGCTAAATCAAGCAACTTTTCTCTATCGCAACGGATGCGACCAACCACAAAAACAGAAAGATATTCCCTCTAGTTGTAAAGTACTTTTATTGTGGAAAGATAATAAGAAACAGGCTTGTGGACTTCACTGAACAGGCTGATGGAATAGGTATTGGTGTTTAGTCTGATCAAGTCTTCACTGAATTATCGTAATTTAGATGTAAAGAACCTTACAGCATTCTGCGCAAATAATGCAAATGTAATTTACAGGAAGCATAATTCTGTGTTTAAACTGCTTCAAGAAGTCAACAGGCACTTGGTGATACCATATGGTCGAATCACATATTGCATAATACAAAAAACATGCATTTGATGCATTAGACTGGGATATGGAAATGTATTTATTTATTTATTGTTCTGTTGGACTAAATTAAGGAGAAGTCTTCATGGTCATGGAACGAGTCAATACATGAAATTATAACACGATAGTAGAAACCGATAAAATGAAATATAAGAAACATATTCAGGCGACAAGTCGTAAGTTTAAATAAAGGAAATCAACAGTGTAACACTGGAATTTGCTTAATTTTTTAGCTCTTCCAGGAGCTCCTCGACAGAATAGAAGGAGTGAGCCATGAGGAAACTCTTCAGTTTAGACTTAAAAGAGTTTGGGCTACTGCTAAGATTTTTGCGTTCTTGTGGTAGCTTATTGTAAATGGATGCAGCCGAATACTGCACTCCTTTCTGCACAAGAGTCAAGGAAGTGCATTCCACATGCAGATTTGATTTCTGCCTAGTATTAACTGAGTGAAAGCTGCTAACTCTTGGGAATAGGCTAATATTGCTAACAACAAACGACATTAAAGAAAATACATACTGTGAGGGCAATGTCAGAATTCCCAGACTATTGAATAGGGGTCGACAAGAGGTTCTCGAACTTACACCACATATAGCTCGAACAGCCCGTTTTTGAACCAAAAATACCATTTTTGAATCAGAAGAATTACCCCAAAAAATAATACCATACGACAAGCGTATGAAAATATGCGAAGTAGACTACTGTTCGTGTTGAACTGTCACTTATTTCAGATACTGTTCTAATGGTAAATAAAGCAGCATTTAGTTTCTGAACAAGATCCTGGGCATGGGCTTTCCACAACAGCTTAATATCTATGCGAACGCCTAGCAACTTGAACTGTTCCGTCTCGCTTATAATATGCCCATTCTGTCTGATCAAATAACCGATTCTTGTTAAATTGTGAGTTAGAAACTGTAAAAACTGAGTCTCACTGTGATTTAGCATCAAATTATTTTCCACAAGCCACGAGCTTATTTCATGAACTACATTATTTGACACTGTTTCAATATTACACACAAGATCCTTCACTACCAAGCTGGTGTCATCAGCAAACAGAAATATTTTTGAATCACCTGTAATACTAGAAGGCATATCATTTATATAAATAAGAAACAGCAGTGACCCCAGTTCCGATCCTTGGGGAACGCCCCACTTAACAGTGCCCCATTGGGACTGAACATCACTACCATTCTCAATATTGCGGAGAATTACCTTCTGCTTTCTGTTCTTAAAGTAAGAGGGGAACCAATTGTAAACTACTCCCATGACTCCATAATGGTCCAACTTCTGCAGTAATATTTTGTGGTCAACACAGTCAAAAGCCTTCGTTAAATCAAAGAAAACACCTAGCATTCGCAACCTTTTATTTAATCCGTCCAAAACCTCACAAAAAGAATATAGCATTTTCAGTTGTTAAACCATTTCTAAAACCATACTGTACATTTGAGTGCACATTATGTGAATTTAAATGCTCCAGTAACCTTGTATATACAACCTTCTCGATAACTTTAGGAAACACTGATGGCATAGAAATAGGTCTAAAATTGTCAACATTATCCCTGTGTCCATTTTTATATAGTGGCTTCACTACCGAGTACTTTAATCGGTCAGGAAACCGACCACTCCTAAAGGAAAAGTTACAGATATGGCTAAGTACTGGGCTAACATACATAGAACAACACTTCAGTATTCTGCTAGATACCCCGTCATATCCATGAGAGTTCTTGGTCTTTAGTGATTTAATTATTAACTCAATCTCCCTCTTGTCAGTATCATGGAGAAGCATTTCAGGTAACAGTCTCGGAACACTTTTTTCTAGGAGCGCTATACGATTCCCTGTTGGGACTAGGTTTCTATTTAGTTCACCTGCTATATTCAGAAAGTGATTATTAAATACTGTACATATATGCGACTTATCAGTAACACAGACATTCCCACTACGTACTGATTCCATGTCCTTGACCTGTCTCTGCAGACCAGTCACTTCCTTTATGACTGACCATATGGTTTTAATTTTATCCTGAGACTTAGCTATTCTATCTGCATACCACATACTTTTTGCCTTCATAATAACATTTTTAAGCACCTTACAATACTGTTTGTAATGGGGTGCTGCATTTAGATTTTGACTGTTTCTAACGTTTTGATATAATTGCCACTTTGTTCTACAAGATATTCGTATTCCTCCAGTCAGCCACCCAGGCTGCCTGTTTGTGCTAGTACCCTGTTTTGAACGTTCTAACGGAAAGCAACTTTCAAAGAGCACGAGAAAAGTCTTGAGAAAAGCATTATATTTATCGACTACTGTATCAGCGCTATAAACATCTTGCCACTCTTGTTTCTTGATAAGGTTTACAAAGGTCTCTATAGCAACTGGATCAGCTTTCCTAAACAGTTGATAACTATATTTAACATGTGTTGCAGCACAAAAATATTTTAGAGTTAAAATTTGTGCATCAGGATCTGAAAGGCCATTCACCTCTTTGCTAACAGAATGCCCTTCTAGTAGTGAGGAATGTACAAAAATGTTATCTATGGTTGTTCTACTGTTCCCTTGAACTCTCGTTGGAAAAAATACGGTTTGCATAAGATTATATGAATTAAGGAGGTCTACCAGCATCCTTTTCCTTGCACAATCACTTATACAATTAATACTGAAGTCACCACATGTAACTAACTTTTTGTATTTCCTATAAAATGAACAAAGAAGCTCCTCTAGCTTTAGCAAAAATGTTGTGAAATCGGAGTCTGGGGATCTATAAATAACAACAGTTAGAAGTTTAGCTCCATTAAATTTAACCACACCTGCACAAAATTTCAAACACCTTTCCTGTGCAGTACTTTGAAACATCAATTGACTCAAATTAGATGCCGTTTTTCACATACATGGCTACTCCACCACACCGCAAAAAGCTCCTAGAAAAGCTGCCAGCCAACCTGTATCCTGGTAAAGGACGTCTCTGAATTATCTCCTTATTTAAGAAGTGCTCAGATATACCAATAATTTCAGAGTCAACATCTATAAGCAGTTCACTAACTTTATCTCTAATACCTTGTATATTTTGATGAAATATACTAATTCCCTCATTACTCAGATACCTAAGCTTTGTCAAAGGTGGTTCTTTTGTTAGAGAGACTTGCCTTAAGCAGGAATACCTATCAGCTGACTTCAATCTAAAAAAGGTGCAGCTCTACACCCACTACTGCAGGAATTTTCCCATGAGTGATCCCACCACCCCCACCTATGCTGTCATCAATAAGCTTTGCCAACCTCCCCTTCCCATACCTGTTGAGGTGCATGCCATGTCTAGTGAAACCCGTCCTGCTGACAGACTCCACCAACACCACTACAATGTGACCAATGCTTTCTGTCATCAGCGGACCCCCAAGTC
The DNA here is from genome assembly GCF_023864345.2 of Schistocerca serialis cubense. Classification (NCBI taxonomy): domain Eukaryota; kingdom Metazoa; phylum Arthropoda; class Insecta; order Orthoptera; family Acrididae; genus Schistocerca; species Schistocerca serialis. The sequence goes on along the minus strand of NC_064641.1, from coordinate 410,415,718 downwards.
TCATGTTATTATGCCTGACGGCTGTATAAAGATGAGGCCGATCGTGACGCTGAAACAGTTCCACGAAATGCACATTCATGTTGCCAGTCTGAGTGGCTATCTTTTGCAGGCCACCATCTATGTCATACTCCCCATCCATATCAATACTATTACCAGCCCTACCCACAATCACTACCTGATCCACTTTAGTAAAATCCCTACATAACCCCCCTATGTTACCATTCACCTGAGCCAATCCTGCATTAGGCTTCACAATGCTGGTGACCTGATACTCACACCCCAACATTTCCTGCAAATGCTGGCCTACACCTCTGCCATGAGAACTACCTAACAGCAGAACCTTCTTCTTCCTCTTCGACTTTGCAACTGTCCTAGCCACCGTAACTGCTGAGGTCTGCTGCATACTTCCTACATCTACAGCTACTAGAAAATATTTTGACGCTTGTTTGTATCACCTATTCCAAGAAAATGCGGTGTAGTTGTGCAGCTGAGATCTATTACTTTATAGTCTCCGGTAAAATTCCCTTTTTTCGTTTTAAGATGTTAGTCATCTGCTTTAAAATCATGATCAAATGTTGGTCAACCTAGGATGAGGTACGAAAACGTCAAGACAGTGGCAACGGATACAAGATATTTAATAACGGCATGATACTACAAACTAATGGTGACAAAAAAGGGACCATTTTGAGAGGTGGCATGAGCCCCCTCTCATATTTCTATCTTACTCTCAGTAATTCGATTTTTCTCTCTAATTGCATGCGGTGAAAAGTTGCTATTCCTTCACACGCGAACTTCCCACGCAGTGTCCTAATCACCCGGGTGGTTCGGTGACAGGCGAGTTCTGCTGAGTTGAAAAGGTTAAGCCGACGGGTGTGAGGGAGTTGAGTGAATGCTTTCCAGACGCTGACATTGTCATAAGAGTGAGAGCGACACGCAAAGAGGGGCCAGAAGGGGCGGCTGGGCTAGAGATTCCGTTACTTCGCAGAAACTAAGTGAAAACACTTTCTGGCGGCCTATCAGCGAGGCGTGGGAATGACTTGTGTTCCTAGGCAGTCTTGGTGGGCAAATTCCCGCGTTTTCTGCAAAATCGTAACTTTGATTGGCTTGCTCAGGGCTTAGCTCCGTGACGTAGCAAAATCGGCGCAGAAATTGGCGCCAAGAATCTCCATTTGTTGAATGGTAGTGCTTCGGCAATAGAGTGGAATTTTCCGCCGGTTTTCGAGTTGCTGATTGGAACGTTTAAACACGGCCACTGTCGTGGGGGCGGGAATGTTCTGTGTTCAGTTTGTACGGGTGCTCTTGAGAGAGTTGGCTCTCGCCTTTCGGTCGGAGTAAGTTACAAGACTGAGGTCTCGCTGCTCTGTACAGCTTGCCTTCCGTTGGCTGTCTAGTATACTTTCATTTAATTGTAACTGTTTGACGAAGTTGCTGAAGTTTCGACTTCAATGTAACTTTACGAGTTGGCAATTGAGTTGGCAATTGAGCGTTCTGCGTACAAGCGGCCTATGTTGTCTGTCTTGAGCAGTTTTGGCTGAAGTTGACTGTATCAGAGTTACTGTGTGACTTCGCTTATTAAAATCAATCACTGTACCGTCAGTGATTGTGTGGTGGGCCTTCTTCGTCTCCATCAGAGGCGCATTTGTATTGCTAGGAAGTCTTTAGTCTGGAACAATCAGACCGGGATAATTTGTTTCGGGCTATACTCGCGACATTATCATCACCACGATGGGACGTCGAAGCAACCAGCCATCGCCTCCAGTACGCCAGATCGTGTTCTTGCAGTTAAGAAGACAGCTTGGTAATATATGTCCGCAGCACCGGCAGATTAGTGATTTTTCTAGGTGATAATCAGAGCTCAGCAGAGCGCGCCTGTTCGTCTTTTCTAACTTTGTTCTGTCTTGGGTGTTCATTGTCTGAGTTCTCCCTACTGTAGCACCAATCAATGTTGGGTTGGCTGGGTGTTTCTCTTAAGATTTGAGTTGCAAGGCATTGCCTCCACATACCACTATGTCATAAATGTCACAATCTATTTTATGGACAGCTTCACCTACACAGCATTTATTTGAGTATCCAATTTGATCCAATTTGATGTATTGTAAATGTTTCATGTGTTTGGTTTATTATTTTGAGTTTAGTCATAATAAATCAAATTGTTATTTTGGACAGAACTTTCATTCTGTTAATCGGTAGAGCAACCCTTTCATTTCTCACTACGTTAATGAAACTTTATTTAATCAAATTAAATTATTGCAGGTGCCAAACTCTTTTCTATTCCACTTGCAGGGTCGATTACAGTCAGTTCACGTTTCTTCTTAATCCATGTGCAACAGCAAAAGTCGGAGTTAGAAAAGTGGGGGCTTAGAGCATCATTTGCATATGAAGATTCTAGAAGAATTTACTGTTAAATACACTGCTAGCCCCGGCACCTCGCAATTTCTCAGGTGACTGCATTATGTTACTTTGATGCGAATACGTATCACTCTTCACGCCTCTTACCTCCCACTTCAAGTGTCGCAGCTATATCTCTTTTTTTTTTAATAATCAGTAAACCTTGTTATAGATTATTTTCCTTTACCCGCCCCTACAGCGGCGCGTGAACTCGCCGTTTAGTGGTTCGCGGGAACGCGCCCTCCCCAGAACGAATCTGCCTGGCTGATTTACGATGAGGGCTGGCGTGTCGGCCAGCGGGGATGTGGTTTTTAGGTGGTTTCTCACATCCGACTATATGAATACCGAGCTGATACCGACGTCTCACCTTAGGTAAATGATTTGCGAAGATTTCGAAAACGCTCTCATTCCTCCATATGTGATACACAACTAGACGCAGACAGATTGGCTACACACGCTCTGTCCCATGCAGAGTAGGGTGACGACCGGAAGCGCGTGCGGCCGCCCTCTAACATTAATACTGCCAAATCCAGAGTAACGTGCCAGTCCCTTGATGTAGGAGATAGGTCCAAGAAAAAGAAGAAGAAAGATTATTTTCCTTTCTTCTCTTTAAATATGCACACAGCGAATCGTTGGCTCTTTGTACTGAGAAAGTTTTGGAAATACTCTGCTAATGATATGCTGTACAGTATGCCAAGATCCAGTATCCAGTCGTTATTAAACTTTAGCTATTTGAAGTAGGTCATTCCACATATTAACCGTCTACATGACAATTAAAAACTCTTACTAAGTGTGTGGTTCTTCTTACTCTATTATCTAGTAATTATTTTGGCACTTTATTCATGTGTTCGGCTTTACAAATATACTTGCACCAGTGAGCAATGGATTATTTACATAACTTTTCCCTTTTCTTCTGCTGCAGTTAACTGCTAATACACAGACGGACAAATGTCGCAAGATCAAAAAATAATTACTATAGAGTACAAAATTTTCGAGAATACATTTGTCTAGGTAATATGTTCAAGTAATTAATATTGCAAAAACACAGGTTAATGTAACTGCATATAAGACATCGTAAATGTGACATGTGTAACCACCACAATGTCGAATGAAAACATGCAAACGTGCATGTTGTATAGGTACCGGATGTCAGTTTATGGGATGGAATTCCATGCCCATTGCACTTGGTCTGTCAATAGAAGGACAGTTAATGTTGTTCGCAAATGACGCTGGAGTTGTCATCCTATGATGTCCCACATGTGCAACATTGGAGACAGACTGGTGAGCGAACAGGCCAAAGGACGTGTCGATACTCTGTAGAGCATGTTGGGTAACAGTAGCGGTATATGGGCGAGCGTTATCGTGTTGGAAAACACCCCCTGGAATGCTGTTCATGAATGGCTGCACAATAGATCGAATCACCAGATTGACGTACAATTTTCCAGTCATGGTGTATGGGATAACCACGAGCCCTCTCGCGCTGTCATAAGAAATCTCAGCCCAGACCATAACCCCAGGTGCGGGTTCAGTGTGTCTGGCACGCAGACAAGTTAGTTGCGGGTCCACGGCCATCAATGGCACCAAGGCCGAACCAGTTTCCATCAGAAAAAAAACAACAGGCCTCCACCCTGCCCTCCAAGCTCTCACTTGCCCCCACTGAAACCGCAAATGGCGGTGGTTTGAGGGTAAGTGGAACGCATGCTACAGGGCGTCTGACTCGATTTGTAGTAGTTCGTAGTGTCATTGTGATGCCAACTGCTGCTCAAATTGCTGCTGCAGATGCAGCACAACCAAACACCGAACGCGATGGTCTTCCCTGTCGGTACCGCCACGCGGTGGCCCGCGGCCCTGTCTTCTTGCGACTAGACATTCTCGTGACTCTTCTGCCAGGAATCGTGTACAGAGGTAACATTCCTGCCAAGTCTTTCTGCAGTATCGCAGAAGGAACATCCGGCTTCTCGTAACATTATTACCTGACCTCGTTCAAACTCAGTGAGGTGTGTATGATGCGTCTTTGTGGCCTTAAAGGCACTCTTGACTAACATCAACTCATCACATCCAATCGCAAACGTAACTACCCTCATGAGCCACACAGCGCGTATTTGAAGCATTACATCGTTATAGTGGCGCTATTAGCGTCACATTTATCCGACTGGCGCGAAATTTGAACTGGCCCCACCTGCCAAATGTAGAAACGCGCCTACCAGCTTTCATTTATGCCGCACAACTTCTTCTCGGTGTTACGATTTCTTTCTGTGAGTGTATTATCTAGCAATTAGCTCTTTCTTTATATTTGTACTTGATTTATGTATTCGGCTTTACAATAGATTATTTGCTTAACTTTTCGCTTTTCTTCTGCCGCAGTTAACGCTTAATATACCACATTTGAATTACATACCCGTTACTGAAGATGTAACAATACCAATGCATCACCTGCACTATTTAAGGTTCTGCTGCCGATTGTATGTCTCTTCGTCTTTCCATCTGAGGACTAACTCATTCTGACAGTTAAGCAGAGAACAACAAAATTTTAAATCAAAATAAAGAAGTGATTTAACAACCTTCCCACACTTAACAGCATGTTAAAGTAGCATATAACTTTACAGTAACATGCTAACATACTGCAAATTTATTCAGTAGTTGCAAAGTCATAAACTATTCTTAAAAATATCTTTAAAAAACCTGTCGTTGTCCTTTACTTTTCCACTAACCTACTGACAGCATCAACTCCATCGTGGAGGGTGTGGTAGACGTCCCAACTAAAGGGTCACATCGATACGTTGTCCGAAAGTTGCTTGTCAATAAGCCTGTAAAAAATGAAGAAACGTTAGTCGAGCTCACCATACAATAATGTAAGAGAAATATGATTGCTAAATCTAACAACAACTAAATTGTGAACTATTTTGCCACTTTCGTTCAAATAAATTACTGACAGATTTGACGAGTCAACCAAAGCGGTGCTTATCAACGACATCTCTGCAACGCTTGAACCGTCGCGAGCGTGAAGGAGATGTTTCTCACGATCGAACTTTGGCAGGAGACGAGCACTGATTGCATCATAGTGCAACGGAGACCTAGAGACAATCTAAGGAGAGGAAAAATCTATTATCTCCAACCGTGAATGAATTTATGATACAGCTGTCGACTGGGAAAAACCTTGCTGACAATCTTTCGCGATACCGATTGTCCTGTTATGTTGCACTTCTTGGGGGTCGACCAAACTGAGATTGCTCTTCGCTCCTGTCACATGGTAGGAAGGCAGTTACACATGAGTCACGGATGGCAACGATCCCTCGCATGGACATGGGATCGTTTTGTAGATAGCGAGCAAATCGCAGCGATCGGCGCTGTTCGGTAACCGCATGGAAATACCAGACAATCTAATGGAACGAATGCGCTGTGTGGCAATATGGCGAATCGTTTGTCTAGTTAATGAGTGTCGTTGTGTAATTTTGTTTCGTCTCGCACTACCCACGTTGAGCAAGAACTTTATGTTAGAATTTATAGATATTTAGGGACCACTAACAATTCCGAGAAGTGAAGCTGAGCCCGAAATTGCTATTTATATTAGGAAATAACACAAACATAGAAAGCATTAATGCACTTTGATTTTAGAGTGATGAGATTTTGAGGCTTGTGTTGCAAAAATTAAATTGATTGGCTCCAATGGATCATTGTGAATGATTTATGAAACAACTGCCAGTAGTTTAAAATTTTTCAACTTCTAAGCAGGATGACAAACCATAACATTAAGTGAAGACTTCAGCTTCAATTTTTAAGGCAAATCTATTATACAGCTGCAATGGAATCTCTTGTCATTTCTTATAATCAAACTAACTCTTACACAATTTATACCAAGACATCGAGTAGCCAACAGTGCTGCTATTAACTCCATTGCTATAAACACATCGAGATTGCCAAACAATCTGTGTAAATGCTAGCAGTTAAATTATAAGTCTAATGAATGAAAAAGAAATTGAAGATTAATAAATGAAATACAAACTGTTTACACACTGGAAAGTTGTACCGACCCGCTTCTTGTGAGTGAAAAATTTAATGTATTCTGTAAGTAACCTACATTCCCCAAGTAAATCGTTTCAAAACAAGTGTAATACACTAAATAGCCGAATAAATTGGTACAACTGCAAAATATCGCGTAGGGCCCACATGAGCACGCAGAAGTACTGCAACAGGACTTGGCATGGACTCGACTAATGTCTGAGGTAGCACTGGAGGGAATTGATACCATGAATCCTGCAGGGCTGTCCGTAAATCCGTAAAGGTACGAGGGGGTGGAGATCTCTTCTGAACAGCACGTTGCAAGGCATCCCAGATATGTTCAATAATGTTCATATCTGGGGAGTCTGGTGGGCAGCGGAAGTGTTTAAACTCAAAAGAGTGTTCCTGGAGCAATTCTGGACGTGTGGGGTATCGCATGGACCTGCTGGAATTGCTCAAGCCCGTCTGAATGCACAATGAACATGAATGGATGAAGGTGATCAGACAGGATGTTTATGTACGTGTCACATGTCAGAGTCGTACCTAAACGTATCAGAGATCCCATACCACTCCAACCGCACACGTCCCACACCGTTACAGAGCCTCCACCAGCCTGAACAGTCCCCTGCTGACATGCAGGGTCCATGGTTTCATGAGGTTGTCTCCATACGCGTATTCATCCATCCGCTGGATGCATTTTGAAACGAGTCTCGTCCGACCAGGCAACATGTTTGCAGTCGTCAACAGTCCAATGTCGGTGTTGACGGGCCTAGGCGAAAATTGGTTCAAATGGCTCTGAGCACTATGGGACTTCTGAGCTCATCCGTCCCCTAGAAGTTAGAACTACTTAAACCTAACTAACCTAAGGACACCACACACATCCATGTCCGAGGCAGGATTCGAACCTGCGACCGTAGAGGCCGCGCGGTGCCAGACTGTAGCGCCTAGAACCGCACGGCCACACCGGCCGGCCATCCCGGTAGCAGGCGTGGGGGCGGCCTAGGCGCGTCGTAAAGCTTTGCGGCGTTCAGTCATCAAGAGTAAACGAGTGGGCCTTCGGCTCCGAATGCCCATATCGATGATGTTTTGTTGAATGATTCCCGCGCTGACACTTCTTGATGGCCTAGCACTGAAAACTGCAGCAATTTGAGGAAGGGTTGGTCCCATACTTGCAGGATCTTTTTCCGGCCGCAGATATGTCGAGGATATGATGTTTCATCGGATTCCTAATATTAACGATACAGTCGTGAAATGGTCGTAGGTGAAAATCCGCAATTCTTCGCTACCTCGGAGATTCTGTGTCCCATCACTTGTTCGGGAAGTACAAATCACGTTAAACTCACTTAAATCTTGATAACCTGGCATTGTAGCAGCAGTAACCGATCTAACAACTGCGCGGACGTTTTTTGTCTTGTATAGGCGTTAGCGACCGTAGAGCCGTATTTCGTCTGTTTACATATCTCTGTATATGAATATGCATGCATATACCATTTTCTTTGGCGCTTCCGTGTAATACAGTAATCATAACGTGTAAACTATAGTTTCCCATGTAAGAGTATTGTGGGTGGTAGGCGACTGTCGTAAAGTGGTAGCAGTGTTGGATGAGTAATAAATACAGTATTCAATAGTTTTGAGGTACATTTCACAACAAACTGCTTCCTTTCCTCCAGACCCATCTCCAGCCCACCCTAGCCCAGATCCTTGTATGCTGTTGGACGGTGTCGAATCGCTCCATCCTTTTAAGTCTTCCACAAGATAATACCAACTGCAATATTAGGCAAGTAATTCTCTGTTATTCGTAGTATCAGTTAGAATGCTTAAATCTAGAAATTAATATTAACAGAATATACACTGAGGTTACAAAAGATGTAGCTTAGCGATATGCATATACATATCTGGCGCTTGATGCGGAATGGTAGTTGGAACAAGACACGTGGGTCATTCTATTTCGCAAATCGTTAGGGGCTCCAGTATTCCGAGATCCACAGTGTCAAGAGTACGCCGAGAATGCTAGACTTCAGGCATTTCCTCTTAGCGTGGATAGCGCAATGGGCGACGGCCTTCACTTAAGGTCCGAGAGCAGCGGCATCTGTGTAGGGTTGTTAATGCTAATAGACAAGCAAAAGTGCGTGAAATAGCAACAGAAATTAACGTGAGACATACGATGAACGTATCTATTAGTAAAGTGCGACGATATCTGGCGTTAATGGTCTATGGCAGCATACGACCAATGTGAGTGTCTTTGCTAACAGCACATCACCTGCAGCGCCTCTCCTGTGCCACTAGTTCACTGACCATATTGGTTGGACCCTAGACGACTGGACAACCGTGACCTCGTCAGATGAGTCCCGATTTCAGTTGGTAAGAGCTGATGGTAAATTCAAGTGGGCCGTAGACACCACAAGCCATGGATCCAAGTAGTCTACAAGGCACGGTGCCAGTCGGTGGTGACTCCATAATGGCGGGAGCTGTGTTTGCGAGGAATATACCGGGTCCTCTGGTTATGTTCGGCTACTTGGAGACCGTTTGCAGCCATTCATGTTCCCGAAAAACAATGGAATTTTTGTGGATGACAATGTACCAATCACTGAGCTACTATACTTCGCAGCTGGTTCGAACGAATGATTTTACCATCCCGCTCGCCCGACACGAATCTCATCGAACATATGTGAGGCATAACCAAGAGGTCAGTTCGTACACAAAATCCCCCATGGGCAGTACTTTGGCAATTATGGACGGCTATAGTGGCAGAATGGCTCAATATTTCCGCAGGGAAGTTTCGAGGACTTTTTGATTCCATGCCAGATCGAGTTCCTGCACTACGCTGGGGGAAAGGGGGTCCAGCACGATACTAGGAGGTATCGCACGGCTTTTGTCCTCTGTGTGTATATCCGTCTCAACACATAACTTCAACTGCAGGTTTGTACCCAAAACGTAATGTCTACACTACAACATTCGTAACATCGTAAGACTACAGGAATGAATCTCTCGAATCATGAAGTAAAAGTTTAAGTCTGAAGTGATGAATGAATTTTTTTTAAATAAACGGGCTGAATGAGTAGTGCGGACGAGACGTTTCCAATTGATATAGAACAAAAATAAAAAAGTGATGTGAAACAATTCAATCATTTCGCAAATATTTTCGTCATTCCATGCTATACCATTAGGAGAAGCACTTTCGACTTTACTTGCACTATGAAACAAAACACTAGTGATATTGTTCCATTGTTCTGAAATTGCAGATAAGCACATCAAACAGACAAGAAGTATGTGTATCGGTGAAGATGCCGGTGAACGCCCGGATAGTGAAGCGGCGTGCAGCTCCACAGATATTATATGAAATTCGCGTCAGTGTCAGATCGTTTCTCCTTCCTGAGTGTAATATACTAAGAAAGAAGGAGATTAATTTTTTCATTTTCGCGGATGTATGTTTCAAAAACCCTTCTTATCTCTGAATCTTTCTTACCTCTAAACTCAACCGGATATCGCAACTGTATGGCGCAGTAATATTGATGAGAGGCTTACTTTTGAACATCTTCTATGAAGACAGAATATGTGATGCTCTTCTCCTTGAGTGCCTTTACGAAGCTGCTCTGCATTCTCGGCGTTACCATCACGTCTGCCGACTTGTTGGCGACGTTGGCATCCTCCCAGAACAAAATCTGTTTGGAAATAAATATAAGCACTTCTGTAACTATTTCACAAAACTGTAGATATCAATGCAGCTTTCACCACAAAATTTACTTTTAACCCAAGGAAACTCTAGAAATATCCCTATGTTTCGAGCAGTTATTTTATTTAGACAACCAGTTTCGGCATCTCATTAATGCCATCTTCAGGTCCCTATGCACTCCACGTATAGACACTGAAATATATCGATACTCGAATAACTGTAGCCTCAATATTTGGACTCTGTTAATTCGTTTTTGGAGTGTTTGCTTTGAAAACTTAGAGTTGTCACGTTTTCAAAGTAAACACTTTAAAAACGAATTCAAAGAATCAAGATATTGATGGCTCCAGTTATGCAAGTACCAATATATCTGATTGTTTATACATGGAGTGCTTAGGGGCCTAAAGATGACATTAATGACATGCCGAATCTGATGGTCTAAATAAAATAACTTCTCAACAGATACTGCTATATGGCGATTTTCCGTGGTAAATATTTTATAGGCGGCTGTCATGTATCGACAATGGATCAACAGAGACAAAGTTTACTATTGTTCGCACTGAGGAAGACAACATATTGGCTGCACAGCTGCACATGTTTAATGTGAAAAGCAGACTTTTCTCATAGTGCACGAAAAAGTGGCAGTGCACCAGCAGGCTAACACTGCTTTGGGATGGGCTAAATGAGCACCATCAGAAATCATTACGTGTTTATTTCATATAACGATGTACCTTCAGATCCACTAAATTTCAGAACTTAAGTATTATTCTTGTACTCCCGCCCGGCAGAGACCTAGGCTCTGACTCCAACATCGATATGGGGACCGCTCAGCCACTGTGCTGTGTAGTGCTTACAAGAAAACGCGACCTTACACAGTGTGTAGGGAAAGAATGACCGTCCTCTTCCGCACCGTTCCTCTGGTGTCTGCAGTTGTGACTAGCTGAAATCGAGTCATGCGATATTTTCAGCCATACTGGGTGTTTAAGCTGCGTGTGTGACCTAGGAAGTGCCTATATTTTTGTAAGTTTCGTGTTGAATAATAGCACAGTGCTATGTCCTGGTTGTACTTTTCAAACTCAGACGGGACATGGCGACATGACGTATTATATCTGAGTATGGGCGATTGATTTTGGCCACATACTGCGTTTGGTGTGCACATGCCCCATGATGTGATAGTTGAGTGTACACACCCTTGGCTGTGCGCAGTGGATGTGCTAGAGAGCAGTGCCAGCATAGCTGAGCAGAGCAGCAGTGTGTTGCTCACACGTGCTCCTGTCAGAACTGAAATCAGATGGACATGACGTCAGTTCAACCATTATCACACAAAGACCTGACTTATATTGTTCACATTAGTAGATCTGCAGTGCAAACTTTCATAGATATGGAGAAGCACGATTCGTCACGTTACAGAAGAGATGTACACGTTTCTGATGATAAGCAGATGCGCTCTATAATTATTATGTTAAAGGGCTGCAGCCCTGAGAATAAGTGCCAGACTTAATTTCAGTAAATAATTAACAGCTTTTACAGTATTTATGGTACCAACCACATTGACCTATCAAATTAAGGCACTCTTCTATGCACGTCAATTGAACTATTCACAAGTATTGAAACATAAGTACTTAACATGTGAGACACTTTTCAGCTGAATGTTAATTTTGGATCACAGAATAATTTTATTCAAGACCTTAATACAATTAGCAAGCAGTGTGTGTTAGCAGACGTGATGACACATCGCATACAATATTAATTACGGTATGCATTTTTCTGTTTTGAATTTTTTTTTATTAAATGACGAAGTTTTACCTATAAATCAAAAACTATTAGAGCTACGTCAGTTCTGATAGTGGTAGTGGAAAGTGTAAGGAAACTTCTGTCATACTGTCATTACATATTTATTTGTATTGTAATAATTAATGGCACGATGGTCTTGAATTCAATTTTGAGGGCAGCAAACTACTGTACGTAGGTCGAAGTGTAACGTATCAGTTCCATTTGGATTTTTAGCAGGCATCTGATGGCAGATTCAGATTTTTAATAACATTTATATGTAAGAAGTTGTAAATGAGGCTGTTCATGGCACGAGGTCATTACGTGACGTAGATGCATGATTTTTCCGCAGAGGGGAGAGTGGAGGGCCTGACACTGTGGTGGCCATCTTGCTCATTTGCACTGTTAGGGTCAGAGTTGAAGAGGCTAGACCAATGCTTGTCTCAGTGGTGATAGAACCACACACTTTTCAGTGGTAGAAATTTTCGCATCGTCAGTAACGACTGAAGTGGAAAGGTTCTGGGCCAATAAAATCTAGATTAAGTCTAACCTATTTCATTTACAAAAACGCAAAATGCAACTTTACACAAGGCATAAATTTCATAATTAATGAATCCAAACTTTGACGTTATAGATATACAAAAAATACAAATTTGTTTGAATCAGTTCAGAATTAGATACGACTGTCTACTGCCCAATACACTGACAATTTTGAAGCAATTACTCAAATCCATGAAAAAGTTTAACCAAGTGATTACTACAATGACCAGGGGCTCATTAAAAAAGAGACACCTTCTTAACTAATCGCATACAATTTTGAAGCGAATGCATTTTTTTAAAAATAAACCTCCACATTAAATTTTAAAGCAAACCAGAAACAGTTAATGGCGGAATAACTGTTTAAATAACTGACCAAACAAAACTTTTAAAACAGGCAAAAAATAGCAATTAATGAAATCAATATTTTAAAATAAACGGCTACACAATTTTTATAAGCTCAGGTATGGTTTATAGTAAAACAATCCACCCCAAAAAAATTATTTAAACAGAAAACAGTGGTATTAGTACTAACAGTTTCTTTGTATTACCCGAACTTTAACAAGGACATTTGCACGGGGAAACTGACGCAGGCGGCAGTGACAAAGTGAGAGGCCGTTAACCTTCACCTCAAAAAATACGCAAGCTAGTACTATGGCGCCAAAATGAACTGTCACACACGTCCAGTAAAGATTCCTCAATATGAATCAGCACTGGCCACAACCAACACCACCAACCTCATTAAAAAATAATTCTTACTCAGTGAGCTCATTAACAACCAGATGGAAACTCAATAAACGAGGGCTGAGGGCGGACACATAAAACATATTTTCTTAGTTTAACCGAGGAATAGACATAACAATTAATTGACAATAAGAACAATCACGCTTTAACCTGTAACATTAACCAATGTTAGAACTCAGTGCACGCACAGTACGTGCCACCATCCAGCTTGCCACTCAACCTTGGAGACCTCATTTTCATCCTCACAAGCGAGACATCAAGTTGAGAGAATCAGAGCATTTTAATAATATGGGCAGGAGGACAAATACGGTAGTGAATAAATAGGTTCAAATGGCTCTGAGCACTATGGGACTTAACATCTTAGGTCATCAGTCCCCTAGAACTTAGAAATACTTAAACCTAACTAACCTAAGGACATCGCACACATCGATGCCCGAGACAGGATTCGAACCTGCGACCGTAGCAGTCCCGCGGTTCCGGACTGAAGTGCCTAGAACCGCACGGCCACCGCGGCAGGCAGTGAATAAATAGGCATCATCTCAAAACGCAAAATTAACAACTATCAATAACTGGGTTCCCATGTCATCAATTGCACCAAAAGAACTCCGAGTCTTCAGGGCCACAGACATATTTGGGCCAATAATGATCTCATATGGAGGGTATCAGTACACACTAGTGATAATTCAAATCATCTCTAAATTCGTAACGTTTGCACCATTGAAGTACGCCACAGGTAGATCAGTGATGAGTGCTTTGAACAACTGCATCCTTTGTGCAGTTGGAAAAGTGAAGAGGACCCTATCAGACAATGGACCACAACTTAGGTAAAAATGTTGCAAGGATTTTATGACACAAAAGAAGATAAAGACAGATAATAATGAGTTGTCTACAAGGTATCAGTGGACTTCTCTGGTGTAACTAGTAAAAAAAATGTCGTGTGACTAGGGCCCCCCGTCAGGTAGACCGTTCGCCAGGTGCACCTCTTTCGATTTGACGCCACTTCGGTGACTTACGCGTCGATGGGGATGAAATAATGATGATTAGGACAACACAACACCCAGTCCCTGAGCGGAGAAAATCTCCGACCCAGCCAGGAATCGAACCCAGGCCCTTAGGATTGACATTCCGTATCGCTGACCATTCAGCTACCGGAGCGGACAGGTGTAAATAGTAGTGCACGCCCATATAAATAATCACAGGAAACTATTGAACCAAGGACAGATGAAACTTTGTAAATCTCATCTGAGTTCCCAACTAAAACGAAAACAGGAACAAATTATTGACGTAACTGTTATTATGTAATTTCATAAATGAAAGGATGAGTTTGTTACAAATGTTAACCAATAGGATTCTGATTTTACATCCTTATGTAAATTTAAACATGGAAGGAAGAGTTTTCAAAAACTGATCAGTTGCAAGCTGTGATGAATACAGTACACAAAAATGTAAGATTCACAATGGAAAAGTAACTGACAGCTAAATAAACTTCTTAGATATAACATTAAAAAAGAAAGCATTTAACATAGCTTTAAAATTTACCATAATTCTACAATAACTGACACAATAATACACCAGATTTCAACTCACCCACACTCACAGAAATAAACAGCGTTCAGATACATGATTTGTAGACTCAACATAATATCACTCAGCACAGAAAAATACCAGAAAGAACCAGACATCATCACACAAATAGCAACAAACAGTGGGGATGACAGTAATCTGGTCACAAAATTAAACAACAATTACAGTCTGTAAACAGAATGCATGAACAGCCACAAACAACAGCACAAAAAACGCCACACAAACAAGCACACAGAGTAACAGAGCAAGAACAATACAAACAACGCGTTAAAACAAGGAAGAAGATTCAAGATGGTACACAGTGTCATACTAGCACAAACTCATACATGAAATAAGAAAAATTTATAAAAGACAAGGTATAAAAATAAATTTCAAAACAGGCAGTTCAATCCAAAAGTACATGCGAAAAACAACAAAAGACACAGACATTTGTCAGAAAGCAGGAATATATCAATTACAATACTACACATGTGTTCAAGGTATGTGGGAAAAAACAACAGAATATTCGACACCTGGTACAAAGAACACCTCACAGAATGGAAATATGGGACAACCGACTCAACTTTTGCATAACATTTAAGAGAAAATAATCATAAACCTACTATAAGAGAGAAAGATATGAAAATAGTCACAATAAATAATGGAAGACACCTCTTAATCTTAGAAGAAAATTATCACATATACAAAACAAAGGTGAAAAGAAGCTACTAGTGAATTACCAAGTGGATACAGATACCTACACACTGTCTGCATCGAACGAAAATTTAACAGACAGAAATTCCAATTAATGATCACAAATAGCATTCCTCTCCTAAATATTTAAATGACAAATGAAAAAGAATGAAAACATAGTAATAATAAATTAAATAATAAATAAGAAGAATGAAAAGAGTAAACAGCACACAGAAAACTTACACATAATACATGCAGTCAAAAAATTGAAAGCAAAAACTGAACAAGATGGCAACACTTACAGAAACGAATGACACTTTGCACAAAAAATGGCAGTTACAAGGGAAACAGAAAGCTTTCAGCCAGTTTGTCACATGATACAAAGCTGTTCAGCTTATAAACAATAAATAAGATGCTGGTCTGTAAATCCTTTTCAATTTTATTACCAAAAGTTCAGTTAACTGTTTTAAATGTGCAAACAATAATCTATACGCGCAAACGAAAAATCACCAATTGTTGCTGGATACCAACTGAATATGCCTTGTAAATAAGGCGAGACACATCTGCGTGTACAACTTAAATTAAAAAAACTTAATGTGCAGCAAGCAAAAGGCGTTTTTCTTTGATCTGCTGCAATTTCTATATAGCTGCTATAAAAATGGCCACCACGAGAAACTTGAAATAATTAAGAATATAGATGTTCAAAGTTGAAATAACATTAAAATGAGAAGAATATTTAAAGAATGAAATGTTGTGAATAGTAATGAGTAATGAAAAATTGGTGAAGATATCTGTGAATGTTCAGTTGTAATTATAGTATATGATTAGTGATAGCAACAAAGACACGTTTGCATTTCTAAGGCATAATACTAATATATGTACAATTGTGCTGTTTGAGGTCACTGCAGTCACATGTTGGAGGAAGGCATGAGAAGGCTGCAGATGCAACGAGACAGAGGGTACGAGGAATGAGTAAATCGATGCGTTATTGCCCACCAGAGAAACGGTGTGTTGTACTCCTAGTGGTACAGAAAATTAGTTCGTCAGGTCACTCACGTGTGGCGCATGTCACAGCACTGGTCGCTGCCATCACACCAAAACAAGCCACCACTAGCGCAATGCACGCTACCTGGACTCTACCTAACGCAAGTTGAGGAATTGAGGGAATTTCTAGAACCCGTCATCGGTTCGCCGCGACCGAACGCCGAACGGATCGACTTAAGTATTGCAACAAGATAGGCGTGTTCTGCCTGACCTGTTTACTTATACCATTATGATGATGTCATGTGGCTTCTGCGTGTAGATACTGTCGACAAACCATTAAATCTTGCCCCTGTGATGCATGTACTTGTTTGATACATAATGAATGTTGCGACGATCGCAAATATACTCATGTTTCCCAAGGTTCTGTGCATGAAGGACACATATTTTCGACTACATTGCAGAACCTTGTGGACGGAAAAGAACATTTTTTTGAATAAGCAGTCGACTACCGCACTTCATAGATGAACAATAACGACGATTTAGGTTGTTGAGTGAATGAAAGGACACTAAAACATTCAATTTCGATGAATCACGTGACATTGTGCGAGGTAAGGGCCGAGTTGTGGCGCCTTGGAAATATTCTGAGTTTGGAGTTGGCGTGGCCGCGCTGGGGCCTCTCGGCGCGCCGCGGCTCGCTGGCGGCCGCACAACGGCCCGACCACGTGGTCCATCGGACGCGTGGCTGGGAATTCCATGGTGGCACTGTGTCAGTGAAGGAGATATGCCGGGAGTGCCAAATATGGCGGACTTTGTGCAACCTTAATGGCAGACATTCCGCAGTTCTCATAGAAATTAACAGTAGCCAGATGAGTCATGATACCTCATAAAGAAACATGTGCATTAACATTATTTGCACATTGATTCTGATGGTGTTATTAGATTTTCAATATTTTTATTAGATTAAAGTTTAGTATCTGACGATAAATGATACAAGTAACACCCAGCAACGAATTTCCAAAATCTAAATGGTTCATCCGATTTTGAGGAGCGACGTGTCTTTAGAAAGCTATTAGTGTAAACCTAAACTGGTATGAATTATATGCATGTAGCTTGAATAGTACATGAATTATTGGCGGTCGAAGTGGTCGATGTCTATCGATCGCATGAGGCCATAGGTACTCCACAGTTACGCGAAAAAACGGTAGCAAGATGCTTATAAATATATTTATTCATCTATGTCTTTGTTTATATCTGATATACGCTATTCATGATGATATTATTTATTGTTTTAGAAAGTACAGAGACATTAGGCTACTGGCCTTCTTTTGCTTGCTGTTCCTTTGATATATGTGTATTTAATTTGTTTGTGTATTTAATGATGTATGTTAGAGCGTGTTTCAGGTCCAGCCGTAGGAGTATTTATTTAATTTCAAGTTATTTAAAATAAATCCAGTATTTCGAATGTGTTTCATTATGTTTGTGTGGGTGCTTTGACTTGAAGACATGGCGCTCTAGCCAGTCACAGTGGTCACGAATGGGGAGACTGGATGGAAGCGAGAGAAGAGTTCGAGGGATACTGCTCAGGACACGGGGAGTCCGGGACGGTACGGCGCGACGGATGCAAAGTGGGTGGACAGACTTGGACAGTGGAGCAGTTTGCGCGTGGTCACGGAGCATAGAAATATTTCGGAGTGCCGGCATGTGCTCTTGTGTGATTTGCGTAGCTTCTGGAGTGAAGACGTAGTATGCATTCTGAAGTGAATATCTCGCGAGCTATGTTGTTGTTCATAACTAATTACGTGAAGTAGGAATCTATTGTTTCCCTGTTATTCAACTTATATTCTATTTAATTGCTGGACCACCGACACCAGTAAGCGTTTTGCAGAAATATGCCGCTTCCTCAAAAGTACTTCTATTATCGTACTCATAATTTGCAGCTGCTAAGATAGTACCTGCAGATGTTACTTATTTGCGATCTTTCATTTATAAATTTATATGTTACATTCATAGTTCGCAATTTCCGAGTGATAGAAACCTTCGACCATTCGATTCATGTTTTTATTCTTATCGTATACTGTAGACTCAGTAGTATTTGGCCTGTAATGC
The DNA here is from genome assembly GCF_023864345.2 of Schistocerca serialis cubense. Taxonomy (NCBI): domain Eukaryota; kingdom Metazoa; phylum Arthropoda; class Insecta; order Orthoptera; family Acrididae; genus Schistocerca; species Schistocerca serialis. The sequence goes on along the minus strand of NC_064641.1, from coordinate 410,397,264 downwards.
GGCAACTACGTATCCCAGCCCCTAGGCAACAAAACCAGCCAAAACTTTTATTATTGCAACTCCAAGTCTGTAGGTGCATATCTGACGGCCACCACACCATTTCATTTTATTTGAAAGCCCGCAATTACTAAAAAAGGAAGACTCATTATATGACATTGTTCTTACACCTATATCTGAAACAAACATGAAAAACTGTGATCATATCAAGGACTTGAACTTTTTTAAAATGGGTTATGTTCATTAGTACTATAAGAACTTTAAGTAAAGAATTCTTATGTGTGTGTGTGCAACAGAGACAACAGGGAGAAACTTTATGTTGAGAACACTCTTGCATTTCTACTAGAGCACTTTCTCGTTAAACCAGTGTTAATATACTATGCCTATTATACTCATAGTGATGCTTGAACTCAGAAACTAATTCCATAAATCTCATATCAATCCAGTGACTATAATGATACTGTGAGCAGAACTAATTTAATGTCTTAAACCAATGATAATATTATGAATGTAATTTTCTTTTAGGGGCAATTTAATGATTGATTAACAAAATATTGTTTGACCTAAAATTGTGTAACCTGTAAGTGTTGATCATCAATAATAAGCACCATTGAGATGTAATGTTTGTACAATTTAAGTCAATTACTGATAGTATTGTTACAAAATTGAATATTTTGAATATTTAATGCAAGAATTTGTTTTCTTTTTAACTTGTTGTTTAAGCTAAAACCCCTATATGGGGCAGACACCATTTTGTATCACTACTTACAGATGTGTATGCAATTTTGATGCACAGTGACATAAAGTATTACTGCCACATATGAAGTTGGAATTTGTGTTACATATGTCTTGAGTTATAAATATTTTTATGCTATGATGTCACTGTATAATAATCTACTATCATGTATGTTTTAATAAATTTATCATGTCTTCATTTATATATTTGCAAAAAAGGATGAATGGGTAAATTTTAAAAATTGTCTTGAAGTAAATGTTAAATGATGTTTTAAAAATAAATGGAAAAGTATGATTAAACCTAAGCCATCAGCGAGTGAATGAGTAAGATAATTAATAATAATAATTTTTTGCAAACTCAATATGACTGAATGAAGTTTAAGACAAGAATAAAAATTGTAATGCAAATGTAAAAGAACAATGAAAGGGTTTGTAAGATGGTACCCAAAATGAATATCATGTTGTTCGATAAAATGAAGTTACTCTTAACAGCAAGAAACAGAGTGAGTGTGTGACAGATTATTGGAGTAATAGGGAATATAATAAATGATCACATATACCCCCCAAAAAAGGTTCTTATTCTATACCAGACAATCAATACCAAAGATGAGCACACAGTCCCAGTGCCATATTAGTACAAATTTCTTTGGTGCACTTATGCTATAACAAACTTTGAGCGCAATTACATCTGCATAAATTTAAAAAGAGAAGAAAGTGGTGAAGTTGTGCGATCATTTCAATCAAACTGTCCTGTAACTTGTGTGAAACCCATAAGAAACAGTCGAAGGAAATTGGAATAGATAAATGATTACTGGATAATGAAATATGAATTGGTGCTAGCGACTGCCATATAACTACTTGGATTTTTATTGCCTTTGTTAAATTATGGCATAGCTAAATGAGAGGCCACTGCGAGAGCAAGTTGGACGCCAATGAGGGCGGTGCACAACGTAGTCCACGAAACCAGAGGGAGTCTGCCCCCAGTGCTATTCAGAACATCGCCACTCACCCCTTGGTGTGAAGAGAAATGCAAGGCAGGTAAAATTAGTCAGAGAAGTGTTTTGTGGAGTGGGAGAAAGAGGAAAAGCTACTGCAGCACAGCTGGGCTGTGTGTCTGTCATCAGACAATGCAGAGTACATCTCAGGAACATGCAGTACAGCAGATTTTGTTTCTAACAAGCTATATAGGTGTGGTCAATTTCTGGCGTCACCCCATAGGGTGAGAGTTGGAGCTAGAGGCCGGTGGCGCCTGGTGACATTTTGGTGGTAGAAAGAAATATTTTATTAAATTCCAGTTACTCATCTTATTGTTGATAATGTGAATCGGTCATATTGAAGAGGTACATGTCTCAGAGCCCAGCATTGCTGACATTAAGCCAAGCAGCGGCCAGTGATGTGTCAGAGGGCCAAGTCCCTGACGTCAGCATTGTATCTCTTCTTCCTGCCATGACTGCAGTCTGCTGTTAAACACCCTCACTCAAATGACTCAGGCTCAGCTCTCATCCAACACACAGATAAGGCAAGACTACCATGCATGAGTCATATTCTGTTGCCACCTGACAAGAGTTTGATGGTGGCAAATGCGGACAGCAGGTTGGCAAAACTGTGGCACCAAGTCTCATGGACGAGATTTGGTTCAGTAGGAGGCTGGCATGACCCAGCCTCAAACCAAAGGCTGCAGTTGGCAGTGCCCAATCGTCTCGTCATCTAGTTTGACCTTGGCGTCATGGTGGTGCTGCTGAACTCCAAACGAATTGCCCTCAAAATACAGAGCTGTTTATAATGGCTCTGGGTCGCATTTGCTGCACTATTACCCAACATCCTGTCACATAGTTCACAACCTGGTTCCTACTCTGGCGTGATGACACTACATTACCCTCTCTGGCGATTACCACTGTGCAATGCAGGTCTTGCTGAACATGGCTAGCTGATCTCACAATCCTTTTGCGTACACATGAGGCTTTCTTCGGAAGATTGGGTCTGTCAAGTCCTGCATAGGAATGGCTCCCCACGGTGACTACTTGCACTATTGATCTATAACATAAGACACACAGTCCCAAGATTACTGTGGACTGGCATTTTAACCACTAAACATTTTCTTCATTAAACTTTACGTCTGATTCCCATTTTTATTAAGCTCTACAAATTCATTCCCCATCTCTCGCTCTGGGGATCCTGGATCAGGCTCCAAACTGCTCATCGTCACAGGTCAATAATGGCCACGAAAAGTAAAGTAAGAGTCACTATCTTTCCAGGAATCACAACACTCGAGGTCACAGTTACCCATTGTCTACCATCCTGATACTGTTCAACGTGCTGCCTTAGTTGCACCACAGTGATCTTGCCCTTCTGTGTGGCTATCATCTGTCTCAATGAGTGAACCAGGCTTCGTTCCCAGGTATCGTTCTAGAAGGTTAGGTTTTGCTTAGGCAACGTCTCGAAGGGCTTATCCGGCAAATACAGCTACAGTTGTTTTATATTTAAAAAAGTGACTGTTGTGGTTGTGGCTGGTAGATGAAATGTGGATTACATTATATCACACACAGTTCCACTAATCAATAACCCATTGCCTCTTAACGCTAAGCTTCGTGCCCCCATGAGCTTCCCTTGGTCATAGAAACGTTTCACCACTATTACATCATTGTAAACCAAGTATACACAAGCTCGTTACGTACACTCCAAACGACTGCAAGTCTCATTAGCGCTATTCTCGCATCTAGCACTTTCATTCCTCCTTGAACTGCCCCTAATCCTGGTTTACAGCGATAGTTCATGCTTTAGCAAAATCCGTTATGTTTCTAGTTATTTCTCAAAGCAATTGTGTGTTGTTCAGTACGCCACTCTGAAAACTTACAATCTATGTGTAAATCCCTTCTGCTAGTTCTCTTGCAGCTTCTGCTGTCTTATTCATTTCATTCACATCGTTTGTGTCTGCTGTCCCAAATATTGTCTTGAATATCCTGTCCCCCACATCCACCCATCCATGTCCCAGAAATGTCTTAAATGCCCTTCCTCTCACATCTATCCGTTCCCTTTTTTCTTTCTGTAATTCCTAGAGTACTACTCCTAATACTTCCTACTACCGCTCTTTCAGCAGCGTATATGCTGAGAGCAACTTTCTGTGCTCCGCTGACACCTGTCTGAATACTCGATTACTGTTAGCTTTTTGTTTCAAACCCGAAAATGTTCCCTCCAACCTTCGTATTTCTTTCTATAGTTCCCAAACATTAAATACCAACTTGACAGTCCACTTGTGACTAGACACTATCACATCCTGCTGGCTGGAAGACAAAATTCCTCCATCTATGTGATGAATTTCCACCCTAGGCGAAGAGGTACATCACTAGCGAAACTACACTGAAGAGCCAGAGAAACTAATACACCTGCCTAATATCGTGGAGGCTCCCACGGGCTCGCAGAAATGCCACAAAACGACGTGGCATGGGCTCGACTAATGTCTGAAGTACTGCTGGAGGGAACTGACACCATAAATCCTGCAGGGCTGTCCGTAAATCCGTAAGACTATGAGGGGGTGGAGATCTCTTCTGAACAGCACGTTGCAAAGTATCTCAGATGTGTTCAATAATGTTCATGTCTGGGGAGTTTGGTGGGCACTGGAAGTGTTTAAACTCAGACGAGTGTTCCTGGAGCCACATGTGTAGTGACGCATTGCCCTGCTGGAATTGCAGGACAATGCGTCGGAATGCACAGGGCATGAATGGATGCAGGTGATCAGACAGGATGCTTACGTAAGTGTCACTACTCAGAATCGTATCTAGACGTATTAGGGATCCCATATCACTCCAACTGCACACGCTACATATTATTACAGAGCCTCCACCAGCTTGATCAATCCCCTGCTGACATGCAGATCCATGGATTCATGAGGATGTCTCCATACCCGTACACATCCATCCACTTGATATAATTTGAAACGAACCTCATCGGACCAGGCATCCTGTTAGCACTCATCAACAGTCCAATGTCGGTGTTGACGGGCCTAGGTGAGGTGTACAGCTTGGGCCCTGCAGTCATCAAGGGTACACAAGTGGGTCTTTGGCTCCAAAAGCCCATATCAATGATGTTGATGGCCCAGCACTGAAATTTGCAGCATTTTGCGGAAGGGTTGCACTTCTGTCACGTTGAACGATTCTCTTCACTCGTCGTTGGTCCCGTTCTTGCAGGATCTTTCACTGGTCCCAACGATGTGGGAGATTTTATGTTTTACTGGATTCCCGATGTTCACGGTACACTCGTGAAATGGCCGTACGGGAAAGTCCCAATTCATCGCTACCTTGGAGATGTTGTGTCCTATCGCTCGTGCGCCGACTATAACTCCACGTTCAAACACACTTTCAACTTGATAACCTGCAATTGTAGCAACAGAAACCCATCTAACAACTGCGTCAAACATTTGTTGTGTTATATAGGCGTTGTATTCTACGTGTTTACATATCCCTGTATTTGAATACGCATGCCTTTACCGGTTTCTTTGGCGCTTCAGTGAAGTATCTTCGTTCCTCCCTGTCGTCGAATGTCAATCTGAGGACAGCGACCACTATCATCTCCCTTTCGCCCTGAAGCCTGCTGTCTCTCAGCAGCATCTCCCACAGAACAATTAAAGATGACCCTTACCCTACCACAGACGTACAATCCTATCCACAGTTACTTTAACAATGTACGCAACAAACAAAGGAACAAAATCGCACTACATGTTGGCTACTTCCTCAGCATTAATGAATATGGTTTACGAGGTCCATGATCCTCCTTCTTTTGTTGCTTATTCCTCAACTCTTTATTTTTCACTCTTTTATTTGGTTCTGCCGACATACCCTCTGAGATCGACTATGGCGCATCCTTGAACAGTCTCAAGTGTCTGACAAGTACAATCTTTGGCCTTGTTGGCAGTTGTAGCTTTACAGTCACAGGTGACGTGGTCTCAGTTACTTGTTGGTTGGTTGGTTTGGGGAAGGAGACCAGACAGCGTGGTCATCGGTCTCATCGGATTAGGGAAGGATTGGGAAGGAAGTCGGCCGTGCCCTTTCAGAGGAACCATCCCGGCATTTGCCTGGAGTGATTTAGGGAAATCACGGAAAACCTAAATCAGGATGGCCGGACGCGGGATTGAACCGTCGTACTCCCGAATGCGAGTCCAGTGTCTAACCACTGCGCCACCCCGCTCGGTTAGTTACTTGTTACAGACCCTGGTAACGTGTTACAAATTTCTTTGTCTTTACTTTTAGAGTATATAGAGTTGACAACTTCACCTCTGTTCGCTTGTTGTACCTTTTTCCAGATTTCTCCCACAGTTCTTGCAAACTCTCAGACTACAGTTTCACTCTTGCTGCATTCCTGCTTAATCATACTGAATGACGATGACATCTTTTTACCATACACCATCTCGAGTGGCGACAGTGCACACTTACCACTGAAGACCAATACGTGTCTCTATCTACATGGTGGGGGTTAACATAATAACGAAGCATCCTTAGTCTGATGAACCAGCTCTGTCCTTCCATGTTTTTTACTTCCAACAACTGTCACAATGCCTTCATCAGTTTTGATGAAGTTAGTCACTTGATCCATTATTATTGACCCTGGCACCCCAAACTGCAATACTCATTTATTCATCAATACTTGTGTGGTCTGGCATCGGCATCATCTCGATATAACGATCGAAATGGGCTATTATAGTCAGATTCCCTGTTCGAGTTCGGTTAAAGATTACTAACACCTCTACCCCAATAAATCGAAACGGTCGCGTCGCTTCCGACACCCTCTGCAACAATACTTGTTTCTAAATTAGATATACACGTGGAGCACACTGCACACAATTCCTGACATACTGAGCGACATCACCTCTCCTTTCTCTCAACCAGCATTTCTCTGCTACACTCTGATTCGTTGCTCTGGACCCTCCATGGCAAAACAAAACGTGCTCATGCACTTCTCTCAGCAATTCTTCCCTTAGCTTCACTTGTACAACCACTCGCGGTCTTAATCTCGTCTCATTACATAAAATCCCATCACACTTTCTGGACTGCTGTTGCTTACCGTACTGCTTACGCTCTCTGACAGGGATCTGCGTTGGTTGCCACTCAGCAAGGCCTTGAGCTAGTGCTTCTATCACCACTATATTTCTGCTTAATGCGTCGGAATTTCCGTGTTCCTCCCCTGGATCGAAGATTACTTCATACTCAAATCCACTGAGTTTTAAAACCCCATCATATGAATCTGTTGGATGGGTTCTTCAAACCTAGCAACCTCTTCAACGCTGCATAATGGGTCACTACTTTAAATTTCCTGCTGTATGCGTAACACTCTAAGGATGTTAGTCAATGCACAGCCTGTGTCTCCCTCTCCAGTTTAGAATAATTTCTCACAATTCCATTTAGATGCCACGTCGCAAAAGGAATATGGTACTCCCATCCACCGATCCCCTTGCTTAAACGCACCTGAGGATACATTGTAACGCAAATTCCTTCTGAAAACCCGGGAGTATCAGCGTTGGACTTGACGTCAATACTTCTTCTAATTCATCAAATGCTTTCTGACACACCTCACACGTCACTAACTTCATGCCCTTTTTCAGTAATTGCGTAAGCAGTCGCGCAATATTCGTGAATCCTCTCAGCAATTTTCTATAACAATTCATGAGGCCAAAGAAAGACTGTAGCTCTTTGCTTGTACATGGTACTGGAAAATCTTGCATCCCTGTATTAACCGTGGAGCAGTCCTCATATCATCTACTGATTACATGACCCAAGTAATTTACGTGTTTCAACACAAAATGACACTTCTCAGTCCTCTGTGTTGAATAAGCAGCCAGTAACCTCTTGAACACTTAATCCAGTCGTTACCAACGTTCTTGTATATCCATTTAAAAAATATCATGTCGTCCAGATACACTAAAGATTAGTGGGGTTTCAGTCCCTTCAACACTTCATCTAACAAACGTTGAAATGTTGCTGGTGCATTCTTTCAACCGAACGGCATTCTTATGTAATAATGTCTCCATCGAACTAAAATAGCAGTCTTTAATCAGTCTTCTGGTGCCACTTCTAACTGAAGATAGCCATTCCTCAAGTCCATTGTCGAAAAATTCAAGCACTGTCCAAGATTATCAATGGTTTCCGTGATTTTTAGAATCACGTCAGGTTCTGTGCTCATCTACAGCGACTCCCCGGTGCCACCTGACACACAGTCACGTAAATTTATCCGTAATGTCATTGCTCGCAGTTTATCGGGATTGCCTTGTACAACAGACGCTCCTCATGATAGATCAACATTTACGACAGTTTCCCCTAAACAAAATGTCTACCCACTTAGTTCCACCACATATTGTCGAAAGTAAATAGTGGTATGACGCTGGTGCAGAAAGTCTAATGCTAGGATCATGCTGTACTCTTCTCTTACATTAGGCACCACTTCTACATAATGATTAAACTTGGTTGCCACTAATTGAAAATTCAGACTTATCGGCGCCTGTGGCTGTAAATCGTTATCCCCTACACCGCGTAAATTATAACGTGGTGATTTTCATTGCCTCTTACCCACAAATCACTCAAGACCACCGACACATGCACCCTTGTGTCCAACAAAAACTTCTTACTATCTACCTCGCTCATTATGGCATGTTCCTCTTCTGTATTTGTATTTACTGCATTTCCTTTTTCTGGGAAGTCGTTTCTTTTGACTTTATTACAGATGCATGTTAACACGCACATTATCCTTACCACTATTCCCATAATATTGGTGTTGATTCATACCACTCTTGCTGTTATTCCCACAAAATCGCTGATAGTTCATACTACCCCTATCATTTCGTGGTTGGTGACACTGCCTCTCCAAATCCGCTGTACACCCACAATTAAATCACCTTATATTCAGCGAGAACACATTTAATCGATCTCTTACCCCTGTCACAACGTCAGTCTCTTCAAATTCCATCCGGCCGCTGTGGCCGAGCGGTCCTAGGCGCTTCAGTCCAGAACCCCGCTGCTGCTACGGTCGCGGGTTCGAATCATGCCTCGGGCATCGATTTGTGTGATTTCCTTAGGTTAGTTAGGTTTAAGTAGTTGTAAGTCTAGGGATTTCATGGCTAACCTGACTGCTATCACCATGCCCATCTCCCGTTTCCCATGCTGAACGCATCAGAAAAGCATTGAGTGCCCTGTTGTTCGGCTTCCTGTAACAGCATCTTGTTTGCCACATCACTCCAACTGATTTCATGAGTGTCCACACTAATTTTTCTTATTCTCTCTGCAAAATCCTCCATGGTTTTATTTAGGCCTATTGGAAATTATACTCAATTGTTCATGGAATAACCAGGCACTATTCTGCTTCTCATACCTCTGTACAATCCCTTGCTAGAGTTGCTCAAAAATTTTCGCCTGGTCCATTTCCTCTATGCGTCATACAAAGCACTTCACTTCTTCTGAGAAGTGCAATCTTGCTGTTTGCTACAACTGTTTGTTTGACGAACCCAATATGTCAGCTGATAACAAGAGATCCTCCACAAATGATAGCATATCCTCATATGACCTACCAGATGGTTCGCAGTAGCTGGTTCTACCCCTAGACACTGCGATTTCAGCAACCCCAGTTCGTCATCTCCTACCTCCCACACTTCACTGAAGTTCTCCTGGGAAATGTGCTTGACTAGCATTCTTGGGAGAAAGAATATTGCAGAGGCATGGCTTAGTCATAGCCCAGGGCATGTTTCCTTTCTGAGAATATAAGATTGTCGGGAAAATGCCAATTGACTCTACAACAACTTCTAGCTGCTTTAATAAACCTTTCAAGACATTAATAGGAAACAGTTAAGAACGAACCTCGATACCGCTCGAGAGACATAGTCTAACTGACTGAAGGTTCGAAAACAGACAAATAACAACAAAATGCTAGACACTAACACTTGTACATCAGCTGCATGCTTAATTAAATACTTAAGATGATGTTTCGATTGTAAAGATATTACTTGCTGTTCCTTCTAGTTGCCAACAAATTCCTTTCTTGCTATCGATGTTTTTTACTTTCACTAACTGTGGTGCATTTTATGAGGTTTCGCAAAAATGCTGCTTCAATATTAGCAGCACTTGTAGAATATTGACACCTTATTGCTGCTTTCAAAATACACTAGATGACAAACAGACAGGTAGGCCGTTGCATAACAGCACAACTAAAGAACTGTTTAGTAATTTAATATTCTTTCTAATGAATTGCTCTGTGCAATGTACAAGCAATAGACCTAACAAATGGGCATTTTAAACGAACAAATTCTACTAACAATCCGCAGAAGGAAGTTAACCATAGACAGACTTCAAAGGCTATAAATGAAGTGGACACTATTGTAGAGGAGCAGCAGCTGTCATGAAAGGCTGTAAGAGAGAAAGCGGTCAGAGTATTTGAAGTTATCAGCGGCAAATGGTACTTACGTCGTGGAGGTGCTCGTCGGCGAACTCATTGAGGAACTGTACGTGGAGCTCCTTGGTGGGCAAAACGCGGTACACGGTGTGTGAATCAAAGTGCCGGGGCTTCCCAGCTGTCAGCAGCAGGGCTGCCAACGTCAACAATGCAACTCTCCACAGCATGCTGAAACTGGAATTGGCGTCCTTCACTATTCGCTGGGAGGAAAATTCGCCTTATAAATTGCTACGAAGGGTCCCTAGATGGCGCAGCTGAGTTTACTGTTGTTTAAAATTTGCCTTTTGTTATTGTTAAAACAAAGCCAGCTCTGAACTGCCACTAGTAGTTTGTTTACAGCTAGTCTTCAAATAGGTAGTGTTTTGAAACACTGTAGTTTTCGTGTAAAGGTTTTAATTTGACGATTTTTAAACATTTCCATAATGTCTGCCCCAGCAACATTTCCTCAGTTCGGTTCACTCAGCTGTTGGTAAACAACAACCTTCACAAAACGTTGTTTGCTATTTATTCGCAGAATTTCTTCATAGTTACGCGTCTGTCAAGGATGAATTTTCCAGTCGTCAGTATAAGTCAGTTGAAATTGTAAGAAACATCTTTCTGAAGCGCAACATGATTGAACAGGAGCACACGTGATTTATTAGTCTGCAAAACTTGACTGAAGCTCAGAAATAGGATCGTATCAACTGGTGTAAGGAATTGTTCGAGAAATTAAACCGAGTAAGTACAAAACCTATAAACAATATCCTAAAACGAGACAAAATTTCGATAGATTCGTTCGAACTGAAGAGAGCTGAAACCAGCAGAGGTGGTCATTTCGTGAAGCAATTCCAAGGAAATGGGGCTTCTTTCTTTGCTTACAATGGATATGTTGCAACCACTTACTTAGAGATTTTTGATAAATTGTATACAACAGTTTGTTTGCCGCAGCCATCAATTACATCAGGGTAAATAACAGAAAATATCACATCATTCGTCATCATGACAATTTGCTATGCCACACGGCACGTCATACAGTTTAATTTTTGCCATAGAAAAACATAGAATAATGTATCCTTGTCCCTAGGCGTGTGGTTGATCTTCTAACGACATCCTACTGCTCCCGTGCGTCAAACAAAAAATGCATGTACAGGACATGTTGAATCCTCCAAAAGCCATGTTTCTGAGCTACGAACATTAAAGTAAGGAAAGGCCTTTGCAAAACTGGTTCGAAAACACAGAGAAGTATACAAATTTTAAAGGCGATGAAGCTGAGAAACAAGAAAACGAACTGAACGAAAAAAGTTTTTTTTTATTTTGCAAAAATTTTAACTGTAGCCCTCGTAACGATAAGGCAAATCCAGTGAATTTCCTCTGTTTGTGTATCTGCTTCATAACGCACTTTGGTAAGAAATGTTTCGTCTACTGCTACAGGCAGCTTTCATCAAGGTGTCTACTTGTGATACATAACTGCAAATCGGGATTATCTCATAAGAACCATCTGGCAGCAATATGTACTCCCTCTGCTTGTGGTGATGACGTCAGAAAATCAGTTTCACCACAGATAGGTAAACACATAAGAAGAATTGAGTGCAATACACAACAATATACTACGTTGTTACTAAGCTTTTCTAGAGAACAAAATTTTCTCCGTCTCTTATTTAGCCGGATCTTCTATGGGGCCACCTTTACATTAATAACGTTTGGAACATGATCAGCTTTTTACTTGATACAAGAGTGTTTCTAGTAGTTTCAGTTGACACAATAAAAGTATATTAGCAGTGCTAGTTGCAGCACAGTAGTTGAAACTGGTTGGTGGCATATGGAAGAAAAAACGTAGTATGTCTTATGGTTTTTATTATTGCAGTTCAGTAATAGTTCTGATGGAGCAGCATTAATGCATAGTATCGTAAACACAGTTTAATGGCGCTAAAGCATCCAAAAAGGATCAATTGATTGGAGAGCGCTACGTCAGTGAACATAAAGGCAATGTATCAGAAAATCTCAAAAGAGGAATAGAGGGGATTGGCGATTCTTCACATATACCAGATGGTTATAATTAAAGTGCAGCTACTCACAGAGGTACGATGGCGGCTGTAATTATCGTATGCCAGCGAATCGTGGTAGATATACTAATGTGTTAATGTGGAACTGATTTGTGCTGCAAAAAAAATTAGTTCCAGTTTTAGCCACCAGGTGTAAATCTTGTGCTGTGAATGCAAGATAGATGTAAAGACGTGTAGAAATACATATGTAATGGGGGGCGTAGGCATACAAGTTCAAACAAGTTAGAAAGGCATCTTTTATTATTACACAATTTGTTCAATATGATCAACAGAGACGTCGATATGCTGTACAGCGACAGAGTTGCACCTGGTGGCCGAAATTTGACCTTTTATTTCCAGCTGAAATCGGTTCTGCATAAACGCATTAGTATATGTACCAAGTATCGCAGCCATACGTTAATTACAGCCCACAATGGACATCCCTGAGTAAATGCACTTTAATTATAGTCACCCGATCATAAAGGGAAAATATAGGGAAATACTATAATGTTTTGGCGAATGGAGACGATGATTCAGGGCGCATATTGTAGCTAGAATCACTCTCCATATTTCGTATAAATCGTTATCGGAGCACATTGAGACTACTATAGGTCCTCTGTTTTTTGGTAATTAATCTTCAAACCCCAAGTTTTGTATGCTACTGCTAGTTGATTGCACATATAGTTAGCATCCTCCCCATCTTGTGCTACGACTACTTGATCATCAGCAAATAATAAATGATGTAGGTAAACTCCATCTCTTATTTCTAATCCCATACTATTACATTTACGAGACCATGTTCTAAGGCTAATATCTATATAGATTTTAAATAATGATGGTGACATGGGACAGCCCTGTAAAAGGCCTTTGCTTGTTCTAAATTTCTGTGAAAGTTTATTACCAACTTTCACTTGGCAAATGTTATCCTTATACATCTGTTGTATTATTTTAATCAAGGAAGGGTTTATGTTTGCCATATGTAGTGCTCTCCAAAGTAATTTTCTTGGAACAGTATCATACGCTTTTTCTAGATCAATGAAAATTAATCCTATACTTTTTGATTTTTCCCTATGTTTCTCCAAAATCTGTCGTAATGTGAAAATATGGTCTACACATGATCTCCCAGCCGTGAATCCACATTGTTCTTCTTGGGTTCTAAAATTTTTTTCCAGTTTGTTTTTAATTACTTTCGCAAAAATTCTCATTAATGTGTTTGTAACACAAATTCCTCGATAGTTTGAACAAATTTTGCGATCCCCTTTCTTAAATATTGTATTAATGTAACCTAGCTTCATTTCGTTGGGTATTGAATCTCCATGTATAATTTTGTTGAAGAGCTGTGTTATCAGTTTCACAATTTTGTCACCACCATATTTCAGACACTCCAGATTGATATTGCCTGGTCCCGGTGATTTACCATTCTTTCCTGTTCTCAACGCCTGAAGTACTTCACTTTCTAAAATATGGATCTCATCATCTTCATGTCCTTTATCTTCCCCTGTTCCTTCTTCTAGATATTCTTCTCTGTCCTCATTTAATAATTTTTGGAAATACTCTTCCCATTCCTTTTGTGTTATCAGTTGGAGATGTTCTGCTTTTTGTATCCTGTCGAAGCCCTTTCAATACTGACCATGCTTCTTTTGCTCTCCCAAATCCTAATTTGCTATTCACCTTGGCACATGTTCTTTCCCATGCTTCATTTTTTGCCATCCTTAATTTTTTCGTCACTTCATTCTTCTTTTCCTTGTATATTGACCTTGTTTCTTCTGATTTATCATTCAACCACTGAAGGAACGCATTTCGTTTTTCTCTAATGAGGACCTCTAGTTCCTCTGACCACCACTCTGCTGCACGGTTGTGGTTGCTATCTTTTTTACCCAACACCTCTGTAGCTATGATTTTCATAATAAATAAAAATCTGAAAGTTTGACAGCATTATCCCATTAATAACAAAAGGCTGTGTACCAAATTTTAACGAAATCGGATAATAACTAATACGGATTGTTTAGATTCGTAGAGGGTATGAATCTTCGTATCGACTGAATGTTACGCTATGCAGTTCTCACGGCGGGCAGCATCAGCTATGCTGTGAGCAAAGCGAAAAAAAAAGACATAGCCATTCTGTAGCCACCGCACTAGACGGCAGCGTGCCTTACTGCAACGAATGTCATCTCGCAATAACTTGTCTACTCAGCTGGCCACCCCAGTTCAAGAGATTTACTGTTGGCGTAGGATGGTGCCTTTATATATGTACGAGACAGTCTGAAAAGATAATTAACAACACAGCATGCAAACATTTCTTCACAGATGGGTGATATAACTCGTAATCGCGTGGTGCGATAAAAAAAGATTTTCTTCTCAAATACGTAAAAATGTGGACATCTCGGATGTGTCATGGTGACAACTGTGGTAAAACGAGCGAGAGAGCGCCGTTGAGCGACACTGAAGCGCGATCATGCACACAACGCGAACGTGATTAAGCCGGCATCGTGACGTGAAAGGATGGGGGAGGTTAGCGGCCGTGCCATTTTCAGAGGAACCTTTCCGGCATTTGCCTGGATAGTCGCACAGTGAGACAAACCGTCGACCTCCCGAAGGCGAGTCCAGCGTACACTGTACCAGCTTGCTCGGTTATAACCTATAATTTCGAGCGTCAGTCATTCCACTTGGAAATTTTCTATTTCCAACACGGACACAAAGAAATTTTGGTATTTACTGTTCGGGGATGTGCACCACAACGGAAAACTATTGCTATTTGAGTAAACAATTAGAGAAAGTGATAACTTTTTCGAGGATTATTACAGAAACAGTGAACAGGTTACATTACCAGTCTCTGTTAAAGGACTTTACGAAGCTTCACATGGATATTTTTGTTCAAGATGTTTGGTTTCAACAGTATAACAATTCTGTCTTACAACAAGGAAAACAAACGCATTTTCGCGTTTCTCATATATTCTGACCAGATAAAACGGGCGTCCGAACAAGACAGCACCGCGTTTTGGGTTTTGCCCTTGGACGACGATAGTATGAACTGTAAAAGTTTGTGGCTTATGTTCAATTTTCTGTTCTCGTGAGGCCAGTACACACAAGTCGAGCCGCGCGGGATTAGCCGAGCGGTCTTGGACACTGCAGTCATGGACTGTGAGGCTGGTCCCGGCGGAGGTTCGAGTCCTCCCTCGGGCATGGGTGTGTGTGTTTGTCCTTAGGATAATTTAGGTTAAGTAGTGTGTAAGCTTAGGGACTGATGACCTTAGCAGTTAAGTCCCATAAGATTTCACACACACATCGGACTCGTCGACCATTGAACGCATTCTTTAAGGGACCGGAGGCGTTATAGTCACATGGGAAGAGGTCAGGACTTACGGACGGGTACTCGAGTGTCTCCCATTGGTCCATAATGAATGAGGCTGGCCTCCCAGATCTGACGGCGTCTTGTGACGAATCGCGACCAGCATGGAACTTGGTGCACCTTTTGTTTTCCTGGTGCGCCAAACGGTCTTCTTTTCTCTGATGGACGTCTATGGGTGCTGGTTCTCTGGCAGTCAAGAAAAGAATAAAAGGACACTGGCCCTGATTCATTGCATTTGGTAATAAAGTCCCTATAGCTCCCGTTTCTGCATTTAGCGCACGCATGTAAGAAAAATACGAATGTCACACTACTCCCTTACGTGCATGTCGCTGTTTGTACACCCGCATCCAAGTCGAGCGATGTTGTATAGGGTATTCGCTGCGGCAACATCCACAAACGAAAACTTTTTGATCACCCCTTACACAAGTGTGAGGATCAACTTCACACACAAACGCACACCGACACACACACACACACACACACACACACGCACACACACACACACACACACACACTAACACACACACACACACACACACACACACACACACACATATATATATATATATATAGAGCTGGGCCTATGCAGGACTCTATTTGAAATATTAGCTCGCCCATATGCTTTCATGCGCAGCAGCTAAACTCGCTGCAAAATTCATTTAACTCGTCATCCTTCAATCGAAATTATTGAAGCAACTGCAATCTACGTAGATTTAAATTAAATACAAGTAGAAATAAATAACATACCAATAAAAAAGATAAAAAGGGCTGTATCCCTTCGTAGCCAACACCAAAGAAATTAAATCGAATGAACGGATGATTGATAAAACATTCAAATAATTGAAATTGTGGTCATACAAAAATAAGTTCAAGCATGAAGTTGAAACTTCTTAATTTTTTACTTCAACTGCTGAGTGAAACTGAATGCAAGTGTTACTTTGCTAGTCTTTATCGTTTCATATCTGACCTACAAAATTTGCCCTGCCTAACAGAACTCAAACTTCTATTCATTAATTACCCACAATATTCAACGGTAACGCGATCTGTCTGCTTTAAAATTAATGGCCCTGAATTAAAACAAATCCTAGTAATAACTCTTACATTTCGTAAGTCACTTACCTCACAGAAAATTTTCAGTACATGAACTACAGCAATGCCGCAGGCACCAATACTGCCAGCTGTTAAAAGTTTATAGCTACTGAAGGCTCTAACTACTAACAGGAATGTGGTTAACAAAGGAAAGACTTTGTTGCAGAGCAAACAATGTATTTACCAGATTTTTCCTTAATCAAGTGACAAACAGTTCAAAAAAATTATATAATCATCAGTAATAAATCTCCATGATTGATACACATTCAGACAGTCCGCTCGCGCTAATACTGCAAACCTCCAACGCTGCTAATTATTAACTTCTAACATCCTTCACTGCTGACTGCTCACAACCAACTTCCATCACTGCTGGCTGCTCACCTCCAACTGCGAGTCCAACCAGCCACAGAAAGTCTCTTACAGAGTGTGCACAGCGCTGTCGAGTTATTAATGCAGACCGCTACATAGCGCTGCCAACATACAAACACATTAACAGCTTACAGAATAAAATGACAATAACAGTAAACTGGAAGCATATTCCCCAGACATTAATTAAACATGACTGGTTCTTAAAAAACAGAGTCCAGTTCCGTTAAACTATTTACAAAGTAATCTCCATCTTACAAATAAATAAAGTTCAATGTAGCGATTAGTATATCAAAACTCGCGTAATAATGTGTACATTCCAGCAGGCGAACCAGCAATATCTACAAAATGCAGTGGAAATAAATCGGAGTTCCAAGTTGGCCATCGCCTAACACTAGCAAAAAGTAAGAGTTCCAACCAGTTCACTGTTTCTAAGTCCCGTTCACCACCAAATTCTCATAAGTAAGAACGAAAGTCTAAGTATTCTCACGTTCACTTGCCGCCAAAAGTCTATCACTTTACGACTTCTATTCGACGCTAACACCTGTCCACCATCAAGTTACCTCAGTGACGACCCAGTGCGGAATGACCAGGAGCGGCCATTCAAGCACGGCTACACGCCCCAATTTAGTCCATCAAATCTTACGACCAACACAAAGTGCATAAAATATACCAACATTTAATATACCGGGAGATCAAAAAGTCAGTATAAATTTGGAAACTTAATAAACCACGGAATAATGTAGATAGAGAGGTAAAATTGACACACATGCTTGGAATGACATGTGGTTTAATTAGAACAAAAAAAAAACAAAGTTCTCCAAAATGTCTGACAGATGGCGCTGAACAGCAAAACGTCAGTGACCGCGCATGACAATCGTGTATAAAAGGAGCTGTAATGCGAGAGAGAATAAGATGCGCCAGCAGTCGCAGCATGTTGACGTTACCCGAAAAGGCGCTTTTAGTGAAGCTGTATTATCATAATGGGGAATGTGCTAGTTCAGCGTTACGATCCTATCGCCATAGGAAGGGGATTCGAACGGGGAAAGAGGTCCATTGACAAATGCAGCTGAGGCGAGAATGATTTCGAAGTTCGAAGCCACGGGTTGTTTAGACGATAGACCCCGTAGTGGCCGACCGAGCACAAGGCGTAATGCTGCTGAGACAGTTCAGGAAGAAATGGAGACTGTAGCGGGTTCGTCTATGCACGGGGAAGTTAGCGCTCGTGCAGTCGCACGTCGCACCGGCATTCCATACACTACTGTTTGGTTGGCACTTAGGCGTACCCTCCGATGCTATCCGTACAAAGTCCATCGGCATCATGAACTGTTACCTGGCGATTTAGTGAAGCGGAGGGCATTTGCGGTGTGGGCGTTTCAAAAGATGGCGGAAAATGATGATTGGTTGAGTAACGTGTTGTGGACCGACGAAGCTCATTTCACGCTCCGAGGGTCTGTCAACGCCCACAACTGTAGAATTTGGGCTACCGAAAATCCTAGAACTGTCGTGGAAACTCCATTGCATGACGAGAAAGTCACGGTATGGGTTGGATTTACCACATCTACCGTTATCGGGCCTTTTTTCTTCGAGGAAATGCGTGATTCTGGTTTTGTAACTGCTGCCGTGACGTGTGAGAGGTACGCCGATATGTTACAGAATAGCATCATCCCCAGCCTGGCTGATAAACACCTGTTGGAACGTACGATGTTTATGCAGGATGGCGCTCCACCCCATATTGCTAGACGCGTGAAAGATCTCTTGCGCGCGTCGTTTGGTGATGATCGTGGGCTCAGCCGCCACTTTCGTCATGCTTGGCCTCCCAAGTCCCCAGACCTCTGTCCGTGTGATTATTGGCTTTGGGGTTACCTGAAGTTGCAAGTGTATCGCGATCGACCGACATCTCTAGGAATGATGAAAGACAACATCCGACGCCAATGCCTCACTATAACTCTGGACATGCATTACAGTGCTGTTCACAACATTATTCCTCGACTACAGCTATTGTTGAGGAATGATGGAGGATATATTGAGCATTTCCTGTAAAGAACATCGTTGCTTTGTCTTACCTTGTTATGCTAATTATTGCTATTCTGATCAGATTCAGCGCCATCTGTCGGACATTTTTTAAATTTTTGTATTTTTTTGGCTCTAATAAAACCCCATGTCATTCCAAGCTTGTGTGTCAATTTGTACCTCTCTATCTACATTATTCCGTGATTTGTTCTGTTTTCAAATTTATACTGACTTTTTGGTCACCCAGTATGCATAACTCAAAAACAGAAAATATGATATGAAGATTAATAAAACCGACAAACGTCAGAGGGGGATTCCTGACTGGAAATGGTGAAAAAAAGTCTTATGAGCACGTGTCGGGAAAAGCATCATTGACACGGTAGATGGCGCTGGCGAATGAAAGTTCCTCTGACCACGTTCATTGTGTGTTGCAGGCTGTGTGATTGATTCAGCGTACTGTAAGCAGCATAATGATCCGGCATTCACGTCGGGAACAAGCCGACATGGTGTTTGTGCGCGGCCAAGCAGATGGAAACAGCACGGATATACCAAAACAATTAGCCTCACAGACACCAACCACATCACACAACATTTCAAGCCCTTTTTTGGCGTCTGTGTGATTACAGGTCCTTTCACGCAGACGAACTTACAGAGAGGCGGCGGACTATGTGTACACCCGGTTTGGAGGGTCACGTTCTACAGGATGTTGAGATGACCCCTAGTAAAAGATCCAGGCAAGTGGTCCACCAACATGGTACAAGCCAAGTACTCTTATGTGCACCCCGCATGACAACCGGTACTATAACTATCAGTGGCAGTGAGTGCAAGGAGGTTGGATGTACTTTCATTCGGCCGCACCATCTACAGTGGCAAAGATACATTTCCAGACACGTGTTCATAGGATCTTTCTTCTTCCATTCCCTGTAAGTAATCCGTACCCGCAGTTTGTCGGTTTTGTTAATGTTCATCCTGCATGTTAAAAGAAGCGTCTTCCGGTTTCCCTAGGGCCATTCATAATGTCCTATGTCTAACAGTTTATCCACAATTAATGAAAACATGAAATTTCCACATACACACACGGTCAATATAAATAACAAAAGTAGTTGTTGTTAATACATGATAGACAGTAAAGATGGCTGCTCAACAGAAGGATCTCTTTGTGCTCTGTTTAACGTTGGTTTTAGATTTTATGTACATATCATCTCTTTCAAACGACTGACTTCTTTATTATAAGCTGAACTAACATTTCATTAATTAAACAAGATATCACTTCATGTACTACACATATGGTACATGCTTATGTAGGGAAAGTTACAGGGGAGATCACGCTGCATACATTTTCTGTATAAATGTAGAAAATACAATGTTCTGACACATGTACATAGGCATGCTTCTGCTCTTTGCAGCCATTGGTATACATTTGTTCCTTACAATGTTTTAATGTATTTGCAGTAAAAGTAAATATTAATCACTCTGTAAAAATACAAAAATAACTGTTTTTGTATGAAGAAAAGAAAAAGACAATAAAGGAACCAAAACCGGTCGTAAAAACAGTTAAGCATGTTAATACCCACATTGTCGGAATTTAATTTTCCCAGATCATCTCTTGTCTAGTAGGCTTTGCAACATTATAGAAAATCATCTTTTCACAAAAAGGCTAAAGGGTTGTCACTCAGTCATAGGTAAGCGAATGAATCCAGATTTCAAGTATTCATTCAAATACTGGGTGCACTTGTCGTCCTCAGCCACACTGGAACAATACGTTTCGAAAACGCGCTGACTGCGTCGCTGTCTAGATACAACTGTTTTACATCACACCCCATGCCACTCTGCCACCATACAAGAGTGCAACCCGCAGGCCTGGAAAGCATCTGCATTTATGTTCAGTGTTTGATAGTTAATAAACACAGTCTTACAAATATATTCTAACCCATTTCTTTCGTGGATAAATTACTTTTCTTTACGATTCTCCCAATAAAACCCAGTTTGGTATCTGCGTTTTCTACAGTTTTGTTTTACGTTGTCATTCCACTTTAGGTCATTCTGAATGGTGATTGCTCGGTATTTTACGGTAGTTACTGTTCCACTCATTTGTCGGCAATAGTCTCATCGAACAGTAGTAAAACTCTATTCTTGTTTATTCTTCCATTTATTTACGTTCAGGATGAATTACCAGTCCCGCACTAATCGTCAATGCTCTGCAAGTCTTCCTTCATTTTGGTACAGTCTTCTACAGTCGTAACCTCTCTGTAGAACAAAACGTGGTCCACGACTTGCCTCACAAAGTCCGCGGCGTAATTCTAGAGTTCATTAATTTACAAGTGAAATGTAAACACTCCCTGAAGATACTCCCGAAGTTAGCCTTTTATCTATTGATTTTGTTCCGTTAAGAAATGCGTTTTGATTTCTATCTGTAAGGAAGTCCAAAATCCAATGAGAAATGTTGTCCGATACTAACTAAACTCATATTTTGTACACTAAATGACAGCATGGAACTGTATTGAATGTGTTCCGAAGTCAAGGAATTCATACTGTTAAGGGGACAGCTTACATTCCGAATCCTACTGAATCTCTCTATGGAAGTACTGTTCACTTTTCGCCGTAACTACCATCCCCTAACTGTATTAGAAGCCAACAAGAATGTATCCATCACGAGGCAGAGGAGCCATAATGCCTCTTTATCTCACCTCAAATATAGAAAAAAGTGGTCTTCCGAATCAGAACTTTGACTTACAATAGAAAGTGATTTCGACAGAGATAAGGATTCTAATTTCACCAAAGTATGACAGTATGCGGAGGATGAAACCATCAGACTTATTGTTGAAGAGTTCCTGAACACTCTCTCTCTCTCTCTCTCTCTTCATATCGATTATATTTTTTGTATAAGTTTAAACTTACAGATCATTGTACTGTGTTAATATACAGGGCGACAATTATTGAACTATATGACATAAAATCGTCATTAACTTCTGAACGGTTTGCGTTAGGATGTTTAGACTGCATGGTTGACCGTGGGGCATGATGGGAGTTAATATCCGCTGTATGGTTTGGTTTAGCGACAGAGCCCATTTTCATTTCGATGGGTTCGTTAATAAGTAAAATTTTCGCATTCGGGGCACTGAGAATCCTCATTTCGCGATCGTCTTTTCACTCTCTACGAATGACTGTGTGGTGTGCAATGTCCAGTCACGTAATAATCGGTGCGATATTCCTTGATGGCACGGTGACTACCGAACAGTACGTGAAGGTTCGGGCAGATAAGTTTATTCCCATTATCCAAAGTGACCCTGATTCCGACAAGATGTGGTTCATGCAGGACAGACCTCGACGCCATCGAAGCAGCATAATTTATGATGTGCTGGAGGAGCACTTTGGGGACCGCATTCTGGCTCTAGGCTACCCAGAGGCCACTCGCATTGGCCGCCATATTCCCCGGATCTGAACACAAGTGACTCCTTTTTTAGGAGCTATATTAAAGACAATCTGTACAGCAGTAACCACGAAACCATTGCTGAGCTGAAAGAGTCGTTCAGGAGATCATCGGCAGCATCGATATTCCGACACTTCAGAGGGTCATGCGGAATTTCGCTATTCGTCTGCACCACATCACAGACAATGATGGCAGGCATCAGGCTTATTTAACACGTCATAACCCAAATCCGAATGTCTGTGTGTGAGCTATAGTTTGTAACTAATTTACGATTTTTCTTCTTTCATATAGTTCAATAATTGTCACCCTGTGCCGCATTACATTGTAAATCTTATGCTAATTTTGTATCCATGTGTCTTGTCTCCGATTTTTAAACTAGCTGTAAACAGCGGACGTTAAATTAGTTTCAGTAAGATGTGACTGCACTAGATCAAATGTGACAAAGAGCAGGAAATCATTGTTTAATGGGAAATGCTCTAAAGAAGAGTCTTTTAATCTAAATGACCTATCGCGACCACTCTCTCTCACAAGAAAGTAGAGGAGGGAGGCCACCAAGCGATCGAAGTTGGCAGAAAATGGAACTGGCAGAAGTCGTGAAAGAAAGCAGCACTTTTACTAATCGACAAATTCCAGAACTTACTGAGGTTCTTCTCCTACAACACGCTCGATACATCATTAGAAACTCCTCAAAATAGTTTCCTGCTACTAGCATATCGGCGAATTTGAGTGAGGTTGGATTCAAGATAAGTAAAAAATGAAACAAAGATTTGGATTAAACAAAATAACTTGAGCCGCTTCGGCTAGTATCGATAAGCTGACCTGCATATCTTTGCCCATGTAAGTTACTAAGGTTTATCCGCCGCCCGCGCAGATCACCTACGTATACCAACATTTCAGAGATTTGTTGCAGACAAGTGGCGCGAGAGGCGGGTATTCTGTGTTTCGGCACGGAATACCCAACTACTTTGAGATCGACTGCAGGCGTCACGCCATTCAGACACAGTCGGCAGCGGAAGAGTGGCTGGCCCCTCCTGTCCCGAAGTGCTGGCTTTTGGTCGTCGACGAGAGCGGCACCAGATTCCTACTCACAGTCCTACAGCATATTCTGGAATTGCTGCTAAATTTGGTGAGCGACTTTTGAACGTTTATTGTAGGGTACCTGAGCCACTGGCATCTGTTGCTAGAAAAGGTTTCGGCCAGGTTGTTGACTACTGGGAGTGACTGGTCAGATTTTGCACTTAAACTCAGGCGTGTTACGGGGAGCCAATGTTGGTTAGATGTGTTAGACAAGTTTACGTTCTCTACAGCCTGTGTGCAATTCGTTCTTAACTGATGGGCATGCGAAGCTCTGAATCGAATAACAGTAGTTGTCAATCAGACTTACGAAGCATACTGTTGCGTGGTTTGGTCATTCATTCCTACGTACGTGTTTAATCTGTTGGTGCATCTGTGGTCCTGTTTACAAGAAAGTTTCGCAGTTCATTACTGTTTTTGCTTGTTCAGTTAGAAGTTTGTTTGGTGCGTTGTCGTTTTAATCGGTTTTGTGTGCAGATATCAGCCAGTCTGTGTTTTTATACTAGTTTCGTACCTTTTGATTAAACTGTTTTCTTTTGGTTATACACCCTGATTTTCACACATATTTAGTTTTCTAACTCCATAAGGAGACACTGTTTGCATTGAGAAACTTATTAATTTAGGAGTTGCTTCTGTAAAAGACTGATTTTATCCATGACGTTCTGATTCATTTTCCTGTAAGTTAATTTTAAGTAAAGTGCGTGCCTTGGTGTCTTGGAGGTCACTGTCATATGTTTACAGGTTCTTAAAGTTCCTAAAATTTTTCTTCATTGTTCGTGTCTGTTAAGATCCTAAAAATGTTTATCTGTGTGCTATAGAAGTATTGTCTACTGCGGTATATTGGTCTGCCTCCTGTTAAGGGGCGTCCGGTTCCTGGAGTTACTGGGCGGGTTTGAGTCCTACCCCATTTGGTATTAGCACGACAATTAAAAATGGTTCAAATGGCTCTAAGCACTATCGGACTTAACATCTGAGGTCATCAGTCCCCTAGACTTAAAACTACTTAAACCTAACTAACCTAAGAACATCACACACATCCATGCCTGAGGCAGGATTCGAAACTGCGACGGTAGCAGCAGTGCGGTTCCGGAATGAAGCGCCTAGAACCGCTCGCCACAGCTGCCGACGCCAATTAAACGAATCATTATTGTTTTTAATACTGTGACCAAAGTAATGGTGAAGCGGATTTCGTTATTTTATTGTACCTTGTCTGGAACAATTGTTTAAATGAGTGATGCCTATTTGAGGCCTTCAACAGAACCACACTACGAACTGTGAAATAAAAGTGGAACAATAAACAAAATTAAAATTTATGTTAAGTAATATTTAGTGCCGTGTTGTTCCTCCCCTTGTGTTTTACCACGCTTGGATGCTTATTGCCATCCTCTACACATGGTGGACCAGACGTTGCTGTTCGACCCTACCTTTTTCTTCGACAGAGACATTCTCACGATTATCCAGTGGGTAACATGGCCTTTCCGATCGTGGTGTTCCCGACCCTTTCGTGTGTGCCGCAGGTACCGTGGGATTACCGACCAAGTAAGTGTCTGCACCGGGGTTTCCCAACCAGAGCTTCCCCCATGGCTGACTTACGCCATTCGTTGACCTGCAGCGGATTTTTCCTCACTGTCAGTCAGTTGGCGCCCTCGACGGCAGCATTCGTTTCCATATAGTTTCGAAAGCCGAAGCTACTTGCGCTCAGTGCACTGCAAGTAACGGAAATAATTACAACGAATGCGAAGCCGTGTCTTAAGGTTGGCCACCGCACCCGGGTCCGCATAGGGTGTGATCAATATGGGAATTGGTCGTGTGTAGATACCAAACTGAGTATGTTCCGAGGCCGTCTAAGAGCTGAGGGCTCCAAATGGTACCATCATTGCAAAGCAGCAGCATTATTGCCTACCTAGCGTGTATAGTGTCCCTTGGCCCGCACGATCTGGTGGAGGTCAGCTGATCGGTTCAGCGACCTTCTTACAGATTTTTGTTTAAAGTAAACATACATCGCGAGGTGGCGCGTTTCGTCTGCGCGAGCGAAATATTTATTCCGTGACTTAGCGCTGTTCCATGGCGAGAGAAGAAAAGGAAGAAAATCGGAATGTGACTCGTGACAAGACAGGATAACGAGAGGACGTGTAGGAAGTGTGTGCAATGAAACACTCATTGTTAGCCGCCATATTGTATAATTTGTGTTTTTGAGATTCACAAGCGATGTGTAATGTTAATGTGGAGTTTCGTAACGGCCGTAATTCAGTCTGTTACATTTCAAAGGTAATTGCGCGTAATTAATTTTGATCAAAGGATTCTGTGATGAAATGATATGTACTACAAGCTTGTATAGGACTTCGAACATTTGGTGGTCGATGTTGGTTGTAGAACCTACTTTAATAACACGGTCTGAAGCATAGAGAAAGTTTTCTCTGCTAAAAAGAACTCATTTCACTCGCAAACAATCATCGAATGACCAATTCGAGAAGATACTTAAGAAGTTTTCTTTCTCTCACATTTCAAGAATTTTACAGGCAACCGTCGGAGTCGACAGTTACATCTACAACACGAGAGTAACTTGTCTCTAACAGAGACACTACACACACTAGTTCCATAACAACGAGTATAATATTACCAGATTAAAAACATTAATTTATGTTGTGTTTTGTATAATTTCATGTACGACTGATGGAATCATTCTATGTGAGCTACATCCGACATCAGACAGCCACGACAACGTGGGTCGATCACATATGAACTTCACGCAGTTCTACTCTTCAGTAAAGGCAAGCGCAAGAATGACATGCTAACTCATTGCACACATTGACCTGTCTTTGTAGATAACGACTGGGTTAGGAATATTTGTAGATTTCGTTATTATATGCATAAGTATATGCAGAGTGATATATATATATATATATATATATATATATATATATATATATATATATATGTGTGTGTGTGTGTGTGTGTTTGCTCATGTGTTCACATTTGTGGAGAGATAGTCTGGGGTATAGAATCTGATGTGTATTTTCGTGGGGTAAAGCTGAATTGTGTCCAGAGTAAAGTAATTAAAAGTATAGTGAAGAATTGAATTCTTATCGTTAAAACCAGATCACAGTTTGAAATGCAGAGGGAACGGGAAGAGAATGTGCAGCCCAATGGTGATGAACAAAACCCAGGGCAAACGTTAGATGCTGGCCAAGGAGGATGCAAAGCATATGGCTGAGCTCTTACATCAAATGAAACATTTGATGAATACCGTAGCTAGTTTAGCTGCAGAGCAGTCTCAAAAATCTGCTATTCAAGTGAAAATTTCCACGACAGTTGAGAATTTAACCTCGGATCACTCCAACATATCTGCTGCTCAGGAGAAGCTGTTTGATGAGCAAGCGAATGTCAGCTGCGCAGGTGGCTCGTTCTGAAAATGTAGAAACCATACCTGTGAAACAGGCAAATATACTGGATAAAGTAACAAATCTGACCACAACTGAGAACAATTTAGTTACAGAATAGGCAGAGTTAGCCGAGAAAGTTAACGGTACAACAAAGAAAGCGAACGAACTGCCCACAAGGGAAAATGTTGTTAAAGTATTAGCTGATGTGAGCAGACAGAAATCAGGAAATAAATAAATAGTGTGGATTAAACCCACAAACAATTTCCGATCGAAATAAACAGAGTAAACAGTGAAATTGAAACCGTGCGGGGGAGACAACAAACGGTAGAAGTAGAGGTACAAAATCTGGCCTCAACAGTAAGGGAATTAGCGTCCGGATGTGAAGGGCGACTGGAACAAAAGTTCCAAGAAAATCCAGCAGTTTAAGGGGCTTCGGAAAGGCTCAAAATCATGAAAAGTTCAATTTTTACTTTTTTGCGTTTTCTGAATCTGCAGACTATTACCTTTTAATAGATATATAATTTATTCAATTCCGAAGACTACAACTATTTTTAAATTTTTTTTGAAATATGTTCTACATGGGCGTGACCCACTGTGGCGCTGTTAAGCTGCTGTCAAATGGTGTTATTATTAACGTCCGTGTTCATCAGGTACATTTTAGTGATGTGAGATAAAGTATGTGTTGTGGCTAACCTGTGATGGTTCAATATACTGTATATATCGCTGGTGTGATTGTCGATTGTTTCATGTTTATTTACTCTGTAGTTATCTCGAAAATATTCGTAATTAATTCTGTTTCTTGAGTCTCTGTTTTGTTGAAGTATAATAATGAGTAAATGTAAAGTTATTAGAAATCCTCTGAAGGCTTTTAAGAAAAGGAGAAATGTTGGAAAGCCAAAGGTATGTGTTATTACTGTAAACAATAAAGGCGATAACCAAGTGAGTGAACCTAACGTCTCAAGTACACCTGCCCATAGCAGTCAAAGTGGGAAAGAAAATACTTCACAGAAGAAGCTTGGTTCAATGAGGGAAAACTATGAATGTTTTATGGGCGAATCAGATGTGAATGAAATATTTGACATATCGGTTCTCAAAAGAATTTTTTCAAACTGTGTAAGATGTATTCATTGTAGTGAAGTTGGTCTGGAACTCTCCATAATAAAGCACGTAGGACTTGCTAGTGAAATACAACTGAAATGTGATAAGTGTTCATACATGACCGCCTTTTGGAACAGTGTTGCAGTAACTGCAACTGAAGAAAATGGTAGCAAAATCTACGAACACAACAACGAGCGATGCTTGCTTTAGACAAGGAACGCCTTCGGGCTGCAGACAGGGCTGTAAAGAGTCTAGAAATACAAGCAAGAGTAAACAGGAGGAGGAACAAGAGGAAGCTGGAGGAGGAGTTTGCAGAGGATGAAGATAATCCATCCTATGGACCTGGAATGCACTAAAAAGTTAATCCAATCTTTGTCGGTCGATTCCCAAAACTTTTATTTTCTCATACTAATTACATGTTTTCTAAGGATCTTCCAAACATATTTGTTTCAAACTTTCAGTAAATGTTACAAAGTATCTTCTGCATAATTTAACACAGCCTTTTTCCATAAAACTGTATATTTTTGAATATATAAATAAAAAATTGCAAAAAAATATTTTGAATTTTCATTACAATTGAAAAAAAAATCATCTTTAATAACTGAACTCAAATTTTGTAAAATCCCTGTGTTAAGTTGTAGCCCATATTCCAGTAAATAATCTGTAAAAAGTTCAACTTCCTACCTCAAATACTTTGTGAGGAAAGATGTAATTTATAAGCGTTATTTTAACAGTGCAAGTATAGGGCGTTCCGGAGCCCCTTAAGCGACAATTAGACGACTGGGTAGTGGATAAGAAACAGCAGGTGATATTGTCTGTTAATAGAGGTATCAAGGAAGTGGCAAAGAATATAGTGAGTAAAGGCCTACCGTCATCTCACCAAATAGATCAGAAGTCGACGGAAATCCGCGAGCACGTAAGAACTGAGTTCCAAGGATGGAAAGGAGAGGTTATACATAATTTGCAAACGTGCACTCAAAGGATAGAAGAACTACGGGGGATGGGGAGGGGTGCGGAGGAGGTGGGGCTGCTATTAAAGAAAGAAACGAAACCAGCCCAGAGTGGAGATCTAAAGGTAGCAATCATGGCTCTATGTATAATTGGGGGGGGGGGGGGGGGGGGAGCAGTACACAGATACAAGCCCAAACGAACATTTGTATGGAAGTATGTCACCAGTGAGTGATTATACCAGATCTATCATGGAAGGGGAAATGTTAAAGCATAGTCAATTCCAAATATTTCTTCCAGAAAAAGAGACATTAAATCCTGTTTTATTTATCAGAAGAATCAGAGGAGTATTACCACGAGCTTGGTCTGATCGACAGAAAATCGAATATGTGTCAGGATACATCCAAGGTGATGGGAGTGTGTGGGTGACTGACAATAAACATGTATCATAGCTACGAAGAATTTGACAAGGCATTCCTCAATAGATATTGGTGAAGAGGTATTCAGAAGAGACTGAAGAAGGAAGTAGATAATCCGGAACCCTTCTCTTACCGAAAAGATACTTGGAAAAATGTTTGAATAAAGACAGATATTGGGAACAACCAATAGGTCACAAAAGTACGATAATGATCATCAAAGTTCAGCTTCCCATGGATATTAGGGAAAGACTGTTGCATGTTTCACAAGATGATCTGGAAGAATTCATGTTTGCAGTAGATTCAATCGATTTGCTACAGGAGAAACGAAGAGGAAGGAGTAGTTACAATAAATCCTGTCAAATGGAAAATAGGCAGATAGGTTATAAGAGTAATATAGGAAGAATGAATGGAAGGTAAATGAATAATTTTCATTGAACGTATGTGAGTAATGGTTACAAAAATGGAGCAAACTGTATGAAACAGCAGAATAACGGAAGAAATTATGAGCCGAACAGAAACAGACAGAGGCGATTTGAAAGGAGGTACAATCCGGTATATAATGACCACAGAAATCAACGACAAAGTAATCAAACTATATACGACATGAGGCCAATGCCAATAAATAATCAAGCCTGGCGAGAACAACCATCGGCCATAGTTGAGGCAACCGATGACAAAGGAATGAGCGGGTGAACAGTCTGCCAAAGGTGCCACGTAATAAGCCCACTTAGAATGAAAAGAGTAAGTTGGCTTTAGTGAACATGACCGAAAGGGCCAAAAACAGAAAGGTAAAATATGACAGTAAGTTAAAGAAAGTACAAACTTTTGTTGTGGCGGATAGAGTGATGTTGCTCACTCATCCACAGGCATCTTTACTGAAGAAGAGTAACAAGAAATGGCAATTGTTATTTGTTGGACCGTTTGAAATAAGAAGGATTCCACATCCTGGCCTACCCAGTGACAGGAAAGGTGAAGGGACTCTATCCTCACCATGATATCAAAAAGTACTATGCAGAGTGAAAATTACAAAAGTTTGTGTATATTAAGGAGATTGTATTTCATTGAGGTTTTAGGTGTAGGTAGGTTTAGTTAGATAAGTAAGTGTATTGATGTTTGTTTTCAGCAGAACCACAGAAGGAGAGCTAATGTTGATTGTTTACTTTTATGTGTATATGAATAACTTTTGTGTGTATTTCCTGAATGAACTTTAATTTTGTGTGTGTTCATGTTCTCGATTAAGTATAAATAGTAATATAGTTCATGGGTGATAGTACCAGTACTTACTGAAAGCAAATATTTTGACAGGAAAAATTATGCGCCGGCCGGTGTGGCCAAGCGGTTCTAGGCGCATAGTGCTCAGAGCCATTAGAACCAAAAATTATGCGTTGTCGACCTACACAACATCAGTAATTTTGTTACATACTGGCATCAGCTATCCAAGGTTAAATTTTCGTGACACGATTTTTCTCCACCCTATATATCGTCTACATTAACACACATAGGAATTATAGACAGTGGCTGCGATTAGGCACTGATTTAAATTAATGCCCTCTAGCAGCCAATGTCTGAAACTCCTTCGTGTCTTAATTTAGAAGACAATCAAACTCACTGCACAATTTTGCAAGCGCGCTTGGATTTCCTACTTTCAGCGCTATGACATAAAGGCTTCACGGTTCAACCAAAGCTAACTTTTTGAATGGGAATCACAGAGACGGACTCTTTTACAGACGCCCACAAAGAATCAACATACCGAGAGGTCAGAGGGCTTTTGACGCCAATAATAACAATACAAGTTTCACACGGCGCTTACCCTGCAGCACATGAAAGTACCGTAATCTCGGTGAAAATCACGCAGCACAATTGTAACTGAACAGCACCTGTTGAAACGGGGAATGCGGAATGCCTTTTGTTATTGTGTTATCACCATCTCTACTTAGTGTGCATTGAGTACTGAACAAGTGAGCAAACAAGGTGACACCTACTGGCAAGCACGTGAACCAACACCCACAAATGACGCCAAAGCAAACTTTAAATTCTGACGCGTAAGTGAAAATTCAACCCAATTTTCTCTCTTCACTCATATAGAAGATGTACCCTTGTGAAATCGGATGAATATTCTCGAAACATCCTGTACAATAATAGAGGCTATTTTCTCATGTTAATCGTACAGACAGCTTACACGTCACCATCATACGTATTCTCCGACATTATGTTAGACCAGTGGAAAGAGTCAGTTTGAATAGAAAATAATTCTAATCCCATTTTGTCAGAATTATTACTCGGAATTTACAGGTTACCAGGTCAGCTCAAAATGATGTCATTGTAAAGTGGAAATATCATGGAAACGCGAAACCTAGCCATCACCTTTGGAGGGCTGAGAAACTAGGTAAAAAAAATGGTTCAAATGGCTCTGAGTACTATGGGACTTAACTGCTGAGAGTCATCAGTCCCCTAGAACTTAGAACTACTTAAACCTAACTAACCTAAGGACATCACACACATGCATGCCCGAGGCAGGATTCGAACCTGCGACCGTAGCGGTCGCGCGGCTCCGGACTGTAGCGCCTAGAACCGTTCGGCCACTCCGGTCGGCAGAAACTAGGTAACAGAGGGTAAATACTGTCAGATGTATGTTCTGTTGGAGCTCAGATACAAAGTTGTCAGATAAAATCGATTGTCGAAAAGCGATGTACCTGGTATCCATGTCACACTGATGTCTAGAGATCACTGATTACGAGTATGTGACACTGCCTGGAATTGTGAAAAACACATCACACTTGTTGTCTGGAGAAGTGTATATACACTGCTGATTATTAAAATTGGAACTCCAGAAACCGATGTAAATAACTAAATTTTACTTATTGTGTGTATACATTATACTAGGAAGGATACGTGTTTAAATTTGTAGATGATTTGGTGGGTTTATAGCTTGCAAAATTTAGCAAACAGCAACAATGGCTACTCCACGACTGATCATAGAGTAGAACTGAGCTTGGATTTCAAATACGAGTACGTCCTTCCATGCTGCTTCATCTCTGTTCTAGAGTTCATCAGTCGTAAGGGCTCACGAATGGTGGCGTGCCAGAATCTCAGTAACCCGAGTACGTCCTCCCACGCTGCTTCACCTCTGTCCTAGAGTTCATCGTCCTAACGTCTCACGAATGGTGGCGTGCCAGAATTTCGGTAACCCGAGTACGTTCTTCCACGCTGCTTCACCTCTATCCTAGAGTTCATCAGTCGTAACGGCTCACGAATGGTGGCGTGCCAGAATCTCGGTAACCCGAGTACGTCTTTCCACGCTGCTTCACCTCTGTCCTAGAGTTCATCGTCCTAGCGGCTCACGAATGGTGGCGTGCCAGAATCTCGGTAACCCATGGCAGATTTGTTTTCAATGGCTAAGCAACTCGCCAGGGCAACAGTCGAATCGGCCAACACACTGTCGCGTTTTCTTGTCGAAGCAGAACGTCGTTGGAACCACTTAGATGGGACATAGTCACTGGCCTTAAAACGTCAGTAATGTAATGACTACTGTCCATATTACCAGTCATGCGAACTAGAGATGATCGTGTTGTGTACTCAATACCACACTTTAAGCTAAAACAGTTTATGGATACATAAAATAAAAAAAATCGTATTGAATGCAGTACATACGTAACTTAATGTACCAACTAAGCAGCAGCAACTTTTATTGAAGAGAAAATTGCCACACAGGCGTGATAATACAGAATGGAAAGCAGCAAAACTATCTGCAGAAACACAACGAACTAATTCCACAGCTGTTCCTTCAGATTACTAACACCAGAATCTACAACACACACGCCTTTTGAAGAGGATTCCATTACTTGGAAAATCGAATGAAATGTGAGAATGTTCCATTCACTAGACTCCATTCAAAATTATTACGTGTCTAGGAAACTGTCATATTACGGAGAAACAGCGATAGAACCATCATAGAAACCAAGTGAAGGAAGACAAACTTATTTAACAAGGCATTGGAAGCAGGTAGTTCTAGATTTATTGTCAAGCCGAATCAGCATGTCACTGACACGAAAATTTGGGGCAAGATAAATCATTGAGTACCTTACAGAGGTGTGTTGAAATATACATTTAAAATGCGTGATACATGATAACATATTCCATGTTTTGTAGCAGACTATACAGCAGTTCACAGAAACATACTGACCTGGTATTTTGTCTATTGATGAGATATCTGTCATTACAAAAATGTACGATAGCTCTACTGGCATTGTAATTGGGCATGAAAGTATTTAATATACATGTACAGCTATAGTTGGACACTTAGCAGCGACACGACGTGCCACTTTACATAATCACGCCGCTGTTCGCGCCCAGCAAGCACGTGATCATACAGCAAATAAGCATCTGCAAGGTGTAATCTGAAGCTGATGTTGGCGCAGCAATGCCACTCATCAATCAGGAGACGTTCAAGCTTTTGTGTCTACCAGCACTCATACCCCAAGAGGGCGTGTGCTTACGTATAAAAGCAAGCTCTAACACTCAAGACCCACGTCAGCACAACTAAGAACAAAATTGTATACTTCTTTTTTTGTCTTATCTAGTTTCCTGAGTTTGTACTCTATTTAGTCATGTAAAGCGTATGTTTCCACGAACCTACTATGCTGTCATAGTAGGAGGAGAGGTGATACTCCTACGTGGCGCGTCCCAGGTGGCGGATAGGAAAGTCCTCACCGGTTTATTGGCGAACTTGAGTGAAATAAAATAGCTCTCGCGGACCAAACACACCCTCTGCGGCTAACAACCGGAGTTGTAAATCGGAGTATGCTCCAAATAAGGTTGACAACCTTCGACAGTCAAAAATGGAAAGGTCTTTTAGGAAAAAAATTCCACCGTCCTGCTCAAAAAGGCAGGCAAAGGCTATATCGGATTCGGTGGGTAGTCAACTAGAAGACAGCAACGAATCGGAGCGTTTGCAACCATCCAAATGCACACTAAAACACAAAAAGAATATTAAACATGAGCAAATAAATTATGTAGCAACACACAACATAAACTCACTACTTCAGACCGGAAAACTCAAGGAGCTCACAGATGAACTAAATAAACAAAAAATTTTAATAACAGGGATCCAAGAAATGAGAAACACCACAGAGGACCCATTCGAATCACAAGGATATAGAATTTATAATGGGAAACCAGGACCGAGGGCAATGAAACAATGTCCCCAGTTTGGAACAGGGTTTTTAGTAAACATAAAAATAATAGATTCAGTAACGGATTTCCAAGCAGTATCACCAAGAATTGCAACTCTAAACTTTAAAACAATGAATAAAACCTATACAATAATAAATGCTCATGCCCCAACATATGAAAAAAATTGTCTAACAAAAACAAAGGAAGAGGTAGATAAATTTTGGGACCTTCTAGAACAAACTGTGAACAGAGTAAATAAAAAGAATATAAAAATCTTATTGGGAGATTTCAATGCTCAGTTGGGAAAAGAAAGGAAATATAAAGATATAATTGGAAAATGGAGTCCACATAAATTTACAAACAAAAACGGTCAAAGACTTGTAGAACTCTGCAGAGAACACAACCTTATATCTAAATCAACATACTTTAAGAGGAAGCCAAGTAAACTTAAAACATGGAAACATCCAGACTGGAGGAAGGGCGAGTGGCAGCTAGACCATGTCTGTATGGACAAAAGTTTTCATAAGGAGATCCACAATGTTAAAGTACTGAGAGGAGTAGACACAGGCTCAGACCATTATATGGTTAAAATTAAAATCAAATTCACCCCGTTAAAGAAGAGGACCGGAAAAACTAATAAAATAGATAGGAGGTTTGACCCACATCAGCTAATTAAAAATAATAAGTACCAACAAATAACACAAACCATCAAATTAACAGATGATCTAGAACAACTAGTGCCTAATCTTAAAAAAGAAGCAGAGAATCTAGCTCCCTTGAATCCACGAAAGAAACATGCCTGTTGGACATCAGAATGTGACAAATTCCATGAAGATAGACACCAAGCATGGTTAAAGTTTCAAACACATAAAACTGAAGAAAATGCCATCAACCTAAAAAATGAAAGAAAAAAATTCACTCAAAATATTAGAAGAATCAAGAGAGGATTTCATAAAGATATTATAAAGTCTATAGAAGGTAATTATCATAAAACCAACTCCAGAAACTACTACAAAATCTTTGGGAAACAACTACAACAATATGAGGCCCCTACACTAATACTGAAAGATGAAGATGGAAGAATGACACACAGTAACAAGGAAAATGCAGAAATCATAGCAAAAGCATTTTACAAACTTCTGAATTGCGAGGAACCCAAAGAACCCTTACAAATCAACATAAATACCCCAATAAAAACAAAACCTAACAAACTAGACCCTCCAACTTTCCAAGAAGTAGAAGAAATTCTTAAAGAACAAAAAAATTATAAGGCATGTGGAGAAGATCAGGTTTTTGTTGAAATGTGGAAATATGCAAGTGACACAGTCAAGACCTCCTTACACATGGCACTAACAAAAATTTGGGTAACAGAACAATTTCCGAACATTGGACCACAACTATCATCCACCCACTACACAAAAAGGGAGATAAGAGCAACCCAGACAACTACAGAGGCATCTCTCTCCTAGACTGCACATATAAAATTCTATCCAAGATCCTATATGAAAGAATCAAGGAGCAATTAGAACAGGAGTTAGGGGACTATCAGGGAGGTTTCAGACCATGGAGAAGCTGTGCAGAGCAGATAATTAGTTTGAAATTGATTATGGCATACTACAATAATCGGAACAAACCTCTGGCAATAACATTTGTAGATTTTAAGAAGGTATATGACTGTCTCCACAGACCTTCAGTATTAAAAATTTTAAGAAATCTAGGACTCCATCCAAAACTAATTAAAATAATACAACTCACTCTAACCAACACCAAATCAAAAGTGAAGTTTAGAGGAGAAATTTCGGAACCATTCCTCATAAAAACAGGCTTAAGACAAGGTGACTGCCTATCACCATTACTTTTCAACTGTGCACTGGAATACATAATGAGAGAATGGTACAAGGACAATCCAAAGAGGATAAGAATTGGAAGTCCAAAAGATGATATTAGCTTAAACTGCTTGGGATTCGCTGATGGTCTTGCTCTCCTAGCCAACACCGTTCAAGAAGCCAGGCAACAAGTGAAATCACTACAAGAAATAGCAGAGAAAGTAGGCCTTAGAATACCATTTGAAAAAACGGAGATTATGCTAACTGATCCACCACTTGCAAACAAAATTACAATAGGAGAACAGGAAATCAAAATTGTTGATAAATTTAAATATTTAGGCGAAATAATAACATACAATCTAAATGAGAAGCCATCATGGCAAAATAGAATAAAAAAACTGAACTATGCAAATTACATTACCAAAACTACATTCAACAAAAAAAACCTATCTATAGATGCAAAATGAAAACACTACAAAACAGTTACACAACCAGAAATAACATATGCAGCTGAAACTATCTTCAAAACAACTAATACAGCTGAAATTGACAGAATACTAAAAATAGAAAGAAGAATAATTAGGACATGTATAAATAAACAGTATAAAATAAATGGACATTGGAGAATAGCATCAAATGAAACAGTATATAAGAAAATAGAACCAGTCATGAGCACAATCAGGAAGAAACGCATCTCATTCTTTGGACATCCGATGAGAACTCCAGAAAACAGAATTAGTAAAAAAATAATACAAAAATTGTGGAATAGCAAGAGCTACATTAAATGGATCACAGAAATTAAGGAAGATATAAAAGAACTTCAAATTACTGTAGATGACCTAAAAAACAAGACAGAGAAAACCAGAATACTGCAAGACCCGCAAACCAGACTACAAATGAAAATCAATAAAAGGAGTACAGGAAGAGTTGTCTCAGATGAAGAAAGAAAGAAAATATCTGAAAGAATGAAGAAATATTGGGCAGACAGAAGAGCAAAACACCTTTCATATAAGAATAGCCTCTAATAATTATATTACCTAAATATATTAAGTTACTGTCGAACCAAATTGTATCCATGTGTAACAACTTGTTTAGAACTTTGTATTTTTGACTACAGTGGTCCAATGAAGGACATAAAATAAATATTAAATAAAAAAAGCGTATGTTTCCTTAGTATACATAATTGCACAGAGAAGATACGTAAATGAGTATTTATAGATTATTTACGGATCAAAATTCCCTCATGCCTATTTACAGATTTAAAAGTCATAATTTCTTTCCCCCAACTAACTTTTAATAAATAGCACGATACGTAAACTATACATTTTGTGCTATCAATTGGCACTGTTTCTTAAATTTATTCATACCCGTCACAGAGGAACGAAAATATGAATACTATTAAAACCTCCAGCTTTTTTCCTGTAAGGAAATTAACAATCACGTTATAAAGACCAAAATGTCTTTAGTAAACAAACTGGAAAAAGCTACTTGAGGGAGCTGGTATCTCATATTCTTCATGTCTTCAAAAATTCTGATCTATGGTAATCACATTTGGGACAAGAGAACAGGATGTGATTTACTTGTGCTTCCGAATCAAAATCAAACTCAAATGCAAGGGAAACATAACTGTTGAGTCTTTATATACCCGTAAAGGTAGTTACAGAGTCAGATGGAAAAAGTAAGTAAGCTGTTTGTTATGTCAAAAATAATCGCCGCAACTGTTAATACATTTCTCCACCTGTCTGACAAGACTGTCAAACCCTTCATTGGAAAAGTTTGGTTTGCCTACGGAACCACGATTGTACCGGGCAGTGCATCTCATCGTCGGAAGAAAGTCAACAGCTACGAATGTCTTTGTTCAGGGCTTCAAAAACATGGAAATCGCATGGGGCGAGATCGGGACTGTATGAAGGATGTTTAAGGGCTTCCCAGCGAAACGTCTACAGCGTACTGGAAACAACCTCGGCAACATGCAGGCGGGCCTGTTGCGGAACTGTTAACTTGATTACTTCCGACACTGCTATAGTCTCCGCCGAAAAAAAGTAAGGACTTTTAAATAGTTTAAAGATGTTATTGAGTTGGATTAGAGACCATAGGAACGCACAGCCTTTACGTTCCTACAATTTTGGTTCAAATGGCTCTGAGCATTATGGGACTTAACATCTGAGGTCATCAGTCCCCTAGAACTTAGAACTACTTAACCTAACTAACCTAAGGACATCACATACATCCATGCCTGAAGTAGGATTCGAACCTGCGACTGTAGCGGCCACGCGGTTCCAGACTGAAGCGCCTAGAACCGATCGTCCACGACGGCCGGCTCCT
Organism: Schistocerca serialis cubense; assembly: GCF_023864345.2. Lineage (NCBI taxonomy): Eukaryota > Metazoa > Arthropoda > Insecta > Orthoptera > Acrididae > Schistocerca > Schistocerca serialis. The sequence continues at coordinate 410,358,593 of NC_064641.1, read as the reverse complement.
ATAATTTTGAATCCATCGTTATACACGTTGTGATTTTTTTCTCCTTGTACAAACTCTAGGTGTTCATAGATGACAGGATGTTGTTGTTGTGGTCTTCAACCAGAGACTGGTTTGATGCAGCTCTCATGCTACTCTATCCTGTGCAAGCTTCTTCATCTCCCCGTACCTACTGCAACCTACATCCTTCTGAATCTGCTTAGTGTATTCATCTCTTGTTCTCCCTCTACGATTCTTACCCTCCGTGCTGCCCTCCGATACTAAATCAGTGATCCCTTGACGCCTCAGAATACGTCCTACCAACCGATCCATTCTTCTAGTCAAGTTGTGCCACAAACTCCTCTTCTCACCAACCCTACTCAGTACTTCTTCATTAGTTATGTGATCTATCCATCTAATCTTCGGCATTCATCAGTAGCACCACATTTCGAAAGCTTCTATTCTCTTTTTCTCTACACTATCGTCCACGTTTCACTTCCATACATGGCTACACTCCATACAAATACTTTCAGAAAAGACTTCCTGACACTTAAACCTATATTCGATGTTAACAAATTTCTCTTCTTGAGAAATGCTTTCGTTGCCATTGCCAGTCTACATTTTATATCCTCCCTACTTTGATCATCATCAGTTATTTTTCTCCCCAAATAACAAAACTCATTTACTACTTTAAGCGTCTCATTTTCTAATCTAGTACCCTCAGCATCGCCCGATTTAATTCGAGTACATTCCATTATCCTCGTCTTGCTTTTGTTGATGTTCATCTTATATCCTCCTTTCAAGACACTGTCCATTCCATTCAGCTGCTCTTCCAGGTTTTTTGCTGTCTGTGATAGAATTACAATGTCATCGGTGAACCTCAAAGTTTTTATTTCTTCTCCATGGATTTTTCTTCTGTTTCCTTTACTGCTTGCTCAATATACAGATTGAATAACATCGGGGATAGGCTAAAACCCTGTCTCACTCCCTTCCCAACCACTGCTTCCCTTTCATGCGCCTTGAGTCTTATAACTGCGATCTGGTTTTTGTACGAATTGTAGAAAGCCTTTCGCTCCCAACATTTTACCCCTGGCACCTTCAGAATCTCAAAGAGAGTATTCCAGTCAACATTGTCAAAAGCTTACTCTAAGTCTACAAATGCTAGAAACATAGGTTTGCCATTCCTTAATCTATTTTCTAAGTAGGTCGTGCGGTCAGTATTGCCTCAGGTGTTCCAACATTTCAACGGAATCCAAACTGATCTTCCCCGAGGTCGGCTTCTACCAGTTTTTCCATTCGTCTGTAAAGAATTCGTGTTAGTATTTTGGAGCTGTGGCTTATTAAACTGATAGTTCGGAAATTGTCACATCTGTTAACACCTGCTTTCTTTGGGATTGGAATTATTATATTCTTCTTGAGGTTTGAGGGTATTTCGCCTGTCTCATACATCTTGCTCACCAGATGGTAGAATTTTGTCATGGCTGGCTCTCCCAAGGCTGTCAGTAGTTCTAATGGAATGTTGTCTACTCCGGGGGCCTTGTTTCGACTTAGGTCTTTCAGGGCTCTGTGAAACTCTTCACGCAGTATCATATCCCCCATTTCATCTTCCTCTACATCCTCTTCATTTCCATAATATTGTCGTCAAGAACATCACCCTTGTACAGACCCTCTATAAACTCTTTCCACCTTTCTGCTTTCACTTCTTTGCTTAGAACTGGGTTTCCATCTTAGCTCTTGATATTCATGCAAATGGTTCTCCTTTCTCCAAAGGCCTCTTTAATTCTCCTGTAGGCAATATCTATCTTACCCCTAGTGATATACTCCTCTACATCCTTATATTTGTCCTCTAGCCATCCCTGCGTAGCCAACTTGCACTTCCTGTCGATCTCATTTTTGAGACGTTTGTATTCCTTTTTGCCTGCTTCATTTACTGCATTTTTGTACTTTCTCCTATCATCAATTAAATTCAGTATCTCTTCTGTTACCCAAGGATTCTATTAGCTCTCGTCTTTTTACCTACTTGATCCTCTGCTGCCTTCACTATTTTATCTCACAAAGCTACCCATTCTGTTTCTACTTTATTTCTTTCCCCCATTCTTGTCAATCGTTCCCTAATGCCCTCCCTGAAACTCTCTAAAAACTCAGGTTCTGTTAGTTTATCCAGGTCCCATCTCCTTAAATTACGACCTTTTTGCAATTTAGGAACCGGGTTTTAAATTGAAGGACATTACCAGGGGCAGATGTGGACTATGACCACAATCTATTTGTTATGAACTGTAGATTAAAACTGAAGAAACTGCTAAAAGGTGGAAATTTAAGGAGATGGGACCTGGATAAACTGACTAAACCAGAGGTTGTACAGAGTTTCAGGGAGAGCATAAGGGAACAATTGACAAGAATTGGGGAAAGAAATACAGTAGAAGAAGAGTGGGTAGCTTTGAGGGATGAAGTGGTGAAGGCAGCAGAGGATCAAGTAGGTAAAAAGACGAGGGCTAGTAGAAATCCTTGGGTAACAGAAGAAATATTGAATTTAATTGACGAAAGGAGAAAATATAAAAATGCAGTAAATGAAGCAAGCAAAAAGGGATACAAACGTCTCAAAAATGAGATCGACTGGAAGTGCAAAATGGCTAAGCAGGGATGGCTAGAGGACAAAAAAAAAAAAAAAAAAGGTTCAAATGGCTCTGAGCACTATGGGACTTAACATCTATGGTCATCAGTCCCCTATAACTTAGAACTACTTAGACCTAACTAACAGAAGGACGTCACACTACACCCAGTCATCACGAGGCAGAGAAAATCCTTGACCCCGCCGGGAATCGAGCCCGGGAACCCGGGCGTGGGAAGCGAGAACGCTACCGCACGTCCATGAGCTGCGGACGCTAGAGGACAAATGTAAGTATGTAGAGGCTTATCTCACTAGGGGTACGATAGATACTGCCTACAGGAAAATTAAAGAGACCTTTGGAGAAAAGAGAGCCACTTGTATGAATATCAAGAGCTCAGATGGGAACCCAGTTCTAAGCAAAGAATGGAAAGCAGAAAGGTGGAAGGAGTATATAGAGGGTCTATACAAGAGCGATGTACTTGAGGACAATTATGGAAATGGAAGAGGATGTAGATGAAGATGAAATGGGAGATATGATACTGCGTGAAGAGTTTGACAGAGCACTGAAAGACCTGAGTCGCAACAAAGCTCCAGGAGTAGACAACATTCCATTAGAACTACTGACAGCCTTGGGAGAGCCAGTCCTGACAAAACTCTACCATCTGGTGAGCAAGATGTATGAGACAGGCGAAATACCCTCAGACTTCAAGAAGAATATAACAATTCCAATTCCAAAGAAAGCAGTTGTTGACAGATGTGAAAATTACCGAACTATCAGTTTAACAAGTCACGGCTGCAAAATACTAACACGAATTCTTTACAGACGAATGGAAAAACTAGTAGAAGCCGACCTCGGGGAAGATCAGTTTGGATTCCGTAGAAATATTGCAACACGTGAGGCAATATCGACCCTACGACTTATCTTAGAACCTAGATTAAGGAAAGGCAAATCAACATTCCTAGCATTTGTAGACTTAGAGAAAGCTTTTGACAATGTTGACTGGAATACTCTCTTTCAAATTCTGAAGGTGGCAGGGGTAAAATACAGGGAGCGAAAAGCTATTTTCAACTTGTACAGAAACCAGATGGCAGTTATAAGAGTCGAGGGACATCAAAGGGAAGCAGTGGTTGGAAACATCAACAAAAGAAAAACAAGGATAATGGAATGTAGTCGAATTAAGTCGGGTGATGCTGAGGGAATTAGATTAGGAAATGAGACACTTAAAGTAGTAAAGGAGTTCTGCTATTTGGGGAGCAAAATAACTGATGATGGTCGAAGTAGAGAGGATATAAAATGTAGACCGGCAATGGCAAGGAAAGCATTTCTCAAGAAGAGAAATTTGTTAACATCGAGTATAGGTTTAAGTGTCAGGAAGTCTTTTCTGAAAGTATTTGTATGGAGTGTAGCCATGTATGGAAGTGAAACATGGATGATAAATAGTTTGGACAAGAAGGGAATAGAAGCTTTCGAAATGTGGTGCTACAGAAGAATGCTGAAGATTAGATTGGTAGATCACAGAACTAATGAGGAGGTATTGAATAGAATTGGGGAGAAGAGAAGTTTGTGGTACAACTTGACTAGAAGAAGGGATCGGTTGGTAGGACATGTTCTGAGGCATCGAGGGATCACCAGTTTAGTACTGGAGGGCAGCGTGGAGGGTAAAAATCGTAGAGGGAGACAAAGAGATGAATACACTAAGCAGGTTCAGAAGGATGTAGGTTGCAGTAGGTACTGGGAGATGAAAAAGCTTGCACAGGATAGAGTAGCATGGAGAGCTGCATCAAACCAGTCTCAGGACTGAAGACTGCAACAACAACAACAACAACCCTGTATTCACCTGACCAACAGTGTTGTTCCTCCTGTGACCGAACTTCACTAATTACCACTATATCTAACATTAACCCATCCATTTCCATTTTTAAAATATCTAACCTACCTGCCCGATTAAGGGACCCGAGGTTTCACGCTCCGACCCGTAGAACTCCAGTTTTCTTTCTCCTGATAACAACGTCGTCCTGAGTAGTCCCCGCCCGGAGATCCGAATGGGGAACTGTTTTACCTTCGGAATATTTTACCCAAGAGGACGCCATCATCACTTAACGATACAGTAAAGCTGCATACCCTCGGGAAAAATGACAGCTGTAGTTTCCCCTTGCTTTCAGTCTTTCACAGTACTAGCAGAGCAAGGCCTTTTTGGTTAATGTTACAAGACCAGATCAGTCAATCATCCAGACTGTTGCTCCTGCAACTACCGAAAAGGCTGCTGCCCCTCTTCGGGAACCACACGTTTGTCTGACCTCTCAACAGATACCCCTCCGTCGAGGTTGCACCTATGGTACGGCTATCTGTTTCGCTGAGGCACTCGAGCCTCCCCACCAACGGCAAGGTTCATGGTTCATAGAGGGGTTGGGGGGGGGGGGGATGATAGGATATGGAACAAAAAAGGTCTAATGAACGTATGTCCGGAAATGCATGTTTTCCGTCTTAGAGACCATTTATCCAATCATACCCTGTTACAGTGACTGCGGTCTAATACGTGCTGTACCATGCCGCCACAGTTACAGTATGCTTTGAAAATGGTTACCATGTACCTCAACGCATACGTGTACGCGCCGTAGCATGTTCTGTCTCACCCGTTCACATCGGCCAGGCTGCATCCGAACACTGTAAAAGGCAGTACGAATACGCTGCTCCAGTGCCTCCACATATGGACTGGGATCTACATACACGATACATTTTAGATGGACATATAACCAGAAATCGCACGATTTGAGATCCGGTGAACGAGCAGGTCATGGAACTGGACCCCCTCGTCCGATCCACCGACCAGGGAAGACACGATTGTGATGCGTCCGCACGTTAACGGCGAAGTGGGCTGGAGCACCATCATTCTTATCATCAATGACACTTCTTTCAGAAAGGGAAGCAAAGTCACCCGCAAGAAACGCCAATAATTTCGGCCTGGTGGGCGACGTGGAAGGAAAACTGTCTCGAAATACGGTCACCAACTATCGCATCCCACACATTCCGGATGCACCGACGCTGTCACCATACCATCGGGGCTCTGCATACTATCCCACAGATGACTGTTATGAAAGTTGAAGATACCACTCCGCGTAAAGGTGGTCCCATCTGTGAACTGGATGGATGACACAAGTACCGGAATCGTGAGTGTCTGGTGAAGAAACAAGTGACAAAAATGCTCCCGATATTGAAAGTCTGTCGCTGGTAAGCCTTGCACACGCTTTAAGCGATAAGATTAGTAACAATTGTGGAGAATATTCCACACGGTCGTCTGGCTTGCCCTGTACTGCGGTGCCAGCTGCCTGGTCCTGACATGGCGGTCGCCTTCCACAGTGTTAACCAGATTTTCCTCCAAGTCTGGCTTCCGAACATTTCGTATAGTCCCTCATGATTTCCTCTTTCCTGGAACGACCCTGTCTCAGACAAACGGCGAGACACTGTTGCAGACATTGAGTGCTGGGGTTGTTTCGGCGTGGATAGGTCTCCGGATACAACCTTGCTGCTCGCCTCACATTGCCATTTGCCTTTCCGTAAGCAAACACCATGTCGGTAGGCTCTCGATTCGAATACGGAACCATTGTGTGCAACGCTGTATCACATTCACTACGAGGTGAGTCAGCAAGAGAAGTGAATATGACACAACATTACCGATTACTACAGCAGGAGAGGGCGTTAGAACATGACGTATGGGGAACAGTACCACCCTCTAAAAAGAAACCATGCGGACTGTAACTGTGGCTGCATGGTACAGTGCGTATTAAACTGCAGTCTCTGTAACAAAGTATCCTTGAATAAATGCTCCCTAGCACGTAAATCATGCATTTCCGGACATAAGTTCATTAGACCTTTTTTGTTCCGTAACCTCTCATCGATCAATCCATAGAGCTTGTGCACGGCGGAAAAAAATCATCCTCTATAAAATATAACCAAGCCACGGGGCTTCGAAACGATTAAATCTGCGGTATACATTATCACTAACAGAGCTTGTCATAACAGACTGCAATCTGGCAGCTGATTGTGTCAAGCTCATATTCCAATAAAGGGAAATGCGGAGAGCATCCTATAGGACGTAAGACAAGAAACCAAATGCCAAAGCTGGTGAAGACGGCCGAAATTTTAATGCTTCTCTTGGGGGCAATCCGTAATTGGTAAATTCAGTCTCTACTTTCATAGACAAGACTATCTATTAAGGCCATGCCTTGAATAAAAAATATATCTGGCATCATCTGACGTCTAGTCCTATATCTTTCCTGCCTCCACTAAAAGGGCGTTTATAGGCGTCGAACGCGTTGCTACAAGAAAGTCACGAATGGCTATGTACTAACAAGTATCTAGTTTGGTGAGATAAATCCTAGGCACACTGTGACACAGCATACAGCCGTAGTCCACACGAGACTGAATGATCAAATGGTTCAAATGGCTCTGAGCACTATGGGACTTAACATCTGTGGTCATCAGTCCCCTAGAACTTAGAACTACTTAAACCTAACTAACCTAAGGACATCACACACATCCATGCCCGAGGCAGGATTCGAACCTGCGACCGTAGCGGTCACGCGGTTCCAGATTGAAGCGCCTAGAACCGCACGGCCACACCGGCCAGCTTCGCGCTTATTAACAACAGACTTTGTGTGAGGCGACCTGCTGAGTCGAGAGTCAAATATTATTTCGAGGAATCTAGCATGAGATTTTATCTAGAAAGACCACATTCTACATGTGGCGTGACCAAAAATGCGAGCAGCATTCATTTTGTAAAAAGTACTATCACCAGTTTCTCAGCCATTATAAAACCATTCATCCATGTGTCCTATAGTAATGAGTAATTCTATTTTGGGCAGAAGAAACGAGTGTGCAATTGAATAAAAGCACACATCTTCTGCATAATGTAACTTTTAGTGGAAATGAGGTTGTTCGTTCTAAAGCATAAGAGGCTTCAAATTGCACCATATTGGAAAGCCCTGTGCAACAAAAAATAAAAACCGAGCATGTTTCCTTTGAATCTGATGTACATCATTCTTTGATAGACCAGGTTACAGATACCATGTATTATCCTATAAGAAATACAGAAATCCGTTAGCTTTCTGTTTTGTAAATGAAAACGCCTTCTATTGCTACACTGTATTTTATTTTCCCAGACGCGTTTCGCCCCATTTCACCTTAAGGTATCATCAGTGGGATCTTAAAAATAATGGTTCAAATGGCTCTGAGCACTATGGGACTTAACATCTGAGATCATCAGTCCCCTAGAACTTACAGCTACTTAAACCTAAGTAACCGAAGGACATCACACACGTCCATGCCCGAGGCATGATTCGAACCTGCGACCGTAGCGGTCGCGCGGTTCCAGATTGTAGCGCCAGAACCGCTCGGCCACCAGCGGCCGGCTAGAAAGGTGGTGCGACCTCCATGTGACCAGATGAGAGGCAACACCGATGCCAATTAAAAACAAGAAGTACCGTAAGAAATCATTTACTTACATAAAAAGCGAGAAATGAACTATTGTCTAATAAAAAAATACATATAAAAACAAAAGTATATCATAACAGTGTCATTATAGATCCCATTGATGATGCCTTAAAGTGAAAAACGGCGAAACACGTATGAGAAAATAAAATACAGTGCAGCAGGAGAAGCCGGCCTTTGTGGTCGAGCGGTTCTAGGCGCTTCAGTTCGGAACCGCGCGACTGCTACGGTCGCAGGTTCGAATCCTGCCTCGGGCATGGATGTGTGTGATGTCCTTAGGTTAGTTAGGTTTAAGTAGTTCTAAGTTCTAGGGGACTGATGACCTCAGATGTTAAGTCCCATAGTGCTCAGAGCCAGCAGGAGAAGGCGTTTTTATTACGAAAATTTATGTGTTTGCTGCGGAGGATGGCCATGCAAATAAACTGGTTATCCGTTATCTTGTTCAAGAGAATCGGTATATGCACGTGATAATAAGCCCCTCAAAGTCAACACTTAAAAAAAAAAAACGCTGAGGTGATCTCCATAGCATGCGTACACATATTGCCTTTGCTTAACCTGTATTGACTCCGAGGTATTAAACTACTGTTTTCAAGCCATCATTCCGTTTTCATTTTAATCACTCGCTGCAGCGTGTTTGCTACACATGACGACGTCGGTCGACACTCTTTTTTTTCCAGTTTACTGGGTTTCCGGACGCGCTCATTATGATGATACGAACGTAAGGGAAACACAAACCTAATCGGCGAGCGGGGAAAATCTCCGAGCGGCTCCGAATCGAACCCGGACCCCTCCGCTTATAGGTCACCGCTCTGATTGCGGAGCTACCGAAGGAATATCTGGAACTTTCCCATTTTTCAAAACTGAAATTATATCTTTCGTCTTACATGTATCAAATAGATCCTGTTTCGTCCAAAACTGGTTAAAAATTAACAAATGTAAATCTCTTGCTTCCATAGGCAGACTCTCTAGGACATCACAGGCAACTTAGCGACCGGGCAGCACCAGCTGATCCACTATTTTTATTAACGATTAATGAAAACCGCTTCAGTTGTATTATTATATATTTATTGTGTGACGGCCGACTTCGTCTCTTCGAATGTCAGGCTGCCTGCAGATTAACAAAGCAGGAAATTAGGCTAAAGCTACAGCATCTTAACGAATAAAATAGGCGATTCACACCGAGAACAGGCTTATACTAAATCCTCACCGAGTTGTGTTGAAGTAGTGACATAAATGGTCTGGTTGTCGTATGAAATGTTAAAGACCAAATTCGAGAACGCTGGACGTAAAAATTCTGCCTACCACCTGCCGAAAGTACGGCGATAAGACACAGCAGGCTGCTTACAGAAAGCGTCGAGACAGGGCAGCGTCCCAACACAAAATAACATGTAAACTGGGTACAGGTAAACATGTAAACATAATGTTTTGTCTCTGTCGAGTGCGATACTTGACTGACGAAACCTTACGTACAGAACTAACGTTAAATCATGCTGAATTAATGAAAATAAATGAAAAGTAGAACAGAACAAAGAATTGACAACACAATAACAAGGGAACAGATGGCAGTGTTTATACCAAACTATATCGTCATTTTCATATATGAGAATAAGTGAATAATTATACAGCACAGCTGTAGAATAATCATGTAAAATATATCTGGAATCATAATGTTGTTCACATAGAAGTTATTAGTAACGTTGCGCCAAGAGATACGTTGTCTTTTAAGTGCTGTGTCTGCTGGCCATACCTACGCCAAACGGTTGGTAGACAGAGCATTTATGTCTTAACTTCAGCACAACTCGGTGAGGATTTAGTAAAAGTTATTATCAGTAATAATTGCCTACTTTATTCGTTAGCCCATTTTCCTGTTTTGTGTGACTATAGGCAACATGAAGAAGTTCAGAGAAACGAAACAGATAGTAGCACAATAAATTTGTAATAATACACCTGAAGTGGTATTCACAACCGTTAGAATTGATGTCAGCTGTGTACTCAACATGATCAAGATCATGCAGCACCAATGCAATCAGATCTGGTAGCATATAAGATTATACACAGAATTTTCGGCTGGGTTAGCCTCTCATTTAACCATAATATATCGGATATCCATCCAACAAAAACTCTACCCAGTAGCTGGAAGAAAAGCACAGGTCACATTCGTTTACAACAAAGGTAGCGTAAGTGATCCACAAATCAACCTTCCAGTATCTTTAGCACACATCCAGTACACAATCTTAGAACAATCCGCCTCCAATGCTGAGTGGTCAGAGCGGCAGAATGCAAGGAGAGAGGCCCACGTTCGATTCCCAGCAGGGACGGAGATTTTCTCCGCCTGAAACTGGGTGTTGTCTACATCATAATTAAATCCTCATCGACACGCAAGTCGCCGAAGCCGCCGTCACGGTAACTCAGCGTGTTCGGTCAGAGGGTTAGCTGCCGTCTGTAATAAAAAAAAAACTGAGTTAATGGATCAACAACGAACTGAAACGGGTGTCTTGCGACGTCCGCACCTAGCAGATGAAACGAACAAAATGAGATTACAAAAAAAAAAAAAAAAGTGGTGTCAACTAAAAAGACCTGCGCCAGGCGCCCGGCCTAGCCGACGGGAGGCCCTCGACACACGTTTCATCTCAGAACATATTCTGATCTCACACCACACGTAACGTTGTATTCCAGACAGAATGATCTCAGCCATGCCAATTAGCGCGCGTACCTAAAATTTCGACGATACGAAACCAAATTCACGCTTTTTTCACATAACACCCTGAAAGCCATGGATCACGGTAGCCAGGTAGATGCAATATTTCTTGATTTCTGGAAAGCATTTGAATTAGTGCCACACAGCGGTCCTTAAGAACAATAAAATCATAAAGGGTGTCCAAAGGAAATTTGTAATGAACAGAAGATTTCTTGCTGGGAGGACGGCACATATTATCTTGGATGAAGAGTCATGGATCGATTTCAGGCATGTCTTTGAGGAGTGTGATGGGACCCTTGCTGTTTACTTTTTATGTTGATGGCCTGACTAACAATATTAATGGTAAACTCAGACTTGTCACAGGTGATGCTGTTATCTATAATGAACTGCTGTCTGAAAAAAGCTGCAGCAATATTCAGTCACATCTTGATATGATTTCAAAGTGGTGGTGAATTTGACAGGTAGTTATAGACGTTCATAAATTTAACATCGTGCTCCTCTCGCAACGTTAAATCGTATTATCCAATGACTATAACATTAACGATCCATATTTGGCATCAGTCAACTCATACAAATACCTGTGCTACACTTTGTAGGGATATGAAGTGGAATGATCACATGGGCTCAGTAGTAAAAGCGGCTGACAGACTTCTATTCATTGTTAAGATACTGGAGGAACGTAATATTCATAAAGAACATTGCTCACTAAACACCATGCTAGACCACAGTTCAAATACGTGGGATCCATAGCAAATAGGGTTATCAGGGGATACTGAAAGTATACAAAGAAAAGCAGCACGAATGGCCACAGGTTTCTTTGCTTCATGGGAGAGTAACATGTTTGTCCAGAAATAAAGCAGTAACAATATAGTCAACTTTAGCGTCAATTACTTGGCTAATTTTACGCTTTTCTTGGAGTTATGAACACTGTGCTAGGTATATGTGTGAAACATGGCATTTAAGTGACTAAAATTCACAATCAATCACGTATGGTGAATGAATTTCTGAGTTTCATAGTGTTTTGAAGCACGGAATTTCTCTTCCTGTTTAAATGTCGCAACCACGAACATCTTGAAAAAGTTATGTAACAACAAACAAATAATTTTTTGGGACATTTTCACTAATTATTCATAGACACTGTGACCTACCTTTGTATTCTCCTTCCGGATGTTGGATGTATGAGCCAAATATGTCCAAAACGCCGTATTATCCATTTGTTTTTTATTGAAACTCACTACTTTTATAACAGAGAATGCATCTGTATTTTTAGTGCGAGCATAAATTCAGTAATGCTCCTGGCTTTATTAATCGGATAACGTACAGCCATTCAATTGTCTTCAGTAATATTCTTATCATTATTTATGATGCGATAAACTTTAACATCGCTGTCCCCTGAACTCTTAACATTTCACTTTACCCTATAGCTACGAAATCAGTTCACTGTAATATTGTAGAATTCGTTAACCATTTATTTCTCTCAGTGAGCGAACTTACAAGCTGCTCTTATTATCAAACGACGTAATTTTACGGGTTCCATCTAACGGAGATGTTACAGAATTTAATTAGCAATATGAATGACACCTTATGAGGTATCTGCTAGAACTTATGAAGGGCTGTAATACTTCTTTTACAAGTAACTGACAAACCATACTTAACTGTGTTACTCTATAGAAAACACACGTGCGACTACAAAGAACTTTAGATTTTTTGGAGTAGCAAGGATATTTTGAATTCGTTTTGTGATTGATTATGGAAATGTTAATTAATGAACTTTGAATACTTTTTCTTTGCTCATCATTTTCTTATTAAATGCTCTCTTCCATTAGTACATCCGCAGCTGTATTCCGCAAACCACATTATGGTGAGTGGCGGAGGATACTTTGTGTACCACTGTCATTTCCTCCCGCCTTTGTGCCAGCCGCGAGTGGTCTTCGCTAAGGCTCTCTGGGAGCTCGAGTCTCCTAATAATTTCAGCTTCGTGGTCTTTTCGCAAGTAGGAGGAATCAATATATCGGTTACTCTTCAAGGGACGCACACTATGGCAGTTTTAACTGCAAACCATAACGTGATGCACAAATTTTCTTTTGTAGTGTCTACCACTGCGGTTGGCTGAGCAACTCCGCGGTACCTAAATGAATCTATAAAGAAACGTGCTGCTCTTCTTTGGATCTTGCCTATTTGGTGTACTAATTCCGTCTGGTATGGGTCGTACACTGACAGGCAGTAATCAAGTACGGGGTGTCCATAATTAAAGTCCTAGTTTGGAAACGCAGTAGAAAGACAACCACTGCTCAGAATGACGTCACATTTGAACAGCGTATTACTGAAGTAGGGGGAAACGTCATGGCACAAAAAAAAAAAAATCGAGAATTTTTACCAATAGATGGCGCTGTAAGTATCTAAACGTAAATGTGGTCGGCCACAAATCAGAGAAGAATCGTAATACGACTGCTGCAGTTCGAGTAGCACATTACACCATCTGTACTGTTCATTGTACGTGACTGCAGAAGACAGTTGTGGCACTGTTAGTTAGGAAAGCTCGTCCTCCACGGCAAGGTCACACCACGTCGAATGCGAAAAATCAGGTGTAATTGTCCTGAGGCTAAAAATCATGTTAAAAGTAGAATGAAATAGGTTTTTAACTGTCCTGCGGTGAAAAACAGCATAAAAGTCAAAATGATATCGGTTTCTAGCCGTCGTGAGACTGACACAACTCTAGAGAACATACTGACCATAGTATCCAGTCTGCAAATCCACATTCTTTTTTTGTTCACTGAACTAAATGTTTCTACACTCTATTTACTCACTGGGATACAAGAGCTCCGTTTATAAACAAAAGGTTTGACTTCTGATTCAATTAAAATTTTTAGAAAATTCACACACAAAACATATAATATTCGTGATAATAATAATAATAATAATAATGTCTCTATCATAGATAGCACTATGAGGAGTTCAGAGGCGACCTCTACGGTAAGTTCCCATTAAATGATCTTTCGCCCTGACTTTTAATAATCAAAGTTAGTTACTCGCCACACAAGTGGCGCATGGTTTTGTTAACATTAGGAGCGACATAGAAACAGTTACTTCCGAGCGATCCAGGACGCTGTAAGTCCTCGCGCGTTCACTTCCTGTTTATACCGAAAATATCCGTGTAGTTGCAGCCTGGCTGTGACGTCACCCGCGGGAGCGCGTAAACCGGCGTTTGACTGACGGTGACCATATGGTAGCTGGGTGCGAAGTGAAGTCGTAGTATCACTGAAGACGCAGACGCAGACGCAGCAGCTGGACGAGCCTCCTAAGCTCGACCTGGAGCAGGCTATGCACAGTGCGCAGTTCCTGAGCTACCTGGTAGGATCGGGATTTGTGACCTGACGGATTGTCCTAACAGTTGATTTGGGTTTGTCCTGAGTCTGCTAGGAAGCGGATCACTCTTTCAGCAGTTCCGGCGAACGTGTTGTTGCCCGGTGGTGTGGTTTGTGCCCCAGCTCTCTGATGAGCCTCTTGCAGGAGACTCCAGCTTCCTCGTAGAACTGGCGTGCTGTGGACTAGAAGCGGTCCCTCAGCAGCAGGATGCCTGTATCTTCATGTAGCTATTGCGTGGCGTAAGTCCTGAGTAGGCACAGGGCGTTTCAAACACCCTGTTTTGGACCCTTTGCAGGGTGACCGTCTTGGGTCAGCGGCACTGGCCCACACTACCGTCACGTACTCCAGCAATGGGGGTATCAGTGTGAGGTAAAGCGTAGTGCTGTGGTGAGGGGGCAGGGTCGACGCCGGGTTCAGCAGAGGGTATAAGGTGTGGTGGCGCCCTATAGCCCTCTCCCTAATCCAAAGAATGATAGGGCGTTGGTCTCGCTTGACGCCGAGGTAATCTGTAGTCTTGGTCCACGGGATGGGGCCTCCCTCGATGGTGAGTGGTGCAAGGTCCGGGTGTATTCTCCTTTTAGTAAAGGCGACCGCCTGGCTTTTGGCGGGATTGAACTTGAGGGGCCACTTAGTGTACCAAGCCCGCAGTGCCTCACAGCCGAGCTGCAGATGGCGTCCCACGGTGTGAGCGTTCATGCTACAGTGAGCAGGGCAGAGTCGTCAGCATAGAGCGCTAACTCCACTCTGTCCCCCGCGGCGCGTCAACCGTGTAAAGGGAAAACAGCATGGGGGCCAGAGCAGACTCCCGAGGCACCACAGCTCGGATAGGCCGGATGGTGGTTGTCACTGCTTCTCTGGCGTATTTGTATATGTGCGCAGAAGGGAACACCTGCCCTCATCTGCTCTATCCCCAAGTAGCGGCAGCTAAATGCCCGATTTCTAGGAGACACATCACTTTACATAACACTGTTGTCTATCAATTTACAGTTTTCGTAGTTTTTGTATGAGTGGAGTTAAGTAGGCCTTAGCCACAGGAAAAGTCTTAGCTCCCGTACATATAAACTTTGCCGTCTAGAATGTTTAGAACAGAACTGACAGTAGAACATTACCTCGGAACTACATCTTTAGGAGTCCTTGTATTGATTGTTATTTACATCAAAGTACTGAAACTTGTTATATCTTCATTATTTAATAAATGTCATCACGTGCTGTAGTCAGCACTGTCTATCATTAATATGTTGCTGCTTTGGTCTTCAGTCCTGAGACTGGTTTATTGCAGCTCTCCATGCTACTCTATCCTATGCAAGCTTCTTCATCTCCCAGTACCTACTGCAGCCTACATCCGTCTGAATCTGCTTAGTGTATACATCTCCTGGTCTCCCTGTACGATTTTTACCCTCCACGCTACCCTCCAGTACTAAACTGGTGATCCCTTGATGCCTCAGAACATGTCCTACCAACCGATCCCTTCTTCTAGTCAAGTTGTACCACAAACTCCCCTTCTCCCCAATTCTATTCAATACCTCCTCATTAGTTATGTGATCTACCCATCTAATCTACAGCATTCTTCTGTAGCACCACATTTCGAAAGCTTCTATTCCCTTCTTGTCCAAACTATTTATCGTCCACGTTTCACTTCTATACATGGTTACACTCAATTCAAATACTTATACAAACGACTTCCCGACACTTAAATCAATAGTCGATGTTAACAAATTTCTCTTCTTCAGAAACACTTTCCTTGCCATTGCGTCTACGTTTTATATCCTCTCTACTTCGACCATCATCAGTTATTTTGCTCCCAAAATAGCAAAACTCCTTTACTACTTTAAGTGTCTCATTTCCTAATCCAATTCCCTCAGCATCACCCGACTTAATTCGACTACATTCCATTATCCACGTTTTGCTTTTGTTGATGTTCATCTTATACCCTCCTTTCAAGACACTGTCCATTCCGTTCAACTGCTCTTGCAAGTCCTTTGCTGTCTCTGACAGAATTACAATGTCATCGGCGTACCTCAAAGTTTTTATTTCGTTTCTTTTGTTTCCTTTACTGCTTGCTCAACATACAGATTAAATAGCATTGGGGAGAGGCTACAACCCTGTCTCACTCCCTTCCCAACCACTGCTTCCCTTTGATGTCCTTCGACTCTTATAACTGCCATCTGGTTTCTGTACAAATTGTAAATAGCCTTTCGCTCCCTGTATTTTACCCCTGCCACCTTCAGCATTTGAAAGAGAGTATTCCAGTCAACATTGTCAAAAGGTTTCTCTAAGTCAATAAATGCTAGAAACGTAGGTTTGCCTTTCCTTAATCTTTCTTCTAAGATAATCTTTAATATAACAGATCCTTAATCAACTACAAATAAGGAAGTTTCTGTTCCAAATTTAGTTTTCAGTAAATTACTTGAAACTTTTAGAGGTAGCTTAATGGGGTCCCATTGTTTATGTTTTTATATCGAACTGAAGCTTCATACGAATTTTTATGATTCTAAGTCTAATATTTAGCGGCTTCATGTTTAGGTAAAAACCTGGATTCCGACCAAAAATTGATCCGACCAAGTAGAAAGTTGTAACAGTTGATTTTGACATACCGGTACATTTGCAGATTCTGAGCAATTTTTGGCTTTCTAGCTTTATTATTTAGCACAAGTTGTTTTAAATTTAAAACGATGCATTTAGGGAACATGTTCATCTGATCACTCTGAGATTTGACAATTTAAACGTTAATATACCGAAACGTGTGTTGACAAACTTTGGAAAAGTTTCTTTAATTTTTAATTTCATTCTTAAATTATTGTGCAATACTTATATGCTACAGACAGGCGCGTTGTGAAAATGCAGCCCTACTAGCAGTGAACTGGTGTAAGTCCCAGCACATTCGCTTGCTCCTGTATCTCTTAAATGATACAGCCCTTGTTTTGCCACATTGTCCACTGCTTTCTGCCACAAGTTGAAATGTAAGAACAACATGTTGTACAAGAGATTGGGAATCACGTTCAGAATGCATTGCACAATACTTACAGTTCAGCTATGTTCATAATTGAAGCACGGAACACATCTTTCAGATAACCACACAGCCAGAAGTCACACGGAATATGATTAGCTGATCAGGCTGTAGAGAAATGATGGCTAATATTTTTCGTTTCTGAAGTGCCTCTGTAGCAGCCGCTTCACTGGCTGTTCAATGTGCGGAAGACTGCCATCTTGCATAAAAGTGGCCCTATCCACACGTCCTCGCTGTTGAAGGGCTGGAATGACGTAGGTGTGCAGAAGACTCTAATAGTATTTACCAGTGACGGTACACGTAACAAGGCCTGCAGGTCTCACCTCCTCGAAAAAAAAAACCGCCCTATGCTAAACAGTGCCATCAGTCCACCCCACATAGTCACCTTTACAGAAATGAGTTGCACTGGGTGACATGGCGTGGATGTTCCGTTGCCCATACTCCGCATTTCTGCATATGGATACGTCCTTGGAGATGGAAACAGGAGTAGCGGGACAAAGTGGTTTCTGCTCCACATTCAATTGTTGGCAGATGTATTCAAGTTGGCGGCGATGACGTCATCCAAGATGGTGGTGTGTAGACTTTGCAACTGAGCATGGCGTCGTCCAAGATGGCGGCTGTGATGTCATCCAAGACGGCGGATTTTGACGGGAAGATAGGTCAACTGGGCTACCTTCACTAACCTAAGCACCCCCCCCCCCCCACTCCTCTCCCCCCTTGAAAAATGGTGGGAAGTTCAAATTTCAACAGGATAATGTATCACACCTCTACTAACCTAAGAAAATCGTGGGAAGATAGGTCACTAGGGCTATCCCCACTAACCTAAGTCACCCAGCTACCACCTCTTCCTACGAACTGACGCCAAGTTTGAATTTTGGTGGTAAAGAAAGGTCAGTTCACGTATCTCTACTTAGCTAAGAAAATGGTGTGAGAGAAAGGACACTTGGACTACCTCCAATAACGTAAGTCACCCGACCGCCATCTCCTCCTAGAGATTTGTGGGAAAAGGACTCAGCCTGCACTGGGCTGCCTGAGAGAGGAAGGAGTGTATTTTATTTATTTTGGAACAATTTATTTAGAGATGGACTATATTTATCACAGTGATACAGAACACACGCTCTGACATGCCACAGAGCATACCGACCTGCAAACTACTCCTAAATAACTCATGTATAATGCCCTCCAGATACACTTGCTAATTGTAAACTGTCAAAATAACGCACTGCACAACCTACAGACATACAAACCACTCGTAAATAGTGCAATACATTTACGTCCAGAGAGCCAAACAACTAGAAAATTGTAAAATAATAATTCATCTAAAAGACACTGCAAACATGGTTGTTAATCGACAACTGTCGAAATCAGGCACCATTCTTTATTTAAACAATTAGAGACAGCACCACCATCCAGTGTGTTGGCCAGGAGGTCCACGCTACAACTGACCTGGTACACAGTAACACCACCAGAGGGCGCTGTAGTCGAATCTGTGACATAATCCAGGATGGTAGCCATGATGTGAGCTGTTGACGCAAGTTCCGTTATCCACAAGGGTAGCATATGTCGTGTTCACCATGTGGTCTAGTACCCAGAGGGCGCTGTCGTCCAAGATGGCGGCAAACAGTATGTTCACCATGTGATTTGGTATGCAGTACCGTCGCCAGAGAACACTGTCTTCCGTGACATCACCCAAGATGTTGGCAAGCAGTGTATTCACCACGTGGTCTAGGACACAGCCAGAGCATGGTCCCATTACGTAATCCAAGATCATTGCTCACAACAGGTGAAAGATGCGTCACCCCTCGCCCCACCTGTAATCAAGCGCTGCATGACCCCTCGCCCCACCTGTAATCAAGCGCTGAGACAGAGATGTTGTAATGCTTCCTCTTTCCACACCATCCTAACATACTACGCCATACAGTGTGTAATCCAAATAGCATCTTCACTCACAGTATGAATTATTTAGCTGTAAATTGATAAATTGTCATAGGCTCAGCTGTCCTCGAGGTAATGGAAGCATATGACTAGTTCAGCTTTCAGTCACTAGGGGTGCTAGTGAGTCCATCTCCAAAATGCTCAACACCCATTGGTTCACGCTGAGATCACGTGATACTACGTCATCACATTCTTATAAGGAATCACTCTCCAGCACTCTTTCTCACTTGTCCGTTGTTCATTCCTGCATTTGTTCATGTATATCTTTGCGTGGTCGCTATTTCATTTACCAGTTCAAATATGAAGAGAGTTCACCCCAGCACCTCAGAGTCTACTGGCAAAAGACTCAGAGTTCAGGATATGGGATTACCAAGTGAGTAGATAATTTCTATTTTGAATGTGAATTTTCGTGTTTATGTTAAATTTGCCTTATTAATTAAATCTCCTTGCTACAGTGCAACCTGCGGATTTTATCCTGGAGTGTGGCGAGCGAGCTGGACTGCACCAGGTTCCGGAAGTCCAGCATCCTGTGTTCGATGCACCATCTGAATTGCCTTGTCAGTATAACTGTCATTCTAATTTGTACTTCTTCTTCTTTTATATTAGCTATTAAAAATTTTCTCTTATTTCATACTTCTTGTTTTTTTTGTTTCTAGATCACTTAAGACAAATTCAAATCGAGTTGGAGGTAGAGCTGGATGCTGCTCCACATAGGGCTGCCGAACTACATAACTGTGTTTGGCCCCCAGCTGTAGATAGCCGAGAACATCACTCACATATGCATAGAGAAAAATATCCATGTGTGTGATCTTTCAGTGTAACTCAGCATTCAAAATAAATAAAATTATATCTCATCCTGTTACAGGAACAGCTCTAGATGATCTCGATTTAATAGACAGGCAGCTGGAGGCTGTTCATCAGCGGATGCGGGATCAGCCTCTAGAAAATAGTAATGAGATGGCCAGGCAGCATACTTGTAAGTTTAAAAAAAAGATTAACTGGTGCTGGTAGTAGTAATATAGGAAGTTCTTTCCTCTAAGAAATCAATTTATATATCTCATTTTTTCTAGGCAATGATCAACAAGATAAATCACACCTATACGAAAATTGTGATGATTTTTTAGAGGCGTCTTTGGAGTCATTTGACCAATTGTTTATTCCCTGGAGCCAGAGCGAAGAAGATAATTACTCACAATGTACTTATTTATTTTATCCCTACTTGTTTTTCTTCTACAGCAGTCGCGCCTCAACATGGTGTCACAAGCGTACCGGAGGCGGCCAAACACTCACCAAAGTGGGGTCCGGAAAGTCACTCTGCAGGAAGCGCAAGCCGCATCTGCCACAGCCGCTGCATTGGACCGATCCCCACTCTGGGCTGCTCTCACTGGGGACTGGCCGGTACTCTGGCTGCCACCGCTACCCTATCGCTCAGACCTCCATGGGCCGCCTCTCGCAGCAGCTTGATTCATCATCAGCATCTCCTTCTGCACTGTCACATGAGGTACAGCACATACCAACTAGTTCTAGTTATAATAGTATTAGTGAAGATCCTGCGGCTAGTGGCAGTTCTCTCCCCTGTCCTTTTACTGAAAGACATCAGGTCAGAGACACCATACAACAGTTGCAGTACTGGGTGACTGCCAACGTCTTTGGGGAGCGAGTCTAATTCACCAGGATCGAAAACGCGGCAGAAGAGTACCGCGATCCTGTTGTATTTCTAAGTGCAGGCCTTCCTGTCATGGAAACAGAGCTCCTCAAGGTAGTCAATGATGCACGGTATCCCGTCATTAAATGCAGTGCTGTGCTTTACATTGAATTATCGCAACCCCCCCCCCCCCCCTCCCCCTTAAGTTGAGTCTGGTGTTGAAGAGATAAGTATCCATTATCTTTGAGGGGGAAATGGTGTGATAACGCAGAGCACATCAATCACTGAGTGGTTTCGTAAATCCACCTTGAGTGCTATATTGGGCCGGTTTTCAGAGATGGAAGTGAAAGGCTCAGCAGAATTCTACACCTGGACATCCATATACAAATGTCTACGATCCGATAAATGGAGGGTATAGCTATATCAAGCTCCCTAAAGATATAGCTAACAAGCATGAATGCATTAATGTCGAAAATAGAAAAGATCATGCTTGTTTTGCATGGTCAATCCTTGCTTGTAAAAGAAAAGTATGATCGAAGGGATAATCTTGAGCGTCCCATTACATACAATGTACGTGATAATATTCGCTCGTGTTATAACTTTGATGGTATAGAGTTACCCGTCAAGATCCAGGACATACCTAAACTTGAGGCCCAGAATACTGGCATATCGATTCATGTTTATGGCCTGGAGAAGAAAAGCAAGTCAGATGAGCAAGACAAACACATTGTCGTCGACCCCTTCCATTTCTCAAAATTTGCCGGTGAGTGTGAGCTGCATGTAAACATGCTGCTCTTCTCTGAAGGTGATAATTATCACTATGTTTGGATCAAGGACATGTCCCGACTCCTTTCCTCCCAACTATCAACTAATCGTCGTCCAAAACATATTTGTTTGAGGTGCCTCAATTATTTCTCCTCAGACAAGATATTAGCTACTCATCTAGTATATTGCGCTTCCAAGGAACCGGTAAGTGTTAGTATGTCTAATGAGGATAACAAATTCATATAGTTTAAGAATGCTCACCACCAGGAGCGATGCCCGTTTGGATTGGATTGTATGCCGACTTTGAATGCCTCCTCGCTCCTGTGACCCACTGTGAAGACGACCCTACAACCACACACACCACCTTCACAGAAAAACAAGTACCACATGCGGCAGTGTACCAAATTGTATCGTCATATGAGTCCAACCCTAACCAATACAAATCTTACATCGGGGACTGTCCTGTGGTTTGGTTGCTCTCTGAGCTTGAAAAATTTTCACGGGAGGCTGATACACTTTATAGCGGCAATATTCCCATGACCGTATCGAGGAAGAATGAAGATTTGTATAATAACGCCACTTATTGTCATATTAGTGGGCTGTCTTTAGACTAAAAAGTGGAAACTCCTTGTAGGGACCAGTGTCATCTTACAGGGAAGTTCTGCGGAGCAGCTCACAATGCATGCAATTTGAAGTACCAGGTACCTAGACACATACCCGTTTTCTTCCACAATTTATGTGGGTGTGATACCAACTTTCTTTTTGAGCACCCGGCTGATTTCGGTTTAGAGAAAGAAGAAGCATCAGGTCAGTGTCCTACCTGAGAGCATCGAGAAGTATATTTCATTCTCCAAACAAATGTTGCCAAGAATTAAGCTCCGTTTCCTTGATACACTATGTTTCATGCAGGCACTACTCCAGAAACTTGTTGAAACTCTACCTCGGGGGGATATGCATATCATTTGAGCTGCATTTCCCGACAAGAAAAAGTTTCAACGTGCGACTAGGAAGGGGGTTTTCCCATATGAGTATGTGGATAGTATGGCGAAACTCAGCGAAACCAGGCTACCTAACATAACTGCATTCTCCAGTAACCTCACAGGCGAGACCATAACGAATGCATAGTATGAGCATGCTGTGAATGCCTGGCGGGAACTCAATATTTCCGCTTTACATGGATACAGATTTGCGCTTGCTTGCAGACGTTTTCGAGAAATTCCGGAGTCTGTGTATGACCACATGTTCTCTGGATCCCACCTTTTATTACACAACACCTGGGTTGTCTTGGGACGCAATGCTCAAGAAAACTAAGTGCAGCATCGAATTATAGACCGATCCTGACATGCTTCTTTGCTTTGAGTGAGGGATCCATGGGGGGCTTTGCCAAAGTGTCCATATGCACACTAAAGCAAATAACCTATGGATGGGAGACTGATTCAGTGCCTCCCATGACTCAAGTTATATAATGTACCTCGACGTGAATAGCTTACACGGGCATGCCATGCAGCAATCCCTTCCGATTGGCGAGTTCCGATGGCTGTCTGGAGAGGAATGCAAGGGATTAGTTGGAAAAATTATTGGGGTTATGGCAGCTGAATCTGATGTAGGATATATGGTAGAGGCAGAACTCACATACCCTATTAGTTTGCATGATGCGCATACCAATTTGGTACTGAGCCCAGAGTAACTAGTTGCACCAAATTGCAGAAAAAATGACTCTTCCTCAGGAATGCCAGAATTTGGAAGGAAGCTGTGACTAATGTTGTTTACAAGCTTAGACTTGGTGCACCATTTCTGGTTTCACAACCTGAGAAGATTAATGGGAGGCAATCTGCCTCAGTATGACGTATACAAATGTAGATGGTATTTAGGTTCTTTTTATCTACACATGGCTGGTGTTCACTGTGAAACCTGTATTTTCTTGACCCTGCCTGGTAGCATTGTGCTCTAACTCCAGAACGTTTTTTGGCATCACTGCTGCTGGTGTAAGAGAAGTCTGAACTGAAAAAATTTTGGTATTTATTTAACCCGTTCATAGGCACATTTTTTTGCTGTGATTCAGTAAAGCTTTTTATAACTGCATTAAAATTGTAATCAACTGACAACATTTGTTTTGATAATTTTATTTTTATGACATAGAATCAAAAACTACAGTGCTACCTAAATCTTCCTAAGCCTTGCATAAGCTTATACTGATGCCTCTTCTTTAGTCTTTTTCTTCTTTTTGTTTATCCCAGCTTCTTGAGATCTCTTGTGAAGAGACACGATACAATTAATTTCGTAGTGGTGTAGGACACTCAAAATGAAGTTACACAACAGTTAATAATTTAACTTCTGAAACTGCCAGTTTATTGGCATTTATAGAAAGGAAAACACTCTCATACTCTCATGTGGTCAGCAAACTTCGTGTAACATTTTGTGTGTTTAATGGACCTTACTACGTCGGAAATCGATCTAATGAATTAATTAAGCTGGCTTACAGTGTTCCTAGGCAACGTAATCAACAACGTGATAACTGTATCAATTAAAACTGGACCTCGATATTTTGAATAAACTTTCGGTTCATTTTTTGTCAAAATCAGCGCTTGTCTCAAAATTAATTTCCAACTTCGTGCATTAAGTCCAAACGCATTTGTAACTATTGTACACGATTTACTGGACAGCTCGATCATACGCTGGTGTGTACGTATTTCAAATCGACTGCACAGGTTTCAGTTTTCTCTAATGGGTTAAACGACTCTTGTGTAATAACGTGATGTGTCTATCTCACGTAAAATTTAAATAATACTGGATTTACTCTCCATTCGGGTCATGACCACAAAATAAAATTCACCACATACGTCAGCGAACTGTACACGTGCACTTTTGGCGCTCTAAGTGATAAATCGTCTCAGAGTAAAAGCTGCACATAAATTCACACTTTTTTCATGCATACAAAATTCAAAACACCTTTATATTAACCAAATAAATTATGGCATGTAATTACTAATTAAACATTTCCAATTCTGAATAAACTTCAAGAACTTGTATTTCATAATCAATAAAATATTATTGCCTGAGAGAAATGATTAGTTTGCTAAAATGGATTCAGATTACAGTCAATTCGTATCTGGATGATAACGTCACGAATCGACCCTTGCTTGGAATGAACGAAATACCTGTGCTGAAAAATACTGTCCGTTGAGTAATTTACTGACTTCTATAACAAATTTGGTGCCCCTTGCACTGACCCCCAATCTGTAATGTTGTGATAAGAGCGAAGATGTTACAGGATTCACTGGAGCATGCTAGGGTTGTGTACTGTGTACATACCTTAGTTCAGTCATCCAAAGACCCATACCACAAGTTTTAACATACACTTCGCATCAAATTTTACATGAATAATTGTAAATGGGGGCCTAAGAGAAATTGCCCATTTAACCATTTAAATGAATCTCCAGAAGTCAATGAATTTTTTTCGAATTTCACTTTCTAACACGATGTACTTCACACACACTACACAACACACTCGCAACACTTCACTAGTTGGTGAGAAGTCCTTTCAACTGGTTGCGCAAGGCTGGGATTGCAACCAGTTCCGACAGAAAAGGATCGAACTGTGACCTCCCCCAAACCGTATACGCAGCTATCGTCGGCTCAGTCATCATCTTATTTCTTGCGTTTCAAACGAGCTGCGTACAGTGTAGTGTCGAAGACATATTAGCTGGTAACATCGTCTCTGCTTCTCCACCATGTGTCTTGTGATTCTCTCTGCAGCAAGTGTTGTGTCTTTGCCTGATATTGTTTGTCAACCAATACTCAACTTCAACAACTGGTTTTCTTCTTATTATGTTTTCCAGATTAAAACGTCGGTTAGACAGTTACATCAGCTTCCTTTCCATCCCTTTTTCAGATTTCCTTTAGCTTTGATCATGCCCATTACACATACATGAAATATACTTTCTACAATTAATATGTATGAAATTCCTTCAACAATTCATAAACATAAAATACTTATGCCTCTAGGGTGGCATTCTTTTAAACTTAACTAACCACCTTGAAGACAGTTAATCTTGCTTTCTCTTGTTCTTCGGTCTATTAACTGCTTCTTTCTCTTTTCAGAAATTATCTTTTCTGTGAACTTTTTCATTTTAATCTTCTTAAATTATATTATTGTGGTATGTTTGCCATAACACATACATTCTATTTAATAAAAATTGAATAAAATAATCTTTGTAACTATATGTAAAAAATGAACAAAGTAATACATCTTGTAGCTCATCCTGTGGTTGAAGTCTAATATTGGTGTCCTGTTAGTAATACTCTACTCATTCTCCTTTCCTTCATTATCTCTTCATAAATGGTACAGATCTTCTCATTGATAATATTTTTTTATCTCTGTGTGGTAGAATAAACCTTTTGTCACATCAGAATTACAGTCAGCAAGTATATAACTTCCTTGATGGGGAATTTGTATTATTCTGTATGGTCAAGTATATAAATATTGCTATTTCTTATTTAACTTTTTCTTTATCGAGGCCTTTGGACGGTTTCTCACCAATATTTCTTCTCCAACAGCATAGGTTTTTACCTTCACATTTTATCGAATTTTGCCTTTCATAATTTAGCTTGATGTTGTCGATTTAAGTAAACTTTCTTCGAGATGTCCTCCTTAGTGAGAGTGTCCCCTTCAATTTGTGGCCATTCCTATAGCCAGTCTTGAGAATCATTCTTGCCATACATCACTTGGTTGGGCGAATATCTTGTAGAAGTACGAGGCAAGTCGTTATAAATCCTTTCAAATTCTGATAACCACTTGACCCATTTGTGATGTTTGTGTATGGTATAGGTATGTAGAAATCAATTTAATTCACAGAACAATCTTTCAATTGGATTCCCACAGGGATAAAAATGTGATATTTGTATATGATAAATACTGTATTCCTTCACAGTCTCTCTCCAGATTCTGCTGGTGTAAAAGTCTGTCAATATCATCTTCGGTTTTCCAATCTCTGTTATGAAATCATTGACAAATTTCTTTCACATAGGACGCACATGTAGATTCCTCAAAGGATACAATTTCACATACTTCGATAAAATATCGTAGAACGCCAGAATATACTTAAATCTTCCACGAGTAGTATGACATGGTCCACACACTTCACAAGATATCAATGTCAAACTTGGTGTGGAACGATTGGATGTAATTCAATTTTTAGGCAATGGCTTATGGGTTTAGTTTTCTGGCAAATCTTTCAATTCTTTAGAATGTCACTAGCCAAGCGTTCTAAGTTCGGATGGTAGCAATATTGGGTTAACTTGGCTTTACATTTTAAAGATCCAGTGTCCAACTCCAGTTGTGTATACCACAGTAAAGATTCCAGATGTTCCTTTGGATCGTCATGAGTTTTTCTACGAAATACTATATTAGATTGTAAAGTCTATAGACTACCAGAATAATTCCTAGCTACTTGGCTGATTACATGTTGAATAGATTTCCAACAAGGATCTTGTTCCTACAACTGTGACATATTGTGACACAACTTTGAAATTTGTTTCTCACAAAATGCAATAGACAGATTCATTACTTTGAAATCTAAAATCTGTTCCTCAAATTCTTTGTCATCCTGTTTTCTAGGCAAACGAGATAGAGCATCTGCTGCAACGTTGTCCTTCCCTTTTATATATTGCACTGAAATGTTATATTCTTGAAGTAACAAGGCCCATCTGGTTAACCTTGATTGAAACATACTTCCTGTTAAAATATGGTCACAAAATATTGTTCTTTTCCCATGGACAAAATATCTAAACTTTTAAAGTGCCTATACCACAGCTAGTACCTCTAACTCTGTGGTACAGTATACCATTTCACATTTAGAAGGCGTTCTACTTGCGAATCCTATAATCTTAATGGTATTCATATCTTGAGGATCACCCATTTGGAATAGCGTAGTGCCTAGGCCTGTTTCAGAAGCATCGGTGGCAATGCAAAAATCCTGTTCAAGTTTTGGATGATGTAACAACGGGGCATTAACTAAAGAGTCTCGAATTTTGTCAAACGCTTGGCTACACTCTGGGGTCCATTTCCACATAATGTTCTTTCGCAATAACTTTAATAAACGTTCTTGGCTGGTTAATTGATTAGGCAAAAATAGGAAGAAAATGAGGCTAATCCCATGAAATATTTTAATTCATTTTTGTTCTTAGGATAGGGACACTCTTTGATAGCACTCATTTTCTTAGGATTCAGCATAATACAGTCAGGCGTATTTATATGTCCTAGCAACTTCACTTGACTTCTAGTGAATCTAAATTTCATTAAATTTATTGTTACTCCATAGTCTAAGAATTTCACAAATACCTTTTCAAGCAGATAGAGATGCTCGTCCCATGTTTTGGTAGCGATCAATAAGTTGTCCACATACAAGGTAACTCCATCGAGCAAATCTTGTCCAAGTACAGTGTCTAGTGCCGATATAAATACACTTTCACTAATATTTAGTCCAAATGGCATAACAATAAACTGGTAACTTCTGCCTATAACTTCTCATATCAAGGGATGTCAGGAAGTGGGCACCACAGAATTTCTGAATTAACTCATCCAAATTCTCAGGTCTTGTCTGTACCAGTGTGATTATCTTGTTTATCTCTCTGGCGTCTAGAACTAGTCTTACGTCACCATTCACTTTGAGGACTGCCAAAAGAGGGCTACAGTATTCAGTATGAGAGGGCTCTATAATACCTCACTCTAACATTTTGTTCGGTGGCAGGAGGAACAAGACTTCTGGTCAGGTGACTACAGGGTTATAAACACAAAATCAAATAGGGGTAATGCAGGAGTAGGTTTAATAATGAATAGGAAAATAGGAATGCGGGTAAGCTACTACAAACAGCATAGTGAACGCATTATTGTGGCCAAGATAGATACGAAGCCCACACCTACTACAGTAGTACAAGTTTATATGCCAACTAGCGCTGCAGATGATGAAGAAATTGAAGAAATGTATGATGAAATAAAAGAAATTATTCAGATTGTGAAGGGAGACGAAAATTTAATAGTCATGGGTGACTGGAATTCGAGTGTAGGAAAAGGGAGAGAAGGAAACATAGTAGGTGAA
Source organism: Schistocerca serialis cubense (assembly GCF_023864345.2). Lineage (NCBI taxonomy): Eukaryota > Metazoa > Arthropoda > Insecta > Orthoptera > Acrididae > Schistocerca > Schistocerca serialis. The sequence goes on along the minus strand of NC_064641.1, from coordinate 410,330,008 downwards.
TATGGATTGGGGGACAGAAATGAAAGAGGAAGCCGCCTGGTAGAATTTTGCACAGAGCACAACATAATCATAACTAACACTTGGTTTAAGAATCATGAAAGAAGGTTGTATACATGGAAGAACCCTGGAGATACTAAAAGGTATCAGATAGATTATATAATGGTAAGACAGAGATTTAGGAACCAGGTTTTAAATTGTAAGACATTTCCAGGGGCAGATGTGGACTCTGACCACAATCTATTGGTTATGACCTGTAGATTAAAACTGAAGAAGCTGCAAAAAGGTGGGAATTTAAGGAGATGGGACCTGGATAAACTAAAAGAACCGGAGGTTGTACAGAGATTCAGGGAGAGCATAAGGGAGCAATTGACAGGAATGGGGGAAATAAATACAGTAGAAGAAGAATGGGTAGCTTTGAGGGATGAAGTAGTGAAGGCAGCAGAGGATCAAGTAGGTAAAAAGACGAGGGCTAGTAGAAATCCTTGGGTAACAGAAGAAATATTGAATTTAATTGATGAAAGGAGGAAATATAAAAATGCAGTAAGTGAAACAGGCAAAAAGGAATACAAACGTCTCAAAAATGAGATCGACAGGAAGTGCAAAATGGCTAAGCAGGGATGGCTAGAGGACAAATGTAAGGATGTAGAGGCCTATCTCACTAGGGGTAAGATAGATACCGCCTACAGGAAAATTAAAGAGACCTTTGGAGATAAGAGAACGACTTGTATGAATATCAAGAGCTCAGATGGAAACCCAGTTCTAAGCAAAGAAGGGAAAGCAGAAAGGTGGAAGGAGTATATAGAGGGCCTATACAAGGGCAATGTACTTGAGGACAATATTATGGAAATGGAAGAGGATGTAGATGAAGATGAAATGGGAGATATGATACTGCGTGAAGAGTTTGACAGAGCACTGAAAGACCTGAGTCGAAACAAGGCCCCCGGAGTAGACAATATTCCAGTGGAACTACTGACGGCCGTGGGAGAGCCAGTCCTGACAAAACTCTACCATCTGGTGAGCAAGATGTATGAAACAGGCGAAATACCCTCAGACTTCAAGAAGAATATAATAATTCCAATCCCAAAGAAAGCAGGTGTTGACAGATGTGAAAATTACCGAACTATCAGCTTAATAAGTCACAGCTGCAAAATACTAACACGAATTCTTTACAGACGAATGGAAAAACTGGTAGAGGCCAACCTCGGGGAAGATCAGTTTGGATTCCGTAGAAACATTGGAACACGTGAGGCAATACTGACCTTACGACTTATCTTAGAAGAAAGATTAAGGAAAGGCAAACCTACGTTTCTAGCATTTGTAGACTTAGAGAAAGCTTTTGACAACGTTGACTGGAATACTCTCTTTCAAATTCTAAAGGTGGCAGGGGTAAAATACAGGGAGCGAAAGGCTATTTACAATTTGTACAGAAACCAGATGGCAGTTATAAGAGTCGAGGGACATGAAAGGGAAGCAGTGGTTGGGAAGGGAGTAAGACAGGGTTGTAGCCTCTCCCCGATGTTGTTCAATCTGTATATTGAGAAAGCAGTAAAGGAAACAAAAGAAAAATTCGGAGTAGGTATTAAAATTCATGGAGAAGAAATAAAAACTTTGAGGTTCGCCGATGACATTGTAATTCTGTCAGAGACAGCAAAGGACTTGGAAGAGCAGTTGAATGGAATGGACAGTGTCTTGAAAGGAGGATATAAGATGAACATCAACAAAAGCAAAACAAGGATAATGGAATGTAGTCTAATTAAGTCGGGTGATGCTGAGGGAATTAGATTAGGAAATGAGGCACTTAAAGTAGTAAAGGAGTTTTGCTATTTGGGGAGCAAAATAACTGATGATGGTCGAAGTAGAGAGGATATAAAATGTAGGCTGGCAATGGCAAGGAAAGCGTTTCTGAAGAAGAGAAATTTGTTAACATCCAGTATTGATTTATGTGTCAGGAAGTCATTTCTGAAAGTATTCGTATGGAGTGTAGCCATGTATGGAAGTGAAACATGGACGATAACCAGTTTGGACAAGAAGAGAATAGAAGCTTTCGAAATGTGGTGCTACAGAAGAATGCTGAAGATTAGATGGGTAGATCACGTAACTAATGAGGAAGTATTGAATAGGATTGGGGAGAAGAGAAGTTTGTGGCACAACTTGACCAGAAGAAGGGATCGGTTGGTAGGACATGTTCTGAGGCATCAAGGGATCACCAATTTAGTATTGGAGGGCAGCGTGGAGGGTAAAAATCGTAGAGGGAGACCAAGAGATGAATACACTAAGCAGATTCAGAAGGATGTAGGTTGCAGTAGGTACTGGGAGATGAAAAAGCTTGCACAGGATAGAGTAGCATGGAGAGCTGCATCAAACCAGTCTCAGGACTGAAGACCACAACAACAACAACAACATTTTGTTAATTTCTTTCTTAACTGCCTCTCTCTTTGATCAAGGTACAGAATAGGAAGTGCGACAAAAAGATTCGTGTGGATATGTCTTAATGTCATACTCAAAACCTTTGATTATTCCGGGATGTTTGCTAAATACGGGCAGATAATTACTTAACAAGCAACACAAATCTTCTCGTTGACTTGCAGATAGGTATTCGGATTCAGAGATTTTCTCCTGAAGTGTAACTTGACTCATTTCTTCTCCAGTATATTCAATATAGAAAATATCACCAATTTAATTATAGTCAATGCCAATATAGATAACCATTAACTTGATGCAATACTGATACAGGACTGTACTGCCCTTTATCAGAGAGACTGACATAACGTCGCCTTCAGAGTCCAAGTTACATGTTCCTTCTTTTAAATTGATGACTGCTCCAGCATTACACAAAAAATCTGGACTCCAAACACATGGTACGGTCATTCTTGCAACAATAAAAACGGTACTTTCTATGGAAGCCCCCCACATTATGATGTTGCCCCACGCCTGCTTTGAGATCGTTTGCTCTTTTGCACTAAATTCTCTAGATACAGTACATCCAGTAACAGGAAATGTAAGCACTTTTGCTCCTCGACTAATTTGTTTAAAACAATCTTGCGTCATTACGCTAATAGTTGCTCCAGTACCAATCAAAATTTCAACATCAATACCATTTTGAACTACTGCCTGCAAAATTCATCCACTCTTATTCGAAATGTAAGGTGTTCATTCAATCAGTTCCTCCCTTGGATCCAAATCATCATTATACCTCAGTACAGTCACTTTAAAATGATGCCTGCCCTCCTCATCCTCTCCAATCATCCTAGGAAGGCTTTCAGGGACCAGTTCTAGTTTAATCTTTCAGTAGATGTCATATTTTGTGGTTCATGTACTTCAGCAATACGTACAGTATGGTCAGAATTTGGTAGTTGCTCCCTTCGTGACTTCATTGCTCTGTTACCAAGTGGTATCTGTTCTTGTGGTTGTTGCGCTTGTAGGGCTACATTTTCATCTACCCATTGAACTTCAGGTGTGAAGGATCTTCTGGGTATATAGCATGTCTGCGTGAATTACCATACTGATTATTCGAATCATTCTGTCTGCATTTGCGATTTGGTTTTCCTGTACTAATCTGATTTACCTGATTATTATTATTTCCATAGGTTTCTTTAGTATAATAGGTGTTACATTTATATTGATTATTAGTATTGGCTTTACTATAGCCATAAGATGTTACTTGTCATCCTTCATGTAGCATAGGTTTAGTATTTCTATCTCAGTTGTCATTATTATTACTATTACATTGTGAGGTGACATTTGATTATTATTCCATACCTTTACAATCGCACATATCATATGACCTTATTACATAGGGACATTCCCTCCATGTCGATAACATTTTAAAAATACAAAAGAAAGTTTTGCGTTTAATAAACCAACTCAAACTTTTCAATAAGTTACCAGTCTTTGCTTGGACCATGGATATAATTAGTTTTAAACGTAAGTGGTACAACTAGTTAACAGATCACCCTTTTTATGATATTAAAGGATACTTTGATTTACCAGATTATTATATTAACTTTTAAAAACTGTTACTTTTAATTGTATTGTTATGTACTGCATAAACTTTGTAGAAGTAATATTTAATGCTACACATTGTACTACTGTGCATTGTATATACTTGATCTTGTATCAAATTGATGAAACCCATATCATTGTGAAATGATTTATGGTGAATAAAGATTCTTGATACTCGGGCATCTTCTAGTATCATATCGATCGAATCAACCACAGACAGGAATTGTTCCCCATCATAGTCAGGGACATTTGTAAGTTTCTCACGTATATGAATAGGTAATCTTCCTTTCAAAATATGTATCACTTCTCTATGGGAAACAGGATCACTTCAGTACCTCGTTTTATTAATGTATTTTTCGAAATACTGTCTTAATGAACCTCATTTACAATTATAAAATTCTGGTTGATACACCTCCTTCTGTAGCCTCTGCTGCTGCTCGACCAGTATTTCGCTAAGAAAAGTTGTTCAAACTCCGCGCATGTATTACAATTCTCACTCACTTCGGCAGTCCACAGTGCTCCTTCACCTGTGATCTTGGACACATTGAATGCAAGTCTATCATGTTCAGACAAACTGCGAGGAAAAATACGCTTAAAATTGTTGATAAAAATTTTTGGCAGAATGTCATCTTTTTCAGTTAAAAAAGGTAAGAAACTGTCTACTTTTGAATATGCTTCTCTGAACCTTTAAAGACGACAAGTACTCCCTTTGGACAAAAGTGTCATATTCATTTCAATAACAGTCACAACATTTATCAGGTGTATTCCCACAACATTTACATTTTACTTCACTACAGGATTTATTATTCCTAAGCCTGTCTTTGGAATAGTTTCTTTACTCAACACATTTCATGAAGATTTTTGTTCTAATTCTGACAATTTTTAATTTGTTTCTCTTAGCCACTTAGGTAATTCTTCAGTTACTTTTATAGCATGAAACTCACTAGTAAATAACTTGACAGGTTCATCATTTTCCATCTGTTTTTCCTTAACTACCATAAAATACACTCCTGGAAATTGAAATAAGAACACCGTGAATTCATTGTCCCAGGAAGGGGAAACTTTATTGACACATTCCTGGGGTCAGATACATCACATGATCACACTGACAGAACCACAGGCACATAGACACAGGCAACAGAGCATGCACAATGTCGGCATTAGTACAGTGTATATCCACCTTTCGCAGCAATGCAGGCTGCTATTCTCCCATGGAGACGATCGTAGAGATGCTGGATGTAGTCCTGTGGAACGGCTTGCCATGCCATTTCCACCTGGCGCCTCAGTTGGACCAGCGTTCGTGCTGGACGTGCAGACCGCGTGAGACGACGCTTCATCCAGTCCCAAACATGCTCAATAGGGGACAGATCCGGAGATCTTGCTGGCCAGGGTAGTTGACTTACACCTTCTAGAGCACGTTGGGTGGCACGGGATACATGCGGACGTGCATTGTCCTGTTGGAACAGCAAGTTCCCTTGCCGGTCTAGGAATGGTAGAACGATGGGTTCGATGACGGTTTGGATGTACCGTGCACTGTTCAGTGTCCCCTCGACGATCACCAGTGGTGTACGGCCAGTGTAGGAGATCGCTCCCCACACCATGATGCCGGATGTTGGCCCTGTGTGCCTCGGTCGTATGCAGTCCTGATTGTGGCGCTCACCTGCACGGCGCCAGACACGCATACGACCATCATTGGCACCAAGGCAGAAGCGACTCTCATCGCTGAAGACGATACGTCTCCATTCGTCCCTCCATTCACGCCTGTCGCGACACCACTGGAGGCGGGCTGCACGATGTAGGGGCGTGAGCGGAAGACGGCCTAACGGTGTGCAGGACCATAGCCCAGCTTCATGGAGACGGTTGCGAATGGTCCTCGCCGATACCCCAGGAGCAACATTGTCCCTAATTTGCTGGGAAGTGGCGGTGCGGTCCCCTACGGCACTGCGTAGGATCCTACGGTCTTGGCGTGCATCCGTGCGTCGCTGCGGTCCGGTCCCAGGTCGACAGGCACGTGCACCTTCCGCCGACCACTGGCGACAACATCGATGTACTGTGGAGACCTCACGCCCCACGTGTTGAGCAATTCGGCTGTACGTCCACCCGGCCTCCCGCATGCCCACTGTACGCCCTCGCTCAAAGTCCGTCAACTGCACATACGGTTCACGTCCACGCTGTCGCGGCATGCTACCAGTGTTAAAGACTGCGATGGAGCTCCGTATGCCACGGCAAACTGGCTGACACTGACGGCGGCGGTGCACAAATGCTGCGCAGCTAGCGCCATTCGACGGCCAACACCGTGGTTCCTGGTGTGTCCGCTGTGCCGTGCGTGTGATCATTGCCTGTACAGCCCTCTCGCAGTGTCCGGAGCAAGTATGGTGGGTCTGACACACCGGTGTCAATGTGTTCTTTTTTCCATTTCCAGGAGTGTAGTATTAGTTGAAACACTTTAGAATTTCTTCAGCATCTAGCTTTCTCAATTCTACAAAAACAATGAGTTAATGAATTTTAAAGTACATGTGACATTGCAGTGAAGATCCTGCTGGCGGAAAAAAAGTATTTCTTAAATATCTGTATGCTGATTTTTTAAAAACATGTTGCTGTTACAAGTTCCCCGATGGGAGGGTGTTATTTGAAACACCTATGCTTTTATACTGAAAACTTGCAGTTTTGCAAGTATGAACTACTGTGGGGTGTTTCCAATGATGAACTAATTACAAAAGAAGAATGTGCTATATTTTCATCTGTCAGAAATACAAAATTGGGTACAAATTGTAAACAGTAATGAAAAATTCTTGTTGTTGTTGTTGTTATTGTTGGTGTTGTGGTCTTCAGTCCTGAGACTAGTTTGATGCAGCTCTCCATGCTACTCTATCCTGTGCACGCTTCTTCATCTCCCAATACTTACCGCAACCTACATCCTTCTGAATCTGCTTAGTGTATTCATCTCTTGGTCTCCCTCTACGATTTTTACCCTCCACCTTGCCCTCCAGCACTAAATTGGTGATCCCTTGATGCCTCAGAACATGACCTACCAACCGATCCCTTCTTCTAGTCAAGTTGTGCCACAAACTCCTCTTCTCACCAACCCTACTCAGTACTTCTTCATTAGTTATGTGATCTACCCATCTAATCTTCAGCATTCTTCTGTAGCACCACATTTCTAAAGCTTGTATTCTCTTCTTGTCTAAACCATTTAACATGCACGTTTCACTTCCATACATGGCTACACTCCATACAAAGACTTTCAGAAACGACTGCCTGACACTTATATCTATATTCGATGTTAACAAATTCCTCTTCTTCAGAAACGCTTTCCTTGCCATTGCCAGTCTACATTTTATATCCTCTCTACTTCGACCATCATCAGTTATTTTACTCCCCAAATAGCAAAATTCCTTTTCTGCTTTAAGTATCATTTACTAATCTAATTCCCTCAGCATCACCCGACTTAATTTGACTACACTCCATTATCCTTGTTTTGCTTTTGTTGATGTTCATCTTATACCCTCCTTTCAAGACACTGTCCATTCCGTTCAACTGCTCTTGCAAGTCCTTTTCTGTCTCTGACAGAATTACAATGTCATCGGCGAACCACAAAGTTTTTATTTCTTCTCCATGGATTTTAATACGTGCTCTGAACTTTTCTTTTCTTTCCTTTAGTGCTTGTTCAATATATGGATTGAATAGCATTGGGGAGAGGCTACAACCCTGTCTCACTCCCTTCCCAACCACTGCTTCCCTTTCATGTCCCTTGACACTTATAACTGCCATATGCTTTATTTACAAATTGTGAATAGCCTTTCGCTCCCTGTATTTTACCCCTGCCACCTTCAGAATTTGAAAGAGAGTATTCCAGTCAACATTGTCAAAAGGTTTCTCTAAGTCTACAAATGCTAGAAACGTAGTTTTGCCTTTCCTTAATCTTTCTTCTAAGATAAGTCGTAGGGTCAGTATTGCAACTGAGTCAATTTTAGCTTGCAAGGTGTCGTGATTTTTATGAACAATAGTTTGCAGTTCTTTTATGGCTGCTTCGTGATTCTGTAATGCATTTTCACGACTCGAAAATATAGGTTGAAAATGCTCACAAATTTGTGTTTTTACGTCATTACAGACTTTTTGACATTTAGATTCGATTTTAAGTAACTCAGCAGTTTAATCTTTTCGAGTCTGTTCAAGCGTTTGCTCAATTGTGTTTAACTTTGGAAGATTTTGTTCCATTGTGTCTAACTTTTGTACCTGTTGCTGTGTTCGTTCCTGATTTTGTTCCATTCGTTGCATGCATTGCAAAAACAATGTATTATTGTCTGGAACTTGTTCCTTTGTGCTTATTGGCAGTGCATAACAGCAACATTCGCATTTTGAAAGACAGAAAATGTGTCTTGACTTGATTGAGAAACTGGTAATGACGCAAAACCAGAATCTGCAGTATTTGCAAAATTTTGTCCTGTCATTTCGGTTTCCTGAGGCGAGCTGTTGCCGACCGATCGATCGACAATGTTTCCCTCTTCACTAATTGTTTCACTGACTACACCATTATTTGCCGCCTGGTCCATTTCGCTATGCACAATTACCAAATTACTACTTTGAATGTCTGTTAACTCATTACACGGTGGTGCTGATAAGTTACGCTCGTCGTCACTATCATTTTTCAATTTACATTGGAGCCTAGTTTTACGTTTTTCACACGCCATAATTATCACGTATATCACATGCTAACAAGAAAAGCACAATTTGAAGGCAAAAATAAGAAAACACATTAACATAGCTCTAAAAATAATATCTAGTTAATCGCAGGCGCAGCTGCTAAATATTTGGTGCAAATATACATGCATGCCACAACTGTTGTACTGTACAACGATGAAAGAATACAACGACAAAGGAGATTCTCTCTACAATTACGCCCTAGCAATAAACAAAAGCTACACTAATTACACAACTACAAGAAAAAATCAGAAGGTTCCAGTGAGGTATCCTCGGCTAAGGGTCGACATATGAAACCTCCCCTCAGGAAAATTTATGAATGATTGTGCTGATAAGCCTCTTACATTATTTGATTTTCAAACAGATGAGCAAAACTGAACGTACTCAGACATTTCTCTCATTACTTATTCTGATCATCAGTAAACTGACACACAATATTTTTAGCGCAACGCAATCTGACTTTCAATAATCCCTACAAAAGAATGGACGTGACTAACAATAACCTATACCTTTCGTGAATCACTTACCTCACAAAAATCTTCGTTACTCGAACTACTGCAATACAGCGAGCGCCACTACTGCCAGCTAAATAAAAGATTCAAACTACTGGCATAGTTAGCAAATGAAAGATTTTGATAGAGAACAAACAATACAGTTACCTTAATAGTGTTCAAAAGTCATGATATGTATATCAGTTCATGACGTCCAGTCTTACAAATTTACTGTCTCTGATGGACACACGTCCAGATCATCCGCTCTCAAAACTCCGCCATCTCTCTCCCCACATTCACCACTGCTGGCGGCTCACCTCCAACTGCGCAACGCTACGCGCTGTTTACATCCAACTGCCCAACACTACAATAGCAAATATTACAACAATGCCAACCAGCCATAGACTGCACACGTCACAGCCAGTGAATTTCATACAGAGCGCTACGTGACGTTACTAACATAAAAACCTAAACGGCCTACTTACAATTGCTCCAAAAAGTTCTTTCGAAACACTTCTTCAGTATGCTCTCAGTATTACCTGCATTACTATTTTATCATATGGCTATGTGCGGTGCTGTACTTTGGAAGAACCAAACTTTAGAGTAAATTTTAACCATTTCTCCCAGTGCAGTCAGATCTTTTAGCTACAGTATGAACTCTACCTCCTGTGTGGGTCCCTAACTCTTCATTATTATTCGCAGTCTTGACACTCTATGGTGGGGATGCACCTAAAAAACTTCCCCAACAAATTCGTAGTCCAGACAGATCTCCTCGACATATGACAAAGTGTGATCAACGTTATCAACGACGCAGGCACATTTATATAGACCTTCAGACTTCCTTAACACGCTCGTGTTCTAACCACTGCCTCCTTCCCATACTGTGCGCCTCCTCGTTTGTTTTCCCACCCCTTCAGCTCCTTTTGATGAGACTGCGATCACTTAAACTTTAATATGCCTCGATGACCTTGAATGATGCTGCTTTCATATGTGTGTGCGTCAGCCTACCGCATACTCGCCCCCAAACACTGTAATTTGCGTACTTTAACTAACAATGCACTCATCATATCGCCATCATCGATCCTCTCTCCCTCCATATACGTCAAAAGTTCATAACTTTATTTCTCAGTGTCACATTTATTATAAGCCGAAAAGAAACTTGTTGAAATTACCTAGCATTTATTTCCTAAAAAGTTTTCTCAGTAAGCTGCTTAAAAGTCATAACAACACTCAGAAGAAGTAAATCACATTAATCCTCCATCAAAATTGTTATTAAAACAAACACTTAATCAAAACTGACAAAGATAATACACATAAAAAATCCACCATAAAACTTTATTTACCTGATCGTTAACATGGACCATCACCAAAGAGGTCTATGTGACCATTTGTGAGATACAGGTTATTTCAGACAACTTCCTCCTCATTATCGTAGTCGTCGCATCTGCTGTCGTTCACGGGCTGGTTTGCGGGCACTAAGCCCTTGGCCGACTTCCGTCATTCGTTATCGTCATTTCGTGGGTGTTTGGGACGCAGATTTGGTGCCCTGGTTCCAGTTATCTGCGCACCCTGCATCTCCTGGTTGTTATCCCGTGGGTCTTTGACTCAGCACTCGAAACTGTTCCTGTTGCCGTTACCGTTACTCCAATTATTCCAGTTCGGCTTTTTATGGTTGTGTAGTTGACGAGCACGAGATCAGAATCTATTGTATTATCTCCCATTAGAGTTCCATTGCGGTGTCACGGGAGATTGCTCTTACAAGATGCGTTGTTCGAGCTCTTGTTAATGTTCTCCAACCCTTGCAGCAATGATTTAAGGGCCTCCTCAATTTCCCCACAGTGACCTGTCAGAGATGTCTGATGCGACTGCAGCAATTTGCCGTAGCACGTCTGAATGGAGTCAGTTGTCGCAAATGGCTGGTCTACGAACCGGTTCTTTTGCTCCATTCTTTCAAAACGCTTTACAGGACTCTGCATGCCCGAATTAACAAACCTTTTTCCTATAGTCAGCTTGTCTTTCATATGAGTCTGGGCCTCCTTTGACCAGTAGGTCTTTAAGAATTTGACTCTGAAGGAATCACAGGTATGTGCTACTGTCTACATTTTATTGATGACTTCCCCCCCAAGGTAGCTGCAAAAAAATTCTAATTAGTATTTTACGAACCATGTGGAAGGAACGCAGCCGTTACTCGAACTTTTTTGCCCAAGCTTTTCGATTACAATTTTACTATTATCACAAAAAACCTGAAAATTTGGCAGCTTTAAAAAGGAGTGGTGCTCAGATGCTTCTACTTCTGATGACTTCAGGGTTTCATGGGAAGCGCTATACAGCTCTAAGCATTCTCCACTCAGTGTCCACAGCAGAACACACCTACTGCTCTCCAGAAATTGATTTGGGTTGCCGCCGTCTGTACCTTCCAGTGTAGATGGTAAGCTACTGTCTATTGGGATGGTATCTCCTTGCGCTCCCTACCGCAGTGCATTTTCGTGCAATAATAAATGTTTTCTTACCAATTCTTCGTCACTAAACCCAGGAAAAAACATATATGCAGTTTAGAAGTTGTAAGAGATTTCCCGCCAGATTATGCTTAAGATATGATGACAATTAAATACAAGACGTTGACAGACTTAAATCCTTGGGTTTAAGATCGATAATATATTCAACTGGGAAAAGGTTACCACAGAACTGCCGAAGCGCCTAAAAATGTCTATTTGGAATTAGAATGTTGTCAGATGAAAGTGATATAAAAAATAACATACATATCTTATTTCCGTCCCATAACGCAGTATGGGATTATTTAAGGTAACTCGTCAAGCCAAGCGAAATTTTTCCAAGTCGAAAAATGTGTGCAAGGAATTGTTTCTGTTGCGATCTCAAGAACGTCCTGGAGAGACCTGTTTTGGAAATTAGGAATGCCAAATTAGGGATACCAACTACTGCTTCCTTAATAAAATTTGTCATTCAAAATATATCTCTTCGTCATACCAACAGCTCAGTTCATGTTATTAATACTAGAAATAATAATAATCTTTACAGAGATTTAAAGACACTTACATTGTTTCAGAACGGTTATAACATATCCTTCCACACTGGCAAAATGGAAATTGAGAAAAATATTTAGCTATAACGAAAATATATGCAATGCAGTTAAGAAAGGTTTACCTCGAGAAAGACGCAAGTGCGATGGCACGATGTGGTTACTAGTTTAACACTCATCATAAAACTTGTTGTCATTTGTTTGACTTCCTTCAGCTTTAGTATCGTACGTCTGCCATCGCTATTTGATGTCCCCTTAATGTATCAGGGCCTGGTGGCTGCTGTGCGTCGTCACTATTTGAAAGCATTGATCGTGAAAATATAGTATGTTACCTTCCATGCACAAAGTGGAAAAAAGTATGAAATTGGGCTTTGTAGAGAAATAATGCAAAGTTTCAACTTCGTATGAACGTAATGGTAAGACGACCCGACGCGATAAGCCGTTTTGCTTCTAAGCAATGTGTGTGCAGTCCTGAGACACAGATCTGACGCATTCGGGAGGACGACGGTTCAATCCCGTCTCCAGCCATCCTGATTTAGGTTTTCCGTGATTTCCCTAAATCGTTTCAGGCAAATACCGGGATGGTTCCTTTGAAAGGGCACGGCCGATTTCCTTCCCAATCCTTCCCTAAACCGAGCTTGCGCTCCGTCTCTAATGACCTCGTTGTCGACGGGACGTTAAACACTAACCACCACCACCACCACCACAGATCTGAAATGTTTAAACTCATAAACCTGATTAAAACCCATGATGCCAAAGGATTCTACGGATGACGGCAGAGACATTTGCGAGAGACTGCATAAATATGCATTAATAAATCAGAGAAGAAGAAGTGAAGATCAGAAGAAGAAGTCCACGCTTCCTTACTTTTGTTATAAATGAAACGAAAATCTTTTAGATATAGTGTTCACCAGTTTCCGTTGTCGTAATCTGCGAATTAAATAATCTTATGACTGACATTAAATTTATCTTTGAAAGTTACAAAAAAAGTAAAAATTTAACGTTTCCTTATAAGATATCCTTCACTGCCCCTTGACTTCCGAAAGTTATGGTTCGCAGGCATCTCATTCCAGAATGCAACTGAAGTTAACTAATAGCAGTGGGCCACAGTCTTTTAATTCAATTACAAATGTTTCATTTCGACTGCATTCTGTTGCACAAATCAACAGAAATGACTTTGAAGTCATTTTCACTATTTTTCGATTGTCTCAATAAATATGTAAAGGTTTTTTAAATTACCGCTACCAGTCACAAACTTTGTTAACTATTGTATTATTTATTTATTTTATGACATTTTTCGAGGGAACACCTCATCTTCAGGCTAAATGGCATTACAAAACAATTTCACAATCAGATTATACTGATCTTTTCGTAAATGCTGTGGTTATCCTGTGGAAGAAGAGAAAACGCTCATCACAGCGAGACTGCCACGCCAGAAGAACAAAGTGAGTGACCATTACAAAACATTTTCATCCAAACATCTGTCCAGCTTCCAAAGTGACATCGCCCTAAGTTTTCTCTTCTTCCGCATGATAACCACAGCATTTTTGAAAAGATTATGTAACATCAGTGTGATCTTATTGTGAAATTGTTTTTGTAATGCCATTTAGCCTGAAGATAAGGTATTCCCTCGAAACATTTCGCAAAATAAATAAATAATACAATAGTTATCAAAGTTTGTGACTGGTAGCGGTAATTTAAAAACCTTCACATAAACATAAATGACGTTTTGTACACCAGGTTTTGAGCGTTTATTGGCTCACTTAGTAAGTCCGGTATTGCATTAGCTGAAATCCGAATGTATTTTGTTTTGTCCATCCAAACCGGGCGCGGATCGCGGGAAAACGGACCGGAAAAACCCCGAACTGAATCTTTGGACTCTTTTGTCTCGAACAATTTCCGATTACATAGTTTTGGAATAACAGATGCAATTACATAATATTGACAGATGCTCTACAACAACTCAGTTGGTTGAAACAGGAGGAAATATTTTAATATCTGAGTCAAAAAATATCGTATACAATGTTTTGTTGAAATTCTTTTGGTACATTGGTACTTTTTATCATACTTCAGTGTTTACGCCTATTATTTTTAATGAATTCAATAGTTCTCGTACGGTGTTATTTTAAAATTTTCGCAGTCGCAGTCTGTAATTCATACGCATGACAATACGACTGTGTTAGGAAATCTTGTTTTCAGTTTCGGAGAACATTTTTTTTTATTATTGTGATCTGTCGTCTAAACTCCAGGGGTATGTGGCTTCCCGTGACGTCAGCAAGGCGATGTTCCCTCAGTCAGCTGGAATTGGAGCAACCGCTCAGTCGCGTTCCACCGTCTACAGTACCGCTCGATAGATCTCTCCCACCAGGTGGAAAGGTCGCGCATCGGGGCTGGTTACGTGCAGCATTTGTACGCCAATATCAGCTCTCTACAGTACACAGTTTGTCTTATCATACACGAAGAAGAATATTACTATACAACGTTTCTTTGCTCAACAATAGTTTAAAATAACTGCTTTTATTCATCCAGTTCGTATTAGTTACTGGGAATTTTTGCTTTGAATGTATATTAAATGTCAATGTCTTTTCATCTTTATTTTTACGCCAACAGTTTTTTGTAGTTATGGCGTGGTGTTAGCCCTTTTATACATCTACAGCTTCATCTACATGATTACTCTGCAAGTCACAATTAAGTGCCTGGCAGAGGGTTCATCGAAACACCTTTAAGCTACTTCTCTACCGCTCAACTCTCGAACAGCGAGCGGGAAAAACAAACACTAAAATATTTCCATGCGAGCTCTGATATCTCTTGTTTTATTATGATGAGCATTCCTCCCTATGGAGGTGGGCGCCAACAAAATATTTTCACAACCTGAGGAGAAAGTCGTGGACAGAAATTTCATGAGAAGATCGTGGCGCAGCGAAAAACGCCTTTGTTTTAATGACTGCCTCCCAAATTCGTGTATTATATCAGTGCCACTGTTTCCCCTATTTCGTGACAAAATAAAACGAGCTGCTCTTCTTAGAACTATTTCAATGTCCTCCATCAATCTTATCTGATACGGATTCCACACTGCGCAGCAATACTCCAGGAGAGGGCGGACAAGTATCGTACAAACAGTCTCTTCAATAGACCTGTTACATTTTCTAAGTGTTCTGACAATAAATCGCAGTCTTTCGTTTCTTTTCCCCACAACATTATCTACGTGATAGTTCCAGCTTAAGTTATTAGTAACTTTAATCCCAAAGTATTTAGCTGAGTTTACAGCCTTTAGATTTGTGTGATTTATAGTGTAATTAAAATATAGCCGATTCTTGCTAGTGTTCGTGTGGATGACTTCACATTTTCCGTGAATTAGTCATTTGCCACTTTGTGTACCATACAGATATCTGTAGAAGAAATGTACTCGCAGTTACGTATATGGGCTACCATCGACGCTATAATGGAATGACGACAATGCGAATTTGTGACGGACTGGGAATCGAATTCGGATTTCCCACGTATCGCGAGTACTGCCTTACCATTTGGCTATCCAAGCAGGACTCAAAACGGCCAGATCCAAACTTCCATACGTCGCCAACCACGTGTCTACAACCTGTACTCGCACCACCATTATATATATTCCCGTATAGGGGAGTGATTTTACTTGAAAGTTACTTGCACGGTGTCGGCGGATAAATACGATATTCCTGTGCCAGCGTTAATCCGAATTACGTGGTGTTTGCATCTCCGAGGTGACTTTCGTTGTGATCTGCGAAATGCTTCACTTTATTTAAGGAATCCATTTGTTACAATACTTTCCATGTGATTTGCTCAGCACTTCACTGTCCGTGCCCACAGTAGGTAAATAACCACTGCACATCATCATTTGTATTAACAGTCACATGAGCGCCCAAAATTGTCCTGCGTGTGCTAATACGAATACTTCACCAGTACCTTCGTACACCCTGCGGTACATCTCCCCTACATTCATATACACCTCGTGTTCTCTGCTTTTTATTGCTATTGAGCTGTATGTAATTTTTTGTTCCATACGGATTGGAAATTTTCATATCTATTTACGATAATTTTAAAGTTTTCATGGAAACTCCACATTTATATTGATAATTTACCATCTGTAAACTCATCTGATCTGATGTACGTACTTAAGGGACTGAAACGCGTATGTACTCGGTAGCAGCGATGGCGAGGCATGACAGAATCTCTGACCAGAGAGTTATTTATCGTTGCTAGTCTGCGCTTGACCGCGCGTCAGTTCAGTTGTTGTACGTAGCGAGTCGCGAGAGCATGTAGTTCGTCAGTGTTAGTAGCGCGCAAGAGACAGTCGCAGTTGTGTGTGAGGAGTTGGCGGGCGTCGACATGGGGCTCTGGTCAAGGTTCAGGACGAGGTGTATTTTTAAATAAGGTAATGAAGCAGCATTGCGCTTATCTGATAATGTAATGTATCTTAACAGTAATTAATTTGTTCAAGAATCGCCCCAATAATAATTTTGTTCTGAAAGCAATTTTTTTAAGAAAATAATCATTACAATTGAAACAATACTTCCTATGCTTTTCCCGCCAGAATCAATTTAGCAGATTTGCACAGGGCCCAAGATCATCGCAGATGACCTTATAAAATTTATCAGGTTGATCATAACGTTAATTTTGTGGGGACTTAATATTTTTGCACATTGTTATTATCATTGAGTTTTACTACTGTGGGAAGCTAACATTTGGCTGTATTTGCATTTTCTTTCAATTCATATTATTTAAAAATAATTCCGGGGAGGTAACACTTAGCACGATGAGTATTCACATTTAAAATATTTTCTTTCATTTTTGCGGGGAGGTTACACTTGGTTCTATTCCCATTAACATTTAATTATTGTCTTTTCAAAATTCTCCGGTGAAATTACACTAATGTCCCCTTTTTTCAAAATTCTCCGGGGATGTTACAGGACTGATACGTAAAGATTTTGTCTTCGCGTTTTGTTTTCTTTTTATTCTTGAATTGTGTTTTAAATGCATATATCAAGGCCTCTAGGTCTACTTGTATTATGTAAGATTCTAGTAGGACACCCTTGTTCGTTGCCAAACATACCAAGTGGTTTTATTACCAAGGGTCTAACGAACATAAACGAACACTAAACAAAGCACGCACAGGAGCTACTGCGTTAGGTCAAGCGTGCTTGACTTACACCGAAAGTGTCACTGAATCGAGGTTTCACGAAAACCATCGTAGCCCATCTGGTAACACGCACTTGAAATTCTTTTTATGTAAGAATAGGAATCGGAAAATAGCAACTTATTAACAGTTTCTGATACTTACCTTTTCTTACTTAAGCAATAATTTTTATATAACTCTATTTACAGTTTTCTGTGTTTCTTTACTTATCATGTTACTCAGAACTGCTTATTACATTTACTCATACTTAATAGGCCATGGCCTGGATAATATTTGTTTGGAATCGCTTGCGTTAATCCCTGTTTATACATTTTACTGACTTTTGATTTTACATCGCTTGTTTGTGTCCGGATGTCTCATTTTTGTCTCTATTCATCATCATTCTTATACCTTAACAAATTCCCACTCCATTTACAAGTATCGGTTGATATCACTGAAACAAATATTCCTTCTTCACACCCAGTGAAGCTTGTGCTCGTACACTTAGATACCAAAGCTCATCTTACATTATAGTACACAGAAGAAGTAATTCGGACATACAGTAACTATACTATTAATACACATATTTACAAAATAGACTAATTTGAGCGGTTGCTTTAAACATTACACCTTGCACTGTCAATCATGGCATCTGAGAAAATGTCTCCTGATTACTGGTGGTAACTAGTACCTACACAAGCTTGCATCATTTGTACTCATGAATAACATGTAAACTTAGGCACAAAAGTACTGACCCTCTGGTTGGTTTACTTTATTTTACAGTGAAACTTACAGCTCAAAATATATGACATCATATTAAACAGCACAAAAAATAAAATATATCATCACTGCTGTACATATCTTTCCAAACATTTATGTGGGTATAGTCCTTACAGTCTGTTTTTGCTCAACATCCAGTACACATCCTCCTAACCTCTTCCCTTACACCTTGGTGCTTCGCCCAAAAGATGGACGAAGTAAATAGGCAGTAAATATTGTATTGATAATCCTTATGGTTCCTGAGTTTCACAGAAAAGACGTCGATGTACTTCGGTAACAAATCGGCTAGTTCGATTTGTTGTGTTGCATTGAGGCACCGCAATTGTATTACCTTGTTATGAATCTGACTCGTGTTCGATCTCACACTCACTCCCCTTGTGCCTGACTTAACATCATCTAAATAGTGAGACAGAACGTCGTCAATATATAGCAACTTCCTTTGTGTATTTCTCATCCTGTTACTGTGGCAGTACCTGCCACACCATGCTTCCGTTTTTAATAGATTCGCAAGGACTTCTTTACCATTAAGTATCGAAATCCACTTTCTGCGAAAGAGGTATATTACACTATTTACCTCACACAAAAACTCTAAACATAAACCTGTTATGCAGGTCGCAGACAGTCCTTTACTAATAGGAATACAGGGTGCGTCAAAAAATGTATACACTCTTTGAACTGTCATAGACAATTTATTTCCCATTCTACAAGGTTAAATGTCTGTGAGAAAGTAATGTTATGTTTCTTCAACAGGTGGCAGAAGTGGCAAGGAAGTAACTGCAACATGGCGGACGTGCGTTTGAGGTTTGAAGCGCGGAAGCAGATAATTAAGTGATACTGGAAGTTTGAGAATGTAGCTTCTGTTCGAAGATAGTGGAGAAGTGAGCATGGTACAGAACCACCTTCAAGATTAACAGTTACACGTCTACGTGACAAATTCGAAATTCATGGAACAGTGTGTGATGTGCATAAAGGTCGATCAGGGCGACCTCGTACAGCTACAAGTCATGATTCCACAACTGCGGTCTTGGAACTGTTTCAGCATTCGCCTCAAAAATCTTCAAGGCAAGCGGCACGTGAGAGCAATAAAAAAGTGTTAGTAGTGTGCTACGCATTCTGAAGAAAGGCAAGTTTCGTGTGTACATTCCAAGGCTGATGCAACAGCTAAGTGACGACGATCCAGTTCGAAGGTTAGAATTTTGTGAATGGGTTCACGAGATGGCGAGACATGAACCGGGATTTATGGGTAGCATAATTTGGTCGGATGAAGCCCAATTCAAACTCAATGGAACTGTCAATAGGCACAATTGTGTGAACTGGGCTGAAGATAATCCTCACATTACAGTCGAAAAGACTGTGAATTTGCCTGGTGTTAATGTGTGGTGTGTTTTGTCTGCAAGGGGACTCATTGGGCCTTTTCGCTTTGAAGGTACTGTTACTGGAGAAACGTACCTAACAATACTTGATGACTCCATATTCCCTGCCATCCGCGCATTATACGGTAATGATGAGTTTTATTTCCAACAAGATGGCGCCCCGCCGCACTATCATAGGGACGTACGAGCATACCTGGATCACAATGTGCCAGGCCAGTGGATAGGATGCAGGGGACCAATCGAGTTTCCTGCACGCTCTCCAGACCTCACGCCGCTGGATTTCTTCTTATGGGGCACAATAAAAGATCAGGTGTACAAACGTAAACCACGTAACCTGGACACACTTTGGAATGAGATTCAGGCGGCGTGCACCGAAATCTCATTGGACACTTTGGTACGATGTACAGAATCAGTGGTGACTCGTACTCAGAAATGTATTGATGCTGAAGGCCACCAGTTTGAACATTAATCACATTTTCAAAGTACATTTATTTTTCCAACTGGACTTTAAGCTTTCCATTTCCAGAAATTTAACATTGTAGAACGGGAAATAAATTTTCTATGACGCTTCAAAGTGTGTATACATTTTTTGACGCACCCTGTAAATATTTCATTGCTCCGTTCCCTAAATCTAACTCTACCTGTGCCTGCCACTTAACTTTTTGGGATTTGCGCCAATAGTTCCCGAAACGCTGTAATTCTGCACTGGTAAAGGTTGGTATACACTTGGTCTCCCTAATTTTGTTATGAAATTTACTGTCCATAACATTTGTCATGCTACTTGTGTTCACAATAACAATAGTCGGAATTCACTCCTCTATTGCATTGACATCCAAGTGCACTCTTTCTCCCATTTGTTCCTTACATGTTTTGTTGTCACTACATAATTCCTCTCGAATATTTAAACCATCATTGTATCATAAAACATGTGCGTTGTTATTCCACTGACTGCCCCTACCCCGTCCTTAGACACATACTGCAGATCTGGGTACGTTTGCGTCTGTTTGTTGACTCTTCGGAACCAGTGGAGCGTGACTGCCCGTCACATCCACTATCCGAACGGCCTGGTTTTGAGTCGGCGACCAGTTCATGTAATTTTCGTGACTTGTCCTCCGCTTACTCTTTTATTCGGGTTGTTATGGAATGGACCCGTTTCACTTACACGGTTCTGCCCCTATGCGTTATCTGTCCTATGCAGCCAGACTGTATTTTCGTTAACACACAGGTAATTATTGTACACAGGACTATACCTGTGGTCATATATCCTTATCTTGTTACAGTGCTCGCCATTGTTTTGATTCGGCGGTCTGTTTATGTGTACAGAGCGCCGTTCTACTGTGAGCTGTTGCCGCTCCAGCTGCCGTTCTTAGTTCGAGTGATGCGAGAGTTACCGGCTGCCGCTGGCTGATTAGCGATGAGCTGGCCGGAGTGGCCGTGCGGTTCTAGGCGCTACAGTCTGGAACCGCGAGACCGCTACGGTCGCAGGTTCGAATCCTGCCTCGGGCATGGATGTGTATGATGTCCTTAGGTTAGTTAGGTTTAAGTCATTCTAAGTTCTAGGCGACTGATGACCTCAGAAGTTGAGTCCCATAGTGCTCAGAGCCATCTGATTAGCGATGTTATCAGAATTGCTCTTTAAATCTTCGTGTACGAGGTCTAACGAATCTATAACTGCCATAAGCAGATCTGCCTCCTGTACCTGGATTAATTTCTTCTTTATATATGACGGTAATATAGAGTGCAACATCCTGATTGCGTCTTTGTGCGACATGGGTTCATCCCAATCTCTGATCATGTTCAAATATCGCTCAAAATATTTTCTTAACTGCCTTGCTTCGCATTGCGCGGTTCTGCGTTTTATACTTCCATTTGAAGGCGTTCCTGAATTAGTGCCCAGCGAAAGTGCTTTAAAAAAGCTTTTTCCATGTATTCAGAAGTTTGTATCCTTCTGACGCGTCTACAGTCCAGACTGCAGCGGCTCCTTCTATTTGGATCTTTTGTTGGTCACTCCAGGACAGAAGTAATACACCTTTAAATCCTCTTGTGAGCACAAATGGATGTGGAAATATTTTCTCCGGCACATACACCTGTTTCAGAAGAATGGCTGACAACGTCGGTCAGCCACCCAGTTGTTCGAACGAAATATTGGTGTGTGGTCTGACCAGTCACATTGTTTCTCTATGCTGTCTATCTATCGTAGGGGTTGACAATTATTGATCTAAATGAAAAAAAACCTAAATTAGTTAAAAACTACGGCACGTATATGCTTTATTCAATATGTCAACATAACTACAGATACTCGGATTTAGGTTATGGCATATATGCCTGCCATCATTGGCCATGATGTGGTGCAGACGAATAGCGAAATTCTGCATGACCCTCTGAAGTGTCGGAACATCGATGCTGTCGACGACCACCTGAGTGACTGTTTTCAGCTCAGCTATGGTTTTGGGGTTGTTGCTGTACACTTTGTCTTTAATACAACCCTACAAAAGGTGTCACATGTCTTCGGAAACAGAGAATATGGTGGCCAATCGAGGCACATACCAGTGGCCTCTGGGTATCCCAGAGCCAGAATGCAGTCCCAAAGAGCTTTCAGGACATCAAACACTCTCCTGCTTTGATGGGGTCGAAGTCCGTCTTTCATGAACCACATCTTGTAGAAATCAGGGTCACTTTGGATAATGGGGATGAAATCATCTTCCAAAACCTTCACGTACCGTTCGATAGTCACCGTGCCATCAAGCAATATTGCATCGATTATTCCGTGACTAGATACTACACCGCACACCACACAGTCACCCGTTGAGGGTGAAGAGACTTCGCGATCGCAACATGCGCACTCGCAGTCCCCCAAATGCGTCAATTTTGCTTATTGATGAATTAATCCAAATGAAAGTGGTCTTCGTCGCAAAACTAAACCATACGCATGCACATGCTGTAAGAGATTCCTATCATATGACACACGTACTGTCACTAATTCCGTGTATGAGACACCAAACGTGTTTGCGGTGGAGGATTTGGTTGACTTGTCTTTTCATCAAACGCTTGCGGTCTCCATTCGAAAGACGCTTCCTTTCGGCTGCTAATAGAGTTGTCGTGCAGAATCACTTTTCATTATCAGTCCCTTCCTTACACCTCGCTGTTGCAAACAGACGTTACAGCACGACAGAGACATAAATTTGAATACAGCAAACAGCGCAAAAACAAAAAACAGAGAAATTTCGGTTGAATGAGCTTTTAACCCGGCTCGCCCGCTTGGAAGTCAAACACCGTGACCACTTACCCACGACTGTTTGGCTACTCCAGCTTCCTCTATGTTACATTTCCTGTGCTTGGGCCTTTCATTGTTTCTGTTTTGCTTTTTTTTTTCGCAGTTCAGGACACCTTCTACCTGCTTTCTTTTCTTTTCTTTTTCTTTTTTTTCCTTTTTTTATCGGGCTGTCCTCTGGAATCTCTTTCCACTATACCTGAAGGGGTTGCGGTAGGAGTTTCCGTTGTGAATCGTTCACCCACGTGTGCTTCCTGGGTTCGCAGCCAAGACGAAAGTCATTTTAGAGTTCTTGGCACTTCTCGTCAAAACTTTCTTTAATTTTCTTTTCTTGTTCCACAACTACCTTCCAGAACTGGTCTGAGAGTTGTTGCACAGATGTTTCCGTTGCGGACTGTGCTGTCTTTAACTCACCAACCACATTAGGAAAATATCTTTATTCTTCCTGGGATACCTTCGTATGCTTTTCTTAAATTCATTTATTTCGGAATGTAATTCTGTAAGACTCACTTTGAGTTGATTTGCCAGTTTTTTTGCTACCCGAATCATTGTAAATGTAATCTAATCTGACTTTTCTCTGAATACTGAATCAAAATGCTCTTACATGCGCTTATCCAGACTTTTTGCTAAACGTTCGTAATTGGTTTTCATTTGGTCGTCTTATCTCTTATTGTGATCATATAGCTGCGCGTCAAGACCTCACGAAATATGTTCGAAACCACTCTTAATCATATTTTATAATCTCTGACATAGCAACATGCATGAATCTGTTGTTGAAGATGGTTGTTGAACTGTTTCAATGGGGACTGATGTACTTCTAACTCTCCCTCAATTTCGGCGTTGGATTCTACCATGTTGTCTCTCTCACATTTTCCCAGGCTGGTATTTCTTCTACATGCCCAGCTTTATCCATTTTTATTTTCCTCAAAACCAAATTAAATACTCAGAAACTTCATGCCAACCGCTTTGCAAAAATTTGGGTGGGTATGAGCAATGCTATTACCATTAATGATAATTTTTCACAAAACTTTACACCAAAAGCGCGCCGCGTTACAAAACGGAGGAAATTCCTGATAGTGAAGGGACATGATACGTCTAGAGTAAGATCTCATACACTTTTGAACATGGCTGTTACTCAGTAACCGTATATTAGTTTCAACAAAGGATTAAACAGCCAACCGGTTGCACATAAATGGTAGGTACATTGACCTAGGTTTCGACACGTACTATCGGTGTCTTCATCACAGTGAACTGTTGCTAAATCCCACAAAATAATGCGTAAAAATCAGGTGTGACAAAACACATAAACGGAGATAACAATTTTCATGACGCACAAGGGTTACATACGTAAAATTACATTGTTATAAGGCAATAGTCAGAATCTGGAGTAGCTATGCTCAAGTCAAAAGTAAAATAAAACATTCAAGCCTTTGCCACGTGTGCCCAGCTGGGAACAACACCAGACTGATCGCCCTAGTGGCTTACATCACTGCCACGAAAGCAATACTAGTTGCGCCACCTATCTGGCACGGACTGTAACATGTGCCCACTTGAAACATTAAAACAGAAATAACTGAAAAAAGGACAATTAACTTTAAAAACAAAATATAAAGAGAGCTAAATGCCTTTTTGAAAATAACAGTAGTCAACCAGATTAAGTATAATACACCTATCTGTCAGGATTTACAGAAATTACTATTACGTAAAGGATTGAATGGTATAGAAAAAAATTTACATACAGGTGTACAATCCCGAGAGTATTGGCATGGAGGTAACTTCAGCAGTATATATCTATCAGATCAGAAGAAAATAATAATTCGAAACCAGAAGCAGGGAAATCAAAATTCCGCGAGCAGTGAACTGAAACCACTAAAATTTTTTTTGTTACATAGTTGTAACTGTTCATTGAGGATGATGCTATAATTCTTAGAAATATGCTTGAAAATCTCCCGCTCTTCGGGTAAATCGAGCCTATGACGTTTCCTTTTTCTATGAAAATGGCAATCTTCAACTCGTTCGGTTTGTGTCTGGAAATTAGCAGACGATTACCATAATTGGAACTGTGTACATTAATGCCTCTTTTTCCCAAGGATTCCGACGTCTTCTGATTAGAAAAATATGGATTCAAAACTGCCTTTTGCACGAACAATAAATAGCAAAAAAATCTCATTCACAATCTCAAGTCCACACTTGCTCCGATACACAATTCAGGAGTGTATAAAGTCACTTGTGATACGTGTCTTGTTTATTGTATAGAACAAACTGGGAGGTATTTTAGTGTCAAGTACAAGGAACATTTGTTGAGAAAAAGTGGCACTAATGTATACAGTTCAACTTACGCTAATCGCCTGCTAATTTCCGGACAAAAACCGAAACGCGTTGAAGAAATTTCCATTTCACATAGAGAAAGGAAAGGTCATAGGGTCATAGGCTCGATGTACTCGAAGAGCGGGAGATTTTCGAGCATATTTCTAAGAACTACGTAATAAAATTTTTTTCAGTGGTTTGAATCCACTGCTCGAGAAATTTTGATTGCTCAATTTTTTACTCTATTTTCCCTGCTTCTGGTTTCGAAACATTATTTTCTTCTAATCTCACAGGTATGTACTGCTAAAGTTACCTTCATGTAAATATTTTCTGGATTGTATAGCTGTTTGTAAATTCGTAAGTGCGATGGCATGATACAGTTACTAGTCTATCACACGTTACAAAACTTATTATCATTTGCTTGACTTTTGCCAACTTCAGCCGTCGCTATTTTGATATCCTCTCGATATGTCAGACACTCGTAGCTGTTTTGCGACGACATTCTTTGAAAGATTTTACCATGGGAACATATTATACTGTGTTCCATGGATCAAGTAGCAAAAGGCATGAGATAGGTCTTCGTAGAAAAATAATGCAAAGATCCGACTTCGCATGTACACAAAATTAAAGCTACCCAGCGTGACAAGCTATCGATCGTTTCGCTTCTAAACAATATGTGCACAATTCTTTACATAGACCTGAAATGTTAAAACTTATAAACCGGATTCCAAAGGACTATACGAATGGCTGTAGACAAATTTGCAAGAAACTGCATTTTTATTCATTAATAATTACTAATTACACAGAACAATTACACATACCTGTAGTACCGCTATTCGCTAGTGCCACAAAAGAAGACGTGGAGTTCGGGAAATGAATTCGACACTTCCTCATTTTTGTTTTAAAAGACTTGAAAAAAACTGAGATATAGTTGAAACGTCCCCTTTGAAAAATTGTACAAGACTGTGCTTAAACTGACACACAATATTTTTGGCGTAGCGCAATCTGACTTTCAGTAATCCCTACAAAAGAATGGCCCTGACTAACATTAACCTATACGTTTCACAAATCACTTACCTCACAAAAATCTTCGTTACTCGAACTACTGCAAAACAGCGAGCGCCACTACTGCCAGCTACATAAAAGATTCAAACTACGGAAGGCACTAACTACTGATAGGCATAGTTAGCAAATGAAACATTTTAATAGAGAACAAAAAATGTATTTACCTTAATAGTCATAATTTATATAGCAGTTCATGACATCCATTCTTACAAATCTACTGTTTCTGATGGACACACTTCCAGATTATCCATTCTCAAAAATCCGCCATCTCACTTCCCCACATCCACCACTGCTGGAGGCTCACCGCCAACTGCGCAACGCTACATGCTGTTAACATCCAGCTGCCCAACACTACAATGGCAGACAACAATGCAAACTAGCCACAGACTGCACACAGCACAGCCAGTGATTTTCATACATAGCACTACGTGGCATTACCAATAAGAAAACCTAAACAGCCTACTTACATAGCCCCCATGCTCCCCACAAAAAATTTTACAAACTGTTTTGGGCACTGGCCAATACATATTTGTTAAAAAAATTTTCACAATTACAATAACAAAGAAATCATATGCACACACTTATTGATACAATGTTGGTCAAAAGACGAAATTTTCTCACAGTCCATAAAGACAGTCCTGATCGTTCATCACAGTAAAATAGCAGTGTTTTTCTCAAAGTCTGAGCAGTAAAAGAAAATGCACACAGAAGTAGTGGATTTCCATGCAGTCTTGAGGAAGTAGTGTTGTTCTTCCAACGGAAAGACAGTGCTGACTCTCGACATGCAGACAGGTAATGAGCCACAACAGAGCAAATCCACCGCAGAGTCAGTCGAAGTTTTGAAGAATGTTGGTAGGTAGGGCATCACAGAGTAGACCCACTGTATTCCTGGTAGAGATTACGGTATTGGTGTGTCATCAAAGATGCAGACCCACTGTAGTCCTTGTAAAGATGGCCAGCAGCCATCTGTTGCAACTGTGCAGGTGCACAATCACCATCGAAGAGTCTTGCGGACAATATAGCAAGTCCATAAACCACCACTTGTGCACTCACAAAGTTTTTGAAATTGTCCTTAGAACCAGCAATGCTGTTATCCAGTCCCTTGCTGAATTATTAACACACATGCAAACACTAACAGTCCCTAATTCTCACATATTGTCCATATACTATGACCAACAGAAACGTGTGCAGTGAAATGTAACTTACAAGTTACTTAATTTGATGAACTGGTGTCAATTACAATTTTATAACATAAGAATACAATAACAAAGGTACAAAATACATCATTAAAGAATATAACAATACAGATAAAATTTGTGGTAATGCAGGCTTTACAGAAGACTCGAAATAACATATAAATCAGTGTTACAGAAATTATGACGTAAGTAAATACATAAAAGATCAGAATAACTTCTGAAACATCAACTTCACATGTGAGCATTAAAACAAAACAATAAATAATGTCTAAACATCTTTGCAAAGTAAATAACATAGTATTTGAAAAATTCTACAACATAACAACATCAGCTCAACACATAAAGACAGGAAAAAGACAAATACACAAGGGTACGTAAACACATAGCGGAATAATACGAAAGGAAAGACAGGGTTTGTTTTCAGTGTGACATTTGGTACTGCAGTCCAACCCAAAACTTCGTTCTGTCGATCTTTCCCCTTATTTCACCATTTGTTTCCATCAAAAAAAAAAAAAAAATCCTATCCAAGCATGCTTTCTGTATTCTGTTCACATCCTCTTTCAAAATTCTTTTTTGGCCAAACCATTTTCTTATAGCTTCCCAATGCATTTCTTTCAATTCATCACAACTCGTTCTCACATATAGCCTACCCCATCTTAAGCTAACTTAAATCTACTGAGCTCAGATGCTAAACTAAGGGACGAGGCAATGCAGCAGCACAAATCAATTAACACGAACAGCAATGACAAAAAAATGGAAATTGGCAAAGCAAGCTACAGTAAATCTAAATTACCAAGCAAATGCAACACTACAACTAATATGAGCCAATGTGCAGCAACAAGAAAAATAAATCAGTAGTAAAACTAGCTTAACAGAGTAATACAAAGTGAAATTCAGTAGCACTATGCCTGGTACACAGCAGCAGCAAATGCAGTAACTTATACCTAAACATGACAAAGCTCAAGCAGAAAAAATAGTACACTAAAGACAACAATGCAGACAAGGGAAATGTCTATTCACATCTTAATGTCTATGTAATTAAAGTGGTGCACCACAACTTACTCTACCATAAAAATTACCAAGTACTTGAAAAGTAAATTATGTATGCAGTTACTGTTATTAGTCCCTTCTTACTGTACTTTCCTTTCCAAGTGCTCCTTTTTTGTTGTTTTTTTGAAGAATGTGGATCAAAAAATTATTATCTAACATATCTGTTGACAGAAAGTGTTCACATTAGCAAATGCATTTGATTTTATTAAAGCAATGATGCAACACACCTGGAAAACAGATATCAAATAAAATAAGCAACTATGTACAAAGTAAAGCATAAAATAATCATTCAGTAGTCATGAGGCATTTCATAAGTTAGTAGAAATTCTCTCCATTCTCGTAGAAAGACACTTGTCATAATCAGGTGTGCAGATGTACGAATATTTCCCATCAATTCATAAGTATTTCAGTAAGTAGCACAAAATACGAGTAATCATATGTTTTCAAGTAATGAGCATGTCATATTTGCGATGCTTTCTACAAAGGAATGTCAATAGCGAGGTTAATGGTCCTTTTTTTTCTCCACCTGTGCCTCTGAAAGGCACACACTAATGGCTTTTTCCCAGGTGACTATCGCGCAGCTGGGTGCCCACCACGCATTACGTGAAGGTCACTCAACTCTCCTACCAAAATATTTATGACAGCAGTTGGCGCTACAGTGACAGTCTCATATAAAAAATTTCACAGGTCGAGAATTTGCGTTACAAATGTGTAGAAACAAAATCCTACAAATACAACAGCGTCCAAAAAATTTTCAGTGGCACTGTGATATATTCACACATTTCCACACACTTTTCATAATTCTAAAGTACGATTCTTGGTTTCCAACATCCTTCTCCACAAATCAGAGTCCCTAACCACTACTCATTATTCCTTACCTTATTATACATATACATATTCGTCGACACTTCTTCAATATTTCATCATAAGAAATACGTAGCATAATCAAATTCCTCATATACGGTAGCATCATCTTACTGATCATAAACATACCTCAACAGCATGATACATATCGTCGTCGTAATAATATCATAATATCTCAGTTAATTTTCAAAATCGTCATAGCTTCCTCCAATAATTTCAAAACCTACAAAAAATTCTCTGCTCATTTCAATAGCATCATCTACCTCAAACGTACTTTAAAATCATGAACCCATACCAAATACATCATTCAGAGCTCTCATAGTATCACAATGGTTCCGAAAAAATATGAACAGTTCACAAAGTACAGACGAAATACAATTTCATAAGTGTGAAGTTATCCAACTGTGTAATTTTGTAAACATCTGTCACTGATGTAGTAAAAAAAGGTTTGTTTCTCTGTTAAATAATCAGATAGCTGTGTAATTCTGTGTTGGAGAAATGTGGTACCGATGTGTAAAGTTATATAAGCAAATACCATATTAGCTAGGGCTCCTTGTGCTTGCCACACACATGGTACACAAAGTAAGCATGTACCCCCCTGAGGATAAATGTAATTATACCCTCAGGTGTTACAGATTACAGCAATGGAAAGAAATGTATCACAGAAATCTTTCTTTGTAATTCAAAAATCTTGAAAAATAAATGGTTTAAGTACAAAATTAATCACTAAAATGCGTGACCTGTAGGGCTAAATGTGCGTCGCTGTAAGATAATTCAGTGGAACTGTCGTAGTTATCGTCCTCTGTAAGCAAAGTTCTGCTGAAGTCAATGTACTTACCTCATCATAAACGAAAGTGAAATGCTTTGCTTATAGATATTGTAGTTATTACGTACCTTACCGTGATCAAGAAGTTACTACTAAAACATGTTTTACTTTCCAGAATAATACAGAAAAACTGTGCAGATATAAAACAGATACAGCGCAAAAGCAATAATATAAATTGTGTCACTCATTAGTAGCGTCGTGATATAATCGTGTAGCTGTCAAATAAACAAACCAATGTGTCATCTGATATCTCTCAGAAAGTACTTTAAATCCAGAATGTAGTTTCAAATAAACCAAAATGTTGCATTAAAATCTCATTAGTAGTACCGGTACATGTTCTAAGCATGTGAGCCTTATGGTCGTTACATAATCATGCCACTAACAAGCAAGAATGTACACACACAATAACACTGTGTCGTCTGTTCACTATAACAATGCATTCGTAATTACTGTCTAAATATGTTCCCTAGGTTATAGACTGGATAGTTTATTTTAAAACATAGTTACATGTTAACAGTTTCTAAGTGTGACAAAGAGTACTAGTAACATGAAGTGAAAAATTTTATAGTAAAGACTAAATTAAAAAAAAAACAGATTATCTCTCAATAAACGGTTTTACATGTGAAATGTGGTGCAATCCTTTGCTCTTCCTAGTACGCAGAGTTTCAGTTTCAACGGAATTATCATGTGGTATACATCGGATTCTGTAAGGTCCATTGTAAATCAGAAAGAATTCGTGACTCAAGTGTTTCTTCTTATGTGACAATGAATGAGCTTTAATGAGAACTTTCTGACCAATATATAATTTCTTTGCATTTGCTTTACCGTGTAGTTTGTCTGCTGCAGAATTTATATTTTTAATAGTCAAATCAATTATGTCTTTGTGTCGAAGTTTACGTGTATTCGGGAAAGGTACAAGCTCTCTGATTCTGTTCGGTGGTTCTTCATTCTTCAGTACAAGAGTAGGTGGTAAAGCAGTGGAGTCATGAGGCATTTCATTCAGCACATTTTGAAATGAGTGTAAATATCTGTCCCAATGCTGATGCTTTCTGTAACAATAAAGTCTGCAAAGATTATTGATTTCTTTCATAATCCTTTCAGACGGGTTACAATGTGGTGAGTACAATGAAATAAAAACAGGTTTGATTTTATGGTTCCGAAGCATGCGTGACCAAACAGCAGATCTGAATTGCGGTCCGTTATCTGAAATGACTTTAGTAACATGGCCAACTTCACGTAAGAAATTTTTAACAAAGGCGTTGGATACAGACCGTCCAGTGGCTTTACGTAACGGAGTGAAAGAAACAAATTTTGAAGTAAGATCAACAGCGACTAGAACATACAAAAATCCATTCGATGTTCTGACAAGGGGTCCCAAGAGATCAACTGCAGCAAATTCCTTTAATTTAGAAGGAATGATAGGAAACAACAGAGCACGATGTGAGATGGTTTCGCCTTTTGACATAGTTTACAAATAGACAATACTCTTCGAATTCTCTTTTCCATATTGTTAAAATAGTAAGTCGTTTGAAGAATATGATAACGTTTTCGTGGACCAAAATGTGCGTAGCTGAAATGAATGTACCAAATGAGCTTATTAACAAAATCGTCTGGAATGCAAAGTACCCATAGCTTGTCATCAACAGTGCAGCGTTTGAAGAATATGTTGTTTCTAACTAGGTAATAATGCCGAATCTGAGTGTGCGTCTTTTCATGCCATTTACTTTTGATGTCTTTCCTAATCGGATCTTTATCTTGCTCATGAACAATGTCCTTTAAAGATGTGGTGATGAAGTTTTCAAAGGCGACTTTCTGAATGTAAAGAATACTGAAATTTTTCTCGAGGTTGCCTTCTGTGTTACTTTTCTCAAGCCCAGCTAGTGCGCATGACAGTGCGTCCGCAACAATGTTCTACTTGCCGGGAATGTAGACTATTGTGAAGTGGAATTCTTGCAGAAACAATGCCCAACGTTTTAACCTGTCATGATTTAATTTTGAAGACATAAGAAATTGTAATGCACGATGATCACTGTATACTTTTACGTGCTTGCCAGAAAGAAAGAAACGGAATTTGTTAAATGCCCAAACGATAGCTAAAGCTTCTAATTCAGTAATGGAATAATTTTTTTCAGATTTTGTTAGCACCCGGCTAGCAAAAGCAATGGTTTTCTGAACAGTAGTGAAATTTTCTATGGCTTCTTGGAATAAATGGGCATCAAGACCGACTTTAGAAGAATCCGTGCTAAGGCAGAAATCTTGTGACAGATCTGGATGAGCTAGTATTGGCGCGTTAAGTAGCGATTATTTCAAAGAACTGAATTCCAACTGTGCTTGTTCGTCCCAGTTCCAAATAGAATTTTTTCCAGTGAGAGAACAAAGTTTTGGTGTAACTAGAATTTGCATATTCAGAAAACGACGGTAAAAATTTACGATACCTAGAAAACTGCGGACTTGCTTTTAGTGGATGGAACTGGAATGGCTCTGATTGCTTCTAGCTTTTCCGGATCCAGCAGAATGCCTTCAGAAGAAATAATATCTCCCAAAAATCTCACCTTTGACCTACCGAATTTCGACTTTTCCAAGTTAACTGTAATTCCAGATTCTGCAAAAATACGTAACAAACTGTTGAGGATGCGATTATGTTGTTCCCATGAGGCTTCTCCTATCAGAATATCGTCCACATACAAGGTGATGTGACGTTTTAAGAACTCAGGTAATATGGAATTTAGCCCGCGAATGAATGCTGCCAAAGAAATGTTCAAACCAAAAGGAAGTTTCCGAAATTGATAACAAACGCAGAAACAAAGAAAAGCTGTGTATATTCTACATTCTGGATGAAGTTCGATCTGATAAAAGCTGGATCTGAGATCAATATAAGACAACACTTTTACTCCATTAAAATTTTGAAGAAGTTCTTCCATCGTTTGGGGCCTGTCTGTTTCAGGAATAATGATAGTATTGATTTGTCTCGAATCTAAGACAAGTCTGATCGATCTATTTTTCTTCTCAACAACATGTAATGGATTGTTGTATGAGCTTACTGCAGGCTCAATAATGCCCTCGTCAAGCATAGATTGTATTTCTGTTCTAACATGGTGGAATTACGTATGGTCTAACACTAAATTTAGTATGCTCACGAAGAAATTGGTATTGAAATCCCTTGATTGTTCCTGTTTTGTGAGTAAAAACTGTGGAATGTGCTTGTAAAATCTCAAAAAGGTCCTGCCTATCAGTGTCATTACAATTCTCAATTGTTTGGATTTTGTTCTGAATTAACTCATTAGTTTCAAATATGTCGTCGATATCATCCCTGTCAGTAATTGCAGAGTGATTGTTAGTGTCTAGTTCCGTAGAAAATTCCGAACTGTTGTCTAACAGAAGGTAAAGGCGATTAATTTCCTCATCATGGTTTGAGAGCCAATCTTCAAATTTCAAAGCTATTGACTTACCTTCTTTCTCTAAACGTATTTCAGCATCGTGAAAGTTTAAGATTGCTTTGTATTCATTCAAAAAGTCTACTCCCAATATAATTTCCGCCGACAATAATGGAACAATAAGAAAGTTCATAGAGAAGCTATGGCTTTGACAAAAGAATTCTACATTGGTTTGTTGGCGTACATCTACACTTTTTCCAACGATCGCACCTTGTAATTTAATCTTACGTAACGGAAGTGTGGGGCAATCGTTCGATTTGTTGCATTTGCTAAAGGCTGTTTCACTAATTACTGAAATGGGACTGCCAGAGTCAAGTACTGCCGTAAATTTTACGTCATTTACTGTAATGTGAATCACAGGATATGCAATGTTGTATGTTTTACGTCATGTTCCTGGAGTAAGATGTCCCTAATGTCTTCCATTTTTACGTAATTACTAGCTACGGCAGCTGCGTCGTCAGTTTCATAACTACGTTTAGTGGCTGCCAGCGGTGTGAGTCATTGCCTATTGTCTCTTTGTTGGCGTGCGTCGTTATTGGGATTTTGAGCCCTAACTTCTACAAATTCACCTTGTCGAGAGGGCCCTGCCCTATTTGAATCCCGCCAGTTCTGATGCAATTCAAGGCTGTCGTTACGATCATATCGTCTGTCGTCACGTCGGTAGATTCCATAGTTTCTTTCTTGTCGGTCACATGGTGGAGAATTTCTCCCTGAATCGTAACTGCGCACTGGACCGTTGCATCTAAAGTTATTCTGTCTCCCTTGATAATAATTATTTTGGTTCCCATATTGTCTGTTTCTCTGATTGTCTCTGTGATAGTCACTACTGCGGAGAGGTGATCTTTCCCTGTAATTATTACTACTCTGCCAACTGTTGTCATACGGGTGACGTCTGTTTTGGTCACGATTTGTGTTGTGAGAATAGCCTTGTCGTGTCTAGTTATTATTTCTTTCATCGTGGAATTGCGACAGATGTGACCTGTAATTGTTGTGTTCCTGTTTTCGCGTTCCGCGATTGTCAGTTTCAATTTCTAATTCTTGTAAGAGTTCCTGAAAAACTTCTATGTCGTCTTTGCAACGTCCTGCCAAAACAATAGGTCGTAAATGTTCAGGTAATTTGATTAAGCAAATGCGGATGAGTTCTGAGGGGCTGTATGGGTTTGACAGGTATTCATTCATGTGCAACATGTCTTCAAAATGTTTCACAAGACTGGAATATTCAGATTGTTCGAAATGTTTCATCATTATGATGCTATGTTTTACTCGGTCTTGTGTAGCTTGAGACCAATATGCTGAGAGGAAGGCATGATAAAATTCTCCTTCACTGTGGCAATTGTGAATGACCGATCGCATTATTACAGCTGGTTCATTCTCTAAATAGCCACACATAAATTATAATCTGTGCTCTAATGACCAGTTTGGGGGGAAACAATGAGAGAATTGATGAAGCCACGCTTGTGGATGAATGTCATTTGCCAGAATTCTTAAATGTTTTGAATTTGCGTGTAGTAATGAACAGCTTATAGTCAAAATCATCGTGTCGGTGAGTCGCATGTCGGTCATTGTTGCATCGTTTCGGCGGTTCCATTTCAAAATTCGGTGCACCGTGCCAATTTCTTTCATAATTTCCGAAATGCGCTGTGTTATTATTTTGCGGCTTTTCCGTATTTCTAAGTCCCTCTTCCCGTGTTGGAGCGCGAGTGTCCTCTGAAATACGTAATTCTTGCATTACCTGTATCAGCTGATCTTTTACTTCCCGGATTTCTCCATTGTGTTGCGTATTAATTTGATTCTGAATTTGTTTGAATTTCCTAATTTGTTCGTACTCTTCTGTGTCAGTAAAGACTACCGGTCTTGCGTCATTCAGATTATCATCTACCTTCGTAGATAAATTATTTAGCTGATCCCAAAATTCGACTACTTTCTCTGATAGTGAACTAATTTCTTCCATGTGTCTTTCTGAACCAATTTTCAGAGTATCTACTGTGTCCTTTAAGTTTTCCTGAGTTTTTGCAAGTTGCATAGCCGAATCGGTAGATGCAACTGAGTCAATTTTAGCTTGCAAGGTCTCATGATTTTCATGAACAATAGTTTGCAGTTCTTTTATGGCTGCTTCGTGATTCTGTAATGCATTTTCATGCCGCGAAAAAAAGGTTGAAAATGCTCACAAATCTGTCTTTTTACGTCATTACAGACTTTTTGACATTTCGATTCAATGTTATGTAACTCAGTAGTTAAATCTTCACGTGTTTGTTGAAGTGTGGTGTCTAACTTTTGAAGCTTTTGCTGTGTTTGTCTCTGATTTTGTTCCATTGTGTCTAACTTTTGAAGCTTTTGCTGTGTTTGTCTCTGATTTTGCTCCATTGTGTCTAAGTGTTGCTGTGTTTGACTCTGGTGTTGTTCCATTGTGTCTAACTTTTGAAGATTTTGTTCCATTATGTCTAGCTTTTGAAGATTTTGTTCCATTGTGTCTAACTGTTGCTGTGTTTGTCTCTGATTTTGTTTAATTTGCTGCATTAATTGCAATAATAATGTATTAGTGTCTGGAATCTGTTCCTCTATGCTTTTCAGCAGTGCATTTGCACCGTCAACATTTACATTTTGACGAGCAGAAAATGTGTCTTGACTTATTTGAGAAAACGGTGAGGGCCCAAAACCTGAGTCTACAGTATTTGCAATATTGTGTTCTGTCATTTCGGGTTCCTGAGGCGAGCTGTTGCCGACCGATCGATCGATAATGCTTCCCTACTCACTACTTGTTTCACTGTCTACACCATTATTTGCCGCCCGCTCCATTTCCCTATGCACAATTACCAAATTAATAGTTTGAACATAGTTAATTCATTACACAGTGGCGCTAACACACTGCTTTCGTCTTCACTGTCATTTCTCAGTTTTTGGAGCCTAGTATTACGTTTTTCACACGCCATTATTGTCACAATATTTCACACAACAACACAGAAAAGCACAATTTGAAGAGCAAAATAAGAAAACACATTAACATATCACTGAAAATAATATCTAGTTAATTGCAAGCGGAGCTGCGAAATACTTGGTGCAAATCTACATGCATGCCACAAGTGTTTTACTGTACAACAATGAAAAACTACAACTACAAAGGAAATTCTCTCTATAATAACGTGCTAGCAATAAACAATAGCTACACTAATTACACAAACTACAAGAAAAAATCAGAAGATTCCAGTGAGGTATCCTCGGCTATGGGTCGACATATGAAACGTCCCCTTTGAAAAATTCTGCAGGACTGTGCTTAAACTGATACACAATATTTTTGGCCCAACGCAATCTGACTTTCAGTAATCCCTACAAAAGAATGGCCCTGACTAACATTAACCTATACGTTTCACAAATCACTTACCTCACAAAAATCTTCGTTACTCGAAATACTGCAAAACAGCGAGCGCCACTACTGCCAGCTAAATAAATGATTCAAACTACGGAAGGCACTAACTACTGATAGGCATAGTTAGCAAATGAAAGTTTTTAATAGAGAATAAAAAATGTATTTACCTTAATAGTCATAATATATATAGCAGTTCATGACATCCATTCTTACAAATCTACTGTTTCTGATGTACACACCTCCAGATTATCCATTCTCAAAAATCCACCATCTCACTTCCCCACATCCACCACTGCTGGCGTCTCACCTCCAACTGCGCAACGCTACGCGCTGTTAACATCCAGCTGCCCAACACTACAATGGCAGACAACAATGCAAACTAGCCACAGACTGCACACAGCACAGACAATGATTTTCATACAGAGCGCTACGTGGCGTTCCCAATAAGAAAACCTAAACAGCCTACTTACATAGTCTTTGCCGGTTTCTGCTATACACAATCTGTGAATTAAATAATCATCTGATCGATTCTAAATTCATCTTTGAAATTTACAAAAAAAGAAAAAAATTACATTCACTTTATAGGATATACTTCATAGCATTCATTATTCAGGAATACACTTTGCCAATAACTTACCAGCAGCCATAAAAAGTGTAACTACTAATAACGTTCAGTTTAAGAGAAACCGATAGAATTTGTTGGTTGTCAATTCCTTCTAATGATAAATTTCTTATCAGAGCCGATTGATCTGCTTATTTTACTAACAATATAAAATAATGCGAGTATTATGCGACTTCTGTACAAATCAGTGCAGTAATGCTATCATTACAATTAAGTCTTGTAAACTTATTTTCCTACTTTATGGTGCAGGGCTACAATACCATATGAATTATCATATGCATCTCAGCGTATTCAGCAACAACACATTTTTTTTAAGAATTTATTGCCTTTAAAATTAAAATATATTTAAGATTTTTCAACTTATCAGTGAGGTGCATTTGACTTGGGATTTGTCGAAGGTACGTTGGCATACCTGTTATTGTTTGTAAATATTTGTTGTGTATTCTTATATTCTGACGTTCCTGGTAGATCACCTCACTATGAGTTTACTGGAACGAAAAGTGCATCAAATCTAATCTAAACGACAAGACGTCATCACGAGAAACCCAGGAAACACGTAGTAAATATTTATTTAACGTACTGTATTGCTATATGTGTAAGTACAGAAGTGGCTGAAATTATACCACAAAATAGGACCATTCACCTTAGATCACAGATTTAACTGCAGATCCACCAAAACAAACACACAAACACACACACACACACACACACACACACAATACACACACACACACACACACACACACACACACACACACACACACACACACACACAGAGGCAGCCAGCACATAGGTCCACAGACCTATTCGTTCGATTGGCTGGTTTTAGAAAGTGATTCTCAACTTTTCTAAGACCATTATTCTTGAACGGCTTCAGTTTTTAGACAAAAGCTGGAACAAAGTTTAACATCTTAGTAAACTTTATATAAAAAGATAATGAACATTCCTGCTTATAAAATAATGAAATACAAATAAAATCTAGTCAAATCTGAAACAAATTAAGTGCGAGTGTATCTTTAGGTGCTTTGTTAAACCAATAAGTGATCTGCAGATGGTTGGTAGCCGGTTTAAACCGGTTACCATAGAGCTGTAATTACATTATATAGTGAGAAAGACCATCAAAATTTATAATAAATGAAACAGGTCACTCACCTGACGGTTTCAGAGCTTACAAATAAATAACGAATCAGTAATACTACTGGTACTCCGAATTTAAATAATCTTTGGTAACGTATTCAATTTGTCTGAGCAGATGAACATAACAGATGATGCTCTTGAGCTTGGGCCTCTTCATTTCTGTTGTCATGGCTACTATAGCTCACATTCACGCCTATGAGTAGTAGCGAATTTAGTAGTAGCGAATTTAACTTATGTTCTTTAGGATGTTTACGACACTAGTGGATAGACGTCATCCACATTTCACCAAAGTTTTTCTGTTTCTTTGTTATTAAAGTATGTTTCCAGTGTGTTGTCTTCGTGAAGTCTAAGAAATTACACTCTCTTTCGGTTTTTACTATTTGACAATATTCTCTCACTCATAAAATATAGTCTTAGAATCAAATCATTTCCTTGTCAGCTATTTTAAATCAGTGTAGTAGATACTAATAAGATGCATTATTGAGTATAAGTGCTGATTTATGGTACTGGACTCACAACAAATGAATAAATGCGAATTAAAATGGCATGGGGTGCTTTTGGTAAACTGCATTGTTGGAAATGAAAAATTCAACACCATGAAGCATTAGCCAGTATCTGTCAAAACTATGGAGCTGCTCATCACATATGGGTACTGAATGATTAACTTTTCATTCCATTCGGAAAGGATGTACATG
The DNA here is from genome assembly GCF_023864345.2 of Schistocerca serialis cubense. NCBI lineage: Eukaryota > Metazoa > Arthropoda > Insecta > Orthoptera > Acrididae > Schistocerca > Schistocerca serialis. The sequence continues at coordinate 410,290,647 of NC_064641.1, read as the reverse complement.
AACAATATTAACCAAAGGCATGAATACGTTCTTGTATTTGTCTTGACATTGAAGCAAAGAGCTGCCAAACGTCGTCTTCAAGGACCCCTGCCTAGTGCTCTTGAAATGCTATTGTCCTGAGTCTATCTCTCATCACCACATGTTCTGGAGTCACTGGACTACAGCCGCCTGTCTGTGGGATGTATTGGTTAGACATTTCCATGTCACTCATGCTAATGAATCCACGTTTCTCTGTTTCCGAAAGATGACGATAAACTGTAGGTGCACGTTTTCTACCACACTCTAACAGAAAATGGGGAAAAGAGAGAACACTTTATACAAGTTAGAGTCGTGACTAAACCATAATGGAACCCTATTAGTTTTCGCCCCTCATAAAATAAAAATTTCCGCACCAGGTGATAATGTGATAACTATCCAAATATTGGGGGTGTGGAGAACCTGAAAGAAATTCAGACAACCAGAAACAAAATCCATATAGAAGATACGGTAACATAAGAACTATGGCGAAAACAAGTATATCGCAGTCAGTTCCGTGAATGATAAAACCTTGATGACTGGTCGACAGGATCGTGAAGAATTAACACTACACTGGCGACTCCAAATACCTCGAACATTGTTACTGTCTGGCCGATGGAGTGCTGAAAGAGTCGAAATATCGATGTAGCAGAACTTTGCCACTGAAGTGCTTTCTGGACGTTAGGCAGTGAGTTCAGTCTTGTAACGGAAGGCGTAGTTAGCAGCCTAAACACTCTACTGAGCGGTTTAGAAAAAATGTAAATTTCTGTTGCAGACAGAAAAGTGTGGATTCATTTTACAACTATTTTAAACTGCTGAGTAAGTCTGAAGAACATCTTCATTGTTAAAATCAATGATAATTACACTCATAAAGAGAAATAGGTTTGGCTAGTTGCTACAGAGCTGGTGTTATCAACGTTTGCGGTGATGCTGCTTCATTCTGTAAACAGTTGTTTTGGTGAAGGTGTATGTATTTCAGGTGAGATAATACGCTTGATGGCAAAGGAGTGTAAAATGACTTTCAGCCTACGATAAGTACCTATTGTCTTCTGGTCGCAAAAGAAATGAAAATACACTCTGAAGCTTTTATACCTCCATATACTGTTTGTTGCACGGCGGAAATTCTCGTGTTTCCAGTAACATTGAGCAAGTCTTCCAAGTCATACTGTTTATGATCCTACTTGTCTGTTCACAGGGTACAGTACCAAGCTTACACACACCGGCAACTGTTACAGCACGAACCGGTACGTATCACGTAGTAGCTTTGGGAAGTATCTCTTATACGGGTATCTTAGTTATCATTCTGATTACCGAGAGATTACCGATGACTTATTCATCTCAGTTTTCTATTATTTAGAAAAGGAAAGGCTATTCCTTTCAAATTCGACTAACTCCAACTTCAGTGTTCGTGAACAGCCTAACTGTTCAAAAACTGACAGTGATGTAGAAATACTCCTTCTTTCCGACTCATTTAGTGTTATCCATTTTTAGCGAGTGAGAAATGAAATGATCGTATGGCATTGTTGGACGGGAGGCCTCATTCGGGGAGTTCGGCTGCCGTATTGCAAGTCCTTTTTAGTTGACGCCACTCAGGCGACTTGCGAGTCAATGATGATGAAAGTGACGACGAAGGACACACAACACCCAGTCCCGAACCTGGGTCCCTTGCGTGATAGGCGGTAACGCTACCGTTACGCTGTGGAGGCGGACAGCGTGTGAGAGATCAGTAGTGTTTCGAAAAATGTATAGTTTTGTTATAAGAAAAGTCTCAGTTGTTTCAAGTCTTAGGAAACAAACAGTGCATGGCCCTGTTACCAAGTTGCAAGTCGACAGCGAAGTGCGTGTTGGATGCAGCCTTGACTAGGTGATACAGCTATCTCGCTAGGGCCCGAAGCTAGCTGGGCGCATACACCACACCATAGCCTAGGAATATCTATGGAGTGAGCACAGTATGTGGCCAACATCAGGCTGAAATAGTCGCGTGACTCATGTGTAACGTTGTTTGTTTACATACTAAGCTAAGATTGCAATTATTTCTACATATGTGTATATTAATAATAGCAATAGTGAGTAACTGTTGATGGTACGGTCAAATTTAAATACTTCCTTTTCGTCGGTAAGTACCACAAATTCTTAGGGTATTTTCGTTCTGTCGTTACAACTACAAGAAAATGCGTGTTTTTCTCACCAGACATGTTTCGCTTTATTGAACTGAAGCACGATCAGTCGTCTGTAATTAAATATAATTAAAATTTGATTTATTTTTAAGATCGGAAAACAGTCCGTTATCATTTTTTTGTTACTACGTATTTTAATTTCTACTTGGTTTTTCGTCTACATCAGGAAATGCCGTCTGCTAGCACATCTTTGATTTCTTTCTTCATTAGACACTGATACTTGTAGTATGATTTTTCACTGCCTCGCTGAACTGTACATTTCTTACGCTTTGCACAACGCACTTTTTCGTTTAGCGTTGTTACTGTTTATTTGTATACTTGTAAATGTGTATCGCGTTTTTTAGTGTTGCCAGCATAGTCACAAGTTTGTCTTTGACCTATACTTGGTTTTTTTCCCTGTAGTTAGTCGTATGTGTGTTATTCTATATAACTGTGTCGTGTGTTTGTATACTGTGTAATAATAATGAAGGAATAGTGAAGTTTTTTTGTGGTGAGTGGGTAGGGGAGGGAGGAAAAAAGGCGAGTGGACGTACGTGCATTGTACTGTGGTAGAGGAAAGAAAATGTGAGGAGCGAGAAGTGAAATGAAAAATGATGGGAGGGGGTGGGGGTGGAGGGAGGGGGGGGGGGTTGTGTGGGAGAGGGTGAAACGCGTTAGTTCTGCTGTCATACGATATTTACAGTACACACTGGACCTCTGTGAGATGCAGCACTTTAGCTAAAACCACCACACACTATCTGCTTTGATTTAAGTCACATCTGGTCTTCTACATAGTTAACTGGGAAGGAGTGGAGACTCTTAGGAAGGTGTCAAGTGAATTTTTATCTTAATTTTTAAATACATATATTTTGCGTTTACTTTTCGTGGATTTGGATGTTGTGGTAATCAGTCTCTTTCTGAGGATCTCAATTATCACTGAGTAGATATTCCTACTCTAGGCCTCACACCACCAACGGAAGACTCTCAGCCGCAGGGAGTAAGCTGTTATGACTTAACTGAAACAAGCAGGCTGTTGGCACCAACCAAGACGGAGGCAAGTTCTTTCATGTATTATCGTGCGATTTTATTCAGTTATATCCACGTTGTTTAAGATCGTTAAGATTATTGTACGTGTTTTGCGTGAATGTGAGACTGTCATCAGCGTCGTTGAACATTGTGGCTGAAGCTGACAAATAACGTTCGCTATCGGCTGCTTTTACAAATCATCCTGAAACTTTCCTTCCGAATCCCACTCGCGGACCAAATCCGTGCATGCCTAGCAACGAGCGATGGACGAGAGAAAATTATGCAGCATATTGCTTAGCACAATTACTCAGAAACTTTCGGTGGCCGAACCGGATTAATCGTCTGAACTCTGTAAGTCAGCCTAAATAATGGCCACCAGCTTCGCTCTGACCCGTGAGATCGGTCTGATATCGTCAATACTCTTATACAACGAATAAACGCCCTACAGCAATCCGAGTACCTCCAAAACCTCTCATTGTGACGAACACCGCAAACACTCGCTACATCGTTTCCAACAGGTTTCGACCAACTCGCACTAATAATCTGTTCCATAAACGAAACACGATAAAAGTTTAAAGTCGAAAAGGAAAAAACGTGCCACACAAAAACACCATACTTCAGGATTCTACGGGTGGAAACGAAATGTTCAATTAGACGTCGCAAAGTCCGCCCCGTTGTTATCCAGCACACATCCTGCTAGTGGATGGCTCGACCTAGCGATATGAGACCTCTGCCCACCGAGGATACGCTCACTCACTAAATCGCAACACAAGGTTTCTGGTATGGATTGTAGCTGGATTTTAATGTTGTTAATTCTGTCTCTACTGTACTTAGGTGATAATTTTTTAAAATGTGCGTCAAATTACCTTAGATGTAAATTGTAAGCTGTTTAGTGATCAGCAAATTTGCTATATGATTCTACTACAGTAAGTTTTGGCGCAGCCGATAGCTGTGTTTTAGTGTTTTTGAATCTGTGCCTACCCACTTAGGTGGTAATCGTGGGCTGTTACGTGGTCAGCAAATGTAATGTGTGATTCTGCTATTGTAACTTTCTGGTATAGCCTTTAGCTGGATTTTACTGTTTTGAAACCTGTGTTTTCTTAACTTAGGTGGTAATTGTGAGCTGTTATGTGGGCTACAAATGTGCTATGTGAGCTGTTACTGTTGGGACGCTACGCGTACGTAGGCGAGTGAATTGGCTGCCTAGACCTGGTACTGAGGAGAGCTGAATTTGCTTGCTGGGATGGATGCGAGCCGGCTGTACGGCGACGTCACGCGGCCGGCTCGGGCGATTCCAGGAGCAGAGACAAGCAGCGCCACTGAGAACAGGTAAGTCCCAACACCGGGAATTGGTTGGCTGTCACTCGCATGGGCACTTTAGGTCGAATTCTGTAAGGAGTCAGATCTGCCTTTGGTAACGAGTTGTATTCGAACGTGGAGATGTTTGATTTCTGGTGCGTAACGGGCGCCACCATACTTTAAAGGATTTCTGAAGGGATTTTATAATTCGGGAGGTCTGAATGTGCTCCAGAGTAGGACTCTAACTAATTCCGCTTCATTCACGGAACTGAGAGAAGACAGAGTACGAGTTACTATGCTTTGTACTGCGTGTGTTAATTTGAAAATCATCGTGTGGAATTCTAAACTGATTTGACCTGGTGAATCTTTCGTGCATTGTGATACCGAAATGGACTCAGCTTCTTTGTGTCTTCGATGACTACTTAGTATCGGGATTTTGCTGCCATTCTCGTAACGCTCAATGTAATTTCGCTGCATCTGATAAGGGTATTTCTTGTCTGCATTTTAACTGTATATCTCATGACCACTTCCCGTTTATTTGAGATGTCCTTTCTTGAATAAAACTTTCTTTTGAGTCATCAGTCTTCTGACCGGTTTTATGCAGTCCGTCCTGAATTCCTCTCCTGTGCCAACCTCTTCATCTCAGAACATAATCTGCAACCAACGTCCTCAGTCAATTGCTGGACGTATTCCAGTCTCTGTCTTACCCCACAGTTTTTACTCTATACAGCTCCCTCTAGTACCAGCGAAGTTATTCCCTGTTGTCTTAACAGATGTCCTGTCATCCTGTCCCTTCTTCTTGTCAGTGTTTTCCACATATACTTTTCGTTTCCAATTCTGAGCAGAACCTCCTCATTCTTTACCTTATCAGTCCACCTAATTTTCAACATACGTCTGTAGCACCACATCTCAAATGGTTCGATCTTCATCTGTTCGGATTTTTCCACAGTCCATGTTTCACTACCATACAATTCTGTGCTCCAAGCGTACGTTCTCGGAAATTAAGGCCTATGTTTGATAGTAGCAGGCTTCTCTTGGCCAGGAATGCCCTTTTTACCGATGCTAGTCTGCTTTTGATGTCCTCCTTGCTACGGCCGTCATTGGTTATTTTGCTGCCTAGGCAGTATAATTCCTTAACTGTATCTATTTTGTGACCATCAGTTCTGATGTTATGTTCTCGCTGTTCTCATTTCTACTAATTCTCATTACTCTCGCCTTTCTTCGATCTGCTCTCAACCCATATTCTGTACTCATTAGACTGCTCATTCCATTCAGCAGATCTTATAATTATTCTTCGCTTTCACTAAGAATAATAATGTCATCAGCGAATCATATCATTGATATCATTTCGTCCTCAATTTTAATTCCACTCCTGAACCTTACTTTTATTTCCATCGTTGATTCTTCGATGTAGAGATTAAATAGTAAGGTTGAATGACTACATCCCCACTTACACCCTAGGTAATCCGAGTACCTCTTCATTTTCTTTCTCTCTTATTATTCGCTTTTCGCTGTGGTACATGTTATGTATTACACGTTTATCCCTATAGCTCACCCCTAGTTTCTTTCGAACATCTTGCTCCACCATTTGACGTTGCCAAACGCTTTTTCCAGGTCGAAAAATCCTATGAACGTGTCTGCATTTTTATTTAGTCTTTCTTTCATTATCAACCGCTACATGAGAATCGCCTCTCTGGTGCCCTAAAGCTAAAGCTATCGTCATCTAACACATACTGACTTTACTTTTCCATTCTTTTCTGCATTGTTATTGTCAGCAACTTGGATGTATGAGCTGTTAAGCTGTTTGTATGATAATTCTCGCACTTGTCAGCTCTTGCAATCTTTCGAATTGTGTGCATGATATATTTTCGAAAGTCAGATGGTATATGGCCAGATTGATACATTCTTCACACCAACGTGAATACTCGTTTTGTTGCCACTTCCCCTAATGATTTTAGAAATTCTGATGGTATGTTATCTATTCATCCTGCCTTATTTGGTCTCAAGTCTTTCAGAGCTCCTTTAAATTTTGATTCTAATACTGGATCCCCTGTCTCTTCTAAATTTACTCCTGTCTTTTCTTCTATCACATCAGACAAATCATCCTCGTCTCAGAGGCCTTCAATGTACTCTCTCCATCTATCCGCTCGCTTCCCTGTATTTAACAGTGGAATTCCAGTTTCACTCTTAACGTTACCACCCTTGCTTTTAATTTCACCAAAGGTTGTTTTGACTCTTCTGTATGCTGAGTCGGTCCTTCCAATAACCATTTCTTTTTTGATTTGCTGGCATTAGCTATGTAGCCATTTCATCTTAGCTACCCTGCAATTCCTATTTATTTCATTCCTCAGCAACTTGTATTTCTGTACTCTCGAATTTCCCTGAACATTTCTGTACTTCCTTCTTTCATCAATCAACTGAAGTATTTCTTCTGTTACCCCCAGTTTCTTCGCAGCTGCCTTCTTTGTACCAATGTTCTTCTTTCCAACTTCTGTGATTCCCTTTTTTAGAGTTGTCGATTACTACTATTCAACTATACTGCCTACTGAGCTATTCCTTATTGTAGTATCTGTAGCTACTGAGTACTTCAAGCATATCTCGTCATTCCTTAGTATTTCCGTATCCCACTTCTTTGTGTGTTGATTCTTTGTGACTAATCTCTTAAACTTCAGCCTACTCTTCATCACTACTACATTGCAATCCTGTATACGTATTACAAACCACTATCTGATTTCGAAGTCTCTGTCGGACCACGATGTAATCAAACTGAAATTTTCACGTGTTTCCAGGCCTTTTCCAAACATAGCGCCTCCTTTGGTGATTCTTGAACACCCTATTCGCTGTTACTAGCTGAAATTTATTAAGAACTCAGTTAGTCTTTTTCCTCATTCCTACTACTAAGCCCATATTCTCCCGTAACCCTTTCTTCTGTTCCTTCCCCTGCAACCGCGTACCAATCCCCCATGACTATTAGATTTTCATCTCCCTTTATGTAATGAATTACCAGTTCGATATCCTCATACACTTTCTGTCTCTTCATATTCAGCTTGAGACATCGGCATGTATATCTGAACTATCATTGTCGATGTTGCTTTGGTGCCGATTCGCATGGGACAAACCCTGTCACGAAACTGTTCACAGTAACACACTCTCTGTCTTCCTATTCCTGACGAGTCCTACTCCTGATATACAATTTTCTGCTGCTGTTGATATTATCCTATACTCATTTGACCTGAAGTCCCTATCTATTTCCAATTCACTTTACTGACCGCCATTATATCCAGATTGAGACTTTGCATTTCCCTTTTCAGATTTTCTAGCTTTCCTACCACTTTCAAGCTTCTGACATTCCGCGCCCCGACTCGTATAACATTATACTTTCGTAGGTTATTATATTTTTCTCATTGTCACCTCCTCCTTTGGCAGTACCCTTCCAGAGATTCGGATGGGGGACTGCTCCAGAATCTTTTGCCAATAGAGAGTGCGTTATGACATATTTTTTAATTACAGGCAACATGACCTGTGGATACACATCACATGTAATTAGTGCAGTGGTTTCTGTTGCCTTCTGCATCCTCATGCCTTTGATCATTGCTGATTCTTCTGCCTTTAGGGACAGTTTTCACCCCATGGGCAAAAGATTAGCCTGAAACTTTGTCTGCTCCCCGCCCTGTTTGACAAGGCCGTTGGCAGAATGAGTGTGACTTCTTAGCTGGACGTCTTCGGCCGCCAATGTGAGTTTTATTTAAAATTTAATCAGTGGCGGAGTTCGGACCCTGGACCTAGGCCGTATTAATTACTAATCAAAGACGCTACCCCCCGCCCCTCCTGCACCGCGGGCGCTGCATCACGCAGTGTAATTCTCTGTCGTTTACGTCAATAACAGACGTTAGAACAAAATCCTTGTTATTAAATTACTCATTTAATTTTTATATGGTGTAACTGTGTATTTCATTTACTCGCAGTTCTGGCTAGTGCATAGACTATTTGACTACAGGATCACAGCTACAGATTTTTATTTACAGCGAATTAGCCGTGTGGCATGAAAGTTGAAGTGCGTGGCTCGACCCTACGACTACATCGAGCTGTTCTTTTCAAACGGAGTTGTGCATAGCCCAGGTATCTAGGGTATGAGCAATATCAGGCAAAGTCATAATTGGTTTCCTCGTATGGCCTGCTGTTTGCGAAGAGCATCTACTCACTAGTAACCGTTAGGTACCGTCGCACTGTATAGTGCTCTGAGGGTTCCAAATGTTTTGTTTTTAAATTTATGCATGTCTGTCCCATGTATATTGGCTGAAAAGAGTACAATTTAAGCCGGTATATGCCTCATTTGTTAAATTTTTCTGAAAGTATGTCGTGTGAACTGAATTATTCCTGTATTGCGTTGTCTTTCCGGTATCTTATTTAAAGTTCCTATGTGTTTGAAGTGTTGCCTATCTTGTGGATTATTTTGTTAGTATAGATGAGTATGTACTTTTCTTTAGTGTGTGGATTCCTTTTGTGCTGTGTCCATTGTGTTGGTGTTGTTTGTGTGGGGGCTTCTTCTGTTTTGTTGGGTACGAGCTTGTGTACATGTGGCACGTTCATTCTGTGTCCGTTTGCATATTTTATGGTCTAGTTTCTCTGTCATGTGGGTGTTATAGCCATTGGCTACAAGCCCCTAACCAACAAAACAAAAGAAGCCCCCTCACAAAAAATGCCAACACAAAGGATACAACACAAAAGGAATCCACACACTAAAAAAAAAAAAAAAAAAACACATACTCATGTTGTCTAACAAAATAATCGTCAGGATAGGCAACACTTCAAATACACAGGAACTTCAAATAGGATACTGAAAAGACAATGCAACACAGGAATAATTCCGTTCACACAATACACTTCCAAATTTAACAAATGAGGCATATAACGACTTAAATGTTACTCTTATCAGCTAATAAATGTGGGACAGACATGCATAAATTTTAAAACAAATGATTTGGAACTCTCAGAGCACTCACTATACGGTGGGACGGTACCTAACGGTTACTAGTCAGCGGTTGCTCATCCCAAACAGCAGGCCATACGAACAAACCAGTTGCGACTTTGCCTGATATTGCTCATATCTGAGCTATGCACGTCTCTGTTTGAGAAGAGCATCTCGACGTAGTACAAAGTGTTTGTAATTGTACTCCTCTGCATGGTTCAGTTTGTTTGTGGATTTTTCTTCAATCTATGAATCACGAATCTAAAGCTTGGTTGTTAGTATCAGAATGGCTAGTTTGATTCGTTGTAGATAGATGTGCTCGTTGTTGGCACAGGTTTTCTTTTGGATGTGAATCGTGTCTGTTGACTATCGTTCGTATGATGAGATGCAGGAAATTTAGTTCATTGTCTGTGTCTGGTTATAATGTGAAATGAATTTTTCGTTGTGCAATTTGTGTTAATGAAAAGCTTCGTTACATTTCTGGTGCTGACGAACATTTTTTATGTGGAGTGAGTAGTGCTTAGAAGTGAGGCATTTATGGATTCCCTCCAGTGATTAATACCCACTTCATCGTTGGGAATTCCTCGTTTGCGCTCCTGAAGAAATTTGACGCTTCTGAAGTTGAAATCACTGTGTCTAATAAAACGGAGTACTCGAGGACGACCTATAAACCTAACCGCTAGATAAAGGCCTTATCGCGTCAGTACTGAGCAGATATACGTTTTCGTGTTGTCGTAGTGCTCTAAGCCATTTTCTTGCCGCAGTTGTCACCACAAGGCATCTGGCTTAGCAAAAAACAGTCTACATTTATGAGAAACAAACGTTTGTTTAACCCATTACACTATTAATGTTATTTCCTGTGGAGGATAGTTTCTTATACATGGTTGTTATCTCTTCAGAGTAACTTGCATTGACACGAAGGCTTAACAGTAAAGCCCTTGAATAGTGATTCTCGCCTTTGTAGTTGTCTGATGTCTAATGAGCGATAGAAGTAATCACTCGCAGGCACGCTATTACCATTTCAGACAGGTTGCAATGTTGTTAGTCACTCCAAAATGGATTAGGAACTTTTCCACGGATGAATTTCTCCAGTGCGAGACGAATCCTGTCAGGTGATGAAGGTGGTGTTGGGAGAGGTAGTGGGATTATGAGGGTCGTAATTTCCGCCCTCCCTCCGAAAAATATATTTTAGTGAACGACTTCATATTTTTACGTATATAGATTTCGTAATTTTCTCTGTTGTCTTAAATAGAAAGAAAACTATCAGTCTCAATAATGGTGAAAATTCTAGAAATTAAAATTGTGTTTAATGTAGGATGCTTTTTAGTTACTAGCATGAGAACCCGTCCTTGTAGTTGCAGAGAACATTACGTGCAAGAAGAGGTGTCCATTTACAAAGTGACGGTGGCTGTTAAAAAAAAAAAAAAAAAAAAAAAAAAAAAAAGACGCTGTTATCAGCACAAAGTTGGAAACAACAAACCGCAGGAAGTAGAGTAAGGCAGGATAGAAGGTGAAAAAGCATCCCCTAAAGAAAAGAAAACCAATTACACTGACTTCCCTTGCGTAGGCGGAAAAGACTGAAGAAAACATTTCCCCTATTTACAGGCTCTAGTTTCCTTTGTCTTCTGACATGTGTTCGCAGTCGTAGTGGTAAGAGTACTGGTAATAGTGGTGAGTGCTTGTTACTGTTTTATGCAGTGTAAAGTAGGACGTTGTAGAGTTGTTCGAGTTTGTTACTGCTACAGTTCTTAAATAAACAGCACGGCATATCTACTGCTCACATTTTCGGAGAAATACTTTACAAATGTTGTTTTTGCCTGAAACAATACTTCTAGGATGTTATGGCAAAATGATGTACTTAATGCTGATGTAACCAATTACTATTACCCTGCTTGACAAAAGAAACAGAAGCTTCCAGAAGACATGGTCGGTTGTCAGTTAACTTCGTACACGTACACTCCATCGGCAGTATATAAATGATTAGAGTGTCAGTTATTTCTGACAGGTAGAATGGACACCATAGGACATTAGTTGTGCTGATTTAATGTTGTTACCAGACCTGCTAGGTTATATAAGGGTAGTTAAATATTGAGTGATCACTGTGAAGAACACGTACACATGTGGCACAGCCTTATCAGCACTTGACAGAGTTTGAAAACGGCCTCATTGTGAGACTGAATTGGGCTGGCTGGTCGAATCATTGAGTATTAAGATCTGTGGGGCATTCGGACATGAAAGCGGGCCGATGCTGCACTGTATGCGAACATGAGCGCAGACATATTCGTCATCAATTACCGATTGACCATCTCCGACCACCACAAGGGAGGGCCACCGTACTATGCAAGTACATCGTAACCACTTCAGATCTTCGCCTCCCATCCGATAACAAGTATGGACTCCCTGAAGCACTCTGTGTCATCTCACACCATTAGTCGGAGTTTAGCAGCAGCCGGACTGGTGAAATGCCGTCCCTTGCGTAGATGACGTAACACCACAACACAAACACTGCGTTAGGAGTGATGCTGTGACCATGAAGAGAATAATAATGACGATGATTTTGATTTTTGGGGCGCTCAACTGCGCCCGTACAAATTACCAGTCTTTTCACTATCCAATTTTGCCGTTTCCCGAATGATAATTAAATGATCAGGACAACGCAAATAACACGTCTCCGGGCACAGAAAATCCCGGACCCGGCCGGGAATCGAACCCTAGACCCTGTGATCAAGAGGCAGCAGCGCTAACCACTAGACCACGAGCTGCGAACTGACCAAGAAGAATGGACTGCTCATGAATGATGTCACACGATGTTTAACGATGAATCGCTATTGCGCAGTACCCCGACTAACCACTGTTGGCGTGTATGGCGGCACCCTATAGAGAGGTCGCATGCTTCCAATGTTTTCAAGAGGCACAGTTCTGAAGTGACCGTGTGAGAAGCTATCGGGTATGACTTCAGATTACGGGCGAGAATGATTGAGGAAATTCCGACGACAAAACGGTATGACATGAACATTCTGCGTCCTCATGTTTTACGTTTCATGCGACGGTACTGTGGTGCGATTTTTCAACAGATAACAAGTGTCTCTATGGATTTCCTGCAGATGTTGAGGTACTCTCGTGGCCAACAGGCTCCCTCGATCTGTTTGCGACAAAATGTGTGTGCGATCAGCCCAGACATAAACTCTGTCCCAGTGCCAATATCCAGGATATCAAAGATAAGGTACAGCACTGCTGGGCCAGCTTGCCTCACGAGGATACTACAGCTTTATGAAACCCTTTCCAATCGAATGAGTGCTTGCATTTAGGCCAGAGGAGGTGCAACGTCGTAAATGCGGTCGTCCTGCCACGTTCTTCGTAAATTTTACTCGATATTGTAATCACTGAAGTAACATACACATAGTCTCAAATAGCGATGTTTCATTCTGGTTGCTTCTTTTTTTGTCAGACAGTATATATTTAAACTTTTTCTGTATTGTATTGTACTTAATATTAAAACATGGCACATTAAAAGAGGGCGGGGCGCAAATTGTACTCCGATGTGTGTATGCTGGGGGGCCGAGTGGGGGGAGAGGGGAAGAGTAAAAACCTGCAACCAAATAATTTTTTTATATTGGGTGCTATAGCCACAAATTTATTGAAAAACAATTCAGTCTTCCGCCTCAGCTGCACTGTATTCACAGTCATTTACTTCATACGATGATCTCATTTTGACGATGTATCGCTTTCAAGTACTGACACATATCACTGTAATTTAAGAAGGTTACCCCATATGCGTGTATACAATGTACATGTGTCATTCAAATGCATACTACGTCAGGGGTTATCTAGGGAGTTCTAGGTGGAATGGTCAATATTCAGGCAAATGACAGAAACATTCATTTGAAGCAAAAAACTTCGCATGGATATATGCCCTAGTCCAAATGGTTTCAGAGATAAAACACATTTAATGCACTTTCGTCTTTGACCTAGTGGCGCACACATGTGCGTCCTACCCACACAGCCTCTTGGATGTTACCTGATGCTCTCATCCTCTTTGCTTGGGATGTCTTTCTGGCATCAAAACAACCCGCTGGACGCACCGTTGTTAAGGGCGTGTTGTGATTGAGTTAGTGCGAGGGGGTGAAAGTGTATCAGAGAAAATCGTCGGTTAACTGTGTTTGCACGCACACTGGCTAAAATGTCACACATCTACACTACTGAAGAATATGCAGATATAGTGTAGCCATGGGCACCGGGGGGACGGGGGGGGGGGAGGGGGGGAGGGGGGGGAGGAGGGAAGTAACTACATACAGAAACAGTTGAGGAAACGGACAGTGCTATTTAGAAAAAATAATTATTCCAGTGTAAACTTTGGCGATAATCACCGTGCGAAGACGAATGTGAGGCGCCTGGATGGTTGACAGAACTTTTTAACACCTTGTCAATGAATTCCATGTCCTCCCTCTCCGTTTACGTGACAACACTTAGAATGCACAGGCCGCTGTGGCTCGTGCCTGCCATCGTATATCGGTCCCATGTCATGACACGTGGTAACCTACTAAATGAGCGTTCACTAAATGTTGTCGCTAGAATAGTCAGGCCAATAGCGACTACCTCGCACACAGCTGGGGTACCGTGTTCAAACATATCGGCGTACTCCATGGGTTTATTTAAGGTCACATCACTCGCATCAAATCATATGAAATTTTGCATTTAGTTTAGCTCAAAAACGGTCACTGAGGATGGGTAAAGCATAGAACACGTGGATCGGTCTTGAGGAATTTCAGTTGACGCACATGTGACTGGCGATTTGAAATATTCGAAGAGCGTATCATTAAAACGGTGAATAGTGTCGATTAAAATGATTTGCTCCTACCAAACTGGAGATGGCTGCATAAAACTTCACAGTGTAACATGCTCTTGTTTAAATTCAGACTATGAATTAACGTGTGCGCATCTGAAGCAATCAAAAGGATGTATTGCTGTATAACGTGTCTGTGTTACTGTTAATGTTCTTGTCTGCTTGCCCCTCCACCCGTTCAAACTACTTTGTGTTTACGTAACTGGAATGTTGATTTCTCGCCACAACAAATTTCATTCTCAATAGCGTGACATGGCCATTCTCATGGGTTACTCGTGCTTGAATTGCACATAGAAATCCAGTTTTGATACTGGTTTGATTGTCTCCTAGTGCAGCGGCATAGATCCTCCCAATATCCAAGAGCATATCGTGTCTAAGAGACTAGTAGGTTAGGAAGCACGCGCCATTGGCACAAGTATATTATTGGTGGTTACGTTCTCTTACTTCCATGTGTAGGAAAGTTGTTATAAATACTTTTTCCGCAAGGCAAAAACCTCCCGAACTACGTGGAATGATTTGGACCACATTCCCCACTATTTTTACTATTCCTGTATTGCTTTCAAGAATCATAATGAGCATAAACTACGTTTTACAAAAATTTAGTGAGATAAAAAAGATATGGATCGTGTCAGAATATATGGTTTAAATGGCTAGTTTCCTCGATTACCGGAGCCCTATCTTGCGTTATCCGTTGTGATAGTACGAATCTAATTTGTTAAATGTTTAACTCTTTCGGGCTGGCTCCTTATCTTATGTATCCCAATACTAATCTGCGGAAGTTAGCGAGAGAAGGGAGGGATCATGCCACAGTCTGGCAACAATCTGTAAGAAAGCTAAGCGGTGCAATCCAAGTTTATTTGAATTAATAAAAAGGCAAATTAAAAAATGAGTGGGAAGCTTTCAATATAAGAAGAAGGGAACACTTCCTGCTTTAAATGAAATTCGAATCCAAATGATTGGTATTTTATTAACGATTAATCGGCACAAGTTGGATGTACAGGAGAGGATAATGGATTCAAGCATCACTTTCCCTCAATGATGTAAATAAACCCCACGGATCTGAATTTTACTATGCTGTGGTTCGACGTCTAAACGGAAATTAAAAGAATCCATCTTCGTACCTGGAATATAACGGCAATGTGGCGTCCGTGTACCCTTATAAAATGGTAAACTCCTACCTAATGAGCTAGTGCTGCCCAGCATACTTGCCAATATCTTGTTGTCTTGATCGACATGTAAATGTGGGTCGGAAAGAGATCAGCAACACCCCGGAATCTGCAGATAGCGCTAAGTCGTCGGAATGACGTCCCAGTGTAACCACGGGAATGATCACCACTTCAGCACTCGAACACGTGAAGTCGCCGGCACGGCAGCAAGAACTTAACAGGAAAAAAGGTTATTTACTTCTGTCCAACGGCGTGAAACTGCTATATTAAGCCGGCCGGTGTGGCCGTGCGGTTCTACGCGCTTCAGTCTGGAACAGCGTGACCGCTACGGTCGCAGATTCGAATCCTGCCTCGGGCATGGATGTGTGTGATGTCCTTAGGTTAGTTAGGTTTAAGTAGTTCTAAGTTCTAGGGGACTGATGACCACAGATGTTAAGTCCCATAGTGCTCAGAGCCATCTGAACCATTTTGCTATATTAAATTAACTTCCCACCACGAAATATATCAAGTAGAGGGCCAAATAGGGCATATGCTCCTCTCAAAGTTTGTTGCGGAAATTTCGGTCTGTAGAGGTGATAGTTGAATCAGAGCGTTGTTCATACAACTCAGAATTTCCAATATGTCAAGCGAACGCGATGGGATTTCCACCAGGTCCCGTTTCCCCAGCAGCAGGCCAGGTCTCTTGAAGAATAGTAAATTCTTTCTAGATGTTATCACGTGATGGACCAGCCCTTAAGACTGAAACCCACTCGCTGGACACCAGACAATACCGTATGTCACAACATCGAAAATCACGTGACTTGAGAGTTCAGCAAGCCTCACTTGAATGGTTCTGCCGCCCTCATAATCCAGGGACCTAAATCATCTGAGTGGCGATTGGACTGCCCGGTTACTTCCTGCGTTGTGTGCATCGGCTCTTTCCCAACTGAGGGAGAAACGAACTGCAAGGTTCCCTTGAATCCTCTTGGCTAAAGCGACATACGTTCAGACAGACAACCCCTGCACTTTTATCAGTTGCAATACTCAGAATCAAGTCCTGTAGTCAGAGTTAAATAAAGAGGTGAGGATCATTTGCTCTGCGTATCTCCAGTCATAACATGTGGAAGGCGGTGTTAGTTTGTTATGGAAGGAGGCCAGCCAGACAGCTTGTAATCTTTCATTGCCTCCTTCGTCCAATAAAATTCTGAGTGGGAATTGTCCACTAAGGTGGGGTAGTGGGGCAACTACAACCCATCACAACTGGTCAGGGAACCGGTAGAAATACGTGAAATGTGAGGGAAGGAATGCTATTAATGGTGTTGGATATATGAACCAGAGTTGCGACAGCAGGCGTAACTGGTAATAAAAATGGCGTTTGAATAAGAAATGACCAGCCTGACAGCACTCTCACACTAGCTCGCTCAGAGTCAACATTTACTATAAAGGTATCAGTTATAACTGCGGCGTCATTGTATGGACACCGGTTCTTCAATAGTAGGTGACAGAAGGTCCACTCGCACATGCTCCAATTCATTCACCGACAACCTACACGAAAGTGACTGTTGATGCCGCTATCAAACGGACGTATGAAAGAAAGCCCATAGTTATATGTTGAAAAAATGGTGTAAGTTAAATCTTTGTTTACTGAAAAAGGTGTCAGACAATAATAAATCGTTGAATCAGGAAGATACGTAAACACGAGTTTAAACAATTTATAAACATGTGACAGTTCAAATATTTTTAGAGTGCGATTCTGTTGCTGGATGATCATATGTAAATAAAATCATTCCTGCTAAATTATGACATTATTAATCGGAAATTGGAAAAACAGATGCATAAAAAAATACAAGTAGACACATACAAGAATTTCACAGTGATCCAGTGATTACGAGCGTTTTTTAAGGAAATAAATAGTCAGGAATGTGAGCATGGCAGTTCATATTGATGTGTGAAAATAACCTATTTAGACATGAAAATATCGATTGATCTTCAGTAAATAAGATACAATTTCGGTTGTTGTCTTTACGATCTTTCAATAAAATTCATATTGAGGCAAAAAGATTTAGTGTGTCGGATATTAAGAGTTTCGTATGTCCTAATGTATCTGTAACTGCGATCTATGCTAAAATGAACGAGGAATGCGTCACTGATGTTGACTTAATTCTAATACACAATTAAAAAAAACAAGTTCTCTACGGAATTGGGTGCAATGTCTGCTACAGAAAAGCACAGATGCACTCAACGTATACTCTGATCTAGTTCTTTCTTTCGAGAGCGTCATAAGACACACACAGGGGCGTGTCGCTGTCAGACACACGCTGGAACGCGGTTCACTACTCTTCGACCAACAGATGGGCGTGGCACAGTGTTTGTGTCTCTACACGGGGAGTGGTGAGTCAGTGGAGTGCGTGTCGGTGCCCGCAACAATGGTATGGATCCCATGGCCTCCATCACCTGTCTTGTCAGGTGCTCCCTAGTGGTCGTCCGAGGAAGATACCTTCTGGACCATCTGCTGTCACGTGCAGCGGTAGCAGTTACATGTCTGCTTCCGTCGCTTCTTGACAGCCGGCACGGACTTCAGGACCACTATCAGGCAACTGTTCCCTACGACACTTGGAGTCTCATTCACACAGGACGCTCCCGTGACTTCATTCAACTCGTCTGCACCAAGACAGGGAGCTGATGATAGCTCATGCAAGAGCAAAAACTGGAAGAAGTTATTAGAGTTCACAAAGTGTGCACCCTATCTAAAACATATGGGATGGAAATGAGTTTGCTGATTCGAATGCGACGTGCGGGCAATAGCTTGGGTGTCTACAAAGTTGGAAAGTACAGAGGTGCAAGGCTATGGAGTGGCTTGATTGAGTGCTCCCATATGAAGAAAGAAGGGTACAGTTCCAGCATTATATTGGCGTGCAAAATTTCAGCCCGTTCCGTCCTTGACAACGTGCGAAAGGACAGGGAGGCGTGGATTAGCTGGCTAACTCTCTCTCAGCCAACTGACCAGCACATCTCCCTGCACGAGTCATCGGCCCTCGTGGCTCGACCAGGGGCCGCCACCACATGGATGAGCAGCTAGGGAAAGAGCCCTTCCTTTCTTGTCTGCCAGCCAGGTTAGCGTCGTCACCTGACACACGGTCGCGGCCTGGCTCCTTACGCATTGCGACGGTAAGTCACCCTCGCCCTCATCTGGGCCCCTTTCATGTTAATAATGTGCATGGGATAAGCAAAAGCACGACATTAGCCATACCTATTCTCGTGCTAAACATATGCCATGGCTGTTAGCTTAATATAACATGTGCACATCTCTACATTCATATGTCATTCACAACATGCAAGATTAGAAGTGTTGTTGGTAATCAGACTAACTACCCCACTAGTGTAGTACATGCTTTTTACCCTGCTAATTGAAGAACAGCCGCCCCCTCTCCTGTAGGTCAAAGAGGAGAAATATCCATCAATGATAGGAAACATGTAAATCTTCCCATGATGCTCCTGCTTTGCCATTATTTCAACCCTTTGGTCCATTAACTGTGTAGCCAATTGATACCACATGCCAACGAAATACTTTATTGAAAAACTTTTTTTTACTTTGATAGCTGATATTTGTAGATTTTCTATGAGCTGAATCCAAATCTAGCCTTAGTTTTTTTGTATCACCTATAGTTTTCGAGCAATATGATTTTTATTACATAGTATAAAAAACCTATGCTATATGGTAAACGGGAAATTAATGAAACGCTTTGTTACAAAATAAGCATGGTTTGTATTTACAGTAAGCTACTTAAAACAATGACATGTGTTAACAGAGGTTTCACTTGTCAGCTGGAATTGATTTGTGTTTTTTCTCTTTTTCCTTTGAAGCTTCTTGTGTAGCTTTTTCTACGATTAGTCGCTTGCTGAACTTCTCGGTGAAGTGACCAACGGTAGTCCCCCCTCATGTCGGTGTTCCAGCGGCCTTGGTTTTCCATCACTTTAATATCCGGATGAAAACGCTTTCCTTGCTCCTCACTAACATCTCCGATATTGTCTGCGAAGTAATTAAGGTGACTGTTCAAAAAGTGAACTTTCAGGCTCATTAAACATCCTAAAATTTTAAACCTCTTTAACATTGTAGCTATAATACAAACATATTCTGGGTGTTTTTCATGTCCTAAGTACTTTTTAACGACTTTCTTGAATGATACCCATGCTTCTTTCTCATTTAAGGTCATTGTGGATACAGAGTTAACATCAAACATCAGTCTTCTAATGTCAGATCCGATAAGGACGCCTTCTTTTAGGTTAGCTTCTGGAAGGTGTGGAAACTTTTGGCAGAGATACTTAAAACACGGACCATCTATAGGCAAAGCCTTTACAAACTGTTACATTAAGCCTAATTTTATATGTAGAGGTGATAGCAGTACGTTTTTTGGAGCTACAGCGTTTTTATGTAGAATGTTCTTCTCACCAGGTTTTAAGGACTCCCTCACAGGCCAATTCTTTCTGCACCAGTCTTGATCCCTAGCCGCACTGTCCCATTCACACAAGAAACATTGAAATTTGGTAAAGCCACCTTGCTGATAAGGAGCATGCATGTTACTCTTAGATTGCCACATATCATCCAACTATGAGCAGAATAGCCTATTTTATTTAGCACTATTTCTAGGTTTTCATAGCTTTCTTGCATATGTACAGAATGTCCAACAGATATAGATGCATACACGTTACCATTGTGTAATAAAACAGCCTTTAAACTAGTTTTGGATGAATCAATAAACAGCCTCCAGTCTTCCTTTTAGTGTCCAATACCAAACTCATTCATCAGACGAGGAATGTCTGAGCAGTTGACTAAATCACCTTCTTGTTGAAAAAACTCGGACAATTACTGCTCTCTCTTTCCAACTGCCAATAAGTTCTTTTCTTTTAATCTAGAGCCAAGCAATTCACCTTTTTCTTCCGTTAAGCCCAGATCCCTAACCAAATTGTTAAGCTCGGTCTATGTAAACAGTTTGGGCTCTAGACTTTCTGTATTACAATGGAATTCATCATCTGGTTCGTCTAAAGCAGGCAGTACATCAAAAAATACTTCTGTTGGAATAGAATTTAAATCATCTGGTGGTTCAGGAACTGTCAAATCTACACCATGCACTACTGGTCAGATGGCGGATGGAACGTTAGGGCAGCTTATTACCTTCTTGTTTTTCGAATTCTGACCAGTAATATCAACACTGCGAAAGTAGAAATCATAGGAATGATTTCTTGGCTCCTTCCATATCATAGGAACAACAAATCTAAAGCCTTTTTTCTCCTTTTTGGGCAGTTTTCACAGTTCTTCAATACACACATAACATACCTTGTGTGGCGCCCAAGATTTATCTTGATCACCAAGTTTACATCCAAAGTATGATGGGTAAACCTTTTTCACAAAGTGTGTAATGTTTCTTTGGAGTTTTTTGGTCACAAATTCACCACAAATATAACAAAAACCGTCAGCAGAGATTTTACAACCACGATTTGACATTGTACTGAGCACATGTACAAGAAACGGGAAAGTGGGGTTAGGATGACAGTAAACAAAACAAAATCTGTTAACACAAAAATAGAATCGACCTTTTTTGCCAGCAGATGGTTTTCAGCAGTGCTACCAACGTCATCTACATTCATTACACCTCTTTTTAAATTATTTTAACTATATAAAAGCTGTTAAATTCTTTAAAAATCGCTAAATAAATTTAACTGTAAAATGTGAAGAAATGGTGGGTGATACAGTTTTTTAAAACATGAGAATAAGGTATTTTCAGTAAAAAAGTTTTTCCATCATTTGCTTGTGTAATTCTTATTTTGGATGGAGCCACTGTTAGGTAAATTTTTTTGAATCGTCTCGTCATTATTTTACTGTAATAATCTTTGTAATTTGTAATAAAAATTATTACAAATGGAGCAACGTCGTTAAAATAACACTCAGACATTGTTCATGATTCCTCATACGATTGATATCTTACGTAATCATTCATTCGACGGTTCACCCTTCTTTCCATCTCTTAGGAAACATCTTAAACATTTCGTGGTGGTGTCAGGAATAAAATTCTGTAAAAAAAGCTGTGTACAAATTCTGTACTCCTGTGTCTACTGCAATGGGCAAAAATGAAGATTTGTGTAAAGTAAGCTGCACAAGTAAAATGCTTTTTGTGAGTTGATCTCTCAGAGAGGAAATTACAGTCTAAGTATGAGATGAATACAGGTTTGTTGAAGAATTGGTTCTACATCGTCGAATGGTTGATTTGATTTGCATGTCTGACCTGCCACTACTGGAAGGCAATTAAATTCAGGGCCTAATACTTCGCAATATTTTTAGGTTTCGCGAAGATGACTATGAATTCCATCAAGGCATTATTTCGGTGTGATTGAAGGGTAGACGTTTATTTATTTATGCTATCGTGTTTATGTTTATATTTAAGTGCTGAAGTTGACTAAACATGGGTTCATGTTTGGATGTTTGGCAGAATAGGCAGCAATCTCTAAGAGCGTTACACTATATATTGGACTTATTGCAGTCGTGTAGAGATGATATGCTTTGATTTTCGTTCTCGAGTTTGATACGTTGTGCGAACGCTCTTTAGAGCTCGTATAACAATAATACCCAAGGTTTTTAGAAAATTTTTTGATGTTCTTGTACTTTGCTGTCCGACATGTTTCACGTAAGGGATCGGAGATCATATGTCGCAGCAATGTCCTCTCTCTAAAAATATGTATGATGTCTTTTGTTGTCCCAGCAGCATTTTTCATTTCACTGCCATCGTTTATGTCCTTCATGACAACATTTACGATATGGATTGCACAGTGAAAGAACAGGGCTTTAGGATATTTATCTTTAGTAATGTTTTGGACACTACCTATATGGCCAGTCATTGCCGGCCGGGGTGGCCGAGCGGTTCTAGGCGCTTCAGTCTGGAACCACGTGATTGCTACTGTCACAGGTTCGAATCCTGCCTCGGGCATGATGTCCTTAGGTTAGTTAACCTGAATATGGCTGTTGCGTTCAACTCTTGGAGAGGCACATAATCCAAAAATTCTTCTCAAATTATTGACTTCTTGTTACCTTTTTCAGAACACAGACAGCGAACTCCAATCGCTAATTGATGTGTACCACTAATGTCGGCAGTGTCATATGCCAAAATCGAAGAAAGCAGAAGCCTGTTTCACCTCCTCAATTATTTTGCTTCTTAGGAAATCGCAAAGCCTTTCAATTGGTTCATGTTGAATTTGATGAGATATGCAAAAGAGGGTTTCACCTCCCGATTCTAAATATTTTAAAATCTCGTCCCCAGACTCAGCTCGAAATTGTAGCACATCTGTTAAACAGAGCCGCCACTGACTTTCCCGCTAAGTGGAAGATAATGCTGTCCGCAAAATAAAATTGTTGATACAAGTGACCGAAGTTTCGCACTATTTTCTTCTACGTCATTGTGATATACTGCATGTAAGCATTTATGAACACTTAGCTCCTTTTTGTCCATAGTCCAGATGTTTTAAAAGAAGCCAAGGCGTCACGATACCACTTTATTTTCACATGAGATTGTGCAGCTTGATGAAACTGGAGAAATTACGAACTGTCCTTGTAAACCACCCTGTATTGGAGGAGGTCTAAAGAAATCACATATTCCAAACAGAGATCCTTTAGCTATTACTGAGTACTCCAAATCCTGGATAATTGTAAGCCTTTCATATCAAAAGGCTCGTTTACGATCACGTCTTACGTCGTTTCTAAATTTGTACGTTTTATAAGGCGTCCAAGAATTTCTTAGTAACTTCAAACGTAGATTGTCAGTTACTTGGTAACTAGAGTCCAAACACAACCCAATATCTACTAATGAATTAGCTGCGATACTGCTAGTCAAATCGGGCGCTTCATTTTGTAGAATATATTTACTGGTAGCTTTAAACAAAAGAATAGATTTTTGTTGACTAACGTATGTTCGTTTACACTCTCAAACTGAACTAGAGAGTGTTCACAAGAAATCAGTGAATATTCTCTTTTCGTGGTTCAGAAGTTTGTAAAGTCAATCCTATTTCGGTATTTTAGTGAGTGCAGTCCTCGTAACTCTCTTCATCCTGATCGTACTTTTTAAATTAAAACAAATAAACCGGTAAACCAGACATGACAACACCAAACGATCGATACGTGCGAGATTTACCGCGTGTACAACACCCGTGAAATTGGGAATAACTTCACTAATTCAATTTTAGAGAGTAACGAGACTAATATGTGTAAGGACAACAAATGACTCAGGAACTAATTTGAGTACATATACAAACATATCTGAAGCGGATGCCGTTATGTGAGAAGTATCTTCATCGATGTAGAACTTTTTGCATAGAAAATATCTTACGCCACTCATAATTTAAGAATGCAAAATCCTGTACACAAACAATTGCTCCCGACTCCTAGGCTAAGCAACGTATTGTTTCATTTTGTGCGGGACCCTCCCCCCTCCAACCGAAAAGTTCCTCCCCCCCCCCCCCCCCACACACACACACACTGCGCACCGCGCGAGCCACTAGCAGAGGTGTATTCCAGAAATGCGGATTCAAATATAGGCGTAAGATGCATTCTCAGATTCACATTGGAAAACCGCACTATTTAAATGTAGCATAAATGCCTATTCTTATGTAAGTAGGACAAACTAACTATATCATAATCGTGTAATGTATAGATGGAACCACCCTCCATGAAAAACGTGAGAAAAATCCTGCGGCGCCCTTTGGTGTATATTCATGGCTTCTGCGGTGACAATGCTTCTGCTGCTCTCGAAGAATGCCTTCAGGCGCTTTCCGACTCGTCGAATTCCAGGTCGTAGGGTTCACCAAAGTTTTCAGCACATTACGTAAAACAGGTTTTCTTCCAAGGTCCCATTTTTCTTCTGAACCTGCAGTTCAACAACCTGCGAAGGAATAGCAACACATTATTAAAATGGTGCTGAATAGTCCTACTATCAGCAAATGTCGACTTTCTGCACTTACCAATCTACGATAATGCTTAGAGACGACTGGGTTAAAAATACGTACTTTTCGACTGATACTTTGAAAAACGCATGTTGTAATGTCTACAGACTGTTGTATACGATTGTGTACACTTGTAAACATTAACTATTCGGGATTCGGCATATGAAGCTTGTATCTTCAAATGATCGTTTCTGTCATATCCCTGAATAATGACCATTCCTCATCGGATACCCTGTATACTCAAGTAACAGACGTACATTGTAAGCACACACGCAGAGTAACTATGTTAAATTATGAGGCATTTGAAAACGGCACTTTGTCTAAATCATCTGATCGCGTGAAGTAAATGAGTGTGATCATTATACAGTCGAAGAGGAAAGTGAAATTGTATTTGAAAAAGCTATGACCCACTCACTTTTTATTCTTATTTATCCATCAGGTTTCGTGGGACAATGTGAGTCACTACTACTTGTTCATGGGACGAGTCAGTACATAGTTTACAGGGGTGATGATTAGAAAATTTATAAACGAAATAATTGATAAAACACGAAAAACCAGTAAGAGAGTATACGAATAAATAACACATTACAGAGAAACGTTCTCGACTACCGTGAGGAATTGCCAACAGAATAGAAGGAGTGTGTCACAAGAAAACATTTCAAATTGGTTTTGAGTACTTGGGGTTCATCACTCAACTTTTTCAATTTTGCTGGAAGCCTACTGAAAATGAAATGTGCTTAATAGTGCTCACCATTCTCTACAAATATTTTGGAACTGCATATCGTTTGTTCATTTTGCTTTCACCAAATGAACGTTGCATTTTATTCTGAATGACACAATATTGTCGACAACAAATCCTATGATGGAATATATGTGCAAAGATAAAGGAATCGGAATTCCGAGACAGCTGAACAACAGCCTACACGAATTTCGCAAAATGACAACACACATGGTCTGACCGCACGTCTTTGGGGTAAAGATATACTTGGAAACTGCAGGGAGTTCCCCAAAAGATAACGCAATACGAGATAATAGCGTGAATGCAAGCAAAATAAGGAAACAAGCCTCCGATTTACAGTATGAGAGAGACAATGAATATCATTCTTATAGTAAAGATAGCGGCATTGAGGATCTGAACAAGTTCTTGAAGGTGGTGCTTCCAAGAAGCGTTTCATCTACCCTCAATCCTCGGAATTTAAAACGGTCGACTTCACTGACCTACAAACGATAATATTTCGCTTTTATGAGAGACCGTGTCATAAACAGTGTGCATTGCGTTTTGTTACATTTGACTAATAATCTTTTTTCTGAATGCCACGAACTGATGTTTCTGACTAACCTGTTAGCGACATAATTTACATTACATTCAGCCACTGTCACATGACATTCGTGTCATCTGCAAAGAGTGAAATTTTTGAGTCAGCTGTCATGTTTAGCGACATATCATTGATATAGACAAAGAAAATGGATTCCGAACAGAACTCTTTGCCAACGTCCTAGTATACATGACCGCAGTTACAAACAAACCTGTTGCCTATTGGCAATGGAAGACAGCTTTCTGTTTCCTCCTTTCCAGAAATGAAGTGAACCATAGTGAGCTATTCCCCTAATCCCGCGATGCTTCAACTTATGCGGAAGTACTGCATGGTTCTCATTGTCAAATGCTTTTATTAAATAAAAGAAAATAATTATTGTCCTCGACGTATCGTTTAGCCCTGATGGTGACACACACACAAAATAATGAACTGTATTTTCTATAGATACTTCTTTCCTCAAATCAGTCTGCGAGTCTGATAACAAATTATGAACGGGGTTACGGAGATGTGATTTCTTTTTCCAACAAACACTTCAAAACACTAATGGTAAAGAAATTGGCCGGTATTAATGTACATTATTTTTCTTACCATTTTTATTAAGTGGTTTCACTAAAGAGTATTTCAATTTGTCAGGAAGACACGTTGCACAGGCAATTGGGTATAGAAATGATGTATGGTGCACTGCTCTTCATAATTCTCCTTGAAATTTCATCATACCCATGGAGCATTTATTATTTAATAATGTTATAACTGATTTAATTTCATTTGTGATTGTTTTCTGCAGCTGCATGTGATGCAGTTGTCTCGGAACATCAGCAGTCAAGGGTTCTTCATATTTACGTGTACCAATAAAATTTTGATTTTAAATGCAGACTATTAACAAGAGGAAATTATTAAATATTTTAGACAACTCAGGTGAATCACTAGCAGTTTCATTCTCATACTAGAGATTGTGAAATGTTGACTATCTACAATATGCCCTGATGCCAGTTTTAGTTCTGTTGTGGGAGCAACTTATTCACTTGATGTAGTGCATTCTTCTAACCTGTCCGATGACATTTCTCTTCACTTTTGCAGTATTTTCTGTAGTGAAATTCTGTTACCAGGATATAATGTCCTGCATATTGTAAGACATCCAGTTTCCTCTTAAATGATATTCTAATGCCATTTGTTATTCAAATAGGTTACATTAGTACTGCATGTTTGCTTGCAATTTTTAATGGGAAAGGGCTATGTAAGAAGGTGATAAACGTTTGAAGAACTGTGTTATCTATCCAGCGAAGCAGTTCACTCCCATAATTTGTACTACTGGACGTTATCCATAGAGTGCAAATGTGTCATAATTGAGAACTGGGCACGGAACATCGTATCTCACAATTCTTCGATAAATTAGTCAGTCAGTCGCAGTTGAGACCCTCATCGAAATCTGATGGTCATCAGGAACGTGGCTAGTAACATTTCTGAAGTGGTCCTCTTCGAAACGACAGTGGTGTCCTGTTAAATATTCTCTAATTGCACGTTCTCCATTGACGGCAGAAACGCTTGGAACTGCATGTTTGCTTGCAATTTTTAATGGGAAAGGGCTATGTAAGAAGGTGATAAACGTTTGAAGAACTGTGTTATCTTTAGCATTCAAGTTGTCTCTATCGAGACTGCTTCCCAAGTATTACTGCAATTGTAAACAGCATTAATTGACAAGATATCCAATTTTTGGTAGTATGTCAAATTATTTCCGTTATAATCTGCCATGCGTTTCTATTCAGGGCATCCGACTCTCGTAAAGTGACATTCTCCATTACTTACTTCATGTTACCCTTCCAAGAATAACGTGATCTGTAGCGATTTCATAACCAGGTTATCTCTGATCAAACATATGCGAAATCATGTTTTGAGTTATTCATCATGGTTTCATCCGTTACAATTCTAGTAGTTTCCTTTACATGAGGCTTTTTATCGATTCTTGATTTTCTCTCACTCCTCCACAAATAATCTATTACCTAAATAACCGTGAAAGAAGCTCTGGGTATTTCCAAAAGTAATGGTAGTGTCATTCTTACAATTAACCCATAACTATCCTAATGCTTCAGAATTGGTTATTTTACGTTATTTTCAATTTATTGACTTCTTATACAGCTAAATAGGGCATACAAGCTATTATTTGATCTTTCTCTGTCTTATCGTGTCTCTAACCTAGCGTGTCCATATGAAAAAGATGGGCATTTAGCTGCATGTTTGAAAGTTTTTGGTGACATTGAAATTCAATTATAGATATTCTTTTTTCAGCATATTTTAATACAAGGAAGGCAACATATGAAAAAAATTATTCTAAGAAACCAATTTATGTCAACAAAGACAAATTCACTTACAGTCATTTGATCTACTGACTTTTGTGGTAGAATTCAAAACTATTGAGTTGTCAACAGTCAAACCAGACTGTCAAGATTCAACCAGGCCTCTGTTACGAAACAAAAGGTAAAAAGAAACGAAATCGTTTTCGACCCTTTATCTGCCAAACATGTCGATATGGACAAGTCTGAAATACTAACTTCATAAACAGAAAGTGAATCGATGGATAACAGCTTCTCTAAAATCAAAATCTCAGTAAACATGTTTGGATTTGCAGCAGACATTTTCAATTGGGAAAACGAAGTAGCTCTTCATAGAACATTACTTACTTCATTTCAGTGTGCTCCATTGTTGTTGTCAGAGCACTTACTACAACACAGACTTTCACAGTCACATTGTATGCGGAAACAATGAGGAGTTAAAACAATGAACGTAAATTTCAGACCCTTTCCGACAAGAATACATGATAGCCACAGCTAAAAACAATTGAAAGCTGATAATGAAGAAAGAACAAAACTATTCAACAACTGCGTCCGCATGGACACGCTGGGAAGTCAAGGGATAAACCCACTCGCTTGGTATCTCGCTGTGTATAGTCTGTGAACTGATTTCAAAATGAGTGTATCAAGTGATCCCTCGAGACTGATAAACCGGCACTTGAAGATATCAGGAGGACGTGCTCGGGTGACCCTGTGGCCTGCTGGCCGCGCAGGTGTCTTGATAAGACGCCCCATCCACTATAAAGCTACCACGGCGCTGAGATTTGGCTATCACACGAACCTGACACTACAGTAAGTACGAACTTGATCTGCCATAGCTTCTCGTTAGTGCAAAGTGACTAGATCTACAGGAGTACGTTTCTGCTTTTACGTTAAAATACGGAATTTATTGATAAAAGTGACAGTATTCGTCACAGTAACAATTTTATTTTTATGGCAGCATTGACCAATAACGTAAGCCTTAGTATGTTTGTTAATAATCTTATACCGGCACCATTTGTAGAGTGATTGTATCCATTGATGATCGCTTGGTCATAAAAACCACCACTGTAGGAGCAGCTTGGATACAAACCAGACCAGAAGTTATAAATAAAATAGCCTCGGGCTGCAAAAAGGTTTTGTAACTTCTTTAATGCATAGCCGATTTTAAAACTGTCAGCCCCATCATCAGATGCTCCTACGCACAAAGCAAAATTGTCAAAGAACTATCTTACACAAGCGCTAACAGAACGTAACAGCTTACACCAATGCTTACAGAACACAACAGCATTTCTCATTCGTGTATGTGAAAGACGTCAAACTTACCGGTAATGATATCAGGTTAAAATCCTTGTGCTTAACTCAGGATGTACACGAAATTAGTATTACCCGTAGTCAATACCGGACAAAAATGTAAACAGCCTTAGAGAAATCATAGCAAAACCTTTATTTAGTACCGCGTAATTCTGCTCCTGAACTTGATAACCACACGAATTCGCTTAGAAAGTGAGACTACAAGTTCGTGGGGCTACGTCGTATCCGGGTTGAGGCACTCATTGAGGAGATTTCGATCGCGCAGTTCCTCCAAATTGCGGGGATGCTGATACCGGCGTTTAGCTCGCTGTTCCAAAGTGTCTCACAGATCTTCCATGGAAAGTCTGGTGATTTTGCACGCCAATAGAGATGTAACAGGGGAGGGAGTGTTCATAATACCAGTCATGTATTCTTTCATCCCGATGAACTTTGATGTTGTCTTTAAGTGGCTGTGTGAGTAATTGGCCTCTTCCGAGGTGACCGACTTAAGATGTTCATTTTATGCAGTTTCCGTCGCAATGTTCTCCCACTAAAAGGTGGGGATGGACCTTCATTCGAAGCATACAGTAATTCTCGTCGAGTCTGGAACCGATTCTTATTCACTACCCCTGAAATAAATCTATCACAGTGTTTCGTGGCCATATGTGTTGCACAGTTTCTTGTAGAAATGCTAAAGAGTCCATTACGAAACGCCAACAAATCCAGCAACTTCACCCACCATATGTCCATGGGAGCAGCCAAACACGATTGCCAAATTTTGCCACTCTGTTACCTCCTTACATTTACTCATGTATAAGTGCCATGCCCGCGTAAAACATAAATGTCACGCTGATCGACGCTGCGTTACGTTCACATACAAGCAGTGCACGGCTGGATGAGAACGTGATTTGATCGCTGCGCCATCTACAAAGGTTTAACGATTCATCTGTGCGGGCACAATGAGATGACTAATTTTTTGTCCAGTGAGTTTATTAGGCCACTGATATTTTCCGTCTTTGCACTCTTAGGGTACTGTGTATTGATGGTAACCCATTTACAGTTGAATTCAAACCAGTTATAATGGGAATGTGTATACCACTCTCTAAAAGCAACGAACATTTATGGCTTTAAAAACAAAACTCTACACTGAAAAGGAGTGAATATTAATCTGAAAGAGTACTAAGATATAATAAAACACTAATGATTGTTTTCAGAATAGACACTCTTTTTAACGCCATAAACGTTTATTGCTTGTCGAGAGTAGTTTACGCACTCTCACTACAGATGGTTTGAATTCAGCTGTAAAACTGAAACTGCTAGTATATCAATCATAAAGTTTCAAGATGTCGTCCTTTTCTTATAGGCCATTGGAAGGATAGTAAAAGTAGAATCACAGCGAATTTCATACACCAGCAGACTTTTTGTTAAAATATAATATGTTGTCGGCGGTTGTACTCAGTTTGTCTGATGAATCTGTCTTACAAAAGGAGCACGCTCTTGGATGTATGAATGTACCGCACATTTTGAACCAGATATTGTGCGTTATTTTTCGTAATGTAAGGTTTGGATTCCATGACTAATTGACTGCTTAGCAAAAAAAATTTTCCAAGATCTTGAAAAATTGTATTTCGTATATTTTAACGAACGAATCTGTGTTGTTGACTTGGCTTCACCTTGGAACATCCAAACATTTAATTACTACTTAGTTTCCTATTAGAACGAATATCATATCCACATTTGTTCCCCTACATGCAGGGAGACTTTATATTGCTGCCTGATGATTGTTAGATGTGGCCAAATCACAATTATTATTACGCATGACAAGTAGACATTTTGATGAAAGCTGCCAGCAACGGTAGTCCACACATTTGTTAGCACTGTGCATTATGACGCAGAGAGAAAATCAGAGAAATTTAACGGAACTCTATTTCTCGATACGAGTCCCCTTTAAAATTTTTACAAAAACAAAGTGCGGGAAACACCTGTTAGACTGAAATCGTCTACTGGGCTTCAAAACGTTCTCCATTTCAACTTTTAAGTTACCTTCTTGATTGTCTTGAAATAGGTTCAGGAAACATTTAATCCAATTTGGTGTTGGTACCCCAAAAAGATGATTAAAAGAATCGTTAGACAATTAATAAAGCAAATAGGGGCAATGAGGAATTAATTCGATGTTTTTCTTTGTCAAATAATCAATTGCTCAACGTGTAGTGTGACAGGTGGAATTGCGATCGTGAAGAATGATAACACGTTTTCAGTTGTTTTTTTGATCCCTTTGGCGACTTGTGGAAAATCAATTGTTGTGTACGATTCAGGATTAACTGTTCCTCGTGTCTCTAAGGCAGGGATAGCGATATTTTGAATTTAACGGAAGAAACAGGCGATAATATTCTTGAAAGTGCTTAATGAACGAACCACTACTATTGCTTTCGGTTTCTCTTGGAATAGCCGTAAAGTTAATTAACTACGTAGTTTCCCATTAGAATGAATATATCCACATTTCTTCTCTTGCTATGATGATGTATAAAGATATTACATTTCCTCAGTGGAATTTTCTGAGGGTTTCCTTACACTGATTGACACAAGCCTGTTTTCAAATTTCAATGAAATTGTCCAGTATCCATTGGGAAGAGATGTAAAATGGAATAAACGTCGGTCTTCGATATGCCTAAGAGTGCCTCTGATTCTCCTCAGTCATTTTGCACACATCATGGACGTGTTTTGGAACAACAAACCATCACAAAATTCATCACCTGTGAAATTATTGTGTACGACTTCTTTCACGGCGGTAAGGAGAGGTGGGCTGCAAAGTCGTGCGACAACTGTAGTCGTAGGAAAACTGGACAGGAGCAGAAACGATTAGGGAACAAATTACAAATGAAACAGTGAACATAACATTTTCTTAACTCGTATTTCTCCAAGCGCACGAAGACTCATTACAAATGACGCTGCAAGAAATAAAGAGTCGAGCAACCGGTGTCAAAAAGGAAGACGCTGCGTGCACTGCAACAAGGACGATGGTGTCGGAGCCGCGACTAGGCGGCGTCTGCGTAGCATCAGACAGCGGAGAGGCTCCAAACGCGAGTGGGCTGTGTGGCTGCCGCCAGCCTGCCTATATCGCGGCCGCAGCAGGAGGCACGGCTCAGCTGGCGTGCACTGCCGGCTCTACCGGATCCCGCACCACTGCTATCGGCGTGTGACGGAAACTTGCGATTCCGTTGCCAACTTAAAGACGCCCGAGGGGTGTTATCGATAAATGAAACAACAGAAATCACGTCTCCAACGAAATTCTGTAAAGCAATTATAAGCAGTATTTTCTGAAGGGGATTGAGCACCAAAATCAGAATGAAACGATTTGACTCTTCGCTATTGAGTTAGGCGTTACTAAAATCGTTAAAAATCATGTAACAAACACAACTAAGTGAAATTTCCGTTTTTCTGCAACACTGTTTCGTGAAACGTTGGCTGTAATCCTACTACTTGGCCAATAAAGCAGGTACCATTATTTTTTAAAATAACAAATGAACAATTATAAAGCAACAGTAACTGACAAATTTTGAAGCAATAGTTATGTTTCACCTCAATTGCACTGTCCAGAGGTCGTTTGCAAAAACTTGATATTAGACCCTTTCATGTTACTGTCCTTCCAGCGAGTTTCGAGTTCCTTAGTGCAACACACTCGTACAACCCCACAAAGATTGCCGCAGTGTAGCAACGGACACTGGTTCCAGTTTCAGGATGCTGTGGAGAGTTGCGTTGTTGGTGTTGGCGGCGCTGTCGCTGGCAGCCGGGGAGCCCCTACGCTTCGACGGCCACCGTGTGTACCGCGTGACGCCAAAAAACAAGCACCACGTGCAGTTCCTCAACGCGCTCGCCGGCAAGTACCACAATGACGTAAGTACCCTCTGCTCATGTCAGTTTCAAGTAGATACTTTGACAGTTCTCGCAGTTCTCTTATTTATTTACTTTATTTTTGAAATCAGCCTATCATGCTATTACTGCTTATGATAGTGCACAGCCCTAGCCATTCGCTGTTTTTCGAATCATTCATAGAATAAGAATTTGTTCACTTACAAAGCCACGGTACCATACAGCCATATCTTAGAAATAACACTTCTGTTCGTTATTGAGGGTCAATGAATGCGACTGTAAGGTAATAGGATCTTTCAAGTAATTCTGCCAGCTGTATTATGTCAATTCACTGACAGTAAATGCGTAACTGGCAGTTCTGTTTACATTACTTTCACCTGAAGTCCTTCCGACACTACTAATTTACTCCGAGGTTTAATAGAGAAACATGGCCCTTTTGAAGACACTGATTCTGTAGCTGCCTGCAATCTTTTAAATGAAACACTGGACATCAAGCTGATGAACGAGTTGGATTGCTACAGAATGGGTGTGGTTTAGGACAAGGGTCATCTTTTAGGACTGTATAGTATAAGAAATCCGTAGCACCACATCTAGTGGTCAGTCACTGCCTCTCAATTGCAGGGTCCTGGGTTCGATTCCCTTCTGGCTCTGAAATTTTATTCACTCCAAGGCTTGGTGGTCGTACTGTCCTAATTATTTCGTCTTATCTTCATGACACACGTGTCGCCAAAGTGGCCTGAAATAGAAAGACTGAGAAAGGGTGACCTACCTGTACCCTGACTGGGTGAATCTGGCTGACGTAATGGTGAATACTACAAGGCTTGCAGCATGATGTGGCACAAACTACGATTTGAACATCTCTCTCTCTCTCTCTCTCACACACACACACACACATACACACACACACACACACACACACACACACACACACACACACACACACACAAGAGCGCGTGCGGAAGAACATATCCTTCATAAACGAAGAAACCACATAGAGTATAAAGTTAAAGACAGATGTAAAATAAAACGTAAATGTTGCGCTTACACTTCAAGAACTTAAGACAAGTCACTTAAAAAAAAAAGATTTTAACACTGAGTATATGTAGATAGTGATATATAATTATACATTACATGTTGTCAGTTACAAGATTTTATAGGATTTAAATGAAAGAACTGAGTTCCCAGTAAATATTTTAACAGTTACAATTATCTCAGTTCATACAGTAAAACAGTGCACATAAAATTTACTTTGAAGTGTTATGTAGTTGCAGGGCTCCGCTTGTTTTTAAAAATGGCGTCACTTTGACAAAAACTTTTTCTTGATATCTAAAATTTTGGAACATGTGACGTTCTTGGTAGCAACAACAACGCAACTGTATTAATGAATCACTAAGTGTATAGAGGGAGATACAAAGTCTTTGCATCAAATTTTCAGGGTTGATAGATCACGTGATGGGGAACAAGAAGTGTTAGCGACATAACGTTCGCTTACGGTTTTCAGCGATCCCAGTAGTCTTTTCATATAACTCACCGTTTTTGGGACAACGAGATTTCATTGAAAATGGTTCAAATGTCTTTGAGCACTATGGGACTTTACATCTGAGGTCCTCAGTCCCCTAGAACTTATAACTACTTAAACCTGACCAACCTAAGGACATCACACATATCCATACCAGATGCAGGATTCCAACCTGCGACTGTAGCTGCAGCTCAGTTCCGGACTGAAGCGCCTAGAACCGGTCGGTCACAGAGGCCGGCGATTTCATTCAACTTCGAGGGTCTACTAGTGAGGTGTGCTTCATCTACACACGACCTCCGTAAATTTGTAAAGTGATTAAGATGATTTTCAACAAGAAAATCTTAAGAATTAGTGTCTTTAAGGGGTGAAAGATATTTTAGAAATACGGCCCACCCAGTTTAATGGGGAATAGATGACTGTATTATAGGCAACACACATAGCATAAGCACTTCGCAAAGTGCCTAATCCCTCCCGTCTCTCAGGGGCATAATCAATAATAAAAGATGGCTAGCATCGCGAGGTAGCATCAGCGAACATTTTGCCTCTAACTGAAGTTGTTCCCTAGGATGCAATCTATCATTCCTAGAAGTTTGGTGCGGAGACATTGAAACATCAAGTATATTTCTACTAACAGCATTATCTGTCAGGTAATTCAGAAGGAACGCTTACTTTACTACCAGGCTGAGGTGAAACACTCGCTTGGAGGCTGCTGTTGGGCAATGACAATAAGTGAGCTACGTGTCAATATCTGTAGCTGCAACGACGACTATTCTAGTGAGCGGGTTTGCATTAGCTGCAGCTTCAGCAATGCATACGCTGATCAGCCACTGGAGCTGGTGCCTCAATGATGTCAGAAACTGCAGCTGTAGTTGAGAAACTATGGAGTTAAAGTGCGCACATCGACTCTAGCCTTCACTAAAACCTTTAAGTGTCATACTGTGGTAATTAAATTATCTCTGGATACAGCCGAACAGTTTACAGATATGTACCTCAGAACGTGTGCCTCAGACACAAGAGGCAGTCGCAATTAGCCAGCTAGCACACAACATAACACATCTCTTTCCTTTCTCTTTCATAAAACTAAATTTTTCGGCTTTTCCTATCATCTGTCGGTATAACCAAGTTTTGTCCTTCCTCTCAAAGTTGTTAAGCTTATGCATGTTACTTTTTTTCATTGCAGTTATTTCGGAAAACTTAAATAGAGGTAACCGTTTTGAACAAGCACATATACATTTTAAGAGATCTGTGAACATCCGAAAAAACAAAGGAAGCTGCTCAACGCTGAGCTATGTATCTGGTAGCCAGGAAACGTGCTCAAAACCTAAGATTTACTTCACTAAACGGCTACACTGCTAAACAGCTGCTAAGGCACAACCGAGACTTGCTAAGGAACAACTGACAGTTGCTTCAGAACAACCGACAATTGCTACGGAACACCCGACCAATGATAGGAAAAGAAAATGTAGAGAGCGGGACTTGTTAACTGCAGCGAAGCCTGTGCACGATCGCTCTCTACGGATTCGAGAGTTATGCATTACATAGTTTGACGGATGTTATTGCCGAACTGATTAGTGCGACATTCCATGTGGTGCGGCAACATATCTGCAAGAAATCATTTAAATACTTACCACGTGGACGGGCAGTTTCACGGTTCGACGTCGGTCAAATCGTCGCTACCGTGGCCAAAATAACTGGAGTGTCCAAAAGTGTCATCTCGCCATTAAAATGGCCGTTGAAGGTGGAAATTCTATGCTAAAACAAGCTGGTTGTCGTCGACGAACCACCATAATGCAAAAGGATCGATACGTAGCCCTAGTGCCGTCAAGGAACAGACGTCTCGCTCCTAGGCAGGTCTCTGCAAACCTTGCAAACATGACCGGTACGTGTGTCTCTACCAGAACCATTTCGCGGCATTTAAATTAGACTGATTAGTATTCTCGGAAGCCTGTTAAATGCATCTCACTTCAACCACACCATTGTCTTGAAGGAGTTTTTTGGAGCAGGGAGCGTATTGATTGGCGTCAGCTACAGTGGTCCGGAGTGATGTTCTCCGACGAATCCCGCTTCGCTGTGGCATGTGTTCGTCCCCACCAGTTAGTGTGGAGAGAGAGAAATAGGAACACTTTACGCACCACGGAATGTTCATGAACGTCACCGGTATGGCCTAGGCGTTATGGTGTGGGCAGGCATTATGTACAATGGTCCAACACCGCAGCATATCTTTGCGCGAGGTACCGTTACAGCCAGCGGTATTGCAGGGAGATTATTGAGGATCTTATCCGTCTGTTTAGGGGTGTGGTAGGTCCCAATTTTCCGTTTTTTGATGACAATGCCCTCTTACTCTGGGCAGCTGAGGTGTCGGACACACTGGAAAGTGAAAATATAGAATGTACGGAATGGCCTGCGTACTCCGTGGACTCATACCCTACAGTGCGTGCCTGAGATGCTCTTAGAAGCCATCCCCTCCAAGAACTGCGCAAGTACCGAAAACCGCCATGACAGAGGAGTGGAAATATAACCCTCAGGGACTCCTGAAGAGCTTGTTAGCCGATATGAGTAACAGGTGTGAAATGTGCGTTAGTCCCCGAGGAGGGCATGCTCCTCATTCAGAGTCCGTTATCGACCTTTATGTCAAGTGTCTGACCTGTGTAGAAATGAACGTCACTTATGTCTGTTATCCTGCTTTGCCATGTGATTATATCTGTACCGTTTTTCGTTATAAATATACTGCTCTACCTCTATTACGTATGTACTGTGTTTCATGTAATACATCATCGCCTATGATTATTCGTGTCCAATAATGTCTCTGTCCCTTAGCAACAGTCAAACAGTGAATGACCAGCTACTGAAGATAATTTCACAGCTTATAGAACACAATATTGCTAGAGGTAACACGAAATTTCTTTGTGTCCAAGCGCTCCCTTAAATTTTGCGATCGGGTTCGTCTGCTTTAGTTTATAAAACATTTTTAATAGAATTGAATGTACGTCGCAAAGCAAAGACTGATGAAAAATTTCATGATTTTTGACGGTGCTCTAGCAGCCTATCCTCTAACACTGAAAGCCTGCTGCTGTTCCGCCATCTTTTTCTTCTACTTCCAGAATGTTCGGTCTTCGCCAAGTCTAGACGTGAGGCAGCTGCCAACAAGCTGTCTTCCACAATATAAACGACAGTAAATTTTATGGTAAACGCCATGGTGATATCTATAGTTTTTACAAAATGAGTTACACAATTGGTGATTTTTGTTCCAAAACAGATCCTTTTCTGGAAGGATGCCAGAGTCGTCAACAGGACGGCAGACATCATGGTATCGCCGGAAATGCAGAACAACTTTCTGGAAGCGCTCGAAAAGAAGGGTATGAAGTCTTCTGTCTACGTAGAAGACGTGCAAAAGTAAGTGCCCATCACCAATGATATTGAGTTACAAATTTTTGAATTTTCGTTTGCTCTCAAAGTTCACAAAGTGTTTTGGAGCTTAATATAAGCATACCGGTTTAGTCTTGTTAGCAATCATTATCAAACGATATGAATGCGTCATTTGATGTCTACTTTACGTTACTCTAAAACGTATTCAAATCATTCGAACACGACTTGCTGATAATTCGAACCGGTACTTAAATTATTTGTGTGGCCCGAAGCAGTAAAATATAATTAAAAATTCCGTTAAAAGACAGTCAGGGTGTTCAATTTAGACAGCATGTTTTATCTGTGTATAATTCTCTTAGTTTCAAATTGTAATCAGAACAGAGAGAAATCGAACCCCAATTAGTATAATATCTGGGAGCTGCAAAGCACATAATAAGGTGTTCTCCATCATCCTCATTGTTTCCCGGTCTTCCTGCCTGTTAGCATTGCTTACGCTGAGCTTCAGAGCGCTGAAGCACTATCGCTTGTGGTTCAACTTATATCTAGGGTGAAGTTGACTGTCGCTAGGATGACGGCACGCAATGACTGGAAGCTTTGGAAAATGATTCGTTTGTTTGACGTCACATAATGTTTTTGACCTATACCAGCTTAAAAAATCTCACTCGTGCTGCTCATTCTGTATGTTTATTTGATAAAATTAGTTTTCTCACTTCGGTATTGATTTCTGAAGTCACAATATGATATGGGGTTCGCGGCCCATATTCAAAACTTCAACGATAACTATGTAAAGCTGCTTTTAAAATCTACGACAGTTATCTTTCTGAAAGCAGCATCACTGTTGCAGCAACGACAGGAAGTTCTCACCTGATTTTATGTCTAAATGGAAGGTCACCTTCAGATGGAGATACGTGCTGGGATGAGGTAACTCAAAAAGCTCATCCGCCACAGCAAGTTTCTTGGTTCGGCACTCTTCCCTGTAAGTTTAACCTCTCACAAACGTTGAAATGCTGACCTTCCGTCACTGGAACAAGTCTGTAGTTCCATTTGTGTCTTGAGACGAATATACTTCGTGTTAAATAAATAGTTTCTGGCTTATAGCACTCTTAGTGTTACTTTGTGATACAGTGAATTACGAGTGTAATGTTGCTGTTTGAATTATGTAATAGGACACTAGAGACTGGTGCCGTCTGACGTTGCTCAAGAGCTTACGCAGCATCTGGTATTAATTTAATGGGTGGGAGATGGGTAGAGGAAAAGAAGAACATTTCCTTAAACTATAATACTAAAACTTGTTTTTATTAATCGCAAATTATTCTAACACTTACACTTTGTAATATGTACTTACTATTGACAATAAATGCGGATACTTTAGAATGCTCTTTTTTTTAATGGAATTGACATTGGCTAGTAACACGGCAAAAAACATCACGCTCTGAAGATGCAGCCCTATTCGAAACTTTGAGAATCCGAAGGCATCTCGTATATTCAGCTGTATGGAAATCGGAGAGAACAGCAATATGATTTGCACATTAGATGATAAATAGCTAAGGGTACACTTACAGTTAGTAGTATCCATGCTCTGGTTTTCTTCGAACTGGCTCTGTGTCATACATCTGTCTTTTAAGCGGAGCGGGTTTGCGAGTTCAGTTTGTGAAGACCATATAAGACATTGAATACAGGACAGAACTTTTGCCTCTCTATATCTCTCTCGTTCTGTCCTTCCCCCTCATCCCCCTTTCCACACACACAAGCAAAAAAGTGCTCCTGTATAGGATCCCCAGCATCAAAAAACATTGTCAGCCATCAGTCGACTACTGCGTATTGTACGTTTTTATAACTGGTGTAGTTCGCTGTTGATGATAAGAATATATTAACGGCCTCTGCAATCGTTCTACAACTATCGGGTCAAGTGATCATTAATCCAACAGTAAGCGGTAAATGTGAGGTATCAATAACTAAAGCTGAAATTATGGTACCCTAAGGGAAACGTATAATAAACTCCACAATATGGTTAGATAATGTTGCACTGGAAAAAATAGCACATTTCGTATCCTCAGACGTTGCGACACATGTAACTGCAGCTGGAATCCTTAAAACAAACTAGGTAACTATTCAAGAACTTGGGAAACTATTAGAAGAGCTCTCAATGTCCACTGTAGAAAAGAAATACAAGTGATATTTTGAATCGTAGTATGAGATCAAAAATCCTTACAAGTGGAAGACCATCATTTGCCGAAGTTCGTTTTCGCGTGTCGGACAAAGTGAACAAGAAACATGCGGAAACAAGGCAGCAGTGTCTGACAGTAGCGGGGATGATGGAAAATAGCTATTCCACTAGTGAAAAAAGCCTCCTTTATTCTCAAATTGCTCTTTCATTTTTTCTAGTCTCAATTACGCATCTTCCAATAGGTCCTATTCATCTTTATCTTTCTCTCTCTCCCTCCCTTCAAAAATTGACCCTATGGAGAATATTCGACTACGCAAAACATTGTCAGGAAGACTGTCTCAGTTGACTGCTGCGTTTTGTAGATTTTCATAAGTGGAGAGGATGAATGTTACCTCTCAGCTAGTTATCCTTCGCAATGGCCTAGCTACCATTCATCTACTGCCAAGAATTGACTGCGAAACTCTTCACGAGTATGACGTACCTGGAGTCGCTAGAAAGTTAGTTAGTTATGAGTTCCATTGATCAATCTCACTGTAACCGTTATGTTGCGGGGCGTGTCAAGTGCATAAGAAATGTACACATGAATAAAGTTTTCTTTTTTTTAAGAAGCTAAAATTTTTATTACCTACCCCCTTAAATCGAACAAAATGCTTATATTGTACTTATAGATTTATTTATTCCTATTCAAGAATTCATCTGTGGTATGTAAGGAGTTGTCAAGGAGATATGATTTCAATTTATTTTTAAAACTGCTACTGCTGTCTGTCAGACATTTTATTTCTTCTGGTAATTTATCGAAAAGTTTTACGGCAGCGTATTTTACCCCTTTCTGTGCCAAACATAGGTTAAGTACAAGATAGTGCAAGTCTTCCTTTCTGCTGATATAATAATCATGACTGCCACTGTTGTTTTTAAACTAGTCCATGGTGCTGAGAACAAATTTTATTGCTGAGTAAATGTACTGTGAGGTATCTCTTAAACAGATGCCTACAAGATGTGTGGCTACAGGCTCCACACATTACTCTAACCACTTTATTTTGAGCAGTGAATACTTTTTGCCTAAGTGTTGAGTTACTCCAAAATATTGTTCCGTATGACATCACAGAGGGAAAATATGAAAGTATACTATGTGATCAAAAGTATCCAGACACCTGGCTGAGAAGACTTACAAGTTCGGGTGTCCTCCATCGGTAATGCTGGAATTCAATAAGGTGTTGGCCCACCCTTAGCCTTGATGACAGCTTCTACTCTCGCAGGCACACGTTAAATCAGGTGCTTGAAGGTTTCTTGGC
Organism: Schistocerca serialis cubense; assembly: GCF_023864345.2. NCBI lineage: Eukaryota > Metazoa > Arthropoda > Insecta > Orthoptera > Acrididae > Schistocerca > Schistocerca serialis. The sequence continues at coordinate 410,249,062 of NC_064641.1, read as the reverse complement.
GAATGGCAGCCCATTTTTCACAGAGTGCTGCACTCAGGAGAGGTATCGATGTCGGTCGGTGAGGCCTGGCACGATGTCGGCGTTCCAAAATGTCCCAAAGGTGTTCAGGATTCAAGTCAGGACTCTGTACAGGCCAGTCCTTTACAGGGATGTTATTGTCGTGTAACCACTTTGCCATAGGCCGTGCATTATGAACAGATTCTCGATCGTGTTGAAAAATGCAATCGCCATTCCCGAATTGCTCTTCAGCAGCGGGAAGCAAGAACGTAACGTCAGTGTAGGCCTGTGCTGTGATAGTGCCATTCAAACCAACAAGGGGCGCAAGGCCCCTCCACAAAAAACACGACCACCCCATAACGCCACCGCCTCCGAATTTCACTGTTGGCACTGCACACGTTGGCAGATGACGTTCACCGGACGTTCACCATACCCACACCGTGCCTTCGGATCACTGCATAGTGTACCGTGATTCGTCACTCAGCAAAACGTTTTTCCACAGTTCAATCGTTGAATGATTACACTCGTTACACCAAGCGAGGCGTCGTTTAGCATTTACCGGCGTGATGTGTGGCTTATGAGCAGCCGCTCGACCATGAAATCCAAGTTTCCTCACATCCCTCCTAACTGTCATAGTGCTTGCAGTGGATCCTGATGCAGTTTGGAATTCCTGTGTGATGGCCTGGATAGATGTCTGTCTATTACACATTATGACCCTCCTCAATTGTCAGTCAACAGACGAGGTCAGCCTGTACGCTTTTGTGCTGTACATGTCCCCTCACGTTTCCACTTTACTATCGTATCGGAAACAGTGGACCGAGGGATGTTCAGGAGTTTGGAAATCTCACTGACAGACGTATGAAACAAGTGACAACCAATCACCTGACCACGTTCGAAGTCCGTGAGTTCTGTGGAGCGCCCCATTCTGCTCTCTGACAATGTCTAATGACTACTAAGGTCGCTGGTGTGGAGTACCTGGCAGTAGGTGGCAGCACAATGCACCTAATATGAAAAAGTATGTTTTTGGGGGTGTTCGGATACTTTTGATCTTGTAGTGTATTTTAGCTTGCTAATTTACGAATCCTCAAAATTAGCAATTATTCTGATTGCAAAATTTGCTGAACATAGTCGCTTTAGGAGATCCAAAATATGAATTTTGCAATTAGGATTCTCATCTATAAGTACACCCAAAACTTAGTATTTTCTACCCTGGCTACTGACTTCTGTTGATGTGTTATATTTATTGAAGGAATTGTCCTCCTTGCAGCAGAAAATTGGATGTACTGTATCTTTTCAAAGTTCAGAGCAAGCCCATTCGCTGGAAACCGATCAATAACTTTTCCAAAGTCATTATTTGAATCATTTTCAATTGGAGTTTCTTTCACTGGATTAATAATGATGCTTGTATCATCAGCAAACAGTATCAGTTTAGCTTCTTGCCTCAGATAAAAAGGGAGGTCATTCACATATATTTAGAACAGAAGGAGACCCATAATCGGAGCCGGTGGAACATCTACTGCAATTTCACTCCAGTTGGATGAAGTGGGAAACTTCCTTAAATCACTTAAACTATATAAAGAAACTTTTTCTTCCTCTTCTGTAAATATGACTTAAACCACTCGTAATGTATTCCATTTATACCATGGAATTGTAATTTCTGTAACATAATGTCATGGTTCACACAATCAAATGCTTCGGATAAGTCATAGAAAATTCCTATTGGTGACATTTTACTATTTAAAGACTCTATTATTTTGGCAGTAAAACTGTGTATTGCTGCCTCAGTGGAACAGTAATTTTGAAATCCAAAATGTGATTCACTAAGTATTCCATTGCTGTTGAGATGGCTAACCACTCTTGAGTACATTACGTTTTCGACAATTTTTGAAAATGCTGTAAGCAAGGATACTGGTCGGTAATTATTAACATCTGTAGTGTCCCCTCTTTTGTAGAGAGGCTTGAAAATGGCTTATTTTAACCTGTCTGGGAAAATACCTTGAGTTAGTGAAGCATTACAGATGTGACTCATAACATCAGCTGTAACTGCTCCACATTGTTTTAATATCATACTGCAACAGAACATTTATTTCACAAAGATTTCGGCTGAAGTGGCCGTGCGGTTCTGGGCGCTGCAGTCTGGAACCGCGAGACCGCTACGGTCGCAGGTTCGAATCCTGCCTTGGACATGGATGTGTCTGATGTCCTTAGGTTAGTTAGGTTTAACTAGTTCTAAGTCCTAGGGGGCTAATGACCTCAGAAGTTGAGTCCCATAGTGCTCAGAGCCATTTTGAAGCCATTTCACAAAGATTTAATGATTTTCCTTATTTCACAAGAGATTCTTAGATGAAAATTAATTTGACTAGGATTTCTCAAAACTGAATCATCAATGTACAGCTTGGCTTTTTCTTTTGAGGTATTCTAACAAAGTTTTTCACCTACACTTAATGGTTTTTAATACTTTGGCTACTTGTGTTCTCTTGGTTAAGATGGTCTCATTCTCTTTAATAGTAATACCATCTATCCCAGTGACTACTTTTCCTGTCTCTCTTGTTACAACATTATGCACTGATTTCATTTTACTTCCTCAGTTGTTAATTTCATCTCCAATATACATATATATTGATTTTCTGACAACGTTTCTCAGTATGTTATAATAATTTTTACAGTGTAAAATTACTTCTGGGTCTTCACTAATTCTTGTTGCCTCACACAATTTTCTTTTACTTTTGGAAGACTCTTCAATATCTGTAGTAACCCAAATTTTCATTGAAAACTGTTTGGTGTTACATTTAGTAATTTTTGGGGGGCAACAGTGTTCAAAAAGGAATATAAATGTATTGGGAAATAACTGCATTTATCATTAGCATTTGGCTCATTATTTTCATCTCCCCAACTAACATTTCTTAAACTTTCTGCCCGCATCTCGTGGTCGTGCGGTAGCGTTCTCGCTTCCCACACCCGGGTTCCCGGGTTCAATTCCCGGTGGGGTCAGGGATTTTCTCTGCCTCGTGATGGCTGGGTGTTGTGTGCTGTCCTTAGGTTAGTTAGGTTTAAGTAGTTCTAAGTCCTAGGGGACTGATGACCATAGATGTTAAGTCCCATAGTGCTCAGAGCCATTTGAACCATTTTGTTTAAACTTTCTCTGATGTTCTCTATAGATATCAGGTTGACCAGCCTTACACTTTTCCTTAAAGATTTCTGAACTGTTCACCCTGCTAGTTTTTGTAAGTTAATCAGCTGTGGGTCATGGTCTGACAATCCCTTTATCGCAGGGAAAGCATATGTTAGATTTAAATCCTCTTGCTGTACAAATGCATTATCTATAAGAGTACTACTGCCTTGAGCTATATGTGTAGGGAAATTGATCACTGACACTAAGTTATATGTCATTAATAACACTTCTAGCTCACATTTCCTATCAGAATTGCCTAGAAAGATTACACTGAAATCACCAAATATTAATAATTTCTTCTGAAACTTCCTGGCAGATTAAAACTGTGTGCCCGACCGAGACTCGAACTCGGGACCTTTGCCTTTCGCGGGCAAGTGCTCTACCATCAGAGCTACCGAAACACGACTCACGCCCGGTCTCACAGCTTCACTTCTGCCAGTATCTCGTCTCCTACCTTCCAAACTTTACAGAAGCTCTCCTGCGAACCTTGCAGAACTAGCACTCCTGAAAGAAAGGATACTGCGGAGACATGGCTTAGCCACAGCCTGGAGGATGTTTCCAGAATATTTTCACGCTGCAGCGGAGTGTGCGCTGATATGAAACTTGCTGGCAGATTAAAACTGTGTGCGCGACCGAGACTCGCACTCGGGACCTTTGCCTTTCGCGGGCAAGTGCTCTATCATCTGAGCTACCGAAGCACGACTCACGCCCGGTCTCACAGCTTCACTTCTGCCAGTATCTTGTCTCCTACCTTCCAAACTTTACAGAAGCTCTCCTGCAAACCTTGCAGAACTAGCACTCCTGAAAGAAAGGATACTGCGGAGACATGGCTTAGCCACAGCCTGCAGGATGTTTCCAGAATGAGATTTTCACTCTGCAGCGGAGTGTGCGCTGATATGAAACTTGCTGGCAGATTAAAACTGTGTGCCCGACCGAGACTCGAACTGGGAACCTTTGCCTGTCGCGGGCAAAATGCTCTACCATCTGAGCTACCGAAGCACGACTCACGCCCGGTCTCACAGCTTCACTTCTGCCAGTATCTCGTCTCCTACCTTCCTAACTTTACACAAGCTCTCCTGCGAACCTTGCAGAACTAGCACTCCTGAAAGTAAACTGCGGAGTCATGGCTTAGCCACAGCCTGGGGGATGTTTCCAGAATGAGATTTTCACTCTCCAGCGGAGTGTACGCTGATATGAAACTTCCTGGCAGATTAATACTGGTCTCGGTCGGACACACAGTTTTAATCTGCCAGGAAGTTTCATATCAGCGCACACTCCGCTGGAGAGTGAAAATCTCATTCTGGAATAACTTCTTCGTTTTGTCTGATAGATAGCATAATTGGGACTCAAACTTCTTTATGAATAGATCGCAATCTCCTAATGGGGACCTGTACACTGTTGCTAATATCGACACTGCATTACGCAGTTGTAGTTCACAACACAACGTTCAAAGTGCTGATCGACTCAAAATTTACTTACTTCTACAGTTTTGTTCTTGTACCCTTGTTTTGCGTAAATGGAAACTCGTCCTTTATCCATGCTAGATCTGCAAATGTAAGATGCTAAATGTTACCCATTCATACAGACACTTTCCATCATCACAGTTACATAGTGTTCACACTGAAAAAATATATCAATCTTATTCTTATTTCTGAGATCATCTGAACACACTAACAGCTCATCTACGTTATTTTTTATTCCCCTGCTAGTTTGATGAAGGAAACTGATTCTACCTGTAGAATCATCCCTGTTCACTGTACATGAAGCTTCTTTCATTCTATTTTTCTTGACTATTGTCTCTCTGGACTTTGGCTTTAACCTAAAGAATCTGTCTGCCTGGTCCCATTAATCACAGGGATCGTCCCATGTGTGGCTATGGCCCCCTTACAGTATTTGCTAATAGAGAAGCTAACTATCTTTCCCCTTCCTATTTAGGTGCAGGCCATGTTTAGTGTATCCCCACCTACCAACAGCATCAACTGGAACAACACCTATGTGAGATTTTGCCGGTGTATGGAGAATCCTGTTCAGCTCGGTGTTAACATGCCTTAAGCAGTATTTACGCAGGGCCGATCATGGTGCTGAAAGACCTCCACAAACCCCACATTTAAGTGCCCAGTTCCTGCTCCTATTTTATTCAGGTCACACCTAATACTATATCTTGGAGTCATAGCCAGGCTGTTTCCTGCTCCCCCAACTGTAATTTCCTGATATTCCTTCTCAAAATCCCTGCACAGCTGACCTAAGTTTCCTGTCACTTGGCTAAGGCTAGCACTCGGTTTCACATAACTCGTGACCTGGTACCCTTCACCTTATTTTTCCTGAAGCTGCTGGCTACACCCTTGTTATGACTGCTACCTAGAAGCAGAATTCTTTTTCTATTCTGATTTGATTCCGACCTGTCTTTTTTTTCTGCTTCAACCGACATTCAACTACATCTTGGTGAGGCCCTTCCTCCACTACTTCAGATAGCAAGCCAAACTGATTTACTAACTGAATTTCTAAAGTTTTTCCAACAGATTCCCTTTCTCGCCCTATGCTTGCTACCTTTTCCCAGAACCCCGTTTCTTTTTCCCTCCTTAGCCTAGATAATTCCAAATACGCGTTTTCTAATTCAGCCTTAAGGACATAAATTTTTGCCTCCTGTACAGCGATTTTTCTGTCCTTTCTACATAACCTACATTGCCATGGAAGAACCTCATTATCTTCCCCCGTTTTCTCGCCGCTACGGTCCAATGAAACCTTAACCTACAGCCTTCACAGAACACCCCCTCCTTCAGATTTCTATGGCAATTATCAAATTTGTTACACATGATTTGATAGAAAAATTTACACTTAATTTACACAAATGCAGAGAATTACTTGACACAAGAGCGCTGAAGTTTCATAGCCCGTACTAATACATAACTAAACGCTAATGTAAACAAACTTTCAAACTTACTTTCGAAAATTTTAATTAACTATCTAAACTCTGTGTGACAGACACGAGTTAACTTAACTTTGAACCACTAGGCTTAGGCAAAAAAAAAATAACGATCTGCGCTTTCCCGAAATTTACGACTAAAATGTAAAAAAAACTAACGTCTATCGGCCATTAGGAAACACTTATTCTTCCATCTAAATACGCTCATAAAAGCGAAACCTTCAATAGATAACCTGGCGAACAAACAATACACTAGTCTAAAATGTAATATCAAATAAATTAGCTCTTATTTCAATGTTAATCACTTAACTTAGCGAGAGCTTCGTGGACGTGCGTCTGCCAGAGATATTAGACTCCGATGGTGGACAAAGAGGTTCGACCACGATTGACACGTCGAACTTTATAATAAATAATTAAATTAATGTGGAATAATGGTCGTCATTTCAATTTCAGCTAGGTTTTGGTCATACTTTAGTCATTATATGTTGATGTCGACTAACGTTCTCTCACTTATTACAGACTTATTGACGCTGAACGTCCTGCAAAGCAGGCGAGGGCATCCTTTGGTTGGGACGACTACTACACTGTGGATGAGGTGAGTCGATACTTTTGGTAGGCTAAGTCGCAAAATAAACGACAAACATGTATTTATGTATTTAAGAAATTCTCAAGGAATGCTACTTTATTTCTTTGCAAACAATTACACAAATTTCAAGTTTAGCATGCTACAACAAAGCATCATATGCCACCTGGGGGATAGTATATGTACTGATAATGGTTCCAACATCGTCCGCCAACAGATAGCGCAGTGGAACAGCTATCAGAGCACCATCAATGTCAATTCTTTAATAGGGAATACTCACAGCCAGGATGCTCAGCGTAGTGCAAACGTGTGAAGCAAGCAGTGATCTGTTCCACGGAGACGCACTCGTGCTTTCTACAGCGAACTGAGCGTGTTTGAAGGGGGTCAAACTCTGGTCCTCCGAATGGCAGAGTTATCTTCCGAAGAATTACCACACAAGTTGGACATGCTGCGTTAGTTGTGCAACGTGCATGTGAATATTCTCACACCTATAGACAAGGTTCTGGACATCCACACAACACAGACGCCTTTCAGAATCGTTACATTTTAAGGGCGGCAGTGTCTGGTTGTACAACAACCACAGCACAGATAAGAGGGCTTGTAAGTTCAAATGTGTCAACGGAAACTGTGGCTAACCAGCTATTAGCAGTGGGACTGCAATCACGCACACCTCTGGCCGGTCTTCCTGTCACTCCACAGCATCAACGTGCACCGCTTGCCTTGTGCCGTCAGATGATCACACGGAGGATGGAATGACGTGCCGTGGTCTTCAACGATGAAGATGATTTGGTTTCCAAAATTTTTTAGTCTGCACATGACTGCTTGGGTTGCCTGGTTCTCGCATAGGAAGGCGACGAGGGCATAGAATCGGCTGCAAAACCGTGACTAATATAGTTTGCATAACGCTGAGCTTCATGTAAATTAAGAAGTAAATAATAAAGACATGATACAGTACAAAACAGTTGTGGGAGAAAAAAAAGCAGTATTTTATTAAAAAAATCTATTTCGTCTACTAATGAAGAGAAACGTTTGTTGTACAGCTGCATACATAACGCAAATAAAAACGGGGAGAAACTAACAGGTACTGGATGGTACTCTCAGAACTGTCACAGTTGAAACCGCAGCTTAAATGCTACTTTGGTAGTATGACAATGGAATGACGTATTTTGAATCATTATTTCTCTATTGTGGTTGGACATTGGACCTTAGCCCTTGCTATTACATATCATTAGCAGATTACTTATTAAAGTTTGTCGGTGCGACTATCAACTAAACTTTTTCTATGCATTTAAAAAGTAGAAAGGAGACAATGTGACTAGATTATCGATCTAAAGCACTGTTGAGTTTTTAACCGTACTGATACAGTTTCACGAAGCATGGACACGTGAACAATAGGAGAGAAAGGAGGTTTCAAGAGGATAAATGTTCGCACCCTATCACTTTAAAGCGGGTTCCTTTATTGTCGTTATTATTTTTCGCTCATTACCATCTCGTTCTCCAATTTATTCGGTACTTTCACTTTGATACTGGCTACCTGATTGCCTAATATGCTTCATCACTTAACTTACACAATCCCACCTGAGATACTGCACACATTTTCTTTTGCACATATTGTTTTGTTAGATGTTCCTATGTCACCTCTTCAGTCTCACATTTTCATTCCGTAATTTTTACCTCTCCGTTTAATGTTCCTATCGTCAGTTACCTCCAGTTTCTCTTCCTTCACTTTCCCCACAACAAATACTTCTCATCCCCACAAACACAGATGCGTGCTATTATTGTTCTGTTTTGCCCTTCAGATTTATGCATGGCTTGACTCACTGGCCGCTTCATACCCCAGCGTCGTGACAACAGTTGTGGGCGGCAGCAGCTACGAGGGCCGCGAAATACGCGGAGTCAAAATTTCTTACGGCACCGGCAACCCCGCAGTCGTCATCGAGGGAGGTGAGTAAACACAGGCGTCACGTCAATTTTTCATGCAGTATTTACGAACCGATCGTTAACGCTTAATCACATTTGTCAGAATTTTAATAGGGGCCCTCATACTGACCACCCATAATTGTACTCGCCATTTTTGCTTTGCTCTGCGATGTTCTCTACTCTCCGTGGAAACTGGCGGCACCGAGGATAGCCGAACTTGATGTTCACGCCACTCTCCACGTAAACCTGCGTCGTCGAGCGAACACATACTTCATATCTTGCGTGTTACCCTTCTGATGAGTTAATCGATGCTTAGTAGAACCGCTGTAAATTTTAACCCTTAAGCGTGACTGTGGGTCAAAACACGGAGGCACAAGTTTCCACAGCGAGTGGCCTAGCCTTCCATTCGAACCGCCGGACGCAAGCTTGATAGGTTCCCCGGAATTACGCCGGATATATTGTAAAAACCGCACAATATTTCAGCGAGATGTTGGCGCGCAAACGGGGTCCGTCGCTCCCGGCCGCATTTTCCCGCGCCGCGGCGCGCTTCTGCAGACCGCGACCCGTTTCTCCAGCAGAGGGCTCTGGCGTTCGACGCCGTCTACGATTGGTCTTCGATGACGTTATGTCCCCGCTGGCGCCTACGCTGTCCTAGAAAGCCAACATATAAATTGACGAGCTTCTCAGCGACGCGAAACCCAACAAGCCTCCTCCTCTTCCTATCGTCCTATCTGTCTCACATCGGTGTTCAGCAAGCTCTTGGAATCCATTCTTTCCCGGCGCATCCATCACCACCCCCGCCAAAACCACCTCCTCCCCAACACCCAATGTGGCTTTCGACCTTCCTTCTCTGCTGATGACCAACTCCTCCACCTCACTCACCTCCTCTCCCTCCAGCTTAACTCCCGTCGCTCCGCCATTTTTGTCTCCCTTGATCTCGAAAAGGCCTACGACCGTGTCTGGCATCCCGGTCTCCTGTTTAAACTCCAAACCTACGCCCTTCCTATCAACTACATCCGTCTGATGGCCTCCTTCCTCTCCCACCGCCCCTCCTATGTTACCATCCATAATGCCAATTCCCACACCTTCTACCCCTCTGCAGGTGTGCCCCAGGGCTCTGTCCTTTCCCTTCTCCTCTACCTCCTGTACACAGCAGATATGCCCCAACCCCCCCCCCCCCTCCAGTACACCTCTTGCAATATGCTGATGACACCGCATTCCTCGCCCTCGCTCCTACCCTCCAACGCCTTCTCCAGAATCCCCTTGACCTTTTTGTTGCATGGTGTAACCAGTGGCTCCTGAAAATCAATCCTTCCAAGACCCAGGCAATCATCGTAGGTCATACCCCTCGCTCCTTCCGGCTCCTGGACTTCTCCCTTACTGTCTGAGCCTGTCCTGTCCGCCTCATCCCCACCCTCACCTACCTTGGCCTCACCATTGACCATCATCGCCTCACCTGGATCCCTCATCTCCGCTCCATCCAATCCAAAGCCCACAACCGCCTCCGACTCCTCAAACTCCTCTCTGGCCGGACATGGGGGTTGCACCCCTCTACCATCCTCCACACCTACAAATCCTTAATCCGTCCCATCCTCTGTTATGCCAGTCCTGCCTGGATATCTGCCCCCCCCCCCCCCCCCAAATTCTATAAGTCCCTCCAGATCCTTGAGCGTCATGCACTCCGCCTTGCCTTCCGTATACGCCTCCTGTTCCCCACACGGATCCTCTATGATCTCATTCCTTTCCCCCATCAGCTCCTATTCCTCTAACATATCCGCATTCTCCACACCTCCTGCCGCCTTGATCCCCCTCACCCCCTGGTTGCTCCTCTCCTCTCCCATCCCCACCCCCTGCCACATCTTCACTGTTGTGTCCCCCCTACCCTCCATCTCTACACCCTACATCTCCTTTCCCGGATGATGCCCTCTCTCCCTCCATTTATCCCTCCTATCAACTCTGATCCTCACTCCCCCTTCTTTCCTCTGTCCTTTTCCTGGGCTCCCTCTCCTCCCCTTCCATCCTCTTTCTTCCCCACCTGCCCTCTCTTTGCCCCCTTCTCTCCTCCGAGACCTTTTACATTTCCCTCCTCTGCCTCCTCTCATTCCCTCTTGCGTCTGCCCTTCTCCCTCTTTATTAGTCCTCTCCCTCCTTGGTTCCCTTCCCCCTTTTTCGTTTGTTTCCTTCCTCTCTCCTTCTTCTTCCCCCTCCTACAGGTCCCCCCCCCCACCCCATCTGCCTTTGGCTCAGGAGTGTCATCTTTGTGCCGCCACTTTCGTGCAATGTTCTACAGTGAGTGTTCTACAGTGAGTGTTCCGTGTTGTGTTTTTTGGGAAGTGCTGCGAACGGCCATCATACTGTCGCTGGGTGTGCCTTTTATCTCTTGCGAACAGAAACCAGACTGTCGCCGTGTTTTTTAATTGTGTGTGTACTATGTTACTTAGCTCATTCCTGTGTCTTTTATTAACATTGCCAACCCCTTTTGCTTTCTGTTTTAACTTTCCGCGTTTTTCCGCCATTTTACACTTTACGTCACCGTTTCATCGCCTGTTTTTCTTGTTTCTTTTCTTCTTCTGTTTTTAAAATAATAGCGTGTAGGCTGTAGAAAGGCGTACTAGGCTGCTGCCAGCCCGCCCCCTTCGGGGGGAATTGAAAATCAATAAAGGGGAAAAAAAAGCGACGCGACAGTAGCACATGAAGATGGCGGGCAGTTGTCTCGCTGAAATAGTGTGCGGTTTTTCAATATTATCCGGCGTAGTTCCCGGGAACCTATCAAGCAGATGCAGCGCTGGGAAAGCCTCAAACAGCACAACAGTACGGAAGTTCCAAATCCAGTGTCATTTTATTCCGCACTGTCGTTAGGGGGCAGGAGCTTTGCATCACTGTTCTTGTCTCTCGCAGATCTGATTGTTATATCAAACGAAAATTTGACTTTTAATGAGGCTGCAAGAATAAATTAGCCTTTGTTTTATCAGTTTCCAGTCATCAAGTAAATAAGAGGTTACAAATACCTCTAGGAGACAAATTTTATTTGAAGTTAAATGGTTTGGCGCCCTGACCTATACAAAGAATTTGTCACCAATACACTCACAATGTTTAGTGTGTTATAACGGGTCTACGGTTGTTTATTTTTCAAGCGCAAACCACTATCCGCAAAGTTTGATGCTACAGAGTGTTCGAGAACGATGGCGACCAAGTTGCGAGCGATCTGGCAAAGCTTTGTTTTTCTACTTCTATAGACCGGTGTGTTCACCCCTTCCGCATGCTCAGACCGAGTGTCAACTTTGTGCAGTCGTCACATGATGTTTGAGAGCGCCATCAGTGAAGCTGTGCTTTTGTTCTGTGTTACGAAAATGCAACAGCGGAATGTAGATCAGCATTATGCCAGCAATTCTTGTTGTGATCTTTGGAAACTTGAAACGGGGTTATGGGGAACATTCCGTATCAAGAGCACAAGTTTTTCGCTAGCGCAAATCAGTTTTGGAAGGCCGGGAACACTTTGATTGTGAACATCGCTCAGGGAGACCTTCAACTTCAAAAACCGACGAACACATCGAACGCGTGCTTGCTCTTGTGAGATCAGGCTGACGATGGGATGATGAGTGACTTGTTAAACTCTTTCACCAAAGATAAGGTTCTGACCGACGTTTTCCGCTCACGAAAGGTTTGTGCCAAAATGGTAGTGAAAGACCACAAAACTGAAAGACAAACGAAGAAACATACGCGTTGATCTTCTTGAGAGGAATCTCAATGACTGCAAATCGTTCAGTCGTTTGATCACAAGTGATGAGTCCTGGGTTTTTGAGTACGATCCGGAGACATAGCAACAAAGTGAGGAGTGGCACGCTGAGACATCTCCTCGACCGCAAAAAACCCGAATGAGCAAATCAAAGATAATAGGGATATCGTGTGTAGCTAATTTGTTCCTCCAGTACCAACTATTTTACGAAGATCTCCTTGAAGTCCTAAGGAAAAGGGGGAATCTAGTGAGACTGGACATTGTAGACAAGTGGACGCTGCATCGTGACGACCTCCCAAGGCACACGGCCACTTCCCCATGGAATTTTTGACCTCAAAAAGCATTCCTGTTGTTCTACAGCCCGTCGTTGATCTGATCTGATTCCTAATGGCTTTTATATTTCCCGACATTGAAAAAATTTTAAAAGGACGTCATTTTGGTATATGGAGAACATTCAAGAGAATGTGACCAACATGCTAAAGGTCCTATCAATTCGAACCTTTCAGCGCTGCTACCACGTCTCCGTCGGTGTAGAGCTGCCGAGGAAAGCTTCTTCGAAGGGAACGTTATCGTTTTATAAAAAAAAAAGAAAAAAAACTTAAAAAACTTTGGTAGATAAAAAATCAATGTAATTTCTTTCCTCGCACACATCGTACTTCGTACTGTATTTGATATCAAGATTATGACTAATAATAGGACTCGTGCACCTTTCGAGACATAGTTTCCACCTTGAAAAATCATCAGCTCACCGTCCTACTCAACATACTAAACTTTCCAAAGGATCAGTCTCTGGTCCACTTTACAGTTACACCTAATTGTTTGGTAATCAATTAGAATACTTAAGGCAGTCTAAAGAATCTTTGTTACCATCATTCTCAAACTTAGACGTACCACAGCGTCGAAACTATGCATTGTCGCCTCGGACAACGAAGTCTTTTCAGTGTTATAAAAGACCCTTTCTTATATTGATTTCATTACGATGTTGTTGACAGTCTGAAAAGCGCTCTGTTTGCAGGCATCCACGCGAGGGAATGGATCAGCGCTGCCAGCGTGACGTGGTTCATCAACGAGATCCTCACCTCGACCGACGCCAGCGTGAGGAGCATCGTTGAGAGCTTCGACTTCTACATCTTCCCCAGCACCAACCCCGACGGATACGAGTACACCTGGACGGACGTAAGTGGCTGTCTCCTAAACGTGTGTCCATAGACTTTCATGACCAGAATTGACTTGCCATAAAGTTTCTTGTCATTCTTACACCGCGTCAGACTGTTAATGGCGAGGTCTGATTTGATAAAGCTTTCACTGTTAGTCCATCCCGAGCTAGGGATGCGACGAGTATCTAGTTGAAACATCCTACTGTAGTCGAGCTGTGGTGTTCTTCTACTGTTTGTAGCCATGACACTCTGCTCCACTTCGAAATCGGTTATTCCTCGATGCCTCACACTGTGTTCTATCAACCTAATAGTTTCGTGGGTAAGTATGTTGTGGTACACTTACTTCAGTTATCCGAGCTCCCGACACTACAACTGGGTAACGCAAGGCAATTTTCGGCACTCGCCACCCAGATAGAAACGCTGTCCTCTCCACAAGGTGAAAACAAGCGAAAATAGCTAGCCTGACTTTATTCGCATGTCGCTTTCGCCTCTACAACATTCTTAGCCTACATGGGTACCACAGGTGCTCTACAGATATCACTCAAAACTTTTCGAGTCTCTCTAATTACTCCAATTAAACATGAAAATGTACTGATATAGTTAATTACTATACAACATTTGTGATAAGCACTGTCGAAAGATCAACTCATGCTTGAAGTTCGCTTGTCGATGATGAAGTTCACACACGATACATTGCTTACCAACAATGCTTATAAAGAAAGCATATAAGTTCAAGCCTGCTACGGTGTTGCCACGTGAAAAGTTTTTTCGGCAACGTAAGACTCGCTATCTTCTGTCCATTTCTGACATATAGTTCCAGTATGACCGAACATTACAGCTATGGTTTTCTGTGCTAGAACTTCTTATTTACACATTCGCCGAGTCAAATAACCGACGAACGAAAAGTCACTGCCGGCCGTTGTGGTCGAGCGGTTCTAGGCGCTTCAGTCTAGAACCGCGCTACCGCTACGGTCGCAGGTTCGAATCCTGCCTCGGGCATGGATGTGTGTGACGTTCTTAGATTAGCTACGTTCAAGCAGTTCTAAGTTCTAGGGGATTGATGACCTCAGATGTTAAGTCCAATAGTGCTCAGAGCCATTTTTGAAAAGTCACTCATATAATACTAGGTGCTCTTTCACCATACATTGAGTAACACCTTGCTTAATCAAAAAGTCTTTCCAAATTCTACAAATCGACCCGTTCGCACCAAAATCCAACCATGGGCAAGTTTTTGATGTACGTCAAGAGAAGCACTTCTCATGCCGTTTTAGTGATCGTTATTGGATGGTTGTTTTCAGGCCCCTCTGTATGACTTAATCGAACTCTATTCTGCACGTGTTAATGTCCTCGATTTCCTAAAGGAAATTGTGAACTGTTTCTGCATCTGTGAATCTAACAGCACGAAATATTTTTGTTTCGGTACATGCGGAAAGTATCTATCTACAGCATAAATCTCCGTCTTCAACTACAAAATCTCGGAAAACTCATTTTTTTTAAACAGTTGAGGACTAAAACTTCTGTGATACGTGCTATTTATATAACAAAGTCGACAGCTACATTTTTTGAGACACAGCCGTTAACATTGTAACATATTTATGATTAAAGAAAATGTATCCGCTTAGCCATTCCAAATTACAGTTTTTATTTAGAAGGCATGTTATCTGACAGTTTCAATTAATTTTTAACAACTCTTACTGTAATGTTATATACATATTTGTGTCTAAAAATAACTTTCATATTAGAATCTTCGATAGACTTTAGAATTACATGTACAATTTAAATACTAACATTCTATCTCAAAATTGTGCGAAAACGTTACGTTTGTCATTTAATTACAGGAAAACTATTGAGAGGATTGATCTCAAATTTGCTGAATGTCTGTCTAAACATTGTCAATACGAAAATAGGATGTTGTCACACAGTCTAAAATTATCAGAAAATGTGTAGTTTGTTGAAACTCACCTTGTGCGTTTCATTATCCAGGGACTTCCCATATCATGCCACATCAAATATTAATCCATTTTATGGGTAGCTTGCTCCTACTAATAGCTCTTACACGCTGCTCAAATGGTTCAAATGGCTTTGAGCACTATGGGACTTAACATCTGAGGTCATCAGTCCCCTAGAACTTAGAACTACTTAAACCTAAGTAACCTAAGGACATCACACACATCACTGCCCGAGGCAGGATTCGAACCTGCGACCGTGGCGGTCGCGCGGGTCCAGACTGAAGCACTCAGAACCGCTCGGCCACACCGGCCGGCCATGCTGCTCACAAACGGCTAGCAAACAACAGTTTTCCCTCACCTGCCCCGTTTTTTAATCGAGTAATACCTTAATTTGATCAAGTATCTCTTCATTAGTTATCGGGTCAACGCGTCTAACTTTCAGCATTCTCCTGAAGCATCACATTTCAGATTGTTCTATTCCCCTCTCGCCTGAATTGTCTGTCTTTCACGTTTCACTTTTGTACTAGACTAAAAATATCTACATTTGTTGTTAACATGTTGCTAGTTTCAGAAACGCATTTCTTGCTATTTCCAGCCTGTATTTCACGTCCTCTTTACTTCTACCAGCATTACTTATTTTGTTGCCAGATGACAATACTTCTCTGCTTCTCTCTGAGTCTCGTTTCTTAATGTACTTCACTCAGCATATCCTGATTTAATTCGACAATACTGCTTTACCCTTGTTTCAATTCTGTTGATGTTCCTTTTGCAACAACTTTTTTCAGGACACTATCTTTTCAATTCCACTAATAAAACAATCTGGGGTCTATCGTTTTTCCAAATGGTTTCCATCAGACATCTGATACTACAAGGGGAGGAAACGTTATGTGAAAATAGTAGAAAAGGAGTTAACAGAATGTGAAAAAAAATATATTTAAAGAGTTTGATCCAACATTGTTAGTACCTATACATAGGTTTTACAAAATCAAGTGCGAGATGAATGTTTTTGTGGCAAAACCCTCCTTTTCAGTTGTGTTACGGTAAAGTTTACTAGGAACTGAGACTTTAGAAGATACTGGAAAGGAGAAGGATTTATTGAAACAAATACATACATGAAAACTACGAACACTAACAGCCGTGAATGAGGTTGAATTGGGATAAATGGTAGGGGAATTGAAAAGAAATGTCTCGGGTTAAGCAGAATATTTAATAATCAACGGCATAGATGATGACAACTTCTAAAAAGAATGGCGACTTTCTAACTATCGAAGCTGGCTCCGCGAAGCTTTTCAGAACAAGCAAAATTTAAATTCGGAGTAACATTGTTTAATGAAGACCAGAATAACCATTTTCGTTAGCGTCAATCACGTTTTGTATGGGCTGCGCTGTTCTACAATTTTTTTAATTTATTTAACTTTGCGACAGGATGTCCTTCTTGTTGCCACTGTATCAGTTCCCTGAGGAACGGAAGCCGAGTCCGCCACCTGTTTGTGATTGTACAAACTTTGTTCTGTGTGTGACCGTATTCCATACATTAGCGTATCGTATTTTCTGAGGCGGGAACTGGAAACTAGCCCAACAGTTGTCTAAACGAGAGAGGAACACCGCCTTAAAACCACCCTCAGTCTGGCCAGTGCACCAGTTACGGTCTGGCTAACAAATATCAAAATTATTCTATCACAGTTTAAGAGGAAATCTACATCGTACCATTACAAGTCCAGCAAAAATCTGCATCAGATATGTTGATCACAACGAAAAAGAATTTGACGAAAAATAGTGAAACAAAGTACCTGCTTAAGGAAGTAGAGGGCCGGAGAATGAGAATGAACCGTGAGATGTTCGGTTTGTCTCGACACTTTGATGATGTGCAGAAGACTACAAAAAGCAATACGCCAGTAAGAAAGTACAAGAGAACAATGAGTACAGCAGTAGACACACTGCTAGGCAGCTGAAGGCTAGTGAAATAACTAAGATGAGTGCACAGATCACTTGAAGCCTCACGACACGTGCAACCGGACAGCGTAAAGGTAAGATTTCGCTGGCGCTCTCCGACAAGACTAACACGACACGTGTGGTTGGAGAGGTTTACCTTCATTAACCAGCGCTACGAGCAAGTGCAGGTGTCGTGTTCTCTTCATGTACATTTGGAAGTTAAAAGTGACTTCCATCTTTTGCTACATTACTGTCAGACTGTGAAGGAATGGGAGACACTGATGAAACTATTTTTGTTTGTATGATACTTCATGAGGAGAAAATGAATGGGAGCAGAAAATCAACAGTGAAAGAAATTATCATGGAGGGTTTTGTTTATTTCCCTGTAGTTGATGGAAGATGACAACTTTTTTTCTGTACGGTATTATCAAATAACTCAGGAGACATTAAAGTCTCGCCTAGGATTACTACCGCGCTATCTAATCAGACAAAACACACAATTTGGAATGGCTTTTGTACTAAAGTGAAAACTGTTAGGTATACGCATTTATATTAACTGAACAATTATGTTCTACTTTCATATGGAACAGCATGTCGCAAGTTTAATTCAGGTTACGTTCGACCTAAATTTTTTATTGCAATTCCTTTTAACTCGAATGTTTGAGAGATCACTCTCTGTATCGATGCTGATGAATAAACTCCTTTCTGTTTTTAAGCCTCGTTGCGGTGTTCTCCAGCTGTCATGTCGTATAATGCGGATACTGATGTTTCTTTATCAGTACCAATTTACGAGGGCGCGCTGAAAAGTAATTCTTCCGAATTTTTTGTGCTGTTCTTAATATCGATTGACGTATTGCATGTCATGCGTATTACTCAATCGACTTCCCCGCTTTGCTGGTGCAAGATGCAACACTCTGCCACTAGAGAGCTCTGAACTGTAGCGTGTAACATAGCGGTGGGTAACGCAATTCTGCCTGTGTGTGAGAAACAGCGTGTTGTAACAGAGTTTCGAATTCGAAGAACTAATCGACGCACTGAACACTCTTCCCTTCAGCACGACAATGCCACACCACATACGAGTGCAGCGACGTCTGCAACAATCCGACACCGTGAGTCCACTGTCATCGATAATCCTCCATACAGTCCTGATTTGCCGCTATCCGATTTTCATCTGGTTCTAAAACTTGGAGAACACCTTTGAGCGGTTCACTTGGACGGTGATGAAGCGATGCAAACACAGGTGAGGTTGTGGCTCCGTCAACAAAGTCAAATATTCTACAGCGACAGTTTCAACAAACTGGTCTCTCGTTGGGAGAAATGGGTTTGTCGCCAGGGTGACTATGTTGACAAATAAACGTATAAACATTTATGTAGAATGTTGATATACCTTAAGAGTTTCCACATAAAAAATTCGCAGGCATTACTTTTCAGCACTCTCTTGTATGTTACATTTATCATGCCAAATAACTTTATTGTTTCGATTTGGTCATACAGCGAAAATATTTTGGCCGTTTGTGCCACGCTGACAACGAATTTTGTGAGTTAATCGTAATTTTTTTTCCTCTTCAATGTGTCACATTCATCTTACTGTCTAAATATAATACTGTTGAAGAACAGCAGCTGCAAATTGTTCTTCGTAACCCTCCTAATGCCACGAATGTTTATGTTTTCTGTAGTTCTGAAACTGGAACGAGTGGCAGTATTGTCAGTCTTTTCATGATACATAGGAGTATTAATGTCACACTCCGATTCGGAATTATCTTAACGGAGGTTGAATGACGTCTACATACATGGAGCAAATAACATCATTAAAGCAATGGTTCTTTTTTTCGAATTTCTCATACGAGTCCCTTCGCTGATGACTGAAGTATTTAACTTTAAACCTTTGTTTACAAATTCTGACAAGAACGGTAAATGGTTTGTCTTTTCCCTGCTTACTGCTGAGTGTCAGCGTTCCCCATAAATGCTGACCTTCGATGGGTATCGTACCATTTACTGCAGAGAATTCGCCTGTGACGTAACACAGACTGGCCGCACACGCTGAATGCTTTGTCCTTCCAACAATCCTGGCAGATATTCGATTTGTGTGGCGCGCCCTATTGCAGTCATTCCCATTGTAGACGCTGCAGAGAACGAAGGGCAATGGGAACACACGTTACAGTACAGAGCATGATGGAGGCAGATAGTGACGTCAGAGCTCGACCTGCAGGGTTCTTGACTGCCTGATGTATACATGTAATTTACAACGCAACTAACAATTTTTTATTTTTTTTATTTTTCAGAACCGAATGTGGCGCAAGACGCGTAAACCGTACCTGCTGTGCGTGGGTGCCGACCCTAACCGCAACTGGGACTTCCACTGGGCAGGTAAGCGGACGGAGGAGCAGCAGCTAGTGCGTCGCCGTACATATACTGTAAAATTCTTTAAAGCATTAGATGTAGGCCTGGTACAGCTTTCTTTAGGAATATTTAGGACCTTCCAGCGCCTTATACGGTCTTTCGAGTCTGCTACGAAATATCACTAGTGGAGATCGATCCCAGGGAGGGCAGTAGTCTGAATAGCCTCTATTGTCTGACGTGTTGAACTGCAGTCACTTCTCTTAATGGGCAACGTCAGTGATATAATTGCTGAAAGGCAAGTACCAGATAGTGATACCATTTTCGCTAGCGAACGCCAAAATACTAAAACTGCGGACTACAGTGTTTAGAATTGAGATTAAGATATTGCAGAACTAGAACTGTTTACAGACCTTCAAAGTACATAATATTCCGCTTATAGCTGTAGAAGTTTTTATTATGCAACTGCAATTTCGGCGTTATGCCTTTGTGAATCGTAAATAACGTCATGTCACAGTTCATATGTAAGTTATAGATAACGTTATCTATGTCTCTGGTCACTGATGTTGCCTTCGTTTGTGCAAAATAGAGCACAACCATACAACAGTACTGATACCGGATTTTAACATGTCAGATTTTTCCTGAACTTCAGGCTGCATTTTACAACCATTTATGCACGAAACCACATACTGTAGTGTAGGAAAATGTATTTTTATCGTGCATATAATGTCATATTTACACCTTCTTAGTAATACGTCATATTTCGGTCAAATTTTGCCAAAAATGCATATGTTTGTCGTATCTCTAACGACAAAACAATAAAAACGTGTTAATGTTGCACACATGACAATGTTTCAAGTGATATTGTCACAACTAAACACAATTATTTATCGGGACTGTAACAGAAAGGCAGCGTATTTCACTAGTCTTCGCTGACGTAAGACGATGTTGCGTGGGCTCGACAAAACAATGTCGAGGCCAACAAAGGCAGCTTCCGACGTAATAAACGTTGCACACTTAATAACATTATTCAATTTGAATAGAAACTCGGTCTGGTTCAACATGCCGAAGTTAGAGTGCTCCAATAGGATAAAGTTGCGAAGGTTTTTCTTGATTTTGGAGAGAAGTTCTACGACATTGACGAGGGGTTGTTATTTTTAAATTATGTGAAGTTAAAGTTAGTGCAGAAAACGCTTTAATGTGCAAAGACACCATAATAACACCAAACACATGAGCTGTGTGAAGAGAAGCGCTGAAAATGACAGAAGACAAACGCTGTTACTTGAAAAGTCAGATCAATCTTCAACTATGGAATCACCTTTCAAGGCGTCGTGTGTGATGATGGTGTCTTGCAACATCCCATCTGAGAAGCTGAAGCATCCACGCTTCAGGCAGTTGTTGGAGAAGTACGCAACACATTCAGTTCCACATGAATCTACATTGAGAAAGGAGTAGGCCTATGTATCCGCGTGATACAAGGAGGTGCTTACTAAAATAGTAATTAGTGTTGCTGACCAAGAGATCTGGGTGTCCACTGACGAAACTACCAATCCAGTTGGGCATCATGTTGCAAGTATTGTTCGTGGTGTTCTAAAGGATGACGACCCTCCATAATGTTCCTCTTAACGTGTGAAGCTCTCGAGAGATTGAACAACTCGATAATTGCCATTTTGTTTGACAACTGTACAAACGTACTGTGGCCATACGTTGCGAAAACAGACAACATTTTGCTGCTGGTAACATATGGTGCGTATACACTACTGGCCATTAAAATTGCTACACGAAGAAAAAATGCAGGTGATAAACGGGTATTCATTGGACAAATATATTCTACTAGAACTGACATGTGATTACGTTTTCACGCAGTTTGGGTGCATAGATCCTGAGAAATCAGTACCCAGAACAACCACCTCTGGCCGTAATAACGGCCTTGATATGCCTGGGCATTGAGTCAAACAGAGCTTGGATGGCGTGTTCAGGTACAGCTGCCCATGCAGCTTCAACACGATACGACAATTCATCAAGAGTAGTGACGGGCGTATTGTGACGAGCCAGTTGCTCGGCCACCATTGACCAGACGTTTTCAGTTGGTGAGAGATTTGGAGAATGTGTTGGCCAGGGCAGCAGTCGAACATTTTCTGTATCCAGTAAGGCCCATACAAGACCTGCAACATGCGGTCGTGCATTATCCTGCAGAAATGTGGTGTTTCGCAGGGATCGAATGAAGGGTAGAGCCACAGGTCGTAACACGTCTGAAATGTAACGTCCACTGTTCAAAGTGCCGTCAATGCGAGCAAGAGGTGACCGAGACGTGTAACCAACTCCATACCATCACGCCGCGTGATGGCGATGACGAATACACGCTTCCAATGTGCGTTCACCGCGATGTCGCCAAACACGGATGCTACCACCATGATGCTGTAAACAGAACCTGGATTCATCCCAAAAAATGACGTTTTGCCATTCGTGCACCCAGGTTCGTCGGTGAGTACACCATCGCAGGCGCTCCTGTCTGTGATGCAGCGTCTAGGGTAACCGCAGCCATGGTCTCCGAGCTGATAGTCCATGCTGCTGCAAATGTCGTCGAACTGTTCGTGCAGATGGTTGTTTTCTTGCAAACGTCCCCATCTGTTGATTCAGGGCTCGAGACGTGGCTGCACGATCCGTTACAGCCATGCGGATAAGATGCCTGTCATCTCGACTGCTAGTGATACGAGGCCGTTGGGATCCAGCACGACGTTCCGTATTACACTCCTGAACCCACCGATTCCATATTCTGCTAACAGTCATTGGATCTCGACCAACGCGACCAGCAATGTTGCGATACGATAAACCGCAACCACGATGGGCTACAATCCGATCTTTATCAAAGTCGGAAACGTGATGGTATACATTTCTCCTCCTTAAACGAGGCATCACAACAACGTTTCACCAGGCAACGCCGGTCAACTGCTGTTTGTGTATGAGAAATCGGTTGGAAACTTTCCTCATGTCAGCGCATTGTAGGTGTCGCCACCGGCGCCAACCTTGTGTGAATGCTCTGAAAAGCTAATCATTTGCATATCACAGCATCTTCTTCCTGTCGGTTAAATTTCGCGTCTGTAGCACGTCATCTTCGTGTTGTAGCTATTTTAATGGCCACTAGTGTACATGGTTAAAGCAGCCAAGGGGCTTCAGAATCTCTATCCAGCATGGAGTTCGTCACTTGTCTTGGACTTACATTACAAAGATTTGCAGAAGAGGTGCGATCAGATTGCACTGACGTGGACGAATTAATTTCCTGCGGCAAGAAAATCTATGTGAAAGCTCCGCTACGGGTGCAGAAATTCAGGGAACCGGCATCTTCTCTCCCCCTCCCCTGTCAACCTGTTCTTACACGATGGGGTTCTTGGCCTAATGTTGCTGAGTATTACTACACTAACTACACCAATATAAGGCAATCTTTTGTGAGCTTGAAAGCGATGAACCAAGTGATATAAAAATTGTGAAAGATATGGTTACAGATACTTTGTTTGGAAACTTGGAATACGTGAAAGCCAAGTTTTCAGTGGTATGAAAAGCCGTCAAACGACTCGGAGTTGCTGGTACTTAATAGTGTGACGGCCTAGGTATTGTGCAGCAAGTGCAGTGTGAGTTGGGTGGACATCGTGATCATGCGGCTGACGAAGTGAATAAAAAAATTGCACGGTGTTCTCCAGCGTAGTCCATGGTATTCTACAATGTACAAAGTCAGTTACAGTCTTTCTGGGAATGGCAGAACATTCGAAGACAATGAATAAACGCTGGCCTGTTGTGACCTCGCTGCCTTCAGTCATGCTCCTGTGACGTTCTGTGATGCGGCTTTTCTGGGTACAAAGCAATACTCAGGGACAACTGTAGACTTGAAAAATGGAAAGTCTGAGTTACGCTTTGTGATATACTGCAACCCTGCAGAAACTGAAGATTGACAGGACGTGTTAACTAATTTGGAAAACAGTGTGTAGTAACAACATGGTTTTATTGCTTGGATAGGTGGTGTTGTTGTTTTCACTGTACTTCGTGTTTGTTTCAGACACAAGCAGACATTTCAGAAAAAAAAATTAGTTATTTTCAGACACTGCAAAAATTAAGTACTATTTTCACAATTTATTCGGAAATGAATTTTGTATTACATAGGATAATTTAAAAAAGTCAACTGGGATGTTTATATAAGCTTATATAACGTAATATTTTATTTTGTAAAGTCGTATTTATTTAAATGTTTGGTTATAAGTGCTTGCATATTTCGCTGTTTTTAGTTCATTAAAATCCGAGGCCTCCTGATAATTTACATCTTTCCCGTGAAATTGCGTGATTTATTTATGCTTGATAAAGGCGTAATGCCGAAACTGCAATAGCGGAATAGAAACGTGCAAAATTATCTCTTTTAAACAGTTCGTACGGCTTGCGGATAAGTGTGGCATGAAGTTAGGTAGAGAGAATGAGCGTGAGAGTTGGGGGGGAGGGGTGGAGGTGGACTATCGAGAGGTGCGTACAGGGAGCAGTGGTCCGAATTTTTGATTTAAGTTTTTATCTGCATCCATTACCTAATTCTACGTCAACTGGTATTTTCTATTGGCCTCTGCTTCGTGCGGTAGCTGTTCTCTGTGCTGTTCCGTTTGTGTGAGGAGCAAAGGTAAAATGAGTTTCTAAGTGCTACCGTACTCGCTCTAACGACCCTTCTCTTATGGTCGTGGTCCTTACCTCTGATATACGAAGAAGGCTGCTGACTGTTGCAAAGTCTTTTTCGCATACCTGTTCTATAAATTTGCCCATCATGGTTTCGCAAGAACAAAGTTGTCTTTCTTTTTCCGATTCCTACTGTCGTATTGCATAAGCTGTACTGACCTGTTACGACAGTAGAGCCGCGTCTCCGAATTCTTTTTGTTTATTTGGGTTTACGGCGGTAAACATAGTTGTTATCAGTGCCTTAGTTCGATATTTACTGATATCCGTTATTGATTGGGACTGAAAACGGTTATGCAGTATTCTACAACTGATCACACAATCGTCCTGTATGCTGTTTCCTTTATGGGTGCACAATAGTTTTCCAGAACTCTCCAAACAAAACTAAATCTTCAATTTATCTTCTTTGTTATTGATTTCACCAGTTCGTCTCATTACTTCGGAGTATTACTCTTAGCTATTTCAACAATTTTCGACATCCACAAGCTTGCCATTACTATTGCAATTATCTGTTTTGGGGTTCTTTTATTTGCTATGAATGTCGTCTTGCATTTGTCCACGTTTCAGTAATCCTCAAGTATGATGAAGGGATGGTGCAAATGCTACTAAAATAAGTAAGGAACAGGGTCTAGCATTCTCTTATAACAGAGACAGCCATGAGAGAAGAATTTTGAGGCCTTTTTAGGTGAAATAAAAGAAACAGGTTTGGAAACTAAAAAAAAATAATAGCGTAACATATGAGCACATATAAAAGTAAAAGATATTAATGAAACGGAGACTAATCTTTGGGCGTTTGTAGAGGAGGTACTAAAATACGCTAACAAAAGAGATCTTCCACTATCTCTTGGACGAGAAGATAATGAGAAGATACAACCGAAAAATTAGAATTAGAAGCAAAAGGAGGAAATACTTTCAGGTGGAAAATAGTACAATTAGATGGGAAGGAAGGTGTAGTACTAACTAAATACATTTGGTGTGACTTAAACAACTATACTTGCAGAATATCCTATTTGGATCTTCTTAGTGACAAGTATAGGATACGGGCCTGATACAGTCTTGAGGTAGAGCAGCTGTACAAAAAGATGGGAACCCCGCGAGAAACGCATGCTTGAACATAAATGAACTTGTTAGCCAAACATGCAGGTTGTGGGATTGTATTTGGCTACGAGCTGCACTGGTGCAATGTCCTCAATACGTTGCATGTGTCAGTCCTGGTTAGAATGGTATTGTATGCAGTTGTGTCTGCATTTTGTCAGAGCTAAGAGAATTCGAAGTGGGAAAATCATTGGTTGTCGTGTGGTTGGTGCTTTCGTAATCAAGGGTGCCGAAGTATTTAGTGTTTCAAGAGGAGCCGTATCGCGGATTTATACGACATGCCAGCGGAAAAAGCCATCAACTAAGTAACGACGCAGACGAAAGAGTGTGTGGAGTGACCGTGATAGACTCTCACTGCTGACGATAGCGAAGAAAAATGAGAGGATGGCAGCTGCAAAGTCGTTGCAGAACTGAAGGTCGCACTCGCGAACCTTCTCAGCACAGAAACAACATCAAGCGAGCTCCATAAAGACGCAAATGCAAGGCGAGCTGAAATTCCAAAACCACTCATTAATGAAGCAAATGCCCGTAACAGGAAAACATGGTGCCAAAGCCATAAAACCTGGGTCATGGAGGAATTGAAGATTGTCGTTTTGTTGGATGAGTCTTATTTTACGCTATTTCCAACTTCTGGCCGAGTTTACGTCCCAAAAGTGAAATATGGAGCGAATTCGGTGGTGATTTTGGCAGCCGTGTTATAGTGTTCCATAGGCCTGATGTTTTCTTTGCTTGGTTGCATTCCTGCCAGGAATTATGTTAGCATAATATCCCATGGTAAAATGTGTGCTCCCCAATGGTAATGCTGTGTCCCCAAGACGGCAGTACACCTTTCCGCACAGCTCGAATCTTTCAAGACTGGTACTGAAGCGCTAGGATGAATTTCCGCATTTCCAATGGCCACCAAAGTCGCCAGATATCAATATTACTGAACCTCTGCGCTCTACTTTGGAGAGAAGGGTGCGTGATCACTATCGTTCTCCATCTCATTACTTGAAACTGCCACTACTTTGCAGGAAAAATGATGTAACATTTCCTTGGAAACTATACAGAAAATGTATTTATGCATTCCGAGAGGACAGGAATCTGTTTTGAAGTGTGGACAGTAGTAATCGTTTATATTGATGTGTATATGCACTGAGACGTTATGATCTGTAATTGACTTCCTGTTTGACGCTCTGTACCTCAATCTTCCGTCGAATCTATGCCATCTATAACCAAAAACACGTATGACAGTTTTGCACAAGTACTCTTCACAGCATTTCATATATTAAAGTTACACTTCTCCCACCGTCTACGAGCAATGTAATCCTTCTCCATTAACCAGTTAATAAACTCTCCTCCAAAAGCTCACAATTTGGTTTTAAAATTTTTGTTCAGTTTGCCCCTAGGAACCTGATTGATTTCCCACATCATGGGATAAATAGCAACGATTCTGTAGTCTGATTGGCAAGACATCATGGTGTGATACAGCATCACCGCTGGTCACAGTCAAACTAAAATTTCATAAGAATGCAATTTTAATTTGGTTGTGAGTAGTGGCGATTCCGGATCCCACACTAACAGCTTGGGTGATGGTGGAAATGATTGTGAGAGAATGGGGCTGCCTCCCCAAAACTAGTCGCATACAGAGCAAAAGATAAAAGCAACGCGTAGCCACTGTGAGTTTATTTCCAAAACCAATATTTCAGGATATGTTTGATTAGTGCAGCACTGTAGCGCTGATGACTGAGGAACCGTTGGATGTCCACAGAGGAGGGCGCCAGCTCCATCTCGTGCTCTGAGACGTACGCCGGGTCGGAGGCTTTCTCCGAGGTGGAGACCAAGACCCTGTCTGAGTTCCTCACCGGCCTGGGCAGCGACCTGCAGGTCTACCTGAGCTTCCACAGCTACTCGCAGCTGCTCATGTACCCCTACGGCCTGTCCAACGTCGTCGCCGACAACGCCGCCGAACTGGTGAGTGGCTCTGCAGTTTCTGCTAACTTAAAAAGCTGTTATTCTGGAACAAACGCCGATGTATCAATAGTGTGACAAAACGGTGGATGTTTTTCTACATTCGGTCGACCTGGAGGGACATTTAGTTGGATGAAAGTAATGTCCTTTGTTTAGCACGTAAGATATTAGTTAAGTAACGCAAATTTGAAAAACGGTGTATATGTGTTCCCAAGGCAAAAGACATGTGGAAACTAGGTAATATTATTCGTTAGGTACGGAAGTATTCTTGGCTTTTATCAGTTTTAATATAACTCCTCTCAATTAACAATTATTAATTTTCAGTAAGATAGCAATGACACTTGATAGCTTCCGATGTATGAGGAATGACAAGAGCGAAATGATGCCTCTTCTGGGTGGTAGCTGATTCCGAGGACGCGTTTGTAGAGTCCCCTTAGAATTCGGTTATAAAGCAGCCTAATTTTTTGTAGGGGATTCCATTTATGGGACAATAGTAAATCGTGCCAACTTCAGCATACGCTTATTGTTGCTAGGACTGAGTAAAGAGGACTATGCGGAATCAATCAGCCTGTCTTTTTTCAGTTTCTTGCAGCAGCCGACACGTAGCATCTGTGTCGTGTAGTCAGTGTCTACCACAATGGGCCTCGTCCTATGCGCCATACTCATACTAACGGAATTTCAACCCTGCGTACTCACACTTTTAGAAGAGATGAGAGACCTTCAGATAACATCGTAGTGTCGACCTTTCGACGAAGTCGTCTTTAAATATCAGAATATTGTGCAAAATTTTTAAATTAATTGTTTTATTTTCAAACAATGAAACCTGTTAACAGTTACTAGTGCACTGTTTTATTTCGATTTCAGTGCAAACTGTTTGTTTGATTACTCACATGTTTAGTGCACGATACATATATCTATTATCATGTCAATTTCTGGACTCTCTTTGATGTTGTGACATTGGCATGGTTCTTCTTGATCACGTATTTGTCTATGGTTAAACTCATTAATCAATATACCAACTGACTGCTTGACTCACTCCTGTAATTATGGTCCAATACATGCCTCATAGGGTACAAGGATGTGATGTCTTTCGTTGGGTTCCGTTAGTTATGTGAACTGACGAGCAGCAGAGGTTACATAAATTGTTACATGCTCTCAAGTATGCGCGTCGAAAAAATATTCCACCAGCTCTAAGGCGTTGCCGTAATGAAAAATAAAGTTTTCATACTCTTTAATGCGTACAAAAATCTCTACGCATTTGAAACAAGGAATGGAACAGGCGTAAATTACACCTTAACTTCATGTAGAAAGTCAGTCAAGATGTCGTGTTACATGGATATATTTGAATAGTTAAAGACGCCAAAAAATCTTCATTTCGAAACAGAAACTCATAAAAAAAGTAATAAAATTACGCCCAGTGTATGTCAAATGTAAACTGATAGTTCTTAAACAAAATGCAGCTGGAGAGTTCTATTGTATGGCCTCAAAAGTACAGGAATGGGTGAGCGCTAAGCGGACATTTTCCTCTGTTTCAGCAACAAATGGTTGAGAAATCAGCCCAGGCCCTGGCATCCAGATACGGTACCCAGTACACCGTCGGCAGCATCGTCAACGCTATCTGTAAGTATTACACAGCTTTTACTCGCATCAAGTCAGCTATGGATAAAGTCCTTTATGAAACTAAGAATGTGGTCTTTAGGGGTAGGCCGTATATTTTTTTCCATTGTGTTTGTCGATAAGAATATTCATTTATACCGAAGCAATTTGTTCTCTTTCCATTTTATACTTGTAATCAACCTACGACTTCAATCAGAAGAACTGTTCCTCACTTATAAATATCAGAGAGACTATATTTGAAGTAATCAGAAGCAATTAAAAAGTGTACTCAGAGGCTTTTACAACAATTTCGTCTTTTTACTTCACCAGTGTAGGTACTACTGTTTTAAGTGAGGCAATATCTATCAACGTGTTGCTATTCACATCTTCAGCAGATTGATACAGAGTTAGATGCCAGTATCAAAACTGGATATGAAGCTCTGAGAGTGCAGTCGAACATTTTGTTATGCATTTCCTTGACTCAATTGAGTAGGTAGGGCGAAAAATGAAATACTCGCGTAAGCATTTTACGATGTGGACTGTGTTTGCCTGTATTTACATATGATCTGAAGTAGTCCTTAACGTGCAATTTACTCACGAGCAAAATATGCAAAACGAGAAGGCCCTCTATCATGAAGGAACCACATATGCGAACGACCATAAAATGGGGTAAATTCTGCAATTTACCGTATATTCATAATATGATATTCTAGAGTATATCATTGTCCATTAGAGGGCATTTTGAACTACCGTTGCGTGACGTACTGGTAGATGTCAGGCCTTTGATCTTTGATACATCACTTACAGTGCTGCAGATCTCAGAAAGCAATCGTGGTACACGTTATCGAATGCACCTTCTACTTCGCTTCGCTTTGTCTTGTGTTGCCCGTTGTATTTATTTTTTGTTTGGAAATGAGTGAACAGATACACTTGATCCATATGGCTGTTCGAGTACAGCTCCGACGCCCCGAAAAAGTATCTGAGAACGCCATCCGTGTGCGGAAGTGCCATTCAGGGGTGTGGGTTACCAGCTCTGCGATAAGAGGATGAGACTTGATCCCCGTACCAATTTGGTCTAAGGTCCTGACTGATTACACTCGCAGCCCACTGTCACTTTAAAATGTCCACACTGTGTCTTCAGGTAAAGAATGGCGGTGCGAATGTACATTCAGGCCATCTGTATTGTGTTAGTGGAGTTTCCTGCCACCATCCATGATGATACACGCCGACATGCTGTTTGTTTGGCTACACTATTACCCTAAGTGTACATACTAAATTTCCTTATGTCATCATACGACAGACGATTAGTAGGGTCTCCGATTTCACTTGCAGACTACATTGCCACACGTGTGACATTATCTACCATCCCTGACAGTTATGTCATCATCACCTGAGCACACTGTGCGTGCAGTTACTTCAGCTTGGATGATTTAAAAAGTGTGAGTGGTCAGTGCAGAACCGATGGACCGCTGACTAGTGAGTGGGACCAGTGGGCGGTAGTTTGACTGTGTGTCTGCGTGTCTACCAGACGCGGCAGCCGGCAGCAGCATCGACTGGGCGATGGGCCAGCTGGGCCTGCGCTACGCGTTCGTGTGGGAGCTGAGGGACACGGGCAGCTACGGCTTCCTGCTGCCCGCGGACCAGATCATCCCCACCAGCGAGGAGACCTTCGACAGCATCCTGTCCATCCTCGAGGACGTGCAGGCAGCTCTCCGCAGCAAGAAACAGCTCCACTAGAGACCCTAATCCACTGACTGTAACCAATGCGAAATAAACTACGTTTACATTAAACATTTGCGTTTTGTCCTCCCTCATTAATACCTTTCCGTATCCTGCTGATCTCCGTCAGAACTGTCTTATTGTGCCTTACGAATATAAACTCGCTGGCACAATTGTGGGTACTTTGGTTTGCTCCAGGAGCAGATTGATGGGAACTATAACATATCAAACATTATTTTTTAAAAGAATAAACCGCTATTTCACTGTGTATTATTGTATTGTCTTTTGTACTGTCCCGATTTCTGCGTTTATGCCAGTATCAAGCACAACTCTAGAAGCTGTTAGACCATTATCAAATTCATATCTGTTAAGGCAGTCCAAAGCAGCTAAACAAGGCTAACACATGTTTTTAAGATGTAACAGTGTAAGTAGTTATCTTCAAATGGGATTATTTACAAAGTTTAAGCGGTCAGTGCAGAACCGATGAACTGTCGACCGCTGCTGAGAAGGACAAGTGGGCAGATGTGTGATTGTGTGTGTCTGTGTCTGACATACGCGGCAGCTGGTAGCAGCATCGACTGGTCGGTGGGCCAGCTGGGCCTGCGCTACATCTAAAAGAAATCCGTTAGCCTTGTTTACCTGCTTCGAACTGCCTTAACAAATATGACTTAATAACGTTTCCAATGACTTTTAGCATTGTACTTGATAACGGCATAAAGGCCGAAATGTGGGTAGTACAAAAGATAAATATAATAACAAAGAGTCAAATGGCGGTTTACTCTTTTAGAAGGTATTGCATGACTACGGCTGAACGCCATCGGGAACTTTACATATCAAGTATTAGTTCATTTTATTACAATAAAGACATGAAGCTTTACTCAACTATTTACACTACATTTCCACAGAAATGTTCTGAGTATTTATAACTGTCTGTGATACAAACAAATTCACAACACCCTCCATTTGAAAAATAACCCGACGTACTGTTCAAATTAACGTTTCATCTGATATATTTAATACACAGGTGGCCATCTAAGGCAGTGTTGTCATCTTGATCGATGACTAAGAATGGTGCAAAGTGTTGCTCTGTTCAGACGTAAGCAAACGAGCCGTTGTGATGGCGTGGAGAACCTTTAGGAGGCATGACTGGGCCGCCATTGTTTGGGGGGCAAGCAGCGACTGTATACTTCTGTAGTTTTGGCGGGAGGTGCCAACCTTGCTTCGGCTCCCCGCTTTTTGGATGACACCACAGATCTTGTCTCTCCTGTGGTGTGATCCCGTAGATGCCAGTATGTGAGAATGATACATGACATCCCTCCTTTTAGTCCGTGTCGAAGACTTCTGGTAGTTAAAGTGCTTCTGTCGTGAGTGCTTCACCCACTTACAACAATCAGTCAAGCACTGATAATGCTGTTTCACGTATCGCAGCAGCCCTATAGATCAATTCGATACCACCAGGAGCCTTATGCGTTTCACAGTTGGGAACTGGCAGTAGCATTGACAGCTGCCAGAGTCCTTTTTTCCCAGCACGAAGTATAATTCGTGTTTTCAATTAACATGGGAAAGATTTAAGGTCATCGTCTCCTCAGTGGATGGGACGGATGTGTAATCAAAAAGATAGACTACTATCTGTACTGCAAGAAGCATTATTTTCAGATCACTTTGTAAATCTGTTTCCTTTTCCTCTTATTTGCGAAGTCCGCCTGTTCGGCAGAGTAGTAGACTTCCAAACAGTATCATAGTGTGTTTGGAATTATACTAATGTACCTGGAATCTGGATAGATACGCAGTGTACAAAGTTAGTCATCCTAGAAGAAAGAGGATGAGAGACGAAACGTATAAAAATGCCAGAAATTTGACAAAAAAGAAATAAATAAATGAATGACATAAGCATGAAACACGGCGATGGTTAGATATGGTAAACTAAGACTCAGCAGCTAAGAAAAAGGTTAGGGACTCATTATGAAGAAGAACTACGTGACACTCGGAGTTACGTGGAAGGGTGCAATGAATTAGAAGAAGCAGAGAAATATAACAGCGACTAAGGTCAAAACAGATCTAAGAAAAATAAAAGGAAAATAAAGGCATTGGGCACTGACAGCACATGCAGTGAGACGCTGAAAGTTTCAGAACGTTTCAGAACATGGTGCAACAAGGAGACTAACGTCATTGATCACTCACGAGCAAAATATGTTATTTCGGAATATTATGGAAATCTTGCCTTGAGACAGCCTTGTCCTTTTATAAAAGAAGTCAAATGTAAACGATGGCAAGATACACAATATCTGATCAAAAGTATCCGGATAACGCTATGCAGTGCGAAATTGACCACTAGATGTCGCGAAAGGCGACCCACCAGTATGGAAGCAGTTGGGAAGTGTTGTGTTGTCACTAGAAAAGCAGTAACAGCCAAATGGGTTGTCAGAAGAGTTCAGCAACTTCGAAAGTGATCTAATTATTATTGGAATGCCATCAGAGAAACAAATCCATCAGGGACATTTCCACCATTTCAAAGCTGCTCAAGTTGACTGTTGGTAAAATGAGCGTGAAGTCGAAACGTGAAGGAACAACCATATCTAAGGGGAGACCAGGTAAGCCTCTGTACTAAGCGACAGGCACCGTCGGGTGTTGCTAAGGCAGGTTGAAAAAAATCGCATGGAGTCAGTGGAAGGGCTCACTCGTGGGTTCCAAACAGCTACCAGCACTCCATCTAGCACAGTGACCGCGCTTAGGGAGTTACAAGAATCAGCCCCAAAGCTGGAGCAGCTCCTTATACTCAGTGCTAAGAGACGATTGAGTTGGTGGAAAGAGCAACACCATTCGACAAAGGATGAATGAAAACGAATGAGGTGGAGTGATGAATCACGCTACATCCCGTGGCAATCCGATGAAAGGATTTGGGTTTGGCGACAGCTTAGAGAACATTACCGGTCGTCATGTGTAGCGCCGACAGTGAATCACAGAGGATATGATGTTACGGTATGGCACCGTTTGTCGTGATTAGGGTTTGGACCTTTTAGTGCGCATAAGGAGAAACTAAATACGAAAGGATGCAGACGCATTTTATAGTACTGTCCTCTGCGTACACCAGAGGAACAGTTCGCCATGATGACTGATTGTATGACCGTGACAATGCAGCATCTGTGAGCCAACGATTTCTAGATAATAACAATGCTGAAACGGACTGGCCTGCACAGAGTGCCGATCTGAAGCCAGTCTTTGGGATGAGATAGAATGTCAACTTCGCTCCAGCACCCAGTGTCCAACTCGTTACCCCTTTTGGTTTCGGCTTTTGGCAAAGAATGGCTACCACTTCTCCATAGATATTCAGGCGCCTCATTGAAAGTGTCCCCAGCAGACTTCGTTCTGTCATCAAGGCCAATGTTGGACAAACCCTACAGTAATGTCGACTAACAAGTACCTGAATACTATTGACAAGATAACGTACAGATCTATGAGTCATATGTCTAGTGTTGGACATATTAACACTGGGATAAATGGAAAACAACTTGTCAGAGTAGCAATTTGGGTTCAGGAGGGGAAGGTAAACAAGAGAGGACACTGGATGCATGAGAACGTTCGTGATAAGAACGATAAAACTACTTTGTAGGCTATCAGAAAGTTTTTTTGGAGTAAAACAATGTTTAAAATATTTGAGGAAACAGAAGTAGACTGGAAAGCTGGAAGACACTAACGGAACTATACGTAAGCCAAAGAGAAGTGATGAAAATGCAGGAGGAAGAAGCAGCTATTACAAGAAATGTGGGACAACGTTGTTGCCTTTCTCCAGTCATGTTTAATATTTATTTATGTTGACTAGATGAAACTAGTTGATAGGTAGTTAAAGTTATTAAATTTGCAGATTATAAAGCTGTCATGGCACGAAGTGAAGGTCTTCAACATTACCGAGACAAAAGTGATGAATGTAGCAAGGATACCAGTTGTAATAAATACAGCACTAAAAATATAGAAATGTGAACAAATAAACTCCTTCAATTACTTGGGGAGGTGGGAGCGGGCATGATTATTGCAGACGGAGGCTGTACCAGGAAAATAAGAAAAGTGCGTATGGAAAGTAGCTATTCATAAAACTTCAAAAATTACTCAAAACAAGAGCAACAGGGATTGATCTAGGAAACAGATTTAAGAGTTGAGTTGTTTGGTGAGTACTTTTTGAAAGAAATTTCCGGCATTTGAAAGTTACAGCTTCGCAAAAAACGGTGAGTGCAAGAACAATGGAAAAGGAAAGAAACATAGTCAGAAGAAGATAAAGAATATTGACAGATTTGAGGTATGAGAAAACCACTAGTAAATGGACTTTGTAAAGTCAAATTAAACTCAGTCCCTTATTTTGATAGCTTTATAGACAGTGATGGTTACATGTGCACATATGAGCCTTAGGGAGAAAGCGCTCTTGTCAGTAGAATGAATGTGACGGTTTAATGTGTGAATTTTAAAATTTTTCCGGCGAATAGAATGTTCAAACAAATTTCGAGCTTGGAGCCGGTTGTCGTTCAAAACATCCCACCATATTTCAAATGTGCACTTGCCACTTATCTTTAAGTGAGCCATCGAAGACTAACGACGTATTGCCCAGTTCTGAATACCGCCCTGCGGATATTCCACGTATGAGTCAAAATCAAGTTGACATACGGACCACACTTCCCGGCGGCAATGTACACTCTGGTGGAACAGCGGAACTCAGCTGTCCTCTGCATTACCACTCACCGCGGCCGTCGGCACGCATTGTCGTATTCGATTAGAACAAACAGTGGAGATGATGGGTTCCACGCATTGTCCAACTGGTAGTCGCCATCACGGTTCATCAGATTTCCCGACAGGCATATTTTCACAAATTTGTTGATAATGGAGTCCCAAAGAGATGTTGCTGTGGTCAGAATCGTAGTTTTGTCATATTGTATTGAACGTCCAGTGGAAATACAGTGTTAAGCAATAGCGATCCTGCTTGTTTACTGAAGGCGAGGGCAACGGTGATGTTAAGTGTAGCGTTCATTCAAAGTGTGTGTGCACTGTTCTTTGTAAGCCATTCCCCACTGACAAGGTATTTTATTACTTTCGCCCTTCCGCAGTAACAAGTCGTCCTTCAC
Organism: Schistocerca serialis cubense; assembly: GCF_023864345.2. Classification (NCBI taxonomy): domain Eukaryota; kingdom Metazoa; phylum Arthropoda; class Insecta; order Orthoptera; family Acrididae; genus Schistocerca; species Schistocerca serialis. The sequence continues at coordinate 410,213,184 of NC_064641.1, read as the reverse complement.
TGGTCCCAAAAGGTCTGCAACATTAGATGGTGGACAAAAAATCCCTTTCACCTCAAATTTACTAACGATTCTTGCTATTTTAAACGTCATATTGCCCACAAATGGAAGAAAGCTAATTATTTTGGAGGTGTATTCTCCTCTTCATCTACTTTCTGATTCTTAATTTTTAACTGGCAGTGAACCGTTAGCCCGCATCTCGTGGTCGTGCGGTAGCGTTCTCGCTTCCCACGCCCGGGTTCCCGGGTTCGATTCCCGGCGGGGTCAGGGATTTTCTCTGCCTCGTGATGGCTGGGTGTTGTGTGCTGTCCTTAGGTTAGTTAGGTTTAAGTAGTTCTAAGTTCTAGGGGACTGATGACCATAGATGTTAAGTCCCATAGTGCTCAGAGCCATTTGAACCAGTGAACCGTTAATATGCCAGATGGAACATCCATTTTGTCTGATCACTGTCCTTAGGTGGGCAAGGTCTGTAGGCAAACTACCTAAATGTAGGACAATATGAGCACTGTGTACTAGTGTTTTTAAGCACGCCCGTAGTTTGCGCTAGGTGAAGAGAATGTGACGCTTGCAAAAACAAATCAACATTAGGTGGCATACGACAAACTGACTGCCCAGAGAGCCATCATTCTTTCGTCCAGCCAAGATTTCCAAGAAAGGCAGGCAACTATCTTGCTCTGTTTCCGTAGCGAACCGAATGTTGTCACGAACAGACTTGAGATGGTGAAGAAACTCCCTCAATTTACCTTATAAGTTACGTTGAGGAGGAGGTTTCGAAAGAGCACGACAACTTTCCCTTCTTATTTCTTCTACAATATCCGAAGGAAGATGATGTATCAATCCTTCCACGCCATTCACAAAGCTTATTAAAGGCAGTACTTTAGGTGTAGTGCAAAATTGCGTTCTTTGCTTAATATAGACAGCTGAATTCATCAGTAGACTGGGGCTCTCCTTCTAAGAAGTCCTGACCGTTTAGTTAGCTTTGATGTGGTATAACTTTTTACGAAGACCCCTCTCGCAGATTCATTGGCATTAATTGCCAAAAGTTTCTGATGATCATTACTGGTTTGTTTCTGCACGCTCTATCCTCAACCTATTTTACGTTCAACCAAGAATGTTTTGAAAAGACTGACGGCGTCGCTATGGGCAGCCCTCTGTCTCCGTTGGTGGCCAACGATACCTTCGTAGTGCGTTCTCATGGAGAAGATAAACTGATGGAATTTCTTCACCACCTTAGTTCCATTCGTAATAACATTCGGCTCTATTGATCTAATGGAAGTACATTTGCCTCGAGGCACGCTGAGTCTCAACTTCATCTTCGATAAGAATAGAAGCCGAAGTAATGAATTAAAATTTGTGAGACAGGCAGGACCTGAACCCGTGACTCCCACTTACCAGATAGCTGTGTTATCCAGTACACCACTGAAAAAGCGTCTGCAACAGCTACACAAAGTACTCTAGTCCAATGCTCATTCTAACACGAACTATATTGCGTACAAAGCTGGGGTACTATTCCAATATCGGAGAGCCTCGGCAATATTGACGATTTAAGAAGGAGTTGGGCTGTGTGAAGTTTGTGTTACGGAGGTCATTGGACTAGGGCAGTCCATGCAGCTTTGTTATTCAGGGTGCTGTAGTGGATAACACACCTGCCTAATAAGCACGAGGCATGGGTTCAAGTTGTGGTCTTAGCAAAGATTTTAACTCATTACTTCACCTCCTATCCTTATCGAAGATAGAATTCGGCTCACTACGAAAATAAGGAAAGACGGTTGTTTATCTTTTTGGATTTCTTAGTTGGCCGAAAAAATTATGGCTGTCTAGAGCATTCAGGTTTATCGCAACCCTGCTCATATTGATTTTTTGTTTTGCAAGCATTACATTCTCATCACCTGTCGAAAACTGTGAGGATGCTAAAGATATTCGACACAGAGCTCACACTGTCTCAGATCTAGATAGTTTGCCTACACAGCTCGCCCACCTAAACAAAGTGTTCAGGTGAAATGGAACACTTCCATCTTGCATAGTGTAAGGCCAGGGCCGGCCAGAAATTCTGCACATGTGCAACTTCGGGGTCACAGCGTGCACACCGCAGCCGTCAGCGTTCATGTAGTGCATGTTTGTACGCACAGATGTCGCTTTATCCACTTGCTGGGACTCCCTGTACAGGCGCATTCTAGTGCTCTTTCCACAACTTGCAGGCCAACCATGGGGAGGTATTTCGCGTATTAAACATTTAAAATACTGTCACAGGCTACTCATTGAGACGTCTACTTTTATGTTAACAGTTTAACCCAGAAAGACAAGTAATACAGTTAATAACCGTAGTTTTTTATTAAGGCAGCTTGACTGACGGCACGTAAATACGCGTAATGTTTTTGATCTAGTATTTAAGAAAAAGAGCACTTAGCGACTTCCAAAGAACCTTATTCATGATTTCAAATAACATTAAACTAATGCAAGGTTTCCTGTAACTATTTCTCGGTGCCCTCAGTTATACCCACATAATTTCTGTCTCGCTGACCTCTGAACAGAATGATAACCGCAGACCTCTCGATGATCACCTGTTATTTCAATACCATTATTGCTATATCTTTCATCAGTTCCGTCTGAAATCTGCATAATAACCGACAATTAGATGAATGTTGTGTTTTATCGACTTCAGCTGAGGGTAGCCCTTCACACATTAAAAAAACCCTAAATGTAAATATACATTGGAACAATCGGTTTAATGACTAATTTTCCTGATAATAATGTAACATGGAGCCGAATGAGGCAATAATGCACATTTAGTAAACAATAATTTTTAATTATGAAAGGAATAAATCCAAACACGTTTATCACTGGTCATGAGAAATGATATAGTTAATATCGGGCAAAAAAGCACTGCTCATTGACAAACGCAAGCAGTTGCGAAGATTTTCATCACTTATGCTTAATCGAAACCTTGATTTACTCATTTTCACAAATGGACATAACTCTCGCGGATTCTCAATGCAGGCGTGAAAATTCTTATTGTGAAATATTTTCGTAGAATTCTTTTGTACTTCGCACTGCAAAGAACTTGTCCTTCAGTCTTGTATTGCACTGTACGTCCATCAGTTCCATCTGTAGATCATTCGGAGCATCTTCAACCGACGACGAGAACAGTCGAGCAAAGAGGCGAATGAGAGGAGACAAACTCGTAACATCTGCAAATCGTGCTCGAAATTGTTTCTTAATTTTTACAGCTATTGACGCGTATTATTGAAATCTAGCACTTTCATGGACCAGTCCAAGGGTCGGGAAATGTGCAGTGTTTTTGTCAATAGCTGGCTCTCCCAAAGCGCAAGCTTCGTTTCAAAGGCATTTAGTTTTTCCAACATGTCAGAAATTAAATTATTTTCACCTTGCAAACTGACGTTCAGGCTGTTCATGTGAGACGTAATGTTCACGAGAAATGCAAGGCCTGTTATCCAACAAGGGTCTTCCAACATAGGTTCACTTTTCCCCTTTTCATGTAAGAATGTTACTATGACCAAACGTAAATCAAAAGAATATTTTCAGCATTTTACCTCGACTCAGCCAGCGTACTTCGGTATAGTAAGGTATGTCATCGTACTTCGCTCCTAATTACTCCAAGAACCGCCGAAACTAGCGATGCGTAAGCCCATGTGTCTTCAGATAGTTTACAGTACGCACAACAATTTGCATGACTTTTGCTAACGTCACTGATTTTGCACAAAACGCCTCTCGATGAAGAATGCAGTGAATTCCATACAACGTCTCGGCTGTGCGCCCTAGCTTTTTGCGCATCCTTGCTATGAGTCCTCTCTGATGGCCTTGAACTGATGGTGCTCCATCTATGGCCACTGAGACTAACCGATTCCAGCCCATACCGACACCATCAATCGCTTGCTCGACAGCTTGGAGTAAGTCCGCACCTGTAGTAGTCCCTTTCAAAGATACTAAGTCCAAAACGTCCTCTGTTAAACAAAGTGCGTTATCCACACCTCGTATGTATTATCACAACACATCTGAGTCATCGCCCTCTGGCAGTTGCGCAAGGTCGGGCTGCCGTCCAGATGAGTCGGTTACGTACACACATACACACACACACACACACACACACACACACACACACACAACGTTTACAGTTACAGTTTTCTCTCTGTGTGTGTGTGTGTGTACAAGAGGTTAAAATTTGCATAATTTAATATGGGAATGTTGTGAACTTCCCTTTCTTACGAATTATCAGTTCAAGTATTAAAAGGATCGATTTAGGCCGGTTGAGGTGGAAAAAAACACCTTGCATGTGTCGTTTTTCAGTGTGTTGTGCAAATGTAGGTTAGTTCGATTTGTGTACCACGAAAATAGGTCGATCGGTCAACCACTAACACAGTTTGGTTTAAGTACCAAGGAGATAGTTCGTTCTGTGTACCACGTCCTGTGTACCGCGATTGATCAAGTCTGTCGCTATTCTTCAACTTTACCAGAAGAGTGGCGGCGGCAAGGAGAACTGTAGCGAAATGTAGCAGCCAAGATTCCTCACCCCTTGCAGTAATGGGAACTAAACCAAAAAGGTAGCAGGTAAGAGCCCGCCTGCGAGCTCGCAAATTTTTGAAGTGCAAGACGTACCACCAATATCTGCATCTGAGAAACTGCACTTTACGTATTCTGAAAATTTCCGTTGACCAGTTTGCAGTGTATCCTTTGTCAAAGACTGTCTTCTGTTTGCTAATACTGACACAATCGCCAATTTTAAGTTTCGAAGGGCGTGGAACGATCATTTTGATTTTGTTATACATCTCCGCTGGCTGCATTTTAATTATCTTGTGTTTCGTGTGATTATATTGCTTTACGAATCCTTGTACAGTACTAATCAATTTGTAGGAGCCCTGAGCAGTAAATTTTCTGAACATAAGACTCTTGAGAGTTCTGCTGAAACGTTAAACTACGGAAGCTTTCATACTCGAAAAAGTGGACTAATGATTATTTCTGAGATGTTGCATTAACTTTTTGAAACTAGTATTGGAGAATTATTTCCCAAGATCAGTTTGTAAGTGTACTGGAACCCGCCTGATTTCTGTGTAAATTTTTTTAAGCGCGTTTGCAACTGCAACACCGCCTTTGGTATTCAGAGCACCAACCCATGCTTATTTGGAATAAACGTCAACCACAGTTAATAAATATTTATATCCAGAATTCCATTTCGAATATGCAATCATGTCAATTAAGTATGCTTGATGGAGGCTGCTAAATCCTTTTGTGATAACTGGCCACCTAGGATACGTTCAACGGGCAGGACGATGAAGCTCATCAGCAATCGCAGCTTGCATCTTTCTATAACTTGATGCTTATTGAAAACATCTGCCCAAGCCTAGTTCAACGCCGTTGGCTACTCAACAAAAGGGGGCCACTGCTGTTAGTAATAACGTCTCTACTCAGGTATTAGGGGAAATGGAATTAATGATGGACGACAAAATGAAATAATCGCAAAGGCAATTACAATCTGTTCGGGAGGAAAACAAAGAAATGTGGGAGGAAAACAATAAATTCAGAAGAAAATCAAAACTAAATTGAACACGTTAATATATACTGTCAATAATTTGCGATCCGAGCTTACTGAGATGTTCGATGAAAACCATGATAAGCTCAGAATTGATGTAAAGTCAAACGCGAAGAAATCGAAACGGAAACCCAAGAATTTCGGACCCACGTTGACAAAAAAATGGAAGCAAATAATTGAACTGGTTAGTAAAGCTCTTGAGAAAACACAGGCGCAAAATGATGAGATCATTGAAACCAATAATACAAGCAAGAAGGTCAAAAATCGATGAGTATAATGGTTAACGGCGTACGGATCTAGTGCAACGAATTGAACAATGAAGTAGACAAAATCCGTAACATAACTACTGGCAGTGACGAAAAGCCAGTCGCATTTAGTAAAGAGAATTTGCGTAACGAAATTAATGCTGTGAGCTCAGAACTCACAGAAGTTACGACTTTAAATCACAAATTTAACTGAAATATCTACAACTAGTGACAGAAGACTACTAGTGCTCCAAAGCAATAAGGGCAAACAGTATGAAAATTGTTAAGAAAAAAATTCGGAATATGAAAACGTGCTTATTTTTCGTAAGTGAAGCTGAAGTGCCACCTCCCGCATGTGACCAGATGAGAAGAAACGCCGATTCCAAGAACTATCCCACTGAAGATGCATTAAAGTAAAATGCAAGACATGTCTAAAGGAAATAAAATACACTGCAGCAAGAAAAGACAGTTTTTCTTTATAAAACGAACATCTCTTCTCAATGTTCGCTCGAAAACTCGTTGAAACGGATCTGCGTTCACTGACAACAGAAATTCCTGTCAACTTTAGAGCTTCGTAGGCACGTTGAACAGTCCGCGTTGGTATACCAACAAATCTATCTTCTCTGATACTTTATCTGTACATTGAGCAAATAGTATAGGCAAAAAAGGAGACATCTGAAAAGGGAATTAAACTTCAAAGAGAAGAAATGAAAACTTTCGAGTTAGCAAGATTAGCATTTGTCAAAACACAAAATTTGCGTACATCGAAAATGAATTGAAGTGCTACGAATTCATTTCACAGTTCATACAAGGAGAGAATATTTGAACAACAGTGTTACAGAAAGAAGGTTATATACGTGGAAGAGACCTGGAGACACTGGAAGGTTTCAGATTGATTATATAATGGTAAGACAAAGATTTCGGAACCAGGTTTTAATTTGTAAGGCATTTCCAGGGACAGATGTGGACTCTGACCACATTTTATTGGTTATCAACTGCAGATTAAAACTGAAGAAACTGCAAAAAGTCTGGAATTTAACGAGGTAGGACCTGGATAACATAAAAGAACCAGAGGTTGTACAGAGTTTCAGAGGGAGCATTAGAGAACGACTGACAAGAACAGGGGAACTCAATATAGTAGAAGAAGAATGGGTGGCTTTGAGAGACGAAATAGTGAAGGCAACGGAGGACCAAGTACGTAAAAAGATGAGGGCTAGTAGAAGTCCATGGCTAACACAAAAGATATTGAATTTAATCAATGAAAGGAGAAAATATAAAAAATGCAATAAATGGCTCTGAGCACTATGGGACTTAACTGCTGTGGTCATCAGTCCCCTAGAACGTAGAACTACTTAAACCTAACTAACCTAAGGACATCACACACATCCATGCCCGAGGCAGGATTCGAACCTGCGACCGTAGCGGTCACGCGGTTCCAGACTGAAGCGCGGTTAACCGCACGGCCACACCGGCCGGCTGCAATAAATGAGGCAGGTGAAAGGGAATACAAACGTCTAAATGAGATCGACAGGAAATGCAAAATGACTAAGCAGGAATGGCTAGAGGACAAATGTAAGGATATAGAGGCGTATATTACTAGTGGTAAGGTAGATGCTGCATGTTGTTGTTGTTGTTGTTGTGGTCTTCAGTCCTGAGACTGGTTTGATGCAGCTCTCCATGCTACTCTATCCTGTGCAAGCTTTTTCATCTCCCAGTACCTACTGCAACCTACATCCTTCTGAATCTGCTTAGTGTATTCATCTCTTGGTCTCCCTCTACGATTTTTACCCTCCACGCTGCCCTCCAATACTAAATTGGTGATCCCTTGATGCCTCAGAACATGTCCTACCAACCGATCCCTTCTTCTGGTCAAGTTGTGCCACAAACTTCTCTTCTCCCCAATCCTATTCAATACTTCCTCATTAGTTATGTGATCTACCCATCTAATCTTCAGCATTCTTCTGTAGCACCACATTTCGAAAGCTTCTATTCTCTTCTTGTCCAAACTATTTATCGTCCATGTTTCACTTCCATACATGGCTACACTCCATACGAATACTTTGAGAAATGACTTCCTGACACTTAAATCAATACTGGATGTTAACAAATTTCTCTTCTTCAGAAACGCTTTCCTTGCCATTGCCAGCCTACATTTTATATCCTCTCTACTTCGACCATCATCAGTTATTTTGCTCCCCAAATAGCAAAACTCCTTTACTACTTTAAGTGCCTCATTTCCTAATCTAATTCCCTCAGCATCACCCGACTTAATTAGACTACATTCCATTATCCTTGTTTTGCTTTTGTTGATGTTCATCTTATATCCTCCTTTCAAGACACTGTCCATTCCATTCAACTGCTCTTCCAAGTCGTTTGCTGTCTCTGACAGAATTACAATGTCATCGGCGAACCTCAAAGTTTTTATTTCTTCCCCATGAATTTTAATACCTACTCCGAATTTTTCTTTTGTTTCCTTTACTGCTTGCTCAATATACAGATTGAACAACATCGGGGAGAGGCTACAACCCTGTCTTACTCCCTTCCCAACCACTGCTTCCCTTTCACGTCCCTCGACTCTTATAACTGCCATCTGGTTTCTGTACAAATTGTAAATAGCCTTTCGCTCCCTGTATTTTACCCCTGCCACCTTTAGAATTTGAAAGAGAGTATTCCAGTCAACATTGTCAAACGCTTTCTCTAAGTCTACAAATGCTAGAAACGTAGGTTTGCCTTTCCTTAATCTTTCTTCTAAGATAAGTCGTAAGGTCAGTGTTGCCTCACGTGTTCCAGTGTTTCTACGGAATCCAAACTGATCTTCCCCGAGGTTGGCTTCTACTAGTTTTTCCATTCGTCTGTAAAGAATTCGTGTTAGTATTTTGCAGCTGTGACTTATTAAGCTGATAGTTCGGTAATTTTCACATCTGTCAACACCTGCTTTCTTTGGGATTGGAATTATTATATTCTTCTTGAAGTCTGAGGGTATTTCGCCTGTTTCATACATCTTGCTCACCAGATGGTAGAGTTTTGTCAGGACTGGCTCTCCCACGGCCGTCAGTAGTTCCAATGGAATATTGTCTACTCCGGGGGCCTTGTTTCGACTCAGGTCTTTCAGTGCTCTGTCAAACTCTTCACGCAGTATCATATCTCCCATTTCATCTTCATCTACATCCTCTTCCATTTCCATATTATTGTCCTCAAGTACATTGCCCTTGTATAGACCCTCTATATACTCCTTCCACCTTTCTGCTTTTCCTTCTTTGCTTAGAACTGGGTTTCCATCTGAGCTCTTGATATTCATACAAGTCGTTCTCTTATCTCCAAAGGTCTCTTTAATTTTCCTGTAGGCAGTATCTATCTTACCCCTAGTGAGATAGGCCTCTACATCCTTACATTTGTCCTCTAGCCATCCCTGCTTAGCCATTTTGCACTTCCTGTCGATCTCATTTTTGAGACGTTTGTATTCCTTTTTGCCTGTTTCACTTACTGCATTTTTATATTTTCTCCTTTCATCAATTAAATTCAATATTTCTTCTGTTACCCAAGGATTTCTACTAGCCCTCGTCTTTTTACCTACTTGATCCTCTACTGCCTTCACTACTTCATCCCTCAAAGCTACCCATTCTTCTTCTACTGTATTTATTTCCCCCATTCCTGTCAATTGCTCCCTTATACTCTCCCTGAATCTCTGTACAACCTCTGGTTCTTTTAGTTTATCCAGGTCCCATCTCCTTAAATTCCTACCTTTTTGCAGTTTCTTCAGTTTTAATCTACAGGTCATAACCAATAGATTGTGGTCAGAGTCCACATCTGCCCCTGGAAATGTCTTACAATTTAAAACCTGGTTCCTAAATCTCTGTCTTACCATTATATAATCTATCTGATACCTTTTAGTATCTCCAGGGTTCTTCCATGTATACAACCTTCTTTCATGATTCTTAAACCAAGTGTTAGTTATGATTATGTTGTGCTCTGTGCAAAATTCTACCAGGCGGCTTCCTCTTTCATTTCTGTCCCCCAATCCATATTCACCTACTATGTTTCCTTCTCTCCCTTTTCCTACACTCGAATTCCAGTCACCCATGACTATTAAATTTTCGTCTCCCTTCACAATCTGAATAATTTCTTTTATTTCATCATACATTTCTTCAATTTCTTCGTCATCTGCAGAGCTAGTTGGCATATAAACTTGTACTACTGTAGTAGGTGTGGGCTTCGTATCTATCTTGGCCACAATAATGCGTTCACTATGCTGTTTGTAGTAGCTTACCCGCATTCCTATTTTCCTATTCATTATTAAACCTACTCCTGCATTACCCCTATTTGATTTTGTGTTTATAACCCTGTAGTCACCTGACCAGAAGTCTTGTTCCTCCTGCCACCGAACTTCACTAATTCCCACTATATCTAACTTCAACCTATCCATTTCCCTTTTTAAATTGTCTAACCTACCTGCCCGATTAAGGGATCTGACATTCCACGCTCCGATCCGTAGAACGCCAGTTTTCTTTCTCCTGATAACGACATCCTCTTGAGTAGTCCCCGCCCGGAGATCCGAATGGGGGACTATTTTACCTCCGGAATATTTTACCCAAGAGGACGCCATCGTCATGTAATCATACAGTAAAGCTGCATGCCCTCGGGAAAAATTACGGCTGTAGTTTCCCCTTGCTTTCAGCCGTTCGCAGTACCAGCACAGCAAGGCCGTTTTGGTTATTGTTACAAGGCCAGATCAGTCAATCATCCAGACTGTTGCCCTTGCAACTACTGAAAAGGCTGCTGCCCCTCTTCAGGAACCACACGTTTGTCTGGCCTCTCAACAGATACCCCTCCGTTGTGGTTGCACCTACGGTACGGCTATCTGTATCGCTGAGGCACGCAAGCCTCCCCACCAACGGCAAGGTCCATGGTTCATGGGGGGAGATGCTGCATAAAGGAAACTTAAAGAGACCTTCGGAGGAAAGAGAACCACTCGTATAAATATCAAGAGCTCAGATGGAAGACCAGTCCTAAGCAAGGAACGGAAAGCAGAAAAGTGGGAGGAGTATATAATGAGTGTATACAACGGTGATGTACTTGAAGGCAATATTTTGGAAATGGAAGAGGACGTAGATGAAGAAGAAATGGGAGATATGATACTGAGTGAAGAATTTGACAGAACACTAAAATACCTAATTCTAAGCCGGCCGGTGTGGCCGTGCGGTTCTAGGCATTTCAGTCTGGAACCGCGTGACCGCTACGGTTGCAGGTTCGAATCCTGCCTCGGGCATGGATGTGTGTGATGTCCTTAGGTTAGTTAGGTTTAAGTAGTTCTAGGTTCTAGGGGACTGATGACCACAGATGTTTAGTCCCATAGTGCTCAGAGCCATTTGAACCTAATTCGAAACAAGATCCCGGGAGCAGAAAACATTCCGTTAGAACTGCTGATAGCCTTGGGTGAGCCAGCCATGACAAAACTCTTCCATCTGGTGGGCGAGACGTATGAGACAGGCAAAATACCTTCAGACTCCAAGAAGAATATAATAATTCCAATCCCAAAGAAAGCAGGCGTTGACAGGTGTGACAGAAGATAGGTTAAGGAAAGATAAAAACCTACGTTTATAGCATTTGTAGACTTAGAGAAAGCTTTTGACAATGTTGACTGGAATACTCTGTTTCAAATTCTAAGGGTTGCAAGGGTAAAATACAGGGAGCAAGAGGGTATTTACAATTTGTACAGAGACCAGAAGGCGGTTATAAGAGTCGAGGGGCACAAAAGCGGAGCAGTGGTTGAGAAGGGAGTGTGACAGGATTGTAACCTATCCCCCAATGTTATTCAAAATGTATAATAAGTAAACTGTAAACGAAACAAGAGAAAAATTTGGAGTAGTAATTAAAGTTCAGGGAGAAGAAATAAAAACTTTGAGCCAGAATGAGATTTTCACTCTGTAGCGGAGTGTGCGCTGATATGAAACTTCCTGGCAGATTAAAACTGTGTGCCGGACCGAGACTCGAACTCGGGACTTTTGCCTTACGCGGGCAAGTGCTCTACCAACTTAGCTACCCAAGCACGACTCATGCCCCGTGCTCACAGCTTTACTTCTGCCAGTACCTCGTCTCCTACCTTCCAAACTTTACAGAAGCTCTCCTGCGAACCTTGCAGAACTAGCACTCCTGAAAGAAAGGATATTGCGGAGACATGGCTTAGCCACAGCCTGAGGGATGTTTCTAGAATGAAATTTTCACTCTACAGCGGAGTGTGTGCTGATATGAAATTGGCAGATTAAAACTCTTAATTGTAATGCATACATGTTGTTTGCAACTAAATATTTTTTTCCGATTTCTATTCTGCCAGCAAGAAAGGATACATCACAACTGGAATTTAAAGAGAAAAGAAAATTACGACATAATTTCTCTGGTGAAGAAATCAGCTGGTAAGCCCATCCTGAGGCATCACAGAAATGTCAATTTGATAATTATGGTAAGTTTCAGAAGTAAAAATTGAAGAGGGAATCCGAGACTTGCCTACATTAAGCATGTTCAACTCGGTGCAAACTGCATAGTTACAGAGAAGAAGAGGTTCGCACAGGATATATTAGCGTGAACACGTGCGTCTTCATTCCAAAGACCTCAACAATGTACTTTCCAGTCACATCAATGTGACCTCCTGTCAAAAGCCTGAATAACCACCATTTGCAGTGCAGGCCATTGCGAGAACATATACAGCAAGAGAGTCAACTAGGTTTTGGAAGGTACTGACAGGGATGTGGATTCATGCCGACTCCAGTGCTGTGGTCAGCTGTGCTAGATTTCTCTGTTCAGAATCCATGACTCGAACTCCTTGATCAAGGTGGTTCCATAGATTCTCAATTGGGTTTAAAATCTGGGAGTTCGAGCTCTTCAAGCCACGCACGTACACTGCGAGCTGTGTGACACTTTGCATTGTCCTGCTCATAGATGTCATCATGCCTAGGAAAAACAAACTGCCTTTAGGAGAGGACATGGTCCCCCAGGGATAGATGCGTACTTTTCTTGATCCATTACGCCTTCCAGAATGACGAGATCACCCAAGGTATGCCACAAAAACATTCCCCAGAGAATAAAGCTCCCTCCTCCAGCCTGAAAGTGTTGATCTCAGATATATCTCGCCATACACACCCACGGCTATCTGTCCGATAGAAGATGATTCATCTGCAATGGGCACCTATCGTCTCTCATTTCGGAATACTAAATTGTACTTATATTTCGGAAATATAGGAGTAGTGCGACCTCCAGACCAGATGAGAGGAAACGCAGATCACAGCAAACTGTAAGTAATTATCTATGAACCTTTACGGAAATACAGGGATAGTCAACCTCCGGACCATATGAGACGAAAAGCTCTCGGTTGCCAATAAGAATTCCACTATTATGAGAGACGGAACGTCATACACGTTTCCGTACGTCTTACAGAATAATTACTAATAGAGTTTCAACGGCACCACAACTATTATACATGGCAATGCCGAAAATACATGATCCAGTGACAATAATGTGACCACCGACTACGTTCGACGTCAGCGTGCAGTAACCACTCACAGACGGCAGGTGGGAGCTCTAGCAGTGGAGGGTATATAAAGCGGAAAACAGTGCAGTCGTTGGCATAATGCGGAAACGGAGTGATTTATCTGACGTCCAGGGGGTTTTATCATTGGCTTCTGGGCCAAGGATGGAAGCATTACCGAAACGGCTGAGTTTGCTTGCTGCCGTGGTTAAAGTATACAGTGCACGGCAAAAAGGCACTACCCAAAACCGGCGACGAAGCAGCTGTAGTTCATTAGGGGCCATAGAAGACGGAGGTGAATGACATCTGTGGAGATGTGTACAGGTGAGTAGACGCGCAGCTGTGGAGCAGCTGACCGGCCAGATGAACCAAGGGGCTGATATTTGGTAGCATTTGCTGAATGATCGTCGCAGAAGCACTGTTGGTACACATATCAGCCCCTTGGTTCATCTGGCCGGTCAGCTGCTTTTTTTTAGTGTGGTTGTCATTCTGGAAAATTGAAAACAGTACATTGTACAGAGTACAATAAAATAGACATAAATGTAACACAAGAAACTAAGAGTTCAAGAAGTATCAGTTACTATGACGTACAGTAAAATCGAGTTGATGTGTCTTATTCATTTTCTTAAAGACATTTAATTTTGCTTGCCGTTCTTCACTGTTGAGTACACTACACTTGGCTTTGTGATATGTATTGTAGTGTCTTTTAATTGAAAACTTAGGCTGGCCGCCTATTATTCGGCTGCACAGCAAACACTGAGAGTTTTCGCCAACGGCTACAAAAAAGAATTGCAGTTCCCATTCATTTTTAAATGACTGAGAACATAGATCTCCCGTCGCTTGCTTTTTCAGAGTACCTGCCATTTCTCAGTACCGTACTTCTCTGTTAAGGTTACAGTCACCAGGGGTAAACGAGACTGGGTATGTTGCGCTCTTGCTTGTACCACATAAACAGGGAAGCGGAGCCGTCGCCGTTCATTTAGGACACATGTCTAATAACAGATGTCGCTGTCGCACACGTGCGCACATATGCAGCATTTCCGCACGTCTGCACACTGTGCAGCGTTTGGCCGGCCCTGGACTGTAAGGGGTGTGTCAGAACTCTCCATTACATGAAACAATATAGCCAACTAAACGTTATTCTTTGCATTGTGTAAACACTCAGATATCTATAGTAACAATCTGGGGGCGAAACATGGGAGAGCGATTCTAAGCATTGTTGTAAGACGACGTCTGTCTGCAAGTGTGGAAGTAGTAATGTCGGTCGAGAGCTAGAAGACAGAAGACGTGTCACGCTGCCCTCACGTCGGTGATGGCAGATCTTACCACACTCAAGGCCTGATTTCATTTATATAGCCAGGAGAGGTTTAGATGGCTTAACTATGCTTGAACATGGAATTCAAGGCAAAATTCGCAAGCATAGAGAAAAAGCAATTGCCGTGTTAGGATCTTGATTGTAAGTACGAGTTTGCAATAATCCCATGTCTTGCTTGTCAGTGAAAGAAGCCTCCTTATCCTCCAAATAATAATTATTATTCTCCACATCTAAATAGTATGCTGTGTTTACTAAATGTTAACGTAACTTTGAAATTGAAATAATTTGTTAATATGGCACTCAGCCGTTATACATACGTATGTCATTTGTCACTGTCCTTATTAATATTTTTTCGTGATGATTCTTAAGTTTTAAATAGACACAATTCATTAAATCTCTTCTTAAAAGTTATTTAGTAGTTAACAGGACGCAAGCAAACTACTTTTTATTAAATTCATTCTTAGTAACAAGAAGCTTTAGCTGCTGCTGCTGTGAATTGCTGTAAACTACATGGAAAAAGGCAGTCATCTAAAGAGATGAGTGAAAAACTTAGGGCCAAAACATATATACTGACACGCCACAACATGTCATGTACTCTACTCCAGTAAATTCAGTTGCACAAGTCAGATTCTGTTTCATTTGTAAATTCCTGTTCATAAACGCAGTCACATAGCTTATAGAAATGTGAGTTTTAAGTTTCTCATGTAACGATCTGTTGAGAGCTTAAATGACAGTGCAACTGACACTCATACAACACGCACGCAGTGTTAGGCACGTTAGATTCCGTTTACTGGTAGCTCAATTTACTTATCGAGTCCAGTTTCAGCGACGAACATAGGCAATATTGGCTGTAGCTACGTTACACATATTTGTTGTATACGTTGCTTTAGCCGATGCTACTGCAGAATTGGTTGCATATAGGTTACATATGGCGAACTCTGTTGCTGGACGACACAATTGGAAATCATAAAAACGCAGTCAGATCAACATTACACACACAGCTGCGGGGCATTGTTGCTAATTACATATGTGCTTCGTTTTTCAGGAGTAACTGTGCATTATTGTCTGAATATGTTAATTTAAGCATTGTGTGTGTCATGTCACGACTCATTGTCGAGGACTAAGAGCTACGAACATCATTTTTTCCGTGTGACATGACTGCTTTTAAGCGGCAGGCAATTTATCTTGTGTTAACAGAACTCATTATCTTTGTTTTGTAAGTGATTTTATAACGAGACAGATTCGTTGGTGAGACATTATTTTCTGTCATACTTTTCTGATTATTACTAACGATGGCTCATAACATTAGTAGCATTAGGAACCTCAGGGAACTTCCAAATGCAAACACTGAGAGATTACAGAGCCCTCTCACTTCTGATTCAGTGTCATACCGCTTAATATTCTTAGGGAAGATGATGTTTATTACGATCTGACTTCATACATCATGATGAAATGATGGACAATAGTGAACGTTCTCACTTGAGTGGTCTAGTGAAGGAATAGCCGTAAGCTTCACCCGCGTTCAAAGGAATAGCGTGCCAATTTAAACGACTGCAGTAAAAGCGTACGGCGACTGAGGGACGAGGCGAGTGCTTTTTACTGCGGAACCTTGGCGACATTTCTGGGCTGCCAAGTTCCGCCGCATTGTACAGACACGTTGGTTGGCGCCGGTCGGCCGGCAGCTACGTCCAGGTAGATTCACTAGCGCCGAGAAGCCGCCGCTGCAATAGGCAGCGCATAGTAGACAGGCAATAAAGCAGAGGATGGGCCCATGTTAGGCAGGAAGCTGATGAGAAAACTGTGAGCTTTCTGCAAATGTCCATGGGACAGGTTACTGGCGCCTGGACGGTCAAAATGGTTAAAATGGATCTAAGCACTATGGGACTTAGCATCTGAGGTCATCAGTCCCCTAGACTTTGAACTACTTAGACCTAACTAACCTAAGGACATCACACACATCCATCCCCGAGGCAGGATTCGAAATTGCGACCGTAGCAACCGCGTGGTTCCGGACTGAAGCGCCTAGAATCGCTCCACCACAGCGGCCGGCCGCCCAGACGCCAACACTCTGTTACAATACATATTTGTGAAGGCACGAGTTTATGGCCGTTCTTTAGAAACTTCGAAATGGACGCAACAGGGGAGATAACAATCTTTTTATGGAGGGCTATGGTTTCATCCTGGTCATGTTGGCTGGCTCTGAGCACTATGGGACTTAACATCTTTGGTCATCAGTCCCCTAGAACTTAGAACTACTTAAACCTAACTAACCTAAGGACATCACACAACACCCAGTAATCACGAGGCAGAGAAAATCCCTCACCCCGCCGGGAATCGAACCCGGGAACCTTGGCGCGGGAAGCGAGAACGCTACCGCACGACCACGAGCTGCGGACTGGTCATGTTGTTAGCAAAAGACATGGCGTAAACGCGTGGGAAAGAGGCCACGAAGCTGAATCATTTTTCCTTTTCTCCGAATTAACTCTAAAGTCTCTGGTTGGTGAAATCGGTGTATGCAGAGCAAGGGGCGCTCTGCCAGCTTCGAATGCTGCGCTCCAGCTCGTGATTGGCTTGTGCTAAAGTGGGAGTAGTCTAAGAGAATGTGATTTGCTACCGAGCTGGCGTGGAAAGTGGAGAGAAAGAGAAGTGGTCACTCTTGTACTAGCGCTTCGCTAGTAAAGAACTCCAGGTCTCTACCTAAACGGTGAGACTTGTGTCCTTTGCCAATGTGCCAGTTAGGGCCTGTATCAGTCACCTACTGAACCTCAGAGGGACTGCTTCCAGCGTCACGCACACAATAAGTGATGCGTGGGTGTACTTACTTGTCTCGTGTCGCCAGTCTCAACATTTGACATATTCCGTCACGCGTAGTCGTGGGACGGAGTCGAATTGGTTTGGCAGACCAGCAAAGAGGCCCACCTGCACACAGGAGTCCACCAGGGTTTCAGAGGCCTACGTTCCGAATTAGCTGAACGCGAGACCGCGTACTTGCATTTTTCGGGCGCGCCACGAA
This sequence comes from Schistocerca serialis cubense, assembly GCF_023864345.2. Taxonomy (NCBI): domain Eukaryota; kingdom Metazoa; phylum Arthropoda; class Insecta; order Orthoptera; family Acrididae; genus Schistocerca; species Schistocerca serialis. The sequence goes on along the minus strand of NC_064641.1, from coordinate 410,195,550 downwards.
TAACAGATTGCTGCTGTGCATGACTTCAGTCGCCGAATGCATCGTGGTGTGCCATCTTGACCAGGAGAAGTGTGAAATATTCGCTGCTACAGCGTAGGGCTCCAATATATGGTACATTTCTCAGCACCCTGTTCTTTCGAAATATATTTTTATTTTTGGAATAGTAAAACATAGATGTTTGATGGTGGCGTAGTTTTTGAGTCATAAATGGTTGAAATGGCTCTGAGCACTATGGGACTTAACATATATGGTCATCAGTCCCCTAGAACTTAGAGCTACTTAAACCTAACTAACCTGAGGACATCACACAACACACACAACACCCAGTCAGGCAATGAAAATCCCTGACCCAGCCGGGAATCGAACCCGGGAACACGGGCGCACGACCACGAGCTGTGGACTTTTGGGTCGTCCCCCAGATTCACGCGTATTAAGTCAGATAAAGCAATTAGTGTTCTGGTTAGTGTCGTCTGTCGATCTCCAGCTGATCACTTTGTCCGCTATAGACCCCATATTAGTGAAAGCGTTTGTCAAATAAAAATGTTTGTGTAACGTTTCTTTACCCATTTTTTGTCTTGTGATGTTATGAATGAATAAATCTATTGTTATTTAGATCAAAACTCCTTCCTGTGTTCTCATTAACGTTACCTTTGCTGTATTATTAAAGTCTTGATTACAAAAGAACGTAGCAAGCTTGCAATTGGCGAACTGCTGCCCAGGATATAGGTCATCGGCACTTCTGGGACGATGTCATTCTGCGTCCCTGCCGAACAGGTCCACACTATAATGAAATAAAAGGAAACAAAACAAAACAGAAAAATATGGTTCATTAGTGTGTTGTATATACTTAATGCTCTGATTGTGTTGTTTATGTGTTTATTTGTTTTATTTACAGTGTATTTGTGTCAGTGACTTCTGTGTCATTTGTTGACTGTTTTCCCGTCGTTGCTAATGGCGTTGTCGTATTATTTTTGTGGTGTTTGCTATTGTATTTGGTCGTTTTTGATTCTGAATCTCTTGTATTATTGTCGTAGTGTCGGACTGCATAATGCTTTGCTAATTTATTTTGACGTCATTGCGTGGTACTGTGTATATCTTGTGTGTTTGATAATACAGTTTTCCATGTGTTGCACGGATAATTAGCGTTTGATGTGGATAGATAATTTGAATGATAACGAGAAGTAGGGCACGGAGACAAGTAGACTGGGACCGAGAAAATAAAGCGTACGTCATGGAGAAAGAGCGCAATGAAACGGTGGAGGCACATTTTGAACGTAGGGAGGTGTTGCTGTTGAACGGTGTTAGCAACAACAATGACGTGCAACAAGGAAGCCATGGACGAAAGCGATATGGCTTTCCTTGAGGGGACGGACAGTGTCAGATAGCATGTGATAGAGGATGAGAGCGTACCACAAGATATCGAAGCAGAGGTGATTATTAGAAATCCGGACAGAGAAGACAGGCCGGTACCAGGACATAATGACATGGATACAACACCGCAGAAATCTTATATGAGTTCGGTCGATCACTATACTGAGGAATATGAAGAGGGCTTCAGTCTGGTGGCATTTTTAATGGGAATGGAGAAGAAACTTGATAGAGTAAAAGGAATGGAGGAAAACATTAATTGACTAACAGCAGTGGAGGAGAAAATTAATGAGATGATGACGGACATAAAAAATATCGGTGCTCAAGTAAATCAGGTGCGAGAGGAACACAAGTCACGGGCAAATAAGCTCCAGGAAAACCTACGTAAAGTAAACACCAAAGTATTGAAAGGTTCAAAGATTGCACACCATGCTAAGAAGACGGCAGAGAGCGACAAGACAGTAGCCACTTTCGCAAGACGAGCAGCAGCTGAAGCATTGGAAAAGAGTAAACGCACAGAATTGCAAGGACAAGAGGCAGTGGTCAATTTGAACAAGGAGGTAGAAATCGTGCAAAAGCGGCAAAATGAGGCGGAGCAGCACATCGACACGAAAATACGTGAAGCCACGGATATTCATGCGACAGCGGCCATGGACAAATTAGAATCTGAGCTGCGCAAAATAGGGACTGGTTCGGATGTGGCAACTGCAACTTCATTGAGCGAGGCGGAAGAGGTCCGGACTCTCCTTTCGCTCAAATCTCAACAGAAAGCGATCAACACACGTATGGAGAAGAAATTGGAGGAGGCGCCAAGGAAATTCAGATGCGGCCAAGCGCAAACGCAACAGAACCAGACACTAATTCGGACGGGACGAATAACTGTATACCATTAGCGGGGGGCAGAGGACATGGTGAGATGAACGTCGCATTTTCTCGAAGCCGAGGAGGGAGCACAAATGAGGGGATGTCGAACGACGACAACCAAAGGACTGATATTTTCTGTAGGAAGGAAGTTGTTGATGACACACCATTTGGCTTTCAACACTTCTTACAAGTCCGAAAATTCGAAATTTTCTGATATGAGGGTACTTTTACTCACCCACGCACTTGGATATCGCAATTGGACCTCTCTTTGCCTCCAAATTTGCCTTTACAATACAAATTAGACTTTATTTGCGGAAACTTGCAAGGGTCAGTTGCGGAGAAAATGCGCGGAATATCAGCGACTTGTAGAAGTTACCGGGAGTTTAAGGACCTAAATATCTTCTGGTCCAAGGAGACGCAAGAGCGCATAAAATATGAGATGATTGTTGGCAAAGATTTCGAGTGTTCAGGCTACAAGAGCCCAGTCAAGTTCTTTGATGCAATGATTGACAAGAACCAGTATCTTGACGTACCATGCTCTACCAGTGAAATCATCTGTCAGCATATCAACAAGTATTAGCTGGCAGGTGTAATGTGGAGCTAAGCACATTCTGTAACACTCTTTAAGAATTAGAGTACGCATTCCGAGCAGAGATTATCAGAGAACACGGAGGAAAGTCTGACAGATACGTCGCAGGTCATATGTCGCGTCCACAATATAACCATTACAATAAAAGGAACAGAAATGTGCGGAATGGAACGCCTTGTGGAAACAATTCACGGTCGGGAAATTTCCGGAGCAATGAAGATCGACATAGAAGCGACTGGAATGGGAACCGCAATAGTTATGTACTACGCAACAGAGGCTGGCATGGAAGGAGGAATGGAGGCCACGGACCATGAAACAATGGATGGCGACACCATGGCTCCTTTTAAACAATAATGGAAGAGGTGCGTGAATGTACAATGGAGGAAACGGAAATAGAGCTCAGGTCGGGAATATTGAGATCTGGGGACCGGACCTAGGTCGAGGGGCGTGAGGAAATGATAACCAAAGCCACTGACCTTCTGAACAAGCCTCAGATAGTTTAAATATCTGTGACAGCCGAACATAAGCATAGCAGCATAAGTTTCGTTTGTTTATAATAGTTTTAAACAAACCAATAAATTCTTTAAATTTTTTTGTGATTCACCATGGTAATCAGCATACGAACGTCTCCCATTACTACTAGTCGTAAGAGTTGGCATTGTCAGAATTTCACTGTGTAGGTATTTCTTAGTAACATGTATCAAGTCTATAGATGTGCAGTTGGTCATCTCAGAGCTGACTAAATTGCAATTGTTGAGGGTAGAAATGTGCCAATTTCACCACGGAAACTTCGTTGTTTATTTGAGTCCTATTTCGCGCGAGTTAATACGTTCTCATAGGAGTTTGGCAGTTTGCACGAAACGACAGAATCTGGTGTCACAAAAACGATAGATTTTATGTCTACGAGTGAGAAACAAGTGCATGAGTATTGGGGATGGCACTCTTCATCTTGGAGTTCAGATACAATCAAATTTCTTGTGTTTATTGTGTGTGCATTGGAGTAAACACCCTTGTATGATCCGGTATATAGTTCGTAGTATAGTGTGCGAGAGGGACGTTGTTGAGATTAGTTTGCGAGACCCAAGGAGGTATTTTGCAGGAGGGTTGTGTATTGTCCACGCGAGAGGCTTGTTGACTTTGTTGTGTGTTTCGCCGTGGTTTGTGACCATTGTCGAGTGCAATGTGTTTTATCTGTGGGCTTATTGTTGTCATCACCATGGCGCGATGCATTTGTGGTGTTCTTCTTTTTTTTTGTCTGTGGATGTCGCCTTTGGTGAGATGTTTCTCGTGAATGGGATATTTTATTCGATTGTGGTTACACAGATAAGCTATCGCGTTTTATGCAATTGCGGTTCACTGTGGTTATTCGCTTGTGGTTTTCGCATGTAGTTTTCTATACTATTGTGCGATGATATTCGTGTGGGCTTCTGCGAGTAGTTCGCGAGCGCCTGAGTGATAGATCTTGGGCGATAGTTTGTACTACATGACGTGACCACATAATATGCGATTCATTTTAGTATGTGTTTGCAGGATGAGCATGGCACACCATCAATTTGTGAGAAAGAGAAGAACGGAAGAAATGTAGTTTTGCAGTCAAATGTCGATAATACCTTGTGCTTTTTTATGTTTGTTTCAGGAGCTGTAGTGGAAAATTTGTACACCAACCTCAGAAAATTTTGTGTCAGTTTCAGCTAAAAGAGAATTTCGCGGTTGTTTTTCCCATCTAGGACAGCGAGCGGACTGGCGACGTCAGTACTCATAGAGAGTTACGCCATACACCAGCGTTAGTGCCAACATAACGACAACACAATGGGAGCCTAGGAGTGTGTATATCCTTTACAGTATTTCGGCTGCATGAATAAGTAGTAGTCTTAGATGGTATGAGACTGACTGAAGTGAATGTGTAGTCTAAGCCTGCTTACTATTTTAAGTGCATGAAAGGTTGTTGGAAATTAACACTACACTATCATACAGCACAACACCTCACCACTACTTAAGATTATAAGGATTTAGACACAAAAAATTAATCGTGGAATAGAATAAGATTATATTTTTGTAAAACAGCTACGTAAACCATTTTTTTAAATTCTTGGAGTAATCATGTAAAACTACACTTTCTCAATTTCATTGTAATTCACTGTATTTATGCTGTAAACATATTTGTAAAAACACGGCAGTAAGTGTCCATGTAAGCACTGTGGAGACTATGGATGGCTGAGTTGATGGTGATGCGTCAGGCAGTTGGAGAGGTCGCAGACACCTGAGCGACTATAGCAGCTTGGCAGATGGAGTGTCAAGCAGGCAGGATGGTTAAGGTCGTTTGCCAACCCTGTAAGCTGGGGGTGATGCAGCAGGCAGAGGTGACACACTTAGCGACTACAGGGCAGCTGGTCGACATGACGACATCGGGCTATGTGATTGGAGGCAGGTGTTGTTGAGCCCCTTTGCAGCATGAGCTGTCAACAAAGGGCCGGTGCCCAGCTGACATGAGAGCACCTTCACTGCCACTTCCACTGCCACTGCACTTGTGTAGTGCAGTATTTATTCGTGTGACCATTGTAAATTTAAAAATCGGGCCTCCTAAAGACCTTTGAGAAGGGAGCTGTGGGAGCTTTGTTGTTTTCATTAATTTATTTTATGTATGTTTGTTTTACATATGTTTTACAAATATGTATTTTCTATGTTTTCTTATTAAGTTTTATTTGCTCTTAATGAACTCATGAATTATTTTTTCGTTTTTTGTAAAGATTCTGTTGTTTTATGTCAACCATATGTTATTTTGTTGTTTTGACACTTACATCTTTGTGCTTAAGGAACAGACTGATACATTTATTGAACTAAGCTGAATACGTAAAACATGCAAAATGAAAACTACGAATCTTTTACGTTGGGTGAATGTGAGAGAATTTTTGATCGATTTTCTATCAAGAAATGAATACAGCCAAGTGTATAATTCAGCAGGTGTAGTAATTCTCCATAGGGCAGAGAATCCTCAAGACAAAAATATTATATTCTGGTTAGGAGATAAGCTTCTCTGGGCCCAATTTCAGGATGAATGAGTAGATAAATGTCAGCACGACCCAGTAACTGTTTAGTAATTGTCAATAAGTCTGGGTCCTCAAGAATACTACCTGATGGCACACCCATCACATTTTTATTTCTCACTTTAATTTTGTAGGCATGCAGCAGGGAGTGTATGGATGACCCCTGGTTCAATGTGCTTAAGTCAGGGTATAACACTGTGCTGGGATTTATGGTAAACAAAAATTGATTCATGTTTATTTAATGACCCAACTAAAGTGTCACAATTTTAAAGTGTAACACTCCCCAAGAATAAATTTGAGCAGAATAGGGAGGGTGTGAGAGATTGCAGGGAACTCTAACTTCTGATTCAGTGTCATGCCGCTTAATGTTCTTAGGAAAGATGATCTTTACTATGACTCAACTTCATACATTATGATGAAATGCTGTGTTCTAGTGAAGGAATAGTGGTAAGCTTAACGTCCTTTCAAAGGGATAGGGCGCCAATTTAAATGATGGTAGTAAAAGCGTGCAGTGACTGAGGGATGAGGGGAGCGCTTTTTTCTGTGGAACCTGGGTGAAAACATTTGCGGACTGTTGAGCTCTGCAGTCTCATTGTACAGGCACATTGGTTGGCGCCGGTCCATCGGCACCCACGTCCTGGTAGACTGACTAGCGCCTAGTAGTCGCCGCTGCAATATGCAGTGCATTGTAGACTGGCAATAAAGCAGAGGGTGGGGCCTCGTTAGGAAGGTAGCTGACAAGGCAACTGTGAGCTTTCTGCAAATGTCCGTGGGACAGCTCATTGGCGCCCAGACGTCCCGACTGTGTTGCAAAACATATTTGTGAAGGCATGGGGCTTTTAGCGAATTTATGATCGTTCTTTGGAAACTTCGAAATGGACGCGACGGGGGGGGGATAACAATCTTTTTATGGAGGGCTGTGGTTCCACACTGGCCATATTGTTAGTAAAAGGCATGGTGTAAACATGTGGGAAACAGTCCACGAAGCTCAATCATCTTTCCTTTTCTCCCAATTAACTCTAAAGTCTCTGATGGGTCAGATCGGTGTATGCAGAGCAAGGGGTGCTATCCCAGCTTCGAATGCTGCGCTCCAGCTCATGACTGGCTTCTGCTAAAGTGGGAGTAGTCTAAGATGTAAATGTGCGTTGCTACCGAGCTGGTGAGGGAAACGGAGAGAAAGGGAAGTGGTCACCTTCTGAACCTGGGTAGAGGTACTTCTTCTAGCATGACGCACACAATAAGTGATGTGTGGGTGTTATTTTTCGTCTCGAGTCGGCAGTCTAAACATTTGACATCTTCCGTCACGCATAGTCGTGGGACAGAGTCAAATTGGTTTGGGAAACAGGTCCAGCTGCACACTGTAATCCACTGGTGTTTCAGAGGCTCATAGGGAAGTATCTGTGTTCCGAATTAGCTGAATGCGAGACCACATACTTACTATTTTCGGGTGCACCATGCATAACAGATTGCTGCTTTCCATGACTTCAGTCGCTGAACGCATCGTGGTGTGCCGTCCTGACCAGGAGAAGGGTAAAATATTTGCTGCTACGGCGTAGGCTTCCAATATATGTTTCTCAGCAACCTGTTCTTTCGAACCATATTTTTCTTTTTGGTATAGTAGAACATAGATGCTTGATGGTGGTGCAGTTTTTGGGCCACACCCCGAATTCACGTGTATGAAGTCAGATAAAGCGATTAGTGTTCTGGTTAGTGTCGTGTGTCGATCCCCAGCTGATCCCTTTGTCCACCACAGACCCCATATTAGTGAAATCGTATGTCAAATAAAAATGTTTGTGTGATGTTTATTTAGCCAATTTTTTGTCTTGTGATGTTAGGAATGAATAAATCTATTGCTATTTAGATCACAACTGCTTCCTGTGTTCTGATTAACATGACCTTTGCTTTATTATTAAAGTCTTGTTTACAAAAGTAAGTAGCACGCTAACAACACCAGTAATGAAGAGATTATCTCTCCAGAACATTCCCAGCCTTCAGAGATTGAAGTGGAAACAGATAATGTGACAGAAGTTTATATTACGTCACTACAAGGGTCAAACAGTGTAACAGATGACCTTGGCGGCAATGCAGAACGCACTGCTGAATTAACAAATAGTGAAGTATGATGGCACAGTGACACATCATGACAAATATTTTCAGAAACAGTAGACACATGTTCCGTAAGTCATTCTGAGATACAAGAAGCATTCCAGATGGCTTCACATAACAGCAGTATTCAAGTTGGTACGAATGACTCGCTGCAAACACTGTTAGGAGCCATGTTTAACAAGTTCCAACAAGATACACAAAAGTCCCAACGAATCATGGTTACAAAATCCCAGCAGGACACACAAACAATGATAGAAGGCTTGCAAACTCAAATTGCGCAGATTAATACGTTGCAAACAGACATGCACACTTCAATTAGGACGTCGCAAACAGAAAATTGAACAATGATGAATGAACTGATCACTGCATGAACAGTTGTTCCCCAAAGTGCCGACTTTAGAAACTAAAATTAACACCATTGAGACTGTGCAAACTCAACAAAACAGAAAAAAATCTCATGGATTTAGGCAAGTTTCCAAAGAGCAAACAGGATGTGTTAACTGCCGTTAAGGCAGCAATACCCAACACTTAGATCACAGATCTCAAACAGCACTGCGATTAAAATGCCTGTAAAGTGACAGGAAGTACCAGCAAAGCAAATTCTGTAGAAGAAACTGTTCATTCTGTTGTAGACCAGTTAGGCATAGTTTTTCAGAAAACTGACGATCTAACAACAAAAGTTACAGACTTCTGCAACAATGTAGATGCAACCTCTGACGTCAATGCCCCTGTACACTTCTCGTAAATGTGAGAGTATTTAAAAATGAAGCGTGTACAATAAGGGCAAGTGCTCATCAACGTGAAAGTAAAAGAACGAAAAATTCATAACGCTGAAAATATATCAGCTCCTACTGACGTGCAAACAGACTGTGAAATTACGCAGCAATTGGACTTCATCAGCCGTCAGATACCCGTCAACTGTATAGGCGACAATGTTAGAGGACAGCCTAATTCAGAATGCATTTGCACTAGGGTCCATCAACCTGAATGTTGCAATAGGCAACAACCAGAAGAATCGGTGAGATTATATCCCCACAATTTTGAACCATGAAGGGACGATAGGATCGATTACGAACACTTCTTTCAGGTACGAAAATGTAAAACATTCCGTAATGCTAGTAAAGAAATACACACAAGAGCCTGGCTTGATCAATACCATTATTTTTTACCCCCTGAATGGCCGATTGTAAACAAGTTGGAATACATGGAGTCTTATCTGGAAAATGAGCCGGCTTCTAGAATGCATTCAGTAGTCCAATAACGCCATCCACTGGCAGAATTTCAGCACATCTTTTTGACAGCATACTTGTCTCCCACAACGCAGTCAAGCGTAAAAACCATTATATTAAAACAGAAACCTTTCGAAAGCTCAGGATTTACCACCCCAACATTGTACTTTGAGGACTTGGTGCGTAGAAACCAGTACATAGACATTCTGCGCAGCCCAGTAGAACTTATCGGTATTTCCATAACAAAACCGCCCACTTACATAAAACATGTAATTGTACCTAGCAGAGGCAAAGACGATATTGTTGAGTTCACAGGTCTTTTGCAAGAACTCGAAGATAATGATAGCAATCACCTGAATAGACTGGTAATAACAAAAGTAAAAATAATAGGCAAATACAAGCTTCTGTGGACCAGTATGGTAATAATGGCCATTCAAATGACCATTATAAATGCGAAAATCATGTATTGGAACATAACTGTTCTCAACAACTCACAAACTTAATACTCGGATTACCAAACTGACTTTTCTACGTTAGCACTGAAACAAGAGTGAGCAAAGACTTGCGAACAGGTGGCTACAACACCATTATGCTCTGAACAAGATATCTGCTCAGTAAGTGAATGCAAGTGGCAGAATACAAACTTAGAAGTGAATAACAAATAGCTGCTTTAATGGAGAAAAGGTGTTCTTCACATGGTTCAGCTACGAATTTCAGACAGCCTATAAGTAGTGAAGCAAAGAGAGTTCTAGGCCATTTTATTTGTGTGGATTGCACACATTCATAGCCAACTACACATTCATAGGCAAATTATCCCTTTCCCCTTAACCTATTGATATACTAACAGACTTATGACCCTTTGGGGGTTGATTTATGGCATGGGGATAATCTGTCCTTCTGACAAACCTCCCACCTCTTATCCTCCCTCACTCCTTAGGCAAATCCCGAAGCCTCCCCCTCACTAATGCAAGCACGCATTTTATATCGAATTAATTGACTTTTTAATTTCTGGAACAATTAATTACCATATACCTCTCTGGGAAAAACCACCAGCCCTTACCTACACTACCCCACTTCCCCTTGACTTCCACATCTGGAAGCCAGTGGGAGAAAGGCTCAGCTCTACTGCAGAGGAATGATCTCATGACACAGTATTCAAATCAATGTCAATAATATGTTGCTGCATATTCTTTATTTAATCAGTTTGCATGAGACAGGGCTGCCCCACTTCAATAGAGCTCACATCTGCACCCCTGACCCCCGCACCTACCACATCCACACTTCCCATGATGTAATAACTTTTCAGAAACGCTGGAATTGTGTTTTTATCTTTTGTAGTTTGGAAGCAATAAGTGTCTGAAATCTGTTCTTTCTTTTTGAATAGGCTTGTATTTTCTTTCTGGTAGTACTGTGTATATGTAATATGTTGCCATTAGACACATTATTCTTTTTTTCTATATATAACATGTAGTCTGAAGCATATTATTTGTTGTTGTAGATGATTTTGAGTAGCAGGAGCAGGGAGGGGTAGAGATCTTATTACAGCTATATTATCTACAAATTCTTAGTTTTTTGTGTGTATACATTTTTAGTAAATCAAAATGTTGAGATTGTAGGCAGCGTAGGGGAGCTGATTGATGATGGTTCCAGTGAGGGGATGCCTGAGGTGGTGGAGAGGGAGACATCAGATGACCTGAGGGATACAGCACAGACCCAAAGTGAGATAGGTAGTCACTCAAAAAACTCACACTCAACAAACAACACTCACTCAACAAACAAATAATTGGTGTTCTTGCTCTCATTTCTGTAGCAGGCTATGTCTAGGATGACGTACTTATTTCTCATTGTTCTTTTACTACAGCACCACCATCCATGCACTATGGAGTAGTGCATGTACCCAGGAGCAATGAAGAAACAGTCACATAGACAAGGTCCTGTGTGGCACACTCTGGTGTATAAGATGGATTTCATCACTGTGTAGGAAAATGCCACCGTGCAAGCATCCATAGCCACAGCACCTACCGCCCACCCCCTCACCAGTTCTGCTCTAGTGTCTATGGGCCAGTATCGCTCTGGCAACTGGCTCAGGATTGTGGCAACACGCATCTCTGCAACTGCAGCTGCAGTCAGGGTACTCACGCTGGGGCAACACCCCATCTCATTCTCCCCAATGTTATTACCCAAACCACAAGGTACATGCACCTCCCTGCTGCTTGTCACAGCCAGCAGCAGCAGCAGCAGCAGCAGCAGCAGCATCATCAACTAATTGTCGTTGCGATAATTGTAGTAATCCAGTAGCTAGCAGCAGTCATTGTAGTGAAGGCCATCAAATCAATAACATCACATCACAATTAGAATACATGGTGATTGCCAACGCCTTTGAGGAGCGAATATCGTTCACTAGGGCAGAGAACCTGGCGAGAGGCTACCATGGCCCTGTAGAGTTTCTCAAAGCATGTCTTACTGTCCTGGAAAGAAACCTCTCAAAGTCATTAGTGACCTGTGGTAGCCCACCATTAAATGCAGCGCTGTGTTGTACATTGAACTGTTATATGCCCCCAAACAGACCGCTGGCATTGAAAAGACAAGACTTTACTATCTTTGAAGGAGTGGGGGAGGGGAATGGACTGATATCATAGAGATTATCAATAGCTGATTGGTTTCATGAGTCCACTTTAAGTGCTCTACTGGACTAACTTTCTGAGATGGAAGTTAGAAGGTCAGCTAAAGCACTCAATCAAATACTGCTCCTTGACATCCACATGCATGCCTGTGATTCAGTAAATGGATAGTCCAGTTATATCAAGCTTCCTAAGGACATAGCAGCTTCCTAAGGGTATAGCTGGTAAGAAGGCACGTATTAATGTCGAAAATGAAACCGATTAGGCTTGTTTTGTGTGGTCATTTCTGGCCTGCAAAAGAAATTGCACAAAAAGCCGCAGTGCATGTCATGACATGGTACATGTCTTGATATTCATAAGTGTTATAACACTGATAGTATTGAGTTCCCATCAAGATCCAGGACATAACTAAATTGGAGGTGCAGAATACCAGAATATCAATACATATTTATGGCCTGGTGAAACACAAAGCATATGAGTGGAACAAATAGAATAAACATCTAGTCCTCAGACCCACACATTTCTCAAAATTTGCCAGTGAGTGTAACCTGTATATGAAAATGCTGTTATTCTACCATGGAGACAGACATAATATAATTATGTTTGGATCAAGGACATGTCCAGACTAATTTAGTCCCAAATGACTATACACAACTATAAATAGCATATTTGTTTATAGTGCCTGAATGCCTTTTCCTCAGATGCTAGTAGCAAAGTATCTAGTAGGTTGTGCTTCTAGGGATCTGGTATGTTTCATTATACCTGCTGAGGAAAACAAATTTATAAAATTCAGAATGCTAACCATCAGAAGCGATGCCCATTTGTGGTGTACGCAGACTTTGAATGCTTCCTCGCTCCTGTGACCCACTGTGAAGGTAACCCTACTGTCTCCTTAGATACTACCTTCACAAAAAAAAGACATGTACCATATGCGGCAGCTTGCAAAGTTGCTCATCCGATGATTCAAGTCTTAACCAATAAAAATCTTACGTTAGGGATAATCCTGCGGTTTGGCTTCTCTCATGGGAGGTTGACAGGCTTTACAGTGACAATGGTCCCATGACCAAATCGAAGGGGAGCGAAGATTTGTACAATAATGCGGTATGCTGCCATATTTGTAGACTACCATTAGATAGAAAAGTGGAAACTCGTCATAGTGACCACCATCATCTTAAGTGGAGGTTTCTTGGCATTGTCTATAACACATGCAATTTGAAGTATCAGTTAATGTGACACGTAGCCATATTTTATATAATTTAAGGTTACTTGTTGAGCACCTGGTTCATTTTGGTATGGGGAAGGATCAGGCCAGTGTCCTGCCTGAGTGTGTAGAGATATATATTTCATTCTCTAGATGAATGACACCAAGAATTATGTTCCTCTTCCTTGACTCGCTTACGTTTTATGCAGGTACCACTCTGGACACTTGTAGAAACTCTGCTTCAGAAGGATAAGCATATTACTTGAATTGTGTTTACTGAGGAGGAAAAGTTTCACTTCATGACTAGAAAAAGGGGTTTTCCATATGCGTATGTGAATAGCATGCCAAAACTCAACGAAACCAGGCTATGCAACGTAACTGCATTCTCCAGCAACCATACAGGGGAGGCCAAACGGATGCTGAGTATGAGCATATTGCGAATGTCTGGCAGGAATTCAACATTTCCACTTTAGGAGGGTACACATAGAGTTACATGGACACAGACATGTGCTTGCTCGCAGATGTTTTTGATAACTTCCGGAGTCTGTGCACGACCACATTTTATTGGCTTATGGGTTGTTCTGGGATGCTATGCTCAAGAAAACGAAGTACAGCATCAAACTATTGAGCAATGTTGATATGCTTCTATTCTTTGAGCAAGGGATCCATGGGGGACTTTGTGAGTGTATCCATAGACAGGCCAAGGCAAGTGACCCACATATCAGTGAGACATTCGATGCATCCCTCGATTCGAGTTACATCACGTACTTGGATGTCAAAGACCTACATGGGCACTCCATGAGACAGTCACTGCCCATTGGCGAGTTGGCTGATCTTGATGAGGGATGTGTGGGGGAGGAAGAACTCACATACCACATTAGTTTGCATGATGCACACGCCAATTTGCTGCTGTGTCCAGAGCAACTAGTTCCACAACACTGTGGAAAAAGTGGAGGTACATTATTCACAATTGTAATCTCTCGCAGTGTTCAGATTGAGGATGGGATTGGTTAGAATCACCCAGGCTATCTGCTTTAAGCAGTCCACATGATTGATGAAATATATTGATTTGAATGTACTCTGAGAAAGTTTCAGTAAAAAGTGGAGAATTTGAGGAAACATCGTGGAATTTTAATCGCAGTCGAACGCTATGGGCGTTATGGCGTAAGAAAATGCATCGCCAGACCAAATTTTAAATAGGTGACAATATTCAGTGAGAATATTGTTGCTGTGGAGATGGCGAAGGTTGTAGTAGAGTTCACGAAATCTATCTACTTGAGGATATGTGTACTAGACCTATTCAAATTCCACATGCATCGCATTCATAATGAGTTTTCGAAAGCTCATTTCGCTGATCCTAAATTACTTAATGTGGATGCAGACAGCTTCATCTGATGAGTGAATAACTGCGATTTATATGAAGTAATGAGGCTTCATAGTGTAGAATTCGACATGTCCTCACACACGGCCGATCCTTATGGTGCTGTTACGCAGAACAAGAAGGTTATCTGCCTAATGAAAGACATGCCTGTATGGTGATGTTCACAGTGCATATTGTGTGGCAAACCAGTATTCAACTGAGATTTGGTGTACACCATACTGTAATCTAAGGTCGGCCTGTCACCTCATGATGATAAAAGGGTCATTTGTGATGATGTGATTGAAACTCTCCCATATTCAACCTATTCACTCATTGGGAGAGAGGTGTTGGGGGAACTTGATTGAGTGAGAGGGAGAGAATGAGACTAGGTGTAAATATCACAGGATGGTATGACCCTTGTATTGTAGTGTAAGTAATTTTGGTGTATATGTGTGTGTGTGAAGCGTGTCATGTAAATATTTGTTTATTTGTGCGTGAGAAATGTTTACTGTGTTTTTTTTTTGTTGTGGTCTTCAGTCCAGAAACTGGTTTGATGCAGACCAAACGATCCCTTCTTCTAGACAAATTGTGCAATAAATCCCTCTTCTCCCCAATTCTATTCAGTGCCTCCTAATTCGTTACATGATCAAACCATCTAATCTTCAACATTCTTCTGTACCACTGAAAGACGATTCCGGTTAATGAAGTAAAAGATCCACACGGCGGACACCAAATGAAAAAGCTACTCCTTATGTTTATGATCTAGACTGACATAAAAATGCGAAGGTCTGTTAATCAGAACTGAGTTAGAAGCTGTAGTCTAATTCACAAACGATTAATTGATCTTAAACAAGACAAGACACGAAAATTATTAAAGAAACATCATACAAAAAATATTTACTTAACAAAAGCCTTACTAAAATGGGATCTATGGTGGACAAATTGATCTGCTGGGGATCGACACATAACACTACGCAGAACACTACTAACTTTATCTCACTTCATACACGTGAATCCAGGTTATGGCATCAAACTACGCCACTACCAAGCATCTATATTCTATCATACAAAAAAAGGAAAAATATGGTTCGAAAGAACAGGGTGCTGAGAAATAGATATTATAGCCCTACGTCGCAGCAGTGAATACTTTACCATCCTACTGGTCAAGACGGCACACTACGATGCGTTCAGCGACTAAAGCCATGGACGGCGGAAATCTGTTATTAAATGAGCGTTCGCGAAAAAATGCAGCACGCTGTCTCGCGTTCGGTTACGTCAGAACACAGGTACTTCCCTAAGAGCCCCTGAAACCCCGACGGATTCCAGTGTGCAGGTGGACCCGTTTGCTGGTCTGCCAAACCAATTTGACTCCGTGCCACGACTGTGCGTGTCAGAATACGTCAAATGTTTAGACAGCCGACTCAAGACAAATACGTACACCCATGCGTCACTCGTTGTGACCGTGATGATATAAGCAGTACCTCTGACGGTTCAGAAGGTGACTGGCACAGGCTCTAAGTCGCGCCCGAGCAAAGGACACAAGTCTCATCACCGTTTAGGTAGATACCCGCAGTTCGAATACTGTTGTGACACCTGATTCTGTCGTTCCGTGCAAGCTGCAAAACTGCTAAGATAACATGTTACTCACGCGAAATAGGACACAAATAAACAACGAAGTTTCCATCGTGAAATCAGCACACCTCTACTCTCAACAACTGTAATTGATTCTGCTCTGG
This sequence comes from Schistocerca serialis cubense, assembly GCF_023864345.2. NCBI lineage: Eukaryota > Metazoa > Arthropoda > Insecta > Orthoptera > Acrididae > Schistocerca > Schistocerca serialis. The sequence continues at coordinate 410,179,432 of NC_064641.1, read as the reverse complement.
GATGACCAACTGTACAATTATAAACCTGTTACATGTTACGAAGAAATACATGTACAGTGAAATTTTAACAATGCCAACTCTTACACCTGGCAGTAATGGGAGAAGTTTCTACGCTAATTACCATGGTGAATCACAAAAGATCTAAAGAAATGGTTGTTACCTTTAAAATTATTATAACTAAACAAACTTATGGTACAATGCTTAAGTTCGGCTATCCCCGAGCATTAAATTGTCTGTGTCTCGTTCAGAAGGTTAGTGGCGTTGGTTAGCATTTCCTCGCGCCCCTCGATCTGGGTTTGGTCCCCGAATCTCAATTTCCCCGATCGGAGCTCTGTTTCCATTTCCACCGTTGTTCAATTGCGCCCATCTTCTGTTGTCATTGAAACTGGAGCCATGGCTTCGCCATCTACTGCTTTGTGACCCATAGCCTTCATTCCTCCTTCCATTCCAGCCTCTGTTCCGCAGTACATAGTTATTGCGGTTCCCATTCCAGTCTCTACGATGTTCAACTTAGAAATTTCCCGACCGTAAATGGTTTCCGTACGGCGCTCCATTTCGCAAATTTCCGTTCCTATTATTGAAATGGTCATATTGTCGACACGACTCTAATTCGTAAAGTCTGTTACGGAAAGTACTGAACTCCACATTACACCTACCAGCTAGTACTTGTCGATATGCGGACGGAAGTTTGGTGTAGCAATGACGAATGATTTCACCGGTAGAGCATGGTACGTCAAGATAATGGTTCTTATCAATCTTTGCGTCAAGGGACTTGACAGGGCTTTTGTAGCCTGAACTCTCGAAATCTTTCCCGACCATCATCTCGTATTTTATGTGCTCTTGCGTCTCCTTGGATCAGTAGATATTTAGGAAGCTGTCCTTGAACTCCTGGTAACTTCTACACGTTGCTGATATTCCGCGCATATTCTGCTCAACTGACCCTTGCAAGTGTCCGCAAATAAAGTCCAGCTTGTATTTTAATGGTCAATTTGGTGGTAAAGAAATATCAAATTGCGATATCCAAGCCCGTGGGTGAGTAAAATTACCCTCATCTCGGATAATTTCGAATTTTCTGACTTGTAAGAAATGTTGAAAATCAAATGGCGTTTCATCGACAACTTCTGTTCTTCGGAAAATATCTGACCTTTGGTTGCCCTCGTTCGACGTCCCCTCATTTGTGCTCTCTCCTCGGCTTCGAGAAAATGTGACGTTCGTCTCACCATATCCTCTGCTTGCTGCTAACGGTATACAGTTAGCCGTCCCGACTGAATTTGTTTCAGGTGCTGTTGCGTTCGCGCTTGGCCGCATTTGAATTTGTTTCCTTAGCGCCTCCTCCAATTTCTTCTCTATGCGCGTGTTGATCGCTTCCTGTTGCGCTTTGAACGAAAGGAGAGTCCGGACCTCTTCAGTCTCGCTCACTGGAGTAGCAGTTGTTACCTCCGAACCTGTCCCTAATTTGCGCAGCTCAGATTCTAGTTTGTCCATGGCCGCTGTCGCATGAAAATCCGTGGCTTCACGTATTTTTGTGTCGATGCGCTGCTCCGCGTCATTTTGTCTCTTTTCTACACTTTCGACATTCTTTTTCAAGTTAATTACCGCCTCTCGTCCTTGCAATCGTATCCGCTTACTCGCCTTCGAAGCTTCAGTTGGTACTCGTCTTGGCACTCTCTGCCGTCTTCTTAGCATCATGTGCAATCTTTAAACCTTTAATTGCCTTGGTGTTTAGTTTCCGTAGGTCTTCCAGGAGCTTATTTGCCCATGACTTGTGTTCCTCTCGCATCTGATTTACCTGAGCACCGATAATCTTTATGTCCGTCCTCGTCTCGTTAATTTTCTCCTCCATTCCTTTTAGACTATCAAGTCTTCTCCATTCCAATTAAAAATGTCACTAGATTGAAGTCCTCTTCGTTTCCCACCATATCGTGATCATTCGAACTCATACAGGAATTCTCTGGTGCTGTGTCCGCATCATTGCGTTTTGATACCTCCCTGTCTTCCCTGTCCGGATTTCTAATAATCACATTTGCCTCGATATGTTGTGGTGCGCTCACATCTTCTACCATACGCGATCTGACATTGCCTGTCCCCTCAAGAAGAGACATACCGCTTTCGTCTCCCTGATTTCCTTGTTGTGCGACCTCGTTGTTGCTAGTTCCGTTCAACACCAACGCCTCCCTACGTTCAAACTGTGCCTCAACTGTTTCATTGCGCTCTTCCTCCGTGACGTATGCTCTATTTTCCTGCTCACAGTCTACTTGTCTAGCCCTGCTTCCCGTTATCATTCAGATTCTCTGTTAACAACAACTTTACTTATCCGTGCAACACGTGGACAACCTATTATGTAACTCACAAGATATATGCAGTATAATACAATGATAGTAGTACATGAGATTCAGAATCAAAAAAACAACCAAGTACAAAGCAAATACAACAGTAAGCACCGCAAAAGTAATACGACAACGCCGTTAGAAACGACGGGAACTCGGTCGAAAAGAATGAGACATGAGACAATGAAACAAAGGCACTATAATAAAACCAGTAAACACGTAAACAACACAATCATAGCATTAAATATCTGCAGCATACTAATGAACCATATTTTTCATAATAATGCGCACCTGATCGGCAAGTACGCAAACTGACAGCATCACAGAAGTGCCAAGGACCGAGATCCTGGTGGCGGTTCGCCAAATGAAAGACGATTCCGGTTAATGAAGTAAAAGATCCACGCGGTGGACTCCAAATGAAAAAGCTACTCCTTATGCAGCTTTACTGTATGATTAAATGATGATGGCGTCCTCTTGGGTAAAATATTCCGGAGGTAAAACAGTCCCCCATTCGGATCTCCGAGCGGGGACTACTCAAGAGGATGTCGTTATCAGGAGAAAGAAAACTGGCGTTCTACGGATCGGAGTGTGGAATGTCAGATCCCTTAATCGGGCAGGTAGGTTAGAAAATTTAAAAAGGGAAATGGAGAGGTTAAAGTTAGATATAGTGGGAATTAGTGAAGTTCGGTGGCAGGAGGAACAAGACTTTTGGTCAGGTGAATACAGGGTTATAAACACCAAATCAAATAGGGGTAATGCAGGAGTAGGTTTAATAATGAATAGGAAAATAGGAATGGGGGTAAGCTACTACAAACAGCATAGTGAACGCATTATTGTGGCCAAGATAGATACGAAGCCCACACCTACTACAGTAGTACAAGTTTATATGCCAACTAGCTCTGCAGATGACGAAGAAATTGAAGAAATGTATGATGAAATAAAAGAAATTATTCAGATAGTGAAAGGAGACGAAAATTTAATAGTCATGGGTGACTGGAATTCGAGAGTAGGAAAAGGGAGAGAAGGAAACATAGTAGGTGAATATGGATTGGGGCTAAGAAATGAAAGAGGAAGCCGCCTGGTAGAATTTTGCACAGAGCACAACATAATCATAGCTAACACTTGGTTTAATAATCATGAAAGAAGATTGTATACATGGAAGAACCCTGGAGATACTAAAAGGTATCAGATAGATTATATAATGGTAAGACAGAGATTTAGGAACCAGGTTTTAAATTGTAAGACATTTCCAGGGGCAGATGTGGACTCTGACCACAATCTATTGGTTATGACCTGTAGATTAAAACTGAAGAAACTGCAAAAAGGTGGGAATTTAAGGAGATGGGACCTGGATAAACTGAAAGAACCAGAGGTTGTACAGAGTTTCAGGGAGAGCATAAGGGAACAATTGACAGGAATGGGGGAAAGAAATACAGTAGAAGAACGATGGGTAGCTTTGAGGGATGAAATAGTGAAGGCAGCAGAGGATCAAGTAGGTAAAAGGACGAGGGCTAGTAGAAATCCTTGGGTAACAGAAGAAATATTGAATTTAATTGATGAAAGGAGAAAATATAAGAATGCAGTAAATGAAGCAGGCAAAAAGGAATACAAACGTCTCAAAAATGATATCGACAGGAAGTGCAAAATGGCTAAGCAGGGATGGCTAGAGGACAAATGTAAGGATGTAGAGGCTTATCTCACTAGGGGTAAGATAGATACTGCCTACAGGAAAATTAAAGAGACCTTTGGAGACAAGAGAATCACTTGTATGAATATCAAGAGCTCAGATGGAAACCCAGTTCTAAGCAAAGAAGGGAAAGCAGAAAGGTGGAAGGAGTATATAGAGGGTCTATACAAGGGCGATGTACTTGAGGACAATATTATGGAAATGGAAGAGGATGTAGATGAAGATGAAATGGGAGATACGATACTGCGAGAAGAGTTTGACAGAGCACTGGACGACCTGAGTCGAAACAAGGCCCCCAGAGTAGACATAATTCCATTGGAACTACTGACGGCCGTGGGAGAGCCAGTCCTGACAAAACTCTACCATCTGGTGAGCAAGATGTATGAAACAGGCGAAATACCCTCAGACTTCAAGAAGAATATAATTATTCCAATCCCAAAGAAAGCAGGTGTTGACAGATGTGAAAATTACCGAACAATCAGTTTAATAAGCCACAGCTGCAAAATACTAACACGAATTCTTTCCAGAGGAATGGAAAAACTGGTAGAAGCCGACCTCGGGGAAGATCAGTTTGGATTCCGTAGAAATGTTGGAACACGTGAGGCAATACTAACCTTACGACTTATCTTAGAAGAAAGATTAAGGAAAGGCAAACCTACGTTTCTAGCATTTGTAGACTTAGAGAAAGCGTTTGACAATGTTGACTGGAATACTCTCTTTCAAATTCTAAAGGTGGCAGGGGTAAAATACAGGGAGCGAAAGGCTATTTACAATTTGCACAGAAATCAGATGTCAGTTATAAGAGTCGAGGGACATGAAAGGGAAGTAGTGGTTGGGAAGGGAGTGAGACAGGGTTGTAGCCTCTCCCCGATGTTATTCAATCTGTATATTAAGCAAGCAGTAAAGGAAACAAAAGAAAAATTCGGAGTAGGTATTAAAATCCATGGAGAAGAAATAAAAACTTAGAGGTTCGCCGATGACATTGTAATTCTGTTAGAGACAGCAAAGGACTTGGAAGAGCAGTTGAATGGATTGGACAGTGTCTTGAAAGGAGGATATAAGATGAACATCAACAAAAGCAAAACGAGGATAATGGAATGTAGTCGAATTAAGTCGGGTGAAGCTGAGGGAATTAGATTAGGAAATGAGACACTTAATGTAGTAAAGGAGTTTTGCTATTTGGGGAGCAAAATAACTGATGATGGTCGAAGTAGAGAGGATATAAAATGTAGACTGGCAATGGCAAGGAAAGCGTTTCTGAAGAAGAGAAATTTGTAAACATCGAGTATAGATTTAAGTGTCAGGAAGTCATTTATGAAAGTATTTGTATGGAGTGTAGCCATGTATGGAAGTGAAACATGGACGATAAATAGTTTGGACAAGAAGAGAATAGAAGCTTTCGAAATGTGGTGCTACAGAAGAATGCTGAAGATTAGATGGGTAGATCACATAACTAATGAGGAAGAATTGAATAGGATTGGGGAGAAGAGAAGTTTGTGGCACAACTTGACCAGAAGAAGGGATCGGTTGGTAGGACATGTGTTGAGGCATCAAGGGATCACCAATTTAGTATTGGAGGGCAGCGTGGAGGGTAAAAATCGTAGAGGGAGACCAAGAGATGAATACACTAAGCAGATTCAGAAGGATGTAGGTTGCAGTAGGTACTGGGAGATGAAGAGGCTTGCACAGGATAGAGTAGCATGGAGAGCTGCATCAAACCAGTCTCAGGATTGAAGACCACAACAACAACAACAACTCCTTATGTTTATGATCTAGACTGATATAAAAATGCGAAGGACTGTTAATCAGAACCCAGGGAGCAATTGTAGTGTAATTCACAAACGTTTTATTGATCTTAAACAAGATAAGACAACAAAATTATTAAAGAAACATCATACAAAAAATATTTACTTAACAAAAGCCTTACTAAAATGGGATCTATGGTGGACAAACTGATCTGCTGGGGATTGACGCACGACACTAAGCAGAACACTACTCGCTTTATCTCACTTCATACACGTGAATCCAGGTTATGGCATCAAACTACGCCACTACCAAGCATCTATATTCTATCATACAAAAAAAGGAAAAATATGGTTCGAAAGAACAGGGTGCTGAGAAATAGATATTATAGCCCTACGTCGCAGCAGCGAGTACTTTACCATCCTACTGTTCAAGGCGACACACTACAATGCGTTCAGCGACTGAAGCCATGGACGGCGGAAATCTGTTATGAAATGGACGTTCCCGAAAAAATGCAGTACACGGTCTCGCCTTCGGTTAATTCAGAACGCAGTTACTTCCCTAAGAGCCTCTGAAAACCCGACGGATTCCAGTGTGCAGGTGGACCCATTTGCTGGTCTGCCAAAAAAATTTGACTCCGTGCCATGACTGTGCGTGTCAGAATACGTCAAATGTTTAGACGGCAGACTCAATACAAAAACGTACACCCATGCATCACTCGTTGTGACCGTGATGATATAAGCAGTACCTCTGACGGTTCAGAAGGTGACTGGCACAGGCTCTAAGTCGCGCCCTTGCAAAGGACACCGTTGAGGTAGAGATCTGCAGTTCTTTACTAGCGAAGCGCCAGTACAAGAGGCTCGTTGCCTCCTCAGCTCAGTTCGTAAAGCACATTTCTCTTTTTTGACTTCCCCCCAATTTCGGACAAGCCAATCACGAGCTGGAGCCCGGCATTCTAAGCTCAGTGAATGGTCTTTGCACTGCAAACCCATTTGACCAATCAGAGACTTAAAGTTAATTGGCAGGAAACGGAGAAAACTTCAGTTTCATGACCTCTTTCCCACACGTTTGCCATGTCTTTTGCTAACACAACACAGGGTGGAAGCACAGCCCTCCATGAACAACTTGTTATCTCCCCTGTTGCGCCCATTTCAAAGTTAGCAGGGAACGGCCATAAAATTGCATTGACAAAACATGTTTTGAAACAGAGTCTGGACGTCTGGGCGCCAGTTTTCCTGTCCTATAGACATTTGCAGAACGTTTACATTTCTTTTAGCGGCTTGCTCGCTAACAAGGCCGACAATGCACTTTCGGCGACTTTTCGGCGGTAGGCCGTATATCTGGACGTCTGGCCCTGTCCGTGGCGCCAAGCTTAATGTGTTTCTGCACAATACGACCGCGGCACAGGGCCGTCTGTAAATGGTAAATGTCTCATCATCGTTCTCCAGAAAAAAGGCGCTTTGTCGCCCCACCAACGCCATGTTTTTACTGCAGTCCTTTAAGTCAGCACCCTGCTCCTTTGAACACAGGTAAACCTTACTGTATTTCTTTCCCTAGAGCACGCACCAAGACCATAAACTGCTGCCCACAATTTCATCACAATGTATGAAGTCAAATCGCTGTAGATCGTATTCCCTACACTGAATCAGAAGTGAGAGTGCGCTGCAATCTCTCAGAACCACATTTCGAAAGCTTCTCTTCTGTTCTTGTCTAAACTACGTATCGTCCATGTTTCACTTTCATACATGACTACACTCCTTAGAAATACTTTGAGAAAAGACTCCCTGATAAATCTATATTCGATGTTAACAAATTTCTCTTCTTCAGAAACGCTTTCCTTGCCATTGCAGGTCTACATTTTATATCCTTTCTACTTCGACTATCAACAGGTATTTTGCTCCCCAGAGAGCAAAACACATGTACTCCTTTAAGTGTCTCATTTCCTAAAATAATTCACTCAGCATCACCTGATTTAATTCGACTACAATCCATTATCATCAATTTGCTTTTGTTGATGTTCATTTTACATCCTCCTTTCAAATCACTGTCCATTTTATTCAACTACTCTTCCAGGTCCTTTGCTGTGTCTGACAGAATTACAATGTCATCTGCAAACCTCAGAGTTTTTATTTCTTCTCAGTGGATTTTAATTCCAACTCCGAATTTTTCTGTTGTTTCCTTTATTGCTTACTCCATACATAGATTGAATAACATCGGGGATAGGCTACAATCCTGTCTCACTCCCTTCCAAATCACTGCTTCCCTTTCATGCCCCTCCACTCTTATAATGGCCATCTGGTTTCTGTACATATTGTAAATAGCCTTTCGCTCCCTATATTTGACCCTTGCATTAGAAGGAGAGTATTCCAGTAGACAGCGTCAAAAGGTTTCTCTAAGTCTACAAATGCAAGAAATGTAGGTTTGCCTTTCCTTAACCTATCTTCTAAGATAAGTTGTAGGGTCAGTATAGACTCAGGTGTTCCAACATTTCTCTGAAATCCAAATTGACCTTCCCCAAGGTCGGCTTCTACCAGTTTTTCCATTTGTCTGTAAAGAATTCGTGTTAGTGTTTTGCAGACGCAACTTATTAAACTGATAGTTCGGTAGTGTTCACACCTGTCACCACTTGCTGTTTTGGGATTGGAATTATTATATTCTTCTTGCAGTGAGAGGGCATTTCGCCTTTCTCATACATCTTGTTTACCAGATGGTAGTTTTTTGTCATTACTGGCTCTCCGAAGGCTATCAGTAGTTCTAATGGAATTTTGTCTACTCCTGGGGCCTTATTTCAACTTAGGTCTTTCAGTGCTCTGTCAGACTCTTCGCGCAGTATCATATCTCCCATTTCATTTTCATCTATGTCCTCTTCCATCTCCTGAACATTGCCTGAAGGTACATCGCCCTTGTATGGACCCTCTACATACTCCTTCCACCTTTCTGCTTTCCCTTCTTTACTTAGTATTGGTTTTCCATCCGAGCTCTTTTCGTCTAAGGCAGGAGTCTCAAAACTACGGCCTGTGGGCCGAAACCGGCACGCGAGGGGCGGCAAACCGGCCCGCATTAGCTGGCCGGTCATCCCCGGTATCCTTCCCGCCAAATTTTTGAGGTGGTACCTATACTGCCAACAATTGAGTTTCGAGGCCTATCGCGACCAATACACCGCGACATTGTCGGATTTTGAGATTTCGTTAACTTTGCAGGACGCTTTCGTGAAGAATGTGCAGTGACGTACTTTTTTGTCGGTGAAATTCGCCAGAATAAAATACGCCAGAATTTCGGTCAGGTACGTCCACCAATCAAAATTATGTAATTAAATTAAAATCGTAGTTCGTTTCAATGCTAGCTATTCCCACAACCTAAGATTTTTGCTATTTCATCTTTCCTTTAGCCTTACGTTACGGTGATCATGGCGTGCTAAGGTGCTTTAATCCCACTACGTAGATCTTGGCCCTTATGACTTCATGGAGGAGTCAATGTGGCCCGCGGACTAAAATGTTTGGAGACCCCTGGTCTAAGGTCTCTTTAATTTTCTTGTAGGTAATATCTATCTTAGCCCTAGTGATACACACCTCTACATCCTTACATTTATCCTTTAGTCATCCCTGCTTAGGCATTTTGCACTTCCTGTCGGTCACTTTCCTGAGACACTTGTATTCCTCTTTGTCTGCTTCATTTAGTGCATTTTTCTCCTTTCATCAATTAAATTCAATTCCTCTTCTGTTACCCAAGGATTTCTACTCGTCTTTTTACCTATTTGATCCTCTGCTGCCTTCACTATTTCCTCTCTCACAGCTACCCATTCTTCTTCTACTGTATTTCTATACCTCATTCTTGTCAATCGTTCCCTAATGATATTCCTGAAATTCTCTACAACTTCTGGTTCTTTCATTTTATCCAGGTCCCATATTCTAAATTTTGAAGTTCCTTCAGTTTTAATCTACAGTTCATATCCAATAGATTGTGATCAGAGTCCACATCTGGGCCTGGAAATGTCTTACAATTTAAAACCTGGTTCCTAAGTTTCTGTCTTACCATTATATAATCTATCTGAAACCTATCAGTATCTCCAGTCTTCTTCATGTATACAACCTTCTTTCATGATTCTTGAACCAAGTGTTAGCTGTGATAAACATATGCTCTGTGCAAAATTCTACCAGGTGGCTTCCTCTTTCATTCTTTACCCTCATTCCATAGTCTCCTACGACTTTTCCTTCTCTTCCTTTTCCTAGTATCGAATTCCAGTCCCTCATGACTATTGAATTTGTGTCTCCATTCACTATCTGAATAGTTTGTTTTATCGCATCATACTTCAATCTCTTTGTCATCTACGGAGCTAGTTGGCATATACACTTTAAAAGGTGGCTACACTGAGTCACAGCGCCAGAGATTGCGCCAAAGATTATTATTCTCCCGCCTCCACTGGCGCAGTAGTAGTTCAGAGGATGTCGAGGGCAGTCGTTGTTCTGTTGGGAGAGGGAGTAGACGATCTAAGTGTTGTCTAAAATGTTGTACTTTTCGGTTGGTGTAATGTATAGATGGAAGAAGATGCAATTGTCAGAATATATTTGAGAAAGGAGATGGGCTTTTGATTTATACTGCTGGCGTAATGGAATATTTTCATCAATATATAATAGGGTAAAAAGGTATTCCAGTTTTCTTTAATAACAATCCTTCTTGCTCACAGGTACAGTCAACAAAGCATCTGCCTCGTGTTCATTTATTAGACTTGTAATTCTGGTTTCTATGTGCAGTTATAGTATTTCTGGTTTTTCTATTAGTTCATTGTAAATGATGTCTAAAATATTTTATCGTATTGAGAGAGAACCGAGCCAGATACATGGACGTTGAGTCACACTACCACACAGAACACTTACACTTGTGCTTTGTTGCGATAGTACAAAAATTTTCAGAGTTAAATTTACAAGTTGCACACAGTAAGGAAGAAATATTTAAAAGAATCGAGGAATCCGTACCAAATGACTGAACAAATAACCTAACACAACAATATGAACAGTTAACTACTAAATGTGTCAATACTGAAACCCGAGTCGCGACACTTATGGAAGATGTAAATAAACAGAAAGAACAAATAGGTGACTTAACGGAAAAGGTTGAGGAGATTTCAGATAAAGTGACAAGTCTTTGTTTAAATGGGGACAGAGATTCTGATGATACAGCTCCATTGCCATTTGCAGAAACAGAAGAGTACCAGAATATAAATAAGCATGTTGAAAATCAGGGAAAATTTAATGGACGCGTTGAAAGGGAATTTGAGGCTTTACGAAAGCAAGTTAAACAAATTGAAAGCGAAATAGTAGGAAAAGACAGCAGAGGAAATTTAGAATCACTGATAGCGGGGGATTTGAAAAAATAATTTATTTCCTTTACGAGATGCAACAAGAGAGCGCCAAGCGCGCGAACTTGACAATAATCGAAATTCGGACTGGGACCGACACGGTAGGTCTTTGTCGCCACGAGGCGGAAATTTTGACTATAAACACTTTTTAACAGTTTGGAAATTTAAGATCTTTCGCAATTGTAATAATGACATACATCCATGTTGATCTCAATTTATGTACGTACTTACGCCAAATTGGCCACTAAGTCACAAACTGGAATTTATGTGTGGATATTTAGAAAACGAACCACTGACGCGCATGCACACACATGTTAGAGATTGTAATAATTTAAATGATTTTTATCATGCATTTCTATCAGCATATTGGTCCGAAAACACGCAAGACAGATTCAAACATAATCTTTTTACGCAGCGTAATTTTAAACAGTCTGAGTTCCGCACGCCGGCGGAATACTTTGAAGACATGATTCGAAAGAATCAATTCCTTTCCAACCCTTATAGCCCGACTGAATTAATTCGTATTTGTTTAACTAAGCTGCCACAATCGATAAGACACATTGCTTTAGCCGGAAGATGTAAATACAACATTGAGACTTTTAAGACTTTGCTACAAGTTTGGACGTTGGACCCGCGCGCACGCTCTCGCTGCGCGCTTACGCAACATGGCGGTGCGCCAGCAGACGGGAGCACTCTAGTGAGGCTAGTGCTCCCGTCCGGGATAACGCTCCCGCGGCAGAGCGAAAATATTCTAAGTCCGAATCAAGGTCACTCATCTTTTCAGTTTTACACGCTCTGTCGCAGTTCTTTTAATGAATGTGTGTACAATACTCTTCATCTAAAGCATATGAATCCACTGCATACACTATTATTCCTATAAACATAACTAATACTCCTTAAATCCACTTGTGCTCCCGTCTGCTGGCACTGTGAAATATTCTAAGTCCGAATCAAGGTATGACAACGATGAAAGAACTTCTTGAAATTGTTTCAGTAATGGTAATCACAATAGATTTTCAGAGAAAAGGGATAATGATCGGAACGGACGTTATAACGGTAATTTTGGAAATGACAGACGAAATTACACAAGAAGTAGTCATGCAGATAGCCATGTAAATAGAAATTTTAATGACAGACACAACCAAGAGTTGACATCTAACAGACAGGAAGGACCTAACTGGCTTGCTCCACGTGACAGAAATTCAGAGAGACAAGTGCAAATCCTAGAAATTAATCCGCAAAGTGACGCGAATAATCAAAGTCGTGACGCAAACAATCGACAATAACTTGGAGCTTCGGCTTCTGGCAGCAATACAAACGGTTCAGAAAGTAATGACACTACGACTTTACACTATGCACGCTTGGAAGACATCAGAGATATTTTGCTAGACGAAAAGGAAAATTAAATAGACGCATTTTTACATCATGTTATTGAAGTATGTGTGAGCAGGAATAAGTTCACTGCGGTTTTAGACTCTGGGAGCCCATTGAATGTTATTAGTGAATCAGTTTTTCGTATATGTGTAAGAACTATTGATTGTCCTGCGTTACCTGTTTCTAAAACCACAATTCGACGAGCTATTTCTGGAAAAATTGTGGAAGTCAAATAACAGACCAACTTAAATTTCATTTGGCAAGGATATGAACTTTCTGCTAATTTTATTATTGTTCCATTACTCAGTACACAAATTATATTAGGTATGGAGTTTATTAACACATGAAAAGCAATTTTAAACTTTAAGAAAGGAAGTGTGAACTTGACTGTTGCCGGAACGCCGATATGTTTGAAATTTTTCGAGTGTGTAACGAAATCTGACTCAGACAAATACTGTTTAAGGTTTCTTACTTCTGATGTCTCCGCTGAGTATTATGACGACAATGTGTTCATTCATGACAACGACAATAGATACAGAGACACGAAGGATGATATGATTGATAGTGAAGAATTAATTAATGAAAACGTTAACAAAGCTGAAGTGACAGATGATGTTGCAAGAGAAGAATTAGACCAAATTTTGACTTCACATGCTACAGTATTTAGTCATCACATAGGATTCACATGCTACAGTATTTAGTCATCACACAGGAACTACACAAGGCTTACAATATTTATTTAAAGTAAAAGAACACACACCATTTCGGGGATAAACGTACGCTATTCCTTTGGCTTATAGAGACAAGTTTAAAAATGAACTTCAATCCATGTTAGATCAAGGCATTATTGAGCTAGCAGTCAGTCCTTATACCAGGCCATTACATGTCATTCTTAAAAAGGATGGGTCAATTCGTTTGGTTCTGGATTCCAGTCAGATAAATAATATCATCATTCCTGAAAGTGACTGTCCACAAAATTTAGATGAACTTCTTCAACATTTCCATGGAATTAAAGTTTTATCCACAATTGATCGCCGCACAATGTTTTGGCAAATCGAACTCCACCATGACTATAGAAAATTCACGGCTTTTTGTAGCCTTTGATAACTGTTATCAGTTTCGGAAATTACTGTTTGGACTTACTGTATCTTCAGCAGCATTCATTCGTGGTTTAAATGAGATTTTAGCTGTTTATCTTCATAACAATAGTACTTCATATGTTGACGATATTCTTATTGCTAAACGTTCGTGGAGTGAGCATAACAGAATTTTGGATTCATTATTACATATTTTTACAAGAGTTGGCATTACAGTGAACTTGGAAAAATCCGAATTTGGTCGTTCTCAGGTGAAATTTCTTGGTCATATTATTTCAACAGAAGGTATTCTTCCTGATCCAGAGAAACTAGACGCTGCTCGTAATTATGCTGTTCCTACTACTAAACTTGATGTTCATAGTTTCCTTGGTGTATGTAATTTTCTTAGACGCTTTGTTAGATTGGACAATTTGGCCACACCTCGTTTATGTGAACTTTCTGGAAAGAATTCTAATTGGTGTTGAGATGAGGGAGCTCAATTAGAATTTGAACAACTTTGTGATGCTTTAGTTGCTGCTCCACTTCTTTCACACCCGGATTTATCCAAAGGTTTTTGTTTGGCAACGGACTCATCATACAAAGGCCTAGGTGCACACTTATTTCAAGAGATAGAAGAAAACAGCATTGTAGTACAGAAAACTATTACATTTGGAAGTCGTGTTGTCTCTAAATCAGAAAAGAATTATTCGATCACAGAACTTGAAGCTTTGGCTGTTGTTTGGGCTTTCACAAAATTTCGCATCTTTTTACATGGCAGACATACTAAGGTTTACACCGATCATCGAGCTCTGGAATTTCTTATGTCAACAAAATTAACACATCGAAGATTATCACGATCTGCACTGTATCTATAGGAATTTGATTTTAGTATTGTTTACATCCAGGGATCTGCTAATATTATTGCTGATGCTTTATCACGTGCACCTATGGGTTTGAAACAAAGTGCTGAGGAAGACTGCAAAGAAAACAATTATTGTTTGATGTATATTGAAGGTGTTGCGTTTGAAAATTTCATTTCGTTTTCGCTCCAGGACATCGCTAACGAGCAAAAGAAGGATCCAGTCTGGAAGGACATTAAGGAGAAGTGGAGGAGAAAGAAAAGCCTAGCGATTAGACATTATTATTTAGTTCGTAATAATATTCTTTTGAAACGAAAATCGGCTGACAACTCCGTTTGGTTAGTTAAAGGAGATAGCTGCAGTCGAATTGTTTGGTCCAGTGGTTCGTTCTACTAATGGCTTTGCGTACATTATGGTAGTAGTGGAATTGACGTCAAAATATGTGTGTTTTACACCTTTACGTAAAGCAACAGCTCGTTCAGTATCTAATGCTTTCATCAAACATTACTTAAAGAAGTGGGTCAAGTCGATAAAGTTATATCAGATAATGGATCACAGTTTCGCTCTAAAATTTGGCTTCGTACTCTACGGCGTCGTAAGATTAAACCAATTTTCATCCTCAATCTAACGCGTCAGAGAGATGGACGAAGGAAATTAATGAATTGTGTTGTCTTTATTGTCATCATAATCACAGAACGTGGGATCAGTATCTTCATATTTTTCAAAACATTCTGAACGAACTCCCTAATGATTCAACTTCTTTACTGCCTATATTGATATTAAAAAAATAAAGCACCGACAAATTGTATTTCTGAAATCGTTCCTTTTCCACCTACATGGAAACTGTCGTATTCTGAAGTTGTCAACCTGGCTCTACAAAATATTGCATCTGTGGCTGCCAGAAGAGAGAAATCATCTAAACGTCCTGGTCGTTTAAAAAGTTTGTCAGTTGGTCAAAAGGTGTTAATTAAGTCTCAACGTTTGTCTCACAAAGGAAAAGGCTTGTGTCGCAAAATTTTTCTGCTTTGTAACGGTCCATATAGAGTTCGCAAAATTAATCATGATAACACTGTTGAAGTAGAAACTCTTAAATCACGGCGCTCTAAGGGAATACATCATATATCAAACGTTAAAATTTTTGTGGAATGACTTACTTTTGAGAAAATTAACAGTTACACGTGAACACACAGAGAACACAGGGATACTGCGTCGTGTTCTAGCGGCAGCACATACACAAAGCAACAATCAGTCCGCACGCCGCACAAGGGTACCGTTGAACGCAAACAATTACTTCCTACATCACGCCTACCTACAGCTGATCGAGCACTCAGTGCAAATGCACTGATAGCTGTAAACAAATACAGAAATTTCTTCGATTAAATTCAGTATAAAGCTATAGTGACTTGATAACTTATCATGATATTAATGTTTAGTTTTTCCAGGATACAGTTGTATAAAATCTTTAAGAACTACAGGTAAATTCTCTGCGTATCCGACATTAAGAAGACTTGCTATCGAGAAAATTTCAGGGAGAATGTAATTTCGAGGAAGAAAGTAATAAACTAAAAAGGTAACTATTAATGTAGTTTATTTTTCAGGTAACATATTTCTACTTAGGTATGTACTTTATACATAATTGCTGCTCGCAATTAAGTGATTTATATTTTGTGTTAAATTTTACACTCTATGAATTTACTTGTGAAGCGACATGCTGATTTTGACAATGTTTTATTAACGAACAGGGTTGTTACTTGTGTATATTATGCATCGCTTGGCTGCTATGCTTATTCACTGATGTCGTATTTTTCATTATGTGCCTGCTGTGCCTATTTATTTAAATTATATGTATCACCTGATTAGTTGTGCTGATATGGCTATCTATGTAAGTTGTAATTTGTGATTTATCTGCTTGCGCCTTGATGTTTACTTATTAAGGTTACATATGAACATTTATTTGCTTATGCTGATATGATGCTAATGCTTTATTTATTATGTGAGATATATACTTGCTGCTTTGGGTATGGATTGCATATTTACACATTTCTGTATTGTTGTCAAAACTACTTTATAATTTAGTATATAGAAATGCTTATATACTGTGTATGAACATAGAGTTTAGGTTACACTATGGTATTAATTATAGAATGTTCGCTTGGCAGAGCCTCATTGTAGGGATTGTGCTGCATTCACTTGTTGACATTCTGTACTCTGCTGGTATATTTACTCGCTATTGCATGTTTTGCTTACGCTCAGTGCTTTACATTTTAAGATAAGAAAATGAACTACTATAATTCTATGAACTACATGGGTACTTTTACTTCATTGAAGTCATATGAACTGGAGGTTTTTTGGAAGCTGTATAAATTCATTATTATAGGAAGGAAGCTGACGACATGAAATACCAACGCTAGCTTTAGACTATTGACATTTATTACTCTGCATTCTTCGTGATAAATTGAAATAACAAGTGACACTTGACATAAAGAAATACTCCACATGTTTGCTTCAAAAAGAATGGCTCTGAGCACTATGGGACTCAACATTTGAGCTCATCAATCCCCTAGAACTTAGAACTACTTAAACCTAACTAGCCTAAGGACATCACACACATCCGTGCCCGAGGCAGGATTCCAACCTGCGACCGCAGCAGTCACACGGTTCTGGACTGAAATGCCTAGAACTGCACGGCCACCGCGGCCGGCTGTTTGCTTCTGTTTTGCCATGATTCTTGAAGGGGTGTACACACTGTGAAATATTTTTTCTTGAAGGGGTGTACACACTGTGAAATATTACGATTTATTCATTCAAATTCTTATGTGTTCATTAACACTGTATACTCAGAACTATTTACTAAAAGTTATTAAAACTTAATGGTCATGTATGCATTTCTTTTATTTTATGGTGGACAAGTTAACCAAAATATATTTTATAATTCATAATGAGTAGAAGATTTGGTTTAAGTGGATTACACAGAGATTGTGTGTGGACATTGTGTTTTCGGATTGTATGGGATGATGAATTGAAGTTTTCACTAGGATTTTATCTGTTATTGTTCGAGGAGACTGGCTAGAGGAAAGAGTTGTTGTGGAAGTGAAATGATATTGGTGACAAGGTTTATATGTATTGACGTATTGAAGAGGTACTATTGAAGTATTGAGATTGTGTGATGCTGATGGTTATTGGAGTTTTGGCGGATAAGAGGTTGTAACCTCCCCCTCACTTATCTACCTTAATGACAGTGAAAAATTAAACCATGTGCACCTAATGGGGTTACATCTAAATGAACAACTTAGAAGTAAATTGTGCCCCATTGTCTGATAGAATCGCCTTGGGCTTGCCAATATGAACGAAATAATCGTTCACAAGCTTGCTGTAGACCGCTTTGGCTGTAGCTTTCCTAATCGGATATAGTTTGATGAACTTGGAAAAAGCTTCTAGCACTTCTAAAATGTAGGCAAAGTTTCCTGATGGGTTGGGCAAAGGTCCATACAAGTCCACGCACAGTAATTCAAAGGTGTCGTTAGGCCTTATACTTTGCATAGGACCACAACTCGTACAGTTGGTAACCTTCACCTTGTGATATGAATCGCAAGTTTTCACTCTGTCAGTAACGCGTTTTAACATGTTGTTAAAATGCACTACTTCACTCAGCTTTTCCGAACATTTCTTTGGTCCACAGTGACCATACGCCAAACGGTAGTAGTCTATTATTTCCGTGACGTATTTGGTGGGCCAGCATACCCGCCAAATATCTTCACCCTTATGTACGTACAAGATATGATCGTATATCTTGTAATGTTTCCTTAATTTCTCTCCTTCTAGACTCCTCTCGTCATATAGGGTTTTCACCGTATTTAAACAACCGTCCTCGTTCTGATGACGATATAGATACTTACAGATGTTCAGTATTAATTTAGTCCCTCAACTTCTTTAAAATAGTATAATTTGACCACTCCATCTGACTCATCTTTCAATATATTTCGATTAGACTAGAGACGTAACAGATGTCATAGTTAAATTGCTGTAAATACAGCGACCACCTAGTCAGTCTTTCGTGAAGTAGTTTACAATCCTTCAGATAAGTGAGCGCCTTATGGTCCATATGAATAATCACCTTACGGTCCCATAGGTAACACCTGAACTTCTTGAATCCCCATACGATAGCGAGATACTCCTTCTCAGAAATAGTGTAGTTTCTCTCATTTTTTCATAAAGTCCGTCTCGCGAACGCTATCGTCCGGTGTTCCTTATCCTCTCCTTCAACAAATTCTTGGAACAGTTGTACCCCCACCCCATAATTCGACGAATGCGTCTCCAGATGGAAGGGTAGCGATAAATCAGGATGAAATAGTATGATAGATCTTAACAACTCGTCTTTTAATCTCTCGAAAGCGGCCTGACACCCGTCAGTCCACACAAACGGAACATTTTTGCGTAAGAGGTTATTCAAATTTTCATCATTAAACACCTGTCCTTTTACAAATTTACAGTAAAATCCTTTGAGCCCAAGAAAACTTTTTAACTGTTTCCTAGACTTGGGTGGAGGACAATTACTTATTGCCTCTCGTTTCTCTGGGTCTTTCGTAATACCAGCTCTTGTAATTACATGCCCAAAAAATTTCAGTTCCTGCTTCACAAATTCGCATTTCTTTAGCTTTAGAGTCATTCCACCAGGGCGCAATGCTCTAAAAACTTCAACTAACAGGTCACAATGGTCATTCCAAGTGGCATTGGCCAACAATAGGTCGTCAACATATACAATTAATCTTGAACTCAAAACCGGGCCTGGCATTTTATCTAGGGCCCTGATGAATATGGACACAGATATATTAAGTACTCTATACTGATAACGCCTGCGTGCAAAAAAGAAGGCGGTGTATGGCCTAAATTCTTCTTCGAGTTCTGTTTGCCAGTAACTAGCCATCAGATCGAGGCTACAATGACCAAACCGTTATTGTATGGACTCGTACTGCCTTAGCCAGACCTCATCCCTCTCTGCATCCCCTCGCTCGATGACGGACGTGTTATCTGACATCTGATCTTCTCTCAACAATTGCGAATCATTCTTAAACTCAATCTCTAGTTCCGTTGTGGGTGTTACAGCTGCCACTTTATGATCGATTTCCGGAACACTACTTAAATTGTTCTCACTGACAGTGAATGTATTTTCTACTGCCTTCCCTACAGCTGATCTACTACTTGTGGGCGCACTCCTTTCTCTTAACACTGGCACACCCGCCGTTGATCATTCCATATGGAATTTTCATAACGACGACACCTGAGTTTTCTCCTGTTATTGGGCCGCCAAAATGTCTCCACGGCTGGTCGGCCCCTCACCGGCGCGGCTAATGGTTTCCCTGTCTCGTCCCAGCAGATCTGCTCCCTGGATGCTGCTGAGGCGGCGTATCACACCCTCTGGCGTTATTACTATTCTGTGAAGCCCGTATTTTCCGCCATTCCTGTCATTATTTGCATTGTACCGGTTGTTATTACGGTCCGAACCATTGTTGTTATTGCTGCCATGGTTGCGGTATGCATTATTCCCATGGTTATTATTGTTGTGGTTGTTGTGGTACCCATTGTTGTTACCACGGCCTTTACCACTGTCGCGATTATTGCGTCAATTGTCCTCATCCTCATTTCTTTCCAGGATATCATTGATTGTCTTGTAATTGCTTCCTACGTAGCGTTTTGTATAATCTGGAATCTTCTTGTAGAGTTCCCAGACTATTTCGGATTCCGTGCGGCGATCACGCAAATATTCCAACTGCGGATCCAGCCCTCACAAAACTCCTTCATCGAGCCACGCGAATTCGCATCGCAAGGCCTCGATACGACAAATTCGGGCCAGACACTTCGTTGGTTTTGCTCCGACCAGTATTCAGCCAGAAACAAATTTTTAAATGCGTCAAAAGTTAGGTTCGTAATGTTGAGGTTTAAGCACCAACGCTTGGCATCACCAGCCAACACGTCAACAACCGTATTAATTTTTCTCTCATTAGTCCATGATCTGGGTAAAACTCTTCCAAATTTTTAATGAAATCCGTCGTGTGTATACCGCCTTTTTTCAAAGGGTCGAACTGCTCCTCTTTCGTCAACAATTCCAAACTATGTGCACAGATTGGCACATAGCTCTGTTTTTCGTCTAGTTTCTTTTCTAATTCCGACACTCTCGTAATTACTTGGCAAGTTGTTGTATCAAGCGTTTCCACTTCCCTCTTTTTCTCTTCGCAGTTATTAGCCTGCTTCCTCACTTTAGTATCAACTTCAGACACTAAAGCCTTTAAAGTTTCCACCTTCTGTCGATCCTAATTGAATTTGTTCCGTCACCTTATTCTCGATGATTGGACCAAGTGCTTCTCCTACACTTTTCTCGATTCTGCTAAATTCGGAATCAAAAGGAATATTTATGCTCGCAATTTCAGCCTGAACGCCTATCATTTCCTGTTTAAGATTACCGATTTCGGTATTAATTACAACAATATCTTCTTTGATTTTATCAACTTTTGTGTTAACAACTCCAACATTGTTGTTAACAACATTAATAGCTTTTTTCTGATTGTCTAGCTTCCTGTCAATTTTTTCAGTCTGAGCTTCTTGCTTGGCAGTCTGAGCATCTTGCTTGGCAGACTGAGCTTTAATTTCTGCCGATTGAGTTTCTATCTTGCTAGACTGATCCTTGATTTCGTTAATCAAAACATTCAATAAATCAATTAAATTCCCGGAAACCAGCGGTTTTACTTCCGTAGTGGGTGCCTCTTTAATTGTTCCCCCATATTCGTCATCAAGGGGTTCAAATTTGATTTTCACTTCCGATTCCGAAACATTTTCTAAAGTTTGGAATTCCATTTCTACTCTTTGTTGCGTTTTGGCGGTCGCATCTTTCATGCAAGCCGCCTGCCCCTGAACAATGGGTTCCGCGGTGCGCATTTCCCACTGTTCGACCTATTGTTCCGTATCGAAGTCTACCAAATTTTGGTAATTGTTGCCTTCACTCATTTTAATAATTTTCCATACAAATGCCAAATCTCAAATCTAATTAGGATTCCACCCCCTACTTATTCTCACTGACGTAACTACCTGTTTGTAACTAGTCCTTTGTTACGAGATTTGCACAATGCAAAATTTGTGTCCAGAACAACCTCAAATCCGAAGATTGCCCTGGCACCAGGTCGCCACGTGTAACCTCCCCCACACTTATCGACCTTAATGACAGTGAAAAATTAAACCACATGCACCTAATGGAAATTTGGGAAAAGCAATCGTCACTGAAGTTAATTTGTCGGTAAAGAAGGAGGGAAGGGTTACATCTAAATGAAAGCAAAAATACAAATGAAATTGGTAGAATTTAATTTTGGGAGAAGGGTAAAATTAATACAGAAAGTAAAAATGCGGTTATTACATTAACAATTAATTGGCGTTAATTAGATATTTGAGATTTGGGGAAAATTGCGGTCGCCAGTCCTATGGACAACTACTATAATAACTGAAAATGGAAGGTAAATGCACATAAAATTATCACTAAAAGCATGGCAGCTGAAGGTTGACATGTTTTGTGTGAAAACTGAACGTTTGTCAGAAGTAATAAATTTCGCTACACTTTGACTTAATTTAGCAAAAGAATTAATAAAACAGGAAAATTGAAAGTTAATTTAGTGACTGAAATTAATAGTAAACTTTGTTTCTGAAGCACTACGAAATTCAATAAAATAAGGTTAGTCTTGGGCTACCTCAACAATCATTTCAAAAGCTACTTGAATCTACACAATTTAGAAATAAGAGATTTAACTTTGAACTTGAATTAAATGATTCTGAACAATTAACAATAGTATGTACCAAGCTGAGCTGCAATCACAGGTAAGCTAAAATATGGTAACCAAACTTGCTCTCTTAATGTCTGCTTGCGTAATCTAAATATTGTAGCCAGCCATGAATACTTTAACTGAACTTTGAAATTAAAGCAGTGAAATGGAATGATATTACTTCAATGCTGGTGTATGAATTTCAACGACACTGGGGTTCATTCCAGAAAAGGAAGGGACCCTGCTTGGTAAAGCAATTGGGACAATGAGCAACAAAGGTTGATGCTAAGTTGCTGTATTTTTGTGATGCAACAGTTTGAAAAGCTGAGGTCTGCCATACAGTTCTAAAACTTTACGTGCTTTTAGTCTTCCTTGTTGGTTGATTGAAGGTTTGCAGTCGTCGATCGGGGAGGTGCCGACAATCACTCATTGTCGGTCGTCGCTGTTGCAGAAGCTGGATGTTGGTGCGCCTTCTTCTCGACACTGTCACCTGGCGTAACGGGCTCTTGTTGTGCGCCAGCTGATGCTTCCCGCCCGCGACACTGTGTCAGAAGCTATCATAGCAAATCGAGCGCAATTACATGCTGCCAAACCCTGAAAGTGCGGCAACTCGCAGGAGCATCACACAACACACCTGCTCCACCGCCCTACTCCTGCCAGACTCTCTCTGCCCGCGCTCCATGCGGCAGAATTAACACTACCAAAGATCCTAAACACATTGGTTCTCCACACGACCTATCGATGTAATCATTCGATAGCATAGTTTTCCCTAGGCAAGACCCAGCGTAAAAATACAAATAATATTTACTAAACAAACCAATTATACATCGACATAATGCATAAATATATATATACATATAGTAAAACAATTTCAATATATGAAGACACAGAAATGTCACATCTTCAGGTAACAAAATTAGGAAAAAAAAAATAGTACAATAGATGGAAATAGGAGGATATGCATTTCCGGCATTACAAGGTAAGGTAAGTGAGGAGCATATATTTTGTTGTTGTTGGTTCATATAGAACAAGAAGGATGAAGATGGGAGACTCAAACACTCCAGTGGGAGGAAGATTGTCTACACACACACATTGTTAAATCAATAAGCAGTATATATATATTTTTTGGGAATGAAGTATTTGCTTATGTTGGGAAACTGGCAGCTGTTCAGCAACCGTATATTTTGATGTGGCTTGGCAAACATTGGTCTTCACATGATGACAATAATGTTGACTAACTACTAATGACTATTATACACTGCTGCCAGCCACTACTAATCTTGATACACATGTTACACATCAAATTTTGACAGAACTGCATTTACACTGTTAACATTATTCAATTACACAATAGTACTTAGTATGTGGATGAAAGAGGAGTGAGTATGTTTTGTGTGTTTTCCTTTCCTAATCCCAAATAATTGATACTGATGTACCTCCTAAATATTATTTTAATTATTTGTTGTGGCTTGCATTGACACCCAGAAATATTGTAGTTTTAGTGATATTTGTGTATTTGTAATAATTAATACAATAATTATATGATATCATTTGTGCGTTTATTATAATTTGTATGTTTAGTGTATGAGCATTGATAATAATTTTGTAAAAGCAATTGTGTGTGCATTCAAACTGTTGTTTGTGCTTACACCTATTATCATTGCTGGGTGGCACTTAGAAATGTTTAATTTCTGCTGATGAAATGTGACGGACTGTTTAATTTCTGCTGGTGAAATTTGATGGACTATTTAAGTAATTGCTGGTGAATATTGTGGACTGTTACCTGCACTTTTTCAACATAGCTGGGTGTCACTGTTGGAACTGCAATCACTGATGTAATGTAACTCATTCCTGCCTGCACCTGCTCGCCATAACTGGGTGCCACTGTTGGAACTGCTACTATTGATGTGATGTCACTCATTCCTGCCTGCACCTAATCGCCATTGCTGGGTGCCACTGTTGGAACTTCTAATATTGATGTGATGTCACTCTTTCCTGCCTGCATCTGCTTGCCATTGCTAGGTGCCACTGTTGGAGCTGTTCAAATACTGCTGATGAAATGTTATGGGACTGGTATTTGCACCTGTCGACCATTGCTGGGTGTTACTGTTGGAACTGTCAACTACTCTGAGGAGTGCTACTAGTTTATAGAACTATTTAAAAGATTTTACATGAATATTTGTGTAAACTGATTTATTGTGTATTTACTGTTTATGAAATGTTATAAGACTGTTATCTGCACCTATTCGTCATTGCTGGTGCCATTGATTGAACTGTTTGACTACTCTGAGAAGTGTAACTTGCGTAAACTATTATGTAAAATCATATATATGTAAGCATTTGTATTCGTTACTGTATTTTTATATATTAGGTTGTTGAAGCGTCAGTGCAAAGCCAAAATTTATTTAGTTATATGATAGTTACTTATTAATATCATCTTTTATTTTTGTCTGTGTTTTTTGGACGAATTTGGTGGTATTTTCACCACCAGTGCTGGTAAAAATACCACCAAATTCTAGCCTGTGGGAGAGGGGCATATGAAAGGTGGCTACACTGTGTCACAGCGCCAGAGATTGCGCCAAAGATCATTATTACGCCGCCTCCACTGGCGCAGTAGTAGTTCAGAGCATGTTGAGTGCAGTCGTTGTTCTGTTGGGCGAGAGAGTAGACGATCTGAGTGTTGACTGAAATGTTGTACTGTTCTGTTGATGTAATGTATAGATGGAAGAAGATGCAGTTGTCAGAACATATTTAAGAAAGGAGATGGGCTTTTGATTTATGATGCTGATGTAATGGAATATTTTCGTCAATATATAATGAGGTAAAAAGGTATTACAGTTTTCGTTAATAACAATCCCTCTTGCTCACAGGTACAGTCAACAAAGTATCTGGCTCGTTTATTTATTAGACTTCTAATTCCGGTTTCTATGTGCAATTATAGTATTTCTGGTTTTTCAATTAGTTCATCGTAAATGGTGTTTAAAATATTTTGTCATATTGCGAAAGGACCGAGCCAGATACATGTACGTTGAGTCATACTACCACACACAGAACAGTTACACTGCTTTACCCCTATTTGATTTTGTATTTATAACACTTTATTCACCCGACCAGAAGTCCTGTTCCTTCTGCTACCGAACTTCACTGCTTCCCACTGTATTTAACTTTAATCTATCCATTATCCTCTTTAAATTTTCGAACCTACCTGCTCGATTAAGGGATCTGCATTCCGCAGAATATAAGTTTTGTTTCTCCTGATAATGACGTCCTCCTGAGTAGTACCTGCCCAGAGATCCAAATGGGGGACTATTTTACCTCTGGAATATTTTACGCAAGAGGACGCCATCATCATTTAACTATGCAGCAAAGCTGCATGCCCTCGGGAAAAATTATGGCTGTACTTTCCCCTTGCTTTCAGCCATTCACAGTACCAGCACAACAAGGGCGTTTTGGTTAATGTTACAAGGCCAGATCAGTCAGTCATCCAGACTGTTGCCCCTGCAACTACTGAAAAGGCTGCTGCCCCTCTTCAGGAACCACATGTTTGTCTAGCCTCCCAACAGATACCACTCTGTTGGGGTTGCACCTATCGTATGGCCACCTGTATCGTTGAGGCACGCAAGCTTCCCCACTAACAGAAAGGTCCATGGTTCATGGGGGGACTGTGTATATATACTTTGTTTTTTTTACTGTGTATACATGCCATGTGAAAAAATGTATGGACCATGTTCATCAACAAAAAACCGCACTTGTAATATATCTGCACACCATATACACTGACAAAAGATACCGTATGTCAGAAATACATACATTCACCTTACACCTCATGTAAATGGAATATTTTTTTGAAGTTTCATCTTGTGCTGTCAGATCAACTCTGATTAGTTTTTACAAACCTCTAGAATTGTTGATGTATAACACAATGTAACTGCTACTATTGGGACTGTGGACTTTAATTATAGTAAAAGAATAAATGTATCTGTGCTTTACTTCTTAGCATAGACTTAGGTACCTGAATATTTTATATATTTCCACCAGTGAATTTTTTTGTTTTTGTCTAATAGCAGAGGTATCACTCCATTGAATAGTGCAACCAAACTGAACTTCAAAAAAGCAAATTTTATCTCAAGAATAAAATTTTATCTGTGAGAAGTGAATAAATAAAAAAAATCATTACCATACATCAGTCTTTGTACTGATGACCACAACAACAAGAACCATACATCTTTGTTGTTGTTATTTACAAAAAGCCCATCCCAGTTACATACACAAAGGGTGTGAAAGACCCAAATGACATTATTCTTAACCATGAAGATGATGTTTAACATGGAAGATAACAAGGTATATAGACAGAAGCACAAAAGAAACTGGTATAGGCAGGCGTAGACAAATACAGAGATACATAAACAGGTGAATACGGTTATGTAGTCGACATCGCCTGTGTAATAAAACAAGTTGCACAGTTGTTAGATCGGTTACTGATGCTACAATGGTAGGTTATCAAGATTCAAGAGAGTCTGAACGTGGTGCTATAGTCAGTGAGCGAGCGATGACACAGCCTGTCCGAGGTAGCAATGAAGTGGGGATTTTCCCTTGCTACCATTTCACAAGCACACCGTGAATATCAGGAATCCGGTAAAACATCAAATCTCCGACATCGCTGCGGCCGAGAAAGATCCTGCAAGAATGGGACCAACGACATGTGAAGAGAATCCTTCAGCATGATAGAAGTGCAACTGTTCAGCCAGTAGCTGCAGATTTCAATGCTGGGCCATCAACAAGTGTCAGTGTGCGAACTGTTCAACGAAACATCATTGATATGGGTTTTCAGAGCTAAAGGCCCACTCATGTATCCTTGATGACAGCATGACACAAAGCTTTACGTCTCGCCTGGGCCTGTCAACACTGACATTGGACTGTTGATGACTGGAAACATGTAGCTTTATCAGACGAGTCTCGTTTCAAATTGTATCGAGCAGATGGACGTGTACAGGTATGGAGACAAAAGCCCATGGGTCCTACATGTCAGCAGAGGACTGTTCAAGATGGTGTGGGGCATGTGCAGTGGGAGTGATATGGGACAACTGATACATCTAGATATGACTCTTACAGTGACATGCACATAAGCATCCTGCCTCAGCATTTGCATTCATTCATATCCATTTTGCATTCTGATGGGTTTGGGCAATTCCAACAGGACAATGCGACACCCCACATGTCTAGAATTGCTACATACCGGCTCCAGGAACACTCTTGTGAGTTTACACACTTCTGCTGGCCACCAGACATCTCAGGCATGAACATTATTGGGCATATGTGGGATGCCTTGCAACATGCTGTTAAAAAGAGATCTCCACGACCTTGTACTCCTACGGATTTATGGACAACCCTGTAGAATTCATGGTGTCAGTTCCCTCCAATACTACTTCTGAAATAAGTCGAATCCATGCTGCATCATGTTGCGGCACTTCTGAGTAGATATGTTTTGTATGTTTTGTGTACTAACGCAATTTTATATTAAATTCTGTATTTTATAAGTAAAACAACTGATTTTTTAAAAAAATCATTATCTTTAATTAACTAAACCGGTTTTATAACATTAACTAAATATATATTTTTTGCAATAAAACAACTAATTATAATAGCCATCTGATTTCTAACTTTATTATTTCATTTAAATGTGATTGTGACACAATAACACATGTTATTAATAAAGGTAAGTTTTTAAAAAATTACAATGTGAATGTATGTAAATTAATTTAAATGTATTAGTTAACACTGTGAATGTATGTAAATTAATTAAAATGTATTAGTTAACAGAGTATATTATTGAAAAAAACATTGTGAATATAAGTAAACCAATTAAATTTTATTAGTTAAGAAGAGTAAATAATTTAAAAAAACATAGTGTGAAAATAAGTACATTAATTAAAATGTATAGATTATCAAAGTATATTATTTTAAAATAATTGCGTTGTGAAATGACTAAATTAATTAAATTGTATTAGTTAACAAAAGTAAATTATTTTAAAAAATCACCTGTGAACATAAATACATTAATTAAAATTTATTAGTTAACAAAGTACATTATTTTAAAATATTGTATTGTGAAATGAGTTAATTAATTAAATTGTATTAGTTAACAAAAGTAAATTATTTTAAATAAATCATACTGTGAACATAAGTAAATAAATTTAATGTAATAGTTAACAAAGTACATTAATTTAAAACATCACATTGCAAATGAAAGTAAATAAATAAAATGTATTAATTAATAAAATTAAATTACATTGCAAACTTTACATTGTTGATGCAAGTAAATTAATTAAAATGTATTAGTTATAAAGTGCATTATTTTTAAAAATCACATTGCGAATATAAGTAGATTAATTAAAATGTATTAGTTAACTAAGTACATTATTTTAAAAATTTTACAGTGTGAATGTAAGTAAATAATTAAAATGCATTATTTAACAAAAGCAAAGTATATATAAAAATTTTCAGTTTTTAGTTTCTCTATCTTTCTTAAAATGGTTCAGAAATGTATATAGGCATGAAGTTAACACTTTTATAAATTTGTAAATTTAACATTCATTTATATAGAAGCAAATGTTAATAATTAAAAATTTTCAGTAAGTAATCGATGTTGTGCATCATATGTAAGATTTTTTTCCATACATAATTACATAAACAAGTGTATCATTTCAAATTTTATCATTAAAAGTTGTACAAAGTTTCATAGTTGGTTTTTGTGTGGCTATAACATTCTTTCTACGTGTCATATTGATTGCATAAATTGAATAATTAGTTATAAAACTAAATGGATTAATATCAGTATCTGATTTTTCTAAAGAAATTCTTTTAAAATCTCGAAATGCATCATATGCTTTTAGAAAATTTTTGGGTGGATTAATATTCCACATTTCTTGAAGAAAAACTTCATTTTTACCACTTTTTAAATATATGCTATTTTTACGATTTCTCTGAAATACAAGAAAAACAAAATATGGCACATCAAACTCTGTAGAGTTATAGTAATTTGTTGTATCTAGTTCAAAATTGTTCTTACCAAATAATCCAGCAAGTCCTTCTGTTTGAAGTTCATAAAAAGAAATATGTATTTCCGGATTTTTTTGAATATTTTCATGTTGTTCAAGTTTGTTATTTGTACTACTAGTACATGTATTTCCATTGATTCTATAACTATTTTGCCTTCTTTAGGAAGTGTATCTTTTATTTCAACACCAGCATCATTTTTATGAAACCAACATAGAATTGTAACCCCATAAGATGAACAGCATGTAAAAACTACAGTTAAGTTTCCTTCAAACATAATTTCTTTATAACCCTTAAGAAGTCCACCAAGTAAGGACAATGGATAAAGTACTTCATTTCTTTCACTATTTATTTTCCATTTATTAAGAATATATCCTTCTAAACTAATTTTGTCAGTAACAGATGAAATTAGATTTAGTAAAACTGTTGACGAAATAAAAGTATCTTCAATTCCAGATAATATATTAACTTTTTGTTTGATTTTCCATCATAAGTTGGAAAATGAGTACCACCATTTCCAATAATACTAAAATTCATGCATAATTGAGCATGATTTGGATGAAGCCAACCATCACCAATATTTATTTCAATTTCTGTATCTTTGTTAGGAACATTTAAGTTATTGTTCATTAACAGGAAATGATCAATACTGATAACTTTCAATTTTATTAATGATTGTTTTAGCAATAACTTATTTATTAACCCATTACTGGCCAAAACTCTATCAGATCATTCTTTTGCAAACTTTTATACATAAATATGTTACATTGAGTGATTAATTGAATAAAAATTTATTTTGAAAATTTCCAGTTTATTAGAACAAAAACTACAGACCGTCCTATTTTTGGGACATTGGCCAAATGCACTATCCAGATTCACAACCTTATTCTCCACGCATAATACTGTAAGAAACAACACAAACAATAAATAAAGCATGTTTTAGTATTATTGAATGTCTATTCAGTATGAAATGAGGCAAAACACTTGTCATGTACACCAACATTGCACCTACCACAAATTTTTGTTGTTTTTTTCTTGGAGTAAGCACATCTATTCTGTGTTTTACTTGGCGCAATTAAATGATTTCCTGGATCTAGTCGTACATCTGTGCGCACCTGTCCTTCCATCAATTTGCTTCCTTGTGGTCCTCTGCGTTTTGGTACTGATCCTGTTTTCTTTGATAGGTAAAACATCATTATTCTCCATCGGACATCCAAAAGTGAGAGCTTCTCATTAGATTTATCAATTTGGTATGCACGCGAAGTGTTTACTATGCAGATATCTATTATCTGTGTGAATAATGGCCACCACTATTTCTTTGACCTTATCCTCGTCCTATAAAGTGATATCTGCTTGTCCAGTAGATCTACGCCAACTGTAGGGGCATTGTATTCTTCAATGAGATGTGGCATTGTAACAGATATTCCCTCTTTCTTTGCCTATGAGTATCTTTTAGTAGAACTCAGAGGGGTAATAGTACTGTAATTTGTCGCAACACATACTGGTTTGTTGTCACTTCGTTCTCTTTGTCAAACATGTAGTCACAGAAACCTTGTTCCTTTTCTTTTGCCTTTCTTTTCGAGTCAATCAAAGGACATGCGTTAGTTCAGATATCTCTTATTGTTACTGTTGCTTTCATTTTACACTTTCCAAGTGTGATCAGTGTGTCAACACTGGTGAAAAAGTTGTAAAAGAAGAGCTTATAATTCGGAACTCTGATTCTGGAATCATGCTGCTTAGTTCATTTATTACCCTTGCATCTGAAGTTTCCTGTTTGTTGTCACTGTTGCCACATTATAGCGAAAAATTATAAAGAAAGCCATTGGAACTTGTAAGACACCAAATTTTATATCCAAATTTGATAGGCTTTCCCCTCAGAAACATTTTAGCTAAATGTTTGCCATATTAACGGACCATCATTTCATCAAGTGAGAGTTCTGAATGAAATACGTCAAATTTACCAAATTCCTATTTCAGCATTTCAAAGAACAACCTCAGTTTGTACATCTTGTCGTTTCTGTCTATTTTGGAATTGTCAGTGAGATGAATGAATCTCTTTATTTCCTCAAACCTAGTTCTTGACATGGAGTTGAAGACTAAAGGAACACCGACATCAGGAGCCTGTTCCCAGTACATATTCTCATGGGGAAACTTATGATAAGCATTCTGAAGTAGAACACCAATAAATGAATTAAGTTCTTCTTTTGTTAGCAGAAAATTTATTTTGTTATGTTGGCAGGCATAGATTTCGCTTTGTTCAATGATAGTATCCATTAGTTTCTCAGAAAAAAATACTCAAACACCTGGGTTACTGTCTTATTTGCTAGACATTCCGCAACATAATGTTCGTTGCTCTTCCCTAGTTCACCAGTGTTTGTTTATGTTGGTTGACATTTGTATCACTTACATTTACTATTTTTTGTAGATAATGTACCACTTTCTGCTCCATCTCCTAATGCTTTCTTTCTTTTGGCTTTTGGAGGTTGGTTATGAGCTCTAAACCAATGGCTACATCTTGTACAACAGACTCATTGTTCAGTACATTTTCGTCAAAGTATTCTTCATCTTCTATTACACCTGTATTGGGTGGAATAATCACAGATTCTACGTCATCATCTTCATCATTACTCTCTTCATGGTTCTCTAGTTCTGCTTAGAATTTCTTCAAGTGCAAGTCCACGCGGCATGTTTTTATCCTGTTGGAATCGTAAAATTCGAAAAGAATATGAAAAAAAGCAGATATAAAGAATGTAAAATGGAATTCTTCTCTGTATAATTGGTGTATACACGAATAGGGCACATCAACAATACATGATAGTGTAACATGCCATTGACCCATTATTGGGACACATAAAAATATCGATATTGCACTTGCTTGAAAAGATCTGAAATATACTTAATCTTACACAGACATCCATACGTTCATAACAAAAACACCCAGACAATTAAACCACAGCTCATTGTCGTCCAGGAACTACCAGTAGACCTACAGTGCTGCCAAGTGTGAGAACAAAATATCGGCAAGTTTATAATTTTTCTGACATGAAGCACTTAGAAAAAAGTTATTTATTTTACAATTGCAGGCATTATAGCAGTTAGTTAAATCTACAGGTGCAACAATAAAGGCTAAAGGCTTGATTGCTTATATAGAAATAAGCAAAATATACACATCCCCAAAAAGGGACAATGGCCAGTAATAGGTTAAGGAAAAAATTTATTAAGATATTTGTAAAGTAACTGTTACAGTAGCACCATTAAAGTCAATTAAATTATCATTTTCATGAGTTATAGTAAATTCTAAATCTTGAATTGTATTAAAAATAGAAACATTTACAGGATAATTTGATTCATAAATTATTAGTCAACCAAACTCCGCATTATGTTTAAATGAAGCAATAATATTAGTCTCTTTATGAAAATGACCATTATGTTTTACATATAATCCTTCAGCAAGATTAAAATTTATATTGAATAATTCAAAAGGAATTATTTTAGGAACATCTTTAACTACAGCTCTATCATTAGCTTCAACAACTTGATTACTAAAACCAAGCAAACTTCCAATTCTATCTGTTATATCCAAATACAATTTTACATCACTTTCAATAGTTATTCTGTTTAAAATTTCGTTTGGTTTAATGTGTATGTGTAGATTTAGAAAAAAGACATAGAGCTGATAAAGAACTTAAGTTAGGTGCAAAAGAAAGGATGTATGCAAATAATGCTTCATTTGGTGAAAAAGTTGCAGCAACAGCAGGTAGAGGAATAATGTATGGGAAATGAATAAAGGTATGAAAATTCATGTTGATATTGATGAAAATTTTTAAACTACATAAAAATCTTTATACATTTTTACACTATGCAAAAATCCTTATAAAGGTTTTAACTATATAAATTTTGAAACCAAAATGAAGAACTTATAAATTTTTATCTACTTAATTTATACTTTTTAAACTATACAAAAATAATCATTTACATTTTTTAATCTACATAAAAAAATCTTCATAAATTTTTAAGTATACAAAATCTTTATAAAATTTACAAACTATAAAAGAAATCTTCATACATTTTTAAACTATAAAAAATCTTTATAAATTTTCATATAAATTAGTAATTTTTGACTATTTAAAACATCAGTATAAAATTTTTAACTATATCAATGAATATGTTTACAATTGATTATATTTTGTTACCTAGTGGTAGCAAAGCAAACTCAATTGAATTTCAGTTAAATAATGAAGAATGAAATGTAATTGAACCCTTTTTAAATAATCCACAAAATGCAAGAAAGATTAAAAAACTGGAGAAATTTACCATTTGCATTAGGTATTCCTGTTGTAAAATTTTTTTGAATATTTAGCAAAAAGAGAGATTGTAAAGGATTAACACAACAGGAAGGTGGATATCTTCCAATATTATTCACTGCATTACCATATTTAGCAACAACTGGTTCATTAGCTGGAGGATCTGCAGCAATTGCTAATTAAGTATTAAACAAAAATAAAAATGACGAAGGATTAGAAGAACAAAAATAATATAATCAAGCGATGGAGAAAAAGTTGGTAGTGGAATGAAGAAAACAAAAGAATAATTCATAAAGTAATTGACAATTATTGTAATGCATTAAGTAGTTTTGATGTAGAAAAACTTACTAAATAATCAAAAATTTAACACTCTCATGGTTTATACATTATTGATGTAATACCAAATATACCATTTAAAATTGAAGATGGTATAGTAAATTTAGATACATCTGATAATCCCGGTACTCACTGGATTTGTTACCATAAAAATATTTTAAAAAACAATTATAAAAAGTTGTTTTCTATTCATTTGGTGGTAATATAAGAAAACAATTAGTTAACTATTTAGGAAAAAATGTTTTATACTACAACAGAAAGGATACAAAATTTTGATGAAGTATTATGTGGTCATTTATGTCTATTTGTTTTAAAATTTCTATCTGTGAATTATAATTTTGATGATATTTTAGATTTAATAAACAGACATTTTTGAAGTAAGATACATCTAACTAAACAAACTGAACAAGTATGTAATACACATACATTGAATTTTGCAAAATTAAAAATATTATTAAACAACTTCTATCATCAATAGATCTAAAGATAACTGATGCAATTAAACAATTTCAAAAAGAATAAATACTATTTTTAAAGTAACTAAGGATTATATTGCTTTTAAAACTAGGAAACTTGATAATGTAATTGATCCAGTTGATGCAAAAGATGTAGTTACTAAACAATACTTCTGTACCAAAAAAGAAGTAGAAAAAGCTTTTTCCGATTTATAGCAAAGAAATAAAGAAAAGGTATTACCGATGCTATGTTGGAAATTATAATAAAGTAATAAGTGAAATGCAAAGAAATTTCCTTAATGCATTTGTTATAACTGATTCACTAGAATGTAAACCTAAATCATTAGAAGCACAGATTAATAAAGGCACACATAACAAAGAAGGTGACAATATAGAACGAATAGAAGAAATAAGGTTGTTATATCAATTTGAACTTTATTAAATTCGTTAATCTATATAATTATTATATATATGTATATATAATATTAACATATATATATGAATCATAATAAAAATTTAGTTCTTAAAAAAGATCATATTGACAACTAGAAGTGAAATCAAAAAAATCAAGGTATTTGTACAAAAAGAGCAAATTCATTAATAGATTTTGTAAACAGGGAAAATATTATTAATGAATTACAAAAACCAATTTGAAGGAATTATAAAAGAAGAATTGTTGTTTTACTTGGTATAGATGATCTATGACAAACTGATCTAGTTGAAATGGAATGTCCAAATAAATAAAGGTTATAAATATTTATTAACAATAAATTGAGTTTTTTTTCAAAATATGCATTTGCTGTTCCTATTAACGATAAAAGATCTAAAAATATTGTTGATGTTTTTTAAAAAATTTTAATAGTTAATTAGCCAAATAATTTACATACCGAAAATGGTAAAGAATTCCGTCACAAAATTATAAAGAATTATTGAAAAATAAAACATTAATCATTGTTCACCTTTTTCAGAATTAAAAGCAACTGTTGTTGAACAATCTAACAAAAGTCTTAAAGACAAAATGTGCAAGAAATTTACTTTACAAAAAAATTATGAATGTTAAATTTAGTTAAAAATCTAATTAATGAATGCAATTACAAAACATTGTACAATAAAAATCAATCTCGATATGAGACTAATTGGTCAAGAGAAATATATGAAATTGAAGATGTTATTCATTCTAAACTTATAACATTTAAATTATAAGATATAAAAGGAAATTTTTATGAAAAAACTACAGAAAGAAACGTAATCAAGTTAATGGTAAATGGTTAGGTTTTGATAATTCACACTACATTTGAATAAATAAAGATAAAGTAATTTTATAAAAAATTAGTTTACTATTCAATTGAACATGCAATTAGTTTTTAACAATTATTTTTTAAAGAATTAATTTTTAAAAGAATTAGTTTTGTATTTAGTTTAACAATCAATTAGTTTTTAAGAGAATCACCTTACTATTTAGTTTAACCATCAATTACTTTTTGAAGAGTTAGTTTTTTAAAAGAATTAGTTTACTAATTAGTTTAACAATCAGTTAGTTTTTCATAATTAGTTTTTTGAAAGATTGACTTTACTATTCAGTATTGCAATTAGTTTGTTTTTAAACAGATAGTTTTTAAAAGAAATAGTTTACTATTAGTTTTAAAAATCAATTAGTCTATTAACAATTAGCTTTGAAAAGGATTAGTTCACTATATAGTTTAACAACCAATTGGTTTTTAATCCATTAGTGTTAAAGAGAATTAAATTATTATTTAATTAACAATCAATTAGGGTTTAAGCAATTCGTTTACTATTGAGTTTAAAAATCAAACAGTTTTTAAACAATTTTTTAACAGAATTAGTTTACTATTTAGTTTAACAGTCGATTAGTTTTCAAACAATTCGTTTTCTAAAAGAATTAGTTTACTATTTAGTTTAACAATCAATCAGTTATTAAATAAGTATCAAAAATTTACATCTAATTTGAATTTGAAAATCTTTTACTTTAATTTTTCTGCTACTACTTTAAAGCTCCCATTTATCATTCACCTTATGTATTAATTCAATGTATTTATTCAATGTTTGTAGTGTTTGTATACAAAAATCTTTTTGTTTATTTGGACTTTGTAAAAAGTTTCCATTTATTTAGAAATATTTTATATATAAAAATTATATTAATTTTGTATAGAAATAATTATATACATAATTTTTCATTAATTTTAAATAAAAATTATTTTTATTAATTTTATATATGAAAATTTTATTAGTTTTTTAATAACCTATAGTGGCTATATGGTAATGTATCTATTTTATTTTCCAATACTTATCTTTTATTGTCATGAGCACTTGGTGCTTTTTGTTTATTTGAATTGTATATATTTTATGTTTTACACTTTTAATTAAATTAATTTTTATGTAATGTCCCATATTGTTAAGCAAACAATCTTGTAATCTTCTAAACTTATTTTGTTTTTACATACACATTTTTGATAACAGAAATTTTTTCTACATTGTAACAATCTTTATAAGCATACCTTTTTGCTCTTAAACCTCAAAATTCTTACCCATTACATTCATCTTTCATTTTACATACAAGTTTTTTGTTTACTTGTGGTATACTATTATATTACCTGTTTGATAATCACTTGCATTAATTTAATCAATTTTTAATTTCATGTCTTCAAAGAAACCACAGTTTTAATATTGTAAATATAACTATCCTTATCTTGATAACTTAATTCGATATTTTCTCCATATTTTGGTTTTATAACTCTATAGTGAAAATCATACATTAATTGTTTAGTTTTATCAAGTATACTTAATCCAACATAAATAGGTTTATCGAATGTATTTTAAGTTTTATACAATTGAATAGCAGCAAGATTTACTTTAAATATGGTTCTACATTAATGTTTTTTTAGCTACAACTTTAACACATACATTACTATTTTACACTAATTTTATAACTTGTCCATTTCTTATATTCTCCATTGTTTTATCAAATACAGTATGATCATTACTTTATAGAAATCTCTTTCAAAATCATTAGAGCTTTAGTTCTTAAATGTGTGTTTCAACCTATATACGGTACA
Source organism: Schistocerca serialis cubense (assembly GCF_023864345.2). Taxonomy (NCBI): domain Eukaryota; kingdom Metazoa; phylum Arthropoda; class Insecta; order Orthoptera; family Acrididae; genus Schistocerca; species Schistocerca serialis. The sequence goes on along the minus strand of NC_064641.1, from coordinate 410,141,982 downwards.
TCTACATCTGCATCTACATCTACATGTTTACTCTGCAATTCACATTTAAGTGTTTGGCAGAGGGTTCATCGGTCCACAATCTCTACCATTCCATTCTCAAACAGTGTGCACGAAAAACGAAAACCTAAAACTTTCTGTTCGAGCTCTGATTTCTCTTATTTTATTTTGATGATCATTCCTACCTATGTAGGATGAGCTGAACAAAATATGTTCGCATTTGGAAGAGATAGTTGGTGACTGAAATTTCATAAGTAGATCTCGCCACTACGATAAATGTCTTTGCTTTAATTACTTCCATCCCAACTTGCATATAATATCTGCCACACTCTCTCCTGTATTACGTGATAGTACAAAACGAGCTGTCCTTTTTTGCACCCCTTTGATGTCCTCCGTCAATCCCACCTGGTAAGGATCCCACACTGTGCAGCAATATTCTAACAGAGGACGAATGAGTGTAAGCTGTCTCCTTTGTGGACTTGTTGCATTTTCAAAGTGTCCTGCCAATGAAATGCAACTTTTGGCTCATCTTCCCCACAATATTATCTATGTGGTCTTTCCAACTGAAGATGTTCGTAATTTTAATACCCAGATACTTAGTTGAATTGACAGCCTTGAGAATTGTACTATTTATTGAGTAATCGAATTCCAATGGATTTCTTTTGCAACTTATGTAGATCACCTCACACTTTTCGTTATTTAGCGTCAGCTGCCACCTGCCACACCATACAGCAATCTTTTGTAAATCGCTTTGCCACTGATACTTCTTCAAGAAATTAATTTGTTTAAATGTTAGAGCTTTATCTATTTTTGTAAGTTGGAATACAAGTGATTCTAAATCTGCTCCAAATATATAACATTTTCACAATTGTTTGGAATTCCACTTATTTTTGTATGATTAAAATTATTTGGTTCATCACATTGAAATCTACCATATGGTAAATAGTGGTTCATATCATAACCATATAAGTTTTTTTGCATCTAGATATGTTTTAGAATTTGATATTTCTCTATTAATAAAATGTTTTAAAATTTTATTATTTGCTTTTACATATCTTTTACAACATTGTGGTATACCTCCTGTTATTCCAAGTTCAACCATTAGAAGCATATCATAATCATATAATAATTCAAGTTATTGTTTAGTAGTTTTTAACATTGCATCGCAAGATAAACCGGCTTGTTGTAAAATACCAAGAAAGATCTAACTTTTATTACTGTACAAATGATATTCTAAAATTTCCTAATACAGCATTTAACAATAGTACATTAGTTTTAAGATACAAATCATGATATTCACCAAGATTTTTTATATAGAATTTCACCAAGCTAATTTTTCATGTTTATTATCTTCATCAGTTATGTTACAATCATTTAATTTATAGCAAAATATCTCTTTTGTTGGTAATTGTGGTTCTTCAAATTTTTCTCAAGAATCCATGTAATCATATGGATAAACACCTTTTCTATTCATCATCATCATTTAAGACTGATTATGCCTTTCAGCGTTCCATCTGGAGCATAGTCCCCCTTATAAAATTCCTCCATGATCTTCAGTGCTAACACCGGTACCTTTTCTGATATTAAGCCGATTACTTCAAATCATTCTTAACCGATTCCAGGTACCTTCTCCTTGGTCTACCATGACTACTCCTACCCTCTACTGCTGAAACCATGAGTCTCTTGGGTAACCTTGCTTATCCCATGCGTGTAACATGACCCCACCACCTAAGCCTGTTCGCCCTGACTGCTACATCTATAGAGTTCATTCCCAGTTTTTCTTTGATTTCCTCATTGTGGACACCTTCCTGCCATTGTTCCCATCTTCTAGTACATGCAATCATCCCAGCTACTTTCATGTCCATAACATCAACCTTATTGATATGGTAAACTGAATCCACCCAGCTTTCGCTCCCATACAACAAAGTTGGTCGAAAGATTGAATGTGCACAGATAACTTAGTCTTGTTACTGACTTCCTTCTTGCAGAAGAGAGTAGATCGTAGCTGAATGCTCACTGCAATAACTTTGCTATACCTCACTTCCAGTTCTAACTTTGTTCCTCCTATTTGGCACTTTATACGTTTATATCTCTTTCCCACTGACATTACTTTCGTTTTGGAGATGCTAATCTTTGTACCATAGTCCTTGTATTTTTGATCTAGCTCTGAAATATTACTTTGCAAACTTTCTATCGAATCTGCCATCACAACTAAGTCATCTGCATATACGAGACTGCTTATTTTGTGGTCACATATCTTAATCTCACCCAGCCAGTCTATTGTTTAAACATATGATCCATAAATAATATGAACAACAGTGGAGACAGGTTGCAGCCTTGTCATACCCCTGAAACTACTCTGAACCATGAACTCAATTTACTGTCAACTCTAACTGCTGCCTGACTGTGTACAGACCTTTAATTGCTTGTAAAAGTTGCCTCCTATTCCATGATCTCGTAAAACAGACAATAACTTCCTCCTAGGAACCCGGTCATATGACTTTTCTAGATCTATAAAGCATAGATACAATTCCCTGTTCTACTCGTAACACTTCTCCATTATTTGCTGTAAGTTAAAGAGCTGGACCTGACAACCACTAAGAGGCCTAAACCCACAATGATTTTGATCCAATTTGTCCTCAACTAATACTCGCACTTTCCTTTCAACAATACCTGAGAAGATTTTACCCACAATGCTGATTAAAGAGATACCTCTGTAGTTGTTACAATCTTTTCGGTTTCCATGTTTAAAGACTGGTGTGATTACTGCTTTCGTCCAGTCTGATGGAACCTGTCTCGAATCCCACGCCATTTCAGTTATCCTGTGTAGCCATTTAAGACCTCACATTCCACTGTATTTGATGAGTTCTGACTTAATTTCAACCACCCCAGCCGCTTTATTGCACTGCAATCTATTGACCATTTTCTCCACTTCCTCAAATGTGATCCTACTTCCATCATCATTCCTATCCCATTGTACATCGAAATCTGAAACATTACTGATCGTATTTTCACCTACATTGAGCAACTCTTCAAGATATTACCTCCATCTGCCATAGGCATCAACAGGATTCACCAGCAGTTTGCCTGACCTGTCCAAAATACTTGTCATTTCCTTCTTACCTCCCTTTTGAAGACTGCTAATTACACTCCAGAATGGTTTTCCAGCAGCTTGACCCAAAGTCTCCAACCTGTTTCCAAAGACTTCCCAAGGTTTCTTCTTGGATGCTGCAATTATCTGTTTGGCTTTGTTTCTTTCTTCAACATAACTTTCTCTGACTACCTGAGTTCTGGTATGTAGCCGCTTTTGATACACCAAGTTTTTCCTTTTACAGGCTGCCTTGACTGTGTCATTCCATCAAGCTGTTTGCTCCATCCTACCTTAACACACTACTGTTCCAAGACATTCTTTAACCCCTTCTAGTACTGTGTCCCTGTACCTTGTCCATTCCACTTCCAACGACTGTAATTGGCTACATTCAAGTACCTGGTACCTTTCTGAGATCACTGTTATGTACTTGTGCCTCATTTCCTTATCCTGAAGTTTCTCCACTCTTATCCTCCTACATATGGACCTGACCTCTTGCACTTTCGGCCTCACAATATCAATTTCACTGCAGATTAAATAGTAATCAGTGTCATAAAACAATCCCCTGAATACATGTGTGTCCCTCAGAGCCTTGCTGAATTCCTAATCTGTTATTATATAGTCAATGACAGATCTCGTTCCCCTGCCTTCCCAAGTATACCGGTGAATGTTCTAATGTTTATAAAAGGAGTTTGAGATTACTAAGCCCATACTGGCACAGAAATCCAAGAGTTGTTTCCCATTCCTGTTGGCCTCCATATCCTCTCCAAATTTACCCATAACATTGTCATACCCTTCTGTTCGATTTCGAATCCTGACATTAAAGTCACCCATGAGCAGAGCACTGTCCTTGTCCTTTACTGTAACAACTACATCATTGAGTGTGTCATAAAAACTATCCATCTTATCTTGACCTGTCCCTTCACAATCTGAATAAACTGACACAATCCTAATTTTCTTGTTAGACCCTGTCAAATCTATCCACATCAGTCGTTCATTTATTGCAACTACGCTGGGTTCCATTTCTTTCCTGTTGTAAAGCCCTACACTCCATTGTGCTATTCCTGCTTTGACTCTTGACAGGTGTTCTTGTCCGACTTCCTCTATTTCTCATCTCTTACCCAAATGTCACTAACAGCTAAACTGACCAACCCCACCTTACTTGCAGCCTCTGCCAGCTCTACCTTCTTCTCAGAGTAGCCCCCATTAATATTAATAGCTCCCCATATCGTTACCATTCGTTTGCCGAGTCATATCTTAGGAGTCCATGGTTTGTCAGTCAGAGGTGGGACTCCGTCACCTCCAAAGGTCTGAGGCATTTTGCTCTAATTGTTGCCAGCATCATATTTACCAGGGAAGCAGGTTGCTAGTCTTACTTGCCCCAGGTCCCATTGAGTTTTACCCCTAATGGTTGAGGGACCAACAGGTGTATTTGGTAGTCATCGCCATCTGAGCACAAAGGTGACCACAACTCAGAATATGTCCGAGATGTCCAGCCTTATTCCAAAGTAACTGGTATCCCGACTGTCAGGACCACTTACTTGACCACTCATATGTTGCCCATGGTTCATGAACTAGGACATGACAACAGGAACCTGCACCATGAACCACTCCTTTTCTGTTTACTAGATTAAATAATTCTGGTGAAAAATAATTTTTAATATTTCTTAATTCATTTTTGTTAAGATTTATTAAAGTTTATCAAGTGAAGAAGCCATAAATGTAAATGTATCATCAAATCTCATTTTTAAATTTTTTGTACGTTTAACAAAAGTAATATATTTATTTTCATTACATGGTATTAATTCTATTTCTTCTTTATGATAACGTAGTTCTTTTACAAAAAAATACGAATTGTAACCACATAAATTATGTAAATAAATAGGTACAAATCGGCTTGTTGTAGTTTTAAATTACAATTATTGCACAATGGTGCAATATATTTTCCAGTTACATGATCATGATGATGAAATTTTTTATTACTTTCAGTGTAATGATATATACACCATGCACAAACTTTAGAATTATTATGTATTTTGTTTTCCTCAAATGTAAATGGTTTCATTTCCTCAATTTCAGAATAAAATTTTCCATTTTTTAACTTCTTATTTTGTACTTACACCTAATTTTTATGTCAAATTGGTTCTCTATAAATAACACGATGTTTATAATTTCCATATATATATATGTTATGTAGTAACAAATTCTGCTTGGTTCATGTTTTTGATATTTCATTGTATATGGTGTTTCTGGATTTGGTTCACAATTGTCCATATTTAAAAGTAGACATTCAAAATCAGCATAAATAACAAATGTAACTTTTTGTATATATTGATAATTTTTAAAATATACACATTTTCCTTCACTTGGCATTTCAACTATTAATAGTTTTCTTAGTTAAACATGTTGGTGTATGATTATTTAATTTTTCTGTACTATTGAAATGTAGTAAACTTAAATCACAAATAAATTTTACTTCACTATGTTTGGTCATTTGACTTGATATAAGTCCAGATAAATTTATTATGTTACAATGGTGTGAATTATCATTTTTCTTGAAAAGAGTAGATTTACATGTTTACCTTTCTTACATTTTGTAATTTTTTAATGGATACACATTCTTCATCATCAAATGAATAAACATTAATACATACATTAATTAGATTTTCTACTTTTGAAATATGATCAACTACTGCAAGAAACTCAATATTTTCAAATTTATAATCAAGAGCAAGGCTAACATTTTTATATTTTGTTATTCTTTCAGTATCTTTATCTACAGGAAACAAAGCTTTTATGGTAGATCATAGAAAACTTTTTTCATCATTATTTTTTACATTAATACAAGCTTTCTTGTTCCTTATTACTTTACATAAATCACTATAAGATGATGCTTTTAGTGGAACATATTTACTAATTGCTAGTAATAAACCAATAATTCTATTTAATGACCACCCTGATTCTTGTGCTTGAAAGTTAGGTATTTTTCGAAAATATCTCTCTTACCCTGTTCCAATTTTTTACTACAGTCCTTTTCTGTCATAATAGTGTAGTTTTGGGTTTGTTGTCCAAATTCTTGAACTATTTAATTTATTTGATTTGTTTGTAGTTTACATTCACAATATAAATTAAAATTGATCTTTAAATCATAATGTACTTACAAACAGTTTTTAACTATACAAAAAATTTAGTTTTTACTGTAGTCAAAAAATGATTAGGATCAAGAATATCTAAACTATTTTCAAAATTTATAGTATCTAATCTGTTTTCAAAGATTTTTCAACTAAGTAATCTTTTAATTGTATTTCTATCTCTAGGTTTCCAAATAAATCATTATAAAAATTTATAATACTTCTTTAATGGCTCTAGTTTTTGGTATTACAAATATATCTGTAGAAAATGGTAATATTATTTTTAATGTTTTATCTTCTTTAGTTAGGAAAACATCAACATTATAATATGTTCACTGTTTCAAAAAATTATCATTTACTTCAGATGTATAATATCTTACTGCCTTTGTATGATTTTCACTTACTTCAGATGTATAATTTCTAACAATATTTGTATGGTTTTTACTTACATGGGGCATATAATTTCTAACAATATTTGCATGATTTTCACTTACATCAGGTGTACAATTTCTAACAATATTTGTATGATTTTCACTTACATCAGGTGTATAATTTCTAATAATATTTGTATGATTTTGACTTACTTCTGTTGTTAATTTCTAACAATATTTGTATGATTTTCACTTACTTCAAGTGTATAATTTCTAACAATAATTGAACGATTTCTAATAATAAATTTAATTAAATCAGCTTTATGTTAATTTGAATAACCTCATAAATCATTTATTCTACAATTCTCATGAAGACTTGCAACAGTTAACTGTTGTAGTTCAGTAGCAATGTATGTTTCCAATTTGCTCTTTTATTTATTACAAAAAAATTCATTAGATGTGAAAAAAATATTTTTAAAGAAAATGATTCCTTTTAGTAGATGAATCAGGACTATTATTTAATAGATATTTAATCAAAAAGAGAATTCAATTATTATTTAGTTTAACAATCAATTTATAAACATTGGTCAATCATAGTTAAAAATAAAAAGAATTAGTTTACTCTTTAGTTTATCAGTCAATTAGTTAAACAATCAATTACTTTTTAAACAATTTGTTTTAGTGATTTATGTAATTAATCAAAATGGATTATTATTTATTGAATAATAAATCAATTAGTTAAAATTTTCTTATTCTTAGTATATTCTAAAGTACACTTCTTACATTTATTATTATGTTTATCTTTATGTGAAGTGGTTATGAAGAAACAATTTAAATCTTTAATTTCTTAACAACTTTTTACATATCTTTATTTATGTAAATGTTTCTTGACTTACAACTTTTTCGTTATACATTGTAGATGTTTCTTCAGTTACGACTTCTTTGCTACTCATTGTTAATAATATTTGTGTATGTTCTTCACTTGGATTTCGTTATATATGTTCCTTGAAATAATATTTAGCAACATTTTTCCATATACACAAGGAATTTCTTGTATATTCTAAATTCTTACAATTTATTTATTTATAAATGGTCTACATATAGTTCTATAATCATCTTTTTTATGTTTCTGTAAAGTAAAATTATCAATTGATTTCTCCATAATACAATATTTACAAAATAGAGATTTCACAGATGACTCATATTGAACTTGCTCCATTTATATATAAAAATTTATTAAATTTGTGAAAAAGTAAATTTTTTTATAATTTTTATAATTTTACCATTTAAATATATAAATAATCACCATAGTATGCTGCTTCATCTTGATCATCAAAGATAGCACAAATATCAATTATTTTAACTGTTTCTGGTACTTTATTTTTAATAATAATGCTACAAATTGGACAATTTTCTTTTTTCCTTTAACCACTCATCAATACATTTTTTATGAAATATATGATTGCAATTTGTTTTAACAAATTGATTATTATCTTCATTACTGAAAGAAACAGGACAATCAAAATCTTTTTCAGAGTGCTCAATTAGTTATTATGTTGATTTTAGTTTAATTTGCATTTCGTTAAGGTTTTCCGTTTATAAGAAATAATTTTTATTATACTTTTTAAAAATAGAAAAAATTATTTTTAATAAATCATTTAGCTGTAAGTTCAAAATTACAATTTTTAAAAAATATGGAGAATACAAACTACTAATTTATGTTTGTAGAACTAATAAAAATTTTTCTACATAAATGGAAACTACTTTTATCAGAAGCTCAACAAAGTAAGTATTTCTAAAGAAATTAAAAAAGTAAGTGAGCTAGAGATAAATGTTTTATATAATATTATAAACTGTGAATATTTAAATACTAGATATGGAGAACAACTTCTCTAGAACTCAATAATGATTTTAAAGTCATTTGACCAAATAGATTTTCTAAATTAATTCATGATTCTGATTTTGAAATATTTAAAAAAGGACAAATGAAAAATCTTAGAAATGGAAATAATGAATTCCATGACATAGAGTTCACAATATAAAATATTAAATAATGTACTTTTATTGTAATTAATTTATTTTATTTATTTACTTATGTTCACAATGTAAAATTTTTAAAATAAATTACTTTTGTCAACTGATACATTTTATTTATTTACTTACTTCACAATGTGATTTTTAAAATAATGTACTTTGTTTACTAATACATTTTAATTGATTTACTTATGTTCACAATGTGATTCTTTAAAATAATTACTTTGTTAACTGATATATTTTAATTAATTTACTTATGTTAACAGTGTAAGTTTTTTTTAAAAATAACATACTTTTGTTAAGTAATACGTATTACTGTGTTACATTCACGCTGTAAATGAAATAATGAAGTTAAAAATCAGTTGTTTATTGTATTTAGTTGTGTTATTGTAAAAAATAGGTATTTAGTTAACGTTATGAAATCGGTTTAGTTAATTAAATATACTGTTTTTTTAAAAATTAGTTGTTTGACATATAAAACAGAATTTAGTTTAAAATTGCGTTAGTGTGCCAAAACCAGTAAAAACAATCTACTCCTCTGCCTGCTTGTGGGGGCCCTACACTATGTTAAGCAAGTGTACCAGTCCTCTTGGCTCTTCTTTGTAGAATGATTGCGTGGGAGTACACCTAAGGTGCAGATTGTATTGTCTTATGGAGGCAGAAGGCACGCGACTGTGTCCATTTTGAATGACATATAGTGAAAATGTCTAAAATCATATTACCAGTACTTTAAAGGAACCACAGACATAGTGTCTGGGGAAAACTGTACACTATAAAAGTGGGAACAGGGTCAAGAGGAATCATATATAGATTGTGAGGTAAAAAACCATTTATTTTTCATTCAACATAAAAGTAATTTTACATTTCCATGAGCAGACACTACTCTTTCTTCACACATGTTTTTCTTCTTCTTGTGCTTCTCCTTCTCCTTCAATCGAAGAAGAATTCCAGGTCTTGAGTAGCAGCAAACTTTAAGATTCGATGCATCCATGTAATGTTCTCCTCACCTTTGTAAATGATGTTATCTGTGTCTTCGTATAATGCGAGTGATGTCACCATACCTTTATAGAGTAATTGGGGATCTTCCTAGCAAATTCTGTCTTAGAAACGTGTTAACCACTTTTTAATCCCCTGTGTTTTAGCATACTTCACATGTGTGTTAGACCTCAGTCATGCAATGTTTGTTAAGAATATTTATATTATTCTGGCATCTTCTGTGTATGCTGTGAAATATGAACTGTCTATACTCATCATCACAGAAACCCTGAGCATCTGCAATAAATTCACTACTTGAGATACCATTGGGAAATAATTTGGGTATGGTGCAGCACCTGTTCATTTATATAGTTTGTTGCACAACACCAGTGAGGGAGCATATAGAACTAGCGCATACGCTGCAGTGTGTTCTGAGAACTTTAGCAGGGATTTAAATTCAATTCATACATTTATAGATTTAATTATGTCGTTCTGTTTCGAGCAGTCTATTACGATGATTGGCACCAGATTTTTGAATTTCTATGAGCTGAGTAGATATCCTTCTTGTTCATAGTATCAAGCATGGAGTGTTGCATACATGTCATATGTATAGACTGTATACATTTTCATTCCACTGCATGTGTAAGTTATCATACAGATAGAATTCAGATTTCATATTCTAGTGTTAGTTAACCTGTAGTCAAATTTGGTGGAATCGTGCTTCATCCCCTCCTGTTGGTCTGTGACACAAATATGACGAACCAGGGGTCTACAATTGAGACAAGGCTTTAATAAGTCTCGTTTATCTTTGCAGTAGGTAGCAGTGGGTGAACCTCCCGTATCAGAAATATAGCGGTAGAAATACGTCGACGTTCAGAACTTTTAAAAGCTTCAAACACTGCTCATCCGATACAGTGATGTGTGATATTATCCATATTATTTTATTGATGATGATTTCGTTCTCTTCTTGAGCTTCTTGAATGTTGTTGTGGGCCAGGATTATCTACAGTTGCTACCTGTTGTACTCTGTACTAAGATAAGTTCCGGTTCTGCATTCATGACAATTTGCTACATGTCCTCAAAGTATCCCATAAGCAGTTTTAAAGGTATACATGCAGTAAATCTCTTGTACTCTTCCACTGTTCTACCCACTGGCTGGTCTATGAACCATACAGCATTTTCTAAATCATTCAAATCTCAGAGAGAAGCAGAGACATACGTTTTAAGAGTTGGTGTTATGCCTACATGGATTGTAAGGTCAGACTCGACACCATTAAGCTCATATCATATTTAATGAAACAGGAACACATAATGTGGGTTGCCACTGTAGCAGTACCATCCCTTTTTGTAAATGACCCATCAAGGCATATGAAACTCGTGCACGGGATGGTTCTTGTTAAATGTGGTTGATGCATGAAATTCGTGTGAGAAGTTTTCCTGGTGTATAGTACACTCATCACATTCCATCATGTAAGTTATATCGAACGACGTCATTGCAAGGTTTAAGACCTACTGATTTAAGAAACTCATATTCTGCACATGGCAACGCCTTGCTGTTCTGCTGTGAAGTGCAACAACGTACATTGTAAATTGATTTTATGCCTTACGGCCATCCTATCTTCGTTGACAATACGAGGACGCTGAGGGCTGTTGCGATCCCTGACTGGTTAAAGCTCGCCACTGACGCTTCCAGTCTGGCAAGTTAAAGGTCATCACTTCTGCTTTCAAGAGGTCCCGGCTGGTTGAAGATGGCCGCTTTCTCTCATCTCTCCACCACCCATCCCCCTTACACAAGTCTCTGCAAGTTTGAAGTCACTGCTGGTTCACCTTTAGATGTAGCTGTACAGTGATTTTCTTTCCATGAAAGTCAACAAATTGATTTTCCTGGCCCACAACAAGCAGCACTAGATAGTCCAATGTTCGAACGGTTACTGGTTGGTAAATAGCGTTGGTAGGGGTCTCAACGATCTTCTACCCTTTTCCCAGTGATGAGAAGCATCCATAAATTGCATAAATCGATCTGTTATTAAGATAAGAGTTTGTTGTAATGTTACACTCGAGACAGATTAGACTCACAGGAAGTACATCCAGTGACTGGTCGGATCTGAAAATTAATTAGAATCCTTCTTCAAAACCAGTCCTTTGGTGGAGATCAAAGGCCGTAATATTGAAAGTTTCTGGTTGAAGCCAGTCATTGCACTCGTTTTGTTTATTTCATATTTAAGTGTATTGATGTTTGCACATAGCACAATCTCTTTTCCAGACCATTTTAAAACTTCTTCTAAATCGTCGGGTTCTGTTTCCACAATTTCTTTTTCACCATTCATTTCCAGATGAATTTTGTTATTAGCCTCTGATATGCGGAACACTGTTATATGCCTCCAATGCGTTAAATGCATGCTCACCTCACCATTATCTAAATCAACTGGTGAGAAGCAATTTGTGCGTTATATACTTTTAAAGTATACTATGTTGCATCTGCAGTTCTACTGATGAGTGGATGTTTAATGCACCTTCTTATATATCCTTCTTTGTAAACACTAGGAGGAATATGATGCACAAGTGCCAACATAAGTAGGTACTAAATTATTGGTAGCGATGAAAATTGTAGAAAGCATGTCTTCTGACACTGAAGTATCATCGTAACTCTTCTGGTGGCTGCAGGTCTCCAAATGAGTCGAAATAGTAACCGTTATTTGTATTTTTCTTCACATGTGCCACCCAGTGGATTCCTGTAACATCTAAATTCACAATTTCACGTTCTCCTGATCACCACATACTCTTCGGTAATATATCCTGCATAAACACACCACGGAATGCTGATTTTTTCCTAACGAACTTGAGCAGATCTTTATACATAAGCAACCTATTCAGTAGGTTGGCTAACCTTTTTTTTTAAATTTATTTATGGAGAGACCTAGTCCTTTCTTGTATGGTTCCAGGTACAGTCCTTTTCTGATGGCTGCTGCGTCCTTCATGTGGTTATGTTTTCTTGCTTCGTCTGGGAATTTTGTGCATTATTAACTGTTATAGCAACAGCTGCAGCACTTCCAGCCTGAGAACTAATCAACTGAGACATCTATGAGGGCAGAAATGGGGAAGGGTATAATTCAGCCTGTCTTGGGTATCTGCAAAACCTGGGCTGCTTTAACTAATCCTTTACGCTTCAGGAGGATATCAACTGCATATGTCACTGTTGGGATACAGTTGCTTAATCACCTCTGCCCAGGCTTCTTCTTCATCATTGTCTTATTCTTCAATGCATAATGTGCAGCGTTCAGGGCTTGTGCGTAATACGCAACCAAGACCAACTCAGTTTTAACGCGCCTAGTTCTATCAACTACAAAGCTGAAATGCGCTGTCCTATATCATTATCATTCCTCGCAGTTATTGATTTGGCTTTATCAGCTACAATTCGATCGGTAGACGTCCTTTATGTTTGGTGTATGCAGTGTTGTTTTCGTAACATGCCTCGTCAAGGAGGTTGATCCCTTTAACACCACAAGCAAAATGTTTTTTAAGCTTTGTACTAGGTCTGCAGGAAGTATAACCCAGAATGCGCAATGTCACTAGAATTTTGTCGATAATACCATCACCCATATTGTGTCACCTATCATGCACGTTATGCTACTGTGCTTGTTTTACTCTGTGCACCCCTTGTATAGCAGTCTGTCAGCCTCAGTCCAGCTCTTTTGTGTTGCAGGAAAATCAAGCCATTTAACTAGTGCTCTATCCTCCCAATGTCGTATGGCACGCTGTATGAGAAATACATGTTGTTCAGAGCTGTTCTGCATTTCCTCTGTGTGAAAGAATCCTGAAATTTTAGTGCCACTGCTATTATTTAAGATGTAAGTTCTGAGATTGATTTTCCGCACTTTGGAACTGTGAACATCTCACTCGACCAGTATGGGGCGTATGACTACTCAAATGCTGTCTTGTGTTTCAAGATACATACCAAATCACCCACATTAAATTTCTGTATACGTGAATCCAGCATTTTATTGTGACAGTGTACTGTATCCATCATTCCATTATCATGAACATCGACTGCAGTAATTTTTATTGTGCTATGTTTGTTTCAATTATACTGTGCATTTATTTCTGGAAAGATGTCGATCCACTTGTATCAGCTGTGAAGATTAAAATGAATCCACATCTGACATTTCAGACGACCCATTATACTCACCTTCAGATAGTTGAATGTTGAGTAGTGATATATTCCACGTCACTGCACAACAGTCTTGAAATACATGTTGTAAAACTTTCCACTATGTTCGGTTTGAAGCTTGTCTGGATATCTATTCGTCCCTGTCTGAAACAAATGCTCAAACACATCAGTGGCGTATCTTGCTTTTACCAGGTGATGCACAACCATTATTTGCATGTTAATATTCCTGCAAACCTACGAGATCAGACTGTCACAAGTCGTCAAAACCTTTAATCATAACGTGCCTACCAGGTTATGTTTTGTGTGTTCGTTTGTGCTTTTGTCGTAGTACTGTCTCCATACTCATTGAATTATACCTCTCTCTCCAAGCTTGGAGAGTACTGAAACAACTTCATTCGAATGAGAAGTATTACCAGCAGCATCTGAAGCCACGAGCAGTCACAGTTCCTCTATTAGGTGATTGGGATCATTGTAGTATATACACTGTGGGGGTTTAGGGCTGACTCTTTTATGCTAATGTCAATACCATAATCAATGCTGTATCGAGATTCTTAATTGGTTTTATAATGTTTCTATATTTCGTGCTCCGCTTTTATCTCACTTTCCTATGTGCAATAGTCAAGTTCTGTATTTTGCCATACTTCACCATATATTTGGGCATATAATTTAAAGTTTTTGAGGGATTTAGGAAAATGTGGTTCATTAGACCACTTGTTTTTTCAAATTTTCTATTGCCTACCGGTATTGTTTTTTCTTTTAAACTTATAGGCTGCATGACCAATAAGTACGGTGTTTCTCCACTGGAACTGAGTTTTTAGTCTATCCTATTATTGTTGTGACAGTTAATGAAATCAGGAACGCCGTCGTTGTGTAATTTCGCTGAGAGTTAATCGAAAGGTCAGTAACTGGTTTGAAGGTTTCTCTCAGTGTGTGCTCTCGATCCAAATCTCCTAATCTTATTAGTTGTAACCTCTCTCAAATAGCCTTCTGTGCAACAATAACATGCTTAGTTGACATTTTGTTATACTCCAAGCAGACTCTTTTGCAGGGTGCACCTTATATACATTCCATACAATTCAATCGATCTTTACAATTAAGTCATATACTTTCTTTTCAATTCAATCAACCTTTGCACCTAAGTCATCTGCATCTTTCCCAGTAGGATCTGGGCTTATGTCTCTAGTTCCTTAACCCTAGGATTTAAGTCATTGATTAGAGTCAGAAGCGTTAGGGCATACATTTCTAGGTTCTTAACGTTATGTTTGAGAGGCTGAAATTTTTCAACTATGTATACACACTGTCAGTCTATGCACACTGAGGCTGATTGCCTGACATACATGTGAACTTGTGCATAGTGTCATTAAACCTAATCTACTCATAACTCTTTTCATATCTGTACATAAAGTAATACTTGGAAGTTGCATCTATAACTACCATCACTTCAGTTTTCTTGGTTAATAGATAACGAAAATCTCATACTGTGTGTGTTCTTTATAAAAACATTCATTGATGTATCAATTCCTATATGCATCTGGAAAATGTGGTTTGAACTCAAACTGTCTTGTTTGAAAGCTATAGTGAGATTTGCATTATCCCTCACGAGCTGTTTTGCGATTCTGGAATAATTTTGACTCAAATAAGATACAACAATATGTAGATGACAACCAAAACAGAAATATCACAGACTTTTATCCTGATTTTCCACAGCAGCATCACCAAATATGAATATGGTGCTTGGCTTTACTTCTTCTTGTGGAGGCATTTGGCTGTTTTAGCTGAAAGCTTCGTTTATTACACCATCTAAACCCAGCAGTGTCTTTGCAGTAACTGGTACTTAGACCAAAACACCATTTATGAAAATATATGCTCAAAGTGAACTCCTGATGTTTTACCTGCCCCACCACGATACTGACTGTATCAAGTTCTGGAATGCAATAGGCTTTCATAATGAACACTTACAGTATTAATAATAATAATAATAATAATATTTGTAGCCACTATAGTGCAATCGTATTACCAGAGAGCTACAATGGCTACACCTTACATTACATAATAATGTAGTTAAATAAGAAAAGCAAAAAAGAGTTGTAATATTTTTTTTATATTTACACAGAAGCAATGGCACAGATATCAGTAAGAATTCACTAGTTCAGTCTTCACAACAGCACAGCAAATAAAGCATTATTGTATGGACAGAATTCAGCATGTATTTCTCACAAACTGATTGGTGCTCCTTCAGCTTCTTTTTTGACACTGTATTGATGCAGTGTTCTAAATCGTCTGCATGTACTCTATACAAAGAGGGACCATTCTCAGTATTTTTATATGGAAGCCCATGGTTCAGGCTTTCCAACACAAGGGATAGCACCATCCATAGAGCAAACAAGTTTGTAACAGTGGAGCATTGTATATAAATGGTTGAACCTTCACATCTCACCATGAGTGTCATGCTGTCATACAGATATGTTATAGATAGCATCAGGGGACAGCATAGTAAATTTCTGGGGGTGGACGAGATGGAGACTACTCTGAGATCATCTTTTGATCGATGTAGGGTTCTGAATGACGCAGTTCATACCATTATAACTCTGTAAATCACACTTTAACACTTATCGATTCATTTTAAATCGCTAACAAAACATGCCAATCACTGTAAACCGATGTCTTTATACTAATATTGAAACGTTTTGAAGCGCTAACTGTTAAATTATAAGTTGAAGTGAAAAGCAGTGGAGCACTGGGAGGAATTGGTAGCTTCTTATCCAGCACATCAGCACTCTGCCCTTGCATTAACACCAGAATCTTCTGGGATGGTGTTAGAGAGCAGTACTGCCCTGACCCATGTAGTGTAGGGCCCCCAGCACATTTCTTCATAGAGCTGCAGGCTGTATGGGTGTCTTCGTTGCACAATTCAAAGAGCATAATGGAAAGTAGCAGGTTGTTGTCCTGCTCCAACATGCTAACCAGATGTGCTACAAGATCCAACAGTGCTACACAATGGATGGAGGTCACTGCAGGTCCCGACGAGTCAGCAATAGCTACTGCTTGCCTGGACATGCTTAAGGGCTGGACACACTAGAGGGTGCTGCCAGCATGCACAGTCAGAGATCACTGATCAAAGAGGAAGAAACAACAAGCATCCACAGGCAAAGATATGGAGTTGAATAAAGTCATGGAACTAAACTGAGTGTTTAGTGCCTCTGCAAGATAGTGGCAGGTGAGGATCTTGGCTACTGTTGACATTTCATAGTTCTTCCACAGACTGACTACAACTGAGACCAAATAAGCTTTATATCTCCTGACAGGATGATCACATGACCAGGTACAGTGTTCCCACACTCCTATTGGTTTCTGCCAATTTTCATGTGGGGGAAAGGCCATGCATTCCTATTGGTTACTGAGGGTAGTAATGGGGGAACAAAACCCACATCAAATGCACACTAGTGGTAATATTGTGAACTAGTACATTCAAGGCCCATACATCAAGGTGAACACCTCTGGTTCATTCTGTCTGGGATAGTGGAATAGGATCAAGTTGTCTCCTGCACTGTGAGTTAACTAGACATTTCAAAACACATGACCAGCTCCAGATCAGTTGGTAGTCTCTGTGAGGTGTGAAACGTATCTTCAGTCCATCCCACTGTATCACAGCTATTTGTATTGACTCCACACTCATTGAATATCACCTTCTTCCATTCCTCATGCAGTAGGCTTTGGACAGAGTCCTTAGCTGTATACTTACATGTAATACACTTGTTAAACTTCTTCCTGTGCAACACCTACATCTCATCGAAAGTGGTTCAAATGGCTCTGAGCACTATGGGACTTAACATCTGAGGTCATCAGTTCCCTAGAACTTAGAACTACTTAAACCTAACTAACCTAAGGGCATCACACACATCCATGCCCTAGACATCTCACCAATCGAACACATGTTGACACTATCTTCTCAGGAGGAAATTACATGCTGAGGCACTGCAGTAATGTAGTTCTGAACTGAGCTAAAATATCTGGCAAAACGCGTACTATACCACAATATCTCTAATTTTTTTCATCATATCACCTGAGCTCTCCATATTCAGATGCTTCCTGTATGACAGCTCATCACAGGTGAGGATTTAGGTGTGGGACCCAACAGGAATGCTAATACCACCTGGCAGCGATGCATGGAAATAAGGCTTCAGTAGGGGTCTGACCTCTACAGCACACAGATACAGTGCCCAGACAAAAGATACACGTTTGAGTGACCCAAAATGGCGACTAATATAGGGCACTTCATTTCATTTCTCAGTGTTTACAGTTATTACATCATGAAAAGTGTGAGTAGGGGATGCAGACTTGAGCTGTACCTATTGATGGAGACATGTCTTCCACAAACTGATAAAATAAAGAATATACCACAAAATACGATCGACAATGTAATATTATTCTATGCCATGACATACTACCTCTCCTACACAGACTGAGTCTTTTCACCACCAATTTACAGTTGGGGGAGGGGAGTGAAAGTTGATGATGTAAGGAGAGGGTCAGGGCTTTTCCAGAGGGGGCAGAAGTAATTAATTCATCAGTATAATTAATTAGTCTAATAATTTGATATCAAAAGTATGCTTGTATCAGGGAGAAGGAGGGGGAGGGGGGACAGTTGGGGATTTCCCAGAGATGTGGGAAAGGAGAGTGAAGGGTGGTGGTTCCTCACAAGGATTATCCACAGGCAGTCTTAAATCAACCTATAGGAGGTGATGAATGACTGCGCATAACAGTAGATTAAAGGGAGAGGGGTAATTTGCCCCTGACTGTATACTTGCCTGTGAATGTATGCAATCTGCACAAACAAAGTCATCCAAAAATCTCTTTGCCGCACTATTGCTTTAGAGACAATTACAAAATTGTTAACTTAATTAATCGTCTTGCAGCAACTCAACTGTAGGTATGCCAATGCTGGACACCACCATTGAGCAGCCATACGTCTTCCAGAAGTACTTCCTCGCTATGGGGTACAGAAGCCATGGCCTGATGTGTTCATCTCAGCTGACAGAAGGTAAGAGGATTGAAAAATTAGCATCGACGCCCAAAACCAACTTTGGATGCTGACAGCAAGAAGGAATGTCATCTCAACTGATGAGCTGTACCCTCTACACCTTGGTACAAACTCATATGATATTAATATATTGAAAACTCCTTGGCCGCATGGTATTGCTGTGAGTGAGAAGTTAACACAGAATGAAATTGGGTCCTATTATCATTGCCATTGTCTCTCAGAAATCAATGATAAAGGAACCAACGATCCAGTTGTGCATTTCTTTGTCACAAATTTTAAACCACCACACCATCGCTCCCAATTTGAGTCTGACTCGTCTGTCCTATTTTCAGCCTACCCACTCTGTTGACTGTACATTTAGTTGATTGTTCACAGTTCACATTAGTCAACTGCTTCAGGCCCAATGTGGAGAAAAATGACATAAAGTTTGAGAAGTATACCAAGAAATTAAAGCAACATTTGTCATATAAGCAGATATTCTGAAAGTTTACCGTCTTACCTCCTTGCCTAGGGACGCCTGATGAAAGTTGATGTCAAGCCCTGAATCAAAATTGCGCAACGGATAACTGGGGAGAGGAGCTTGAGAGCGCTACCTAGAGAGCGTGTCCTCTCTGTACGATACTAGGCAAGGGGCTGGAGGGCTCACACGCTGATGTGTGGGTCCCTGCATTCTATAGCTTTTATTTTAAATAAATTCCTTTAACTTGACTTCTATGTGATTTTTAAGGTATGTTAAAGATTGATGATAGTTGATTACTTACTTATTTTAAACATTATCACTCGACTTTACAGCGATAGCAGCAATTGTTTCTGTTTACAGATATTACAATTTTACAACTTATAGCTCGGATGTAGTATATAGATATCTGCACGCACATTTCTATGGGTAAGATGGAATTGTGTTGGCCAAATGTATACCACCAAAGTCTCCCAATATTTTACATAGGACATTCACTATGTGAGGAGGATAATGGGCAAACTGAGGACCAGATACTTTAACACAGGGGGTCAAATTTCCGGAATTAAACGAGCACATTCATTACCTTGCACAATCCGAAGCTGGAAATAAAAGAATTAGTACAAATATTCAAATACCTCTCTTCCATGCGTGAACATTGAGACAGACGCACTTAGGGCACGTCTGCTCACTTAACCGTCTTCTGTAACCCTCCCAGAATATGGCAGGCACCCGGAGGTCTTCCTGGGCCCTGGTGGAGGGGGTGGTCGAACCACTTGGCCGTGACCAACCTCTCCACCCCAAATCTTGTGACACTGGAAAGTCTTTGACTTTTACCTGCCTGTGCTGTCTCTCTGATCCCCTAGCCAGGAGTAAGGTTGGCACTACTATACTACAGAACTACTTCCCAACAAGGATTTGGCCACACTTTACGGAAAGGTGTGAGGAGGAATAGGAAAGTTCATGTACAGATTCACATCCATGTACAAGAAATGCATAATACATGACACATATAAATACGTATTATGAAGCCTGACACATTTCTTTCCACCTGTCCACATGGATTCTGTTGCACCCACGGCCGGCCGCGTCGTGTAATGAAATTGGCTGCGGAGCCGCCTCTGTTTCTATTTCCTGGTGCGAGCGAGCAGCGAAACCTGCTGCTTATAGAGCAGAAACTACTGTACCGTTTCAATTCAAACTTCGTTACTACTTAGCGCTAATGGCGAAATTTGTGTACTTAAAACATATAGCACTGCTTTCTATGAACACTGCACTTACTGTGACAAATGTTCAGGACTTCAGTTGTACTGAGATACTGACTGTATGGAATAGTTTAGTAAACAGCTGCACCTTATTGCTGAATGCATTTCATGGACCGCTTTAGGTAAATTGTTTCGAATCACACATTTTACTAATAGATTTCGAGAAGCTACATGTGCTACATATAATTTAAATTACAGTCCTAATTTTACAGAGCTGGTAGGGTTTCTCAGTTTGTTGAATCATTTTGATCATTTGTCCATTATGAAACTATGCCAACGAGTGGAAGAAAGTGAAAGTAATAAAGTGATGGCAATAAATCCAGTACATATTTCAGTGACTGTGACAAATACGAAAAAGTCTAAAACATTTACTAAAATTATTGCAGTGAAACATCATTGCGAGATAAAATTTCAGTATATAGATGTCTTCAGTTTTCTGGCATTCTCTCTAAAAAATGTTTCTCATTTCAAAAAGTAAAATTAATGTATTTCCCCAACAGCAAGCAGTTTAATATGTTTAATAAAAAAGTGGTGTTTCCATATGAGTGTGTGATTGGTGAATCCGTTTCATTGGATGAGTTGTTGTGTTGCATTAAGGTGTTCAAAACAGTGAAACAACAGTGAACGAATTTCAGTAACAAAAAGTGTGCAACCTGTGGCGTTTATTTAAGTGAAAGACTTTAAAAAATCACTCTGCCTTATTGTTCGAAACTGTCTTGTTATTAGCCGATGTCTTAGAATGTATCTCCGCACTCTGTCTCGAAACATACATGCTGGATCCTGTCCTTTATATGACATCACCCAGTTAACCATGGGAGATTTTGTTGAAAGTTACCGCTGTAAAACTTCTGCTTATTACAGACATAGAACAGTTACAATTTGTTGAGTGTGGTAGCAGATGTGGTAGAGTTCACTGTTCTCATAGATATGCTTCTGCAGAATATAGCTTCATGGCGAATTACAAGGAAAATAACAACAAATCCCTCTACTTTATATATTTCCATGTTAATGGTCTCTATAGCAGATCAACGATGTAATATCTTCCGGTCTCTGATATTTCACGGCTATCTGTGGACAGTTTTAATGCACTGGGCACGCCAAGTGATTCAGACATAAGTTACATTATCTAACTGAATCTTGAGAATGCAAAAAATGTCCATGAACTTCACTCTGCTCTACCATTCTGCCCACATAAAACTGTAACAACTCCAAGCATCAAGAAGCATGTGTTCCAAACTGACTGATTTCCATATTAGACGATAAGAAAACTATGTGATTTACCACCTCTACCTGAGTAAAAGAAGAAGAACAAATTAGATGAGCATCTTGCAGAAAGACTAAGGGGAGCCACAAGTAAAATACCTGTGGTTGCAGGAGACAGAAAGGCTCATTTTCTAGCTTGCAGTCAGGTTATAGACACATGGGCTGAAAAAAGTTAGAACAGAAGAAGGTTATAATATACATAACATTTTCCAGAAAAGTAACATAAATTTATTTCTCTAGAACATTAGGGGCTGGAAACATGGTAGATGGCCTTCTTGTAGCCTACAAGATGTGAAAAAGTTTGAAGTGACAGATGTCCTTGTCTCTCTGAGCACATTACAATCACAAGAACAGAGAAATTAAATATAATGGATTATAGAGCGGTATCATTTGCGTGTAGAATGACCATTAAAAAAGGAGTCGCAACATATGTAAAAGATGGGCAGAAAATCAAGAATATTGACAGAATCAGTTGCTTGTAGATCAGAAACTAGAAATATGTGTTTGTGAGTTATTAGTGCAGAATACTTCTCTTGCAGTTGTAGCAGTCTACAGACTCGCTCTAGCAAACTTTCATCTATTAATGACAAATCTAGATGCATGACTGAGCTATCTGTCAGACATAAAGGAACAGTTAGTAGTTTTTGGATATTTGAATGTAGATTTTTTTAAAAGAGATGGATAGTGAAAATGAACTGTAATCATTATTTGAGTGTTTCAATCTGAGTTCAGTGGTTAATTTACCAACTTGTATGGGGCAAGGTAGTAGGACCTTGATTCATAACAATTTTATAGACAGTGCTCACACTGAAACAATTAATATGTACCCAGTAGGTAATGGACTACCTGATCATTGGTACAAGTAATGGAAATAAACAATACACCCTACAATCATGAGGCAGGTTCATACAAAGCAGTGAGGTTTATTAATCAGTACAGGATACTGTGTTTAGAGAATAAGTTAAAATAAGTGGCGAGGGATGATATATATGTACAGAAAGAGATGCTAATGTCAAATTACACTTATTTCTTAGTAAATACGTATCAATATAACTCACAAATGACTTAAATAATTAAAACCTTATGTACGAGGAAGCGAGAAATTTATATAAAGGTCTAAGAAAATAAAGGGGAAAATTTATACTAAGATCAGAATAAGTCAAGAGCTGACATTACTTGAATACTTTAAAAGAGGGATATATTGTAAGGGAGGTCATTAATATGTCCAGAAGTATGCATGTCCTGACAGAAATTAATAATGCAGATAATAATGATAATGTTGTGACTGATAATTCACAAGCTGCAAGTACTTTCCACAATCACTTTCAGTGTGCAGCAGTAAAAGGAAGATTAAATGGTTTAGATGAAGCAGCAAGGGAAAATACTAAAAGGTCATTCCACAAAACTGTAAGTAACTAGAAGTAGCACCAGAAGCCTTTACAGAAATTAAAAGAATTATAAAAATTGTAAAATAAGGCTCACATTGTGGTGATGGAATTTCAAACAGAATTTTATTTATTTTTTTATTTGTGGTAAGATCTTATGGAACCAAACTGCTTAGTCCTCAGTCCCTAAGTTTACATACTACTTAATCTAATTTAAACTAACTTAAGCTAAGGACGACACACACGCCCATATGCTAGAGAGGACTCGAAATTCCGATGGGGGGCCCACGCGGACTGTGACAAGGTGCTTGACACCACGCGGCGACCCCGCAAGTCTCAAACAGAATTCAGGTATGTTTTTCTAGCTTAGCAAGTAATGTCCTTAGTAACATACATAACACGTCACTGGTACAGGGAATTTTTCCAGACAGGTTAAAATATGCAATTGTTATGCCTTTTTCTGAAAAAGGTGACAAGAAATACTTAAAATAATTCTCGTCCAGTATCTCTATTAATATTTTTCTCTTATTAATTGGAAAAAGTGCGTAGTTGAAATTAGTCTCACATATCAGTAGAAAAGATTACTTAGCTTATCACAGTTTGGATCCAGAAGAGTTAATCAACTGAGCATGCTGTTTGCACATTCAGTCACCAAATATTAAAAGCCTTAAATAATAAATTATCACCATTTGGTTTCTGTGATTCTTCTAAGGCATTTGATTGTGTAGGTTATGTCGCTCTCTTAGAAAAACTTAGATTTTGTGGAATTTATTTCTTTACACACAACTGGGTTGAGTCTTACTTGACAAACAGAATGCAAAAGTTGTATAAGGGACTCCAGTGGGGTTCAGCTCTTGGTCCACTCTTGTTCCTTATGTATATCAATGACCTACCACATAACATTCAACAAGCAAAAGTGGTTCCATTTGGAGATGATACTAGTGTTGTAAAACATATCATTAGAGAGAAAGCTACAGAACAGATTGCTAGTGATGTTTGACAGAGTGGTTATCTTTAAACTGACTACCCTAAATTTTGAGAAGGTACACTACATTCAGTTCTGTTCAAGAAACAGAGTCATATGAGCAGTTTATGTATCACATGAGCAAGTGTCAGTACATAGGGTATAATGTACATAGGGTATAATGCTCCCAATTTTTAGGTGTACAAATTGATGAATACTCGAAATTGAAGAAGCATATTACAGGGCTTCTCAAAAAATTAATTTCAGATTACTTTGTTCTCTGTATTTTTATTAGTCTTGGAAACAAGTGAATGAATCTCCTAACATACCCTCCATATTTGTGATCAGTCATGTCATGTGGAATAATTTTCTGGAGTAACTCATCAGTTAGAAAGTAAGTACTGATTGCACAAATGCGAGCAGTAAGAATGATATGTGGTGTTCGATGGTCATCATGTAGATACCTCTTCAAGAAGATGAGTTTCTTAACTGTGTCACCACAATATGAATATTCGTTAATAAAATTCGTCGTCAATAATAATCGAAATTTCAGAAGAATAGTGATATTCATACCTATAACGTTAGAGGAAGAAATGGCCTAATACCCATTAGTAAAGCCATCAGTCATTCATAAAGCAGTTCAACATGCAGCAACAAAAATTTGTGATCATTTGTCCAATATAATAAAATGTTTGACATGTAGCAAACCAAGTTTTAACGCTAGTCGTTTCTCCTGGAAAACTCCTTCCACTCCATTGCATTTAAAAATTGGTAACATGAAAAAAAGACTAGTTTTTAGATTTTAAGTATAGTGGCATGAGTGGGACTACAAAAATGTTTTCTTTAGTATTAACAATATAGTCTAAGAAATTACAGTTTGAGCTGTAGGAAATACTACAACCAGCCACAAGTTTTTAAAATGATTTTATTGTACCATTACTAGTTTCTGATCTAAGCCCATCATCAGATGGACGCGTTGACTGCTTTGCAAGTTTAACATATCTAAACAAATGTATACACCATCTTGTATTTAGTTCATGTCACTATTCAGCATGAACTGTAAAAGAAAATCAGATCTCTGTGCTGGAATATGTAAAGGAGGGCTTTTCTTGAGGGTACAAATGTAAACATTACAAAGAAATCAACGCTACCATCTGACTTTAGGCTCAGGCCCGAAACTTGTAACTGTACAAGAAAATTATTTCAGAAAAGCTTGTGGCTTGTTGCAGCATTTCCTGTAGAGCAATTTACGGAAACGGCTGCGATGTTTTCTAACCAAAATATAAGTCACACTTTATTTTCTAGTATTGATAATTCTTTGTTTATTTCATCTTCTCCACTAACCGTCGATAAAAGTTATTGGGATCTCCTTTGTGGTCACAAGTTTCCTTTTGTTGCTCACCATGGACACCATACAGCAGTCGAGGGAGATATGCATGGCGTAAAGCTAGGGTTAAGTGGAACTGTGAACGTCCTGGTGAAAGTAAGCAGCAATTCTCGAGAGCCACAACTCTTCAAAATCTGGAATTATTGGATATGAAAACAGAAATAATTTTGGAACAGCTAGAGAGAGGTTCAGGTCTCGTCAGTATGTAGCTGAAATGGTAAACCCTATTGTCATATACTTCGTGACAGGGGTATCGAATGGTGTATACTTCCAGGACAATCAAGACCCCACATTGTAGTTCATACAACCAAAGGCTCGAGGTGTGCAGGGAGCCTTGATTGATCTGCTCAGCATCTCATTTGCCACTCACAGAACATGTGTTTGATGCAATGGAAAGACGTATACTTTCATACGTTCCTCCAGCTATCAGTTTTCGTGAAGTGACGCAACATGTGCTAGAATAAAATGTGTGGAGGCTAGTTGCTTCCTCAACGCAACAAGTAAAAGAGTGCCCTGGCTGCCGGCCACACTGAATCTTGATGTTGACGATCTATGTGAATTCAAAATGGAATGATAGGTTAATCATATGATACCTGTTAGGATACCAACATTTCCATATAGCTATGACGAATTTCTGAATGGCTCTTGATGGTGCAAAATTTTCTATTTCCCAAAACGTGAAGTACCGAGAATTTGACAGTGTGAGTCCATTTATCAGTATGACGTTGCGCCTCCTCTGGCCAGGATACATGCATTGATTTCAGTTGGGACGTGTGTGATAAAATCATTTGTATCCTGAAGATATCCAAGGACGGTTGTAAATGGACCTTGATACCTCAATACTGCCAGCGGAATGGAGATGACGTCTGAACACTTGTTTTATTGGGGAGAGATTGGGGGATCTTGTCAGCCACAGGAGGATCTCAACATCAGGTGTCGTGAGTGGACGAGCATTGTCTTGTTGAAAAGTGTCATCACTATACTGTCACATGAGGGGTGACACTAGAGGACGCAGGATGTCCATATCGTACCTGCGTAGTGTCAGAGTACCCTCAGTCACAACCGGCTATAATGCGATGTTATACCTGATGGTTTCCGACAACAGGAGTAACACTGCTGTGCTTCTTCAGAACACTATAAGAACGGGACCTCACCTCAGGTTGCAGCGAAACTGCGATTCATCACTAAACACAAAGCGACGCCAGTAATGAGCAGCTCATGCTTCCCATTCTTGGCACCACTCCAAACGCAGTCTTTTGCTGTGTGATGTTAACGGTAGCCTATGTGTGGGATGGTAATTCCCTGGGTAATGGTGCTGGATGACACAAAATTTTTCAGAGAGTCCTATATCTGTTATCTTTGGCCGTGCAGATGTGAAGGGGCTGCGGCGCACTTGGTGTATAATAGTGTGATCCTCTCATGAGGTTTCCAGGCAACATCGACTGGAACCTCGACTACGAGTATTCCTGCCCTCAAGTTCCCATGTAGCACAAAATCGAGACAATGCCATATCCTGATGTCCCACAAATGTGGATATTGCGTGATTCCACCAGGCGGCACATACAGACACACAATGATGCCCCATTTAAACAATGATTAGTGCTGATAACGTTGTGCCACACGTGTATGAGGCATCTCAGGATTCTTCGCAGTGATCTCTCATCACCTGTCCACGTACGCGCCCTTATGTTCCCTACCGGGCCTGGTAATAACACTAAACACGAACAACACTAGAGCACTCTGGTGGTCGTTCTATTTGTCAAAGGAATTGCAAGTCTAACCATTTACATGCCTGCCGATATTGTGTACATGTACGGGTTGCCGTTGACATCCGACCATGCTTTCAAGACGCTTCACTTTTTTTGTCAGGCACTGTACATGTGAGGCTAATTGAGCACAGAAAGAGTCGAAATATCGGCGTAACCAAACTCGGCTATAAAAGCCTCCACTGAAGTGTTTACTGGAGGAACATTCAGCAGTGAGACGGAAGGCCTTCACATTGTAGAGAGTGTGCTTGGACAGAGGAAATTGCTGTTAGAGACAGGAAAGGATGGATAGACCTTACGATTATTTGAAACTGCAGATTAAGACCAATGGATATTAAAAGTGATGCATTGTTCGTTTTAAGTACTTTTCTGTGGGAATTGGGGAATGACTCCTCAACAAATAAATGCAACGAATAGCCGATACTTATTTAATTCAAAAGCTCCATCACGTATTCAGGATAAGGAACCAACTTTCACGACATCAAGTGGAATTTTGTTCATGAATCGCAGTGAGCCATGACTTTTACCTTATTCAGAAGGGAAGTGTTTGATTTAGTTATAAGCGGTTCCGTAAGTGCAATGGTCGCAACGGGTCAGCGAGAAAAAATTCGATCCCTACAAAGAAAAGCACGAGATCCGCAGGACCTTATGGAGACCGACTAAGCAAAGTATTTATTGATTAGTTAATGTGCTGAGCTTAAGGGTTAATGGGAGGTAGGAAGCTGCTCTTACGTGAAAGGGGAGTTTCATTGAATTGATGAATGCAGATAGACATTAGTGTGACATCTTCATTACTAAAAGAGCGTAAACGAGAGCTTACATAAAGCATATAATTTTGCGGAGGAGGGAAAGATTGATACAGCAGTCTGCCCTCCCTACAATGGCGAAGAACAGGAGGAGTGCGGAAGAGGAACAAGGGGTCTGATCGTTGTGCTTAAATGGATACGCTACGACTTTAACATGAGAGTGGAATTACCGTCATGCATGCGCCACTACCGTAGGCTAAACAGAGTAAGAGATAAATACGAGAATAAGGAAGTGCCAAAGTGGCCTCCCCACCGAAAACCAAGTAACTCACGTGAATGTTCGTCACAGCAACACTCGTGTAAGCGAAGAAAATAAAATCACTGCAAAGCTTCGAAGTTACTATGGAATTAGCAGTATGCAAGACCAACTGCCCGCCACGTGGTCTCGTGTTCTAGCACAGAGGACCACGAGTCCATTTCGCGAAGTTACAATCTAGAAACTTAACTCCACACACGTATCACAAGAAAAATATTAAAGAGTGATGCTGAAGGCGATACTGCAACCCTGAGGACAAGAATCTTTTATCCAGGTATGGCCCATAGCTGACCTGGCTCTCGTAACGGACAGAGGTCAGACGTCAAGACCTACATCACTCACGAATTATCGAAATTACGAAACAAAATTTATGAGAAACGAATCCCGAGTGCTCGAAGTGCATTATGACCAAGTTGGCATTCACTGAGTACACACATGCTGACCGATGTCAGCATCGCGACCTCAGGCCTCCACCAGCGAGCGGGAACAGGACAGAACTGACCGAGGTTCCACATCTCCAAAGCGTAGCTGGGAACGTCGTGGCACAAGAATTGGTGCTCCCCTAACCCGGCCAACCATAGGCCACGAGATTAGCGCGAAAAACGATATCGTTATGGCTAGCCGCTCAAGCACCGGAAAATGGCTGGTGATTCGTCAGAAGAAGTTTTGCCAGGGAGTCAACTTAGCAGCGTTAAAAGGGAGTAAGTAGTTAAGCTTCAGCATTGGTACTACAACATGTAAAACTAGGAAGGGCTCAACTTCGTCAACTACACAGCATTCAAATTGATCCCACATGCTCCCTACAGCAACGAACAACGAAGGAAAAGGAAAGCCATCATGGCCACTCCAGGGAGACTGCTACATTGGGTTCCCAAATAACGAAAATATCCTGACCCCGTCTTCTCTCACTGACCAGAAAATTGTAAAATGCGGAAAGAATGCAAATAAAATAAAATACGTAAAACATGAAAGGCGTGCGTAGCGAATAAGAATGAAATGCACGTTTTTCAGTATCATGATTGGGAAGATTATTGACGAATAGTTTCACAGAGGGGAATAGGCTGTTGCGACGCCCGACAGCTGATGTTATCAGTGATTGCGACAGTGCTATTTCTGTCTGCGCAGAGTTCATTCGGGCTAAGTGTGTGTTTCCGGTGTGAGAGTGCGCTTGAAGGTGAATGAATGTAAAGTGACTCTCAGTGTACAATAAGCAGTTATTCTCTTCTGAAGGATTTATACTTTGTATACTGATTGTTAAACGGCTGACACTGTCGTGTTTCGAGCAACTATGAGTACGCCACGGTCTTACGTGTATGATCACAGAGTACAGTGCCAAGCCCATACACTCACAGCTGGAAGTATTACAGGACAAAGTGGTGTACATCTTTTCCTAGCTGTGAGGACATTTCTTCTATCTTACAGTAAGAATTGGTAGAATTCAACCGTATTTTTGTCCTACGCACACCCAGCAACGCATTTTAGTGGTCTATGCCTGCGTCATCAAATTATAAAAACTAGTCTCATGAAATTAAAACACTAATTAGTCTACCACCATAATTGCAGCGTTCACAGTGTTAAAAGAAAAAAAAAAACATTATACTGTGTTGATTTGATGCCTTCAGACTGGGTAATTATGACAAATCAACTGTTTCGAATCATGTATACGAAACGGGTCATGCCTCATGGCAATGGAAGAAGACTTGGAAACCTTGCACACAGAAAAGAAAGGGAGTAAACTTGACTTGCTGGAAGAATATGAGATCGACATCCATGAAACGAAACACGACAATATTCTGAATGCTGAACGTAATGATAAGGAATGAGATTTCTTAACGTCTTTCAAGAATTATTTTGAAGCAGATACATAATTAAAGATTTAGAAAATGAATTTAAGTATCAGATGTTTTATTTAACCCTTATATCATCCAACGGTTCGGTCAAAGACAATCGTCATTGGATGTAATATAAAACCATACCCCAATTTGCTATTAAGTTGATGCAAAACCAAGATTCTCAAAATGAAACCACCCAAACAACTATCGTAACCTCTCCTCCAAATACCAACGAACGTATCACACATTTCAAGTCAAATAGCTACTGGCTATTGGTGTTAGCTATTTAACTTGAAGCACTGTGAGATATGTTCGTTAGTATTTCAAGGTCTGGTTACGATAGTTGTTTGGGAGGTTTAACTGTCAAATCTTTGATGTTGCATCAGCTTAGAAGGAAAATGGGATATGGTTTTAACTGATTCATTTTTACTTCGCATCCACTGATGAATGTCTATGATCTAAAGCGGTAGATGATATATAGGTTAAATGAAACAACTGGGTGGTAATATGCATTTTCACCTGATGAAAACGTTTAACATAACTTTGAATCTGCAGAGGCTCTTTAACGAAGTAGCTAGAAGCTGCCGACCGTAGACTTCGGAAATGAGGAAAATGTAGGCGACCAATAAAACAGCTCTATGGTTGATCCAGTATCTATGTTTACGCAAAATGAGCGCACAGCTGTCATTTCACAACCCCTGGAGCTCTGCATAAGCACCAACTTGACGCTCTTGGAATGCACAGCTGACCTGCAGGTCAGGGACAGGTGCAATGTGAGATGGGACAGCCACTGACAGAAGCCGTCGATTTTAACGTAAGACGATGACCCGTAGTCCAATGCGTTTTTCTAACATTTTTTGAAAGCTGCAGTTATGGTGGCAGAGGTTTTAGTATTTTAACCTCGTGAATTAAGTTTACAACGTGATGTCATTGTTCCTCGAAACGCGTTGCTGAGTTGTGTGTATGTTGTGTCGGTAGCTGGGCCGACACCGTGAAGTTGAGATGGCTGAAAATGCACGCTATACTAAAGCAGACGGGCGTGAAGTACTGGAACAGGATACGTAATTAATGTTAGGAAGAAAAGTACGGAGCAGGTTTAATACTTAACTTTAATTAATCCTTGTGGTACATCGATCTTGACGATACACAGGAGACTTTAAGTACAATCACTGTATGGCTAATGGCGCCTTGCTAGTTCGTAGCCATTAACTTAGCTGATGGCTATTCTGTCTCTCGGCTAATGAGAGAGAAAGGCTTCGTACATCTGGTCGGTAGCTAGGTTCTCGTACAACTGGGGCGAGTGCTCTCTTGTATCACGAGACCTGCCTTGGTGGTGGCGCTAGCTCTGCGATTACACAGTGGCGACACGCGGGTCCGACATGTACTAAATGGACCGCGGCCGATTTAAGCTACCACCTAGCAAGTGTGGTGTCTGGCGGTGACACCACATTCCTCCCCCGCAAATCGGCGAACGGTCGTGTGATAAGGCTTCCGCCCGCCGTGGGGAGGACCACATGTTGACGTATGCGATGAGGTGGGGAGCCTAACAACAGGCGAGGCTGTGCCACCCGCACCCGGCCATGCGGTCCGAGGGGAGCTAGGAAACGCCTGCAAAACTAGTCCAGGGTGCACGTCAACATGCGGTGTATGCGCCCGTAAAGAGACAGGAGGGACCGAAGGATCAACCTCCATTGCGTCGGGGTAGCCGACGCGCGATGACGTCATGTGGTCCGGAGCGGGCGGGAGTTCCATGGCGGAGGACAGCTGGTCACGGGAAGCGATCGGCGGCGCGTGACCCTGGGAGGCGCTTGGCGGCTGCAACGAAGCGTCGAATGCGGGCGGCGCCGGCGGGAGAACAAGCGGCGGCGGCGGCGGCTGCTGCTGCTGCGGCGGCGGCGGCGCGTCGCCATGGGGCAAAATGGAAGGCATCGTCGGTAACACCTGGGGATGAGGCGAGCCAGTAGATGGGTCCCCAGGGCGCTGACCGGACGGCACCGTCGCTGAAAGCAGACGGGGAGCGGCAGAACCCGAGCGACGACAGAGGCGCAGCTGATTGAGATGCCGACGCACCTCACCAGAGGCCCCCAAAACCAAATACATCGCGCGGCCGAGGCAGCGAAGAATGCGCCCTGCGAGCCAACGCCGTGAACCTCGATAGTTGCGATAAAATACAACGTCGCCTGGAGCAAAAGCAGGAGTCTGCCGCTGCACAGGAACCTGATGCGGCGGATGCAGCAAAGACATCAAGGTGCGATGAGGACGACCGTGGAGCAACTCAGCCGGCGAGCGGCCATCTCGGGGCTGAGAGCGATACGAAGACAAAAAGAGCAACAATGCGTCCTCCCGAGAATGCGACTCTTTCAATTTCAACATCTGTGACTTGAAAGTCCGGACCAATCGTTCAGCGGCACCGTTGGACTGAGGCGAAAACGGCGCGGATGTCAGATGTTGAATACCATTGGCCTGGCAGAATGACTGAAATTCTGCGGACATGAATTGTGGGCCATTGTCGGAAACAATAGTCTGCGGAAGACCTTCAATGCAAAAGATAGCAGACAACGCTTGGATGGTGGCGGAGGACGTCGTGGAAGACATCCGGACAACAAAAGGAAAATTACTGAAGGCATCGACCAGAACCAACCATCGAGCATTCCAGAATGGACCAGCAAAATCAATGTGCAAGCGTTGCCAAGGGGAAGTGGCTTTTGGCCACGCAAAGACTTTCCGCGGCGGTGCGGACTGTTGTTCGGCACACGCCATGCAAGAAGAACACATATGCGTAATCGCAGCATCGATTCCGAACCAAGTACAGTGCTGACGAGCAAGTTGTTTCGTTCGCACTATACCCCAATGTCCTTGGTGAAGAAGCCGTAAAACAGAGGACTGTAACGAACGTGGGACCACGACTCTGGACTGATCATTATCAGAACGCAACAACAAAACACCACGTCGAACAAAAAGTCTCTCCTTGTGAGCAAAAAATCGGCGAACCAACGGATCCTCGATCCGAGACTTTGACAAAGGCCATTGCGTAGCAACATAACGTAAAACAGTAGCAAGGACAGGGTCAGCAGCTGTGGCTGTAGCGACACGACGAAAATCAATCGGAAACGATTCGACCACTTCATCGGTTTCCGAATCAATGAACATGCAAGCAAGTTCGGAAGAATCGAATGCTTGATCCTCAGCAACAGGCAAACGGGACAACGCATCGGCGTTTCCGTGCTTAGCAGTGGACCGATACAAGATATCGTAGCGGTACTGCGAGAGGAAAATAGACCAGCGAATGAATTTCTGCGCTGTACGCGGAGGTACAGGCTTGGTCGGATGAAAAAGCGATGTCAAAGGTTTGTGGTCGGTGATGATGGTAAAGTGACGACCATACAAGAAATCATGGAACTTAGTAACACCAAACACGAGAGCCAAAGCTTCTTTCTCTATCTGTGAATAATTTCTTTGCGCAGACGAGAGCAATTTGGACGCAAAGGCAATAGGGCGATCATGGGAGCCAACTTTGTGCGCAAGCACAGCACCGATCCCGAAATCCGATGCATCTACCATCAACAAAAGGGGTTTCTGGGGATCGAATGGCGTAAGGCAAGTATTAGAAAGCAACGCCGATTTCAACTGGCGAAAGGCGCGTTCGTATTCCGTCGTCCAGAGAAACGGAACACATGTACGGCGTAAGCGATGAAGCGGAGCTGAAATGAAAGAGGCATTGCGCACATTCACTCACACCTTGTGATTCTACATTGTTCAATGTTCTTGCGACCTCCTGACGCAATGCGTGGGGAACATTGCGCGCTCTGAAAAATTTCGGTTGCGCGTTTCCCTTCAGTTCTAAATGTGCTTCATAGTGTTTAGCGCAACCTAAGCCCGGTGCAAAAATGTCTGCAAATTCGTCACACAGCCGAGAAACACTGTCTGTAGGCACAGTCTGATTCACTGATAGGACCTGATTTACAATAGACATGTTAAACAACTGAAATAAATCAAGACCAAATAAGTTCACTGCAGAAGAAGAACGAAGAACGTAAAATGACACAAGTTTTGTTTGTCCCTTGTATGTTGCAAGAAGGCTGCACTGTCCTAACACAGGAATTTTCTGTCCGGAATATGTAGTTAGCTTAACATTTGCGGAACGCAACGGAGGTTTGCCCAGTTGTTTGTACGTGTCATGATTGAGCAATGAAACTGCAGCTCCGGTATCGAGCTGGAATGGTATCACTTTGCCTTCAAAGTCTAAGTCCACAAAAAGTTTATTGTCCTGCTGACGACAAAAGCGACTGTTTTGTGCAATTTGAATAGACACTGGTACAGAATCACTTGCTAATTGACGTGATTTCCGGCGACGTCGACGCACAGTTTTTGTGGGACGAACACAGTTACTGTTAGAGAAAGTGTCACTGGACGAAGTGGAATTAACGACATGAATGTCCATAGGCGAAGGTCCACGAGCCTGAGTGTCCTTGGTTCGATTCCGGCGCGAAGCAAAGGGCCTGGAATGATTGCGATTGTCTGATCTGAGCTTTGTCTGGCAAACACTTTGAACATGTCCTTTCTTATTGCAGAAAAAGCAAATAGCTTTGCGTGACGGGCAATGTTCACGCGAATGTCTAGTAGCACACCGTGGGCATGATTTCACTACATTTGTGGGCTGGCGCGGCACACGTGGCTGAGCGCGCGGCAGCAGCTGCGTTTGTTTGTGCGACGGCAGTTGTGCAGACGTGCGCGAGGCCCGGTGACCGGGCCGCGCAGCGCGTCCAGCGGGCCGGTTAATGTTACACACGGCTGGCGAAGTTTCAAAAGATTCCTGAGCACAGTCAAGTGTGTCCTGTCTATCCAATATGTCTATCACTTGTTGAAGGGAGGGATTAACTAGTTTCAAAATTTGCTCCCGTATGCGAACATCAGAAACGTTCTGTGCAATTGCATCACGCACCATTGTATCTGAATAAGAAAGACCACAGTCACATTCAAAGGCACAGTCCCTAGTAAGTCGTTGCAATGTTGCTACCCACTCCCTATTAGTTTGACCGGCCGTACGTTTTGTACGAAAGAACGTATACCGTTTTGCAACCACATTAACTGTTTCTTTGAAATAGGCATCTAATGCAGACAAAATTTCCTCGTAGGACAGAGTTGCTACGTCGCGTCGGGGAAACAATTTCACTATCACACGGTATGTGGACACACCGACACAAGAAAGCAAAAACGGCTGCCGCTCTTTACCTTGAATTCTGTAGGCTGCTAGATGAAAGTTGAACTGGCGAGACCACTCGTGCCAGGTCTCATCGGCTGCCACGTATGGTCGAAAGGGAGGGGCGACAGCGTTTAGTGGCAGCGGTAGCGAAGAAGCGGCGGCGGCCGCATCGGTTTGAATGGTACGTTGACCCTGGACGAGCTGTCCAAGGGCATCCAGTAACGCCTGCGTCTGCTGATTCTGCAAGCGATAAAATTCGGACAGTACATCTGGAGAATGTGGCGAAGCCATGACATAATTAAATGTAAGCAATCAGAAAGAAAACTTTATCTCGTCGCCAATGTTGTGTCGGTAGCTGGGCCGACACCGTGAAGTTGAGATGGCTGAAAATGCACGCTATACTAAAGCAGACGGGCGTGAAGTACTGGAACAGGATACGTAATTAATGTTAGGAAGAAAAGTACGGAGCAGGTTTAATACTTAACTTTAATTAATCCTTGTGGTACATCGATCTTGACGATACACAGGAGACTTTAAGTACAATCACTGTATGGCTAATGGCGCCTTGCTAGTTCGTAGCCATTAACTTAGCTGATGGCTATTCTGTCTCTCGGCTAATGAGAGAGAAAGGCTTCGTACATCTGGTCGGTAGCTAGGTTCTCGTACAACTGGGGCGAGTGCTCTCTTGTATCACGAGACCTGCCTTGGTGGTGGCGCTAGCTCTGCGATTACACAGTGGCGACACGCGGGTCCGACATGTACTAAATGGACCGCGGCCGATTTAAGCTACCACCTAGCAAGTGTGGTGTCTGGCGGTGACACCACAGTGTAGGATAAAAATTACTACTGAACACTACCAATTACTGCTGCAAAAACCTAACAGTCGTTGCCTCACATGCGTAATCGGTAATATTAAATCTTCTGTCTTAGTGGCTCATCATCGAGAGATGACTGGTTACTTATCATCCCAATATTCTGTTACGTAGGGTCGGGAAGGGGAATAATACAGAATTCTCTTCGACTACACTCCGACTGCAATGTCTTGGGGCTTGTTCCTGATTAGCCTAACATATTAAAAAACGGATCATAATAGACACACTGGTAGTTTTCGCTCCATTTTTACCGGAAGAGAGGTAACATTTGTTTCAAATTTCTAAAAAATAAACAGTGCATTGCTCTGTTTCCACGTTACGAGTGAACAGCGACTAACGTGGTGGATGCATACCATGGCTGGCTGATACAAACAACGCACAGGAGTCGCCAGCTAGCTAGGTACAATACATCGTGTCATAGACTAGGAATATCTAGAGTGAGCATAGAATGTGGCTAACATCAAACTTAAATAGTCACGTGACTTATGTGTACTGCTGTTTACATGTTGAGCTAAGACTGCACGTATTTGCCCTGCTTTTACACAGCTATTTATGTGTAATGGTGAACGATTATTGCTGCTACAGTTGCAAGTCGAGATACATGAAGGTGGGAGAAAACTACTTTTCGTACGAAAGTACCACAATGTTCTAATTGCATGTCAGATAGAGGCTCGTTATCAGTCCATTAATACCGAGACAAAATCTAACGATTAGTTAATACACAAGGGGTAGTTTATACAGGATGATCATAATTGATGGTGTAAACGCATACAATTGAAAGTACACAATATTACAAGCAAAGAAGTCTCAGTAAACACAGGGTCGAAAATGCATACCTTAAGAGCTACGAGCAATTTTTCATCTTCGATAGTGTCCAACAAATCTCTCCTAGTGCAAGCTCTTTGCTTTCCATATTTTGGGAAGTGACAGTATGGACCAAAACAAGGAAAAATATCCATTACATCTGCTCTAAAATGCATACTTTAAGAGTTACTTTGAAACATAATTCTTCTAATAAACATACGATCATAACTTTTAAGGTATGCTTTTTAGAGCATATGTTTGCTAGACATTTTTTCTTGTTTTGGTCCGTATTGACATTTCCTAAAATGTGGAAAGCAAAGAGCCTGCAGTAGAAGATATTTCTTTCACACTATTGAAGATGAGAAATTGCTCGTAGCTCGTAAGGTAACCATTTTCGACCCTATGTTTACTGAGACGTTTTTGCTTCTAGTATCGTGTACTTTCAACTTTATGCATTTACGCCATTAATTATAGGATACCCTGTATATTTACTAGACAAAGGCTATATAAAAATACTGTAAGGCGGGAATGTGCTCTCTGTCAGGCCACTGAATGACCTCATATTTCAAGGAATTTTGATCTACAGATGAGATTTATATATGGCAGTATCAGTCATCAACTCTTGATTGTCCAATTTCAAAACTAATTTGTTTATTTTGAAGTAGTCACAATAAGGTACGTTTGTCGTGCAGAATGGTTATGTGTGAATAATAACTTACTGATCGCAAAATGAAAAAAAAATATTTTAAAACACGGTCAAAAAAAAAAAAAAAAAAAAAAAGCACAGAAATTTCGTTCGTAAAAGTATTTCGTTGTTTGATGAACCTTTGATTTTCTGCAGTTCATAGCTTCAAATTTCTCCTTTTTTGGGAAACTTTTACTTTGGCATGCTTGGAAGCCATTTCACAATCTAGCCACAGCAAAGTTCATTAAAACAGAAACTCGGTAATGCGATTAAGTGGTGTACAAAAATCTAAAATTGGCAGTGGCTGTCACTCCTTGTCCTATAGCTAAACAATTTGAGACGTCCTAGTTGTGACACTAATCGCAAATAAACGAAATTCCCTTGCTACAATATGTTAGAGGTTTCAAATCATGTTAGTAGGAATACTACGTGGCTGCTGGCCCACGGTTTACAGGTTTAGTGCCGTACCGTTATAACGTACTTCCTGTTACTTAATTTGTCTGACTGAGGCAAGTATAGCAAGCACTACCGTTATCTCATGGAATCGTGGCACGATCGACCTTCAAATTAAGTGGCGCAAACTTAATAACATATCTAAGTTATCTGTCTTATTTTTCGTAATACGGCAAGGTATTGGCAATACTGGTGCAACTTACAGATTAAGGTACATTTGAAACTCAAACTGTAGTTCGATCTTTGAACCCACTCGATGCGAGGCACAATGGACCTTCAAATGAAATGCTACTGGGCTCTCTCTATGTAAAAATTTTATGTATTATTTGTCAAAATACGTGAAGATTTGTTCTGCGCCAAACGAGACTGCGGCTCGATCTTTAACACGTATTAAAATATTCTGGGCTGTTGCGCCGTGGTCAGGTGAATTTGTTGTTGAAACCCAAAGTTTTGTCGTCTTCTGTAGATGACAACTTCTAAGCAGCTTGCATCTAGAAACTTTCCGACGGATGAACCTGTGTGCCGGCTCGAGACTTGAAGTCGGATCCTTTGCCTTTCACGGGAAAAAGTGCTCGAGCAATTGAGCTACCCAAACACGAATCACGACCAGTCCTCACAATTTTACTCCTGCCATTACCTCACCTCCCACCTACCACACTTCAGAGAAGCTCTCCTGTGAAACTTGCAAGGCCAGCACTCCTTAGGAAAGGATACGGTGGGATATGGCTTAGCCACGGCTGGGGAATTTTTCCAGAATGAGGTTTTCAGTCTGTAGTGATGTGTACACTGTTATTAAATTTTTTGACAGATTAAAACTGGCAGAAGGAAAGCTGTGAGACGAATCGTGAGTCGTTCTTCGGTAGCTCAGTCGGTAGAGCATTTAACTGCGAAAGGTAAAGGTCCTGAGTTCGAGTCTCAGTCCTACACACAACATAAATCTGCCAGGAAGTTTCATATCAGCGCACGCTCGGCTGCAGATTGAAACTCTTATTCAGGTTGTGGCTTTTTTGAAAGCCCAATGCACTCCCTGGCTTGTTATTAACATAGTAGTTACTCACGTTTTAGTGAGATAGGATGTGCATCGGACCTTCGAATAACCTACAACACCCTCCCCTCGAAGATTTACTTTGCAAAATGGGATGAAAGACGGCATTTCGACAAGAAATCATCTGACCACTGCTTCATAGCTCTAAATCTTTTAACAAATGTGATATTTGCGGTCGTGGTAGTTTACATTTACAGTCAGTTTATCAGATCGGAAGATATTTCTGAGAAAGTGCGTTTGGAACACAGCACCGTATGGTAGTGAAACATGGGCTATGGGAAAACGAGAGAAGAAGAGCATCGAAACACTTGAGATGCGGTGTTACAGAAGAATGTTGAAAATTGTGTGGACTGATAAAGCAAGAAATGAGGAGGTTCTCTGGAGAATCGGCGCGGAAAGGAATACATGGAAAACACTGTCAAGAAGAAGGTAGAGGATGGTAGGACGTGTGTTAAGACTTCACGGAGTAACTTCCATGGTACTAGAGGGAGCTGCAGAAGGTAAAGGTTTTAGACGAAGACACAGATTGGAATACACCCAGCAAATAACTGAGGACGTAGGTTACAAGCGTTGGTCTGAGATAAAGAGGTTAGCACAGGAGATAAGTTCACGGCGGGCAAGACTGATGACTAAGAAGAAAGCCCTTTAAAGAAACCAAAAGTTGTTTGCCTGACATGTCACCCTGAAACGTTCCTTCCAAGGGCAATTCGAGGCTGATGCACCAGGCCACACACGTTGGAAAGCACGGGAGAGAAGTTGTGTGGCGCATTGCTGCACAGATTTAGTCGGTAACGTCACTGGCGGAATCGGAATCATAGTCTGCACTGCAAGTGTTACTGTTACTCTCCCAGCCCTACCTTATGTATGGGGTACTTAGTTGGAGACTGGAATTATTTACTCCGAAAATTTTGAATCCATTAAGCCAGTAAGAAGTACAATTGATACGTAGATAATTGCAATAAAACTAATAGTTCAGAATTTAATTGTAAAGTAAATAATTCTTTTAGGCACAAAAAGTTTTGTTGACAGATGTCGTATGTAACAGAGATGCACAAGCAGCATTTGAGTGCAAAAATGTGCAGCAGGATTTAATTAACGTTAAGATAAACTTGTCTTGATTGACCTCTACTGAAACAAACTTAGAAGACATGTGTCTGCCACTGATAGGCTTCATGTCATTGCTGAGTAATTCCAAAGATTCCTAGTCAGGCCCAGCGGAAAGTGGAAGCAGATGCAAAGAACAAACTGGAGAAAATTGGAAAATTGTGGTAAGTTCCTGTGGGACCAGACTGCTGGGGTCATCGGTCCCTAGGCTTACACACTACTTAATCTAACTTAAACTAACTTTACGTTAAGGACAACACAAACACCCACGCCCGAGGGAGGACTCGAACCTCCGACGGGCGGAGCCGCGAGGACCGTAGCAAGGCGCCCTGGGCCGCGCAGCTACCCTGCGCGCCAACAAACTGGAGAACGTCATGAACAGGATTGCAGACTACGGATTCTTTTGTTCAGTGAAGAAAGAATTTTGTGGTGAAAGTATTTATGAAAAACGTGACCTCACTCTATTAGAAATACAATCGTTCAAATTTGCGCCTATACGTTCTTGTGACGTTGATTGGTCATTTTGCGCCTAAAAAAATATTTTGCGTGATAAACGCAGCACCCTCAAAGAAAACAATTTACAAATGTTGCTAATCGTTAACTGTGAAAAAAAGGAATAAAATAAATCGGGAAAAGAAATTATATTACAAGTTACATTTTATTTTTCACTTGATCTTGCTTGTAGTGTGGCAATGCATGAATGCAAGCATATTTTGGGATTTTATAGTGCTTGGCATTCTCGTCTTTACTTAAAAGCCCTGTCTTACAAATTTTCTGATGAAACAAACATATACACGCTGAAACAAAGTATACAAGGTATTCGGAAATTCCTATTACAAACTTCTAGGATCTGTAGACGGAAGTGAGTTCATAATTTTAAAGAGGAACACCGTTTCCGTGATACAACCGTTTGGAAACATGTACGCTACGTAGGCACTCAAAGGGTAGTCATGGAGAGGGCTGGTTAGGTCGGATCGGCTGATGACGTTTGATGTCTGTCGTACGTCTCTGACCTTGTTCGAGCCTCATTCACGTGTCTGCGAATGTTGGAGCAACACGGTTGAGTACACGCACGTTTGCAGAATACATCGACACGATTCTTTTGAATGCCGAAGCTCACGGTAGTGGAACTGCTATTCGTCGCCTATATGAAGATTGTTCTCCACAACATTCACTTCGTCGAATAGTCTCTTCACCACAATTACGCAACGGCTTCGAGAAAGGGTACCTCCACCGTCAGCAGCTGTGACTGTGGCGCCCCAAGTAGACACCTCTCGCCCGAGTTGGAATGCACTGCATCACGCTGAAGAGAACCCGTCAAAGAGCACACGAGCAATTTCTTGCGCTATTAATGAGTGGAACTGTAAAACAAGTGATGTACTGGGTCACCCCTAATCAACTGCTTGTAAAAGTGGTTGCGTTACCAATTCGTTTTCAAATAGTAGAAGCATGGAGGCAGTATGTATCAGGAGATACGTTCCAATTAAAAATATTATATACTCATTACCCTCTAAAAGTACTAGAAATATGTAACGGGAATTTCTGAACACCCTGTATATCTTTCACGTTGAAGCTAATGTGCGTGTGTAAAGTGTATGTGTAGCAAACTCTTTTTTTTAGCACTCACTTATTAAATAACTTATTTATAACAGCTTGTCTGCTTCTTCTGCACTACATTTAATATATATACTCATACTGTAG
This sequence comes from Schistocerca serialis cubense, assembly GCF_023864345.2. Taxonomy (NCBI): domain Eukaryota; kingdom Metazoa; phylum Arthropoda; class Insecta; order Orthoptera; family Acrididae; genus Schistocerca; species Schistocerca serialis. Next base: position 410,099,929 of record NC_064641.1, on the reverse strand, counting down.
CTGTCTTCAAGCCTAATTACATGGTGTGTAGTACATATTTGTATTACGTCTGTAGCTTTTGACATTGTTGTTATAAGCAATTTTACAGTTAAATGTTAATAACTTTGCATAATATTTGTTGTATAAAAATGCTAAAAATTTTATTGAACTCGTATCTTTATTGCAATTTAAACGCTGTCTTCGGATTTTCTGTAGCTTGACCAGAAGTGATTTTAGTGTTTGTGGTGGACATTTGGAGCTTTAATTTTACCACAGTTAGATTCTCGCCGTACTGCTTGGCGTCCTTATTAGTACGGTGACACAGTATACTCTCGCCACTGCGGGATTTCCAGGCGGCTTCCACACAGCAGTCCGCTATTCTTCGTCCGACGTCCCTTCCCGCTTCCTGGAGTACCTGGAAGTTGCCCAAGCGCTTGCGTACCTGATTAATTAATGTAAACATTAAAGTGACCACCACCTGCATTCAACATCAGCGTGCAGGAGCCACTCACAGTCGGCAAGTGGCAGCACTAGCAGTGGACGGTATATAAAGCGTGTCGGCGGAACTCCGGAAAAAGTGTGGTGGTTGTCACAATGCGGAAACGGAGCGATTTATCTGACGTCCAAAAGGTCATGATCATTGGTTTTGGGCCAAAGGTGGAAGCATTTCAGAAACTGCTAAGTTTGTAAAACTATTCGCTCGCCGCCGCTGTTTAAGTACAAACTACATAGCAACTGACGCCGAGGCATCTATAGTGTTTCACGAGTCATAGGTGACGGGGGTGAATGACGACTGCGGAGGTATGTACGTGCGAGTAGACAGGCAACTCTGGAGCAGCTGACCACCCAAATGAAGCAAGTGGCTGCCCACAGTGTCTATTCAACGGCTCTTCGGCGAACGTGGCAGCGCAAAAGCCTTCGCAGCAAGCACCAGGTTCATGAGCCTATGCTGCCTGCTCTACTTCGGCTACGAAGTCTGGAATTGGCACGCCAGGACCTCAAATGGACGTCCACTGAGTGGCGACAGGAGGCCCCTTCAGATGAATCGCGTTTCGTGCTCCATCGGACGAGTGGCCGTTGGCGTGAAAGGCGTGAAACATTTGAAAGTAGACACCCTGCAACTATCGTTGCAAAGGTCTGGGCCGAAGGAGGGAGCGTTATGGTCTGGGTACGTTTTCGCGGCATTCCTTGGGTTATCTCGTCATTCTGGAAGGCACAATGGCTCAACACAAGTACGTATCTACCCTCAGGCATCATGTCCAACCCCTACATTCAGTCTGTGTTCCGAATCTACTAGCAGGCAGTGCGACGTGTCACAGAGCTCACACTGTGCGTGCGTGGTTCGAGGAGCAACAGGATGCGTTTACCGTACTCCCCTGGCCACCAGACTCCCAGGTTATAAACCCGGTCGGTTGTCTGTTCGGCCAAGTGATCCTGAACCGAAAAACCTATCGTAGTTGACTGCGATACAGGAATCGGCATGGCTCCACGTCCGTGTCGGAACACTCCAGGGCCTCACCGACTCCCTTCTTGCGGCTCTCGCAGCGACCCGCACTGCAAAAGGTGGTTATTCAGTAAATAATATTCTTCTCAGGTATGCAGCCGGATCACAACGTCTTCATGACACAACATTTCCGCGGTCCATCTGGCCGCCATCTTCAGGTGAGAGTGCTGGTGCACGAACTCGCCGGAACTGACTTCCTAGCGCAAGCTGCGGCCCCTATATAGGCCAGCAGAAGACGCACAACGCGTGCGCGAGAAGGTGCCGTGACTGCCCTCTAGCGCAGTAAACATACCGCGCCGCCAGGCGAAATCGAGTATCGATGTCAAAAATTAAAAAATTTTTTATTCCGACGATCGAAACAGAGACCGTTGTTTTTTAATGTCAGATAACACCGGGTCCCAAGTCTTACTTAAAAGATAGCCCTTGTCTCTATTAAGAAGATTGTCAGATAAACGAATCTCTATGGATTCTTTTAAAACACAGTCCCAATAGCGAGATGCAGGGGCAACCATTTGTGTCTTGTCATAGAGCATTCTGTGTCCTTCGGTGAGACAGTGCTCCGCCACTGCAGACTTCTCAGGTTGAAGCAGCCGTGTGTGTCGCTGATGCTCAACACATCGGTCCTGAATGGTCCTGATTATCTGCCCAATATAAGCCTTCCCACAGTGGCAAGGGATCTTGTACACACCGGGATTCCTCAAACCCAAGTCATCCTTTACAGAGCCAAGGAGCGCTCTAATCTTGGCTGGCGGACGAAAAATACTTTTGATATGGTATCTTTTCAGAATTCTTCCTATCTTCGAGGAAATGCTCCCAGCAAAAGGCAGAAAGGCCACCGATTTGCAGGTATCTTCTGGTGGTTCAAGCGAAGGTCCATACTGGAAAGCACGACGGATCTGTTTATCTGTATAGCCATTCTGCTTGAACACAACCTTAAGATGGTCCAATTCTTGTGTCAAGCTTTCTCCATCTGAAATGGCATAAGCTCTTCTCGCCAACGTCCGCAGGACCCCCGTACGCTGGAACGATGGATGACAGCTAGAAGCATGCAGGTAACGGTCCGTGTGCGTGGGCTTTCGATAAACACTGTGTTCCAGTGTCCCATCATCCTTTCTGTACACCAGAACATCCAGAAACGGAAGCTTCCCATCACTTTCCACCTCCATGGTAAACTTGATGCTAGGATGCAGAGAATTAAAATGATCTAGGAGGCGGTCAAGAGCTTCTCTCCCATGGGGCCACACCATAAACGTATCGTCAACGTACCTCCAAAAACAAGTTGGTTTTAAGGACGCCGTCTTCAGCGCCATGTCCTCAAAATCTTCCATAAAAAGATTGGCGACTATTGGGGACAATGGGCTCCCCATAGCCACTCCGTCAGTCTGTTCAACATATTTGTCATTAAATAAAAAGTACGTCGACGTCAGCACGTGGCGACAAAGCCTGGTTGTTTCCTCATCCAGTTTCTCACCAATTAGTTGCAAGGATTCTTCCAGAGGAACCCGGGTAAAAAGCGACACGACATCAAAGCTCACAAGTAAATCCGAGGGACTAAGAGACAAGGACTTCAATCTCTGAATAAACACCATAGAATTGGAAATGTGATGTTCGCATTTACCGACGTGAGGGCCAAGAACAGATGCTAAATACTTGGCTAGATTGTAGGTAGGAGCACCCAAATTACTCACGATCGGACGAAGCGGGACCCCTTTCTTATGAATCTTGGGTAGACCGTATAATCTCGGTGGCACGGCAGCACCAGGACGAAGTTTTTTAAGAACGTCGTCAAGTAAAGAACTCTTCTTCAGCAGTGAAAGCGTCTTCCGTTTTATCCGTTCAGTTGGGTCGTCCTGCAATGTTCTGTATGCTGAGTCTTCAAGTAAGAGATCCATCTTTCCCAGATAGTCATCAAGTGACAGAAGAACCGTTGCGTTGCCTTTGTCTGCTGGTAGAACTATCAGATCTTCGTCTTCTCTAATGGACCGGACGGCTGCCCTTTCGAGAGAGGAGATGTTACTCCGTGGAGGCGGCGCCCGCCGCGATGTATGTGAGACCTCTTGCCTAATCTCTTCAGCTTGGTCCTCCAAAAGCTGGATACTGCTTGTTCGACTGCGCAGATGATTTCGGTGATTGGCACATTCCTCGGTGTAGGGGCAAAATTCAGGCCTTTCTCCAACACTGACAGCGTGGCGTCGTCCAGTTCTTTACTCGTGAGGTTAATCACTGTCCGTCGACGGGTGTCGTCATCAGATGTCGTGGGTTGAGAAGAAAGCCGTTGAAACTTCGAAGACTGTTTCATGACGGCGCTCCTATGCGTCCAATCTGATAGTGCCCAAGAAGAACTATCCACCCATTCCCAGGATGCGTCCGACAGCAGCGACAATCACTCCAAGCGCAAGGAAAGTAAATCCTTGGATATGAGATCCAGTTGTCTTCGAGTGAAGCGAATGCGCTCCTTGACTAAGGTGAAGCTGGCACGCTTCTTGATGTTGTGGGCCGTTTTCGTATCAATAAAATGCACAAATCTAGCAAACTGAGGTATTACTCTTCCATCGCGGCATCTCAGCAAAAAGGCGAGGGCACTCAGAAACTTGCCTTTCTTCTTACGAAGTTTACCAAACTTCTTCACACGTTCCACCATCTCCTCCCTCCTTCGTAGCCACGTGGTTATTCAGGCTTTTGACAGTTGGTGACAATAGTGTATCTGGACAGTTTAGATAGAGGACACACCGCTCGTAATATTACAAATGAACTGTCCGTCAGTGCTTCACAACTGATTTGTTCGAATTTGCTGCTCCCACCGAAAGTGAAATTCCCGTGATTGCATTTGGAAGAGGGAAGGATACTGGAAGACTGAATTAGCAACACCCACCTGTGGCATCTCAAAACACCATTTTTCTGACTCCTGGACTACGGCTGCATCACAGAGTATGAATGTTGAATTGTAATGACTCAGTAAACCATCATGGTGCCTGTAAACATAAACAGTAGTAACAGCATCGCCATCTTGCCAACAATACAAATACAAAGACATTTGGTGTTTTCACACGTTCTTGGACATTTATTTTACGCATATTAGACAAATATGCCCACACACGGTTTCCACACGAGCTTTTTATAACTTCGATGTGATATATATTTACACTGTCACTTTGATACGTATACTTATATTGACACTTAGGTATTGTTGATGCTATCTTTTTGCAGGGACTATTTATACATAGGTGCTCATTCTGTGGTTCACTTATTTCTGATGTTGTTTTAGTTTCTTTCATAACCTATCATTTTGCATAGTTGATTTTTTAGATTGGCATGTTACATCAGGATTTTGCAGTTTAGTGTATCATCTAAGTGACCAGTTTTTAAACATGGAATATTTAATTAATGATTTTATTCTTAAATAGTACATTTGTACAGTGCATAGAGTGGAAATTCGCTATGGTATACTATATATAATTTTATTGTATTTATGTGAAACAGACATGTCTGTTGATTTCTATCAAATTATTACTGTAAATTCAGTTATACAGTTTTATCCTTGATTCGTATTCTGTTTTTAAACTGTCTTTGTATTTGCAAGGTTGGTAAGGTCATGATGCTATTAACTGCTCTGAACGGTTGCAGGACTGAAGATGGTATACCGAGTCACCGAAACTGGTTGCAATAACATAAAATAAAATCAAAACGACAACTGCACATGTTTCATTTTATTATGTAAGTGAACGGCCGTAGTCCGACAGACTATCAGTCGTAAGGACGGACATACATAGAAAAACTTTATTTTTATTCTGTTGTAAAACGAAAATAAATTATGCTACAAATATATCAGACACAAATTGTCACCAAAAGCTTATTTGTTTATTATCTGCAATTACAGTAAGCATGAGATGCTCATTTTCTGGAGTTGGCGGGCACGTCCCACAGGATAGAGACGTGGCTGTCGAACGCCTCCTGGCAGGTGGTGAAGATCTGGTCCGGTCAGCAGGAAGCAATCGGCACGCAAAAGTTTTACGGATTGCTGGTGACGCCTTGCACCCAGAATTTCCTGAACCCACAAAAATACTTGAACGTCTGACAAGGACTTTTCACTCGATTGTTTGATAACAATAGCGTTCTTATTCTGAGATGATGCCAGTGCTACCAAATGATTGAGGTGATATTCACAAGCTGTCTTCTTAAATTTATTTTTTAGTCACTGGGACTCACAGTACATCTCCTTACTTGATTTATTAGCCACTGGTGTCCTCAGTTTCTCTCTTCGTTTGTCAAATAACTATCATCATCCCATAATTGCAGTGCAAGACCTGATATGTCAGGCATCTTGACTATATTTATGCTTAACTTTAAATGCTACTCCATGTATACCAATTATTTTTTGTGTTCTGTCTTACTATATTTCCTTCCTGTTTGCAAGCATGCATCTCTGAGGCAACATAGCTTATAACCCCCGTCTAATCCAAACACTCTACCTTTAAGAAGAGATTAAAGATTTTCCATTATCATGGCCGTTATTCCAGCTGCCTCCACCTTATCGAATGGCGAAACAGAATCTTTGTTGCATTTTACTTCCTATTTTTCCAAATCTATGTTTACTTCCGTGTTTTCTTCCATATCACCTGATAATTTCACGCTATTAGTTTTCGCTCTTCCCTAGGCCTGTTGACTTCTTTACCAGATCTGATTCCCTTTGCGCTTCTGCCATGCTAAAAATAATTTGTACACGTTATATACTGTGCACTCAGCATTCTTACTTGCATTGTTTAGTTTTGAAGCTCTGCCACCACCTATTTTTGTAGACTAAGTTACGGAAAAACAAATGGAAATAATCAGCAACCAGTTGCATAAAGAAACTTTCTTTTCGATTCTTCTATGTGCGGAGGCTTTCTGCTGTGGTAATTTTTTTGTATAGTTGGTAGCTCGATTTTAGTGTTTTTAAAGTTGTGTTATTTGTGGTGATGTGGGATGTTAAGTGGTGAGCATATGTACTGCGTGAACTGTTACGGTTTAGTGCTCTGGGGGTTCCGAATATCTTGTTTTAAAATTTCTGCGAGTGTGTCCTACTTATAGTGACTGCTAAGAGGATCAGGTAAGTTGGTATATGCCTCATCTGTTACATTTGTCTCTATCGTGTGTACTGAATTTTTTCTGTGTTGTCTTTTCGATATCCTATTTGAAGTCCCTGTTTATTAAAATTGTTGCTTATTCTGTATACTATTTTATTATTATTGGTGAGTACGAGCCATTTTGGTTTGTGTATGGATCATTTTTACGTTCCGTCCTCGTGTTACCCTGACTGTCGGTTGGATTCGTCTGTTCTGTTCACTGTGTGGAATATTCATTCCCTTTTTGTTTGTAAATTTCACAGCTTAGTTTCTCTGTCATGTGAGTGTTGTAACTATTCTCCTCTGATATTTGTTATGTTATTTTTAAGACCTGGGTGTAGTTCTGCTTGTTTATGGGTGCACGAAGCTGAAACTTTTCTGTTAGCGTGCCAATGTATGGTTTGATTCCTTGTAAACAGTGCTTATGGTTGTGGGTTTTGCGCATATTGCGAAATCAAGTCTATCAGTTATCTTTCGTAGCTTGAGATCCTCAGTATTTGCTTCGTTGTCTGTTTATGTTCCTACTGTGAAATGAATTTTAGGATGTGGAATTTGTGTTATTGCAAAACTTTCGTTCCATGTTTTGTGGCAATAAAAATTTTATATGTGGAAAGAATAGTTCGCAGAACAGAATCAACTGTAGATTACGTGCCATAACTAAATATTCCTTTCGTCGTTCGAAAATTTCTCAATTGCGCACCAGAAAAAAAATGTGACGCTTCTGTAGTTGAGAAACTACTGCCATTTTTTTACTTTTAGACAGTGAAAGGCGGATGTTACAGTGCCTGATATTAGAAAGTACTCGAGGATGACCTTGAAACCTAGCCACTGAATAAGGGCTAAATCGGTTACTCACTGAGACGCAATTACTGATTCAAGCGGGTTGCAATTGTCTTCACAAATGCCAAAAGGTTTAGGGATATTCCAGTGGGTGAATATCTCGAGCCTGGCGTCAAATCAAGGTGGGGATGAGGGGTTTACGAAAGTCATAATGCACGACCTCCCATACGGCCGCCCAAATGCATACCAATGTAAATGTTTATATTTTTACATACCTAAATTTCTTAGTTTGTCTGTTATCTTTCGGAGAATAAAGTAAAGCGAGAATTATGAGTATCCAAAGTAGCGATAAATTGTAGAAATTACGTGCTATGTTTAACACTGGATACTATTAATCTGCTTTCTTCAGGACGTATCTATGTAACTGAGCAGGTTGCCTGACATGACCGGCCACAGAGAAAATTCCAGGTAGGAAACGACGCATATTCACAGGCTAACTGTGCCCGCTTCCAGACATAGATCGGAGCGGTTCATTAATGCACAGTTGGAAACATCAAAACTACAGGATGGCAGGATACCAAGGGAAAGACTATCCTCCATCTTTAGAACAAAATTTCTATGAAGCTATGGTGAAAACGATCGGAAATTCGACGACGAGTATGCCGGCGCCCATGTTCCCACGCAGTCCAAGATGGGCCCACTGTCACATCCTAATGCCCACAAATGTGGATATTACACAGTTCGACTGGCCGGCCAAAGGGAGACGCACAGTGAGGAACCTTTCAAACTATGTCATATACTTGATGTGCATTTTCAACTTCTTGCGGCCGCTCGGCTTGTTGTCGTCAGTCTTGTGACTCACTCTGAGGATGACCGGACGATACGTAGCCGAAATACCAGTGTAGGAAATTTTATTTGCGCTGATGCATGCCCGAAATTTAACGGACTATGTCACATACTGATAACGCAGTCATTCAACATCTGACACTGTACACGCCCCTTATATAGTCCACCAGGCCTGTTAACAGTACTGTACACGAACGAGACTAACACAGTCTGGTGGTCATTTCACCTATCACAAAGAATTGCACCTCTAATTATTTACTTACCTGCCGTTCGTATGTACGTGTAAGATGTTACATTCACACACAACCACGTATACGCGTACTTCACTTTTTTGTCAGACAGTGTGTTTTGCACACCTCTGGTGTATCAGTTTCATCCTCATTCAAGATAAGTGTACTATGGTGAACACCCACTTTCCGCTGTGATACCTGTTCCATAATTCACCATAAAGTTGTAATTGCGTTCTGAGAGCTATTTATTTTCTTCGTGTAACGCATTGATTTAACCTCGCGGTTTCTAATCTTTCTGAAACCATTAGCCCCGAGTGTAATCAGATGTTAACTGGAACCCAACCCCGTGCCCCCCACTCCGCCCATTGCCCCCATCATCATTGACATTAGCGCGTAACTAAACAGTAGAATGGAAAAGAATTTTCTTTGAACAATTTAATTCGTAAAATAACAAAAGATTAGTGGTACTTAGTTTTTGCAGGTGTTTTATTAGACAACGAAGTAATGACTCGATTGGTCGATTGGTACTGCTTACTTCTAGCAACTTTTTTTTATTTTGTTTTGTACAGAAAGATGCAATTCTGAGTGGATAGCGAGTGCTGCCTACAACACCTTCTGAGGAAAGAAAGCTTTGCATTCAGGGTAGGCAACTGTTAAAAAACATGCTTGCTCTGCAGCACTCCTCTCCATAATGAGGCCTGCTTCATCCCGACCCTGAAACCACATCTAAAATTACACGTTAAAATGTGCGTCTACACTTTTTATTTGTAAATCACTTGATTCATGGACTATATACTGCTGAAACGGCGGAAATTGGAAGACTTCTGGCTGGCACCAATGTTTCTGTCTCCACCATTGCCACCAGTAATAATAAATGTAATAATTGTGATAATACTATGTAGGCCCCCAGAGCAATGTAGTAGCTACGTTCTACAATTACTTCGTTTATCTATTGCGAAGTAAATAATGACACAATTTCTGATCCATTTCTGGACCTATGTAAAGCTCGGAGAAACCATTTTCATGAGATATTTAAGCATTCACGACGTGTGTGTCTCCATTTTACTGTCATGGAATCATAATATAGCGTGTAAGTAGGCTGTTTAGGTTTTTATTTTGGTAACACCATGTAGCGCTCTGTATGAAAATCACTGACTATGCTGTGTTCAGTCTGTGGCTAGTTGGCATTGTTGGAATATTCGCCGGCCGGGGTGGTCGAGCGGTTCTAGGGGTTACAGTCTGGAACCGCGTGACCGCTACGGTCGCAGGTTCGAAACCTGCTTCGGGCATGAATGTGTGTGATGTCCTTAGGTTAGTTAGGTTTAAGTAGTTCTAAGTTCTAGGGGACTTATGACCTCAGAAGTTAAGTCCCATAGTGCTGAGAGCCATTTTTTTTTTAATATTCGCTATTGTAGTGTTGGGCAGATGGATGTGAACAGCGTGTAGCGTTGTGCAGTTGGAGGTGAGCCGCCAGCAGTGGTGAATCTGGGGAGAGAGATGGCAGTTTTTTGAGAGCGAACGATCTGGATGTGTGTCCGTCAGAAAAAGGAAATTTGTAAGACTGGATGTCATGACCTGATATATGTATTATGACTTCTGAACACTATTAAGGTAAATATATTGTTTGTTCTCCATCAAAATCTTTGATTTGCTAACTATGCCCATGAGTAGTTAGTGCCTTCAGTAGTTAGAATCTTTTATTTTTAGCTGGCAGTATTGGCACACGCTATATTGCCGTAGTTTGAGCAACGAAGATTTTTGTGAGGTAAGTGATTCATGAAAGGTGTAGGTTATTGTTAGTCAGGGCCATATATATATATATATATATATATATATATATATATATATTGTGTGTCAGTTTAGTGTTGATCAGAATAAGTAAAGAGAGAAATGTCTGAGGTCTGAGTACGTTCAGTTTTGCTCAGCTGTTTGAAAATCTGAAAATCAAATAACGTAGAAGTTTACCAGCACAGTGTTTCATAATTTTTTTAAGCGGACGTTTCATACGTAGAGGTAAGCGTACAGGGAATGTGTGTAGTGGAGGCACTATGTGAAGAAGATATTATTTGTACATTCATTTCGCAAGATGTAACAGCCACTGCATTGTGTCACTTGTTAATGGTAGTATTTGAAAAAAAAAAATTAGTTACTGGGAACTTATGTAATCATTGTTATGGTCTTATGAAAGGTGATGATGGTAATAATCTTTTAAAAATTATTAAGTTTCGTGACCGAAACACTACTGAACCCGTTTTTACCCCCCAGAAAAATTCATTTTACCCCTCAGGTGGTAACTATCCACAGCTTGGGAACCACTACTTTAACCTGACATTCATCAGAACTTTGCAGTATTGTCTGAAGTGAAATTCTGATGCCGGAGTGTGACTGCCCTTCATGTTATGAGGCAACTCCCACACTCTCGTAGATAATATTGTAGACCCTAATGCCATTAGTAACCCAAATCGGTTGCTTATTGCTAGTAATGGGATATGAAAGAAGGCGACAAAAGGTATAACAAATATGTTCAAGCTGTCTGTATTGTAGACTTCTTGGCAAGTTTACTCTTTCAGATTGGCTTCAAATATTTATTTCAAGTGGATTCGTATCTCTTTGTCTTTTTTTCACTGCTTTGGGATATGACTGCTTCAAATCCTCTCAGTATTACTACATGTGTATCGTGTTATTACAGGCGGTTACTAACTTCTCATACTGCGCTCTTCAACTAGAAAACCATCTATGACTATACTGTCTACGATTGTTCCGAACCCTGCATCTGCTTCCTGCGTCTTTGATGGTACCGCTGCCTCTCTTGTTTGCCTAATTGCTAATTGGCATTTGCTTTTTCGAAGGCATCCCATAGCCGAACCTAAGACTCCTCTACGGAGTTATTGTCGTTTCAACATTTGTTCTACCGAACGTTGTACGGGGTGTACAAATGTGACGTAATCGAGCACTAGTCAGGGAGAATCGTATCTGGCGATTGTTGCACAGACTAGTGTCTGTCCATTGCTACTCTACTGAAAAAGGAAGTATTACCATTGTAAACAGGACCAACCGGTACGTTAATGAGTTACTGGTAGTATGTTGACTTCTGGATACCCTGCTCTCGTAATCTGAAATTCACTATTCTTTACTTCACGTTATCCTTCCAAGGACAATGTGATGTGCTGCGATTTCGTATTGGAGGTGGTATCCATTCAAATATATGCGTAAGCTTCATACATAATTTATCTATATGTGAAATACTGAATATCGTTATTTTCAAAAACTTGCTCCTCGCGTAACATAAGCTTTAGCTATCGAATTCAACTGCTGAACAAAACTGACTCTTGTTTGGTCCTGTGCGGCGCGTGTGAGCGGAGTCATGAAACAAAACTTAAATCTTAATGAAGTTCTGAATGTGAAATAATGAAAATGAATGTAATTAAATCCCAAAAGAAACTAATTGTGTACTCAGTGAAAAATATTTAACTGAAGCTGAATATTGAAGTACATTATGAAAGTTACGTGAAATGAAGTGCAATATCTGACTTGAAATATCCACAAAATAAAATACTATTCAACACAAAAAAATAACTATTTAATATTCCCTTCACTGTTCACTGTAAATTAATTCGCTTAGTTAGTACAACACTTGAAAATTCTGACGACGTACTGTTTGCCCACAAGACAGACCCTTGAAAGAAAAGTAACCTACTTCTTGCTCAGTATACAATTTCCGGTCTGATGGACTGATGTTCTAGAAAGCGAATTGAAATCAGCAAACGCAGCACCTAAACAAAAAAAAAAAAAAAAAAAAAAAAACTACTGCAATTTTTTTCTTGCTTGTCAGAAATAATAAGCGAGTGTAGTAAGGTAGGATACACACACGACAAATTACTATATTTAAAACTTCACAAGGGATCATGGAGAAGAGCTTTGCTTCAAAGAAAAGTATTCTCGAAATATTAAACACTGGTTATTGTCAAAAAAGACGGTACAACATAAGAAGACTCTAAAAATTACGAAATTCTCTCATTACAAAAATTACAAACATATAAACCAATTACGTAATTGGTGACGTAACGGAAACAAAGAGATCAAATTAAAAGAAATCTTGAATATTATTACTTATCTAAGGGACAAAGACTTCCTTGTGTTGATAGTTCTGACAAACACTTCATTCTTGCGCTTACATGAAGTTTTCATCTCCGTAATAAAGTATTTCAAATATTTTCTCCCAGATCTACAAACATTAGAGTTCCTTCTCTAATACTCAACTGCAGGCTACTATGCCTCAAATAAGAATGTCTCAGCCCTGTGCAATTGACGGACAAGCAAGCGCACCTCAGTTTACATTAAAAACAGAGTCAAGGATCTTATCCCCTACTCGTGCAGCGCGGTCTTGTATCTTTGTCCCAGTGCAGTAAAGCTGAATAATTATTTACAATTGCAGGAAACAAATGAAAACCACAGATATGGAACACCGACTTAACGACCATCTTTCAGTTCTGTCCATCACCGTTTAGCCCTTCCTCACACTAGCTATTTCTTTTTAATTAGGCTTTTCTCGATTCTAGGCGTTGTCTCACTCAAAAAGCAATCCATTGCCACACAATTCTTGAAACAGGTTTGGTGTTTTAAAAATTAATAATCGTGTCATCCTTACAATAAAACAAGTCATTTTGTATCTAGCACGTATATTTTGTGAACTGATTTCACAATGAATGGACAAGTGATTCCCAGGTATCGATTAGCTAGCACTTGAAGATATCAGGAGAACGTGCTCGAATGACCCTGTGGCCTATTGGCTGCTCAAGTGACGATAAAACGTCCGATCCACTATAAAAATACCACGGAGCCGAGATTTCGCAAGCACACGGACCTGCTGCTACAGTAAGTATGAACTTCCTTCACCGTATCTTTATATGTCTGCAAAATGATTAGATTTACGAGAACTGAGTTTCTACTTTTGCATTGAAATACCTAATTTACTGATGTTAGTGACCGTATTCGGCAGAATAATAGTATCTCTTCTCAAAAAACAAATTTTTTTTAAATTTCTAATAGAAATGTCAGAAGAGGTAAGTTTTCGTAGGTCTGATAATCTCCAGTGCGGGCACTATTTGTAGCGAAATTCTCTGCGAACAATGCTTTGTTTCTATTGGTGATATTGAGTCGTGTAGGATACAATTGTAGCAACAGCTTAGAAAGAAACTTGATTCATTGTATCCACTTTTGTGGTAAAGAGCAATTAGAGCATGAGTATTTATCTACCACTCTAAGCAATTTTTTTCTATAAACAGAGACCCATAACTCTTGTGTTACTTTAGCAGCGCCACACTTCCATCCTGGGGACAACACAGACGAACTCAGTCACCTCGCATTTCTCTCTGAAATCAACTTTAAGACACATTTCAGATTTTCAGAGCCGTTGTCATGGAAAATAAACTTATCAGTGAAAATCACGCCTCTTTATAACGTTTCCCGTAGCAAGTCTACTACAGGTTCGGGCAAATAAAAGTGGCCTAGAGAACAGGGTTTCAGGATGCAAAGAAACACAGCAGAGGAAAGGAAGTACAGTACTAACCTGACTACAGGAGACGTTGAAAATGACCACGATTCATCTCTTTGCACTTCTGGGCCCTAGTCAGCAAGCTGTTGGAGGCGCATCGAAGTTGGACTGCTGTAATTGCTGCAGTCTCATCCGAAATGATCAGCCGTAGTTCTTGAAGACTCCGAGGGTTGTTGCGGTACACCTTAGACTGGTGGGCCCTCCACTCTAATTAATCGCATACGGACAAATCAGGTGACCTGGGTGGCCAGAGTGACCTCTGTTAACAATCCTGCCACGATGAAGAGTGTGCAAATGTACTCCAAGGTTCGGTCGACTAGCTGTATGGGTAGTTGCTCCAGTCTGTTGGAAGTAACTGTTTTTTCCTCCTCCGCTAATGCTACCACAAATGATTTCAAAATGTAGGCAATGTAAGGCGCCGAAGTTAGCGTACGATGAAAGAAATTGGAACCAATAATGCGACATGGACACTGCACACCAAACACCAACCTTTCGATCATGCAGTGGTGTTTCGTGGAAGTTATGTGGATTCTCCGCTGCCGAAAACTTGTGATTCTGTGACTTGACATAACCAATCAGGTGAAACCAGATAGAAAGAACAGGTTCATATCCTAGCCATTCATTGATATCTCACTGAACAGCCGCTCGCGAAACTGGAGGCGCTGAGCAGCATCTGCTGGTTCTAATGCATGAACAACAGACACTCGCTAGGGATGCATACGCAGGTCCAGGTGGTGTTTTTGTCCGTATGATCGCCGTGATATGCCGGTCTCTTCCGGCAGGCTTCGGGATGATTTGATAGGACTCTGAAGCATCCTCTGGTGAACTACAAGCAGATTTTCTGGTGTGCGGGCACGTTTTGGAATGTTTTTTGATTTGCTGAAAACAGATCCCGTCTGACGCCATTTTCGAATCAAGCGTTGCATGGCACTCATCGCTGGCACTTTGACACCATTAAACATATCAGCAAACAACTGACCACACCGTTTCCACGACTTTTTTGTCATGTAACTTCCCACAGCGAACACCTGCTGCTTCACTTTGAGTACCATCGTCACTTTTGTACTGATCCACTCACAATGACACAGTCAACACTAGAGAGCGTGGTGGCGTACTGGTTAGCACACTGGACTCGCATTCGGCAGGACGATGGTTCAATCCCGCGTCCGGCCATCCTGATTTAGGTTTTCCGCGATTTCCCTAATTCGCTCCAGGCAAATGCCGGGATGATTCCTTTGAAAGGGCATGGCCGACTTCCTTCCCCGTCATTCCCTAATCCGATGAGACCGATGACCTCGCTGTTTGGTCTCTACCCCCAAACAACCCAGCCCAACCCCAACAGTCCACACTACGCTCTGAACCGGAATGGCTCTTGACCTCCTAGCAACAAGTAGTCCGGAGATAATAACGAACGTACAAATGGATATAGGGATTAGTGAACACAGGGTTGTCGTAGCAGACTGAATACAATCCTCATAAACAAAAGAAAAATATATCTATTCAAGAAAGCAGATAAAAATTCGCTTGAAGCCTTCCTGAGAGACAGTCTCTACTCCTCCAAATTAATAATTTATGTGCAGACCAGATGTAGCTTGAATTCAAAGAAATAGTATCTACAGCAACTGACTTATACCAAATAAATTAACAATCGGTGAAGCTAATCCCCCATGGTACATAAAACAGGTCAGAACACTGTTGCAGAAACAACGAAAAAAGTATGCCAAATTTATACGAACGTGAAATCCCCAAGATTGGCGATCTTTTACAGAAGCTCGGAATGTAGCACGGACTTCAACGCGAGACCCTTATAATAGTTTTCGCAACGAAACTTTATTTCGAAACCTGGCACAAAACCGGAAGAGATTCCGGTCGTATATAAAGTATGCTAGCGGCCAGCTAAAATCAGTGTCGTCTCTGCACGATAGCAAAAGAAATGCAATCGTGTCAGTGCTGTCAATGCAGAGTTACTAAACATAGCTTTCCGAAATTCCTTCACCAATGAGAAGGAAGTACACATTCCAGGAATCGAATCAAGAACAGATGCCAGCACGAGTAACTCAGAAGTAGATGTTCTCAGAGTAGTGAAGCAACTTAAATCATTTAACAAAAGCAAGTCTTTTGGTTCAGAATGTGCACCAATTAGGTTCCTTTCAGAGTGTGCTGGTGCAACAGCTCCATAACTAACGATCATATACAACCGCTCGCTCCACGAAAGATCCGTACACAACGACTGGAAACTTGTACAGCTCGCACCAATATTCAAGAAAGGCAGTAGCAGTAATTTACTAAATTATATGCTCATATTATTAACGTCAATATGCAGCAAAGGTTTGAACATATGTTGTGTTTGAACACTGACAATTATCTCGAAGAGAACGCTCTACTGACACTCAAAATGGTTCAAATGGCTATAAGCACTGTGGGACTTAACATCTACATCTACATCTTCGTGATTTCTCTGCTATTCACAATAAAGTGCCTGGCAGAAGGTTCAATGAACCACCTTCAAGCTGTCTCTCTACCGTTCCTCTCACGAACGGCACGCGGGAAAAACGAGCACTTAAATTTTTCTGTGCGAGCCCTGATTTGTCTTATTTTATCGTGATGATCATTTCTTCCTATGTAGGTGGGTGCCAACAGAATGTTTTCGCAATCGCAGTTAAAAACTGGTGATTGAAATTTCCTGAGAAGACCCCGTTGCAACGAAAAACGCCTTTGTTTTAATGATTGCCACTCCAATTGACGTATCGTGTCTGTGACACTACCTCCCCTATTTCGCAATGATACAAAACAAGCTGCCCTTCTTTGTACTTGTTCGATGTCATCCGTCAGTCTCAACTGATGCGGATCCCACATCGCACAGCAATACTCCAGAACAGGGCGGACAAGCGTGGTGTAAGCAATCTCTTCAGTAGACCTGTTGCACCTTCTAAGTGTTCTGCCAATGGATCGCAGTCTTCGGTTTGCTCTACCCACAATATTATCTATGTGATCGTTCCAATTTAGGTTATTTGTAATTGTAATCCCTAAGTATTTAGTTGAATTTAGCCTTCAGATTTGTGTGACTTATCGCGAAATCGAATTTTAGCTGATTTCCTCTAGTATTCATGTGAATAACTTCACACTATTCCTTATTCAGGGTCAACTGCCACTTCTCGCACCATACAGATATTTTATCTAAATCATTTTGCAAGTCGTTTTGATCATCTGATGACCTTACAAGACGGTAAATGACAGCATCATCTGCAAACAATCTAAGACAGCTACTCAAATTGTCTCCTAAGTCGTTAATATAGATCAGGAACAATAGAGGGCCTAAAACACTTCCTTGGGGAACGTTGGATATTACTTCAGTTTTACTCGGTGACTTTCCGTCTATTACTACGAACTGTGACCCTTCTGACAGGAAATCACGAATCCAATCATGCAACTGAGCTGTTACTCCGTAGGCACGCAGTTTGCTTAGAAGACGCTTGTGAGGAACGGTGTCGAAAGCCTTCTGGAAATCTAAAAATATGGAATCAATTTGACGTCCCCTGTCGATAGCATTTACTACTTCATGAGTATAAAGACCCACTTGTGTTTCACTAGAACGTTATTTTCTGAAACCGTGCTGACTATGTGTCAATAAACCGTTTTCTTCGAGTTACTTCATAATGTTCGAATACAGTATATGTTCCAAAACCCTGCAGCAAATCGAGTTAGTGATATAGACCTGTAATTCAGCAGATTACTTCTACTTCCCTTTTTGGGTATTGGTGTGACTTGAGCAATTTTCCAGTCTTTAGGTACGGATCTTTGTGTGAGCGAGTGGTTGTATATAACTGCTAAATATGGAGCTATTTTATCAGCATACTCTGAAAGGAACCTGACTGATATACTATCTGGACCGGAGGCCTTGCCTTTATTAAGTGATGTAAGCTGCTTCGTTGCACCGAGGATGTCTACTTCTATGTTTCTCATCTTTGCAGTTGTTCTTGATTGGAATTCGGGATATTTACTTCGTCTTGTTTGGTGAATGAGTTTCGGAAAAAACGCGTTTATTAATTCTGCTTTAGTGGCACTGTCGTCAGTGACTTCACCGTTGTTTTCGCGCAGTGCAGGTATTGATTGCGTCTTGCCACTGGTGTGCTTTATGTATGAGCAGAATTTCTTTGGGTTTTCTGCCAGATTTCGAGACAGAATCACATTAGGGAAATTATCAAAAGCCTTTCGCATTGAAGTAATCGCCATATTCTGTAAAACTTTGCCAATCGTGTAGATTTTGCGTTCTTTTATATTTCGCATGCTTTTTTTCGTTGTTTCTGCAGCAGCGATCTGACCCGTTTTGTGTACCATGGGGGACCAGTACCATCACTTATTAATTTTGAAAAGCGTCAAAGCTTTTCATGTTTATAATTAAAGGAGATAATTGCTTTTAAAATCAGTCATTAGTTTATTGCAATGTATGAAGTGTGATGGAGGTGAATTATTGTGTCAATAAGCATCGGTATAGGGCAGGGCCGCACAAAGTTCATGCACCGGTGCATCGCACAGTGCAGAGTGCAGAAGACGGCTGCGCTGTGTTGACGACGGTGCAGACCCCCGCCCCCCACTCCTCGGCTTTGCGCAACAGCGCTGCCTCTCACTTCCTCAGCTTGTGTCGCTCGCGCCGCCTGTCTCGACCTGTTTCAAAGCTTTTACCCTGTTGTCTTCGTCATTGCCAAATACTAATGTACACTAGGTGGAGAGCTTAGTTTGGGGTACCGGTACAAAAGAGATTTATATAATAACTGTAATGGTAACAATTTTAAATTTGGTTTCAACACGAATGTATCTTCCTATGTGCTCTTTATTTTATTTGCAATTATGCTACTAAGATCTGGAACAAGAGATTGGCTGACAGCAATTCTGAGAGAATTTTTTAAATTACAATTAGAAATACTCGCACGCAATCTAGTTTTTTTACAAGACAAAACAGAAGAAAACCTTTCACTTACACAAGTGGAACCAAACATAGAAATAATCTTCGCTGCTTCTCTGTGTAACTTGGGAAATTCTTCCTTCTGCAAATTCTGGTAGAAATGCAGCAAACCTTTTGTATTGTAAAACACATCCTTTCGGTGAACATCGCTTTGCAAATCAAATAGTTCGAAATGTAAATCTGAAGGCGCACTTTCAATATCCATCGAAAAAGGTATCACAAAAACGTCGAGAATTGGCTGCAAGTAGCTAATTTCCTGAAACAATAACAAAGCCAATGTTAATAAATGAAAGTAATGTAAGCCGTTGTTTCGAAGTACTAAAATGCGATAGATTTTAATAAACACGTAATGTTTACTATTGGTTTTAATGTAATGTTACACTCGTAACGCAATATCCTTTATTTAGCTGTATGTCATATACCGGCACATTACCTGGAATCGGTCGTTAAACGCATTTTCAAGGGATTGTAGCTCCTCGACGTATTTTTCAAAGCGCGCTCGTTACTGCACAGATGCTGTCAAACAAAAACATAGTACCGTTTTGATTAGAGCGGTTATAAAAATCAGGCTGTTTTAATAAAGGTACAATTTATATCTCGCTTACCTAGTTCAGGAAAGTGTTGCGTATTTTTCTCTGAAAGGTTGTTTTTGAGGAGCTTCAGTTTATACTGGAAAGCGTTTATTTTGCTGATAATATCGTTGATGAGACTGTTTTCTTTTTGGAGTTTCAGACTTAAATCATTTAGGAGAGCCATAATGTCTGCTAAAAATCCTAAATCAGCTACCCATTCAGGGTCATGAAAAAGTGGCTCCAGACGTCCTTTGCTCTCCAAAAACTGAGCCCAGTGTGGCGTAGTCGAAAAATTCGGGAAATCACTTTCCCTTTGCTCAGCCAGCGCACCTCAGCGTGGTAGGGAATATCTGGATACTCCTCTTCAAAGCAAATCAAAAATTCTTTGAATTGACGATGAGTGAGTCCATGAGAACGAATGTAGTTCACGATACGCACCACTACCTTCATCGCATCTTGAAGACCGATAACTTTCGCACAAAGAGCCTCCTGGTGTGCAAAACAATGAACGGAAGGAAAATTCGGCATGTTAAGTTTCTCCGCAGTAGGCCAATAAACCCTTTTGCTTTACCGCACATTGCTGGTGCCCCGTCTGTGGTTACGGAAAACAGCTTTTCCCAAGGAAGTCCTATTCCTTCAGCTGCCATTTCAACAGCTGCTAAAATATCCGCCCCTGTAACAGTGTCCTTCAACGAAATCATATCCAGGAGCTCTTCCGTTACATGTAGGTCGTCATCTACGCCACGCAAAAATATTGCTAACTGAGCCGTGTCGTTAATATCCGTGGACTCATCAAGTGCGATGGAGTACGCTAGGAAGTTTTCAATTTTGGCTGCCAGTTGTTCATGCAAATTCTCAGCAATGTTGTTGATTCTCCGATGTATTGTCATTCTGGAAAGTGGTATTCTGCTGTACGCGAGAGCTAATGTGGGATTCATTGTCTCTACTACGTCCAACATAATGTTTTTTGTTAATGACCCGTCCATAAATGGCCTACCAGCTCTTGCAAAACGTAGAGCAACTTTTTAACTAGCTCTGAGAGTCCTTTCGCTACACCCCTCATCTTCTTCACCCTAAAGTAGAGAAAAAAAGATACGTTAGAAATAATTTATGCGAAAACGAAAACTAAGGAATCTAAACAAATGTTATTTCTTTTCGCATGACCGTTAACCAAAATATACATGCTAAATTACTTGCAACAAACCTCGTTTGTAGATACAGAATTCTCTTCTGCAAGAGTTTGCAACTTCCGTAATTCTTCCTCTCTGGCATCCCCTGTTGTATCACTATACTTTTCTGAATGCAATTTGCTGTAGTGCCTTTCAATAGACGATTTTCTGACACATGTAATTAGTGTACCGCAGGTTAGACATTTGGCTTTATCGTCAGAACGCACAAAAATGTAGGAGAGTTCTCATTCCGGTTTAAATTGACTTTCGGCAATTTTCCCTTTTTTTGGAGCAGATGGTTCCATTATTCCGGTAATTGTCTTGCGCTTACGTATTCCAGTGTTGACTAAGCCGTCTGGCAGCGCATTCGGCAGCGCACAGCGTCCGCCTCACCTAGCAAGCCGAGTTGAGGCGAAGTGTGCCGAGTTGAACCGATGCACTGTGCAGGCACTCGCTGCACCTCGCTTTGCACGCGTGCGGTTTTCCGTGTTTGTGCGGCCCTGGTACAGGGCTATGAGTCTTCTCTTTGCAAACTTGGAACATTTTGTGCATGAAAAGAATTCTTTTGATGCGTTCCTAGCTGGGAAGCCCGGCGACCAGGTGGACACAGGTACTGCGCCCACGGGCGAGCGGCGGTCTCGCGCCCATGTCGGCACACTTCACAGAGGGCAGGCCCCCACAGGATTAGCGACAGGCGAAGACGCTGCATACATCAACACGCTGCCAAGGGAAGCCGTGGACATTCGCACGTGTGCCCGAGGCAGCGGAAACTACAAACTTAGAGCGAAAAACAGTTTTGTCACTATTCTAGGTAACGCGGACAGAGCAGCAAGTTGAATAGCAACAGCACGACTTGGGTGTCCAAGAATCTCAAGTGGCCCGGCGAATTTTGGCCGTTTCCCGCGAGCAGAGCACCTGGGAACGTATCGGCAATACTCAAAGGGAGACGTCTTGGTTTATTTGTATACTCTGTCTCACACAGAGTAGCGCTCTCTTTTCCTCGTGGAATGCGATGGCAAGGAGAGAGGAAATTTTGAAAGAGACTACTTCACTGGCAAGAATCTAATGTTCGCTTTGAAAAATGGTACGAGCTACGTAATTTGTGGAGGGGCGGAGACAAGACGCTGGAGGGGAGCGGCTCTCTCTCTCTCCAGGTGCGAGGAGCGTACTAGTATGGGGATTCTGAATATTGCCTCTGAGGAGGCAGGAGTTCACTCTTGACTGCTTCCGATAAGTCGCAAGGATTCTCTTATCGCTTGTCATGAGACAATGCACTTTGCATTCGTCGCAAACAGCGTAAGGAGCTAAGTTTGTTAGATCCTAGTAGGCGAGCTTCACTCACTGTGCACTTTATCAAGAGCTTCTTAACTCAGGATCACATTTTGATTTACTACATGTCCGATGATGGTAGTACTGTTAGAACAGTTTTGAGCTTTGTTTAATGCAGTTTCACGTAGGTTTGCACTTGAAGATGGACGCATACCATCGTCCAGTAATGATAACTTGCAGTAGCAGGTTTCGGTCACTATTTTCAGCGAGGGGCATGTTACATGCTATCAACTACGACGCCGACAGAGTTCTGATGCAGCCGCACGCAATCAGCCGACTCCACCGCCCCGCCGACCACGCTATGAACATGGTAATAATGAAAACGCCCGCCTTCTTAGCTGCGCATTCTTCTTTCGCTTTCCTCAATTTCTTTGCAACGTGTTAGATGCTCATACAGACGCAAGGCACAGTATTCACCGATTGTCCGTTAAGAGAGTCATATTTTCAGCTGTTATTTTTTTTTTATTCCTTCCTCATTTAATACACCAGGTCAACCCATCTCTCGTAATTTATTTCTATGTTAAATTAGAATGAAGTCATATAATGCTCATGTTAAAAGGCAAATACCAGGGCAGGCAGCACTGTACTAACGCGAATTCTTTACAGAGAATGGAAAAGCTGGTAGAAGCCGACCTCGGGGAAGTTCAGTTTGGATTTCCGTAGAAATGTTGGAACACGTGAGGCAATACTGACCTTACGACCTATCTTAGAAGAAAGATTAAGGAAAGGCAAACCTACGTTTCTA
Source organism: Schistocerca serialis cubense (assembly GCF_023864345.2). Classification (NCBI taxonomy): domain Eukaryota; kingdom Metazoa; phylum Arthropoda; class Insecta; order Orthoptera; family Acrididae; genus Schistocerca; species Schistocerca serialis. The sequence continues at coordinate 410,077,156 of NC_064641.1, read as the reverse complement.
GAATTTGTAAACTTAGAGAAAGCTTTTGACAATTTTGACTGGAATACTCTCTTTCAAATTCTGAAGGTGGCAGGGGTAAAATACAGGGAGCGAAAGGCTATTTACAATTTGTACAGAAACCAGATGGCAGTTATAAGAGTCGAGGGGCATGAAAGGGTAGCAGTGGTTGGGAGGGGGGTGAGACAGGGTTGTAGCCTCTCCCCGATGTTATTCAATCTGTATATTGAGCAAGCGGTAAAGGAAACAAAAGAAAAATTCGTAGTAGGTATTAAAATCAATGGAGAAGAAATAAAAACTTTGAGGCTCGCCGATGACATTGTAATTCTGTCAGAGACAGCAAAGGACTTGGAAGAGCAGTTGAACGGAATGGACAGTGTCTTGAAAGGAGGATATAAGATGAACATCAACAGAAGCAAAACGCGGATAATGGAATGTAGTCGAATTAAGTCGGGTGATGCTGAGGGAATTAGATTAGGAAATGAGACACTTAAAGTAGTAAAGGAGTTTTGCTATTTAGGGAGCAAAATAACTGATGATGGTCAAAGGAAAATGTAGACTGGCAATGGCAAGGAAAGCGTTTCTGAAGAAGAGAAATTGGTTAACATTGAGTATAGATTTAAGTGTCAGGAACTCGTTCCTGAAAGTACTTGTATGGAGTGTAGCCATGTATGGAATTGAAACAAGGACAATAAATAGTTTGGACAAGAAGAGAATTGATGCTTTCGAAACGTGGTGCTATAGAAGAATGCTGAAGATTAGATGGGTAGATCACATAACTAATGAGGAGGTATTGAGTAGAATTGGGGAGAAGATGAGTTTGTGGCACAACTTGACTAGAAGAAGGACCGGTTGGTAGGATATGTTCTGAGGCATGAAGGGATCACAAATTTAGCATTGGAAGGCAGCGTGGATGGTAAAAATCGTAGAGGGAGGCCAAGAGATGAATACACTAAGCAGATTCAAAAGGATGTAAGTTGCAGTAAGTACTGGGAGATGAAGAAGCTTGCACAGGAGCATGGAGAGCTGCATCAAACCAATCTCAGGACTGAAGACCACAACAACAACAAGGTGAGGTACATAAGTGTGCCCCATTGGTCCACAAATAAATGGATATTAAATGGAACTATTTCGAATAGGGCATATGACCAAATGGAGTTTATTTTGCTTCGAATGAGCGTTTGCTGTCACATCCCTGAATATTGATCATTCCTCTTGGGACATATTACGTAAGAGGAAAAGAGACAAGTGGGTATTTGTGATAGCAACGATAAAGCTGGCAGTTGACGAAATCCATTGGCGTGAGTAACTGACAAAGGACAGATTGCCGTGGCCCTACGAATGGGAACAAGTATCAGGGAAACGGCGAAGGTTTTGGGCTGCTAACGTGCTACTGATGTGAGAATCCATGGAAAGTGGCTGAAGAATGTTGAAATCACAAGTAGCAGACAAAGTGTTGTACGGCCACGCCTCATCACAGAACATATTCGCAACATCTGCGCTGTGCAAAGCAGGGTCGGCGGCTATCTGTGGCAGATTTGACGCCAGAGTACAATCGTGGTGCAGGAACTGTTCAGCGCTCACTGTTGAGCCTGGGGCTCCGCTTCAGAGGACTCCTGTGTTTTCGCATGTTGACTCAAAGACAACTCAGTTGCGGTTCGAGTTGGCATGGCATCACTGAGATTGAAGGCAGGTCAAAGGAAACGGGTCGCCTCGTCAGAGGAATGGAATTTATCTTTACACTAGGCCGCCATTCATACGAAAGGCTACAGGAAACGTGCACTGCGCCGACGAGGCAGTCCCTGTCAACGTCGGTATCATGCTATGGGGGGGGGGCATTCGCCTGGATTTCCATGGTACCACAGGTGATACGCATTATTCATTTCTTTGGCTCAAATGTTATACAGTAATGTTTGTGATCTGACGGAATCTGTAGTCGAGGTTTGGATTCGAAGACTACTTTACTGGGCTGCTGGAAATATTACTCGAGGATCCAGAAAACTGTATTTCATAGCTTTCAGTAACCGCTTTATACAACGTGATACATGTTGCTGCCTCATAATAGTTACGAGATGTGCCCAATATATGCTCGTCATTTCAGATATTTTACTAAACTGCGAACCTACGTTTCAGTATTACTGATGGAGTCCATGAATTTTGATCAACAATATAAAAAATATTTTAACATCACAAGTAGACACCTTCATAAAAGCTGCCTGCAGAGGTAGTAAAAACAATCGTTGGCAGTGTGCATCGTGACACGGATAGAAATTCATAAGGACTTCATAGTATTGTCTTTCTTGTTATTAGGGCTACCTTCGCAGTTTTTATTAAAAAAAGGAGAGAGAAACATGTTCTTCATACAAATAGCCTTATTAGTTCGCCAAAATATCCTCTATTAAAAGTTATACTTCTTGCATTCGTTCAAATCTATTCTGGAAATATTCATTCCACCCTGATATTAATAGGTGAAAACCATACTTACAATAATCTTTAGGCGATTAATAAAGCAAAATGGGGCAGTTGCACATCAATTCCTTGTTTTCCTCTATTAAATAATAAACTGTTCGACCTGGTGCGTAGCAGCTATCATTCTTGTGATGAAGACTGATGGGACGTTTTCGGTTGTTTCCCAGTTTCCGTCCGTGGCGTGTGGCAAACAAATTGTTGTATACCATTTTGCGTGATCTGGTCGTTGAAAGCCTAAAGCAGTGCTTGTGATTTGTTCCACATTTGTTGGTTTCGGTTCTTCTTGAAACACCCATACAACTGATCGCTACTTAGTCTCCCACTCGAACGAATATAACGAGTTTACTCTCCTACTATAATGAGGTATATGAATTTTGCGTTCCCTTGGCAGAATTTTCTGTGTGTTTCTTTACACTGATTGGCACGAACTGGATTCTGAGCTACACTGAAGTTGTACAGACCCAACTGGGAACTGGAGTGAATTGAGTTATAATTTCTTTGTCGGTTATTGAAGCAAAGTTGGGCGAGACCCCAAGCAACAGAATATTTCGAATGCTGAAATCAATTAAATTCGTCACCTCATTTTTCGCTACGAGGAATTGATAACACTACAGATACAATAACAACTACAGATCTACAGATCTATTGGTTTCGTAGGTGACCTGCTCATTTGCCTAAATTCAAAATGTATCACATATTTGTAAAGGTTATGGCGATGCAATATTATAATTCATTGAATCGACTGTTTTCTAAAATAACATTGGTTAAACAAACGCTGGAGGACAAAGATCACGTTTTAAATACACAACTGTAACTGAAATGCATCAGTGAAATTAATATTACTAAAACTTCAATCATAAAATTGAATTATCCATAATTGCGGAAATATTAAACATCTAAGACCAGATTTGGAGTCAGCACAAGAATTCCTTCAAGACGGGACATTTTAGACATCAATTCGCAGTTGTTTTAAATCTCGAAAAAATCCTTGTTTTTCTAAAATGGCAGAACGAACTGCCAAAAAAAAATAGTCACTCAGATATGGTTGCTACCATAGTAAAATACATTCCGACCAATCTAATACACGAAGGGAAAACTCTTTTAAGCTAATACTAATATATTTTAAAACATCACTAGACGTCATGCAGCTTAATTCTACTATAAATTATGTATTTATATTTCGTATTGGTGACCTCAATTCATTTAAACCGGAGGGGAGTTGCATGTTGGCAAATAAATTTTAAAGAGACTCCAGAAGGTAGTTCAGATTGAATATTTGTAGATGTGTGGTAGGTTGTAAAGACCAACAATAGTTTTATTTCTGAGTAGCTTCCAAGAGTAGGTTGACAACAGTGGCAAAATATGGCCAATGGTTGTTGTTACTGTGAACTTGTATTGTGAACTGTGTTTATGAAGTAAATACTATGGTATAGTTACATGGTTCTGAATAATTAACTTTCCATAGATTGTAGCACATAGTATAAGTGAACTCTAGAAATATACTCCTGGAATAGACTACAGCTAGTTTAATTCATCATACATTATTGATAAAATCCGCAAGTTAGATTTGGGCAGCATTGAATAGGGGCTGTGACTTTATTTTTTGTCAACCCTGAGTATCGAAAAGTCACAATATGATTAAGAAAAATCGAATAAACCTCAGTCTTGAACCTGACTAAGGATTTATCTTTATGAAAGTACCTCTACGCCGAATTTCTGTAAAGAATTGTAAACAACCATTTCTGAAGGTGATTGATTACCATAATCTGAATGAAGATATTCGAATCTTTGCTGCTGAGTTACACCGCTAAAAAAAATCATTAAAAATCATTCATCAAAAGCATTCGAGTGAAATTTCAACTTTTCAAGAACAACGTTTCTTGAAATACTGCATATGATCATATTATATGGCTAATTTCCTGACAGCCATCATTTAAAAAAGTAACAAATGACAAATTTTAAAACAATAGTAGCTGACAAACTTTAAGATAATAGTAATGTCAAATCTCAATAGCGCTGTCTAGTGTTTGTTCTAAAAGCTTAAAATAAGACTCCTGAGTGTTACTTTGCTTCCTACAGTTTCATTACTGTTAGTCGCTTGTCCAACATCACAAAGATTACTGCAGCGTAGCGAAGGACACTGGTTCCAGTTTCAGGATGCTGTGGAGAGTTGCGTTGTTGGTGTTGGCGGCGCTGTCGCTGGCAGCTGGGGAACCCCGGCGATTCGACGGCCACCGTGTGTACCGCGTGGTGCCAACCAACAAGCACCACGTCCAGTTTCTCAACGAGCTCGCCAGCAAGTACTACAATGACGTAAGTACCCTCTGCTGACGGTAGTTTCAAATACACTGACTGTTCTCGCATATTTTTTAATCTATCCATGTTGCTGCTTCTTTTTGGTCTCATTTACAAGATCGTGAGGTAGCATTTTCGATTGATTGACTTTCTTCTACGAATCACTTGTGAAATATGTTCGCTATAAAGGATCTAATACCAGGTTTAGCATATATCCAATGCCCAGAGCTATTTCTTAGAAAGAACGGTATTCGACTGTTTTGTTGTGCTGCATTACGCGGAAGGTTGCCTTTTGGTTGTTATTTTTGGCTCTATGAAAGCAATAGTAAGGTACTAATATCTTACAAGTAATGTCAATAATATAGCAATGGTATTAAAATACGCAACTTGTAGGGAAGCAGCCTACTCACGCCGTATAAAATTCACATCAGTCTTTCCATTGTGTGCCAGCCAGTCCTCTGTAACTAGCTCTGACGTCATAAATGTTGCGCAATACTTAAAAAATCAAGTAAATGACCTGAAACGTCTCTAGCATGTCAGGAGTAATACTAAATCAATATGTGTTGAATATGAGTTCAATAACTTTAACCATTTTCGAAATTTGGATGTTTTTCTGTAAAAATCACTGGCGCAACAGAAAAGAGCTAGAAACTTAAAAATTTCTATGTAGATTCCTTTTTCATAATAATTTAGTAGAAACAGTGTGTTGGATCTCACAAATTAAAATTTTAGTTGAAATTCATGATTTTCTGGTTTTTGTCTAAAAATTAAGGAAGCAAGATAGATTAAGTAGGCGAATGAATAAGGCTAGGATGTTTATATTTAAGTAGAAGGGAGATCCGCTATAATCATAAAGGTATGAGAAGCTTCAACTGAATAGCTATAAAACTATAGCGATAGCGTATCTCCAAAGGGCAAGTTCAGAGCTCATCTACTGCGTGTAGTGTAATTAAATTAATTCTCTCGCCCAAAATATTTGACTTAACCACGTCAGACTTTTATTATGATTACTTACCTGTGTGCTGATTGCACATTTAAATTGAGAGCTTCATCGGCCATCAGCAAAGGAAGCAATGATTTATTCGATAACTTAAAGTGGTGCATAACTAGCCCAGCGGCTAGTCGGGACAGCCGATTTGATCAGGCGTTCCGTTAGCCGTCCGCACCGCGGCTTTATATATAAGAACGCTGCGCGAGAGAAGAAGGCCCCAGTTCTCTCCAGACGCTGATTTGCACACCACCTGTGCCGGGGGTCGCGTCGCGTCGGTATCATTGCTATAAACAGCCTCGGATGCCGTAATAAGTTGCTCGGGATACGCGTAACCATGAAATCGTTTTCGAGTGAAGTGTTAATTCTGGGATGACTTTAATTATCTATCTTCAGTTTGCGTAGGTCCTATTTTCACGTGCCGCCGCGGGACAGACATTCTACCATTATTTAGCGTGGCATTTGATGAACATTATCATCAAATTATGGCAAGGATTCACTTAAACCTTTAATTCGAACACTTATAGTTGCATCAGCGCATTAGACTCAAAACTGCTCTGGTAGTTGGATTGTGTGAATTCTTTTTTGGTCTGTGACTTTCAGAACATAGTGAACATTTTAGAGAGAATCGTTTTTGATTATGAATCCCAGACAATCTCTTAATTCCTCAGAGCTATAAGCTGTAGCTATAAGTGTATTTCTCAGATGAAGTGGGCACTAGGAATTCTAATTACAGGCTTCACGTTTTGCTAATCACTTCCTGGTTGCCAATATTGTAGTTAGAGAGCCAGTGTTGAGAATGGCAAACAACAGCATTAAATAAATAATGGGAAACATTTTATAACAACAATAAATTCCACCCGCCGCCCCACATATGCTAATCGGCCGCGAAATGCATCTTTTCTACATTACATTCTACATTTATATATAGCAAAAATATCCACCGCTGCCCCACAAACTGCCAGTTTTTTTGCATCCATTAATCTGAACTCCATTGTACAGCAATAATTCAGTTGTAGGGGGAATAGAGCAAACATGGCTTTGTTCATGAAACTATTTATGTAATTGCCAGCATTGTTTTAATGGAAACAGAGGAAAAGTCTACTACAATGTGAATATCACATGAAATACCATTGACCAGTTCGTTACATTGAAGAAATTGTCAGTGAAGCTGATGCGTGAGTTGGATTGCTCAAATATTTATGATGTTTGACAATGTTTCGGATAGGAATCATATTTTGCGACTGTTGTGAACAAAGAAAACCAGGTATTTACTCAAGTTAGAACTATAACGAAATCGCAGCATTTTGGTATATATCCGTCGCTATAAATAGCTGTACACAAAATTATTGAAACATTAACTACAGAATTTAAGAATAGGGGAATAAATCTTACAGAGATGGAAAAAGGCGACTGACTACCATAGGATTCCTTATAGAGTCCCTGTGACCCGATTGTGAGGTAAGCACAAACATTTATTACGGAAGAAATAGAACGACTGAAATAATTTACATAAATTACGAAAAATGTGAAACTGCTGAAAACAACGAGAACTCAAACGACACTGTAATATCATTAAACGCACACTTTGAGAGCTATGACCACTTGCTCATCTTGGCTAGTGTGAAACACATCTCTTCTACCGAACAATTCTCATAGCTCTTAAGGTATGCACTTTAGAGCCCATGTTTACAAGATATTTTTTGTTGTTCTTAGAAATACTGCATCCTCCCAAAATATGAGAAGATTCAAAATTCCTTTAACCGGCTTCTAAAGGTTGTAGAAGACACATAGTAGACGAAGGTTTGGTAAGGAAAACCGTCTCACGATACGCACATAGCGGGGACTATGAGCTATGAGCTGTGTGTTACAGGAGCACATGGCACGGGCAATTATTCGAATACTTGTCCTCGGCTTCTGTTCTACGTGACGAAGGACGTGTAGTTTCGGACGTCCCAGCTATCTCGCAGCCGTTGTTGTAGTCGGACGAAGGCGCTGTGTGTCGTCATAATTACAGCAGAGACTGACGACGACGTCCGCTTCTCAGATTGTGAAGTGGGAAATTTGAAAGTGATCCAGTATACGAACGGTGCACTTCCGGACACGGCTCCCTTTCAATAATTCATCTGCTAAGCCCCTCTACAGCCCCTAGAAGCCTGTAAGAGGACTTTTGAATCACCCTATATATTTGCTAACGACTGTATTTAACTGAAAATTCCGAAGGAAGATGGCTAATGGCTCTGAGCACTATGGGACTCAACTGCTGTGGTCATAAGTCCCCTAGAACTTAGAACTACTTAAACCTAACTAACCTAAGGACATCACACACATCCATGCCCGAGACAGAATTCGAACCTGCGACCGTAGCGGTCGTGCGGTTCCAGACTGTAGCGCCTTTAACCGCTCGGCCACTCCGGCCGGCTCCGAAGGAAGAGTCACGTAACTGTACCAGATATGAGCAAACATAATTAGTTTGCAACGTGCTCAGTAGTCCTTGACTCTTGATCTGAGGCGCACCAGCGCATACATTGATCAGCCACTGGTGCTGGTTTTTCTTCAATGAAAGCACGTCCAATTGTCGTTAACGAACTATGGACTTACAGTGTGCACATCGAATTCAGCGCTCACTGAAATTTCATAATAAAACTGCTTTGCTACAGTGATAACGAACCTGTCTCTGGATAGCCTCTACCACATACGTACTCCAGGATGTGTACAACAAACACGCCGCCAGCGGCACACCCAGTTGGCACGAAAGCGCGGAACAAAACACGTTCTCTTCCCTTTCTTCTTCCGAAAGCTAATTGTTCCGGCTATTTCTGTGTTCTGTCGATGTAACCAGTTTTTATGCTTCCTCGTTAAATATTTTCGTTTTTACGTATTACTTTTCTCATTAGTACTATTGCGTGAAATTTAAATAAGGAAGAACAAACACATAAACTTACTAAGAAACTTATCAAAATTCGACAACATAAAGGAAACTGCTTAGTGCTGAATTAAGTATTTGTTAGAGAGAAAACGTGCACAAAACATAACATTTACAAAACAAAACATCTGTAACTGGGTACTGAAAATAAATTCACAACTTATAGAACACAATGCTGCTAGAGGTAAAACAAAATTTTTTTGTGATGACAGCGTCAACTTGTACAAGCATTCTCTTAAATTTTTCAATATGATTCGTCTGCCTTTAGTTTCTAAAGAATTCTTAATGACATTGTATGTGTGTCCAAAAGCATAATGATAAAGTAATGATTTTTAAAGGTGTCTTAGTAGCCTACCTGTAACAGTGTGAGCCTGTTGCTGATCCTGCTGATCCGCCGCTTCTTTTTCCACTTCCAAAACCGTTCGCCCCTTGTCTAGTCTAGAAGCGAGGCAGCTGCCACCAGTGTGTCTCCCACAATATAAACGACACTAAATTTCATGGTGAAAGCTACTGTGATGCCTATAGTTTCTAAAATGAGTTACAAGAGCGGCGATTTTTGTTTCCAAAACAGATCCTGTTCTGGAAGGACGCCAGTGTCGCCAACAGAACGGCAGACGTGATGGTATCGCCGGACTTGCAAAACAGCTTTCTGGAGGCACTCGAAAAGAAGGGTATGAAGTCTTCTGTCTACGTAGAAGACGTGCAAAAGTAAGTCTCTTTATTCAACAGTATTAGTTTTCTCACTTTGTGTGTGTTAGGGGTCGCAACACATATACAGTACAAAACTTCAACGCGAACCGTGAGCACACCAGTGGTGCTCCTCTTAATATATCCGATCACTGTCATTCCCAAAACGACGTGAATGTTATTGCAACGGCTGTGCAAATGGAAGCTTTGCGACGGATGGAGAGAAGTGATCAGATGACTTAACTCAAGAAGCTCTTTGTGCTACAGCAAGTGTTCCAGTTCGAGTTTCATTCGTAAAGATTAGCCTCGGACGAACGGTGGAAAACAGACATTTTGTTTCCAGAGAAATTATTAATTTGTGAGTTGTGATCGATATCAGTCGCTTTAAATATTTAATTCCGGATTTGTAGCATTCCTAGCGTAACTAGGCATTTAGAAATTGATGCTAATCAAATTTTCACTGGCGTTAATAAATGGTTTGCGGAGAATTCACTGTCATTAAACTTTTAAAAGACCCACTATATGCAGTTCAGAACATGTAAGAGATTTCCTTCCAGAATTTGTATAACATATGAAGACATGCAAATCGAAGAGGTTGACAGTGTTAAATTTCTGGGCCACAACTCGATAATATATTCAGTTGGGGAGGGAATACCAAAAAATTGCTGAAGCGCCTAAACAGGTCCATATCTGCAGGATGCAGCTGTAGGAGATATAAATATATATATATATATAAAAACTTGTATAATTTGCTTACTTTCGTTTTATTATGTCATATGGGATCATATTCTGGGGTAACTCGTCAAACCGAGCAGAAGGTTTTAGAGTGCAAAAGCGTGTAAAAAGACTCATCTGTGGTGCAAATTCAAGACTGTCTTGTAGAAACCTGTTCAAGGAACTGGGTATTCTAACCACTGCTTCTCTGTATATTTATTCCATAATGAACCTCTGTTTGCAACCAATAACTCAATAAATAATGTCAATATTGGGGATACGAACAATTTACATAAAGACCTAAAACCACTTAACTTCGTTCGAAAAGGGTCCAATATTCAGGAACACGTATTTTCAATAAATTCCCAGCAGCTATTAAAAACTTGGTTTCAGATAAAGTGCAGTTCAAACGAAGTTTTAAAGACTTTTTGACAGGCAATTCCTTCTACTCTGTAGATGAATATCTTAAGAGGGAATGTTAGACAAGCTTAAATAAAAAAGTCTGTTAGATTTCTGTTTTGACAGCACTTAGTCACAACAGTGAAGATAAAATGTTTTGTGTATGATACATTTATTTAATGCGCATGACTATGTTTCATTTTGACAGCGTATTAATTCTGTAAATATTAACAGTTCCAGTTTACTGTTTTGTATTCACCTATTGTGACTATCTCCTGACAAATGATGTGGGTAGTGAGTATTATATTTGAATGGTTTATGTTTTTTATTTTACGCTTTCTGACTTCTTGTAGACCCACGAGAATCGTCTCATTATTGGGTTAGTGTGAAGAAAAAAAAAGAGAATTATCATAGTAATAGTGCTGTTAGAATGAACATACAGGAGAGACAGAAGACCGGTGTGGTCTGAACTCTTTCAAGAGCATACACACGATAAGGGAAAGAGTATCTGTATTACGAGGGGTCTTCGAAAAGTAAGTTACAGATTGTTATGGCAGAGCAAGTAAGGTTTATTAAACGCTGCACTACTCTTGAAATTGACATAGGTGATTGACAATATTTTTCACCATACTGACCAAACTTTTGTAAACAATGGGCGGAACGTTCTGTCAATCGTTCAATTTCTCGACGATAAAATACAACTTCTTGGTCACAGAGCCGTTCGAGAACCACTGTGCGAACGTCCTCATCAGTGGAAAATCTGAAATTTCTGCGAATCTGTTCCGCAGATATACCTGAACATTGTTGTCTGCGATCGATGTCGGTGATCTTTCTTCTCCATCGGCAACACTTACGTCTGCGCTGCCTTGCTGAAATTACGGGCACCATTTTACTACGGCTGGACGAAACAGGCCATTTGATCCATATACTGCTGAACTGCAAAATGTATCTGTGTGTAATTTAGATGATTTGCTCACAGGAATCGCACAGCGTCGAGTTTTTATAGTTTGGAGAACCTTCCCAGTTACTCCCTCATTTCACTGTCACAGGTGTGATGCACCTGTTATCCATTGTTATTGTTGTTGTGGTCCTCAGTCCAAAGACTGGTTTGATGTAACTCTCCACGCTGGAGCATCCTGTGGAAACCTCTTCATTTTCCAGTACCTATTGCTAGCTACGTCCTTCTGAATCTTTTTAGTGTATTTATCTCTTGGTCCTCTACGATTTTTATCGTCCACGCTGCCCTCCAATACTAAATTGGTGATCCCTCGATGTCTCAGAACATGTCCTACCAACCGAACCCTTCTTCTACTCAAGTTGTGCCACAAGCTCCTCTTCTCCCCAATTCTATTCAATACCACCTCCTCTACCGATCTAATCTTCAGCATCCTTCTGTAGCACCACATTTCGAAAGCTTCTATTCTCTTCTTGTCTAAACTATTTATCGTCCACGTTTCACTTCCATACATGGCTACACTCCATACAAACACTTTCGGAAACGACTTCCTGACATTTAAATCTATACTCGCTGTTAACAAATTTCTCTTCTTCAGAAACGCTTTCCTTGCAATTGCCAATCTACATTTTATATCCTCTCTACTTCGACCATCATCAGTTATTTTGCTCCCCAAATAGCAAAACTCCTTTAGTACTTAAAGTGTCTCATTTTCTAATCTAATACCCTCAGCTTCACCCGACTTAATTCGACTACATTCCATTGTCCTCGTTTTGCTTTTGTTGATGTTTATCTTATACCCTCCTTTCAAGACACTGTCCATTCCGTTCAACTGCTCTTCCAAGTCCTTTGCTGTCTCTGACAGAATTACAATGTCATCGGCGAACCGCAAAGTTTTTATTTCTTCACCATGGATTTTAATACCTACTCCCAACTTTTCTTTTGTTTCCTTTATTGCTTGCTCAATATACAGATTAAATAACATCAGGGATAGGCTACAACCCTGTCTCACTCCATTCCCAACCATTGGTTCCCTTTCATACCCCTCGACTCTTATAACTGCCATCTGGTTTCTATACAAATTGTAAATAGCCTTTCGCTCCCTGTATTTTACCCCTGCCACCTTCAGAATTTGAAAGAGAGTATTCCAATCAACATTGTCAAAAGCTTTCTCTAAGTCTACAAATGCTAGAAACGTAGGTTTGCCTTTCCTTAATCTTTCTTCTAAGATAGGTCGTAAGGTCAGTATTGCCTCACGTGTTCCAGTATTTCTGCGGAATCCAAACTGATCTTCCCCGTGGTCGGCTTCTACTAGTTTTTCCATTCGTCTGTAAAGAATTCGTGTTAGTATTTTGCAGCTGTGGCTTATTAAACTGATTGTTCGGTAATTCTCACATCTGTCAACACCTGCTTTCTTTGGGATTGGAATTATTATATTCTTCTTGAAGTCTGAGGGTATTTCGCCTGTTTCATACATCTTGCTCACCAGATGTAGAGTTTTGCCAGGACTGGCTCTCCCAAGGCCGTCAGTAGTTCCAATGGAATGTTGTCTACTCCTGTGACCTTGTTTCGACTCAGGTCTTTCAGTGCTCTGTCAAACTCTTCACACAGTATCGTATCTCCCATTTCATCTTCATCTACATCCCCTTCCATTTTCGTAATATTGTCCTCAAGGACATTGCCATTTTATGGACTCTCTATATACTCCTTCCACCTTTCTGCTTTCCCTTCTTTGCTTAGAACGGGGTTTCCATCTGAGCTCTTGATATTCATACAAGTGGCCCTCTTTTCTCCAAAGGTCTCTTTAATTTTCCTGTTGGCAGTATCTATCTTACCGCTAGTGAGATAAGCCTCTACATCCTTTCATTTGTCCTCTAGCCATCCCTGCTTACCCATTTTGCACTGCCTGTCGATATCATTTTTGAGACGTTTGTATTCCTTTTAGCCTGCTTCATTACTGCATTTTCATATTTTCTCCTTTCATCAATTAAATTCAATATTTCTTCTGTTACTCAAGGATTTCTACTAGCCCTAGTCTTTTTACGTATTTGATCCTCTGCTGCCTTCACTATTTCATCCCTCAGAGCTATCCATTCTTCTTCTACTGTATTTCTTTCCCCCATTCGTGAAAATTGTTCCCTTATGCTCTCCCTGAAACTCTGTACGACCTCTGGTTTAGTCAGTTTATCCAGGTCCCATCTCCTTAAATTCCCACCTTTTTGCAGTTTCTTCAGTTTTAATCTACAGTTCATAACCAATAGATTGTGGTCAGAGTCACATCTGCCCCTGGAAATGTCTTACAATTTAAAACCTGGTTCCTAAATCTCTGTCTTACCATTATATAAGCTATCTGGTACCTTTTAGTATCTCCCGAGTTCTTTCATGCATACAACCTTCTTTCATGATTCTTAAACCAAGTGTTAGGTATGATTAAGTTATGCTCTGCGCAAAATTCTACCAGGCGGCTCCCTCTTTCATTTCTTAGCCCCAATCCATATTCACCTACAATGTTTACTTTTCTCCTTTTTCCTACTCTTGAATTCCAGTCACCCATGACTATTAAATTCTCGTCTCCCTTCACTACTTGAATAATTTCTTTTATCTCATCATACATTTCATCAATTTCTTCGTCATCTGCAGAGCTAGTTGGCATATTAACTTGTACTACTGTAGTAGGCGTGGACTTCGTGTCTATCTTGGCCACAATAGTGCGTTCACGATGCTGTTTGTAGTAGCCTCCCCGTACTCCTGTTTTTTTTTTTTATTCATTATTAAACCTACTTCTGCATTACCTCTATTTGATTTTGCATTTATAACCCTGTATTCACCTGACCAAAAGTCTTGTTCCTCCTGCTACCGAACTTCACTAATTCCCACTATATCTAACTTTAACCTATCCATTTCCCTTTTTAAATTTTCTAACTTACCTACCCGATTAAGGGATCTGACATTTCACGCTCCGATCCGTAGAATGCCAGTTTTCTTTCTCCTGATAACAACGTCCTCTTGAGTAGTCCCCTCCCGGAGATCGGAATGGGGGACTATTTTACCTCCGGAATATTTTACCCAAGAGGACGCCATCATTATTTAATCATACAATAAAGCTGCATGCCCTCGGGAAAAATTACGCCTGTAGTTTCCCCTTGCTTTCAGCCGTTCTCAGTACCAGCACAGCAAGGCCGTTTTGGTTAGTGTTACAAGGCCAGATCAATCAATCATCCAGACTGTTGCTCCTGCAACTACTGTGAAGGCTACTGCCCCTCTTCAGGAGCCACACGTTTGTCTGGCCTCTCCACAGATACCCCTCCGTTGTGGTTGCACCTACGGTACGGCTATCTGTATCGTTGAGGCACGCAAGCCTCCCCACCAGCGGCAAGATCCATGGTTCATGGGGCGAGGGCTTCTCATTACCTGATCATTGGTTACTTGATCTACCCATCTAATCCATTCTTCTGTAGCCCCACATTTAAAAGGTTTCTATTCTCTTCTTGTCTAATCTATTTATTGTCCATGTTTCAGATCCATAAATAGCTGCACTCCATACAAATACTTTCAGAAAAGACTTCCTGACACTAAAATCTATACTCAGTGTTAACATATCTCTCTTCTTCAGCAACGCTTTGCTCTCCATCGCCCATCTACATTTTATAACCTCTCTACTTCAACCATTCTCAGTTATTTTACTGCCGAAATAGCAAAACTTATCTACTGCTTTAAGGGTCTCATTTCCTAATCAAATTCCCTCAGAATCACCTGATTTAATTCGACTACATTCCATTGTCCTCGTTTAGCTTTTGTTGATGTTCATCTCATATCTTCCATTCAAGACAATGTCATTCCATTCAACTATTGTTCCATGTCCTTCGCTGCATCTGACAGTATTGCAATGTTATCGGCAAACATCAGGGTTTTTATTTTTTCTTCCTGGATTTTAAATCGTACTCTAAATTTTTCTTTGGTTTACTTTACTGCTTGTTGAATGTACAGATTGAATAACATCGAGTATAGGTTACAACCCTGCCTCACTCCCTTCTCAACCATTGGTTGCCTTTCGTGCCCCTCGACTCTTATAACAGCCTGGTTTCTGTACAAAATGTAAACAGCCTTTCGCTCCCTGTATTTTACCCCTTCCACCTTCAGAATTTGAAAGAGAGTGTTCCAGTCATCATTTTCAAAAGCTTTCTCTATGCCCTCAAAAGCCAGAAACGTAGATTTGCCTTTCCTTAATCTATCTTCTAAGATAAGTCATAGGGTCAATACTGCCTCGCATGTTCCTACATTTCTAGCGAATCCAAAGTGATCGTACCCGACGTCGGCTTTCACCAGTTTGTCCGTTCGTCTGTAATGAATTCGTGTTAGTATTTTGCAGCCATGACTTATTAAAGTGATAGTTCGGTAATTTTCGCACCTGTCAACACCTGCTTTCTTTGGAATTGGAATTATTGTATTCCTCTTGAAGTCTGAGGGTATTTCGCCTGTCTCGAACATCTTGCTCATCAGATGGTAGAGTTTTGTCATGGCCGACTCTCCCAAGACTATCAGTAGCTCTAACGGAATGTTATCTACTCTTGGGGCCTTTTTTCGACTTAGGTCTTTCTGTACTCTGTCAATTTCTTCACGCAGTATCATGTCCCCCGTTTCATCTTTATCTACGACCTCTTCCATTTCCATAATATTGCCCTCAAGTATATCGCTCTTGTCTAGACCCTCTATATACTCCTACCGGCTTTCCCTTCTTTGCTGGGGACTGGTTTTCCATCTGAGCTCTTGATGTTCATACAGGTGGTTCTCTTTTCTCCAAAGGTCTCTTTATCTTTTCTGTAGGCAGCATCTACCTTAGCCCTAGTGATATGTGCTTCTACATTCTTACATTTGTCTTCTAGCCATTCCCGCTTGGCCATTTTGCACTTCCTATCTATCTAATTTTTGAGACGTTTGTATTCCTTTTCGAGTGCTTCATTTACTGCATTTTATATTTTCCCCTTTCGTCAAATAAATTCAGTATCTCTTCTGATACCCACGGATTTCTACAAGCCCTCGACCTTTTACTACTTGATCCTCTGCTGCTTTCACTATTTCATTTCTCAAAGCTACCCATTCTTCTTCTACTGTATTCCTTTTGCCTGTTCTTTTCAATCATTCTCTAATGCTCCCTCTGCACCTCTCTACAGCCACTAGTTATTTCAATTTATCCAGGCCCCATCTCCTAAAATTTCCACCTTTCTGCAGTTTCTTCAGTTTTGATCTATAGTTCATAACCAATAGATGGTGGTCAGAGATCACATCTGCCCCTGGAAATATCTTACAATTTAAAACTTGGTTCCTAAATCTGTGTCTTACTATTATAGAGTCAATATGAAACCTTCCGGTGTCCCCAGTTCTCTTCCAGGTGTACAATCTTCTTTCCTGATTGTTAAACCAAGTGTTAGCGATGATTAAGTTATGCTGTGTGCAAAATTCTACCACACGGCATACTCTTTCATTCCTTATCCCCCGCCCGTATTGACGTCCTATTTTTCCTTGTCTTCAATTTCCTACTATCGAGTTCCAGTCCCCAATGACTACTAAATTGTCATCTCCCTTAACTATTTGAATTATTTCTTTTATCTCATCATACATTTCTTCACTCACTTCGTTATCTGCGGAGCTTGTTGGAATATAAACTTGTTCAACTGTGGAGGTCGTGATGTTCGTGTCAATCTTGGCTACAATAGTGCGTTCACTGTACTATTCGTAGTAGCTTATCTGCGTTCCTATTTTTTATTCATTATTAAACCTACTCCTGCAATACCCCTATTTGATTTTGTATTTATCACCTGACCGGAAGTCCTCTTCCTCCTGGCATCGAACTTCACTAATTCCCACTATATCTAATTTTAACCCATTCGTTTTCCTTTCTAAATTTTCTAACCTACCTGATCGATTAAGGGATCTGACTTTCCACACTCCGATCCGTAGAACGCCAGTTTTGTTTCTCCTGATAATTACTTCCTCCTGAGTATTCGCCGAACGGAATATTGTACCCAATAGGAAGACATCATCATTCAATCATACAATAAACCTGCATGCTCTAGGGAAAAAATACGGTTGTAGTTTCCCCTTACTTTCAGCTGCTCGTAGTACCAGCTCAGCAATGTTGTTTTGGTTGATGTTACAAGGCTGCTTCAGTCAATCATCCCGACTATTGCCCCTGCAACTACTGAAAAGGCTGCTGGCCCTCTTCAGGAACCACACGTTAGTCTGGCCGCCTGAACAGATAAGCCTCCGTTGTGGCTGTACCTACGGTATGGCTACCTGCAACGCTGACGCACGCAAGCCTCTTCACCAACGGCAAGGTCCATGGTTCACAGGGCGGCGGTTATCTGTACCGCAGCAGAACTTTTGGTGTGTATGTGAAGGAAAACGGCAACATGGTAATGCACAACTCTTGTTGTGCAGAGGTCCTAGAATGGATCGACATGTGTAATTTACATTTCCACGTCCTCTCGTAGTTTCGCATATGGTAGAGGGGTGGAGGAACGAAGAACAGTTTCTGATAATATACAATGAAGTCTATTTTCATTAATCATAAAATACACTAACACTTCCTTTTGTAATACATCGTTAGTACTGACAATGTTCTTAACCGAGAGACACTGGTTTTGCACGTACTAATCTGATGTCAGGCCGGTAGGATTGAGATACGAGTGTCATTCGCAAAGTAGATAACGGTTTGACCACACAGTTTAAGCTTTCACAGCTGGTACTGACATCACTTAAAACTGCCACTTTACCTCTGAATGTGTGTCCTGCAGTCGGAGGGGAAACGGTAGGAGAATGTTTTAAATGTTTAAAATAACGTTTGTTCTGCAGATATTTTTATTTTATATAATTAAAAGAAACTTTATTTTACAAACAATTTTATACCCAAGCTACTTTTCTACGCAGTCACAGCTCAAATTTAAGCACTTGTCGTACAGTTTTATCAGGTTTGCTACACCTTCTCCATACCCGGTTGTCGCCAAGTTGTTGAACCACTGATAACGGCTTCTTTACGTTCGTCATCATTTCCGTAGCATTGTCTACACCAAAGGCTCTTAATTTGAGGAATAATCACATGGGGTTAAGTCCGGACTGTATGGCGGATGTTGAAATATTTTCCACTGAAATCTCTCCCGCTGCATGCAGACGTGCATTATCGTGAAGGAGGCGACTCCGCTGGTTACCATTCGGTGGCTGTTGTTTCTAATAGCGCGGCGAAGTCATTGAAGAGTCTGACAGTAAGACACTGCATTTACGAAACGCCTATCTTTGAGTTTTGTTTCAGTCCTTGCTCTATCAGTCACCAATGAGGGCCAGCTCGAGCGATCTTCGTCTTGAACCATATTTCGGTCCGCCATTAAAGATGATACGCCACTTCTAAGCTTGCGCTTCGTTCATCACATTGCCTAGAACTCATTTATCTGTCTATAAATTTCGATAGGTCGGACTTGTGGGTTTAAAAAGAGGATAATACTACGCCCTTCACACTTTACCGGATCGTCAATTTTTTCACGCGTTTTAAAGTGGCACAGCTAAGCAGTAAGCGACCGCATAGAATCGCAGCTGCCGTCAAAGTGAAGCGGACGAGTACCAAGATCAGTGGTCGGGCGGCGGTGGTGGGGTAGGGACACGGCGACGTGTCAAAACAAAACGTTCTTAACATCCCGGATGACCCTCGTATATGCGAATAATTTCTAAACTCACCTTTTTGGTAGTTTTACAATGGCTGGTAGCACAAGCAAAACCGTCGCAAACTGAAGGTATAGAGCCGGCCGGAGTGCCCGAGCGGTTCTAGGCGCTTCAGTCTGGAACCACGCGACCGCTACGGTCGCAGGTTCGAATCCTGCCTCGGGCATGGATGTGTGTGATGTCCTTAGGTTAGTTAGGTTTAAGTAGTTCTAAGTTCTAGGGGACTGATGACCTCAGCTGTTAAGTCCCATAGTACTCAGAGCCATTTTTTTTTGAAGGTAGAGAGCTACTGGAAAATTTTGAGATAGAGAAGCATCTTATATTTTCAGCTATATGAAAATAGGGGAGAGCGGCAGAGTAATTTTGTGATTGAATGACAAATAGCTATGAGTACGCTTACTCTACCGTAAAATATGCAGCAGAAGCCTAAATTGGAATGAACACATAAAATATACCTTAGGAAAAGAAGATGAACTCAACCGTGAAAGGAGTGGGTTATAAAACACTTGTTCCGCCGAGTATAGGGTATTGCGCATCAGTCTGCGACCCTAACCAGATTGGCTTGAAACTAGAGATGGACAAGATCCAAAGAAAATCGTCTCGTTTCGTCACGGGATCGTATAGATGGCACGGTAGCTTTACAGAGATGCTCAACAAACTCCAGTGGCAGAAGCTGCACGATAGTTGTTGTGCACCACGGATATGATTGTTACGAAAATTCTGAGAGATTGCTTTCCAGGTAGAGACAGACAACATGTTACTTCCTTCCATATACGTCTCGCAAAATGACCATAACGACAAAATTCGAGCAATCAGAGCTAATAGAGAGATTTACCGACGGTCATTGCCCCCACGTGCCATTCACGAATGGAACTGGATACGGCGAATCAGTTAGTGGTAGCAGGAATGCCTTCCACCACACGTCGTCGGGTGGCCTTCGGAGTGTTGATGTAAATGTAGCTGTAGATGTAGATATTAGCCGGTATTCATATTATGGTTTTCTTCAAACTGACACTGATTCATACGTCTGTCTTTGCGGCGGAGCAGGACGCGACTTGGGTTTGCGAAGATCGTATGAGTCTTAAATACTACACAGAATATTCTGTGGAGATGCCTTCTGTGACCGTTCTGTTCAGTTTGTATTCAGATGAATTAACCAATAAATAGATGATCTAAGGGCATGAAGATGTTGAGCTACACTGACATGTAGCGGTTAATACTATTCGTTTTGTTGAGAGTAAAATCATATTAACCTCGTCTAAAAATTTCCCAAAAACCTTTAGTCACGTCGTCGTTAATCTCACCGTAATCTGTAGTTGTGAATATCAAAAAAGAAAGATGGAGTTATGGTACCATTAGGCAAAGTTACTACAAGATCTAAAATATGATTAGAAAAAGTTCCATTAGAACAAATAATGCGTTTTATATACCTCTGATGCTACGGTATACGCGACTGCAACAGAAAAGCTTAAAAAAAGCTCGATAGATATTCAAGAATGTGCGTAGCAAAAAGATGAGCTCTGGGTCTCCACTGTAGAAAATATGTTGTTGTTGTTGTGGTCTTCAGTCCTGAGACTGGTTTGATGCAGCTCTCCATGCTACTCTATCCTGTGCAAGCTTCTTCATCTCCCAGTACCTACTGCAACCTACATCCTTCTGAATCTGCTTAGTGTATTCATCTCTTGGTCTCCCCCTACGATTTTTACCCTCCACGCTGCCCTCCAATACTAAATTGGTGATCCCTTGATGCCTCAGAACATGTCCTACCAACCGATCCCTTCTTCTGGTCAAGTTGTGCCACAAACTCCTCTTCTCCCCAATCCTATTCAGTACCTCCTCATTAGTTATGTGATCTACCCATCTAATCTTCAGCATTCTTCTGTAGCACCACATTTCGAAAGCTTTTATTCTCTTCTTGTCCAAAGTATTTACCGTCCATGTTTCACTTCCATACATGGCTACACTCCATACAAATACTTTCAGAAATGACTTCCTGACACTTAAATCTATACTCGATGTTAACAAATTTCTCTTCTTCAGAAACGCTTTCCTTGCCATTGCCAGTCTACATTTTATATCCTCTCTACTTCGACCATCATCAGTTATTTTGCTCCCCAAATAGCAAAACTCCATTACTATTTTAAGTGTCTCATTTCCTAATCTAATACCCTCAACATCACCCGACTTAATTCGACTACATTCCATTAGCCTCGTTTTGCTTTTGTTGATGTTCATCTTATATCCTCCCTTCAAGACACCATCCATTCCGTTCAACTGCTCTTCCAAGTCCTTTGCTGTCTCTGACAGAATTACAATGTCATCGGCGAACCTCAAAGTTTTTATTTCTTCTCCATGGATTTTAATACCTACTCCAAATTTTTCTTCTGTTGCCTTTACTGCTTGCTCAATATACACATTGAATAACATCGGGGAGAGGCTACAACCCTGTCTTACTGCCTTCCCAACCACTGCTTCCCTTTCACGTCCCTCGACTCTTGTAACTGCCATCTGGTTTCTGTACAAATTGTAAACAGCCTTTCGCTCCCTGTATTTTACCCCTGCCACCTTTAGAATTTGAAAGAGAGTATTCCAGTCAACATTGTCAAAAGCTTTCTCTAAGTCTACAAATGCTAGAAACGTAGGTTTGCCTTTCCTTAATCTTTCTTCTAAGATAAGTCGTAAGGTCAGTATTGCCTCACGTGTTCCAGTGTTTCTACGGAATCCAAACTGATCTTCCCCGAGGTTGGCTTCTACTAATTTTTCCATTCGTCTGTAAAGAATTCGTGTTAGTATTTTGCAGCTGTGGCTTATTAAACTGATTGTTCGGTAATTCTCACATCTGTCAACACCTGCTTTCTTTGGGATTGGAATTATTATATTCTTCTTGAAGTCTGAGGGCATTTCGCCTGTTTCATACATCTTGCTCACCAGATGGTAGAGTTTTGTCAGGACTGGCTCTCCCAAGGCCGTCAGTAGTTCCAATGGAATGTTGTCTATTCCTGGGGCCTTGTTTCGACTCAGGTCTTTCAGTGCTCTGTCAAACTCTTCACGCAATATCGTATCTCCCATTTCATCTTCATCTACATCCTCTTCCATTTCCATAATATTGTCCTCAAGTACATCGCCCTTGTATAGACCCTCTATATACTCCTTCCACCTTTCTGCTTTCCCTTCTTTGCTTAGAACTGGGTTTCCATCTGAGCTCTTGATGTTCATACAAGTGGTTCTCTTATCCCCAAAGGTCTCTTTAATTTTCCTGTAGGCAGTATCCATCTTACCCCTGGTGAGATAAGCCTCTACATCCTTACATTTGTCCTCTAGCCATCCCTGCTTAGCCATTTTGCACTTCCTGTCGATCTCATTTTTGTGACGTTTGTATTCCTTTTTGCCTGCTTCATTTACTGCATTTTTATAAAAAGATACACAAATAAAATTCTGTAAGATCGTACCGTTTCATCATACCTTATGAGTGGGAGTCCATCATTTGCCGAAGTTAGCTTTCACGTGTAAACCACAGCGGACCAACGAAAATATGGATCAGTCAACCGGAAAAGGCAGCAGCGTCTGATTGTAGCGGGGATGATGGAAAATAAATGTTTCATTAATGTTCGCAATGTTCATCCAGCGCTGATCTGCTTCCAGAATTCGATGGCGATAAACGTGTACTTCACGCACATGAACTTAAAGAGTCTCGCAGAAATGGTCGATCAAGAAGTTGGACTATTGTTGACACAATTTTTCTAGAAATAATTAATTTGGGAAAATGGATCAAATTTCAATTATAGCTAGGTTTACCGTTCATACACCTCTTTAGTCATTATAAGTTGATCTCGAGTAACGTTTTCTCCATAATTGCAGGCTTATCGACAATGAACGTCCGGCAAAGAAATCGAGGGCATCTTTTGGTTGGGACGACTACCACACATTGGACGAGGTGAGTCGATACTTTCGGTATACTAGTCGCAAAGTAAACGACAGAGAGGAAATTTAGGATTTAAAAATTTATCGAGAAATGCTTAGTTTAATTCTTTGTAGACTTTTAAGCAGACTTGTACTTTAGTAATCTCCATAAATATACTTGTAACTATGCAATTACTTTAAATCACTTCTTCATTTTGTTTCCAAATTTTGTTGGCCTGCACATAACTGCTTCAGTGACCTGGTTCACGCTTGGGAAGACGCCAATGACGTGGAATCGGCGTACAAACATGACTAATATATTTTACTATTGCTTCATTTGTGTTAAGGGATGAACAATAAAAATATGATACATTAGAAGTTAATTGCTGTTTCTTATGAAGCTGAATACGTAAAGCAAATACAATAAGAAGTACTAATTATGGATAATACACCCAGAACACAAAGACATCCTGGACAGGGCAGACACTGTGAAATTGAAATGGGCAGGGCATGTTACCAGAAGATATGATGACCAACGGGCAAAGGGAGTGCAGGAATAGAGTCTAAGAGACAGAGACCGACCACGAAGAAAACCACCGGACCGATGTTCGAAGACCTGCGGAAGATAATTGAGATCGACTGGCTGCATATCGCCAAAGATCGTTGCTCACGAACGAAGAAGTTACCGACATATCGGAGCTCAATACTTGGTGAGATCACTTCCTTTAGTGATAGAAATAACTGATAATGATGACTCTCAGTGCATTTGTATTATAGATAATTAGGAAATTACTTCCAAAACCTTCTCCGTAACATCGATCAACTGATTCTGTTCCCATACATCCATAAAGAAGAAGGGACATAACAAAACTCGATATATTAGTACTAAACACATGAGAAATTTATTTCGCTACTTATGAAGCTTCAGGAAATCTGGACCAGGTGAACAGTAGGAGAGAAACGAGGCTTACCAAGTTATGTGTTCGCATAACAGTTACGTAATCCTGTCAGTTTAAACGATTGTAATCACTGTATGGAGTTCAGTACTACGCCGTTCTCCAATTCATTCGCTGCTGTCTTTACCTTGTTATTGGCTACCTGGCACCCTAGCATCCATGACCACAGTGTAAATTCCCCATTATGTGGTTCTGTATGAAATTTAGCCCAAATTAACCTTCCACTCTATAAAAAGTCTATGTATTACCAAAACTATGTACCCACAAACTGTTATCGAACTTAAACTCATATGCTAACCTTTGACTAAAGGAACCTAATTTGGATTGAACTGGAACTGGTCTGAATACAGCTCTTCTTTATATGAAATGCACAACTGAAGTAAAACAATTATCTGGCCCTAACCAAAATTTTTACTATCCCCACGTCTTGACAAAATTGTTGTAGATTTCTCGAAAGCAAACAGCAACCAGGCAGCGGCTAATCTATATTTCAATTTAAAATAAAATTTCCAAACAATATTCAAAATCTTCTATTTGTATAGCCTGAAGCGGACAGTGAAAATTTGTACCAAGGCCGAGAACTGAAGCCGGCTCTCCTGCCTCAATTCTCGGCTTTGGTACAAATCTTCATTCAACGCTTCAGTCTATATTCATAAATTAATATCTGTATGAGACCAGTAAAGACACTGAAACTGTGTCATATCATTTATATAAACATTCAGAGTGTTGCATACTACAGTGTATAGCGCAAAGTGGTAATGAAAAAACTTCTTTGAACAGTAGGGTGGGGAGAGTAACTATTCCTATGAAATGATGTTCCAAAGACAATGGTTTTAGAACGAAGTTTGTATTCAAAAAGACAGAGTAAACCTAACACTGGTCTGGATAATATTATGCTTGACAAAGTAAACAACGATTTAAAAAGGGTACAATGTTAACAGACAATATTTAAAAATCAAACAGCTTAATCAGTTGATATGTTAGTGCATGACCCAGGGACGTGAGGTGGTCTTTCTCTCAGCTCTAAGAAAGTTAACTGGCTGACTGTAATCATTCCGACAAACTTGCTGCGGAGTGTTGCAGTCTTACCTCAGATTTCTTCTCTTTAAAAAAAAATAACATTATTCAAAATTTATAGTGTTTTCGCCTTCCAATATGTACGTCATATTCATCCTTTCTGGCTTTGACAATAATTCTCTGTTCATCTAACAGATTCATTCACAAGTCAACACAGCACTGCTAAATACGTCGATAAACTACCACACTTCAACTAAGAAAGTAGCAGACTGCGCAAAGGCGAAGACTGTGCCACAACAAGACCAAAGATTGATTAACAGTAACTTGCTCTCTCTCTGACGTGCACATCGATAACGTATAAAAAGAAGACATGTCCACCTTACAACAGGTCCCGCACACTCCCACCTCTGACTCTGCGCACTCCTGCCTTTGCACGTATTTTATCGTTAGATGTTTTCTTCTGTAAATGATAATACATATACTTCTTACTTTGCCTTTCCTGTCTAAAACATTCTAATTGTGTCCTTTTAACTCTCTGTTTAATGTCACACATCCTCACTGGCTTTCAGTTTTTCGTTCTTCAGCTTCCCCACATCGCATGCCTCTCATCAGCACAAGCACATGTGTTGCTATAAACGTGCATCCTCCTCTGTGCAGATAAACGAGTGGCTTGACTCGCTGGCCGACTCCTACTCCGGCGTAGTGACTACAGTTGTGGGCGGCAGCACCTATGAGGGCCGCGAAATCCGCGGAGTCAAAATTTCCTACGGCACCGGCAACCCCGCAGTCGTCATCGAGGGAGGTGAGTAAACAATTGAGCCATCACCGTTCTTGCATTCAGTATTTGTCAGTCGATCATCAGTGCTTAATCAATTTTCCTATCATTTGCGTTAAACAAGATCCCGTTACCGTTTTTCTGTTAATATGCTTTGCTGAGTCTCTAGTCTCCATGAACTCTGGATGGAATCCTGCGCCGTCGACCCAAGAGATGGACTAATTGATCAGAAGCAGATGGACCTCCTATACAATTCGGAATTGTTAACTAGATGTCACTACATGCGGAGCCTTTCGTATAAAATGAGGCGGGAAGTATTCTGATGTCAGCAGAGAAGCAGTCACAGTCAGGACTGCTACCTGACTTCGATGGTGGACTAGTCTTTGCATGTCATCTGACTAAGAAATCCATCAGGACATTTCTACCCCTCTAAAGCTGCCGGTATCGACTGTTCGTGATGTGATTGTGAAGACGAAATGCGTAGGCACGAGCAGAGCTAGACCAAGAATTGACAGACCTGATGTACAGGCGGACGGGAGCCATCGAGCACGAGAGAGGACGGTTTAAAAAAATCGCATCATGTCAGCACAAGGAACCACTCATGAGTTGCAAAGTGCTACCAACAGTCTAGTGAACACATTGACTGAATGGTGAAGAAAATCCTTATAAGTGGCACATTTCTGTAGCCAGTGGCAGGCGACGCTTGAGGTGCTGCAAAGAGCGACGGAGCGACGCCACTGGGCAGTGGACGATTGGAGACGAGTGATCTGGAGTGATGCATTACACTGTACTCTGTGGCAATCGGGTGAATCGCTTTGGTTTGACGAACGCGTGAAGAACGTTATCTGCCGTCGTGTGTATTGCCAGCAGTGCAGTGTGGTGGAGGTAGTGTTAGGGCACGTTGTGTTTTTCATGGTTAGGGTGTGGTGCTTTGATGCACTTAAGAAAAACACTCAGTACGGAAGGTTAAAAAAAATGGTTTAAATGGCTCTGAGCAGTATGGGACTTAACTTCTGAGGTCATCAGTCCCCTACAACTTACAACTACTTAAACCTAAATAACCTAAGGACACCACACACATCCATGCCCGAGGCAGGATTCGAACCTGCGACCGTAGCGGTCGCGTGGTTCCAGACTGAAGCACTTAGAACCGCTCGGCCACAGCGGCCGGCAGTACGGAAGGATATGAAAACGTTTTACGGCACTGTGCACTGCGTACAGTTAAGGAGCAGTTCGGAAACGATGACTGTTTGTGTTAAGATGGCAGTACACCCTGTCATAAAGCAGCATCTGTGAGGAAGTGATTTGTGGACGGTAACTTTCCTGAAATGAACTGGCCTGCCCAGAGTCCCTGCTGGAACTCTGAGATGAATTGGGAAGTCGACTTCACTTCAGACTTCAATGCCCAACAACCTGACCTTCCCTGGTTTCTCCTCATGAGGAAGAACGGGTTGCCATTCCTCCGCAGACATTCAGACACCTGATTAAAAGTGTCCCTGGCTTTTAAACCGTCATAAGGGCAGAATATGGACACACCGCATATTAGTGTCCAGTAGAAGCGCTGCGGATATAGTGCAATTTATCAGTTGAATGTTACCTTTGGATGAGTTGACTGAAGTGTACTAGAACCGTTATAAATATTAACTTTTACGTATGACTTGAGGCCACAACCCGGCGGCACATGTTTCCGCCGAGAGTGGCGTACATTTTCATTCGCACCGCCGAACAATACCACGAAAGCACAATATGATTTTATTTCATAATTTGTTTTCGGTTCTACAGAAGCGTTATATGACTGAAATCGTCTCATACAGATTTCGTCAAAAAAAATACCACAGTTATATTAAACGAAAAGTCTGATTATTAAGGATGATTTGAGGACGTATTAGTCATTACTTATGAGTCTCTAGTCTCTGTATAAATAAAAAGACATCAAAGACGTCTTTTAGGACTCAAAAGTTGAGGTGCAGAAGTTGAGCGATTCATTCTCTCTACAAAGTGTCACTAAATCACCGACAAAGCTTAGTATGTAGCGAGGGACCACATGTTGTTTATTTTTCAAGAAAGAACTACTGTCCGGAAATGCATAGTTAAGATACTGTCGTACGCTGGAGAAGGGACATGACCAAACAACTTCGGGTTGTGTTTGGTATCATGATTTACTTCGCAACGCCTTAACTGTCAGCGTAAAGAGAATTGCCCCTAACAAATAACATTCCTCCTCACTTCCGGAGCAAAGTTCCATAATTAAAATGATCAGTTCATCCTCCTGCTCAACACACTAAATTTTCTGCAGGCAGTGTTATTCCTCAATTTTACACACAAGCCAAATTATTTGTTAGCCAAAAGTTTACCGAAAACAATTGAAGAATCTTTGACGCCATCGTTCTCGAACTTCGACGCCCCACGGCATCACAACCCTGCATTGCGCGTCGTGCAGTATACTAAGTGTTGTCGATGTTATTTTTTATACATCATGCGTAAAAGAGCTAAAGAGCTGCCCTTTCTATAATAATTTCATTAGAATGTCTTTGAGAGTCTGAAAAGCGCGCTGTTTGCAGGCATCCACGCGAGGGAGTGGATCAGCGCTGCCAGCGTGACGTGGTTCATCAACGAGATCCTCACCTCGACCGACGCCAGCGTGAGGAGCATCGTTGAGAGCTTCGACTTCTACATCTTCCCCAGCACCAACCCCGACGGATACGTGTACACCTGGACGGACGTAAGTCGCTGTCTGATAAATGTGGCCAAAACTGTTTTCCCAAAAAATTCTTGAGATTCGTAGACCGCACCGTTGTGTACGACTTCGTATACAATGGTTAGGAGACGTGGGTTACAGGGTGCTGCGCAGAGTCGTCGTAGGAAAGCTGGAAAGAAGTACAAATGATTGGCGAACAAGTTAACACAGTAAACAGAAGATTTACTTAACTTTTATTTCTCGCTACAAATAATGCAACAAGAAATACTGTCCTGCTCTCAGTGTTAACAAGAATGAGGCTCTCTGAACTAAGGCAAGAATGATACTGTCGTTGTCACGACTAGGCGGCGTCTGCGTAGCGTCACGTAGCGAAGGGGCTCCAAGTGTGAGTGGGTTGTCTGGCTGCCACCGGCTGTCTAATACTGCGGCGGCAGAGGTCTCTAGTCAAACGCAGCCGCACTAGGTGAGACGCAATGGGTGGGCACGACTGATGTGGGGGTATGACAGAAACCTGCGATTCTGTTGTCAACTTCGTTGTTCGCAGGTGCTATCGAATACATGACAGCATACGCATCATATTGCTGTTGTGCCTTGCACGCTAGTGTAATCCAGTCTGTCAAGGCTTCATCTTCTCTTCATAACTATTGTAACCTACATCCAATTGATCTTCCTACTGTAGTTGAGCTGTGGTGTCACACTGCTGTTTTTAACCCTTATACTATACTCTACATGCATTCTTGCACGCTAGTGTAGTCCAGTCTGTCCAGGCTTCATCTTCATAACTATTGTAACCTACATCCAGTTGAACTTCCTACTGTAGTCGAGCTGTGGTGTCACACTGCTGTTTTTAGCCCTTACACTATACTCTACATGCGGATTAGTTATTTCTTGATTCCTCAGGATATGCTCTCTCAGCCCTAGGGTTTCACAGGTCTCCTTGCAAATACGTTATTTCTCGATGTCTCAGAATGTGTTCCGTCAACCTTACCATTTCACAGGTGCGTACGCTTCAGCTAATCGAGCTCCCCAACATTAGAACACGACAACGCAAGGCAACTTTTATCATACTCTGTGGTGACAAAAGTCATGGGATAGCGATAGGCACGCATGCAGGTGGCGGTAGTATAATGTATAAAAGGGATTAATGGGCAAAGCGTTGGCGATGATGTCATTTGTACTCAGATGATTCATGTCAAAAGTTTTCCAATGTGATTATGGCCGCACGAAGGGAATTAATGGAATCTGAACCCGAAATGGTAGTTGGAGCTAGTTGCATAGAATATATTCGATAATCGTTAGAGACTTCAGGATTCAGAGATCCACAGTGTCAAAAGTGTGCCAACAATACCAAATTTTAGGCATTTCCTCTCACTACGGACAATGCAGTGGCAGACGATCTTCACTTAACGACCGAGAGCGGTGACATTTGCGTAGAGCTATCAGTGTTATCAAACAACCAACACTTCGTGAAATAACCGCTGAAGCCAGTGTTGATCGTACGACGAACGTACGCGTTAGGACAGTGTGGCGTAATCTGGCGTTAGTGGGCTATGGCAGCAGGCTACTGACCCAAGTGCCTTTGCTAACAGCACGACATCGCCTGCAATGCCCCCCTTGGGCTCGTGACCGAATCGATTTGGCCCTAGACAATTGGAAAACCGTGGCCTGCTCAGATGAGTCCCGATTTCAGATGGTAAGTTCTGATAGTACGATCAGAGTGTAGTACTGAGGCCACGAAGCCACACAACTACATTGTTGAAAAGGCACTGTGCAAGCTGATGGTGGCTCCATAACGATGTTGGCTGTGTTTACACAGAATGGACTGGGTCCTATAGTCCAACTGAACCGATCATTTATTGGAAATGGTTATGTTCAGCCTCTTACAGACTATTTGTAGCCATTCATGGACTTCATGTTCTCAAAAAACGATGGAATTCTTGTGGATGACAAAGCTCCATGTCACTGGGGCACAACTGTTGGCGATTGGTTTGAAGAACATTCTGGACAATTCTCGCGATAGATTTGGTCACCCAGATCGCCAGATTATGGGACATAATCGAGAGGTTAGATCGTGGACAAAATCATCCATCGGTAACACTGTCGCAGTTGTGGACAGCTATAGAGGCAGCGTGGCTCATTATTTCTGCAGAGGACTTCCAACGCTTGTTCAGTCCATGCCACGTCAAGTTACAGAACTACGCCGGGCAGAAGGAAGTCCGACACGATATTAGGAGGTATTGCACGACTTTTTTCATCTCGGTGTACGATACCTAACTAGAGATACTGTTGTGTCCACCAGCTGAAGGAGATGCTGAAATAGATAGACTTACATTGTTCTCCTGTCTGTTTCGCCTCTGTAGTATTCTTAACTTAAGCGTCTGACGTTGTGCACCGACACCACTCAAAACTTTGGCATCAGTCTTTTTCTCGAATGAAATACGAAAATGCATTGATATATTATTATTATACAAGATTCCTCATAAGCACTGTCGAGAGATGAAGCCATGTACACTCGTTGTTGTTCTCAAGTACAGGTGCAATTCTATCAGTAGATGGAAAAATACTTTTCCGATCCTGCCAGAATTCTGAATCAGTTCCAGATCACTCCCTAGTTTTGAATCACTGGAGTCGTAGATAGTGAAGCACGTCCATGAAATATTTCTTAACAGCACTGTTGATGAACAAAACTCACATAGCTCAGTTTTGCTACGTTTCTCGACTTCTTGCCCTTAAACCGACTGTTTGCACATTCGCAAAGATAAGTCATTAACGAACGAAAACTTGTATAAAGTGATGCACGTTTTCCCCACACATTGTCTCACCCACATCTCTTGGAAAGAAAATCTTCTTTCCGTGTTCCATCACCAAGCTCTAAACACAGACTGTTTACTGAGGTATGATAAGAGAAGTGTTTCTCACGTCTTTTTAGCGATAGGCAACGGTTGGTTAAGTTGGTCAGTCACAGGTCCGTCTATTTTTCAACCTTCGTCGAGTATCTTTCTGCATATCTTAATGTCCTTGATTTTCTAAACCGGATTATGAACTACTTCTGCGTTAGTGAATATAGTAACCACTGTTTTTTTTATTTAGATAGATTTCGATGGTATCTCTCTACAGCTGAAATCCAACTAATATTACCAAGGAAAACTCATTTTTGAAGTAGGATATGTAATGAAGTTCTCTGAAATGTTCTACGCGCATAAAAAGAACTTTTACATTTGCAGTTTTTGATATACGACCTTTAAATATGTGTGCGTGTATAAAAATATCTTTAATGTTACTAACTTTCAGCCTCAAAATACTGAGAACATTTTGTTACGATTTTCATTAAATTACATGGAAAGTATTCAGTTCAAATTTGCTAAATACCACTCTCTAAACATAGTGTACATCAAAATAAAATGAAATTTACAAGTTGTCACAAAACTCAAAAATACGTATGGGTGAAAACTGCAACAAATTAATAACTGGTTTCCTTTATCATCTTCCTAATTCAGTTGATGAAAAGTTCGGTGAAAATTTTAATTTCATTTTAGATAGATACCACATACATACAACTATACAGGTATTAGTTGTGACTTTAATCCACCCTCGAAATACCGGCGAAAATTCGTGTTTAAAGTTGGTGGTGGCATAAAATATCTTCCTAAATTCTACAAGTGCTTACTACTAAAATTATTTGAGCAATAATTTCGGGAGCCCACCCGAAGTAAAAATGATTACGAAAACGTACTTGAACACTTAACAACAAACAATCATGAGCAGACAGGGAGCTTATTGAACGACGCATGGATTGGTGACCACTAGGTCGCTATAGCGAGACTCGATACTGTAACGTCAAAATCCGCCAAAGAAAAAGGCAAAATATATCTTTTTAGAAAAGCAGATTAAAATTCGCTTGACACCTTTCTAAGTGACACTTTCCAATTCTTTCAAAGTAACAATGGAAGCGTAGAACAGATGTGGCTTACAGTCACAGAAAAACAATCGACGTGAGTTGAGGGTTATGGTACACAAAACACGTTTTAACAGAACAGTGTTACTTTTACATTCAGGCAGTGTATTGTCCATGTCTGACATGGACTGCATATTTAAAGACGATTATGAGGGTGAGATGTTTTCGAACCATTGTAAAAGTAAATTGTAATTAGTAACTGCACATATATTTTGTTATTATCTATATAATGGTTCAAAACAGTCAGTTTTCTAAACTGTCAGTTCTTCCACAGGATGCTATATTTTACTGATACGAAAAGAGCAGTTTTCTTCGGAAGAAATAAGGATGCCCCTTAGGCATGGGGACGGCCAAGTTTTTTTCTTTCTCCGAGGGAGAAATTTACAGTAAACTAATTCAGAGGATAGCGTCTACACAGGGTTGCCAGGTGTGTGAAAGCTTTATGTGTGGAACAAAGTATATCACAAATAAACTGAAATGTAAGAAGTAGCTAGCTATCAGTGGTTGAGTGAGGTCACGTATTGGTGCGCTGTTCAACATATTAAATATTTTGCATAACTTTGTTACAATTTCTGGAAGGAGTTGCTAATTAGCACTTCTGCAGTAATAAGTCGTCTCCCGTAAATCGTTGCAGTGTATGCAAGACTTTTTCAGGCCAGAATATGGTGTTGCAAGAATCGCACAATCTTACTTCAAGAATTTTTTCAAATGTAGACATTACGGAGACTTTGGTCTAATTAATAAGGAACGTGAAGAATCGCTGTAAGCATTTATGTTCGACATTTTCAAGTCTCCTACATCTGACAAGGCAAACTACGGACAGTTTATTTCATTGTTCATACGCTGGAAGCCAGGCTTCTGTTAACGTAATCTATTATAAAAGATGCCTTTGGTTCAATATATTGACAGTTAATTTAACAAGTCTCACAATCTTATTTGAAGTACGGTACGTGTCATCACTTTACTTAAATCCTATCGTAAAAGTACTATTTACTCTGTGGAAAAGTAACAACAGTGAATGAAATTTTTATACGATTTATTACAGTAAGAACATGGGGACGCACAACTTGGATTGATCACTGGCATCTGATTAAATTCCTGTTTCTTTAACTCCATTTAGCAAAAATATAAAGATTAAAGTAGCTCCAGTCTGGAAACAATTACCAATTCAATTTTTGGTTTGCAAAGTCTGCATAAAAGTAATTAAAAAAGGAATTCTTTAAGATCTTTTAACTTTAGTTCTGTTACGGAAAACAATAATTCCATTTATTAAAATATAAATTCTTTAAAAACTCTAAGTTTAATGAACAGACTTACATTCCAAATTCGTCCCTTCGGGATACAGAAACTGGTATTACCAAGCAGAATTACTGATTTTCAAAAGAGAAATTCTCGAGGAGATTTAGTATTGGTTCCTGACCCAGTGGTAAATGCTGACACTGTGCTTTAGTGGAAAACATTAATTATAAGAAAGATAATTTTAGGTAAGAAGTTAAGTGTATACTTTGCTTCTGGATACTACGCCCACCTAGGTTCTCTGCTGGACTTTGTGGAAGATTTACGATAGCGTATTTAATATACAGAATGGTACAAACGTGAGTAAGAGAGTTCAGTATAATCTAAAATAGTGTTCAGAATGTTAATATTACTTTTATTCGCGAGTCCAAAGTTAGATGTTACGAAAAACAAGCAAAGGTTGTAGCAAGGCCATGCTGTTTAAGAGGCGTGACCGGACACTTGCAATAAAAGACGATACGAGAACACTATATTTACGAATAAATAAGAGGGCGTAGGATCGTTATAAGTTCGGAATACTGTTGCAGAAGCCGAAAAAGTATCCAAAAGAACCCAAAATCTCGAAGTTGGGCGACGTTTTACAGAAGCTCGAAATTTAGCTCGGACTTGAATGCCAAATGCTTTTAATAGTATCCTTAGGGAAATTTTGTTTCGAAATCTACTGAAAATCGAAAAGGTTTCTATAGTATCTAAAGGACACCATCGTCAAGACACAATAACTTCACTGGGTGATTTCAATGGTGATGTTACTCCTCAGGTAAACTTTGTTTCGAAATTGCTGAATGTCGAAAAGGTTTCTATCGTATGTAAAGGACACCATCTCCAAGATACAATCAATACCTTCACTGGGTGATTTAAATGGTGATGTTACTGATAACAGTACCAGTAAAGGAGAGTTACTAAACACAGTTCTCCGAAGTTCATTCATCAAAGAAAACGAAGTAAATATTCCAGAATTCGAATTAGGAACAGCTCCCAGCATAAGTTACAAGTGACCCTCTTAGTTCAGCGAAGCATCTTGAATCATAAAATAAAGGCAAGTATTTCAGACCAGATTGTATACCAGTTATCTTCCCTTCTGAGTGTGTTGATATAACAGCTCCATACTGAGCAGTCATATCCAGCAGAAAGACTGGAAAGATGCACAGGTCACGCCATTTACTCAAGTAAGAGAATAGCGGTAATCCGCCACGGTTTAAACTACCAGTTAGAAACGATCATTTTAACCTACGTGATTTTCACACTATAACTTAATAATCGAAAGTGCTTAATATTCCAGAGCGATGCTTTATAAGGCGCACTCTTGCGCCATTTCAGTCAGTCTACGTTAAGTATTAGCTTTGAGTTCATTTCGGTGGGTGAGTCCCAGATTTGCTTTCACAAATGTTGGCATTTCATAGATCGCTTCATTCGATCACATTTGTCATTCCTGCGATACCACGTTTCATTTATAGAAAAGTATGCATTGCGTCTCGTATTTGAGTTCATTTGTGTCTATCAGCTTGAGGAACCCCTATACTGCAATATAATGTTGAAAAGGCAGTACCATGTAGACTCACCTGCAGCTTTTGAGCAGTATGTTAGAATGAGAGTAAAACAATTTGAGTATATGCACAATTATTGCCACTGTATGTTGTGGAAAGATTGTTAATACTTCGTGTACCAGCAATAAACTTCAAGAACACTTAATTTACTGTTATTGACACTATCAGTAAGAATTTGTAATAGACGTTTGTGTAAAGACTACCAGAAAACGTAACATTTATCTTCTCTTGTCGAAAATATCTGCTTCCCTTACCTGTCAGAGACGTCTAAACTGTTTGAAATCTTCTCATCATCCGTCGGAAATGACTGAAAAAAATGAAAGTAGGAAGAATTTTCCTTTGAAACTATGAAGAAATTGTTTGATCTCTCATTTACTTGGCCATAGAATTATGTTACATAAGTTTTCAGATAGTAAACCAGCTTGTTTAGGCAGCTACCGAGTGCAGATACATCGAAGTAGGTTCCGAAACGTGATACATCGTCAGTTATTCTGTTGCCCAAATAACAATGCGTGAATGCTATTGTTGGAAAATGGGACAAGAAAATTTGTTGAACTTGTATTGCAGAACGAAAGTCTAAACAGCCTTCGAAGATACAACATTTTCTCCTAGCTTTTTATTGTACAACTGCAGAGAGTCCTTGAGTTACTTTTGTATGATCATACTAGACAAAACAAGCACTGCAGAGGAGCTGTTTGACCACAGCAAAGGCTTTTGTTTACGTAAGGCACATACATTTATTTGAACTGAACAGCTACGTTTTACTTTAACATGGAACAGCATATTAAAAGTTAAATTCACCTTACTTTCAATGTAAATGATTTACTGCAATCCCTCCTACTTAAATGCTTGATCAGTGGCTTCCTATACAAGTCCTTCTCAGAAACTCCATTCTGTTCTTAAGTCTTGTTTCTGTTATCTCTAGCTGTAATTTCTGATAAAACGGATTCTGATGATTTCATAATAGTAATAATTTTTTATGCATGTAACATGTCAAGTAAGTGTTTTTTTACTTTTGTTATTTGAATTTGGTCCCACAATGAAAACGTTTTCACTGTTTGTGTCATATTTTAATCTCTCACATTCATTGTTCTGTATAGATATTCTCAATGAACAGCAACAGCGAATTATATCTTCGCTGATGATTTAAGTATGCTGGCCGTTTATTGTTAAACAGTTGTATATAATATTGCAGACGAGTGGTAAGTGTTTCACCATTCACCATACATGTTTTTCAGTGCCTATGTCTTGCGTAAAAGCCTACGTTCGATTCATATCGTATAGCTCAATGCACAGAATTTGCCTGTTACGTAATCTACACTCACCTGGGGCCAACGAGATATACGGATGTCTGGGCGACCTTCTCCAGCGGCGAGCAAGTTGTTATCTGAGACCACTTTACCACTTGGTAGATGCGCGGTTAAATACGCTCCCACTCTCGATCACTAATGACAACGTTAAGACTTTATTGGGTATCTTATCACTGACATCCTGATTTCTTGCCTGGCCTTCGATGTAGAAGAGTGTTCGCGAAGTATGTCGGGCAAGGCGACTAGTTTGATGTCACAGGTCCGTCGCAGGGCCCATATTTCCCGTGGGTCCAACACTATCCGTACGCACGAATGCTTTGTCCCATAAACAACACCGGCCGCTAGTCGGATTGTACGGCACGGCCTAACGCACACCCGTACGGCGCGGCCTAATGCATGCATTCCCATGGTAAACTCTGCAGTGAACAGTGGGCAATGGGAACACGACGTTATAGGGTAGAACATGATGGAGTCTGACAGTGATGTTGGTCACAACTTGCTGGGTTCTTGAATGGCTAATGTATGTATGTAATTTATGCCCGGTGTACGTATGTAATACAATGGTATTAATTTCTTCTCGTTGTTTATTTCTTTTTCAGAACCGAATGTGGCGCAAGACGCGTAAGCCGTACAATCTGTGCGTGGGTGCCGACCCAAACCGCAACTGGGACTTCCACTGGGCAGGTAAGCGGACGGAGGAGCAGCTGATGCGTCGGTGCAAAATTTTTACAGCGTTATCGGCAGGGTATAACTTCCTTTGATAATTATCAATAATTTACTATGTTTTCTGCAGTCTTATCAGTCTCCATAGAAAAAACCCTGAGCGCAGCCAGTTCGAACCCTAGTCCGACAGTTTCCTGAACCCGTTACATCAGTGTTATAATCGCTGAACGATAAATCCTATACAGCAATGTCGTTTTTGATGAAGGAAAACAAAAAATTAAAAGTGGGGTGTGTAGGATGTAGTACGCAGCTTACGATATTGCAGAACTCGAAGTATTTACAGTATTCATTGTACGTCATTTTCCACTTAGGGTTGTAGAAATTTTTATTGTGTTACTGCAGTTTCTACAGTATGCTTTTGTCAAACGCAATTAATGCCGTGTAAGTTATAAGTAATATGAGTGGTCACAGCTGGTGCCTCCATTGCTGCAAAGTGGAGCACGACCCTACACTGTATCGCTACAAATAACTTGATAATTTACGTCTGTGGCGTGACATGGCGTCTTATTACTTATGTCTGACAATAGGGTAACGCCGAAACTGCAACAGTATAATAAAAACTTCTACAGCTATAAGCTGAATATGCATCTTTTCAACAGTTCACACGGGCTGCAGATATGTGTTGCAAGACGTTAATAGACGGATGAGCCAAAACATTATGACCACTGCCTACCGCGAGGTTATATGCTGCCTGGTGCCACTGAGGGCACGTGACGCGGTAAGAGAAGTACACCACGTGATCTAAAGTATCCGGACACTTGGCTGAAAATGACTGACAAGTTCGTGGCGCCCTCCATCAGTAATGCTGGAATTCAATATGGTGTTGGTCCACCCTTAGCCTTGATGACAGCTTCCACTCTCGCAGGCATACGTTTAATCAGGTTCTGAAAGGTTTGTTGGGGAACGGCAGCCCATTCTTCACGGAGTGCTACACTCACGAGAGGCATCTATGTCGGTCGGTGAGGCCTGGCAGGAATCGGCTTTCCAAAACATCCCAGAC
This sequence comes from Schistocerca serialis cubense, assembly GCF_023864345.2. NCBI lineage: Eukaryota > Metazoa > Arthropoda > Insecta > Orthoptera > Acrididae > Schistocerca > Schistocerca serialis. Next base: position 410,038,842 of record NC_064641.1, on the reverse strand, counting down.
ATATTCTATAGTCTTCAGGTCAGGACTCTGTGGAGGCCTAGTCCACTACAGGGACGTTATCGTCGTGTAACCATTCTGTCACAGGCCGTCCACAGGTTCGATCGTATTGGCAGATGCAATCGCCATCCCCGAATTGCTCTTAAACAGTGCGAAGCGGTAATCTGCTTAAAACGTTAATGTCGGCCTCTGCTGTGAAAGTGCCACGCAAAACAACAAGGGGTGCAAGCACCGCCTCCGAATTTTACTGTTGGCACTACACAAGCTGTCATATGACGTTCACCGGACATTCTCCATACCCACACCCTGCAATCGGATCGCCACATTGTGTAACGTGATTCGTCAGGCCACACAACGTTTTTCCACTGTTTACGCTCCTTACACGAAGCAAGGCGTCGTTTGGCATTTACAGGCGTGATCCGTGGCTTATGAGCAGCCGCTCGACCAGGAAATCCAAGTTTTCTCAACTCTCCCCCTAACTGTAGTAGTACTTGCAGTGGATCCTGATGCAGTTTGGTATTCCTGTGTGATGGTCTGGATAGATGTCTGCCTATTACACTTTACGACACTCTTCAAGTGTCGGCGGTCTCAGTCAGTCAACAGACAACGTCGGCCTGTACGCGTTTGTGATGTACGTGTCTGTTCACGTCTCCACTTAACTATCACATCGGACACTATGGACCTAGGGATGTTTAGGAGTGTGAAAATCTCGTGTACAGACTTATGAGACAAGTGACACCTAATCACATAACCACTTTTAAAATCCGTGAATTCCGAGGAGCGCTCCATTCTGCTCTCTCTCGATATATATTGACTACTGAGGTTGCTGATATGGAGTACCTGGCAGTAATGGTTCAAATGGCTCTGAACAGTATGGGACTTATCTTCTGAGGTCATCAGTCCCCTAGAACTTAGAACTACTTAAACCTAACTAACCTAAGGACATCACACACATCCGAGGCAGGATTCGAACCTGCGACCGTAGCGGTCGCTCGGCTCCAGGCTGTAGCGCCTAGAACCGCACGGCCACTCCGGCCGGCACCTGGCAGTAAGCGGTAGCACACTGCACCTAATACGAAAAACGAATGTTTTTGAGGGCTTCTGGATACTTTGGATCACATAGTGTATATAAGCGGAGCGGACACGAATGGGGCGTTATTCTTGCGACGATAAGTGGTGCAGTTGCGGAAATCCGCCGGCTTAAGCAACTTTGTCGAAAGCCAAGTTACTGTGGCCCAGCGTCTAGGAGCGAACATGTCGGGAACCACGAAGAAGATCGGCTGTTCGCGTGCTACTGTTGGGAGTATATATAGAAAGTGGTTGGAGAACACAGAAACACAAGAACACAAGAAGTTGGATATCCGTCCCTCATCACAGAACATAGGGACCAGAGGCTTGCCCGGTCCATAAAAGACCTGACCACGGGACACAGTGCTAATGCAGGAACAAGTGTTTTGGAGCACACTTTTCAGGGTACGGTGTTGAAAACGATGTTCCACAGTGGAGGATCCATACGTGCTCCCATGTTGGCCCAACAACATCGTCAGTTATGATTATAGTGGGCAAGGGATCAATGAGATGGGACCGCGGATGAACGGAATCGCATCGCCTGTTTAGATGAATCTAGTTTATTTTTACACCAGGCCAGGGATACAGGCCGGTGGGAGCAGTATTATGTTATGGGGGACATTCACCTGGGCCTCCATGGGACCTATGGCGGTATTAGAAGGCATCGTGACAGTTGCAGACTATGTGAACATTTTTAGGGACCACTTGTAACCGCTTATGCTTGATGTGTTCCTCAACAGCGATGGAATCTTCCAGGACGATAACTGTCAATGTCACGAGGCCAGAATCGTGCTGCAATGGTTTGAGGAGCATGGTAGTGAACTCACGTTAATGTCTTGGCAGCAGATTCGGCTTATCTGAATTTTATGAAACCCAACCGTCACGCTATCGGGTGCCAGCTCCGCGCCCACAAACCAACCGCCCGTAAATTACGGGAAATGTGCGACCTGAGCGTAGGCATCTGGTGCCACAAACCTCTGTAAAGCTTTTAAGTACTTGTCGAAACCGTGGCACGTAGAATCACCGCTGAATTGATTTCCACGCTTTTAAGTGGGTGGTCGTATCGTTTTGGCTAATCAGTTTGTACAGTATACAGTCATGTACACTGTTTGAATGTATAATTCTGCACAATACATCATAATAAGCACAACTGAACAAAAATAATCCCTCAACCACGCCATTACACTTGACATTGCCTCTGCTCTCTCTAACAGCCATAAGAAGGATTTCCTTATTCGAAAATGTTGCTGCAAACGGGCCAGCTGGTATTTTAAAAATGACAGCTGGACTGGCTAATCGGAAGGCACAACACCTTCGTCCGAGTCATCACAGCTGCAATTTTGGTAAAGTGTCTCATGTTCTTTCTTGACACGTCTACACTTAGGAACTAACAACAATAAACATCCGAACTGCTCACTTCTTGAACACAAAAAACTAAAGACGCTATGTAAAACATGTGTACTCCAATCTGTACGCGGATACCACTTCATACTTGGTGGAGGGGGGAGGGGGGGAGGGAATAATGGAATGGCCTATGCCTTTAATCTCGTGATCTCATTCACAGCCCCATATATCAAAATACGAGAATAAAGTCCTGCGTTGCGAGAGCTAATTTGCGGAAAAGTGTAACACGAATACGAATGCCTATTGAAGACAATAAACTCGTATGCCGGCCGAAGTGGCCATGCGGTTAAAGGCGCTGCAGTCTGGAACCGCAAGACCGCTACGGTCGCAGGTTCGAATCCTGCCTCGGGCGTGGATGTTTGTGATGTCCTTAGGTTAGTTAGGTTTAACTAGTTCTAAGTTCTAGGGGACTAATGACCTCAGCAGTTGAGTCCCATAGTGCTCAGAGCCATTTTTGAATAAACTCGTATGAACAGTTGCAAACTCACTATAACATTTCACATCTGGCTCATTAAATAACGAACTTGAGGAGTGGACAAAACGCAAGAAATTATTCAGATCGAAAAACAGCTTAGAGAAATTTAATGTCGTACACTATTATCAAGTTAAACACGGAACATAATAAACCAAGAGGAAGTCCATCGTTGAAGGCACATGGTCTTGTTCAGCATGAACAAAGCCAAAGTCCCTCTCCAGATATTTCGCACCAAAAATTAACTAAAGCAATTCAATAGAATGAAACATAACACTTCGAATTGTTCTAAGAATGGAATGAAATTATTTCCTCATGCTTAATCAATACCTAACTGCATGAACAGTAACAAAATCATCTAAGGCAATCATCAATGAAAGTTAGCATGTACAGCTACTTTTCACTGTCCCGGTTGTATAAGAATCAAGGGGAAAATGACTTTCTAAATGTCTCAATATTTGCCCAAGCGTTTCTTATCGTATGCTCATGATTCCTACATCCGATACACGATAGGGGTAGCTCATTATTGCACAGTCACGGTTTCCCGAGAACAAAGTTACGTTTCTTCCACAGATTCCTGTTCCTATATTGCACAGGCTGTGCCGACCTGTTACCATAATATACACTATCTGATCAAAAGTATCCGGACACCACAAAAACATACGTTTCTCGCATTAGCTGCAGTGTGCTGCCACCTATTACCAGGTACTCCGTATCAGCGACGTCAGTAGTCATTAGACATCATGAAAAAGCAGAATGGGGCGCTACGCGGAACTTACGGACTCCGAACGAGGTCAGGTGATAGGGTGTCACTTGTCTCATACGTCTGTACGCGAGATTTCCACACTCCTGAACATCCCTAGAAAAAGCGTACAGGCCAACCTCGCCTGTTGACTGACAGAGACCGCCGACAGTTGAAGAGGGTTGTAATGTGTAACAGGCAGACATATATCCAGACCATCACACAGGAATTCCAAACTGCACGAGGATCCATTGAAAACACTATGACAGTTAGGCGAGAGGTGATAAAACTTGGATTTCATGCTCGAGCTGCTGCTAATAAGCTACACATCACGCTGGTAAGTGCCAAACGATGCCTCGGTTGGTGTAAGGAGTTTAAACATTGGACGACTGAACAGTGGAAAAACGTTGTGTGGAGTGATGAATCACGGGACACAATGTGGTGCCCCGACAGCACGGTGTGGGCATGGAGAATGTCCGGTGAACGTCATCTGCCAGCGTTTGTAACGCCAACAGTAAAATTCGGAGGCGTTGGTGTTATAGTGTGGTCGTGTTTTTCATGAAGTGGACTTGCACCCCTTATTGTTTTGCGCGGTATTACCACAGCGCAGGCCGACATTAATGTTTTAAGTACCTTCTTGCTTCCCACTGTTAAAGAGCAATTCGGGGATGACGATTGCATCTTTCAACACGATCAGGCACCTTTTCATAGTGCACGGCCTGTGGCGGAGTGGTTACTCTACAAAGACATCCCTGGGATGGACTGGCTTGCTCAGAGTCCTGACAGGAATCCTATAGAACATCTTTAGGATGTCTTGGAACGCCGACTTCGTGCCAGGTCTCACCGACCGACATCGATATCTCTCCTCAGTGCAGCACTCTGTGTAGAATGAGCTTCCATTGCCTAAAAAACCTGATTGAACGTATGCCTGCGAGAGTGGAAGCTATCATCAAGGTTGTGATTGGGCCAACACCATACTGAATTCCAGCATTACTGATGGAGGGCACCACGAATTTGTAAGTCATTTTCAGCCAGGTGTCCGGATACTTTTGATCACATAGTGTAACTAAGCAAAAGGTCTAGTGGATAAAGAGATGATTAGGAGTGTTGAAATCTCGCGTACAGACGTACAAACAAGCGACACCCAATCACCTGACCACGTTCGAAGTCCGTGATACTGGATAAATATCGAAGATTTTATCATCCGATCGCTAAACTATCAAGTTTGGATCCGGCATCACAACCGGCTACAGTTAAACTAAGATTTCATAGGAATGCCAGAGTAGTTTCGGTGTGACCATTGGTGATGCCGGATCCCAGGCTTACGGTTTGGCCGATGGCAGGAATGATTGCGTGAGAATGTGGCTGCGGCACCGAAACCAGTCACGAAGAATGAAAGCTAAGAATAGCTATGGCGAGTCTATTTCCATAACAAATGCTTTGCTCAATGAACAGAACTTTCTTAATTAGGAACGCTCTGTAGTGCTGAAAACTGAGGAGTCGTTGGATCTTCACAGAGGAGGGCGCTAGCTCCATCTCGTGCTCCGAGGCGTTCGCCGGGTCGGAGGCTTTCTCCGAGGTGGAGACCAAGACCCTGTCTGAGTTCCTCACCGGCCTGGGCAGCGACCTGCAGGTCTACCTGAGCTTCCACAGCTACTCGCAGCTGCTCATGTACCCCTACGGCCTGTCCAACGTCGTCGCCGACAACGCCGCCGAACTGGTGAGTGGCGCTACATTTTTTGTTAACTTAAAGCTGTCTCAATCGGCACTAGACCCACACTCACACCAGTTACAGTATGACACTCAAGGCGATGGACATTTTAGTATGTTCGGCCGAAGTGCAGAAACACTTAATTGAATGAAGGGGTAATAAGTTGATACGTTTGTTTGCATGGTCATCCACCGCAGCAGAAGATGCTTTATAATGAAAAGCGAAATGCATCTGTTCAGTAATACTCTTTAACTGTGGTAACCTACGGGCGAAAGACGAATAATACGGCTGGAGTTTTCTGTTGGAATATCTCGAAAATAATCTAGTATGTCAACACTAAGCAGACATTATTCTCTGTTACAGCAACAAATTGTTGAGAAAGCAGCCCAGGTTCTGGCAACCAGATACGGTACCCAGTACACCGTCGGCAGCATCGTCGACGCTATCTGTAAGTATCGCACAGTGAGGTAACTACTATGTCTAACGAAACCAACCATGTATAAAGTACTTAATTTAACAACACTGTCTCTAGACGGAGGTGATTTTCTCCGCCGCGTTGATGGAAGACAAAAAAATGATTCATACCAACAGAATGTGTTCTCTCTCTAAGACTCTCTATCTGTCTGTCTTTATTTTATACTTTTCGTCGACAGACGACTTTAGTCAGAACAAATGTTTCTATTTCTTGAATCTGGACATAAGAACTTTATTTCTCGAATGAGATGCAGTGCCGGCCGAAGTGGCCGTGCGGTTAAAGGCGCTGCAGTCTGGAACCGCAAGACCGCTACGGTCGCAGGTTCGAATCCTGCCTCGGGCATGGATGTTTGTGATGTCCTTAGGTTAGTTAGGTTTAACTAGTTCTAGCTTCTAGGGGACTAATGACCTCAGCAGTTGAGTCCCATAGTGCTCAGAGCCATTTTTTTTTTAGATGCAGTGGCGTCCGGCATCATACGATTAGAAACGGTTTTCTCTTAACGGACGCTTCGTTCGAGAAAGAGCAAACCACACCAGGCTTACTTCAACTAATGAGGAGTAACTGACACGTTCAGTCAGCGGCCAGTACAAGTGTTTCGTTTGTATGTTTCGCCAATGTAGGTGATATTATTTTAATAAGGCAGTACTTATTAACGTGGTGGCATCTACAGCAATTTCACCAGATTAGTGCAAAACCAGATGCCGGTACCAAAGTTGGATTTGTAGCGTTCATAGTGCAGTCAAAGATCTTTTTACGTACGGAGTGATCCATTTATCTGAGGCCACACGTACAGCGATGTAGATGGCGGATAACAAGCGCTCCGTTGCCCGGCGAATTAGATGCCGTGTCAAGCGTCTACAAACGCAGTACTAAATGTAAAATATACTTAAATAAATTTTGTACTTGCCTATGTAATTCATGGAAATGCTGGGTCGGTCTGTCATTATTTTCCACGAATTTCTAACATCTACTTAAGAAGAAATTATTCACCACACGATGTAATTCTCTCTTAGAAACTGAATTACTTGACTCGCGGATATTATCCTTGAATTCCTGTAGATTATGTGGATTTATGGTGTACACTTTATCGTTTAGTGCTCCGTAAACAATAGAAATCACACGAGATTAAATCGGGATTTCGAGCAGGCCAAATATCGTTGCAAATCAGTCTATCATGGAACACATCATGAAATGAGTGCAAAGAAACATTGGTCGTATGAGCTTTGCCGAATCCTGTTGAAAACACGAGAAGTTTCGTTCACTTTCACTCAATTCATTAAAAAACGGTTGCAGAATGTTTTGCACATCACTTTCACCGTTAACTTTGCCATTATACAAAACTTAGCCTATTATTCAGTCATCACTAATTGCACACAACCCTACAATTTTCTGGTCGTGAAAGAGTTTCTCAGGACGCAGAACAGATCTATTGGCGCTCCAATGTCGACAGTTTTGGTAATTAACAAACCCGTGCAAATAAAACCAGGCTTTTCTGAAAACAGAATGAGGTAAGAACGCGTTTCACCGTCAAGCACTTGTTTCAGAAACCATTCACAAAACCTAACTCCGTGCACAGGACAACCAGGTTTAAGTTCTTGCATTACTGTACTTTATTGGTCGTTAACCCAAGTAACTTTTCAGCTCTTTGTTCAAAGATGCAAGAAATTTGCGTTTGCTGTGAAAAATGTCTAAGAGGTTTTTTATCTTACAGATGATATGCTATGTCATCCAGATGGGCAGTGAACACTGTATGTAGTTGTCTGTGTTTCTTGTCATGAAAGCTTCCTGTTCCACGAAATTTATTCACCAATTTGTGAACTGCATCACGACTCGGAATTCGAGGACCTGGAAACTTCTGTTCAAACAATCTCCGAACAATACTAGCGGGCTCTGCACACGCATACAAATCGTCCTTGCTGTGGAATGAAATAATTTGGCCTTGCCATTGTTGCGTTCACAGACTTCATTGTTACAATCGTGATGTTTGTTTCACTGTTCGAATGACGCTGGCGGACAATGCGCGTAGTGCGACATTACAACTGAGACGTAGGGCCCAGTCGACCGGCTTTCACGGCTCCGGTGGCTGGCAAAGACAACTACTGGGCGTGCGGTCATCAGATAAATGGGTGCCCTGTGTTCTCTAGGCTTCCTTTACTAAGCAGTACCAAAAAATGAAATCCTTGGGTAAGGATTTTTCAGTACGGCCTGAATTTCTACGCTTTGACGTTTTGTAGTAGGTTATATTGATCACACCAAGTCTTCTCACCCCCGATGATTTTCTCCCGAAAAGAATGGTCCGCGATTTGCATTTCGCTCATGATGCGACAGGCGTCCATGTCGCTGTTTCCGTATTTACATATGGCTTGAAGTAGCCCATACATGTAATCTCCGGTACCTGCTTAATATTAATATTTCCTTTAATCTTATGGCAGTGACAGAAAGCAATTTAATTGTGAAACTTAAATATCTACAGTTCTTGGATGTTGGGTAAGGAAAAAGGTAAACGCTGGAGTATCACGGATTTAGGGAGCATCAGCCAACTGTTGGAATTCAAACGTTTTACAAATTGTTTAAGATATTTAGAGTGAAAATTACGGAAATGGTCCTAAACTGACTATTCTGAGATGATGAGCCAATTGTCGAACATAAACATTTCAAGAGCTGCGCGGTCTTGAATAAGAAATGCATCAACAGCTTAAGTCTCAAAAGCTACAACGCCTCCTGCGTTGATGTTGTGGCTCCATCTTGAAAAGCACTAATAAATAATCTGTGATGTGCTCACAGCGATGTGTATCAGTGTTCACAGTTCATGATTGCTTGTCTAAGATGAAGCACTGTTGATCACCACTATAGATGTCGCAGGAACATGCAAACATGCATTCAACACTTTCAAGATGAATTTGTTTGGGATTAAAGATATTAATGTATGACTACTTTTGTTAACATCGTACTCAGAAATAACAACACGAAAAAAAGAAAAAAAAAGTTTCCCGTCGGTTCCTTTTCAAACACAGGGAATGATGGGCCAGTGCAAAAAATTTAGAGTCTGTATTACTAATAAATTGGAAAACGTTAAAAGGGTGGTTTTAAAGCTTTGGATGTACTACATAGTCTGCTTCCACTTGAATACAACGCACAGAACGTTCAAACAATCACGTTCCAGAAAAGTGCTTCTTTGGGATGTTGTTCAGCTCATGCGTCACACTGACTTGAATGTCAAAAATTGTATCAAAGCGTTAAATCTTCATCTGAATTTCTACGCTTTGACGTTTTGTAGTAGGTTATATTGATCACACCAAGTCTTCTCACCCCCGATGATTTTCTCCCGAAAAGAATGGTCCGCGATTTGCATTTCGCTCATGATGCGACAGGCGTCCATGTCGCTGTTTCCGTGTGGTGTGCTGGAGAAACTTTGGACACCCATGTCCGTTTTTCAAAACATTCTGGAGAATGTGTGAGCAGTTGAGTTAAAGATGTTGCTCCATTTCGGTTTGTGACACAACAACTCTCAGACACTACAGTCGCACGCCCACCACATCTTCATCTGACTGGTCGAATGCACTTCTGTTTTCCACGGTTCTTAGTTCAAGCTATCACCGTAGTTGCTGTGCCGACATAAGGAGCAAATTCAGTCTCGGAACATTTTGGATGGACAGTACAGAGTCATTCATAGAAAGCTCTGCACAAAAACTACGAGACATACAGAAAACAGACATACATCAGTGGGTAGAGAATCTCTCCGAGTTTGTAATTAACGTTACAGTTGGTCAGTATGTGTACCGTTTGTGATGCGGCGAACGTCAATACGTGCGTGCAGTTCATTGACACGAATTGTCCTGGAAGACGCCATAGCAGGCCACATTACGAATCTTTTCACTGGGTTGCCTGTCTGCAGACGCGAACTACTTCGATCCTACAGTAAGGAGCCGGGGATTAACTATACAACGTGAAGAAAGCACAACATACAACTTACAACATACAGGTATAATATGTAGTTATAGGAATTCCGTATACCTGTAGTAGGCTTCCCTTTATCAGTGGGACGTTGATACATAGCAATAACCTGCAGCAAATGAGTTGTGCCGGAAAATCGGAATAAATGAAAAAAAAAAACGTTTTCCAGTGGTATCATCGTCAGTGGAAGGACTTGTCAGGATAGAAATCTAGTAAAAACTTAGTCCTTCTTACTGAAAGCTGGTTAAGTTTTCCGGCAAAGAATTGTTCACCTGGTAAAAATAGAGGAGATGGCGTTGGAAAGATGTGCACTTCAAAGAATTTAGTGTAAACCTCAGGCTCTTGTACTTATGAGTAAGATATGCGCCGACCGCGGTGGTCTAGCGGTTCTAGGCGCGCAGTCCGGAACCGCGCGACTGCTACGTCGCAGGTTCGAATCCTGCCTCGGGCATGGATGTGTGTGATGTCCTTAGGTTAGTTGAGTTTAAGTAGTTCTAAGTTCTAGGGGACTGATGACCACAGTAGTTAAGTCCCATAGTGCTCAGAGCCATTTTTTTAAGATACGCAAATTCGGAGGGCCTCCGTCTTGATGGAATCAGATACACATACGGAAGGAGTTTTCTCTCTCATACATACAGTGTACACTGGTATGGTGAAATGGGATTGAAACAGAAACCGATCTACTGACTGACTGCGTTACTACGTTCACTGTAAATTTATTCGACGCCTCTTCACAACCGTAGTGAGGCCGTTGTCAATGACTGACTGATTATTGCGACTTTTGATCATTTTGTCCCTGGTGAAACAGGTTTCAGCTGAGAATAATACCTAGGCAGGAATAAGTATACTCTAACATGAAGCGCTGCATCATACGGTATCCCAAACCAGTGCATGGTCTGAAGTCATCATGATTTAAATATGGCACTTTGTGTGAATAGTAGGGATGAAACGACAAGAAATGTGGGAGTGTAGAGTGCAAGATGCCGGTGCCGTTACTGAACCAATTTTTCATCATTTATTAATAGAAGCCGTAACTGAACTTCACACATTATTGCAAGAACGAATTCACGCTGGCTGATAAAAGCATATAGGTCTCGAACTATATTTATTACGTGTAGCTGCAACACAACGAATCTTTAGTCTTATAACTGACATCAAAACGTATGTCTTTAATCTCTCATGAACTTTATATTAAAACAACAAATAATAAAAACAGACGCAGACATGTTATCAAAGCACAATCATACAGGAAAGAAGATAACTGAGTGCTAATGGCCAATATTAAAACTCAAAATATTGAGACAAATGTTTTAGCAAACACTTTGAAGTGAATATTCACACAAGAGCATAAATGGCGTGTACATCAATTCACTTGGGACAAACTAGAGAACCTTCATATTTTAACGCCACTGGTGCACTATACTTACTATGTTCACATACAACTCTACAAAAGAACGTCTGGTATGTTCAACCGTAACCTGAGGCACTTGGAAATCTCTACTTCTCAATAGAGTTTGTTAGTTCCTTGCAACACTTAAACACGTGATTACAGACGCAAGTACATGGCAACTGACATTTAATACTAATTTCAGCAAACAAGAGTGAACGAGGAGGAGATTGACATGTATAACAGGGTCCCAGACTTGTGGGAGAGACCAGCTTACGTACTGTAGGCAACATCAAAAAATTCCACGGACAACATAAACATGACGTGGAAGACAGCCTCCTATAGCAGCCTTAGTTGAGCACCATTTTAATGTCCCCGGATAGTCGAATTTCAGACACACACCAGCGAGAAAATGTCAAGCTGACACGTTCCTACCTTTGCTGGTGAATCTACAGATTCTGTTTGGGCGCTGTATTCGGTACACGGCATGGTGGTAACGACAGATCGAGAACCTGTCCCCGATGACCGTTGCCCCATAACTTCCGTGCGGTCCCCGTTCGCTGTGCGTAACACCGAGAAGTGGCAGACAAACGAAAAGCCGGCAATCGGTGCGCGCAGCTCAGGACTGTCGTCAACGCTCAGAGGTCCCTGACACGACTCCATCACACAGGCCGGCCGCCACCTGAATCAGTACAACGAACAACGTGTACGTATCGGGCCGTCTTCTGTGTGAGTTTGCTGCCCTCACCACTGATGGTACAAGCCGATATTTGTTCAGGATTGCCTAAACCGTAACGTTAGCAACTGTGCACATATTAAATTTTCTTATCCATTTTCATTGATTCAGCTGTGGGTTTTTGGTGAAACATTATACGGTGATAAGCCAAAGCATTATGACCATTGTACACCTCGACGCTGGATGCCGCTTTGTGGCGTCACGGGCACACGACGTGGTAAAAAAGTATGTAAGAGGAGCAGACACGGACGGGGCATTGCCCTAGCGACGATATGTTTTGTAAGTGAGAAAATCCATTGAGATAAGCGACTTTAGCATATGGCACATTATTATCACGCGGAGCCTGTTATCGAGAATCGCTAAAACGGCGAAGCTAGTCAAATACTCACGAGGTACTGTCGTGAGCATCTGGGGAAAGAGGCAGAAGGACAATGAAACTACCACTAGGCTATAAATGGTTAAACGTCAACGACTCTTCAGAGAACGTGGGTTAGGTGGCTTGCCTGATCTGTAAAGTGGGGTAGATAGTGATTTGCCGTATCTGTGCCCAGTAGCACACTGTTAATGGTACACTACTGAAGATGGAGCTCCCCAGTAGACCATCTCTACGTGTTCACATGTTGACTCAATGACATCGTCAATTACAATTGCAGTGGGCCAGAGATCATCGCGTTTCGACCGGCGATCAATGGAAACGTGTCGGCTCTTCGGGTGAATCACATTTTGCTACACTAGGTCACTGGTCGTCTCCACAAACCCCGCCATCGTGGTGAACGGTGTCTCGAAACGTACACCACGGCATTAACGCAGGCTAGTGGGAGCAGTATTATGCTACGGGAGACGTTCTTCTGTGCCTGCTTGGGACGTATGGTAGTAATTGAAGACAAGCTGACAGTTGCGAACCATCTGCATTCATGCTTGATTCTCCCCCGACGGCGATGTCTACTTTCAGCGGTATAATTGTCCGCGTCTCGCAGCCAGAACCGTGCAACAGTGGTTTGAGGAGCATCGTAGTGAACTCACGCTAATGTCTCAGCGAACAAATTCGCCTGATGTAAATCCTATGGATATCACCTGGATCGCTACCGGACGCTATCACCTCGTACGCAAATCAGCGGCCCGTTATTTGCGCAAATTACGTAACTTGTGCGTAGACATCTAATACCACATACCTCCACACAGCTACCAACAAACTGTCGGATCCATGATACGCAGAATCAATGATGTATTTCGTACCAAAGACGGACAAACAAGCTATTAAGCAGGTGGTCATAACGTTTTTCCTCATCAGCGTACATTGCATTAGCTAAACGTAATACATTTTTAGCCTTGTTTCACAAATTTTATTATTACTATACGACCTAGTTTTCGGGTTATAAGGCTATTTTCTAACACATAACTGATCCCGAAAATGAGAAAGAAGCTATGATATACACGTCAGCTTTTTAAATCTCTCGATTCATGACTTAAAGTTTAAAAGTTATGTATGTTGACAATTTTGACAAATTACACGTGGATTTACAAAAATTCTTTAAAGCAGCATTTACGAAATTCATTCGCACAGCATTTACAATAAACGACTAAACGTACGAGTATATTTGAATAGAGCTATGTACATAAAAGCAAATTTTTGATTTGTGAATGAAGGCACCAAGCTTCTTCTTCTATGTAGGAGTTGCAATGTTGTCTACGAGTGGTGAAAAACAATTGCGTCTATTAATTCAGTCTACGTATTTCGTAACACTAGAATATGTAACTTCGTGAGCTTCACACTCTTTCTTTCTATATGTAGGACTTCTAAATCTATTGTGTGTGTGTGTGTGTGTGTGTGTGTGTGTGTGTGTGGATTTCATTCACACAATGTTTGGCAAAGGCTGAATCTACATTCCTTAATCTCCAAATTCTGTGGCGTTTTCTGAGCCTAGAGCAGACTGACCTTCCACTCCATCCAATACAGCGACACTGATACTCTCTGCTGATGATCTTACAAGCACTGCCTTCCACGATGTCTGGTTCTTTATGATTTCAATTGAATAGGCATCTTTCTTACTCTCTGTGGGACGTAGGAAAGTACTGAGAAACCCTATAATTTTAAAATATTGCTTAGGTTGTTTATTTATTTATTTATTTAGCCATCCGTGGACATTTTAAAATGTATGGATGTTGTCAGTTACGTACATTCATATATTTATACAGTTTGTTGTTACATGTAGCTAAACATTGTGACATATATGTTATTTACAATCATTTTTGCTCCTTATCAAAATATTGTGCAACAAAAGCTATTTACAATCATTTTGTACAAAGGAAGTCACTACAGTGTAAAAGCAGTGTTCCTGGAAAAACAATTTAAGATTCTTCTTAAAGCCGTACATGTTATATGTTTCTTTTACTGTCTGCGGTAGTTTATTATACAGTTTTACACCTTCATACAAGAAGCTATTTTGAGTCTTATGTTTATTCTTCCTGTCTAAGTGAAGACAGTGACTTGTTTTAGCACTGTAGTTATGAAAACAGCAATTCGTGCTATAATTTTCTATATTTTTCTTGATGTACACTATGGTTTGGAATATAAATTAACAAAGAACAGTTTGAATTTCTAATATTTTGAAAAGTTCCCTGCAGTGGGCCCTGTTACTGCTTTTTGTTATAATTCTTACTGCTCTCTTCTGTATTTTAAATACTGTTTGTAAATTCTGAGGAGTGTTTCCCCAGAAAATAATACCATAACTGATTACTGAATGAACATAACTAAAGGATACAGTTCTCAAACATTCACTACTTCATGCAGATACAAGGACTCTAATTGCATAACATGTTGTGGATATCTTTTTCGACAGTTTCATAGCATGTTCAGTCCACTTCATTTGGCTGTCAATGTGCAACACTAAGAATTTTGTTGTGGGTACATCATCTATGGAGATGTTATCTAGTTTTAAATTTAAGGGACTCTGTTTTCTGTTCATTCTAAAGCTTATTGTATTTGTTTTCTTTACGTTGAGAATTACTTTGTTTTCCTGAGACCATTTGTGAACATCCCTCAGCACTTCAGTAGAATTTCCCAACATTTGTGCTGGTGTCTTACTGGTGATTACTATGTTGCTGTCACCCACAAACAATATCTTCTCTCCATGGCTGATATGTTGCGGGAAGTCATTTATAAATACCAGAAATAATACAGGGCCTAGTACACTTCCTTGAGGGACCCCAATATTGATATATTGTGGATCAGATGTATGTTTCTCAATGTACTTTGATTCACTGGAGGCATGTGTTATCTCTACCGACTGTACTCTGTTTTCTAGATATGAACGAAACCATTTGAGAACCACTCCCCTTACTCCTAGTGCCTCTAATTTATGCGACAGCTTCTGGTGGTCAACTGTATCAAATGCCTTAGACAGGTCTAGTAAAAGGCCAGTTACATAGCTATTCTCGTCTAGTGCTTATAAAACTGTTTTTGTAAATTGTACTATTGCAGATTCTGTATCTCTACCAGGCCTGAAACCATGCTGGTCATTGCAGAGGAGGTTGAATTTACTTAGATAGCTCAGAAGCCTATTTTTCATTATTGTTTCTATCACTTTGGAAAAGCATGACATTAGGGATATTGGTCTGTAGTTCTCAACGTTTTCTACATCACATTTCTTCTGAACTGGTAAAATTTTGTCATGCTTCAGATAGTCAGGGAAGCAACCAGTTTTGAAGGATTCATTTGTGATTTCTGTTAGTGGAGCTTCGATACAGTTTATGCATTTTTTCAGCACACACATTGGGATTTCATCTAAACCTGCCGAGTTTTTATTCTTTAATTGTCTTACAACATTGCATACTTCCTCCTCAGTAGTTGGAAGCAATACCATTGAGTTTGCTATATGCTTCTGTATTGGTTGATTAGCATCTTTTGGAAAATTTTCTGTAAGTTCGTTGCAATGCTGCTAAAGTAGATATTCACATAATTTGCTAATTCTTTCGGATTACGTTCTAAGTTTTCCTTGTTCCTGATTTGTGTGTTTGTACATCTCTGCTTTGAAATTTTTCCCACAAAAGGTAAACTGCACCTTTTCCTTTTCGGTCTATCCATGTTGTTCAATGGGTACAGTAGGGTTCTGACTTGCTTCTTCATTTTTTTACTAAGAACTTCATTAATGACTTTGGAATAAAATTTATTATTTGTGGTATTGTTTTTACTTGAATTGAGTTTCTGTTCATAGTCTCTATGGGATACCATATGAATGCCTTGTGAATATAGCTACCTACGATTATCTACAAGACGCTCAGTGCAGAAACGATGGACTGCCGACCACTGAGTAGAAGGGCAGAAGAGCAGATGTCTGAATATGTCTCTCTCTGGTTGGCAGACCCGGCGGCTGGCACCAGCATCGACTGGTCGATGGGTGCGCTGGGCCTGCGCTACTCGTTCGTGTGGGAGCTGAGGGACACTGGCCTTTACGGCTTCATTCTGCCCGCCGACCAGATCATCCCCACCAGTGAGGAGACCTTCGACAGCGTCCTGTCCGTCCTCGAGGATGTGCTGGCCGCTTCCCGCAGCAAGAAACAGCTCCACTAGAGACCCTTCTCCACTGACTGTAACCAACGAAAAATAAACTAGGTTCCCACTAAAAATTTGTGTTTCGTTCACCTCTACTACTACCTTTCCATCTCCTAACGATCTTGACGAGATCTGAAGACGTCTCTGCTGTAATATAATACAGTAGACACCAATACTCGACATTGTTGCATCACTATTTTGCTTATATCCGTATGGCGAAATAAGAGTCCTCGCAGTCAAAGAGGTTTTGGGGTAGGTGTTTCACGAATTACAGTTAACAACATAATATTATTTTGTGTAAGCCTCTATGAAAACACCTCAGTCTTGCTACAGCCCTATAGAAGATTTACGTTTCATAATCATTATCTGGTAACAACGTCTTCTTTCCCCGTACAAAGTATAGTACATGTTCCCATTTAAAGAAAGAAACATCGAAGGTCATCGGTCTGCTCAGGAGGTGGGTTGAATGTGCAATTAGAAACATGGCCTTCATATTGTGCTGCAACAAACATTTTATTTCGTACGAATTAGTGGTCCCACTGCTCATTTCTCTGTAGCTGAAGTCGACCGTGACTTTCCACTAAGTATAAGTTCCCTCTGTGCAACAGAATTCTTTAAACACTAAGGTAGTGTGCTTCGAATTTTTTTTTTAACACGTATTCTGGATAGAAGCTACTTTTACCCTGTTAGGGTTTGCAGAAGAATTGGAACGACAGAATAAATGTAAAAACAAGCTAGAAATTTGCCATAGAAAGAAACTAAAGAAAATCAATGAAGTAAGCACGAAAGTTACCGGTGGGAAAGTATGGTAGGCTAAGACTCATTGACAATGAAAATGGTTTGGAGTCATTATATAGAAGAAATATATGAGACCCAAACTTACATGGACGGGTGTAATAAATTAGAAAAATTACAAAGTTAGAAGTTAAGAATGCCGCAGAAGATTTTAGGAAAATAATGGCACTGGGGACTGATATGCTGAATGTTTTAGAACATTGTACACCACAAACACTAACATTACTCGCCATCGAAATTTGATCTCCAGGAATGTGACTTAGGAGTCATTCTGCCTATACCAAAGAAGCCATATCAAAAAGAGTGCAAGATATCATACGAGATTTGCTGATATGAGGCATAACACTGGGGCGAATGGAAAACAAAACTTTGTCAGAGGATCATTTTGGGTTCAGAAAGGGAAGGCAGAAAGAGAGGCCGTTTGATGGCTCTGGACGTTCATGGTAAGAACGATGAAAATCAGTTCCAAGATGATTGTGTTTTGTTTGTAGGCTGTGAGAAAACTTTATCTGAAGTGAAATAGACACACTACTCATAATTTTGAAAGAAGTAGAACAAGGCTTGAAAGCTGGAAGACACTAATGGAACTTCACCCTGGGCCAAAGAGCAACGGCGAGAGTGCAGGAGGAAGAAGTGAGTACAATAAATATTACAAAAGATGTGAGACAACGTTGTCGTATTCTCCAGTGATATTCGTAGTGACAGACTTGTAGATGAAGCCTTCAATAATATAGAATGAGTAAGAGCTTGAGAAGAGGTAGTTAAAGTAGTTTACGTGCTCAATTAATGCAATGAAGAAGATTTTCAGGAAATGGTTGGTGCAATAAGAAAAAACATCGGTTAGATACTACTTTCTTATCAACAATCCCAAAACTAATGTGATGAAAGTAGCAAAACCACCAATTATAGCAAATGATGCACTAAATAATTAGAAATATGAACGAATCAAGAACTTCACTTACTTAGGGTTATGATTATTACAGCAGAAAGTTGTACCAAACAAATAAGAAAGAGCGCATTTCAAAGTACATATTTATAAAACTTTAAAGATTACTGACAATAAGTGCAACATGAACTGATGTAAGAAAGAGATCTGTAGACTCAGATAGTTTTAGTGTAGTTGCATACTGCATGGAAATCTTAATGAAGGACAGTAATTGCTTTGGAAGCTTTGAAATCTGGATTGTGGGAAGAACAGAATGAATTAAATTTCAAAACAGGTAAACGAATATGAGGTTTTCAAAAGAATAAAAGAAGTAAGACATCTTCTGAACTTTTTCATAAAGAGAAAACTGATCTGGAGATCTAACTTCACAAAAGACTTGCAGTGAAAGTAAAAACAGAAAAGGAAAGAGTTAGAAGAAGACATGGGATTGTGATAGATTTGAGGGATACCCTGCAAAACACTATAGGAAACCAGAAGAAACTGACTTTTTGGATGTTAAAATTAAGCTAAAACTGTCTTTTGACAGTTTCATAAACAGTGATGATTATGTACAGTACACACATGAGCGTTGGACAGCAAGCGATCTTGCCAGCACAGTAACGAAATCGTTAAGTGTGTCACATGACACGTATGTGATCAGACGATTCGTTAACTTTGCAGACATCAAAGTAATAGTGTGTGGTGATCAATATACAACTTTGTAATTTGACCAGATAGGGAAAAGATAGATTTAGTGCAAACCCACACGATTACCAGAGTTTCCATTCTGGTGTGGAACAGTTTCGTTCATATTTCGACAATACCCTGCCGACAGTTCTGTACCAATACCAGTCTTGGAACTGTCCATGGAAATGCTGCAATGACAAAATAACATATAGTGAGAGGAATAAAGGCAAAGCAATCTGGGGTGTTATAAAAAAGGAAGCAGGGAGAGGCAAACAATCGCAGAATAACATACTGCTAAGGGAGGGGATAAGGTAATAAATGATCCACAACAATTAGCAAAACTATGTAAACGAGCACTTTTCAAGTATTGCAGAGAAGTTACAGCAAAAATTCTGCAAAACAAATATAGCACCTGTAAATAATGTTGCACTAAGTACAATGATGTTACTTCCAACCACAAAGAATGAAGTCAATAAAACTGTTCAAAAACTAAAAAATAAAAGGTCAGTAGGCTTAGATAAAGTACCAATGTGTGTACTGAAACACTGCATAGGGATTATACAAGGCCCCTTAGCAAATATAATAACTGAATCCTTCACATCAGGAACATTTCAAGAGCAGTTAAAACAGGCAATACTTGTACCTTTGCTTATGAAAGATAATGCAGAAGACATAGAAAATTACCAGCCAATTTTGCAGCTGTCAATATTCTAAAAAATAATAGAAGCAATTATGAAAGACAGATTAACGAATTACTTGCATAAATACTATGTTTTAAGCGAACAACAGTTTGGTTTCCGAAGTGGCAAAAATATGGAGCCAGCCATGGTAGAATTGACAAAAGTTGTACTTGATGCTCTTGATAAAGATGAGTGTGTCACAGGCATATTTTTGGATCTTTCTAAGGCGTTTAATACAGTCGACCACAAGATTCTATTAAATAAATTAGAAGTTTAGGATTAAGAGGGGTAGCTATTGACTGGTTTAGATCATACCTAGCAGACAGGTTACAAAGAGTAGAGATAACTCATACTTCAAATAGATCTAAATATTTAGTAAAACACTTATCAGAGCCAAAATGCGTCAATATATGGGTTCTGAAAGGTAGCATATTAGGACCAATACTATTCCTGATATACATCAATGACTTTCCCATTAGTATTACTCATGGTGAAAAAATTCTCTTTGCTGATGACAGCAATATTATAGTCACTGAGAAAACAAGAGAGCTCCTTGCCGAGGAAGCAAATGAAACTTTCAAGGAAGTTTATGATTGGTCAATAAGCAATAAAGTGACATTGAACATAAAGAAAACTAATGCCATGAATTTCAGTTTGAAGAGGAAAAATGACAATGTTAAATTAAGTGGTGATGGCACTTCTATAGACTGTGTAACAAATGGAAAATTTCTAGAAATGAATATTGATTCTCAGTTGAAGTGGCGTGAACACACAAAGTTACTTGCAAACAGAATGTCATCAGCATGTTATGCCCTTAGAATCTTGTCATCAGTGTGTAACACACAGTGTCTTAGTTACATATTATTCATATGTACACTCAATTCTTAGCTATGGCATTCTTTTTTGGGAAACAAACACACCAAATATGAATACAATTTTCAAACTCCAGAAAAGAGCCATAAGAATAATGACCAAAAGTACTAGTTGAGCGCATTGTAAAGATCTGTTCAAAACACTAGGGATTTTAACTGCTCCATGTGAATACATTTACGAGTCAGTTAGAAATCAAAAATAACATTGGTAATTACTGCACAAACAGCTCTGTCCATGATCATGCAACAAGGGATAGACTCAACTTACTTTTACCAAGAAAAAATAAACATAAAACTCAAAACAGCATTTTCTACCAAGGAATAAAACTGTACAATAAATTACCAAAAGAGATTAAGGAAATTGCAAAAATTCACTTATTTAAAAAGGCATCTGTTATGCAATACATTTTATAGACAAAAGGATTACTTAGATAAAACCGAGTAACACTTTGATAAAAATTGTTCTACTAATAAGTAATAATAAACATGATTATAAAACATCCAACATTCCACATAACAACTTCACTTTATGTTTTTTCCTGCTTTTTCCTTTCTAGAAATACTTACCCCCAAGCTATGCATAGCACAATACTAACACATCTTCCTCTTTCTGAGCTCAACATCTCACTCATTATGGAGGGATGCTGACTCAGCTTGTCAGTAAAGCAAATGGGAAGTTGCAGTACAGATAATGGCTCAGAGAAGACCAGTGTGTGTGTGTGTGTGTGTGTGTGTGTGTAGTGAGTGAAGTGTTATGAAACAATGAGTGTATAGTGTGAGCAGTGACTGATAGTGAGATATAAGTGAAGAGTGTGGCATTACACTATTTAATAAGTTATTTGTAAAAAAAGTATTGTATACCAGGAGTAAATCTAATGATTATGTCTAACTAGAAGTCTGTAAATATATGTGTATACGAATTAGCTTATTTTAAATTGGTCTAAACTTGTGAATACTTTGGCATGTCCTATATCCTTGTAAAAAGGTATCTACAGATGAATAAAGCTACTTCTACTGCTACTAAATAAAAAAAAATACTCAAATTAATCAAGATGGTATAGGAATGTAGCAGCAAGCAAAGAATTCTTTACATTTTGAAATTAACTTGGCAGTTATTCATTCCAGTATCATGACACGTTTTTATTAGTTGATTCACACAATCTAGAGTTGACGTTACCTGTGTTCCTAAATTTCTTATAAAATTTTCAGATTCCAGGTACAGTGTATGACTTGTCATATTTGTGTAGTGAGTAAAGTTTTCGATCACCCTAATTTTATGTGGGCCAGGGTAAATTCCTTTTACAGAGATGGAATATTCTGAGAACTTAATAGTGTGCTTGTCAAACACACCTTTTTAGCTCAGCAATGACACAACAGTTACTAAAGACTTGAATAAGACATCTACAACACGGTTAAGCTTTTTCCAACAATGGATATTATCGACTTATGAAACTACTCTGTTCTTGAGTTCAAACTATGAATGAAAGCGACAGCAGGTAATTCAGAATTCAATTATAGATAGATAGATCTACAACATGGTTAAGCTCTTTCCAAGAATGGAAATTATCGACTTACGAAACTACTCTGATCTTGAGTTGAAACTTTGAATGAAAGCGACAGAAGGTAATTTAGAATTCAATTATAGATAGCCGCTGTAAAGGAGATAAAGCTGTTGTCTCACCATGGTCAATGGAATAGTTCGGTGCCTCATTGTTGTTGTTGTTGTAGTCTTCAGCCCCGAGAGTGATTTGATGCAGCTCTCCATGCGGTGCCTCATTAGATTTTATTATACTAGAATGAGATTTTCACTCTGCAGCGGAGTGTGCGCTGATATGAAACTTCCTGGCAGATTAAAACTGTGTGCTGGACCGAGACTAGAACTCGGGACCTTTACCTTTCGTGGGCAAGTGCTCTACCAACTGAGCTACCCAAGCACGACACACGCCCCGCCCTCACAGCTTTACTTCTGCCTGTATGTCGTCTCCTACCTTCCAAACTTTACAGAAGCTCTCCTGCGAACCCGGCAGAACTAGCACTCCTGAAAGGAAGGATATTGCGGAGACACGGCTTAGCCACAACCTGGGAGCTGTTTCCAGAATGAGATTTTCACTCTGCAGCGGAGTGTGCGCTGATACGAAACTTCCTGGCAGATTAAAACTGTGTGCCGGACCGAGACTCGAATGATACAGAAACAGACTATCCGATCATGTGTATTTCTTTGACACAGACTTCAGAAAGAGCCATCACACGATCTCTCCCGGTCTGAGTCTGAATGATCTGAAGAGTACTGAGTAAGTCATGTGTTCTGATTACAAGTGAGCTACTCTCGTGAGCAGTAAGAGGAAAAGGCCGGAACTTTTAAGCTATGCAGTAAGTATGAATCCTTAAGCCACAGAATGGAGTTGGAAACGCAATGTTTAACACAACAGTCGCAAACACATAATTATACGAATTAAGTGCAATTGCAACTAGGTCTTTCATTCTCAACTTTTCAACACAGAAGAGTAAGCAATGATTCAGCAAGAAACTAAGCAATCTGTTTATTGTGTCGAGCAGTGCACATTGGTGATCCGGGAGCTATGAATTGCTGGCATCGTGCGGGAAGTGCCTCAATTTATTCTCCGTGAAAGGTCCAGTCACCCTGTGGATCCTAGCATGTCTGCTGTGTTGCTCCTCGGAGTTATGATAGCTTTTACGGACTATATTTTTCCTGATGACAAATACGTTGTGTTCTGTGATCGAGATTGTGTTGAAAGTATCATATCTGGCCTCCATAATCGTACTTCAGTTATTGAAGGTTCGCTCATTCTATTAGATGGTGTATAGCTCTTGTGTAAAGGTGGCAATGCGGGCGAAGTGACCATCTCGGCAGTGGGTTCTCGTCACTTTCTAGTAGCGACCGAAAGAAGAGTTTTGTCATAATACTTAGAGGAAGTCCTTGGAACACTGTCATAGAAGGGCAAATAAAGGAAGAGAAGGAAAAGACAATGAAAAGAGGGTAAAACGGCAAGCAGTCGAAGAGTAGAAAGGCAGTAAAAAGAAAATTACGAGGAATGGGTAACCGAACCCAGTCCTACAAGAATTCTTTTTGACGACAATGATGAAAGCAGAGACTGCACGAACTGCGAAGAAATATTTTCAGACTCAAGGCCAGAAGTGCAGTAAATTCAGTACCATATGTGCTCCTTCTGGGCTCACGAAATCTGTACGGGAGTGAAGGAATACAGTTTACTTTTATTTGTGAAAAGTTAATTCGAATCATTTTTCACGATAAAATATATTTAGTGCTTTGTTAAAACAGTATTTACCCACTTCTCTCTTTTTTTTGTTTAAAGCTGAGTGGTCATACTGCCAGTTGTGGAAACTGAATTGTTTAAACCACTTAATTTGATCCTAAGCTTTTAACATGATAATAAGTTGTCGTCTCTTCCTCTATGAATAGATGATGAATGCAGCTAGCCACTAACTTTGTGTAATGTCTTGTCTGTATAGGCGTGTATCTGTTGCCTTTAAGACCCTTTCACCTTCACACATAAATCTATACAATAATGTAAGGGCCTCCGGTGTCTTGGCTGATCCGTGATAAGACAGGCGAAAAGTTAGACTAATGGAGGATTATTAGTATTATCTCTATTTTCATTCGCTCTCTCTCTTTCTCTCCTTTATCTATGTACAGTTTTTAATATAATATTTCATTACGTGAAATCAGCCAAATACGATCTTTGGTCGAGTCCTTCGTCTTGGTAATCAGCGGCTGGCTTGCTGTAAGAGATCTTTACATTTATTATTACTGTTAAACAGTGTATTCAGTCGGGAGAATCAATCATGTGGACAATTTGTTCCTTTTACGAAAGACTGCGAATTCCAGATGTGTATGAAGCCTTTTTGGACGATTTAACACAGACTCAGTGATTGCAGGCTCTCTTCGACACAGCTGAAACTTCCCCACTAATTACAGGGCCAACGTCATCATCAAATGGTTCAGAAAAAACTCATTCGTTCATTCACTCCGGAACAAAAAGTCACAAACCTTATTTATGAAGGAAATTGTGTATTAAATCCATCTCCATTACATGTCCAGATCTCCGGTGATTCCACGTCTTAATTATTTCCCGTTTACACTCTCTTTCTATTCAAACAAACCGCTAGTGGCACAAAAGTTAATTCGCTCGATTTAGCGAGAAGAAAATCAGAATATGTATCTCTCAGAAACACGTCAATCACTCAATCCCTACTCCAGAAGCTGTCCTAGTTACCACTCTAACAACCACTGAGAATGCATATATGCATCTCTGTTATTTCAAAGAATAAACGCGCTAGAAAATACTTTGGCGTCGTCTAGTTGTCGCCGCATATGTTACGAGAAAATCAGATCAGATACTTTTCCAAAGTGAATGAATGTGGATGGGTTGATTGACAATGATTAATTGGTGCGTGGTAGAGGGTATTTTCTGTGGGGACGTTACAAGCTGATTAATCTATTCTATATTATAATTCAGTAGATGCAGATTATAGTCACTAATTTCTATGAATTTGCATCTATTTCTACTCAGCTTAAGAAACAGGAATACCTTAACCGGCCACTTTAACCAGCTATTCCTTTTGTGGCTGTGCATTTCATTATTCGCATTCGACAGGAACGTTATGTTATGAAGAATGTGTTCAATACAGTTTTAATACACTGAAGCCTCAAGAAAATGGTATAGGCATGCGTATTCCAGTACAGAGTTATGTAAACAGGAAGTATACGGCGCTGCGGTCGGCAACGCCTACATAAGACAAGCGTTTGGCACAGTTGTTAGATCGGTTACTGCTGCTACACTGGGAGATTATCAAGATTTAAGAGGGTTTGAACGTGGTGTTATAGACGGCGCACGAGCGATGGGACACAGCATCTCCGAAGTAGAGATGATGTGAGGATTTTCCCGTACGATCTTTTACCGAGTATACCGTGAATGTCAGGAATCTGGTAAAAATGCAGCTCTCCGACATCGCTACGGCCGGAAAAACATCGTGCAAGAACCGGACCAACGACGACAGAAAAGAACCATTCAACGTGGCAGAAGTGTTACCCTACCGCAAATTGCTGCTGATTTTAATACTGGGTCATTAACAAGTGTCAGCGAGAGAAACATTCAACGGAACATCATCAATATAGGCTTTCTGAACCGAAGATCCATTCGTGTACTCTTGATGACTTCAAGACACAAAGCCTGGACCAGTCAACACCGACATTGGACTGTTGATGACTGGAAATATGTTGCCTGGTGGGACGAGTCTCATTTCAAACTGTATCGATCGGATGGATGTATACGAGTATGGAGACAACCTCATGAATCCATGGAACCTGCATGTCAGCAGGGGACAGTTCAAGCTGGTGGAAGCTCTGTAATGGTATCGGGCGTGTGCGGTTGGAAAGATATGGGACCCCTGATACGTCAAGACAGGGCTCTAACAGATGAAACGTACGTAAGCATCTTCTCTTGTCACCAACATCCATTCATGCCCATTGTAGATTCCGGCGGACTTAGGAATTCCAGCTGGACAATGGGACGCCCCACGCGTCCAGAATTGCTATTAAGTGGCTCCAGGAACACTCTTCCGTGTTTAAACACTTCCGCTGGCCACCAAGCTTCCCAGAAATGAACGTTATTGATCATATTTGGGATGCCTTGCAGCGTGCTGTTCAGAAGAGATTACCACCCCCTCGTACTCTTACAGATTTATGGACAGGCCTGCAGAATAGCTGATGTCAGTTCCTTCCAGCACTGCTTCAGACATTTGTCGAGTCCATTCCACGTCGTGTTGCAGCACTCCTGAGTGCGCGGAGGGCCCTTACACTATATTAGGCAGGTGCACCAGTTGCTCTGCTTCTTCGGTGTAAATCTAATATCACTGTTAATTACTTCATTAATCTTAATTATAATTACACAATATTATTATTATTTTATGGCACATATATTGTACACGCCACACTGTTAAATACTATTTTGGCTTTGAAGCTCTGTTTGCAGACTGAATTATATGATTTCGGTGATGCCTTCTCCTATTTCCAATAGTATGTGCAGATTTGTATTGCGCTACATTATGACTATGTTGGTTTGTTGACGCATTATTTTAATAGATCGTTTTGAATCCAAGTTCCGTAATTACAGTAAGGAGGAACCATCCTCATTGCCTTGTATTTGGCTGCAAGCTCAATGTATTCAGACGACATAATTTTAGTGCTATTTATTGAGCGATTACCTAATATTTGATGTTCTTTTATATAAGATATGCTTATTCTTCTTTCCTTTTGCCCAGATTTACGTAAGCGTGTGTACTATGATAAATTAATTTCATCACTTGTGGTAAGATTGTGTTTACAAATTGAAAAGTGGGTCATGAACATTCATAAAATAGAGCACAGCTCCATAGATCAGGGCTTTGCCTAACTACTCATGATAATTCTTAACAGAGACACAGACTACAAGGTTGAAACAGGGGATTCAGTACTTATTAAAGCTCACGAGAAATAGAATGAATAGATTTCAAAGATTAAGTAGATTTATAATTGACCATTCAAATTTGAGATCTCCCTACTTCCTAATCTATGCTGTCTTGTGTTCCCACTTCAGGTACACAGTTAGGTGGATGTGACATTATCGATCCAAAACCGTATCAGAATAAAGATAACTGATTTTAATATGAGGTAACAATATGAATCTGAGGCTAATACGAGGGGCCTTCAGTATGTAATGCAACATAATTTTCTCTAAGAACAAATTGGTTTTATTCAGGACTACAATACGCCATATTGTTCTGCACTCTTTTGGCTACAAAACTATTTTTCACTATCATCTCCGTTCAATGCGATTGTCTTATGCCACATTACTAGGAGCTCCCGTATGCCAGAGTGGTATCATTCTACTGGTTGATGTCAGAGTCAACATTTTGCAGCATCAGTAGCCTCTCCACCATCTATGTGCTGCTTTCTGCGGAGTGCATCCTTAATTGGACCATACACATGGAAATCGGAATGTGCTAGATCAGAGCTGTAGTGTGGCTGAGGAAGAACAGTCCAATGACGCTACGTGGGCTCTGCACATAATTGTGTAAGGCCTTGCATTATCATGGAGAAAGAGTTCGTTTGCATATTTGTGGCGACTAAATGGTGAGCTCATTCCTTCAATTTCCAGCGGGTAGCACAATAAATTCAAAGTTGATCGTCGCACCATGAGGGAGAACACCGAATGGAATAACCTTGTAAGTGGGCTGTTTAGGTTTTTATGTTGGTAACGTCACTTAGCATTCCGTATGAAAATTGCTGACTGTGCTGTGTCCAGTCTGTGGCTGGTTGGACTCATTGTTGGAATATTCGCTTGTGAAGTGTTGGGCAGTTGGATGTGGACAGCACGTAGCGTTCTGCAGTTGGACGTGAGCCGCCAGCGGTGATGAATGTGGAGAGAGAGATGCTAGAGTTTTGAGCTGACAATCTGGACGTGTGTCTGTCAAAAAAGGAAATATGTAAAGATGGATGTCATGAACTGATATATACAGGGTGAGTCACCTAACGTTACAGCTGGATATATTTCGTAAACTAAATCAAATACTGACGAACCGATTCCACAGACCGAACGTGAGGAGAGGGGCTGGTGTAATAGTTTAATTCAAACCATACAAAATTGCACGGAAGTATGTTTTTGAACAGAAACCTACGTTTTCTTAAATGGAACCACGTTCGTTTTGTTAGCACATCTGAACATATAAACAAGTACGTAATCAGTGCCGTTTGTTGCATTGTAAAATGTTAATTACATCCGGAGATATTGTAACCTAAAGTTGACGCTTGAAACCTACGACGTTCAGTTGCATGTTGTAACAAACACGGGCCATGGTCGGCGAGCAGCATCTGTAGGGACATGTTTACGATGACGACCGTGTTTACGAGTGTGGCTGTAGTGCACTGTTGTGGTGTGGTCTAGCTGTCGCAGAGTCCGCATGTAGCGCTTGCTGCTATTGTTATTCTGCATTCGTCTCCGCACGCAGACCAACTGTAGTACACCGTGTTACCAGACGTCTGTGATAGTGTAGTGTTTAGGAACTGTGACCATGGTGTATTCGAACTCTGAAAAGGCGGAGATGATACTCATCTATGGCGACTGTCGACGAAATGCAGCAGAAGCCTGCAGGGTGTATGCAGAACGGTACCCGGACAGAGAGCATCCAACGTGCAGCACATTGCAAAACATCTACCGCCAACTGTATGCAACAGGTGTGGTCGTAGCACGCAAACGGGTCCGTAACAGGCCCGTCACACGAGAAGCGGGTGCAGTTGGTGTGTTAGCTGCTGTTGCCATGAACCCACACATGAGTACACGGGACATTGCGAGAGCCGGTGGACTGAGTCAAAGTAGTTTCATGCGCATACTGCATCGTCACCGCTTTACCCGTTTCATGTGTCGCTACATCAGCAATTACATGGTGATGACTTTAATCATCGAGTGCAATTCTGTCAATGGGCATTAACAGAGAATGCGTTGCAGTTCTACCTGTTTACCGATGAAGCGGGTTTCACAAACCACGGGGCAGTGAATCTACGGAACATGCATTACTGGTCCGTGGCCAATCCTCGCTGGCTCAGACAGGTAGAGCGACAGCGACCGTGGACTGTAAATGTATGGTGCGGAATCATTGGCGACCATCTCATTGATCCTCACTTCATTGCAGGGCCCAAACAGCTGCCACATACATTGCGTTTCTACAGAATGATCTGCCAACGTTGCTCGAAAATGTCCCACTGGAAACGCGTCGACGTATGTGGTATCAGCATGATGGTGCACCTGCACATTCCGCAATTAACACTAGGCTGACCCTTGACAGGATGTTCGACGGGCGTTTCATAGGACGTGGAGGACGCATAAATTGGCCAGCCCGTTCTCCTGATCTTACACCTCTGGACTTCTTTCTGTGGGGCACGTTAAAGGAGAATGTGTACCGTGATGTGCCTACAACCCCAGAGGATATGAAACAACGTATTGTGGCAGCCTGCGGCGACATTACACCAGATGTACTGCGGCGTGTACGACATTCATTACGCCAGAGATTGCAATTGTGTGCAGCAAATGATGGCTACCACATTGAACATCTATTGGCCTGACATGTCCACTACGTAATTGAAAACGGAAACTACGTGTGTACGCGTACCTCACCCGTCATAGTAATGTACATGTGAGTCAGTGAAAAAGACCAATAAAAAGGTGTTAGCATGTGGACGTAATGTGCTGTTTCTGCCTCTTCTGTACCTAAGGTCCATCACCGTTCCCTTTGGATCCCTACGTAATTCGGTGCTCTCCGATACACACAATCGAACAGCGGAGGAGTGGTACTCAAGCGTCAACTTTATGTTACAATATCTCCGGATGTAATTAACATTTTACAATGCAACAAACGGCACTGATTACGTATTTGTTTATATGTTCAGATGTGCTAACACAACTAACGTGGTTCCATTTAAAAAAATGTATGTTTGTGTTAAAAAACATACTTCCGTGCATTTTTTTTATGGTTTGTATTAACCAATTACACTAGCCCCTCTCCTCACGTTCGGTCTGTGGAATCGATTCGTCAGTATTTGATGTGGTTTACGAAATATACCCAGCGGTAATGTTAGGTGACTCGCCCTGTATACAGGGTGTCCCAGCTATCTTGTCAACCCAAAATATCTCTGGAACAATAACAGCTATTGGAAAACGACTTTCACCGGTATCAATGTAGGGCTGGGGCCCATGAATGTACATTCTAAAACGAAAGCATATGTGCTTTTTAACACAAACTTATGTTTTTTTAATGAACCTCCTATATTTTTTCTTCAGCAATCCATATCATGACAAAGCACATACACAATGGCGTTGATTGCATCGCAGTATTCCTATTACATCCCGAGATATAGAGACGCGAAGTTGACGCTTGAAACACCCGACATGCGCTGCTAGCGCACGTTCTGAGGCTCAGGCGTGAACCACATGCTGCCCGTAATCGCGATGTGATTGACATGTGTAATCACACCTCCATACTTATCAAGAGGTCCGAAACGAATAATACGGACTGCTGCCATGAACTCTCATAAGCACATAATGGTTTCCCTCTTGCACGTTTTACGTATCTACGTACACAATATGAACCAGTACCGATCGGTGTACACCCGTCAGGTTGTCTTATTTATCCTGCATACCCAAAATAAGGTTTATCTAATGCATTATATGACCCATTGCGCCTGTCGCGCAGGGCCTGGCTCTACCTAGTCAAGTGTCCAACGTAGTTCCCACCACTGCCACAGTTACCACTTCGCTTTGTTTATGATTTGCGACCCATGCAAACTCCTGTACTCCACCACCCTCCGAGCATCCCATTTGTTGTTGCTTTGGCGTGCAGTACACCGCTTGCCAGTGTAGTCGTGCATCAGAGTAATCTAGTGACGGCACGGAGGTAGTACACATCGTGAATAAACGTTGTGTTGTGGAACTTATACTGTGCAGTATAATGTACACACATGAAGATATGGTAGAGATGCTGCTGATCTATGGAGAATGTACGTTGACGGGAAATACGTTAAGAGATTGCTTGTTTGTTGATAGTACTGTTAGCGAACATTATGATTATTAAGTTAATATGTCTGTTTTCTACCCTACTCTACATACCTGTACTGTACCCCGTTGTAGGCGGACGAAATGCTGTTCAGGCAGAACGACTGCACAGAAGACGATTCCCTGACAAGCCATCGCCTTCGCGCCGGATGTTTGGTCATCTCACATCTCGTCTACGTGTAACGGGAAGCTTAAATCCAAGACCTCGACATCGTCCTAGAACACGCACAGGTGAACGTGCTGAAGTTGCTGTGCTCGTTACCATAGCTGTGAATCCTCATATCAGCACACGTCAAATTGAATGTGAAGTTGGTGTGTCGAAATCAAGTGCACAGCATATTCTTAAACGTCATAAATTTCATCCTTACCATGTTCATTTACACCAGGGTCTTCATGGAAATGACTTCCGCAATAGGGTAACATTTTGTCGGTGGGCTCAGCAAAAACTTCTGACTAATCCAAATTTTTTTGCAGATGTTCTCTTTACCGACGAGGCATCATTCTCCAACAAAGGAATTGTCAATATGAGGAATATGCATTATTGGTCCGCAGACAATCCAAAATGGCTCCGTCAGGTAGAGCATCAACGTCTGTGGAAAATTAATGTTTGGTGTGGGATTATTGGAGATACCATTATCGGACCTTTCTTTATAAATGGCATCCAAAATGGCAGACAATACTCCAGATTTATACGACACAATCTTCCTGTTCTCTTGGACACCGTACCTCTGAACCGGATAATGATCATGTGGTATCAGCATGACGGATACCCTGCACATAACGCTTTAGGAGCACGACAACTTCTGAACCGTAAGTTCCCTGGTAGGTGGATTGGACGAGGTGGCCCAGTTAGGTGGCCTGCCCGATCTCCGGACCTTACACCGCTGGATTATTTCCTTTGGGGAGCAGTGACGGATGCTGTTTACCAACATGAACCAACAGCACCAGAGGACATGAAGCAACGCATTATTGATGCTTGTACAGCCATCAAAGAGGAAACAGTAGCACGAAGTAGGGCATCCTTCATCCGCAGAGTGACCCTATGTATGCAAGCCAATGGGCATCACTTTGAGCATGAAATGTGAATGATATGTTTAGTATGTAGTGCTGGTATCAGAGTGGAAGTTTCTACAAAAGGCCATTTTACCCAGTGATGTTAAGAAACATTTGTTTGCAACAATTTGTCATTTAACGCATTAGATAAACATAACATTGATAACTATGTGATAATAAAACTAATTGGTTAAACATGTTTACATTCATCTTCTATGTCCTACCTGAACTTCCCAAATCAAAACATTTTTACCTAAACAACGGTAAAACTTTTAGTCCACTTTCTCGTTTCACTAAAACCATCAACATGAATTTTACTATTACGAGTGAATGATTAACTGTTACTTGCGCTAGATCTACAGTAAAGTAAAGTTTTAACGTTGAACGGCATTACCTTTTTAGTGACGGATTAGCGATAAGTGAAGTTAACTTTGTGACTAACGCTGCGGTACACAGATATGTTACAGAACCGCATCACCCCTAGCCTATGGGATAAATACCTGCTGGAATGTACGACGTTAATGCAGGATGGGAGCAGACCGTATTATTCGTTTCGGACCTATTGATGAGTATGGAAATGTGATTACGCATGTCAATCGCATCGCGGTTACGGGCAGCATGGGGTTCACGCCTGAGCCTCAGGACGTGCGCTAGCAGCGCATGTCGGGTGTTTCAAGCGTCAACTTCGCGTCTTAATATCTCGGGATGTAATGGGAATATTGCGATTCAATCAACGCCATTGTGTATGTGCTTTGTCACGCTGTGGATTGCTGAAGAAAAAATATAGGAGGTCCATTTAAAAAAAAACATAAGTTTGTGTTAAAAAACACATACGTTTTCGTTTTAGAATGTTTCCAAATATGTACATTCATGGGCCCCAGCCCTATATATATATATATATATATATATATATATATATATATATATATGACTTTTGAACATTATTGAGATAAATACATTGTTTATCCTTTAGCAAAGCGGACGATCTGAACGTGTGTCCGTCAGAAAAAGGAAATTTGTTTAATTGGATGTAACAAACTCATATATATATATATATATATATATATATATATATATATATATATATATATATATATAATGACTTTGGATCGCTATTAAGGTAAATACATTGTTTGTTCTCCATCAAAATCTTTCATTTGCTAACTATGCCTATCACTAGTTAGTGCCTTCAATAGTTAGAATCTTTTATTTAGCTGGCAGTATTGGCGCTCGCTGTATTGCAGTAGTTCGACTACCGAAGACTTTTGTGAGGTATGTGATTCATGAAAGGTATAGGTTATTGGTAGTCAGGGTAATTCTTTTGTAGGGATTATTGAAAGTCAGATTGCGTTGCGCTAAAAATATTGTGTGTCAGTTTAGTGATGATCAGAGTAAGTAAAGAGAGAAATGTCTGACTACGTTCAGTTTTACTCAGCTGTTTGAAAATCAAATAATGTAGAAGTTTACCAGCACAGTAATTCACAATTTTTCTAAGTAGACGTTCCATATGACGACCCTTAGCCGAGGATACCTCACTGGAATTATCTGATTTTTTCTTGTAGTTTGTGTAATTAGTGTAGTTATTGTTTATTGCTAGCGCGTAACTGTACAGAGAATCTCCTTTGTAGTTGTAGTTTTTCATTGTTGTACTGTAAAACAGTTGTGGCATGCATGTAGATTTGCGCCATTATTTCGCAGCCGCGCTTCCAATTAATTCGCTATTATTTTCAGTGCTATGTTAATGTGTTTTCTTATTTTACTCTTCAAATTGCGCTTTTCTGCGTTATCGTGTGAAATATTTTGACAATTTTTGCCTGTGAAAAACGTAATACTAGGCTCCTAAGTAAACTGAGAAATGACAGTGAAGACGAGAGTAGTGTGTTTGCGCCACCGTGTAATGGATTAACAAATATTCAGAGTATTAATTTGGTAATTGTGCATAGGGAAATGGACCAGGCAATAAATAATGGTGTAGACAGTGAAACAGCTAGTGAACAGGGTAGTATTGTCGATCGATCGGTCGGCAACAGCTCGCCCCA
Organism: Schistocerca serialis cubense; assembly: GCF_023864345.2. Classification (NCBI taxonomy): domain Eukaryota; kingdom Metazoa; phylum Arthropoda; class Insecta; order Orthoptera; family Acrididae; genus Schistocerca; species Schistocerca serialis. The sequence continues at coordinate 410,004,668 of NC_064641.1, read as the reverse complement.
GGAACCCGAAATGACAGGACACGATATTGCAAATACCGTAGATTCAGGTTCTGCGTCCTCACATTTTTTTCAATTAAGTCAAGACATATTTTCTGCTTTTCAAAATGCGAATGCTGGCGGTGCAAATGCACTGCCGATAGGCACAAAGGAACATGTTCCATACACTACTACATTATTATTGCTATTAATGCAACAAATGAAACAGAATCAAAAACAAATAGAACTAAATCAAAAACAATCACAGCAACAAATGGAACAAAATTCAACAAACACGTGAAGGTTTAACTGCTGAGTTACTTAAAATCGAATCGAAATGTCAAAATTTCTGAAATGACGTAAAAACACAAAGTTGTGAGCATTTTCAACCTATTTTTTCGCGGCATGAAAATGCATTACAGAATCACGAAGCAACCAAAAAGAACTGCAAACTACTGTTCATAAAATCCAAAACACCTTGCAAGCTAAAGTTGACTCCGTTGCATCTACCGATTCGATTACGCAACTTGCAAAAACTCAGGAAAATTTAAAAGACACAGTAAATACTCTGAAACTTGGTTCAGAAAGAGCACACGGAGGAAATCAGTTCATTATCAGAGAAAGTAGTCTAACTTTCGGATCAGCTATTTAATTTATCTACGAAGGTAGATGATAATCTGAATGACACAAGACCAGTAGTCTCTACTGACACAGAAGAGTACGAACAAATTAGGAAATTCAAACAAATTCAGAATCAAATTAATATGCAACACAATGGAGAAATCCGGGAAGTACAAGATCAGTTGGCACAAGTAATAGAAGAATTACATATTTCAGAGGACATTCGCACTCCAATACGGGAAGAGGGACTTAGAAATACGGAAAAGCCGCAAAATAATAACACAGGGCACTTCGTAAATTATGAAAGAAATTGACAAGGTGCACCGAATTTTGAGATGGAACCGCCGACACGACGTAACAATGACCGATATGCGACTCGCCGACATGTTGATTTTGACTATAAGCTGTTTATTACTACACGTAAATTCAAAACATTTAAGAATTCTGGCAACGACATTCATCCACAAGCGTGGCTTCATCAGTTCTCTCATTGTTTTCCTCATTACTGGTCATTAGAGCACAGATTAGAATTTATGTGTGGTTACTTAGAGGCTGATCCTACTGTAAGAATGCGTTCTGTCATTCAAGATTGTCACAGTGAAGGAGAATTTTATCATGCGTTGCTCTCAGCGTATTGGTCTCAAGTTATACAAGATTGCGTAAAACATAGCATCGTAATGATGAAACACTTTGAATAATCTGAATTCTACAGTCCTGTCAAATACTTTGATGACATGTTGCACAAGAATCAGTACCTGTCAAATCCATACAGCCCCTCAGAAATCATCCGCATTTGCTTAATCAAATTGCCTGAACATTTACGACATATTATTTTGGCAGGACGTTGCAAAGACGACAGTGAAGCATTTCAGGGACTGTTGCAAGAATTGGAAATTGACACTGACAATCGCAGGACGCGAAACCAGGAGAACAACAATTACAGGTCACATCCATCACAATTACGTGACGACACAAATAATCACTGGGCACGACAATGCTATTCTTACAACGCAAATCGTGACGAAAACAGACACCACCCGCATGACAACCGTTGGCAGAGTAACAATAATTGCAGAGAAAGATCGCATTTCCGTAGTAATGAATATGACAGAGACGATCAGAGAAAAAAACAATATGGCAACTAAAATAATTATTATCAATGGAGAGAGAATAACTTCACATGCAACGGTCCACCGCTCAGTTGCTACTCAGGGAGAAATTCTCCACCACGTGACCGACAAGAAAGAAATTACAGAGCTACCGACACGACGGCAGACGTTATAATCATAACTACAGACCTGAATTTCATCAGAAATGACGGGATTCTAACAGGGCAGGGGCCTCCCGGCAAGGTGAATTTGTAGAAATTAGGTCTCCTAATCCCAATAACGACGCTCGAAAGAGACAATAGACAATGACCCGCACCGCAAGCAGCCACGTGCGCCGGCTGGCTCCGTGAAAAATAACATAGACGCTAACCTTGAGAAAAATTTGAGCATTCTTTACCGATGCATACCACATCATAATTGTGTTGAAGCTGAAGCTCTGTGTACTAGGAAGAGTATAGGTTTACACCACAATTCACATGTAAAACCATTTATTGAAAGATAATTTGCTTTCTGAATTAGTCTTTACCACCAAATTTTTCACTTCACGTTACTAGTACGCTTTGTCACACTTAGAAACTGTTAACATGCAACAATGTTTTGAAGTCAACTATCCAGGCAAGAACCTAGGGAACTTATTTAGACAGTAATCAAGAATGCATTTTTGTAGTGAACAGACGACACAATGTTATTGTGTGTACATTCTTGCTTGTCGGTTGGACGATTTTGTAACGACTATAAGGCTTACATATTTGGAACATATACTGCTAATGAGATTTTAATACAACATATTGGTTTACTTGAAAAGACATTCTGGATTTAAAGTAATTTCTGAGAGATGACAGATGACACAGTGATTAGTTTATTTGACAACTACACGATTACATCATGGTGCTATTAATGAGTAACAAAATTTACATTATTCCTTTTGTGCTTTATCTGTTTTATATCTGCACAGTTTTTCTGTATTATTCTGGAAAGTAAAACATGTTTTAGTAGTAACTTTTGTGGTATAGCTACAGTGAGATAGGTATTTTTCGTTACACAACAATACATTATAGTACAGTACTTTCTTGGTTATGATGATGTACATAATAACTACGATATCTATATGCATAGCATTTCACTTTTGTTTATGATGAGGTCAGTACATTGACTTCGCAGAATTTTGGGTACGGGGGACGATAATTACGAAACTTGGCACATTTTTACCATTAAGTAATGACAGAGATTATCTTACAACAAGACGTACAGTTTAGCGCTACAGTACACGCATTTGAGTGATTAATTTTGTACTCAAAACGGTTAATTTTAAAGATTTTTGAATTACAAAGATACAAAGGTTTTCCGTGATACATTTCGTTTGATTGCTGTAATCTGTAACATCTGAGTGTATAATTACATTTATCCTCAGGAGGTACACACCTACTTTGTGTACTAAGCGCGTGGCAAGCGCTAGGAGCCCTAACTAATATGGTATTTGCATATACAACTTTACACATCGGTACCATATTTCTCTAACACAGAATTACATGCATTGTGGGCTCCCAGCTGCATGACAGTCGCCTGAAAAAAACCCAATAGGTGGGGAAAAAAGAGGCCATTAACCTCCATATTGACATTTCTTTGTAGAAAACAGCGCAAATACGACACGCTCGTACTTGATGACATATAGTTACACTGTGGAACTCGTAATTGTTGATATTTACTGAAATGCCATATGGCTAGTGAATGATGTTTCATGCTCTGCTTTGTATATATATATATATATATATATATATATATATATATATATATATATATTCGCTCATTTTGTTTAACATCTAGTTTCTAGTTGCACTGCAGCATGGGTTAAAATAAAATTTGACAGATGTACTAATATGACTATTTTCTTTCTACAGATGCATTAAATAATAATTTTATGATCTACTTCTTTAAAAAGGGAGCACAAATAGATATTTCCCGTCACAGGAATCACATACATAATTTTTTCAACAATTTGGTAACTTGTTTTGTAAAGTAAGTTATCGTTTTGCATCACTCTAGTGTTAAGATGTGACATCAGTATTACACATTTCCCTTATGTATGTGTGTACCCTTGTGTGTTTCTGTTCGACCTGTTTTTATGTGTTTAGCTGATAAGAATTATGTCAGAATTTTTCTAATACTAAGCTACATTCACTATGATGAGGAATACTGTTATCCTCAAATATAATTTGCATTAATAATATGTTATTTACTTTGTAAAGATGTTTAGACATTATTTATTCAGCTCTGTTTTAATGCTCCTGTATGAGGTTAATGTTCCGAAAACTATTCTCATTATTTTATTTATGTACTTATGTTATAATTCCTGTAACACTGATGTATATGTCAATTTCTATTCTTTTGTAAAGCCCATATTACTACAAATGCTATGTGTACTATTATGTTCTTTAATGATGTATGTTGTAACTTTGTAATTTCTTTCTCATGTCGTAAATTTAAAAGTATGTAGACACCAGTTCTTCAAATTAAGTTTCATTTCACTGCACACGTTTCTGTTTGGTCATAGTATATGCACAATACGTGAGAAGAAAAAACAGCGACTGTTAGTGCTTGCACTTGTGTTGATAATTCAGTAAGGGACTGGTTAACAGCATTGTTGATTTTAAGGAATTAAAAAAAATTGTGATTGCACATGTGGTGGTTCATGGACTTGCTATATTATCTGCAAGACTCTTCGATGCTGATTGTGCATCCGCACAGTTGCAACAGATGGCTGCTAACCATCTCTACAATGACTACAGTGGGTCTGCACCTCTGGTGGCCCACCAATACCATAATCTCTACCAGGACTACAGTGGGTCTGCTCTGTGATCACCTACCTACCAATATTCTTCTAAACTTCGACTGATTCTTCTGTGGGTTTGCTCTGTTGTGGCCCATTACCTGTCTGCATGTCAAGAGTCAGCACTGTCTTTCCATCGGAAGGACAATACTAATTCCTTAAGACTGCATGGAAATCCACTGCTTCTGTGTGCATTTTCTTTTACTTATCAGACTTTGTGCAATGTGATTACTACTTTGATGAATGATCAGGACTATGAGAACAATTTTTGCTTTTGACGAACATTGTATCAATAGTTTTGTGCATTTGATATATTTGTTATAGCTAATATAAAAAAATTTAGGAAATAATGATTGGGCACTGCCCAAAACAATTTGTAAAATTTTTTGTGGGGAACATGGGGGCTATGTAAGTGGGCTATTTAGGTTTTATTGTTGGTAACGCCACGTAGCGCTCTTTATGAAAATCACTGACTATTCTGTGTGCAGTCTGTGGCTGGTTGGACTTATTGTTGATATACATCTACATACATTTTGGAGGATAGATGGTATTGCTTCACTTCATGGATTGCCGCATTATTTCCTTTCCGAAGTGATAAACACATGTTTCGTCGCCTGTGACGATGTTCGACAGATAATTATCATCATCAGCTCCATAATGCACAAGCAACTCTGAACATAAGTTCCAATCTGGGTCTTTATGGTCTTCTTTTGGGAGGTGAGGAACCCAATGGGCACACACTTATGAGTACCCCAAATGGTGGAGCAGTGTATCACCACTACTAACAGAGACGTCCAGTCGATCAGCGAGGAGTCTGATTGTGATCCATAGATCACCTCAGGTGCGAGTGTCTGGTCGTCGTCGACCTGGAATCTCGCTGATAGAAGTTCAATCATCTTCAGTGATGAGTCCTGCTTCGAACTATGCCCCGATGATGGGTGAGAACATGTCTGGAGATGTCCCAAACAGCACTGGGATACCAACCTGACTGTTACCTGCCATACGGCCAGACAACCAGGTGTAATAGTCTGTCGTGCCACTTCATTCCATAGCAGGATCCCTTTGCTTGTCCTTCTCAGCACACTTACAGCAGTGCGGTACGTCGACGACATTACATGCCTCGTTTTGTTGCCCTTCGTGGCAAGCCATCCTTGGCTTACATTTTGCCCGTACACAGTGAGATTCTCTACCGCTTGCCTTCGTGCTTTCCAAACCCTACCTTGCCCAGCAAGCTGAGCGAATCTCTTCCCAAATGAGAACGTCTGGAGCTTTATGGGCAGAGCCCTCCAGCGATCTCGACATTTTGACGACCTAACTCGCCAATTGGATAGATTACGCAGTGAGGGGCTTCCATGCGACGTGCGGCACATGACAGCTGTTGTATCACATGAACATTATTTCGATCTCCTCATGCTTGATGTCTTCCCCGACGACAATGAGATCTCACAACAGCATAATTGCTCATTTCACAAGACCAGATCGCGCTAGAATGGTACGAGGAGCATTACAGCTAACCTGTGTTGAAATCTTGGCCAGTAAATTCAAGTAATCTGAACTCGATGCAACACGTCTGGGACGCTTTCTGATGCCAACCCTGTGGCCACAAACCACCTGTCTGTATTCTGCAGGATTTGAGTGACTTGTGCGTACTCGTCTGGTACCATGTAGCTCCAAAGATTTGTCGCATATGTGCCATGCAGAAGTGCTACTGTATTGCGTGCCAAAAGTGGATCAACTCATAACTTGCCAGGTGATCACAATGTTTCTGACAATCACTGTAAATAACTTTTCTAGTGTGTTCCAGAGTGTGTGTATCATAATGGACAAACGCTATTTTTCTGAATTAAGTAAATTTTAACTTGTGATGGTTAATAAATTTGGAAGCTAGAGCTTCTAATTAAGAAGAAAAGAGGAGTCCTTTCAGGCTCTAGGGGCAAACATTTTCTCTAGTGGACAATTAGCGAAATGGAAGTAGACGCAGTTCTATCCGTACGAGTATGCTTGGAGGAAACACTGAAACAAAATCGGCATGTTTTAATTATTTGTAGAAATTGTAGGGGAGATGTATATTTGAAAGAATGAAAGGCAAGGAATTTTAATTTTTAATTAGGGGTGGGTCTCATGCTTAAAAAAGTGGCTTTTGTATTAAGTGTAATTTTTGCAGGTAACTGATAAAATACTAGCATACTTCCATATGGTTATTGGGACTGTGTTGTTAGAACATACCCATGGCGGTTGGTGAATTATTTTTCTGGAGAGGGAGAGGGCTAGGGGTGGTAGAGGCTGAAAAAAGCGTTTGTTGTCTGATTGAATGGATGAATTATTCAACTATCACCACATATTTTAAGATTTTTTTATTACTTCACCTTATTATTTCGTTCTGTTTCCTCACTTAGTGTGTTTTATGGCTCTGGAGTCTTATTTGTTTAAACAGTTCCATGGTTAGTCTAACTTTGATAATTGTGACAGTGGTAGCTTACCCCACCGTCTCCTTTATTCTTTATTGGATATTACAGCCTTTTATTTATGTAAAGTATGTTATAAGATGCACGTTGAAACTTAACTTATGTATCATGCTCTCCACTTCCGCGTCATATAACTTAAATCTGTTTTATGACTCTTGCTCTCATTTCATTCCGATAAATAAGTTACTTTAGTGCCACTGCAAGTAGTCTCCACTCCTGCCGTAGATGTATTTTTCTAGAAAACTCGTTTTTCCCGATAAATTTTTATTAACCTGTGGTGGAGAATCCTAGTTGTAAATCGAGCTTCTTTTTTCTGGTACACTAAATTTTCGCAGTTGCAGCTGTTTCAATTTGATTCAAATTAAAGGCAAGGTTATGACATTATAATCGTATTAATGACTGTTGTTGTTGTGGTCTTCAGTCCTAAGACTGGTTTGATGCAGCTCTCCATGCTATCCTATCCTGTGCAAGCTTCTTCATCTGCCAGTACTTAATGCAACCTACGTCCTTCTGAATCTGCTTAGTGTATTCATCTCTTGGTCTCCCTCTACGATTTTTCCCCTCCACGATGCCCTCCAATGCTAAATTTGTGATCCCTTGATGCCTCAGAACATGTCCTACTAACCGGTTCCTTCTTTTTGTCAAGTTGTAGGACCAACTCCTCTTCTCCCCAGTTCTATTCAATACTTCATCATTAGTTATGTGATTTACCATCTAATCTTCAGCATTCTCCTGTAGCACCACATTTCGAAAGCTTCTGTTCTCTTCTTATCCGAACTATTTATCGTCCATGTTTCACTTTCATACATGGCTACACTCCATACAAATATTTTCAGAAACGACTTCCTGACACTTAAATCTATACTCGATGTTAACAAATTTCTCTTCTTCAGAAACGCTTTCCTTGCCATTGCCAGTCTACATTTTATATCTTCTCTACTCCGACCTTAATCTGTTATTTTGCTCCCCAAATAGCAAAACTCCTTTACTAATTTAAGTGTCTCATTTCCTAATCTATTTCCCTCAGCGGCACCCGATTTAATTCGACTACATTCCATTATCCTCGTTTTGCTTTTGTTAATGTTCATCTTATATCCTCCTTTCAAGACACTGTCCATTCCGTTCAACTGCTCTTGCAAGTCCTTTGCTGTCTCTGATAGAATTACAATGTCATCGGCGAAACTCAAAGTTTTTATTTCATCTCCATGGATTTTAATACCTACTCCGAATTTTTCTTTTGTTTCCTTTACTGCTTGCTCAATATACAGATTGAATAACATCGGGGAGAGGCTACAACCCTGTCTCACTCCCTTCCCAACCACTGCTTCCCTTTCATGCCCCTCGACACTTATAGCTGCAATCTGGTTTCTGTATAAATTGTAAATAGCCTTTCGCTCCCTGTATTTTACTCCTGCCACCTTTAGAATTTGAAAGAGAGTATTCAAGTCAACATTGTCTAAAGCTTTATCTAAGTCTACAAATGCTAGAAAAGTAGGTTTGTCTTTCCTTAATCTTTCTTGTAAGATAAGTCGTATGGTCAGGTGTTGCCTCACGTGTTCCAACATTTCTACGGAATCCAAACTGATCTTCCCCGAGGTCGGCTTCTACCAGTTTTTCCATTCGGCTGTAAGGAGTTCGCTTTAGTATTTTGCAGCTGTGACTTATTAAACTGATAGTTCGGTAATTTTCGTTTCTGTCAACACCTGTTTTCTTTGGTATTGGAATTATTATATTCTTCTTGAAGTCTGAGGGTATTTCGCCTGTCTCATACACCTTGCTCACCAAATGGTAGAGTTTTGTCAGGACTGGCTCTCCCAAGACCGTCAGTAGGTCTAATGGAATGTTGTCTACTCCCGGGGCCTTGTTTCGACTCAGGTATTTCAGTGCTCTGTCAAACTCTTCACGCAGTATCGTATCTCCCATTTCATCTTCATCTACATCCTCTTCCATTTCCATAATATTGTCCTCAAGTACATCGCCCTTGTATAGACCCTCTATATACTCCTTCCACCTTTCTGCTTTCCGTTTGCTTAGAACTGGGTTTCAATCTGAGCTCTTGATATTCATACAAGTGGTGCTCTTTTCTCCAAAGGTCTCTTTAATTTTCCTGTAGGCAGTATCTATCTTACCCCTAGTGAGATAAGCCTCTACATCCTCACATTTGTCCTCTAGCCATCCCTGCTTAGCCATTTTGCACTTCCTGTCGATCTCGTTTTTGAGAAGTTTGTATTCCTTTTTGCCTGCTTCATTTACGGCATTTTTATATTTTTTCCTATCATAATGTAATTATTAATCACTAAGTGAGATAAATATTCACTACGTCACACGTCATACCGGGCATGTAGTACTGTAATCTATACTTTATCCAAGATTTGCAAGTAAGAAGTTGGCCAAATCATAATTCCTTGGGTAGGAACTCAAAATGGCTCTGAGCCCTATGGGACTTAACTTCTGAGGTCATCAGTCCCCTATAACTTAGAACTACTTAACCCTAACTAACCTAAGGACATCACACACATCCATGCCCGAGGCAGGATTCGAACCTGCGACCGTATCGGTCTCGCGGTTCCAGACTGTAGCGCCTAGAACCGCTCGGCCACTTCGGATGGCAGGTAGGAACTAATGTGGTAGGATAGAGACTGTGAACATATCAATGTCTGGATGTACACTCACAATCCTTTGGGTAAAAACTTTTCCAAATTATCGAATTTCGGCTAAAATTTAGTCTCTTAGGCTTTAAGCCGAGACTAGAGATACAGTACCACTAGATATAAACAGCAACATACTTTCGTAACTAATAAAAATTTCTAAATGTCCAAAAATAATGACAATACTATTTGAGCGGTGTCGCACATCGGTCAAGCAAAGGTATGAGTGAGTCGTCATTCTAGTGTTACCAAAACGAGAACTATGCGATATATATATATATGTATTTGCTTGACAGAATAAAAGGGTATGGACAGTGACAGAGTGAGATAGAGACGGGTAGGCATCAAGATGTGAATCTCTGGAAGTAATTGTGGTCACCGACAGAGAGCGTGCCGCTGCGAGACTAGCCGTCCCTGTCGGCATGTAGACCGAGGACAGTGCGTGGACTCTGCGACTGGACGCGAGGCGGACGGTATCGTGACAGAAACCTTGTCCGTTGGTAGCAGCGTCACAGGCCTAGATTGCGCTGCACGTGTCTGGAATGCATTCACCATGAATGGTGAACACTGGAGCTGGTGATCGACTACGTCGTGTAACCAAACGGTAGGCTAACCTCGGGAATCTTCAAAAGGTGTTGTGAAGATATAAGCAGGAGTATCAAAATAGATTCATTAAAGGGTACGAGCACTAACAGTGACGTGGTAGAGCACAGTGTAACTGTTCAGCGGTGTTGTATTTATTCCGGGCTTCTGACTGTCAAATAAAGTGTTTTGAAGTACTTCTTTGACAACAAGTAATCATCCAGTATGTTCCACTTCCGACAATCGGTTTCTCATTTCATCTCAGTAATATTTGCTTAACATATGTATCACTACGATGCATATCTGTGATCGTGGATGCAATCCGACAGGTAGAAGTAGTGGGTCACAATGAAAAAAAAAAAAGATTCTGAAACATCGTAAAATACCACAAGTATCGAAAATCTCGAAGAATACCTTGTCCGGTTCTGCAACGTAGGACCTCTCAGGTGCATAGCCCTGTGTGACATGTATAAATATAATAGTATTAATCATTTTTACTTCTGTGTATGAGGATGAGAATACAGATTAGATAATAAATGATATTTCAAAGTATTAACATTAAACGATATTAATTCCTCGCACATTGTCTGGCATGCAGACAATGGCATTGGTGGATGAGGTCGTGCGTTTGCTAAGTGTTTTTGTACTACCGTGTGAAATATTGGACTTCTAGCAGTAAAATTTCCGTGGAGATAGACTTATGGTTCTTTAATGCTAGGACTTTATCATTTTCCATCAAATTGCACACAAACCTAGGCCATGTCGCAGCCGCTAACATCATTGTTAAAACTACTCAAATGAAAAAAAAGACATAGATATTAATAAAATATATATTCAAGAAATCACATAAATTATGAATAGACACTTACATATAAATAATAATTTCTGCTTGACAGTACATTAATATAAATGACTACGTCGATGAGCCTTTTAAATCTGCCTATGTTCAGTATGTAAGAAAATGTCTCGACTTACAGAACAATGACCAAATGCGTCGGTACATAAACAGATTACCTCACCACTCCGAGAACAGCTAGGGGAGAAGAAGTTGAAGTATAATATTAAAACGTTTGCTGTTTTCTCACCGCAGTAACATGTTGTTTATCGATAGCGCTTCGTATCATATTTTTGAGAGCTCGAAAAAATTATATTATCGCTTTCGCGTGCAAATGAGTCCTTCAACATGTCAGCATAATTCTAATTGATGAGAAATGAGCTAGCCTCGATCCCCGCCACACCTTCCAAATTTTGAATTTCCCACAAGGGATGAGGACTGTATTACAGATGAGAACTGACTTGTTTGAATTTCCCAACCCCGCCAAAATGGAATTTTCTTCAGAAGGCTATTGGGAAGGAGAGTTAGTACTTAACCTCCCTTCGAAAATGAAGACATTCAAGACGGAGCACAAGCTACGACTGTTTCAAGGATGGTGAAGGAAATCAACCGTGTTCTCCCAAAAAACAATCCTAGCACTTTCAGGAGTGATTTAGGGAAATCACGGAAAACCTAAATCAGGATGGTCAGATGCGGATTTGTACCACCGTATCCCCGAATGCTAGTACACTGTGATGATCACTGTGTCACCTCGCTCGTTCAGAGAGTTAGGGCCAGGGATGGAATCGAGAAGGTAACAGGAGAACTGGATTAACTACTTTCACCTCTGACGTTACTACTGAAAGGTGACAGGCCCTTCTGGTCCCTCCAGTCTAGCTGGAAGGCCCAGTACTTTTTCATTCATTTGTTTTTTTTACTTCTTTTCGCAATTCAACATGCATTTTCTCATTTGGTTTCTGTTATGGAACAGGAGGCATGAGACGGTGATTCAGCTCACATTACCTGTACGTCTAGGGAATTTCATCGTTGAGGGGACGGATTTATTTTCTCAACACTACGTTTCGCCCGCTATAAGCGGCGGTTGCATTCGAACGGAGTCACGTGAAGTTGGCACCAGACTTACTTTCTTTTTCAGAGTTATTGGTAGATATGCTATAGTTTTAGAGTTCTCTGCACTAAATTTAAAAAGTTCTGCAGAATTTTGTGAAGAAAACACTAGTAATCGGGAATGTTTTAATGTTGTGAAAAAGATTGTTAGCCAGCTTGCGAAAATAAAATTGTGGTCTGATTTGTTAGCAGCTACAAGACCTTGCCCATACTGGTACTTCCCTCTCTCTAGCTTTGCATGGATCAACGGAACGTGTTTACCCGGTATATCATTTTCATAACTGGAATTGATGCTAATGTTAATGTCTTCGATGATGTTACCAGTCGGAGACGTTGAATGCAAAAACAATAGAATCAGGAATATCTGCAAAAGTAAAACTATGACTACAAAAATTTAAAAATATATTAGAGGAAAGTCGTCAATAAGTGTACTGACGGAGAGTCGTTAATGATACGAATAATCAACGGCACTGCAACTTAGCTCGAATACCTTTTAAAACATCCTTTACTAAAGTATTACTGCATTATACACCTAGAGTCACTGAATGGAAAACCTTAAATAAGCAGCGTGTTATGCCACCAGTTCTGAAATGTGTGAATAAACCTAGAGCCACGGCATTAACTACATGAGGATTCTGAGGGTCCTGTGAATTGTTGGACTTCGAGTATGGCCGACTTGGATTTGTCCTACATTGTGAGATGCAATATTTATGGAGGGAATACAGCTTGAAACTTGACAGATGCTGTTTCTGATTTTTTTTGGAACGGGAAAACACGCTATCTGAAAATGAATCCTGTGACATGACAACAAGCAACTGTATTTGGTATTTTTGGCTGAACTTAGTTGCCACCTCAAAGTCTAAATTTAAAACTAGAAGGGAAAAGCTCCAGTACATTTAAAATTATGTTTAAACTGATTATCTCTCAGTCATAAAATGAGAATTCGAGTGAATTTCCATATCTGAAACAAGAGAGTGAATGAACTGCTGATAACAGCTGTTCGACCAAATATATTGAAAAACACAAAAATTTCGAAGTTCATTTGAAATTCATTTTCATCAATTTCAAACCCAATTTTAGTTAGTCAACAAAACACAATGCCGATTTCTAGTGATACTGAAAGAGAGCTGATTAATTTAGAAGCAATTTAGTAGTAAAAAATGAAATCTGATAGCTTTATTCATATCTAAATGATTCTGCCATAATTAATTTTTGGCATTCATTACGTAGCAAACATTTCCTAGAGCTAAGAACATTTGCACTTGTTTATATAGCCCTATGCCTCTTTTCATGTACGACATTTATTGAGAGCAAAACAACGTCACGGATAAAAGACTCATATTAATGGTATGTAAGGTTCTTGAGCTGTGACAGATATTGTTTAAATATATTAATTAAAACGTTAATTAAGTCTACAGTCAAACTTCGTTTCATACTTTCGAACATCGGCTGAGAGTCCTAGTGAGCAGAGGCAACCGACAACTTGCAAGTTCTCTCTCTCTCTCTCTCTCTCTCTCTCTCACGCACATACACACACAACACACACACGTACACACACTTCGAATCCCCAAATCTGGTCCAGAGCTATTTTCTTCACCAAACGACACTCTCTGGCAGGTGTGGCGCCATAAGCAGTGTCCACGGCAGCACTCACCCTCCTCACCCTCTCATCGAACACATGATTTCCGACTACTGATGACTGGTGCTATAATAAGCGTGTGTATTTGAGGTGGCCTAAATCAATGAACTTAATTCCGTGGGTCAGTTGGTCTTTTACCTCGTCTAAGCGAACAAGATCCTACCCCTACCCCAGTTTTCCAACGCTGACAATAAACATATGAAGGTACTAAAGGTGCTTGACTTGTATGACTCATCTGAACTCCTCGTGAAAAAATAGGTCTTGCTAAATTTTTGAAAGTCCCACTCCGTATCGAATACTAAAGTAACAGGAGACCGCGAAAGACCATTATAGCGAGAGCTTTCTTGAAATCCGATACTTAGTTGTAGCAAAGAATATCAAATTAAATTAAAGTTGTTGTAATACGTAATAAGTTAACGAAAAATTGGTAACTACCGTTAGATTGCGGGGGTTGTCAGCAGTCGGATACATAGCACAGTCGACACGATGTGTGCCGACGTGTAACTACGTCCACCTATCACAACTGGGAAAGCGAAGCTCAGCCTCCTATGGAAAAGCTACATTATTGCAACTATGAACGATTACCTCCACAAGGAATTACATAAGGTTTTTTTTATAAAATTCTTAGACTATTATCCAGAACTGTGGTTGAAACTGTCATCAGAACTCTGGTGGTTTTTCATATATTTTGTGTAGTGAAAAATCGGTCCCTCATTATTGCAATTATCTCATGAACTATCACATGCACAAAAAATTTCATTAAGATATTTTGTCGAGCTCTTGGGGAGCTATTCAGAATTGTGATCACAGCTTTATTTCCCCAAATTGGTAAAAAAAAACTTTTCATAACAATAAAATGTTCCCGATTACTAGTGAACTTTCGTGAAATTCTGCGTAACTACTTAAATTTTGCGCAGAAAACTCTAGAACAATGGCGTACCTATGAAGAACTCTGAAAAAAAATATATTTCTCTAACGTTGGGTGTCAACTTAATCAGACTGAAAGTCGGGAACCTTCCTGGAAGGAAGCGAGGACAAATAGTTGAAAGCACAAAGATCCTCACAGTCACAGTTCGTGTTTTAAGTTACCGCTGCGCTGCCTAGACTCGGCGCCAGCGAAACCGCCTTGCAGCTCGCCCTCTGTGTCGCTGGAAGCCACGTGCTTGTTCCAGCGGGCGGGTTGCTGGGCTACGGTGTCCGCACTCCTTCGTGTGTTAGAACTGTAAGTAGGCTGTTTAGGTTTTTATGTTAGTAACGCCACGTAGTGCTCTGTATGAAAATCGCTGACTGCGCTGTGTGAAGTCTGTGGCTGGTTGGACTCATTGTTGGAATATTTGCTAATGTAGTGTTGGACAGCCAGGTGTGAACAGCGCGTAGCGTTGGGCAGTTGGAGAGGAGCCGCCAGCAGTGGTGGAAGTGGGAAGAGATATGCCAGAGTTTTGAGAGGTTACTATGAGTGGACGATCTGTACGTGTGTCCGTCAGAAAAAGGAGATTTGTGTAATTGGATGCCAGACTTTTGAACGCTATTAAGGTAAATACATTGTTTGTTCTCTGTCAAAATCTTTCATTTGCTAACTATGCCTATCAGTAGTTAGTGCCTTCAGTAGTTAGTATCGTTTATTTAGCTAGCAGTATTGGCCCTCGCGGTATTGCAGTAGTTCGAGTAACGAAGATTTTTGTGAGGTAAGTGTGTGTGTGTGTGAGAAATCTTATGGGACTTAACTGCTAAGGTCATCAGTCCCTAAGCTTACACACTACTTAACCTAAATTATCCTAACGACAAACACGCACACCCATGCCCGAGAGAGGACTCGAACCTCCGCCAGGACCAGCCGCGCAGTCCATGACTGGAGCGCCTAAGACCTATCGGCTAATACCGCGCGTCTTGTGAGGTAAGTGATTCATGAAAGGTGTATGTTATTGTTAGTAAGGGCCATATTTTTGTAGGTATTATTGAAAGTCAGATTGCGTTGCGCTAAAAATATTGTGTGTCAGTTTAGTGAAGATTAGAATAAGTAAAGAAAGAAATGTCTGAGTACGTTTAGTTTTTCTCAGCTGTTTGAAAATCAAATAACGTAAGAGTTTTTCCAGCACTGTCATTCTTTACATACAAACTGGAAGTTTCAGAATTCGCAGAAATATCCCTTGGGATCTACGGGACGTCCGCTGGAGTTGTTCCACACGTAAGGCCAGCAGATTTTCATTGCATCCCGCACTCGAGTTCTCCCACGCGTGGGCGTATGTTTGGTGGGTCCACTGTGACGTCTGCCCATGTTCAAAGCTGCCTTTTGGTTTTGGCGGAACGCCTTGACATTGATACAGCGCGTCTTTCTAGTGGGGGCAGAGCGCGTTTGAGTCAGGGACTCGACCGGTGCCAGTTTGTTGCTACGTTAAGATTGGCGACGGAATGGGTTCCCTTGTTGTGGTGCGAAAGACAGAAAATCAGACTCACTTCTCATTGATCGCAGCGTAAAGTCGTCTTATGTCTTCTCTATCCACGCACACATTCGCGCAGAGATGTACTGGTCCGGATACCTGGTCGAAAATTAACTTTTGACGTAGCCACGGATTAATCGTGCTCCACTCTGGAGAACAGCAGATGCACGCTGGGCAGCTGACGACACTTGCAGCTGCGTGTCGTCTCCATGTATCCGTCGGCTTCGTGTCACACGTCTGCCGTTTTGGTAACGTGTCGCAGCACCGGCAGGTAGAGTATTCTGAGCTACATTGCCAGCACTTGCTACCTTGTTGTCATCTGCAGTAGCCACACTCAGCGCCTCTCTGTTCACCTGCAAAGCCATGTCTTCTGTATCTGAGCTCAGTCACTATTTCGAGTTAGGCAAATACTACGTTAATATTAAGTGCCCTCCACTCACGGTAGCGTCAACAGCACGTTTTCTGCAGTTAAGGTAGGAATGCAATCGTGTATTGTTAAAAAACCATCAGAAATTCTTGCCCATGTTCCTGATTTGTGTATAACCTGTCGCTCTAAAATTCTGGTCAAAATCCAAGTCTTAATTTTGTGCTTACGCAAATAAATATATTTGTTATAGATTAGCACATTGTCTTCTTGGTTCGTGATCATAATTTTACTTCATTCCTCAGCTCACACATTTTGAGCGGTTGTCACATAATTTCTGTAGCAATTGTTAGAGAAATTAGCCACCATGATTGCTAAAGTAAAATAGCGACACGGTATCAGTATTCTTCCTCTTGAGGGCGGCGAATATCAGAATTATTCGCTTTTTGATACTGACAAATGTAAGTCAGTCGCCCTAAATAGGAACCACCACAGGCTAACTTCCAGTGAGCACGATTTGAGTACAAAAGACAGACCTCTGTTTCTGTATTACTGCTGCACTGCAAGTATAGTTCCAGAAGCTCCAATACATCATTTATAGTTAACTATAAAAGGGAAAATAAAGCATGGTATAAATATGTCAGACACAAATTATCGTGAGAAGCTTATTTATTTATTATTTATGGATACAACAAAACAGACACTAGTGCTTCCTTGAAGATTTTCTGGAGTTGGTGAGTACGTCCTGCAGGATGGAGACCAGGCTGTCGAACGCCTCCTGGCAGGTCGGGACGATCTGGTCGGCAGGCAGCAGGAAACCATACTGGCCCTCGTCCCTCAGCTCCCAAGCAAAGTTGTACTGGTTGCCGTTGACGCCTTGCATCCAGTCGATGCTGGTTCCCGACGTCGGATCTGCCAAAAACATAGTCACAGTCAAAGCTCACCAAGAGTTGTCTCAGTTGTCTGGTTACTTATGCTGAGGTAAGATCGATGTCACTCGATGGACGAGGTGTAATTAAATTTTGTTTCTTAATCATTATGATACACTTCATGTATTCTCGCTTGTTAATAACTATTCTCATTCAATAACTCCAGTACAAGAACTGATGCGTTCAGCTTTTCGGCTGTATCTATGTATCACTCTGAATCTTACTTCATCTCTTCCTCGCTTTCAGCCATGCGTGTCCGAAACAAAGCACCCAGCAACCTGTTCTGATTCAAAACTAAGCTGCGTTGAAGTGGACATTAAAGCTTTCTGTGTTATCATCGGCGTAGCTTTCCTGATGGCCTTACTCCAGCTACATGTATCTTATCCATTAGCAAACAATTACATCTGTCCCATTTTCAGTTCTCATACAGCTTTCCTCATCCTTTTCTGTTTCCTCCTTACAATTCATCTTCTAGTTTCATCCCATTATTTATTGCTCTTTCGAAGACCAGATAACATTTTCTCTAGTTTTAATTCCTTTTGTACCGCTTTTAAGAATTTCCGTTAGTATACCATTAATTTCATCCGGCATGAACACTATTGTACATAAACCCGTATTAATAAGACTGACATTACTGTCATAAACGTATCTAATAGTATATTGTTATTATTATCATTTATTTATTTTTGTTTTATTTCGCTGAAGTCATCTAGAACCACATTAAGTATTGCTACATTTGGCAGAAAAGTGAGCTCTTTTTGAAGCCAAGATTTCTTCATACTTCTGAATGTGCTTGAAATTTCCTGGCAGATTAAAACTGTTTGCCGGATCGAGACTCGAACTCGGGACCTTTGCCTTTCGCGGGCAAGTGCTCTACCACCTGAGCTACCCAAGCAATACTCACGTCCCGTCCTCACAGCTTTACCTACGCCAGTATCTCGTCTCCTACCTTCCAAGCCCTCAGCCCTCTACATATAGGTTCCCAAGTCCGCAGGCACAGTGCGCTTCCTTTACTCACCACCGCAGGACGCTCTGCGTCGTCACCTTTATTGCGTCAGCTGGATAGTGGAACCACGTGAGTGCTGGGGCCGAAAGGTGAGTGCTCGCCTCGTGCCTGGGATACGCTGTTCGAGTGAAACCCGGCTGCTTGCAGAGTGTGTGTAGAATGAGTGCTGCTCGTGCGGCTTCGAAAAGCCGTTGCAGTGCTTTACTGCCCACTGAAGTCTGAGGAGCTTTTGGTACATGTACTTTTGAAGCTGAAAGAAGTTGCGACACCAGTCATGGCCGCAGAACACGGTATAGGTATATCAGTCAGGTTCCTCACAGAATATGTTGATACAACAGCTCCGTTGTACGCAATTATATACAACCGCTCGCTCACAGAATGATCCATACCTAAAGACTGGAAAATTGCTCAAGTCACACCAATACCCAAAAAGGGAAGTAGGACTAATCCGTTGAATTACAGGCCCATATCACTAACTCGATTTGCAGTACGGTTTTGGAACATATACTGTATTAGAACATTATCAAGTACCTCGAAGAAAACGATTTATTGACATGTAGTCAGCATGGATTCAGAAAATACCGTTCTCGCGAAACGCAACTAGCTCTTTATACTCATGAAGTAATGAGTGCTATCGATAGGGGACGTCAAACTGATTCCACATTTTTAAATTTCCAGAAGGCTTTCGACCGCGTTCCTCACAAGCGTCTTCTAACCAAGCTGCGTGCGTGTGAAATATCGCCTCAGTTGTGCGGCTGGATTCGTGATTTCCCGTCAGGAAGGTAACAGTTCGTAGTAATAGACGGAAAGTCATCGAGTAAAACAGAAATAATATGCGGCGTTCCCCAAGGGAGTGTTATAAGTTCAAAATGGTTCTAATGGCTCTGAGCACTATAGGACTTAACATCTTAGGTCATCTGTCCCCAAGAACTTAGAACTACTTAAACCTAACGAACCTAAGGATATCACACACATCCATGCCCGAGGCTGGATTCGAACCTGCGACCGTAGCAGTCTCGCGGTTCCGGACTGAAGCGCCTAGAACCGCACGGCCACCGCGGCCGGCTGGGGTGTTATAGGCCCTCTATTGTTCCTGATATATGTTAACGACATGGGGGACAATCTCAGTAGCCGTCTTAGATTGTTTGCGGATGATGCTGTCATTAGCGTCTTGTAAAGTCATCAGATGCCCAAAACGAATTGCAAAATGATTTAGATAAGATATCTGTATGGTGCGAAAAGCGGAATTGACCCTGGATAAAGAAAAGTGTGAAGTTATTCATATGAGTAGTAAAACAAATCCGCTAAATTTCGATTACGCGATTAGTCACGCAAATCTGAAGGCTGTAAATTCAACTAAATACTAAGGGATTACAATTACAAATACCCTAAAATGGAACGATCACATAGATAATGTTGTGGGTAGAGGCAACCAAAGACTGCGATTCATTGGCAGAACAGTTAAAAGATGCAACAGGTCTACTAAAGAGACTGCTTATACCACGCTTGTCCACCCTATTCTGGAGTATTGTTGTAAAGTACAAGGAAGGACAGCTCGTTTTGTATTATCGCGAAGTAGTGGAGATAGTGTCACAGACGTGATACGTGAATTGGAGTGGCAATCACAAAACAAAGACGGTTTTGGTTGCGACGGGATCTTCTCATGAAATTTCAATCACCAGTTTTCTCCTCCGACTGCGAAAACATTTGGTTGGCACCCTCCTATAGTGGGAGAAATGACCATAACGATAAAATAAGACAAATCAGGGCTCGCACAGAAAAATTTATGTGCTCTACATCTACATCTACATTTATACTCCGCAAGCCACCCAACGGTGTGTGGCGGAGGGCACTTTACGTGCCACTGTTGTGACCTCCCTTTCCTGTTCCAGTCGCGTATGGTTCGCGGGAAGAACGACTGTCTGAAAGCCTCCGTGCGCGGTCTAATCCCTCTGATTTTACATTCGTGATCTCCTCGGGAGGTATAAGTAGGGGGAAGCAATATATTCGATACCTCATCCAGAAACGCACCCTCTCGAAACCTGGACAGCAAACTACACCGCGATGCAGAGCGCCTCTCTTGCAGAGTCTGCCACTTAAGTTTGTTAAACATCTCCGTAACGCTATCACGGTTACCAAATAACCCTGTGACGAAACGCGCCGCTCTTCTTTGGATCTTCTCTATCTCCTCCGTCAACCCGATCTGGTACGGATCCCACACTGATGAGCAATACTCAAGTATAGGCCGAACGAGTGTTTTGTAAGCCACCTCCTTTGTTGATGGACTACATTTTCTAAGGACTCTCCCAATGAATCTCAACCTGGTACCCGCCTTACCAACAATTAATTTTATATGATCATTCCACTTCAAATCGTTCCGCACGCATACTCCCAGATATTTTACAGAAGTAACTGCTACCAGTGTTTGTTCCGCTATCATATAACCATACAATAAAGGATCCTTCTTTCTATGTATTCGCAATACATTACATTTGTCTATGTTAAGGGTCAGTTGCCACTCCCTGTACCAAGTGCCTATCCGCTGCAGATCTTCCTGCATTTCGCTACAATTTTCTAATGCTGCAACTTCTCTGTATACTACAGCATCATCCGCGAAAAGCCGCATGGAACTTCCGACACTATCTACTAGGTCATTTATATATATTGTGAAAAGCAATGGTCCCATAACACTCATCTGTGGCACGCCAGAGGTTATAACGTCTGTAGATGTCTCCCCATTGATAACAACATGCTGTGTTCTGTTTGCTAAAAACTCTTCAATCCAGCCACACAGCTGGTCTGATATTCCGTAGGCTCTTATTTTGTTTATCAGGCGACAGTGCGGAACTATATTGAACGCCTTCCGGAAGTCAAGAAAAATAGCATCTACCTGGGAGCTTGTATCTAATATTTTCTGGGTCTCATGAACAAATAAAGCGAGTTGGGTCTCACACGATCGCTGTTTCCGGAATCCATGTTGATTCCTACATAGTAGACTCTGGGTTTCCATAAACGACATGATACTCGAGCAAAAAACATGTTCTAAAATTCTGCAACAGATCGACGTCAGAGATATAGGTCTATAGTTTTGCGCATCTGCTCGACGACCCTTCTTGAAGACTGGGATTACCTGTGCTCTTTTCCACTCATTTGGAATCTTCCGTTCCTCTAGAGACTTGCGGTACACGGCTGTTAGAAGGGGGGCAAGTTCTTTCGCGTACTCTGTGTAGAATCGAACTGGTATCCCTTCAGGTCCAGTGGACTTTCCTCTGTTGAGTGATTCCAGTTGCTTTTCTATTCCTTGGACACTTATTTCGATGTCAGCCATTTTTTCGTTTGTGCGAGGATTTAGAGAAGGAACTGCAGTGCGGTCTTCCTCTGTGAAACAGCTTTGGAAAAAGGTGTTTAGTATTTCAGCTTTACGCGTGTCATCCTGTGTTTCAATGCCATCATCATCCTGGAGTGTCTGGATATGCTGTTTCGAGCCACTTACTGATTTAACGTAAGACCAGAACTTCCTAGGATTTTCTGTCAAGTCGGTACATAGAATTTTACTTTCGAATTCACTGAACGCTTCACGCATAGCCCTCCTTACGCTAACTTTGACATCGTTTAGCTTCTGTTTGTCTGAGAGGTTTTGGCTGCGTTTAAACTTAGAGTGAAGCTCTCTTTGCTTTCGCAGTAGTTTCCTAACTTTATTGTTGTACCACGGTGGGTTTTTCCCGTCCCTCACAGTTTTACTCGGCACGTACCTGTCTAAAACGCATTTTACGATTGCCTTGAACTTTTTCCATAAACACTCAACATTGTCAGTGTCGGAACAGAAATTTTCGTTTTGATCTGTTAGGTAGTCTGAAATCTGCCTTCTATCACTCTTGCTAAACAGATAAACCTTCCTCCCTTTTTTATATTCCTACTAACTTCCATATTCAGGGATGCTGCAACGGCCTTATGATCACTGATTCCCTGTTCTGTACATACAGAGTCGAAAAGTTCGGGTCTGTTTGTTATCAGTAGGTCCAAGATGTTATCTCCACGAGTCGGTTCTCTGTTTAATTGCTCGAGGTAATTTTCGGATAGTGCACTCAGTATATTGTCACTCGATGCTCTGTCCCTACCACCCGTCCTAAACATCTGAGTGTCCCAGTCTATATCTGGTGAATTGAAATCTCCACCTAAGACTATAACATGCTGAGAAAATTTATGTGAAATGTATTCCAAATTTTCTCTCAGTTGTTCTGCCACTAATGCTGCTGAGTCGAAAGGTCGGTAAAAGGAGCCAATTATTAACCTAGCTCGGTTGTTGAGTGTAACCTCCACCCATAATAATTCACAGGAACTATCCACTTCTATTTCACTACAGGATAAACTACTACTAACAGCGACGAACACTCCACCACCGGTTGCATGCAATCTATCCTTTCTAAACACCGTCTGTACCTTTGTAAAAATTTCGGCAGAATTTATCTCTGGCTTCAACCAGCTTTCTGTACCTATAACGATTTCGGCTTCGGTACTTTCTATCAGTGCTTGAAGTTCCGGTACTTTACCAACGCAGCTTCGACAGTTTACAATTACAATACCGATTGCTGCTTGGTCCCCGCATGTCCTGACTTTGCCCTGCACCCGTTGAGGCTGTTGCCCTTTCTGTACTTGCCCAAGGCCATCTAACCTAAAAAAACCGCCCAGCCCACGCCACACAACCCCTGCTACCCGTGTAGCCGCTCGTTGCGTGTAGTGGACTCCTGACCTATCCAGCGGAACCCGAAACCCCACCACCCTATGGCGCAAGTCGAGGAATCTGCAGCCCACACGGTCGCAGAACCGTCTCAGCCTCTGATTCAGACCCTCCACTCGGCTCTGTACCAAAGGTCCGCAGTCAGTCCTGTCGACGATGCTGCAGATGGTGAGCTCTGCTTTCATCCCGCTAGCGAGACTGGCAGTCTTCACCAAATCAGATAGCTGCCGGAAGCCAGAGAGGATTTCCTCGGATCCATAGCGACACACATCATTGGTGCCGACATGAGCGACCACCTGCAGATGGGTGCACCCTGTACCCTTCATGGCATCCGGAAGGACCTTTTCCACATCAGGAATGACTCCCCCCGGTATGCACACGGAGTGCACATTGGTTTTCTTCCCCTCTCTTGCTGCCATATCCCTAAGGGGCCCCATTACGTGCCTGACGTTGGAGTTCCCAACTACCAGTAAACCCACCCTCTGCGACCGCCCGGATCTTGCAGACTGAGGGGCAACCTCTGGAACAGGACAAGCAGACATGTCAGGCCGAAGATCAGTATCAGCCTGAGACAGAGCCTGAAACCGGTTCGTCAGACAAACTGGAGAGGCCTTCCGTTCAGCCCTCCGGAATGTCTTTCGCCGCCTGCCACACCTTGAGACGACCTCCCACTCTACCACAGGTGAGGGATCAGCCTCAATGCGGGCAGTATCCCGGGCAACCACAGTCGTAGTCCGATCGGGGAATGCGTGGGACGAGCTGGCCGTCCCCGACAAACCCCCATCCGGAACGCCACAGTGATGCCCATTGACAACAGCCTCAAACTGTGTGACCGAAGCCAACACTGCCTGAAGCTGGGAGCGAAGGGATGCCAACTCAGCCTGCATCCGAACACAGCAGTTGCAGTCCCTATCCATGCTAAAAACTGTTGTGCAAAGAACGTCTGAACTAATCTACAGAGAGCGCAAACAAATCGACACAAAATTTAAACGGTTATTAAAATACAATATTGCCTAGTAAATGCAGTAATGCTGCTACTTGCGCACTGCTGACACACTGCTCGGCGGCGGAAGGAGACTACGCGATTTTACACTATTCAGGTACTAAAACGCGATGCTACAACTCTCAAATACTATAATACGCCAGAAATTTATGAATTAGACAATGCAAGTACCAAAGACACGCAAAGAAATTAAGAATTAAACTATGTAGCAAATGAGTGAGCTAGGAGTATACGACTTGCTGCTGCAGCTGCTTATTCAACGACGGCAGGGAGCACACTGACTGTGACCAACCGACGCTGGCCGTTCAAAACAAAAACAGAAGACAAACGACTACGCGAATTTATACTGTTCAGGTACTAAAACGCGATGCTACAACTCTCAAATACTATAATACGCCAGAAATTTATGAATTAGACAATGCAAGTACCAAAAACACGCAAATAAATTAAGAATTAAACTATGTAGCAAATGAGTGAGCTAGGAGTATACGACTTGCTGCTGCAGCTGCTTATTCAACGACGGCAGGGAGCACATTGACTGTGACCAACCGACGCTGGCCGTTCAAAACAAAAACAGAAGACAAACGACTACGAGAACTTACACTGTTTAGGTACTAAAACGCGATGCTACAACTCTCAAATACTATAATACGCCAGAAATTTATGAATTAGACAATGCAAGTACCAAAAACACGCAAAGAAATTAAGAATTAAACTATGTGGCAAATGAGTGAGCTAGGAGTATACGACTTGCTGCTGCAGCTGCTTATTCAACGACGGCAGGGAGCACACTGCTCGTTTTTCTCTCGTGCCGTTCGAGAGTGGAACGGTAGAGAGACAGCTTGAAGGTGGTTTATATAGCACAGTCAGGCATTTTATTGTGAACAGCAGAGTAATCACGTAGATGTAGATGTAGATGTCTTAGAAAGGTCTACTATTCTTCAACACTGAACCAACACCGTAGACAAAGCTGTTCCTATGTTGTGGGAATGCGAGTAAGATGACCATTGTCCTACGCTGTGACTATTGTCTAAAACTGCATAGTGTGCGAACACCAAGATCGAGACTAACTCGATGCCTGAAAATACAAAGAGATAGAATAAGCTCAATACTTAATCAAATAGCATTCCAAAGGACCGAGAAAAATGAGGTAACAGTTGTATTCGAGAACTGGTGTGGAGAGAAGTGTCAATCAATCTTTTGGTCCATGTATTTATCTCCTTTACGGAATCACGATCCGTCCATACATGAAGTATTTGTTGCAACCATTGGAGTTGCGCCAGTTGAAAGCGGAAGTCTGTGCTATGCAGGTAACATCTGCTATACGAATACGTAGTATCTGTTGTACCAGAAATATCCGAAGGAACACACACCACGCGTTCCTATAACTGATTTGCCTCGATGAACAATAAATCGGCCACCTTCTCTGCGGATGCACAACTACTTCCGACCTCTTGTGGGATCATCAAAGTAGCGAGCGTGGAGGACACGGTCGCGGACTGCCGACAGGTGTCGCTTCGAAGGAGTGTGGGTCGGCCGAGTGGCGCGCTGAGGTAGTTTACTCAACTAAGATAAACACTGCGTCTGGTTGGTGCAGTGGTTAACGCAACTGTCTCGTACGCAGTAGACCTGGGTTCGAAACCTGGTTCGGCCTACATTTTCGATCGTCACCACTGAATACGAAAAAAGATCTTGATGCACCTGACATGAATAGTCCCTCCCTTTCCTTTCTCCCCCCCCCCCCCCCCCCAATCCCATCCACCTTCAGTTTACACAATAAATAATATCACCGCCACTCTCTGAGTCGGTGTTTGCATATCTGCAGTGGCGGGTTATTATAGTGGTCATGTTACGTAGTCCACTAAATGCCTTTGTTATGTACATAACTCTTAGACTACTGACTATCAAGCAATATTTAACTGTTTTCTGTCGTCTTACGGAATCACAGTACGAGGCTTAGTCAGAAGGTAATACTTTCAACTTTTTAAATTTTTATTTTACAAGAAAAGTAAAACCCACGTATTTAAGGTAACAGCTAAAATATTCACGATTACTTTGTCGCACTTCAACATAATTACCACCTTCGTCCACAGTTTTTTTCACCTCGAGGAAGAGTATGTACACATTTGCGGTAAAAATGATGACTGTGCTTTCTCAGCCACTGGTAAATGGAATTTTTTAAGGTCTCCACGTCTTCAAAGTGATGCCCCCGAACAAAAATCTTTGAGTGGGCCGAATTGATGGTCTGCAACAGACTGAGTGCAACTACACTGACGAAGGAAGAATTACAACACTAAGAAGGAGTTGTGCGACATAAAAGTAAGTTGGTAGGCGTGTTTCTACACCTGATGGATGATGTTTACCGAAAATTTGTGCCAGTCGCGAATAGCAGCACTATGAGGATGTAAATCAGGTTTACTTTAAATGTACGTTGTAACTGTCGTGATGGTTAGTTACCTTTGAGATTCGACGTGGTGAGTAGATGTTAGTAAAGGATGCATTTAAGACGACAAAGCCGCCATTATCAACACGTTATTGATTTTGAACGACATCGTGTAGGGTTACGAGAAACTGAATGTTCTTTCTGAGATTTTGCAGAAATACTTGGTAGGACAGTAGCCACTGTACGCGACTGCTGGCAGCGGTGGTCACGAGAATGTGCGGTCGCAAGAAGACCGGGCTTTAGACGGCGACGTGGCACAACCAAGAGGGTAGACCATCGTGTCCGACGTGTGACTTTGCACAGCATACTGCATCAGCAGCAGCAATCTGAGCAGAAGTAGGCACCATAGTGACGCGACGAACTGTTACAGATCGGTTACTTCAAGGACAGCTCCCAGCCAGACGCTCTGCAGAGTGAATTCCACTGACCTGAAACCCCCGCCATTTGCGACTTCAGTGGTGTCAAGCGACAGATCGTTAGAGGGCAGGGTGGAGGTCTGTTGTGTTTTCTGATGAACGCTGATTCTGCCTCGGTGCCAGTGATGGCCGTGTGTTGGTTACAAGGAGGCCAGGTGAGCGCCTGCACCCAACCTGTGTGCGTGCTAGACACACTGGACGTACACCTGGAGTTACGGTATGGGATGCGATTTCGTACGACAGGTAGAGCACTCTAGTGGTTATCTCACGCACCCTGACCGCAGATTTGTACGTCAGGCTGGTGATTCGACGTGTTATGCTGTCTTTAATGAACAGCATTCCACTTTTTTTCCACAGGTTAACGCCCGCCCACATATCGCTGTTGTAACCCATTGTGCTCTACGGAGTGCCATGTTGCCTTGGCCTGCTCCATCACCACACATGTCTCCAATCGAGCCCACTGTCATACACAAAAGAGCATTAACCGTCCCTCTGTTGACCGACCAAGTGCAACAGGCATGGAACTATATCCCACAAACTGACATCCAGCTCTTGTACAATGCAATGCATGCACCATTGCGGTCACGCAGGTTATTAATGCAGCAGCATTTCGTATTTGAAATGGTGAATCTCGCACCTACATTAACCTGCGATCTTTCACTGTTAATCACTTAAAAATGTTACGCTGATATATGTTTTCCCGAAATTTCATTACTCTACATTAATTACTTTTTGGTGTTGTGTTTTTTTTCTGTCAGTGTATTTTCCTTGCCTCTGTATTGTCGTCGACATCTCCGGTACCCACCCTGCGCAAACATATGAGTAGCCCAGTTTTTCAATTGTGGACGTCGCATTCCCTTTAGCAGTGACTAATTGGAGACGGAAGTCATCTTTTGCTTCCAAGCGCCCGTGACGAATGATTTGCTCGACACGGTGAATTCGTGACGTCACTCCAGGTCACCGCTCTGTGTTGCATCAGCCAGCTGTGTTTGCCCTTCGGCGTATCTACAGTGACGAACCCATCGTCTAATGCTGCTGACGTTCACCGTAGTATCTCCATAACATTATTAAGCCTTTCGTGAATACTGCTGGGCGTTTTATTTTCCGATGTATAGAATTCAACCACAGAATGCTGTCTTGCTGTCTGAATGTTGGCCATTTTCTGAACACATACAGTGCTGACATTTGCTGATGTAGGACGCTGTTATTGGAATGGACTGTGGACGAAGTTTTGGGGAAGAGCGCAAAATTAGTGATTCCTATATAACCTACTTAATGAAGAAGGCATCCATTTTTAGTGGCCCTCATACAATAAATTATGATGACACACTTTATTTACACACTTCCAACATCTTCAAATGTCACTGCAGCACAAGCAATAGATATTTTTAGTACGTCCATAATATGTATTGCGATATCCAAACCAGTTTGACGAAGGATAGTGTAGAACACGCGTACTTACACACTTATTTTTAATATGTGAAACTTACACAACCTACCGCTGTTGTAAGATCTGAACGTGACTGCCTTGTGCAGTTGAGAAAGCTCATCATCTATAAGTGTACTGTGGTTGTATCATATATTATGTAAGTTTCTTTGCGAAATTTCGCTGTACGTCAAATCCGTTACTCTTAAACCGGACATACAGATATACTCGAAACCACTCACGTGATGGAATTGCAGCGCTTGTTTCCACGTTTCCACTTTTTGTGACTGCTCTTCGTTGAGTAAGTATGATGTTACCCTAAATTTTCGGGGCGCATAAGACACACCAGTGATTCCCGGTCTCTGTGTACTTAGGCTTTTAGTCCAGGTACATTGATTAACACTCCTCCGTAATTGTAGTTGTTATGTTATATGATTATTTCACTTTTCACGAGTGATGTTGTTTTAGGTTTATATTAAGTAAAAGATTTCTCTCAGGAATGTCTCAAAAGTACAAGAAATACGCTAAAGTTATAGGAAAACTAAATAGCAGTACATGTGTTTTTAAGAAGTACGGTGCAACCCTTCTTCGAACATGTACACAAGTCCGAAGGATGAGGCACTGCAGTGGCTACATCTGCCAAGAAATACAGGAAAGGTATCCGCAACAGCGAATATGAACCACAGTCGATTGTATAGTGGAATGACGACACTGCAAATTCGTGCCGGCCCCGTACTCGAAACCGGATTTCCCGCTTTACGCGAGCGGTCGCCTTAACTGCTTCGGCTGTTCGAGCACGAATCACAGCCAGGCTTAAACTTCCATTTGTCGTCGTCCATGTGTCACAGCCTGCACTCAAACACTACGCATAATCTCGTTCAGGAAGAACACGTGTGTTGAGAATCGAGGCCCTGTTATTCGCGAATAAATATGAAATAGTAGTGCCTGTGTTATTAAGAAGTACGATGTAACGTTCCTTAGGACATGCATGCAGGAACAGGCACTGCAGCGACTACAGTTGTCAAGAAATATAGGAAATACACTCCCAAGTGCGAATGTGAACCATCTTCGCTGGGACTCGAAACCAGATTTCCCTCTACACGTGAGCGGTTGCCTCAACCGCTTCAGCTATCCGTGCATGAATCATGGCCGAACCCGGACTTCCACATACATGAGTGTCCGAAGAACTATTGCATCGTACTTCTTGATAACACAGGCACTACCACTTCGCATTTATTCGCCAACATCAGACCTTTGAATGTCAATAAATATGTCCTTGCTTGACGGGAATATACGTAAGGTTGTGACACAAGGGCGACGACATATGGAAGTTTGGATCTGACAGTGATTCGTACACGGACAGCCGATGGGGTTAAGGCGACCACCCACTTGAAGCGGGATATCCGGGTTCGGGTCCTAGTCCGGCTCAAATTTTCGCTGTCGTCATTCGAATATAGAGCAGATGTTTCATATTTACAATTGCGAATACATATTAATGGGAAGTTAAAGAGACACCAGTCGGTCGTGGGCTACTCAGACATACGTGCCTCCTTACATACCTGGTAGTAGTACGATTCTAACGTGAGGGTACCATCGATCGCCTCGTATGGATCTGCGGTGACATGACGGGAAGTTCGTCAAATACTTGTGTTCGTCGTTTGCGGCGGCTTAAGCGTGTGCAAACATTATCGAATCTTTAACCCATTCCTCTTTCATAGATTATCGCAGTACGTTAGTAGACGGTTCGCCCATGATCTGTGGGGTGCTCACTACATACACGACTGTAACAGACTGCTGAGACACTCGCGGCATACGCCGCATCTAGCGGTAGCATTCGGTCGTCAAAATGTAGATATTAAAATGAGACAATCAGTCCAGTGACTTTTACTCATTTCTCTCAGAGTGCTGTACCTATTTAGGAAGGTAATAACATTGCACAATCCTGGATAAATAAATTTTGTTGTGAATCCCTACGGCAAAATAATTATTTCCAAGCAAATATTATTCCAAATAGTCTTGTGTACTAGATTTAGGCTGCAGTTATTTGCATACATACTCGAGATAATTTAAGTTTGTTTTGCACTCTTTGGAGCGATAACATTGCCATACTTACAGAGGAGGTCCTGCACGGTGCCGACTGTGTAATTGGTGCCGTACCTGGCCGCCAATGCATCCCGGGCCCTTTCAGCCATTTCGAGCTGTAAAGAAAATAGGACGTTAGTATTCCATTTTGTGTCACTCAAAGTGAAGAGTCAATTGCTGTAATTTCAGTATCAGATTCTGGTTTTGTTTACACGACTTGAGGGGGGGGGGGGGGGGGAGAGGAGGATGAGGATATGGACAACGAGACGGGGGAGGAGGATATGCACAGGGACAGGGGGCAGAAGAAGCAGCAAATAACTAAATTTTATTTATCGCATTTACAGAGCATCATATGAAGAATAGTCCGCAGCTCGTGGTCGTGTGGTAGCGTTCTCGCTTCCCGCGCTCGGGTTCCCGGGTTCGATTCCCGGCGGGGTCAAGGATTTTCTCTGCCTCGTGATGACTGGGTGTTGTGTGGTGTCCTTAGGTTCGTTAGGTTTAAGTAGTTCTAAGTTCTCGGGGACTGATGACCATAGATGTTAAGTCCCATAGTGCTCAGAGCCATTTGAACCATTTGAACCATATGAAGAATATACTGTTAAATGGGCAGGTGATACAACTGTAAATGGTGTCCGAAATTTAGTACGCAGCTGACACCTTTGGCAGCAACAATGGCTGCGTCCCGACTAAGCATCAAATCGAACTGAGCTTGAATAACAGGTACCGGCACATTACGCTCTGCTCCTTCAATTGTACGCCGGAGTTTACAGCAAGAACGGCCAAGTGGCAGTCTCGCGGCCTCCGATCAAAAGTTTTCAGTGCATGAGGGATATGGGGAACGTGCTGGTCACGGAAACAGTAAAACACCCTCTACAAGTCATGACAGAAGGAGCAAAATGCGGTCTT
Source organism: Schistocerca serialis cubense (assembly GCF_023864345.2). NCBI lineage: Eukaryota > Metazoa > Arthropoda > Insecta > Orthoptera > Acrididae > Schistocerca > Schistocerca serialis. Next base: position 409,973,108 of record NC_064641.1, on the reverse strand, counting down.
GCGTCATCTTACTGAAATTTAATGTCACAAAACTCCGGAAGATAGTTAACAGCCATAAAACGACATAAATGTAACAGCTGCTGTCGAAATTATCGGCTATGTGAACGGGAGATGATGGTGTTCAGTGGTTTCCCATACAATCGTGGCAGGTGTTGAGCTCGAATGATCACCGTTGGTGCTCTCGAAGTCTGTACACGCGCATACTTCCATTGTCATTTGACGCACGACTGCCGTAACAACGACAGCTGTTTTTTACAGTCGATGTCGCTCCAGAGGTCGTCGAACCGTCCGTGTGGACACTTGTCTTCCTGCAAAGAGGCCCAACTCAAGTTACGCGACCTGTCTTTACGATCCTCCTGCAGAACTATCAATATGTCTTTTCTCGAGCGTCCTTTTAGCGTGGGGCTATTGAAATGCTGCATGGCGTTGATCATGGCTCTCCAGAGCCCATCGATTCCATATTAACATGACGCTCTACCAACGCGGGCGGTAACACCGCAGTCTCGACAGGGCATGGTCTTGCAGCTGTCGAATTATGAGACATTTCTCCTTCTTACACAAGGCACAACACAATCTCACAAATTCGCTGTTAAATGCGAATTCTGAACGAGAAGCCTGCTGTAAAATCTTTCCCTACCTCCAGAATGTAGATGTTGTTACTCCTGCCTACTTTAATCGCTAGCACAAAAACGCTAATCGTTTGCGTGTCCAAGTATGTAGCCGTCTTCATTCCAGTTTGCGTTTGTTGATCACCGCATCCATGATTCAGTAAATTTAATCGCCAGGAGTGTATATTTTATGAATGATAAGGTACAGCTGTCATCAACGTGAAGATTCGTGTAAACGCTACAGTGGTTTACCAGGTCTGGTGTCCTACTGAATGTGGACGCCCTCACTGGCTCCGACCTCTTGACTGAGTTCAGTTACACCGAGACTTACAATGCAACGTGGCTTCTAGCTTGTGATCTGTTCGCTTCAAATAACTCAATAAAAAGGAGATCATATCAAAGTTTTGCGAGGAATATTAACGCAAATATGAAGGTAAAACAGCTGTTTTGTGAAAAACAACCAGCCACTGACATACCAAATTCGCATAAGGCTAATGAAACTCAGCGCTGTTAGGAGCAGGGAAAAATACAATTGAAGCATATGCAATGAACGAAGTTTCGTAGACTTGTAGACGCGCTTCTACATCATAGCTATGCAAAGCTCACTTCTTTTCAGCCACTTACAATAACTTTCTATCAGCACATCAGCACACATCCTTCCAAATATAGCAGCAATTACAAGCGCTTAGCGCTGACCTATTCCACCTTCAGTGAGCCACAAAATGCCGCAGCCCACCACGGTTAAAACGGCCAGCTCAACAGCGCTGCAGCGTGCAACTTCCTCTCACGCAGAGCAACATATATTTTACTTGAACTCTGTGGCCGGATGCGCGTCGCGTCGCCATTGAAAGAAGCGATAACGGAAAGCAAAGTTCGACGTGCGATGGCTTAATAGCACGTCAGAACATTGCTCGGCTTTCACTGCTGTCTACTACATGTTTTAAAGTATACTTCGGCACCACGGCTCATCGCCCCTACCGTAAACTCAGCTTCGATGAAGCACAGCAATCCGCTCTTGGTAAATCACTATACTCACTTGCCCGTCCAAAATTGCCTCCACCGGTTCGCGCTTTCATCCTTTAGGCTTCGGCCCAACTTGCGGCGAGCGATACATCGTGGGCCGATTGCCACATTCTCTCCAATCGACTACAGACCGCCTCACTTGCGTGCAACTTTCAGTTTTACACATTAACAAATCGTTGCCAGAAGAGAAAGAATCACAACTCTTTCCGTGTTTCATAGTGTTTATCTTATTGTTCAGGGTCCACAGTGTTGATATTTCGGCAGTTTTAATTTACCTGAAGTTTGTGGCGGGATACCCATCGTATCAGCATTGAAAGAAGCGATAACGGAAAAAAATTCTAGGTTTAGACTCTTTAATTGTGTTACAATACTATTTTTCGATTTTCTTTTCTTTTAATAATCCGTAACTGCCTCGCCTTAGCTGATCATTTAATTTCCTTCTGAGTCTATGTTCCTATTGTTTCAGCATTTATCTGTCTTTGAATTCTCTCTCCTCTCAGACGTTTCTCTGTAGTAATAGCGTGGGCATTGGTCTCAGAGCAGACGTGTTTGTCGCCATCTGGGGAAATCTTTTGTTTATCCTCGCCACTATAATAGACTAAACCTTTGGTTGCACAACAGATGGATCATTCCATGAGAATTGCCAACTGTCACAATACTGTTGTAAAATATGGGCACTTAACACGAGTAGACACATAGAGAAATCAGATTGAAAAATTTTACAGAAGACAAATAATTGAAAACAAGCTGCCTGATTTACCTGTATGAAGAGACGGAAGTGAGAGGAGAGAATAGAGTTTAACGTCCCACCAACAGCGCGATTAACGGAGACGGCGCACAAGCTCGAGTTACGAAGGGGGGGGGGGGGGGGGGGGGGAAGGTAATCGGCCTTCTCAGAGGAACCATCCCGGACTTTGCTCTGAACGTTTTACTTAAATTATGGATAACCTCTGGACAGCCGAACGGAGATTTGGACCGTCGTCCTCCCGTCCAAAGAGCTAACCTCCGCGCGAGATGGCTCGCGAGTCACCGACACAGCGAGTACTTGGTTCATTAGTGAAGTGCAGTATTGAAAAGGAGGTCTCACCAGTTCGTCGTGATTGGTGGCCACTTCGTCAGGCACTCCATATGGAAACAAGATCATCTGGCCGTAAGCGTGGAAGCTGCCGTAAAACACCAGCACGCCGGAGTCGTACCCCGTCAGCGTCTTGGAGAAAGTCGCTGTCTCGTACTCCGAGAACGCCACTGGCCCAGGGTAGTTGTCTGCACAGAAGTCCTCGCTGGTACCGTATTCTGCCAAAAGACGGTACCGCTCATATTTCTGGACGAGAATCGGTTTTCATATATAACAATGATAAATTGTGCTTGATCTTGGGACATGGTTAAATCAGTAAGACATGCAGGTTCATGAAGATCAATTAGAGTCGAATATAATATCTACGAAGCATCAAGCAAAGATTTCCACAAAAGTATTAACATAAAAAAACTGTCACGTCACAGACAGACAACTACGTGAAGTTGTGGACGACGTGTTAGGCCACCTATCGCCAGGCTTATTGACTAGATTCGACAGAGCAACCATCAAGATGGTATCAGTAACAACCATTCATAGGTTGTATTAACGACATAAAAATCTGCATCGTCATGTGTCTTCACCGCATTCATCATCACCAACTGCCGTCACTGGCTATTGGGCTCTGTAGGCATGTTTTGGCTGTTGTATCATATAATTTCTATTATTTCCACTATATTCGTGCTGCCACCGTTACTGCCTTTCATTTTATCAGTCTTCACACCACCATCACCTTCAAGGAGACATATATTAAGCAAAATCGTTCAAATGGCTCTGAGCACTATGGGACTTAACTTCAGAGGTCATCAGTCCCCTAGAACTTAGAACTACTTAAACCTAACTAACCTAAGGACATCACGCACATCCATGCCCGAGGCAGGATTCGAACCTGCGACCGTAGCGGTCGCGCGGTTCCAGACTGTAACGCCTAGAACCGCTCGGTCACTCTGGGCGGCATATATTAAGCAGCTGAAGTGCTTCGTCACAACCATAGTCTTGAGTACCCATCACCCTGTCGCCTCTCCTTCTCTGGCCGTCATGATGTACCAAAATTCTCAATTTCAAAATCATGTACATTCGTCCACTGCCACATTCAGCTTTATCCCATTTTCATTATCGTGCCCATTCTTCCTACTTCTTCATCTTTCCTTAACATCCCCAGCTCCAACCCAAGACTAATGACCATGCCAACCTGTTACTTTTTAGTCAGTAGTCCATAATTTTATGTCGCACCATCATCATCACGAGCACGACTACCATCCACAACTGCACCCGTGTGATTTGCACCAGCATCGTCATCGGCAATCTCAGCCACATTAAATTCATCATCAACAGCTTCCATCGCACCAGTTTCATCCCAGATATCCATGCCATGATTAAATCAACTTATCGTACGTCCCAATCCACAGAGCAATTAATATCCCTGCAAACCTCTTCCAAAACGTCTAAAATACCACAACAAAGTTCTGAACCCAACACAGTCTATGGATTCATGATTCCATCACTATTCATACCGTTCCTCCAAGACATGCCTTTGTCCTGTCCAGTCTTCAACAAAAATTCTTTAACCCAAAGTCCGTATCCCAATTTGAACATAAATCAAATCATAGTATGTGAAGATGTAAAAACGTCGTGATTGTGAATTTCATTAACCCTGACTTCGACTCCAAGCCTTAACATTTGGTCCCCATGCTTCCTTGCTCCCTATAGCATCACATCATCGAAAACAACTAAACCCTCACCACCTCAAACATCATCACACCTCACTGCTGAGGTCAAAAAGGAAGACTTGGAGATCACCAAAGGAAAGACTGAGACAGACACCTCAGTCAGAAAATTCCCCTGCATCTGTAAGACCTCTGGAACCAGATTGCTAGTCCGATTTTTCTTGAAAATCGATCACATCGTTATAATAGCGCCCTCACTTATCACTGAAGGCACCACATCAAACCATACAACTCTTAAGCACAATCATAGCAAAGCCTCAAATATCTTACAACGACCCCCTCTATCATGACCCACTTATCTTCGTTGCAAAGCCAATCAATTCTTGAAGCAATAGCCAATCCACATTCCGCAGCCCTGTGTAACGTCTTCAACCAGACTAACCTTACTGCAAACTAAGAATCCTCTCATCAAACCTGAAATAACAAGTCTTTGCCTTATCCAATAATCTCTGCAACCACACAAGATGTTACATCCTGTACCCACAACTGAATACACAACCTGATTTGTAACCATATTGCTCCGAAACGTCCTTCCATTTAAGCGATCCGATATCTAATAACAAATCTCAAGGATAGCTCGCTCAACATTTCACCTCAGTGCCACTCCCACATACTCCCACATTTCCCTTTCTCCCGTCTACATAGTCTTGTGTGAAGTCAGTCTGATCTCAGCCTGCACAGCATCGCTGTCCCCTGCATCCCTGTCCTCCTGCACTCACTTGCTACCATAACGACAGCCAGATTCTGTTCTTTTACACCCGTCCTCACGACACTTACTTACTTCCTTAAGCTATACTTTCACCTTTGCAATCTATCCACATCCCAGTGTTTTTTTCCATCCTACAATTCCATTCCATCCGAATTTTTTTAAAGGAGCTGAAGACAAACTCCAATCCCATTACAGCAGATCCAACAGATCATCAACAGGTTACAACGCAAACCCTGTTACTATAGCAGCGTTCACCGCCAAACGACCACTCGGTAATTCACACATTTTTACCATCCCTTTAATTTTTGTGCACAATTTCACTGAAATCATATCTGTACAGTAGAAGAGTAGACACTTCTCTGCTGACAGCCCTCTTTCGGAAAGTTAAACAACAATAAAGGAAGAAAAAAACAGGAAAACGTAAGTAGAAACAGAGAAGAAATAACGAGGTGTTCTTGGACGAAGATTAGTTTGCTTTCGCGATACATCTTGGTAACAGAAAATCTATAGTCATCTGCCGCCTAGTCCTGGACAGAATATAAGGGCTTTGCAGCTGGTAAATACGCACGGAAATGTCAAACGTCTTGGGATATCTTCTAATAGCGTAGGGTCGGTGTTGTTGTTGTTGTGGTATTCAGTCCTGAGACTGGTTTGATGCAGCTCTCCATGCTACTCTATCCTGTGCACGCTTCTTCATCTCCCAATACTTACCGCAACCTACATCCTTCTGAATCTGCTTAGTGTATTCATCTCTTGGTCTCCCTCTACGATTTTTACCCTCCACGATGCCCTCCAATGCTAAATTTGTGATCCCTTGATGCCTCAGAACATGTCCTACCAACCGGTCCCTTCTTCTTCTCAAGTTGTGCCACAAACTCCTCTTGTTCCCAATTCTATTCAATACCTCCTAGTTAGTTATGTGATCTACCCATCTAATCTTCAGCATTCTTCTGTAGCACCACATTTCGAAAGCTTCTCTTCTCTTCTTGTCCAAACTATTTATTGCACATGTTTCACTTCCATACATGGCTACACTCCATACAAATACTTTCAGAAACGGCTTTCTGACTCTTAAATTTATACTCGATGTTAACAAATTTCTCTTCTTCAGAAACGCTTTCCTTGCCATTGCCAGTCTACATTTTATATCCTCTCTACTTCGACCATCATCAGTTATTTTGCTCCCCAAATAGCAAAACCACTTTACTACTTTAGGTGTCTCATTTCCTAATCTAATTCCCTCAGAATCACCCGATTTAATTCGACTACATTCCATTATTCTCGTTTTGCTTTCGTTGATGTTCATCTTATATCATCCTTTCAAGACACTGTCCATTCCGTTCAACTGCTCTTCCAAGTCCTTTGCTGTCTCTGACAGAATTACAATGTCATCGGCGAACCTCAAATTTTTTATTTGTTCTCCATGGATTTTAACACCTACTCCAAATTTTTCTTTTATTTCCTTTACTGCGTGCTCAATATACAGATTGAATAACATCGGGGAGAGGCTACAAGCCTGTCTTACTCCCTTCCCAACCGCTGCTTCCTTTTCATGCCCCTAGACTCTTATAACTGCCATCTGGTTTCTGTACAAATTGTAAATAACCTTTCGCTCCCTGTATTTTACCCATGCCACCTTCAGAATTTGAAAGAGAGTATTCCCGTCAACATAGTCAACAGCTTTCTCTAAGTTTACAAATGCTAGAAACGTAGGTTTGCCTTTCCTTAATCTTTCTTCTAAGGTAAGTCGTAAAGTCAGGTGTTGCCTCACGTGTTCCAACATCTCTACGGAAATCCAATCTGATCTTCCCCGAGGTCGGCTTCTACCAGTTTTTCCATTCGTCTGTAAAGAATTCGCGTTAGTATTTTGCAACTGTGACTTATTAAACTGATAGTTCGGTAATTTTCACTTTTGTCAACACCTGCTTTCTTTGGGATTGGAATCATTATATTCTTCTTGAAACCTGAGGGTATTTCGCCCATCTCATTCATCTTGCTCACCAGATGGTAGAGTTTTGTTATGACTGGCTCTCCCAAGGCCGTCAGTAGTTCTAATGGAATGTTGTCTACTCCCAGGGTCTTGTTTCGACTCAGGTCTTTCAGTGCTCTGTCAAACTCTTCATGCAGTATCGTATCTCCCATTTCATCTTCATCTACGTTCTCTTCCATTTCCATAATACTGTTCTCAAGTACATCGCCCTTGTATAGACCCCCTATATACTCCTTCCACCTTTCTGCTTTCCCTTCTTTGCTTAGAACTGGGTTTCCATCAGAGCTCTTGATATTCATAGAAGTGGTTCTCTTTTCTCCAAAGGTCTCTTTAATTTTCCTGTAGGCAGTATCTATCTTCCACCAGTGAGATAAGCCTCTACATCCTTACATTTGTCCTCTAACCATCCCTGCTTAGCCATTTTGCACTTCCTGTCGATCTCATTTTTGAGACGTTTGCGTTCCTTTTTGCCTGCTTCATTTACTGCATTTTTATATTTTCTCCTTTCATCTATTAAATTCAATATTTTTTCTGTTGCCCAAGGATTTCTAAGAGCTCTCGTCTTTTTACCTACTTGATCCTCTGCTGCCTTCACTACTTCATCCCTCAGAGCTACCCCTTTTTGTTCTACTGCATTTCTTTCCCCCATTCCTGTCAATTATTCCCTTATGCTCTCCCTGAAACTCTGTACAACCTCTGGTCTAGTCAGTTTAACCAGGTCCCATCTACTTAAATTCCCACCTTTTTGCAGTTTCTTCAGTTTTAATCTACAGTTCATAACCAATAGATTGTGGTCAGAGTCCACATCTGCCCCTGGAAATGTCTTACAATTTAAAACCTGGTTCCTAAATCTCTGTCTTACCATTATATAATCTATCTGATATCTTCTAGTATCTCCAGGATTTTTCCATGTATACAACCTTCTTTTATGATTCTTGAACCAAGTGTTAGCTATGATTAAGTTATGCTCTGTGCAAAGTTCTACCAGACGGCTTCCTCTTTCATTTCTTACCCGCAATCCATATTCACCTACTATGTTTCCTTCTCTCCCTTTTCCTACTCTCAAATTCCAGTCACCCATGACTATTAAATTTTCGTCTCCGTTCACTAGCTGAATAATTTCTTTTATCTCATCATACATTTCATCAATTTATTCAAAAATTATCATTGAACACTATGGGACTTAACATCTATGGTCATCAGTCCCCTAGAACTTAGAAGTACTTAAACCTAACTAACCTAAGGACATCGCACAACACCCAGTCATCACGAGGCAGAGAAAATCCATGACCCCGCCGGGAATCGAACCCGGGAACCCGCGCGTGGGAAGAGAGAACGCTACCGCACGACCACGAGGTGCGGACTCATCAATTTATTCATCATCTGCAGAGCTAGTTGGCATGTAAACTTGTACTACTGTTGTAGACGTGGGCGTCGTATCTATCTTGGCCACAATAATGCGTTCACTATGCTCTTTGTAATAGCTTACCCGCACTCCTATTTTTTATTCATACTTAAACCTACTCCTGCGTTACCCCTATTTGATTTTGTATTTATAACCTGTATTCACCTGACCAAAAGTCTTGTTCCTCCTGCCACCGAACTTCACTAATTCGCACTATATCTAAGTTTAACCTATCCGTTTCCCTTTTTAAATTTTCTAATCTACCTGCGCGATTAAGGGATCTGATATTCCACCCTCCGATCCGTAGAACGCCAGTTTTCTTTCTCCTGATAACGCCTTCCTCTTGAGTAGTCCCCGGCCAGCCGAAGTGGCCGTGCGGTTCTAGGCGCTGCAGTCTGGAACCGCGAGACTGCTACGGTCGCAGGTTCGAATCCTGCCTCGGGCATGGATGTGTGTGATGTTCTTAGGTTAGTTAGGTTTAACTAGTTCTAAGTTCTAGGGGACTAATGACCTCAGCAGTTGAGTCCCGTAGTGCTCAGAGCCATTTGAATAGTCCCCACCCGGAGATCCGAATAGGGGACCATTTTACCTCCGGAATATTTTACCCAAGAGGACGTCATCATCATTTAACCCTACAGTAAAGCTTCATGCCCTCGGGAAAAATTACGGCTGTAGTTTCCCCTTGCTTTCAGCAGTTCGCAGTACCAGCACAGCTAGGCCGTTTTGGTTAGTGTCACAAGGCCAGATAGGTCAATCATCCAGACTGTTGCCCCAGCAACAACTGAAAAGGCTGCTGCCCCTCTTCAGGAACCACACGTTTGTCTGGCCTCTCAACAGATATCCCTCCGTTGTGGTTGCACCTACAGTACGGCCATCTGTATCGCTGAGGCACACAAGCCTCCCCACCAACGGCAAGGTCCATGCCCATGGTTCATGATAGAAGGGGGGGGGGGGGATGGTAGAGCCGGTACAGCATGGTATTTAAATTTTTTTCATTTTTTGAAACTACCCGCCTTTTCAGTACTCGCCGAGGTGATAATATCGAGATCGGATTGGAGTCTCTGGTCGGCGCTTATCTTTGTCGAGTTGGCTTCCCGCGCACCGCGAGGCGAACAGAAGGGGCTTGCGGAGAGTGAGCGCTGGACGGTGCCTGAGGACCGACGCCGGTGCAGGTGGGCGAGGCAGCTTGTTCGGTGGCCCTGCGGAAGCAGTCGACTGGGACGGAACGCTCCAAGATCTCAGTGTGTGGAGGGCCGGTGTGGTGCCGACGGCGATCATCGCGTGGTCATTCAACGGCTCAGAAGTTATTTCTTGGTTCTGTCCTTGGATTCCGACGAAAAATTACGGCAAGTTTGGTGTATGAGGTGACCGTAAGAATCCTAAAAAGGTGCACGTTCCTGGCGTGTATATTAGACTTGTGAGTGGCGTAATCTTTGCTTCGGTACTGCAGTCTCCAGTTAGAGCGCTGCTTGGGAGGAGAGCGCTGATATGGGCCTTGTCATATATTTAGCTGCTTTAAGATGAACGACTGTTTGGATCGAAGGTGGATCCAAGTGAAGGACCGAATCATTGCTTGTCTCATTAAGAAATCTAAGTCGGCCCCAAGTGTGTTAAACTTGTTATCTGCAGTTACAACTCTTAATCGACACTCTGATCGTGTCCACTATTGAACTTCGGTGATACTGTTAAGTGTTTGCAGTAAGAGAAAGATTGACTGTGGAGTTTTCAGTCGGACGCTTATGAACTGTGTTAATTGCAATTATCTTTCTATGGTATTTTACGGTTCTACTAGTCGTGGCGAAATCGCTGATATTATAGTAGCTTGGGAGGTCATTCTGTGCTTTGGTGTGCCTCTAAAAAATGGTTCAAATGGCTCTGAGCACTATGGGACTTAACATCTATGGTCATCAGTCCCCTAGAACTTACAACTACTTAAACCTAACCAACCTGAGGACGTCACACAACACCCAGTCATCACGAGGCAGAGAAAATCCCTGACCGCGCCGGGAATCGAACCCGGGAACCCGGTCGTGGGAAAGGTGTGCCTCTCCCAAGAGTTTAAAGTCCCAAATATTTTGTTACTGCGTTGTTGAGGTTGCCTTGCAACAGTTGTTCATCTGTCTCTTGTTTACCCCACCGTACTGCTATTTGGTGCGGTGCGGTTTAGTCGGTGTTTTTAGTAGTACCTCATCTACTCCCTCGTCCTTTTTAAGATTTGTGAACCGCATCCACATCGATGTATAATCCTAGTATGCAAGTTGTGTAAGTTGGATGCGCCCTGTTAACGTTTTATTCGTCGTGGAAAATCTTTCCCGTGCCGCGTGTGATTCTGAAGGACAGCACGGAGCACAACATCGCATGACCACGACGACATCAAAAGATATGTATTGTATATTTTTTTAATGGATGTAACCACTGAGCTTAAGAGTTGAATTGTGTTTTTTGATTTTGAAAGGAAAAGTATTATATACCTAGTTAATTGTAACATTTAGGCTTTCTTATTTGTCATAATTCATTGGCGGTAGTGTGCATCACATGTAAGGATATCTATGGTGTAAAGTGTTTAAAGGGAAGGAAAATATTTTGTGATACGGTGCGCATCGTAGAGGCTACCGGGTTTGAGTTTACGTAGATAGCAATCAGATTTTATTCCATTTGAGTTGTTCTAATTAAAAATTTTGTGATCAATATTTTATTGCCTTTAGAAAAATTTGGTACTGCGAAAAATTTGGTACTGCCATGTGGCGTTAGAATCTTTTATTTAACCCTGCATTATGCAATTTGTATATTTTCTCCTTCGCCTGAAAAGGGATTTTGAGTTTTAAGCGTTGTAAATTGATTCTGAGAGCTCTTATTTGGTCTGTTAAAATACTTCAGGAGCTTTCATTAACAAGCTATATCGAGGATCTTGTTGTTCATAATAACGAATGTTCACTCACTATTTTAAAATCAAGTTAATAAAGTTCTAAAATTTTAAAGGTAAAACAGGGGCTTTTATTAGAGAAACGGTGCCTGCCCGTACACCCCACAACTTCCACGTATTCAAAGCATTGACCTTCTGGCATTGTCTGATGTTTTCCCCGGTATCTGTCCCAGCCAAAGTCTGTGGGGCCACGTCAATCGTGTCGGACCTCCTTTTTCCTGGCTTGGTGCAGTAACTCGATCTGGCATGGGTCCAACAAGTCCTTCGAAGTCCGCTGCATTAATACTGAGTCATGCTGCCTCTATAGATGTCTATAATTGTGAAAGAGTTGCCGGTGCAGGATTCTGTGCACGAACTGACCTCTCCATTATGTCCCACAAATGTTCGATGAGATTCATGCCGGAAATTCTTGGTGGTCAGCACATTCACTCGAATTGTCCAGAACGTTTCTGAAACCAGTCGCTAACAATTGTGGCCCAGTGACAAGGCACAGTGTCATCCATAAAAAGTCCATCGTTGGTTGGGAACATGAAGCCGATGAATGGCTGCAAATGGTCTCCAAGTAGCCAAACATAATTATTTCCAGTCAATGTTCGGTTCAGTTGGACCAGAGGACCCAGACTATTCGAGACACCAGCAGCTTGTGCAATGCCTTGTTGTCAACTTGAGTTCATAGTTTCGTGGGATCTGCTCCACACTCAAACTATACCCTCAGCTCTTACCAAATGAAACCGGGGCTCAGCTGACCTGGACACGGTTTTCTAGTTGTCTAGCATCCACTGATATGGTCACGACGAGAGACGCTGTAGGCGTTGTCGTACTGTTAGGAAAGGCACTCGAGTCGGTTGGTTGCTGCAATAGCTCATTAATGCCACATTTCGCTACACTGTAATAACGGGTATGTTCATCGTACGTCCCATATTGTTTTTGCCGTTACTTCACGTACAGTTGCTTGTCTCTTAGCACTTTCGGTAACCGCTATGTCCCAGTTTTTCGCCGTCTCTTGTGACCAGCACGTAGTTTTTTGTCCTTTTCTACTTCCATGGTAAATTTTATGTTTGAGTGGAGGCTGTTCAAGTGTCTTAGGAAGTCACTGAGCTGTTCTTCAACATGGCTCCACACAACGAAAGTATCAACGACGTACCTGTACCACACCTTAGGTTTACAAGTCGCCTAGTCCAGTGCCTGTGCTTCGAAATGTTCCATGAAGAAGTCGGCCACCATCAGACTATGAGGACTACCCATGGCAACGCCTTCCAGCTGTTTGTAGAAATTGGCATTCCACGTGAAATAGCTAGTGATGAGACATCCATGGAAGAGCTTTTTTATCTCTTGCGGGAAAATGGAACCGATGTGCTCCAGAGCGTCACTAAGTGGCACTTTCGTAAACAACGGAACAATATCAAAGCTGACCAGGATGTCGTTTGGTAGAAGTTTCAGTTTCTTCAGCTTCTAATGAAATGTCCTGAGTCCTTTATGTATGTGTCTGTCTTCCCCACGTGTAGCTGGAGCAGAGAGGCCAAGTGTTTTGCCAGTTTATACGTCGGTGAGCTAGGAGCGCTAACAATCGGTCTTAGTGGAACGTTGTTCTTATGGATCTTAGGTAATCCATACAGCCGAAGTGGTAGTGCTTCCGTGTTGCGAAGTTTCTCTGTATGTTCGCCGGCAGAGAAGACGCCTTGATTAACAGATTCATATTCCGTGTGTTACGCTGCGTCGGATCTGCGCTTAGTTTTCTGTACGTCGTCGGAGCTAATGGGTCTCGGATCTTTTGGTCATAATCTTCGGCCTTCATTACGACGGTCGCATTCCCCTTATCGACAGGCAGTACCAATATACTCTTGTCGGCGTTAAGATTCTTAATAGCTTGTACCTCTTCTTTCTTCAGATTGCAAGCTGGTGGTTTAGCTCGGCGCAGTATCCTGGCAGTTTCAGTACGTATTTCCTCTGCACTTTCACAAGGAAGGGTCCGAATGGCCGCTTCGGTGTTAGCGATGATGTCCTCCACAGGTATTGTTCTCAGGATGATAGCGAAATTCCCTCCTTTTTGAAGAACAGACACTTCCTCTTCGGTCAATTGTCGTTCAGTGAGGTTGACCACTGTGTGTGACATGTCGGGAATCGCCTTGTCAGTCTGCTTCCCGCATCCCTTCCCTTCTGTCGCTCAGTTCAATGTTCGAGTTCGTTCTGCATGCTCCTGTAAATGATGCTGTCGATCTTGTCCCAGTCGTCTCGATGCATTCTGCTACTTAGTTGATAGACAATGTCCAAAAGTTCCTGATCCGTTCTTGCCGAGTCTCTACGTGTTGTATAAATTCGCTCACGAAGAAAAACTCGTTCAATTCTGTCGTAGATACGATATTCTTAGGCGGTGATGAATAGGCGTTTACATTTCAAGAACTTGCGTGTAGCATCTTCATCTCTGCACCGCGAAAGGAAGGCGAGAGAGGACATCAATCGCGCTTTCTTCTTCCGTCGTTGGTCAAGGCGTCGGTACAATCTGGAAATCTCCTCCCCGTAGAGGCATAATACAAAATTTTTCAGGCTTTCGTGGGCAGTTGTTGACAAACTGCCTATTAGCTTCTGTCTCGGGTTCTTCGATCGACGTTCGTCAAATGATTTTACTGACGTGGTATGGCAATTTCTACAAACAGCTGGAAGGCGTTGCCATGGGTAGTCCTCATAGTCTGATGGTGGCCGACTTCTTCATGGAACATTTCGAAGCACAGGCACTAGACTCGGCGTCTTGTAAACCTAAGGTGTGGTACAGGTACGTCGATGATACGTTCGTTGTGTCGAGCCATGGTGAAGAACGGCTCGGTGACTTCCTAAGACACTAGAACAGCCTCCACTCCAACATAAAATTTGCCATGGAAGTAGAAAAGGACAAAAAACTACCTTTTATAGACTCGCTGGTCACAAGGGACGGCGAAAAACTGGGACAAAGCGTGTACCGAAAACCGACACACATGGACCGATACTTGCCCAATCTATCAAACCACCACCCGAGCCAGAAAAGAGGCATGATTCATACGCTCGTAAAGCGAGCAGGACGAATATGTGAGACGCAGCACCTCAAACGCGAAATGCAACATCTGGAAAGTGTTCTGAGGAGCAATGTGTACTCCACAAATTAAATTAGAAGTGTAACAGAACCAAACACTCGGCGAACTAAGAAATCGGGAAAAGAAATGTCGGGTACGGCCTTTCTGCCATACATTCCCAGAGTGACGGACAGAATCGGCCGTATATTGCACAAACACGGCGTAAAGACAATTTTCAAACCGACAAGGAAGATCAAGGAATGTCTTAGATCGGAAAAGGATAAAAGGGACCCACTTGCAATGTCAGGAATATACCGCTTACCATGCACACGCGGAAAGGTTTATGTCGGAATGAGTGGACGATCAATAAACACCAGGATCAAAGAACATAAGTGACATTGCAGGTTGGGGCAGGTGGAGAAATCGGCCGTGGCAGAGCACACGATGAGTGAGATCGACCATGTAATAAAATTCACCGACACGGAAGTTCTGGCTGTAGGGAAGCACTATCACAAATGTTTCAAATGACTCTGAACACTATGGGACTTAACATCTGTGGTCATCAGTCCCCTAGAACTTAGAACTACTTAAACCTAAATAACCTAAGGACATCACCCACATCCATGCCCGAGGCAGGATTCGAACCTGCGACCGTAGCAGCCGCGCGGTTCCGGACTGAGCACCTAGAACCGCTAGACCACCGCGGCAGGCGTACTATCACATCCGCTTGTTTAGAGAAGCTGTTGAAATACACAACACGGGAAAACCCTAAGGTAAACAGATCCTGGCTTCCCGTACTGCAGCGAACGACCGTCGCAGGTAGCAAGAGGAGAACCGCACCGGAAATGACCGCGGAGAAGCCCTCGGACGTTGGCGCGCCAGGTACATATAATCTGCGGCCGCAAGCTCAGTTCCAGTTCACCACCGGCAATGGAGGGTGAAGTTTTGACAATGCCAGCCACTCGTGCTGGCGAAACGTCAGTAAAATCATCAGACGGACGTCGGCCGAAGATCGCGAGACACAAGCGAATAGGCAGTTTGTTAATAACTGGTCACGAAAGCCTGAACAATTTTGAACTCGAAACACTGTCACCAATCGTAATACTTCGTACTTCATGAGTGGGTGATCGCTGGAGTTGGTAGGAAATTATTGAGGTTGGAGATAACTAAGAAGTTTAAGATTATGCAGTCATTACAGGGTAAAAAGCTGAAGTTCGCTATATGGAAGATCACGGTATAAATATTAGTCCCACGCTTAAAAGATCACACTAGTCGTCTTGGAGCACTGTAGAAATTGTAGAACTGGTACTATATGGTCACGTGACCTTCCACCGCTGACGTAAGTCATGGCAGTGAACTGGTGCGTATATGCCTGTCTGTTGTATGCATTCACTGCATTGAGATGGTTCGATATGGAGACGTGACAGAATGGCAGTATGAGCTGTCGTGTTTGAACACGACACGACACATTATCAGAGCGTAGGTGGATGGGAATACATCCTATTAGGTAGATGGTGTAATTTGGTTCATGAATTACATGGCCGTAGCAGGGTAAATGAAAGAGTTTGTGTGTTATTAGTACCAAATCACTTTTAGTGTTGCCTTTACGTTATCTTATCAAGTAAGAGGACCGAATACCGAAACACACGGCGATTCACAACGGATGGAACGTGAGTTTTCTAGTCGAACATACAAGTCTGTCTCCCAGTACGGTGAAGCAGTACAGCATTACCGTTCTCAAAGACTTAAACACCAGAAACATACAATTTTTACGTATTCTGTAAATATATTTCGGAATTATTATATATGTGTGGTTCAAGACCCTTTATGTTTAAACTTTTGAGGATAGCTAAAACACTCTTAATATATACTTTAATGACATTATCCCAAACTATGCTGACATTCATGCTACGCAAATACATGTTCAGTCCGTCGAATGAATTATTTTCGTAAAATAATATCTAGGAATGCCTCTGTATGCTATGTTAAAATATTAAGAGAGTGAGCGAGCTCTGTCCGAATAGGTCTTGTAATGCCCAATGCTACCGAAGGCCTCACCGTTATCCTTTGCCAGTAGACATCACTGGATGCAGATATGAAGGGGCGTGTGGTCACCATACCGCTCTCTTAACTGCTGTCACATTTCATGACCAGAGCTAGTTCTCAGTTAAGTACCTCCTCAATTGACCTCACATGGGCTGAGTGCACCCCGACCTCACATGGGCTGAGTGCACCCCGCTTGCCAACAGCGTTCGTCAGACGTTGATGGTGACCCACCAAGCCCAAGAGCGCTTAACTTCGGTGATCTGACGGGAACCGACGTTATCACTGTCGTTAAGGCCGTTGGCTTTACTCCACTGTGGACTCGTTAAAATTTCTCTTAGGATTTTCAACGAAAAAATGTGGTTGCAGCGGCGTCCTTGGACATAGTACGTTCCAAAGAATTCGAGGATGTCTGTCTTGGTAATTAAATCGGGTCACTATAAGCTTTACTTTTCGTAAATCGTGAGACAAATAAAATGGTCGTACTTAATGAGGAAAATAGTGCAGAAATTAAATTTCTCACCTGCGAAATGAAAGTCCCAGTTGCGGTTCAGATCAACGCCTGTGCAGTTCTGATAAGGTGTGCGATTCTTACGCCATAGACGGTCCTAAAAACAAATTGAATCACGTTACAGTAACACTTACATACCAGAGATTTAATCTATCATCATAGTCGCTCATAAAACAAATTACAAATTTACTTGACTACCAATATGTGAAGTTATTTATGTAAATGAACAGAAAAGTAAGAGGCTGACACCATTCAGTAGAACAAGGGAAACACTGGGCGATTATATACGATTAATTGAGTAATTAGTTTTTTTCCACAAATGACTTAAATACAACATTGTTATTGGTTGCAATACCCAACGGCGAGGGGAGGTCAGAAGGAACAGACAGATATTTGTGCTCCAGCCCATGTAACTTTCACTTGGTAGAGGAGTATGGTAAGACTAGTTTCCAGGGTGTGACGACTATAGGAGTAAGAACTATCACTAATGAATGGCATATCAATTTCAGAACAGCAAGACAAGTAAAACTTATACGATAACAGGGTTTAGCAGCTCTCACAGGAGAGCATTAGTACTGCATGGTGGAAGTGGACTGCAGCACACATCTAGGGCAAGTTGATAGTGGTTCTTCCACAGATGATAACAAAGCCCAAAAGTGTTTGTAAGAGCATTTCGAAATTCCGGTAACAAATGCACACTGCAGGTCGGTCAGAATGATGCGGATCTCAAGAATAACGCTTCTGCAGACTGATGGAGGCAGGCGCCAGCCGCCTTTGTCGGATGATGAACGATCCGAGTCTCACTTGACGACAGTAAGGATTTAGTTTGCCCGTCCCAAAAGAAATTCTAGTACTGAAGCAAGACATCATTTATGCACGTAGGAAAGCGTGCCTGAGAAGTATTGGTAGTGTCGGCCATCTACTCGAACGTTCTTTCCCTTTCAGCTGGTGTGACATACGGTGCATTGGCTCACCAGTTTTCAGCCATGGCCTGATAATAGAAAAAAACAATACAAATCTGTGCAATACATGGTGTCTCAGACCATTATGGCCAAAATTAAATGGATGGAGGACAGTCTCAGGCTGAGTATTTTAAAATAAAGAACTAATAGTCAGAAACGAATATTTTGTTTTTATTGGCATGAACAACATACGTTTCATAGCAGCAGCTTAAACTCGTCGCGAATGTTGAAACTGACAGCGGATAGCCTCAATACCTGAGTTACAAAGGAACAAAAGCTTTAGCCATGCTCTTTACATAGAGGTGACAAAAGTTATGGGATAGCTGTACGTACATATATGGATGGTGGTAATATCGCGTACACAACGTAAAAAACCGCAGTACATTGGCGGAGCTGTCTTTGTACTAAAGCGATTAATGTGAAACGGTTCCCGAAATGATTGTGCCCAAGCGACGAGAATTAACAGATTTTGAATGTGGAACGGTAGTTGGAGCTAGAAGCAAGGCACATTACGATTCGGAAATCGTTAGGGAATTCAGTACTGCGAGATCCTTAGTCAAGAGTGTGCGGAGAATACCAAATCTTAGGTATTATCTCTCACCAGGGACAACGAAGTGGTCGATGGCTTTCGCTTAATGACCTAGAGCAGCAGCGTTTGCTTAGAGTTGTCAGAGTTAACACACAAGCAACAGAGTGTCGGGAATAGTCGCAGAAATCTGGGTGGAGCGTACGACGAACGTATCTGTTAGGACAGTGTGGCGAAATTTGACGTTAATGGGGTATCGCAGCAGACGACCGATGCGAGTGCCTTTGTTAACAGCTCCACACAGCCTGAAGCGCATCTCCTATTCTCGTTACCACATCGGTTGGCGACAGACTACTGAAAAACCGTGCCCTGTTCAGATGAGTCTCAACTTCAGATGGTAAGAGCTGAGAGTAGGGTTATAGTGTGGCGCAGACTCCACGAAGCGATGGATTCAAGTTGTCAACAAGGCACTGCGGAAACTGGTGGTGTTTCCGTAATGTTGTTTACATGGAACTGACTGGGACCTCTGGTCCAACTGGGCCGATCATTGACTCGAATCAGAATGAGATTTTCACTCTGCAGCGGAGTGTGCGCTGATATGAAACTTCCCGGCAGATTTAAACTGTGTGCCGGACGGAGACTCGAACTCGGAACCTTTGCCTTTCGCGGCCAAGTGCTCTACCAACTAAGCTACCCGAGCACGACTCACGCCCCGTCCTCACAGCTCTACTTCTGCCAGTATCTCGTCTCCTACCTTCCAAACTTTACAGAAGCTCTCCTGCGAACCTTGCAGAACTAACAGGAGAGCTTCTGTAAAGTTTGGAAGGTAGGAGACGAGATACTGGCAGACGTAAAGCTGTGAGGACAGAGCGTGAGTCGTGCTCGGGTAGCTCAGTTGGTAGAGCACTTGCCCGCGAAAGGCAAAGGTCCCGAGTTCGAGTCTCGGTCCGGCACACAGTTTTAATCTGCCACGAAGTTTCATTGACTGGAATGGTTATGCTGGGCTACTTGGAGACCATCTGAAGCCATTCACGAACCTCATGTTCCCAAAGAACGTTGTTACATTTATGGCTGAGAGTATGCCATATAACGTGGCCACACTTGTTTCCGATTGGTTTGAAGAACACTCTGGACAAATCGAGCGAATGGTATGGCCAGCCGGATCGCCCGACATGAATCCCGACGAATATTTTTGGGACATAATTGAGAGGTCAGTTCCTGCACGAAATCCTGCACCGGCAACATGTCCGCAGTTATGGACGGACATAAAGACAGCATGGCTCAATGTCTGTGCATGGAGCCTGATGAAAAGAGAAACTGCTTAACAATTGACACATTCAACATATATAGGGAACCAAGTACTGTAATGAGAGCTACTCACTGTATTCCAGGTGTAATTATAGCCGTCGAGATTGGAGGTGGGGTAGATCATGAATACGAACTGGCTGATAACATCCCTGACGTCCGTGTCGTTAGTCGTTAAGATCTCGTTGATGAACCAGTTCATACAGGCGGTGGCGGCCCAGTCACGTGGGTGCATACCTGAAGCATGAAAAATGTGATAACCACCAGGAAAAGCACATTACTCGGATATACACTGTCGAGAAAGAAAAAAAAAACCCTCTACACAAAGAATTACTTGTGGGACATAAAATAAAGTTGGTAGCACCGTTTCTACATCTGAAATGTAATGTCCATTAAAATTTCGTGACAGCTGCGTACGGATGGCGCTAGTAGCGCCATTATGAGGATGTAAATCAGGTTTGCTTTAAATACACACTGTTACGCTCATGAGCGTTGTCTTTGAGATTGGACGTTCTGAGGTTGATGTTAGTTAAGAATGCCTTTAAGGCGATCAAGACGCCATTAGCAACACTCGACTGAGTTTGGACTAGATAGTGTTAAGGGCTATGAGAAGCTGGATGTTCCTTCTGTGATATTGCAGAAAGACTTGAAAGGAATACAGCCTGATGAAAAGAAAAACTGCTTAACAATTGACACATTCAACATATATAGGGAACCAAGTACTGTAATGAGAGCTAATCACTGTATTCCAGGTGTAATTATAGCCGTCGAGATTGGAGGTGGGGTAGACAGCGCAGGTCACGAGAATGTACGGTCGCAGGAAGACCGGTCTCTGGATGGCCACGTATCACTACCGAGGGGGAAGACCATCGTGTTCGTCGTAAGGTTCTGGCGCATCGTATCTGCATCTGCATTAGCAATACTGGAAGCAGTTGGCACCAGAGTGATACACCGAACTGTTAAAAGTCGCTTACTTCGAGGACAGCTCCAAAACAGAGAGTGGTGTCAAGCGAGAGGTCATTGGAGGGCAGGGTGGAGGTTTTATGATGAAAGCTGGTTCTGACTCAGCACCAATGGGGCCGTGTTTTGGTTAGAAGGAGGCCAGTTGAAGACTTGCAAACTAGCTGTCTGCGTGCCAGATACACTGCCCCTATACATGGGTTCTAGGGCGCATTTCCATATAACAGCAAATTTGTACTTGAGTCTGGTGATTCGATCTGTTGTGCTGCCATTGATGAACCGCGTTCCATTTCGTGTTTTCCGACACGATAACGCTCGTCCACATACCGCGGTTGTAGCCCATCATGCTCTACAGACTCTCGACATGTCGCCTCGCCCTGCTAGATTTTGTCTCTAATGGAGCACATGTGGGGCATCATCGGACGACAACTGTAGCGTTATCGACAAAAGCATTAAACGTCCCTGTATTGACCGGCCATGTGCAACAGGCATGGAACTCCATCCCACAAACTGACATCCGGCACCTGTACAACACAATGCATGCACGTTTGCGTGCTTGCATTCTACATTCTGGCGATAGCACCGGTTATTAATGTACCAGCAATTCACGTGTGCAATGGCTTATCTCGCGGTTACGTTAACTTGTGATCTTGCAAAGTGTATCACTCAAATATGTTATCTCTGTGTGTGTGTGTGAAATCTTATGGGACTTAACTACAAAGGTCATCAGTCCCTAAGCTTACACACTATTTAACCTAAATTATCCCATGGTGCTCAGAGCCATTTGAACCATTTGAACCTAAATTATCATAAGGACAAACACACACATCCATGCCCGAGGGAGGACTCGAACCTCCGCCGGGACCAGCCGCACAGTCCATGACTGCAGTGCCCAAGACCGCTCGGCTAATCCCGCGCGGCAAATGTGTTATTTAGACAAGTGTATTCCCGAAATGTCATTACTCTACATTAATTATTTTTTGGTGTTCGATTTTCTTCCGCTAGTGTATGATTCTCATTGTAGTGGTAAAGAAACCACAATTACTTCACAATTGAAGTTACGTGCAGTAATGTTAAAACTGAACTACGGATAACGGCTTTATTCCTGCTGCTCCACCGAATGGAATAGCTGGGAGTTTTACGTCACTAGTGAGACGTTTAGACATTCTACTGATGACCAATATGACTCTCGACTGTAGCGAGGATAGGATGCGACTTGTCGGTGCTCTTGACCGTGGTCAAAGCGTGGGTGCGCGCCACATGGATAACCTGTGTTTGAGGTGGCGCAGTGAGTGTTAGCATGTAACAGCTATACTGAGAGAAATCTTCCGGCACCAAATTGCTGTGGGAAACAAAGTATTTGTGACAAGGAATGCCATCTGCTTTCGCATATCGTTACAGTATATAGTAATGTCAAATTGATCGCATGTTAAGAGCTAAAGAAGTACCGTTGTAATAAGTCCCCACCCATCGTCCTGTGCACCAATTGACACGGGCACCGCCCTTCAACTTCAATTGCTGACCGAAAGCCAATCATCAGTTTTCTCTCGCACTTGCAGGTGTAATTAACATTGGACTCTTCGTTCATCAATGTGATTGTGATCGAGCTACTAAAAAAATTTACGACCAATGAGATTAGAAAGCTACAAAAATAAGTATCGTGGATGGACTCAAACAAACAGACGTGGCCGTGCGGTTTTAGGCGCTACAGTGTGGAACTGCGCTACCGCTACGGTCGCAGGTTCGAATCCTGCCTCGGGCATGGGTGTTTGTGATGTCCTTAGGTTAGTTAGGTTTAAGTAGGTCTAAGTTCTAGGGGACTGATGACCTCAGAAGTTAAGTCCCATAGTGCTCAGAGCCATTTGAACCATTTGAACAGAAAAAAGAGGCTCACTTAATGAGATAGACCGGAATTGAATGTCAAATTGTGCTGAAACTTTTACGTATTATCCGTCCAATAGTCATTTCTCGCTCAACAGAACGAAATAAAATATAATAATTATTATTTAAATACGAGAAAATTAAGACGAGCGAGTGAGAGATTATGTGAAATGATCCTTCGATGGCAGCAGAACGCTTAGTGGTACCTGAGCGAAAGATTATGTCAAATGAGCCTGTGATGGCAGCAGAATGTTTAATTATACCTGAGAGAGAGCTTATGTGAAATGATCCTATGATGGTAGCAGAACGTTTAATGTTATCTGAGCGGCAGTAGGAATGACTACGTTGTTCACTTGCAGTCGTACTTTCGAGCTAAAACCACTGTATTTATTGATGGAATAGTCGCGACGAGTAAGCAACACGTTACCCAACGGTTTGGTCATTGGAAGCCAGTAGTCTTCGCTAAACTTCTCATGGGTCTGCACTCAGGACCTTCTACTTTTTCTATTTCTCAGTGTTCACTCCGTCTAGTATGGTCTCCACTTTTCAGGATTTGTCAGATTTTATTTTTTATACAACTTTCTGGAAGAGTGCCCTTCCTGACAGCGCAGTTGTCAGCATGACCTAAGGAAGGGAAATCGCGTATGCCACTTGTCTGTGAATCATGAAAACTTAGTTCGATAAAATTTCGGTCGTGCAGCCGCATAAATTCAACTTCTTCTTCTAATATTTCGGCTGAATACCGTCTTCAGAGTGAGTCGAGGTGACTGACGCTTCAGCACTTGCTCCGTCCTTTTAACCCTAGGACGCCCAAGCCTTTTATTCTAACTTGGATGCCGAAAGGGGGGAAGGTTCGGCTAGACCACAGGTATTAAATAAGTTTACTGACGAAAAATTATCTCGGAAGACAGTGCACTGAGCATTATGCTATACGAGAAGGTCAAGCTGAAACCTCGGGAAAACTACTATCAGACTGAGTCCAAACCGTGGACCCATGTGGCCCAGAGGCTGACTATATCCTATCGCTGAAGCGTGTGTTAGCTTCTCCACCGCGGTCCAACAAGTAAAGCCCGATGCACGACTTGGAAGCTATTAAGAACCTCGTCTCCCAAGGAAAACAGCCGACAGACCAAACTGTTACTGCTTATTATGTCTAACATAACTGTATTCACCAACAGTTCTTCATGGACTCCTTCGGAACTTGAGTTGCCAGGTACCTGCATCTTCTAATGGCTAACTTCACCTTGGAAATGTATCGCTGCACGTCAAAGCTTCAAAGTGATAAAAAGGGTTGGTTGTAACTTAAACGGTCATCTTTGCGATTGTTAATGACTTTCCAATGCAAACATGTTTTGAATTAAATAAAACACAGGAAAACATTCCTCTATGTCATTATCTTTTTATCATCTCTAGGCTACCCTCATGTCTTTGACTAGTAATGAAAACACCCTGGATCGTGCGTTCCAACTCATTAACTGGTTAAAATTTGAATAAGAATCATCAGCAATGGCGGTCGAAGATTTCTGATGAAACGAGTGACGAAGTTCTGCTAGATGCGTTCTCGAAAGGAATGGAGGAGCAGAGAGAGTTTCAGGGCAACGTACAGCGCTAAGGGTGGAGAACTGCACCTTAAAGGCGGATGAATAAGCAACGAACAAAGTGATGACGATGAAGAATGCAATGGAAACCAATGCATTAAAGACACATAATGTATATCTACAGAATATGTGGCCTGTATTTGAAAAAGTGTAATGATGATCTCTCCATTAGCAAAAGCTTCTGGATTATGGCCAGTTCACACTAGCCGTCACGTCGTGACACGACAAAGCATTTCACAATGCGTTTAAAATACGGCATTCACACAGGCCGTCAATGGACCGTCACGTCACGTCACGTCACGTCACGTCAAGATATCTCGAGAAAAAAGCTTTGACGGTCACGTCGTCTGCTAATATGGGAGGTTAACGTATTTTCGCCGCGGTTACACATGTTGTAGTATTGGATTTTCTCCTTTTGTGGCTTCTTAATCTTTATTTCATTATTGCGCTTTGCTTTCCCTCCGAATTCCAAGTATACCATTGCGAGTTGGATGTCTTTTTCCGTTAAGTGTTCTGGCACAAGCGATTCGATGTTTGAAAGCGAGAAATTGTTTAGATTTTACGTAAAGAACTGAGAAATCTTTATTATATATTTAAGTGAAAAAGTCAGCTCTAATGTAGGAGAAAATTTCAGTTATTTATGGTATTATTAGACATGTAAGAAAAAAAAGAACATAATGCGTAATGTAAAGAGGGTCTCTTGATTCCTTTATAAATATTGTTTTATATGTTTATGTGTATATATGTTCGCTTACAAATAAATGTCGGTGTTTTGAAATGTTGTTCACTTCTCAGCACTTTACCACAGAAAACTGATCACTGACATACGTTATGAAGTCTGCTTTGGCCATAAACCATATTGTCACTAGTTCCTCAATTCCGATATTATACTTCTATCTCTTGTCTCACTCAAAACCTCCATTTCATCGTTCAGTACTGAGATAAGCGAACTGACTTGAAACGACGAGACGGAGATTGAGTGCACCTGATGTGGCAGTACCGTGACGTGAAGTGACATGACGGCCGGTGTGAACTGGCCTTTAGCTCCTTTCGGATCTGTGGGACGAGTACTGTCAAGAGAGACGTAACTCCGAGAAAAAAATTGAGTAATCAACGAAAGGACAATATTCTGCGAGTCAGAGCGCGGAGTATCAGAAGTATGAAAGTGGTAGGGTCGCTGGAAAATACAGACCTTCAGTCTAGATTCAGTAGGGTAACTGAAGTGAAATGGAAGGAAAATAGGGATCTCTGGTCAGACGAATACAGCGTAATATCAGCTAAGCTGAAAATGGTATAAAGGAAGTAGGATTTGTTATGGAAAGGAAGGTATAGCAAACAGTGAGTTACTGTAAACAGTTAAGTGATAGGCTTGATCTCATCAGAATCGACAGCAAGCCAACAGCGACAACAGAAGTTCAGGTACACATACCAACTTTACAAGGAGGAGATGAAAAGATAAAGTATAAGGGACTGTTGAACGGATAACTCAATATGTAAGGGAAATAATAATCAAGGAAGATTAGAAAACGGTAGTAGTGAAAGCAATAGCAGAAGGAGTTAAGGGAGGGCATGGGCTTGGTAGTACGAATGAAAGAGGAGAAAGACTAATTGAATCTATCTATAAATTTCAGTTGGTAATAGCGATTACACTGTACACAAACGACAAGAAGAGGAGGTATACTGGGGAAAGGCCTTGGAGATACAGGAGGATTCTAGATGCATTACATCGTTGGCAGACAAAGTTTCTGGAATCAAGGATTGTAAGAGATACTTAGGAGCCCATATCGACTCATATCACAATTTAGTATTAATGATGAATAGACTGGAGCTTAAGAGAATCGTCCTAAACAATCAGAGTAGAAGGAAGTGGGACACTGAAGTACTGAGAAACGATGAGATGCGTTGGAAGTTATCTAAAACGATGGATACTGCGATGATGACTACCACAGTAGGTGCCTCGATTGAAAAGAAATGCACATCTCTAAAAGAGAATATCTTAAAAGCTGGAAAGACAAATATAAGTACATCGAAGATAACTTCGAAGAAGCAAGAAGGGATGCTTGAATTTATTGGCGAAAGAATGATATATAACAGTGCCCATGGAAGGACAAGAATACAATAATACTACTCGATTAGGATTTAAGTAAATAGGAAGTGGAGAGAAGACTGCTGGAAAAGTAGAAATTGGAAAGTAGATGGTTCCTCGAAGCACTGTGGCAGCTTACAGAAAAGTCGAAAGAAGCTTCATTGAAATTAAAAAGCGAGGCTGTCGACATTTAAGAGTCCAATGGTAAGTCCACTGTCAAACCCAAAAAAGAGAGCAGATGGGAGAATTTGTCTAACAACGTGACAGAAGAAAAATGGTAGTCGACACAAGATCCAGTATCAGGATATGGGTTTAATATAGCTTTGGAAGACTTGCCCTCAAATAAGATATGAGGAATAAACACCATTCCATCGAAATTTCTAAAACGATTGAGAAAAGTGGCAACCAAACGGCTATTCAAGTTGGTGTGTAGAATCTATGAGAACGGAGACGTAGCGTCAGACTTCCCGAAAAACATCATCCACACAATCCCGAAGACATCAAGGACAGATAAGTGCGAGAACTATCTCACAATAAGCCGTAAACACCATACATCGAAGTTTCTGACAAGAATAAAATACAAAAGACTGGGAAAGAAAACTGAGGTTCTCTTATATGACGATCAGTTTGGCTTTTGGAAAGGTAAAGGCAGTAGTGTTTAAGCTATAGTCGAACTATAGACGGAAACAAAAGTTAAAGTCCCAGATTAGTGAATGGCTCTGAGCACTATGGGACTCAACTGCTGTGGTTATCAGTCCCCTAGAACTTAGAACTACTTAAACCTAACTAACCTAAGGACATCATACACATCCATGCCCGAGGCAGGATTCGAATCTGCGACCGTAGAAGTCCCACGGTTCCGGACTGCGCGCCTAGAACCGCGAGACCACCGCGGCCGGCAGTCCCAGATTAATATTCTGGGTGAAAGAGTAGGACTGAAGCGGGTATTTGGAGCAAAGGACGCCCTCCCGCCATTCCTCGGACTTCGGCAGGTAGGCTGTTATAAGGAGAGTTGCAGGATGCGTGCCAGTATATGCACGTACACACAGACACACGCATGTTTGCACACAGAATGTTGTAAGGGGCACTGTTTGCTGCATTCACGCTCGCTCATCCTGTTCTCGTAGATCGAAATCTGACCCCTTGCTCCGACATTTTGTTGTTTTACTTCGACCTCTGCCCCTGCTCCGCCGTCTTGTTCTTGTAGTTCGACCTCTCCATTTTATTCTCGTAGTTCGATGTCTAGATCCCCAAAGACGTTACAACAGTAGTTTGTTCTACATACCCCAGTTCCGTCATTTACTGTGAAGGTATGATCTTTGACCCCTGCTCTACCACTTGCAATCGTAGCTCGTTCTATGTACATAATAAATTTACGCTGTATGAATTGATGAGAAGCTGTCATCTAGCTTTCGAGGCCCACGCACGCACACAGGCTGCTAACATCGGACCATGGCTTGAGTGCTCAAGAAACTACCAGGAATCAGTTTAACATGGATGAGCTGTACAATGAAGATGTACTCGTATAACAAATTTGTGTGTCAAATCATATGCCCCGAAAAAAGCAAAGAATTCGATAACCGCATTACTGATTTTATGAAGGGATTTGGTCTGCGTCAATGTAAAACTTATGTCTTCCTTGGCGAAAGTAAACAGTGTTTACAATGTGCTACACTGTACTCTGTGCCAATTGGTTCAACGTGGTTTAGATTTTAGGATATCTAACTGAATAGTTGCTGTGTTGTGTTTAAAAGTTTTCTGAAATGTGTCTAGTGGGTCAGTAAGAATGTATGAATGTTGACCGGTGTACAGGCAAACCTCCAAGACTAAGAAAAGATTACAAACTATGTTTTACCTGCCTATAATTCTAATTATTTATCTGTAAATTGTGTGGAAATTCTTAACACGAACTCCCATAAAGTGTTATATTAAAGCTGGAGAAATACATTTTTTCAATTCAGGACAATGTTCTACACCATGCCATCAAGTAAAAAATTTCTGAATCAGGACTAGTTGCTACAAATAATGTTGTCTGCAGGATTCAAGAAAAAGAAAAGAACTCCTGTATCAGTATTGGTTGCAACAAGTAATGTTGTCTACCGGTTTCAAGAAAAAGAACAAATGTATGGAACATATTTAAATCGTTCCATACTAAAGAAATAACTGCTTTAAGTGAGATTAATGTGTTGTGCACACCCAAAAGAAATTGGAAACTTGCCAAGAAGGAGGAACATACACTACTCTTGAAAAAACAACAAGCCATTACAGATGAACAAGAAGGTCTTCACAGATAACTTTAAACACAAAATATGGAAAAATCTGTATCCGACTGGGGAATATAGGACATGAACATTTACTGTAAATATCAATCGAAAGTGGCCATTCCTTGGAGTACTCACAGGGAACATTTGATGCACAGACGTTTATTAAATATCTCTCTGTACGAAACTGTATTTGTTATTTTGCAGATCTCTTTGGATTTGCTGAAAATGGATGGTTACGTAGTTTCTAAATTTGGTGCTGTCAGTATTGTACATCTAGCAACAAAAAGGCAGTAGCATAGTTTAAAACTGATGGTACAGCTACATTTAGCTCACAGTTACAGCCACACAGATATGTTATGTGTATGCCCTGTAACAGTTCTTTGCACATTTTTGACATGGTTTTCGCGTCTTGAACATTCAATGAACTGTGTATGAAGCCCGACAACAGGAATTACATAGATCGATAAAAAATGATAGCGCATTGAGAATGGCTAGTTTCTAGCTGAAATCTAGATCTGCCAAAAAAATTTAAAAAGGACGACTGATAGCTGAAATCTATTATTTTTGACTAAGTTACCACGATTTGAAAATGGATCTTGGTCCGGAACTAGTCATCGACTGAATAAAAAAAAGTAAAATTTGAAACTGTGGACTGGTTTTTCGTTTTACTGTTTAACATAACTTGCTGACCCATAGCTACTCCCACATGCTGGAAATTCGATTTAGAGCAGTTCGTTGTGTCACTGTGTTGCCAACCGCTTCCTGAATTGCTGCTGCAGTTACGAAACGCCACAGCGATACGCCGAATACAATTGTCTTCCCTCTCGGTAGTGCCACGTGGCCATCCGGAGACCGGTCTTCTTGCGACTGTACATTCTCGTGATCACCGCTGTCTGCTAACACGTTCAGTGCCTACATTCCTGACAACTCTTCGTGCAATGTCGCATAAGGACTTTTCAGTTTCTCGCATCCCTATTGCCAGGGCCCTACACAGACTCTAGTGCAGTGGAGTTTGATAGTAACTCCTTGATGTTGCGACTTTTTTTTCCGTCCGTGTAACTGAGGAGAAAAGGTTGTCAGAAAGGAGGAATTCGTGGTGGGTCACATCAAGCCAGTCAGGAGACTGATGTTTCATAAAATAAATAAATAAATACCGTTTCCATTGCACTGCATATAAAATAGTTATCCAAATTTGCAGTCTCATTAATTACCGAAGTCTTTCAAGGGCGAGGCAAATAAAAGTGCCTCAGAGAAGAGAGTTCCAGGGTACAAAGAACACAGCAGAGCAAAGGAAATACAGTACTAGCCTGACTACAGCACATGTTGAAAGTGAATACCGTTCATCTCTTGGCACTTATGGGCCCTGGGCAGCAAGATGCTAAAGGCAGATCGAAACTGGACTGCTGCAATTGCTGCAGTCTCATCCAAAATGTTCTGCTGCAGTTCTTGAAGACTGTGAGGGTTGTTGCGATGCACCTAAGACTTGAGGGCTCCTCACACAAAGTATCGCACACTGACAGATCACGTGATCTGGGTGGGTAGCTATGGCCGCGACTAGTCTGACCTCTGCTAACAACTCTGTCGGGTGGAAGATTATGTAAATGTGTCACGGGGTGCGCGTATACAGGTGTGCGCCTGACGGTGTGTTGTTGTATACATACATTCACGTCCTATCGTATCCACTCATTCGAACCACTTTTATTTTCCCCACCCTGTATAATGTCTTACCCGGTTCTCTTTAGTGTGTGGTGACACACGATGGCAGTTGGTGAATGACCACACCTTATGATCCCACTTACTCACTGTGGTGTACAGAAAGAAAAGCACCATGCAGCTCTGCTCAGATTATGCCACAAAGAGGAGAGATTTGCAAAAGAGCAGGAACGCCATCACCAGACATTCGAACTATGGAAAAAGGGGTTTGGACTGACTAGTATCCGTACATGGTCGCAAATGCCATTTAGGAGACATGGGGTAGCCCAAAAATTCCTATAGGAGACGTATCGTATTGGTCAGTCGAGATTTTGTAGTGTACTAGTCTTAAGAGGTACGCCACGGATGCAACCTGGCCACCGCGACTCAGGCACCACCTCTCGCCTGGCGCCTCTCAATTCCGTGGGGTCCAGATTGCACTCACCTATCCGAACCACTATCTGCTTCTCCGCCACTTTCATTACCGTGTTATGCCCGTTCGCTGACGTTGTTTCCAGTCACCAAAGGGAATGCTGTCAACCAGGGACTACACTGCTTTCACCTATCAGTGGCGCAAAGGGAAATCCTTCTGCCGTCAGGTAGAAAAGACGATGCACCACAAACGCTCACACATTTTTCATTCTGAAGTCAGACAGTTCAGTCCACTTCAGTTCAGTTCCTGCAAGTCAGCCATTCTGACAAATGCTAAGAATTCTTGCGCTAAGCTACGGAGCAAAGTTAAGATTTATCTGTGACTGTTCTACTGAGAACTAGGACACTTAAACGAGTATCTGCGTATTTATCTTGAGTCATAGCAATAATATCACTGACTGCCAAAAGACAGCAAAGGTTGTGATGTGAGGCTGTTCTGGAATGTACTTAGGTTTTAAGTCATGGATACCGATATGCAGAAACGGAGATGGCAGTAGCATCGTGTACACAAGGTATAAAAGAGCAGTGCATTAGCAGAGCTGTCATTTGTACTCAGATGATTCGTGTGAAAAGGTTTCCGTCGCGATTACGGCCGCACGATGAGAATTAATAGACTTTTAACGCGGAATGATAGTTGGAGCTAGACGCATGGGACATTCAGTTTCGGATATCATTTGGGATTTTAATATTCGGAGATCAACAGTGTCAAGAATGTGCCGAAAATACGTAATCTGAGAAATTACCCATCACCACGAAGTATAGTAACGGACAACCGACTCGATTGCGTTTGCTACGGTACATCACCTGCAGCGCCTCTGCTCAGCTATCGATCATAGCAGTCGGACCCTAGACGATTGGAAAGCCTTGACGTGGTCAAATGAGACCCGGTTTCTGTTGGTAAAAGCTGATGGTGC
The DNA here is from genome assembly GCF_023864345.2 of Schistocerca serialis cubense. NCBI lineage: Eukaryota > Metazoa > Arthropoda > Insecta > Orthoptera > Acrididae > Schistocerca > Schistocerca serialis. The sequence goes on along the minus strand of NC_064641.1, from coordinate 409,941,433 downwards.
AGACACCTCGAAACCACGGACCCATATTTTCAACACGCCACTGTGCAAGCTGGTGGTGTCTCCATAATGGTATAGGCTGTGTTTGCATTGAATGGACTGGGCCCTCTTGTCAAATTGAACCGATCATTGACTCGAAATTGTTATGTTCTGCTACATGGAGACTATTTGCAGCCATTCATGGATTCATTTTCCCAAACAACGATGGAATTTTTATGCCCATGTCGCCATGCCACAGTTGTTAGTGATTGGTTTGAGGAGCATTCTGGAAAATTCGAGTGAATGGTTTGGCCATCCAGATTGCCCGACCTGAGTCTCATCGAAAATTTATGGGACATAATCGAGATGTCAAATGGTGCACAAAGTCCTGCACTGGCAACGCTATGGACGCCTATAGAGGCAGCGTGGCTCAGTATTTCTGCAGAGGACTTCCAACGACTTGTTGAGTCCATACGACGTCGAGCTGATGCACTACTCCGTCTAAAGGAGGTCTGACGCTATAGACAATGCATTAAGAACTATCCCATGACTTTTGACCCCTCGGTTTACAAACTGCTTCGAGGAGTCTTGGATATACTGCCAGTTCCAATCGTAGAACGTCCACGATATTTCGTCGAGAAACCAGTCACAAGTTGGCAGCGATGCAATGAAATTTCTCCCGCATTCTGGCGGTATCTACACCTGCCTGTCCAGAGATGGGTCTCGTGGGCCCCGCTCCGTTCTCCGTGGTGGGGCTGGCGTATGTGTGTGTGTGTGTGAGGGGGGAGGTGGACAAAAGTCTCAGATGCCTTACGCCCGCCTGTCGCATCTCGCATACAGATGTTATGTTCTGCTTTGGTAGAGCTTAGTATTATCTTCCATTCCTTGCTTAGTTGGAAGATAGTGTCCATGTTGTTCAACACTCTATTACACAGGACATACTCAATTTCAGATTAACAAAGTCTGACGGTAGAACTGTGGCACCTGGTATCCGTCTTCCACGAGAGTGGATACAGCGTCCGATAGATTCGGACGGCCCTTGGAAGGAAGAACTCCAAAAACGACACGCAGGACGAAAAGAAGGCGATGAGAAGACCACTTTCATAGCGTTTGCTGGAAATGTGTCGTCAAAAACTGGAAGAATATTGCGAAAACACCACGTAGCTCTACTTTTTCGCCTACCAACTAAAACACGAGTTATTAGGGACAGTGAAAGACGACACGGTTCTCAAAAAGGCGGGTGTGTACTAAGTTTTGTGTGAATGCGAAAAAATTTATATTAGAGAAACGATCAGCATAACTGAAAATCGATGTATCGAACATGAGCGCCACATCAGCCCAACAAGTCTACAATAGCGGAAAAATGGACTGAAAATGGGTATAAAATGGGTATAAAATGAATTACCGGTCTTGCCTCGCACTGGTATATTTTAGGATTGCTTTTTTAAAGAAGGAGTTGAAATCTGTGTAACTGATAATTTTATGAGCAGGGGCACATGTTCCCGAATCGTCAAGGAAGGAGAGGCAGTACTTTGCTCAATCAAAGCAGAACCTCACAACCTGACGCGACATGAGACGGAGACGACGGACTGAACGCAACTGAGGCGCGGCCTACTATCTCAACGCCCGAAAACCGTTGAAAAGAGCAGAAGAGAAATGCTACTATTTTATGTGATGTTACGACATTAATTTCGAAAATGTTGTTTGAGTTAATGTGAGATCTGTTCACCCAATATGAGAGGAACAAAATACGAGTACAAAGGAGTTCTTTAAAAGGAAGTTACGTCATTTCGTAGCATGAAGACTCTATAACTCTCGACCCCCTGGAAACTCTAACGAAGTCACACGACGAGAGTCGATGGCACGACACAGCAAGTCCACAGCTTCAAGAAACTTCGAGGAGGCGACCATAAGAAAGCAGTCACGTAGAAATTCACGAGCAGTATCAGGGTGACGTATCACTGAATGTAACACGTCCTCTGGGTTCAGTGTAGCCATCAAAAGCATTAGCCGTTAAATTGCACTAAGCACAAATATTTACAAAAAGGTACAGTTTTTCGAGCATCTTTTGGGAATGCAAAGTTTAGAACGTTGCAAAACCAGACCTTCAATTTTTTGCACAGCTTAAAGATAAAATTATACTCCGTATGGTGGCAGATTTTCCTTGACTTTTTATCAGTCATTTCATCGCCGTGATTGATCTTGTAGACCTAGCCTCTTAATACTGCGGCGGAGAAAACATGGCTATAAAAGCTTTATGTTTTGTTTGTTGCATCATATATCATTGTTAAATAATAATCTACATTTTCCCATGTAAGGTGTTTCTTTGGTAACCGCTGTAGAAGGTATAATTTTAGCGACGCTGTGCCAAACCAGCGCACAACCACTTCTAAAATATTGCTCTAATGAATATGAGGTCTCCTCACCAATCTAAATGAATGTTGTATAAGAGTTCAGCCGATTCTTTCAAAGGACGTTACGTCATTTCGTAGCTTGAAGGCTACAGAGCTCTCCTACAATCCTCGACCCTCAGCAAAGGGAAACGAAATCTATTCCAGCAATGAAAAGGTAAAACTGTTAGGATGTTCTGTTGTAGTTTTGGCAGCTGCGGTGGTTGTCACATGCAGGGAGCAAGAACATTACTTTTAGGAATCAGTATAATGGGAAATGTATTATGAAAACCTGATAATCAAACATTTGTCAATAAATCGACGGTGAATTGTAATGTGAGTTTGTAACAGTAAGTGAAAAATCCAACTTTGACAGGCTGTGAGTACTGGAATAAAGTTTGCGGGACACAACTACCATTAAAAAATAATCCGTAATAGCTTCCACTGAGTCTGAAGTCTCACTGCTGTTGTAGTCTCTCTGTGGCCCCCACCTGTTGTCTTCATCCATCTCTCTTCCTCTTTCACTGCCACTCTTTCTCTCCTCCCATCATTGTCTGCTCTCTCTTTTCTTCCACTGGCACTGCCTCCCCACTCTTTCACCATCACTATCTCTCTGCTACATTCTACCAGCGCAAAAAAACGCGAGTGTGTTTGCTTGCCAAACGTTTTGGTGCTCTTTTAAAGATCAAAAATTCGCCTTTATTCGCTGGCTCTCTTATTTACTCTGCTACAGCAGCGCGTGCTGCTCATATAAAACGAATTCTATAGGGTAATAGTATTTTGACACGTATAAACAGCAAATAAGTACGTATAATATAAGATTACCACAAAATCGTTTGTGCTACATTTTTTTCTGGATACTTTGCTCATCGATGACAATTCCTCGAAAATGTCCTGCCTATAATTTGTGTAGTGAAAGGGTAAAAATGTTATTAGAAATGTGTTACTGAACATGCAGCATTCCCTCTCATACACAATTTTTTACTGTCATTTTAAGCTCTTTTCAGCCCATTGTTTGTCACTGCAGTACCATTACACATAGACAGTGTGTCATAAAGTTTTATTGGTGAAGAAATGATGATTAAAACATAGTTTGGCAATTTTTGAATACTCTTGATGAGCATAGAACCTTTGCCAGGTGTTCACTATGTGAGTTAAAACTATATAGCCTGTACTTCTCAGACCGCATGTTATGTGCATATTTCTCATGCATAAGTACAGAGCTATGAAACTGTGTAACGGGTAATAATATCGAACAACGTTTCAAGTTTTCTAGAAAATATCATCTTAAGAACATATGATAAAAATATCGATTTGCACTGAATAAAAATTACGGAAGTCGCCATCACCACAATTGGTTCTTTTGGAACCCAAAATTCATAGTTTTTCGGGCTTTTGTAAGGAATCACCCATGAACGAACGGTGCTTTAATAAGCCAGCTTAGGTCCACACTTGACCACACCTAGTGCAAAAGAGACAAACGATTTGCTCGATTTTCCTGGTCTGGTGGATGTGTGTAATGTGTAGTGTAGTATAGCTACAGTATACCCGTTCTTTCGACTGGTATACAAACGGTCACTAAGGCAAGGGCTATTCAAAACACTTGACTTCTTATCTGTGTGATTAATGGAACCCGAGATATGCTCCCCTGAAAAACAGCAAAAGTATTTTCGCAAGAGGCTTTTTGGAACGTACTGGTACCATGCACTATCGTGCACAGACCACTGAGAACATTACACTCTCCAAAGGAATTCCGATGATCTGAAGTATGGTCACAAGTGTTACAGTAGATCTGCTTTGGTAAATTTCTCGTATGTCTTGTCTGTGCCGTTATCAGAAAAAAGGTAGAAAATGCTTTTAAGATAAGAGATACTCTACAAGTGTATCTCTCCACTCTGCAAAATCTTCCAAGAACTGCGCAATATGTTTCAGTCTCACGTACAGAAACTTGAAAACATATGAACAGTAAGACACGAACAATTGGCTTTACGTGTGAGCGGAACCATTGCCAATCCAAGTCGTCGATTATAGCAGCAGTGATTAACATACAACCGCGACTATTATGGACTTTTTATCATCATCCTTTACTGCAAATATATTTCAGGTAATCGTTGCACTTCACATCCGATTGTTTTTAATTTATTTGAAAGGAAAAAAAGAACTGTAGAAGATCTGATATTTTTACATATATCCCCAAATATGACAGCTAATTTTAGGAGGGTAAAGTAGAATGGTAACTAAAGAGCCTCGAAAATTGCAAGGAATTATAGAAATTATAAACTACCACTTTGAACACAGAGTACTTTTCAGTGGAGGCTTCCTCAAGAGGTTTGGCTTAATGGCGTGGCCAGCAACATTGCAGCATGTTGACCAACCAGCTGTCGACAACAAATTCGACACGGCTCACGATTTCACAGTTAGATCCGACAGAGCATAGGAATATGAGTAAGACTAAAGGGAGGGACCCTCCACCAAGAATTAAACATGAACAGAAAAAAAAACCTTGTCGAATAAGGGCGGAAACGACCGAAAAAAAACCTCCCTTCATTTATACATTCGTATAGGTATCGTTTGCAGCTGTTTTCACAATCGTAGTAATCTGTGAATTACAGATAATTTTGACCGCACACTTCCATTTCATATTGTGTAAATTATGACACTTGAATGTTACGAGAGTTGATTGCTATTATAAGAGGAGCGTTCAATGAGTAATGCAACATTTTTTTTTCTCGGCCAACTTCAGCTGAAAAATTACGGACTTTCTTGTGAGGCATATTGAAAATTTCCGTTTCATGAAGTTCCGACAGGTGGGGGCGCCATACATTACCTTAAGGATGTCGTCTATAATGGAGGCGCGTTCCATGTCGGGAGCTGTCATTGACTTCCTTCTAAGTGAAAACCAGTGCATCGCAGATATTCGTAGGTGCTTGCAGAATGTCTACGGAGACCTGACAGTGAACAAAGCAAGGCGAGTCGCTGGGCGAAACGTCCGTCATAGGCACAACAAGGTCGTGCAAACATGTTAGATCTCCTGCGTGTCGGTACGCCGCACACAGCTGTAACTCCTGCTGTGTTGGAACATGAAGACACTTTCATGCGAGGTGATCGATAGATAACCACCAGACAGCTCGCTTCACAACTGGACGTGTCTGTCGATAACGCTGACACACTCGTCCAGCAGTTGGGGTACTCTAAGGCATGCGCTGGATGGGCTCCTCGCGGCCTAACAGAAGACCATAAAGAGCAACAAAGGACCATTTTGCCGAGTTGCTTGCGCGCTACGTGGCTGATCGTGACATTTTTTTGTAACTTCGTCACAGGCGATGAAGCATGTGTTCGTCACATGGAATCAGAAACAAGGCTACTTCCGAAAAGAAAGTACAAAGCCGCACCGCCAGCCAGTAGAGTCATCGCGACGGTTTCTGGGACTCTGAAGAGGTTATTCTGTTTGATATCCTCCCTCATGGTGCAACGACCAAATAAGAAATGTAATATCCTACACTTAGGAAATTGAAGAAACGACTTCACCTCGTTCGTCGCCACAAAATTCAAATCAATTGCTTTTTTCTTCATGACAAGGCAAGGCTTCACACAAATCTGCGCATCTGAGAGGAGCTCACAAAATTTGATTGGACTGTCGTCCCTCATTCACCCTACAGCCCGGGTCTCGCACCTTCGAACTTCCATCACTTTAGCCCAATGAAGAATGCACTCCACGGGAATCAGTACGTGGATAACGCAGCAAGACGGTGGTCACGACGTCGACCAATAGGGTGGTACCATGTGGGCGTACAGGCCCTCCCAGTAAGGTGACATTCAGCCGTCACAGCGAGTGGAGAGTATGTTGAACAATAGCATTTTGTAGTCGAAAGAGTGGAATCCTAAACAAAACCAACCTGTTTACAGAAAAAAATGTGTTGCATTACTTATTGCACGCTCCTAGCAGTTCTTAAAATAATATTGTGACTGGAGTACATCTCAAGTATTCGGGTGTATGCTTTTCAAAGGCTGTATTTTCCTAATTGCCAGTTTCTTGGCCATTATGCCATAACAATGTACTGTTCACAAAGTATTATTATGAGATTAGAATATTAGATGTATTTTATGTTTATTAAGCAATTCATAATTATTGTATTGGAACACTTCCAATATTTTTTGTTGATATTAGTAAAATTATCCTCATCTGTGTCAACTTAAAAGTAGTAGTGATGGGAAATGATTGAGGAAGGGGGTGGGGTTGAGTGAAAGACGGTGGAGACAGACAGAGACAGTAATTAAGTATAACCCACGACCAGAACCGAACCCGGGAACTACACACGCATCTGTGGAACAAAAGGTACCGTACTTACCTCCCTCGAGAATGACCACACGACTCCCATCTCCGTAGGAGATCTCTATCCCGTCGAATTCGAAACCTTCGTATGTAGTTCCACCGAAGACCCTCCTCGTATAGTCAGGATATGCCTGCACTAGCGAATCGATCCAGGCGAAGATCTACAAACGAGGGCGTTTTTTGACTAAAACGATTTATTGTTATTTAAGGCTTATTTAAAAGTCTAAATAGTTACTTTACGCTATCAGAAAACAGAAAACTAGATGCTTCTGTAAGTGGTTGTGGCACATAGATGCCCCACATGGTTTTGTAAGCATATTTCCATTCATGAAGCTGTTAATGACTTATCACTGAAAATTTAAGGTAAAATGTAACCATTATTATTTTTGATACAACCATGTATATTACGGGTTTATGCCAGCGACTTAATTAGAAACTGAATTATAGACTGAACTATATCATTACATCTGGATTTACCAAATTTCAACAAAACTCGGTATATTTGATTCATCAGCATATTAGTATTAGTTGTGAAATTTTAGATTCCTCAGTGATGAGATGACGACCAGAACCAACATTAATGCAAAATAAGGGTACTGCAGTGTAGTAGATTTAAATCATGATGCTGAAGAAAGTAGGTTAGGAAATGAGAAACTAAAAGCAGTAGACCAGTTTTGTTGTTACAGAAGCAACTGAGGGATGAAGGCATTTGTATAGAATGTATATAAGGGGCAGTCAAATGAAAACGAAGCTCATGCAAAAAAGTTAATGAATTATTCCACTGCTTAATCTAGCAAAAACTGTCATGCTAATTTGCATCCAAAACGATAGCATAAAGTAACCAAGTAAAACATCTTTACTTCTCGACATTACAAACAACATTAACACTCAGTCATAGCTTGTTATCTATATTCATTTCACTTCTGTGTAACATTACGTTACAGTCCATTGAACGCATTCTCAACACAAGTGAAGTAATAGACCACCAACAGAAGTTCAGTATTCATTGTCTCTTATTGTGTAACTGTCACCAATGGTGTCAAACGAGTTGCATTTTCTTTCTTTCTCTTTTTTTTTTTTTTTTTTTTTTTTTTTTGGTGATTCACTTTCAAATCACAGTTTATCAAAATTAAGACAGCACATCATCGATTGTACAAACATGTCCTGTTGCAATGGAAAGTTAATAAAACGCTAGACATGTGCAGTCTGTAACAAATTATTGTATGCATTGAGCCACTGATTTACATCAATGAAAATACCACGAACCTATTAATATGATACTAACTGTAAGCACACTTTCATCAAACTGTTCATGTAATGATAGCAGTATGTAAACTCTCAAAGGTGTTACTTGAGTGTGAGACCAGCTTAGACAAATTGTGCATACATTTTATCGTGCCAGATGATAAGCACAGACTAATTCTATATATGTCTTTGTCGTGTGACTGTCAGATGAAAATGAAAATTTTTCTGTGGTGAGGGATACCTATAGACTGGTGTAATGATATTTAGCAATCTTGAGAATTGAAATGCTGTTTGTAAAACTGCACCAATTGTGAATTACCAGTTTTGAAGTGAAGTTACCATATTTGACATTATGTTAATTTAGTTAGTTCTTCATAACTGATTAATGAAGGATACTATCTAGTTCAAAAAAGTCAGGGCACCAAAATTTCGAATTCAGATGCTGGAATGTAACAGGCCTTCTTGCTCAAATGACAGAATCAGTTTAGAATGTGTCTGAACTTCAATTACAGTTAGCTTCCAAGATACTTAGGTTCTGTAAAACTGAAATAGATTATTCGGTAGAATGAAATGGTGACTTTCTAGTGAGTGCTGCCAATACTCTCAAACATACTAGTTAGCACATAGTACTTTTACCACTACATACAGCAGTGATAGATTCAGTTATCAGTTACTCTTCATTGACATGGCTTCTAGTGAAACTAAGTTTTCTGACATAATCAGTGGATTGGAAACTGCCACCTGAATAACAAATTAATTAGAAACAGTGTGTGCACAGTATTTTGGCTGTATAAGTCCCCATATCAATAATATTAGTTTACAGATCACCTAATTCCCATACTGGACACCTGATGCATGTGTGACTGACTAACCAGTATATTTGTGATGCCTCTTCAAATCTAACCATGTAACTGGGTCCCATCCTTCTGATGTGCAACATCAGGCAACCACTGATGTCACATGTCACCTGTCATGTGTCTGTTTGGTCGAATGTTTAAAAGGTTCTAGTCTAATTATTTCAAGCAATAACACCAATATTCAACCTTCATCAAATCGAACTGTTGTCTACTTGTATCATTCACACAAACACTACACATGAATAGAAAAATTAATGAAATTTATGTTGAAATACACACACACACACACACACACACACATATTGAAATTGGAACTTAAATAGGTCATAACTATACAATGCAAAATAGAAATTCATTAGAATTTCCTGTATTTAATTTATAAATTTTTAACAATTCCATTTTTAGACCTGGGATATTAAACAAGAAGACACAAATGATTTTCATAATTTTGCTCACTTGTTTCATGGCTGAGTCTTGGGGAAAGGAGCTCTGAACTGACACTAAGTGTAGGAAAGTTCTGGCTGTGAATCTGTTTCACAGTCATTTTTTTAAATTTCCATATGTTTTACAAGTCTCTATAACACAAACACATGAAAAACAACAATGTTCTAAATTGACACAATAATACAAATTTCTTCCTAAACCTGAAAGACAGTTGATTAATTCTTCTGCTAGGCAAAATACCAATAATAAATACAAAATTTTATGTAATTCAACAATTGTGAAATTAAAGTGGGTAGAAGCTACTTTTACATTATCATATCATGTCATATCTCTACATTCCTGAAATTAAATCCAGTTTCTAAAGTACTATTCTTTCAAAAACTAGGTTTCTTCCGTTGTTTATTCCAGTCAGATCATCTGCATAATTTTATTACTTGTTTAAAGTGGTTACTTATAAATAGATTTTCCATACTGCATTATTACTTAAAATTATTAATAAAGAAACATATACACACCTAACCAGTGTTTGCCTTATGTAGAATTATTGGTGCAAAGTTTTATTTTACTGAGTGTAGGCTTCACCACTTAACACTGATGCATCCCTGACATTTCACCATTTTAATAATACTTCATTGGTTTATTACTATATCATCATTATGTCATATCTCTACATTCCAACTTTATTAAACATCACTTATTTGATTCAGGTTTCTCACAGAAAATAACTCTATTAGCTGTCATCTTACAGCTACAAACAAGAACAAAACTTTACTTTTCTTCACATAAGAGACAAAATAGCGTCATCTATAATGAAAAAACAATGAAATGTATTATGAACTACAGACACACACACACACACACACACACACACACACACACACACACACAGACGAATATTTGTGTACGTATATATACATGAAATGCAAATATGAAGCTGCTATTTTGTCCTTACACCAACTTTGACAGATGTTGAATTACGTAAAATATTGTGTGCATGTATTATTAATGTTTTGCCTAGTAGAAGAATTAATCCACTTTTTTTAAGGTTTAGAAACAAACTTGTATTATTGTGTCAGATTACACGAACAGTTTCACACCAACAATTTTCCGTAAGGCAAATGATGGATTTCTGTGTATATGTTTCTGTATTAATAATTTCAAGTAATAATGCACTATGGAAAATCTATTTATGATAAATCACCTTAAATATGTAAGAAACCTGACTGGAATAAAAACCAGAGGCAACTTAGTTTCTAAGAAAGTAAATATGGAGAATTTTAGTAACTGAATTTAATTTCAGGAACAGCTGAATTTAAAAGCAGCCTCCACGTAATTCTGTATAATAAATGTTGAAATATGTATAATTTTGTGTGTGATAATTATTAAAGTTTCGACCAGTGGAAGAATTAATCCACTTTCTTATAGGTACAGGGAGAAATTCGTATTGTTGTTTCAGTTTAGCATATTGTTGTTTTTCATGTAAGTATGTTAATGGAGCATTAAGAAAAGGTGACTGAAGAACAGATTCACAGCCAGAAAAATTTAAGGTTGAATGTCAGTTAAGAACAGTATTCCCCAAGACTATGCCATGAAATAAGTGAGCAAAACTATATAAAAAATTTGTGTCTTATTGTATAATGTCCCAGGTCTGAAAGGGAATTGTTAAAATTTATAAAGTTATATACAGAAAATTCTAATGCATTTGTATTTCGCAATGTATGGTTATGATCAATATTTAAGTTTCAGTTTCAGTCATATAATTTATATTTTAAAATCATATTGTGTGAAATTTTCTACGTTTGATTTCTGCTTGGTTTTAAAATGTCTACAAAAGGTACTACTGGTGGTTATTTTACACTGATGTATACAGTAAGCTATCCACTAAACATCTGTCTGTAAAATTAAGTAGTGGATGATGTAATGCAGAAAGCTGAAATAGTTCCTTCTGCTATTATTCTACACCTGTAGAGTGATTAATGTTTTGGTTCATAATAAAGTCTTGCAGATATCTTGGTCACAGACAAATTTGTTTATTGTAACATGTTTTGGCATACTATCTTTGGAAAACTTATGTAAATCTTTCTTTTATTTTCACAGTTTTCTGAAGATGATGTGTCAAAATGTTACACTAAATAAACTCATCTGTGATCAAGAAGACACAAAAAATGTATTACTTGCTAAGCCTTAAAGGCCACATACATTAAACATGGATTAGTTCATCAGGCAAATCAAAATTTTACTGGTCTTACACTCAGATAACATCTTTGAGAATTTACATACTGCGATCATTACATGAACATTCTGATGAAAGTGTGCTTACAGTTATGACCATACTAACAGTTTCGTGGTATTTTCATTGATGTTAATCAGTGGCTCAATTCATACAATAATATTTATTACAGACTGCATATGTCTAGTCTGTTATTAACTTTTACATTGCAACAGGACATGTTTGTACAATGGATAATGTGCTGTCTTAATTTTGATAGACTATTTTTGAAAATGAATCACCAACAGATGAAGGAAAAGCCTTTGGTTCACCACCATTTTCAAATTATTATCGTATCAAGATTGGAAGCGCAACTCATATAACACCACTGGTGACAGTTATGTTTTAAGAGACAATGAATACTGAACTTCTATTGGTGGGCTATTACTTCAGTTGTGTTGAGAATGCGTTCAATGGACTGTAACGTAATGTTATGCAGAAATGAAATGAGTATATATAACAACAGTGGATTGCATAAACAAGCTACGACTGAGTGTTAATGTTGTTTGTAATGTTAGGAAGTTAAGATGTTTTTCTTGGTTTCTTAATCATATCGTTTTGGATGCAAATTAGCATGACAATTTTTGCTAGATTTACCACTGGATTAATGCATAAAGAACTGTCAGTTGATAGAAACTGGTCATCACTCCAGTGAAAGTATCTAATTAGCATAAACGTTGAATCGTTGAAAATTGAGCTTGGTCATTTTGTGTCCAACACTGAACTGTATGACTGCCATCAAAAGTAATGTTAGATGACTTCAATTATGTGTGTGCCACCAAGGGATTTCAATTTAAGCCAGATGAGTATAATTATGCTCTGTAGGTATAAATTACTTCTTTACTAATACTCTTAAATTACTTAAAATTTGCAACCACTATTCCTTCACATTCACAGAGCGTCAGATGATAAGACTAAGTAGTAGTGTATACGTCTAAAATCTGTTCAGAAGGGGAAAAAGTGTATGTAGACCGATAACTTACCTCTTCTAGGGTGTGATAATCATCTAAAGCAAAGTCTGCTCTCACTACATTATCCAGCCTCTCATTGTCAATCAAGCTGAAAATAGAAAAAAGTAAAGCTGTTTCGGTCTTGATTTGTCATTACTGATGATTATTAGGTGTGATAATTACTGATCGATGTGATGTCATATTTCTTCTCTGAACTGATAAACAGCTCTCTCAGCCACTCTTGGAGAGCATCCAGAGTGTACACCAGCATTTTAAAGACAGAAATATCACATGCACTGAAAAGAGATGTTCTTCAAGGAAAAGCGATATGTAATCGTAAAGCTAATAAATTGATAGCAGAGTTCCTAACCAAAAAGTGCATTGTACCACCAAAGACAGGAAGAATCCTTGATTCACCATAATTTACGGATGATAATCGTGTTAAGAGTGGAAACGCAACACATGTGAAACCACTGATGACAGTTATATTATTTGTAACTCATAAGAAACAATAGAATATTATAATTTGTATTGAGAGAAGTGACTCATCATCATCATCATCATTTTCATCCATTGTCAACATATCATGACGTCTTTGTTCACTCGTATCATCATCCTCCATCATGTTTCACTGTTGCATATTCCGAAATGTTTTTATATCGTCATTGTTACTCCACTGTCTAGGGTCCTTAGCTGACTGACTCTCTCCAGATGACAAAATGACAATATGTAAACTCAAACAGCAATAGGGAAATACAAATAAAAAATGAGAATAATAAATAAATCTCTAGCAACCAGAATACGAACATTCAAAAACAAGAACACGACATATCACCAACGTAATACCTATGGTCATGTCCATATATCTGATTTTCCAGATTGTGTATTCGTGTTGCCTATCAAATTACATGACATAAACTTTCGCAGGTGTTGCGTAACGCTTGTTTCTGACGTCAAAACACACATGCACACACACAAGCACGCACACGCGCTTGAACAGGAGTAAAGTGCGTATCTGTTCCCTCCAGTCAGACAATGGTGCTTGGACGTCCTTCTCAAGCGATTTCGTTTGTCCTCAGACGATTAAAGCCTTCACCCCAATACTCCTCCCCCCTCTCCCCCCCCCCCCCCCCCTCCAGGGCAGACGTCTGTCGTTTGAGTTCAGTAGAGGGGTGACAGCAGCGGAGGCAGCCAGAACCATTTGCGCCTTGTGTGGGGATGGTACCATTGGACAGAGCACTGGAAGAAAATGGTTTTTCGTTTTAGCGAGAAACATTTTAACATTAGTGACTCTCAACATTCAGGAAAACGTTCGGTGTTTGACGAAGATCGCTTAAACGAACTAATCCACAGTGATCGCCTACAGTGCAGTCGAGAACTGGCCTAAGTGTGAACAGTGATCATCGCATCGTGCAGCAGCTGCATGCAACGGGGAAGGTTCAAAAATCGGAGGTATCGCACACTGTAATCTAAAACGACAAAAATCAGCGAATAGCCATTTGTGAATCTCTACTGCTCATTATCAATTGGTTCGTGAACAACACAGACTATTCCTGTTCTGTATCGTTACTGGTGACGAGAAATTTGACTTTATGCTAACATAAGGAAAAGAAGGGAATGGTTGAGCCCAAACAAAGCACCAATTGCCTGTACAAAGACTTGAGTGCATCTACGAAAGATAATGTCAAGCATCTGCTGGAACAGCGACGGTGTAGTGTACTACGAATTGCTTCCCAACGGGTAATAAGCAATGCTGACATTTATTGTCAAAGGCTGAGACGCAATCCAAGAATAACAACCGGCAAAGCTGTACGGAGTGATGCCGCTACACGATAACGCCCGCCCACAGTCTGCTAGACTGACAGAAAACATACATAGTATTGGGTCGGTAAGTCAGTCGGCACTCACCTTATTTCCCTGATGCTGCGGGCTCGGATTTCCACCTTCGCCGCTCTCAACCGAGCGACGTCCAAGGACCTTCCTTTCCGAATGCAAAATATGCTCCGAATATGGCTCGACGAGTTCTTCGCCACAAAACAACGTGGTTGCTAAGGTTGCGGAATCGAAAAGTTACCCAAACGCTGACAGACTTCTGTAAATAGTTAAGGAGACTTAAGTCTCTGTTACGTGTAACTGTTGGGTTTATTAAACTTATGCAGAAACGCTAGTAATGTATGTACCAGACTAACAACTTTTCAGAACGGTAGGGGAAATATACTTCAAGTATGAGAAACTTTTCTTCTGTTCTTCGCTTCATGTGGGACACTTCGCTGCTAGGCGTGGTGAAAAACCTACATCAGCTAAAGATATATCACTCAGAACTTTGCTTCCATGTGCAGTGGCCGTTGGCCTGCCTTAGGTAGTAGTCACCTACCCACAACAAACTGCAGCCATGGTGACAGACGCAAGCGATGCACCAACCAATGCCCCCATGTAGACGCGCGGGGGACAGGCTAGCTGGCCACTGGAAGCTGTCAGTCAACTGTTCCGACAGATCAATCATCATGTGGTAACGGCATGCGCTTAAACATTCCTAACAAAAACTACCAGTTTATGTTTCTTTGCTCTTATCGGAACAATAACAGAAAACTAGGACAACAATCCTTCGAAATTTTCATCAGTACGGGCTCTCTCAAAGTCTTGCCATCAAACATCTAGGTTTGGTAGATCACGTTATGGGGAACAACTTTTTTTCGAGACAAAATATTTGTTGACCCCAGCGACTATTAGCCGACTCTGGAATGACGTGCTGCGTACTGGCTATCCAAGCAAACTGATATGAGTGAGTTCCAGCAAGAAAATCTTGAGAATAAGTGTAAGTGGAAAAAGATATTTTAGAAGCGAATTAGGTTTAATTTAGATAGGCCTACCCCCCTACAAGTGACTAGATTATAGGCAACACAGAAGACATATACACGTAGCAGAGTGCTTATGCCTTGTCGCCTCTCAGGCGCATAACCACCACGAAAGGACGCCTTGCGACTGCGGGAAGCTCAGGCGAACATTTGGTCTCTAATGACAGGTGTTCACCATGCGTGTTCCACTTTCCCTGAACGTTTCATGCAAAAACTTCGAAAACATCCTGTGCAATTGGGTGAAACTAACTAGCAGTGGTCCAACATATTATGGAAATAAAATGATTAAAATGTAATCTATTTATATTTACATTAATTAACCTCTAGTGTGTGTCAGGAAGATTTGATAAGTGTGTAATTAGCAATGTTAGACCAAACTAACCCTCACTACAAGTTGTATGCATGCTGACTGTTATTGGATTATTCTTAATTGTTCAATTATATCCACAAGTAGTGAATGCAACCATTATGTTAACAAATATCTACATACAGGCTGTTTGATTGTTACAGATACAGTCGAAATGGGAGGGCGGAGGACAGGAAAACAAGCAAATAATCCTAGTAAACATACGACATAAAAATAGTGGTTGCCCAATCGACTTATTACGACTGTGTCAATGAACTCCTTGCGACAGTTCCCACAGAACCAAAATGCAGATATGCACTTCAGGACAAATGACTCATGTGAATGGAGGTTTCAGCATCCCTCCTCATCAACAGCCATATACATACAGTTCTCCACGCGTGCTCTGAACGCACTGATAACCATCCGTAGTGAATACCTGTAGCTCATCGACACTATAGATTGTGCAGGAATACGTCAAAGCTTTTAAACATACCCCCCCCCCCCAATTCCCCAACCAGTGCTCAAGTGCCAGTAATGATGATGAAATCATACGGAGTTTGGAAAAAATCGTAGCCTCGGACATCAACGATATTATAACACTCGTATGAGAGCACTTGTACATAAATAATATCGGTAAAACCCTTGGTGTCCGGACATTTGTTTGTTAGGACTATTTGTTGCTTCTACTCGCCTCTTTAGTTTTTACCTGCAATAGTCAGACATCTCGTCTATAGAAAGAACTATTGTAGACATATTTGCGAGTGGATGCAAAAGAAACATAGCCGATGTCGACAGACCTCAGCTGGGCAACCACAGAGAGGAGGCTAGCTGGACGCGACGCTTCTCTTCCACCAACTTCTCCAGTGAAGCCGCCACAACGACCTGTGCCGAATTAGGGATGACTTAATTTAGTGGCTGACACCTAGCGACTAATTTCGTTTAATTTCGTAACTCCACAGACAAAATTTTGTCACATTTAACTTTAGATGAATATGGAACACGTAGGTCTTTATGGACAGCAAACCTTTCCCTCGCTTCCTCCCTTCCACGCCATCCCCCTTCCTATTTTTGTGTGACAACTCTTGTGTGATACGGAAGGTATTTGCCTGCTAAACTTACAGTTTATTTCTAAGAAACTTATATAGGTATGTCGTTGTGAATTCTGTACGGTATTTCAAAAAGATTTCAACCAACATCAAAAACATGTAGCCGGCCGCTGTGGCCGAGCGGTTCTAGGCGCTTCAGTCTGGAACCGCGCGATCGCTACGGTCGCAGATTCGAATCCTGCCTCGGGCATGGATGTGTGTGATGTCCTTAGGTTAGTTAGGTTTAAATAGTTCTACGTTCTAGGGGACTGATGACCTCAGATGTTAAGTCCCACAGTGCTCAGAGCAATTTGAACCATTTTTGAACCAAAAACATGTATCTTCTCGCACATGGATGAAGACTGAAATTTGTGGTGAATTGTGTCTTATGTTTCAAATTTAAAAGTTTGTCTTGGAGCCGATTGTAAGTTGCCTTCTAATGTGGTTGACTGCATGTGTCTCCAGAGTGCTGCGTGTAGGTTGCTGTAGCACAGCAAAAAAGCACCTTTTCTTTTATCCAGTTCAGGAGACGGAAATCAAATATTCTGCTTTGAAAAACTTAACGACGAAAATAGCTTTCGCCTGTTCTGTCTCTGCCAAGTACCATAGTTCGATGGAATATGGACAAACTGCTACAGTAGAGTACAGAATGTAACCGAAAGAAATACGCAACGAGCCAGGCAGAAGCGATACTTTTATTCAAAGTCAATAATAACACTGATGTCACCGCGATTCATGATGGCCCACATACATTACAAAAGCCGTGACATGGTTTTAAAGGACACCGTGATCACCAAGGACGGCAATGCAAGGTTTACAATTTGCTCCTGTTAGTAAGAAGTTGTTGCGGTAGGGCGTTCCGTTTCTCCACAAGTGCGTCTGACAACTATTGGATGGTCATCGCACCATGTCTACGCGTTGAAGGACGTCTCCCCAACACATCCCATACGCGTTCGATAGAATTTAAGTCGTGGGAGGCAGGCCAGTCGATTCGCCAGAAATCCTCTCGTTCCAAGAGCTCCTCCACCCCCTCCTCCCTCCTTTTCCTGCGCTGTTCGATGTGGCCGCGCATTGTCATTCATAAAAACGAAGTCAGAGCCGAATGCATCCCTGAGGAAGAAAACAGTGTTACAGTAACACAGGTCGGTGACTGTACAATGGTCAAAGATTTGGCGGTCAGTGTGCCCATGCAACATTATGCATCCGAACAACAAAGCACTTGGACCGCCAAAGCAATCATGTTGGAGCATGATCCTGGGTGCACTAAGTGTTCCCACCACTCGCCAAATGAGGATACGCCCAGCATAAGTACTCAGAATGAATCTGCTGTCGTCCAGGGAGGGCTCAGGACGCTACTCCTCGTTAGAAGGAACCCTTGGCACCATCGCAAACGGTACAGTTCTGTTAATTGTGGTTGCAATTGCACCCGCTATCTGACGCGGGTACCTTATTGTCTGTCGCAAGATGTAGCTATTATCTGATGCTATAGTTGATGATTGCACGGTAACTGAACTCAGATGGTCTCCTTGCCCGAAGACCGGTACATTGTGTTCCGTGGCGTCCAGCTTTCTCTGCACGAATGAGAGACCCCTGGCTATGTGTTCCATCAATTTCATTCGCTTCCACAGAGTAGTTACTGCGCAACGGTAGTTTATCTATGTCGCCCTTAAGTTTTTCAGGGCAGTTTATGCTCGAGCTGCATGATTTTCATTTAGATAACATTTCTGCAAATTCTATAGCTCAGTGTAGTAGACGATGGCGCCAGCAGTTTCAAGACAAAGGTTGTTTATTGCAGTACCCTTATGCAAGTTCACAACTATAGATAAGATTACGAGATGGTGAAAAAACAAAAGAAATTTTTTCTGACACACATCAACTAAAATTATTCACAGACATTGTCCACTGGCCCCAATAATAAGTAAATTAAAAATATACGCACTAACGATCTTCTTGGTCTGATGTAGATAATGAATAATCGTCTCAGTTTGATTCATTGACAGAAACAACAACACTTGAAGTAACTATGTCCAAGTTGGATGTCAATCATTACCAAGAGTTTAGCAGTGTAATTCTAAGTCCAGTCAGATGGTAGTTCCTGGGCAAAGCATAGTCAATAGCCAATGTCGAAGGAGGCGAAAGCTCCGGGAACGACGCATGGTTGCTCTTTGTTGGCTGTTGTGATGCATCTTTGAAGCTGGGTCTGTGGCTTGGACAGTGTCGTTCCCCAGCCTACATTCAGATTTGGCTCAGTGACGTAAGTACTGGTTCAGCGAACTGAACTGCCAGCTAGGGGCTGGACCCAATCTTAAATAGACGTCTGGCCGAAGGACGTCTGTTCTACGCTCAGCGGGCACATGATCGGCGGATGTTAAGAAGGGCCTGCATGTAGCGCCTATAGGGGTGACGCAAGCGACACATGTGGCTAAGCTGGCTCCATACATTTTCTTGCCGGCACCTGTGATTAGACTTGACAACAGACCAGTGTCATGGTCGGCAGTAAATGTTGACATATGTATTTGCGGCCGCTGAACAGGATTTTGACTGATAAACTTGCCTGCTGACTTGTGTGGTAACTACGCCGGTAAACACAAGCGATTCTGGATTTCGGCTCCTGCCGATCTTAGTTGTTGTCAGGTGGCTGTAGCCGCAATGTGATGTAGCAACTATTACATCCAGAGATCACCCAGTGCGCTCATTCAAGGCGTAGAGCACATTCAACAGGGTTTAACACTTAGTCCATAGACAGTTGCCTATTGTACCAACCGAGAGTTAGTCATTGTTCATAAACTAGCTGAACGAAAGTATCTAGCCATGGAGTGCGTCTACCCGTTGCTTTTCTGATGGCATTAACTCTGCTGGAGACAGTTTAAACGAGGGATCTGAATATATGTAGAGAAATGCCGACCATTCATCTCTCATGAGCCGAAATCACTGAAGGTAGTGGTGTTGGACCTTTGGGTCTGGAGCGAAGTCATCCAAAAGGTATTGTGTCGCGATCTGGTTAGGAATCTGAGTAGACCAGTCCGTTTCATGAATGTAACCGTCAGAAACCTATGTCTCGCACACAAATCGCATAGTGGATTGTCATGCTGACAGAAACAGTCATCTTCTTCGAACTGTTCTTCTATGGTGCTCAGAACATGATGTTGTAAATGTGTTCACATCCTTCCGCATTTAACGTTTCCTTAAGCACAGTACCGCCATATCTTAATACCACCTCATCTGCAGTGCTGACACTGCACATGATTGCATTTAATATTCCGCAGGCATTTGCCAAACCCAGTCTCTTCCATCCCGGTTGCCATGGGATATAGCGTGATTCGTCACTCCGAACCTTTCCTCTCCAGTCGCCCACTGCCCAGCGACGTTTCTCTAAGCACCACCTCAAGCGTCGCTTGGCACTGCCTACGGAAATTTGTGACTTAAGAGGAGCTGTTCGACAACTGTGCTCTATTCTATTTAATTCCCCGCGCACAGTCATTGTGCTAATTGAACTATCGGTAGCACTTTCTAACTCACTAGTGTTTCGTTCCGCTGATTTGTTGCGATTTTGTACAGCTACCTCCCGCAATTCTCGGTGGTCTTCGTTCTTCAGTAGACAAGGTCTGTCTAGTCTTCGCTTAGCTGTGGCTGCTCCTCCGCGTTTCCAGTTCACAGTCACATCACCAGTAGTCGTCTTGGTCAGCTTCAGCAGGATTCAAAATTTTCCAGAAGGGTCTGTTACCCAGACGACATCTAATGACTAGAGCACGTTCGGTCACTGAGCTCCCCTGACTGCCCCGAATGCTGTCACCGCTTCTCTACTCACCACAAAATACTTCCTACCTGCTTCTATATTGGTGGGTGCGTCGCTACTGACACCCAGTGGTCAGTTCCGGATTATGTCGGTGTTTTGGGATACTTTTGATTAGAAAATGTATGTCTGTCTGCTGTGTTTCAAATCAAACAGATTTCTGTTGCTAAAATCCCTTCCTGGTGGCGAGAAACAACAGCGTGAAGAGCTTTGTGAATTCATCCTGGGCGTGGAAATGAAAGATCAAAATTGCCTTTTACTTTTAATGTTCAGTAATGAGACAACGTTCTATTTAAGTGCAAACGTGAACCACAGAAACGTAAGAATATTGGGTACAAAGCAGTCATGTACCTTAGCCGAACACGAGAGGGATTTCCCAAAACGTCATGCTTCTTGCGCCATTTCCCAAGGTAAGGTTAATGACCCGGCTCTTTTTGCGGAATACATCTCCATACGTTGAGAGAGCTGGATGTTTGCAAAATTCTGAGAACATGACGAAAATTTCATTTTCCACTGGATGAAGTACCATTACGAAGGCAGTTGCTTGTAACAGCATTTCCTAACTGATCCGATGGATCAGCCGCAGCACTTTCAGTTTCGTCAGATGCTTGGTATGCGCTTTTTCTGCATAAATTTGTGGTATACTGCATCAATGTCTCTCCAAGTGCCACAACTACGAAACAAATCCGACGTTTCATAGCAACAGCAGCGACTGTGTTACCTCCCGACATGCTAATAAAAGTATGGGATAAATTTATTTATTGTCTAGACGTTTTTCGTGTGTTCTGCGAAGGTCGAAATGAACATTTGTGAAAGCTAAATGAAAATCTTTGTGCTAAACACAGTTGTAAATATTACGCCAAGAACGATTGTGTATGCAAGTAAAAGATTTACACTTGTACAATGGGGTTGTTCTTTTTAAAACAATATTTCAGTGTTGTGCGTAAGTTAAATTTACCTCAAGTTTCTGTCTTTACTGATGCAGAAGACATAGTTGTGAGAAAACAGGCTGAAGTTTTTTGAAACACCGTGCATATTAAGGCAACTCTTTTCTTTCTTTCCTTAAACAGGAACTAGGATGACTTGCTTACAGACGTGAAGGTCAGAGGTTAAAAACATTGTCGCGACACTTCTAAACCGTGGCAACAGTTATCCTATTTATATAAATTGTCTGACATTTCAACATGCTAAACGTGCACTACATTGTTGAAGCGAATTTAGTAAAGAGGGAGCATTTGGGCCATGGAAGGGCTGCAGCGGCAATAACGGTATCGTTGGTTGGGTGCGACGTTGACGTTCTAATTTTAAGCTCCGAATCTATCTAGAAGTATTTTTGTGTCGAAACGTATTTAAGCAACAATGGATCTGACTGTGACACAACGGACATTCCGTAATCACTTCAAAAGAAAGAAACAATTTTGGTGTAAACTACAACCAGGAGAACACCTGCTTGAAAGGCGAACATTCCTATTTCGCTATTTGAAATTTGAGAATTTACAGATTTAACAACTCGACTTTTGCAGGTCTGAGTTACCGTCATAATATTACAATTTGCGGAAACTCTTGGAATAAATTAATAAAGCATTTATGATTTTGAAAGGCCACGAAGTAATAGCCCGAAGAATGGATTAAAATTCTAGAAATCACCCCTTGATAATACAACAGCCAAACAAAGTGGGTCGATAAGAAATACATCGGGTGGAAGGCCGAAAAGGAAGGACCTCTAATGTTACGTCTAATGCAGTTACAAGACGGAGGTAATTTCTACATATAACTGGGTGTCCAAAACGCCAATGCAACATAGCGTCATCATACAGACAGGAGGATGCCGTCATTGTTCTGACCACGTGGGATGAAGCCATAACTCATACATAACAACGACGATTCAAAATACCAGTGCTGAAATGTACGTCCAACACTATTCCTGAAAGCGAAGCCAAGACACCTTTCAGCCAGGGACGAAGCGACTACAAAAGTGACATGTTAGAAAAACAGGGAAAGTGTAGTCACCGTCACCTCACAATAGCAATGCACGTGAGACGGTTCGTGTATAAATATTACTCTTATCCAGCTTGACCTGCTTGTATACAGTCGCAGACAACGATCCCGAAGAAAGGACCTGTGTCAGTCAGTCCTCTGTTAGCAGAGTCCGTCTTCGAAGTCTCACGGAACAGCGAATCCTGCCAGGAGGACTTCGCCACTGTAAGCTGCAGTGCTGCCGTTCAAGTCAAGACTGACTGCAAGCTGTGGACGACATTCGGTACCAGGCCTTCTGGTGACCTGACTGAAGTGCCAGGGAACAGTCATCAATGATCATCGCTGAGGGCGCGCCGCAGGCGCCAACTTTCTTCTGAATCTGCAGGCCCTATCCCTGTGTGATTCAGTCTGACATCGTACACTCTGCGTAGGGCCAGTGGGTGCTTTCCAGGGCGCAGTCTACAATGGCAAAGAAAGCATTCTGCTAACCCACTGCCCTGCACTGCTAACACCAGCGCAGGCAATACTGGTCGACCTGCGGCCAAAGATCTGAGAGGTCACCGGGTGCTGAGTACGTGTCTGCGGTGCTGCAGCAGCCGGGATGGCATATCTTGCATAGGTGTCAGCACATTCCGGCGAGCCTAACGCCTACTGCTTGCTGCCACTGCTGCGTGCCGTAAATAAAGGTATATTGTGTTTTGGAGAAATAAATGCTTGTTTGCGATGTTTCACTAGCGGTTAGGACGCAGACTAGGCCCTCTCCCGTCGAGCCACGACTCACTCAGGCCCGAGGGGTGATGGTCCGACCTAAACCTGATTTCGATGACCTAATATCGTCACCTAACATATCGAATGGTTTCCGGGCGACTGAATCCTGCTGCCTCACACCTTTTCGTCTGATATCACCAGTGGTGCAGCAGTACTTCAGCAGGAGTTGCAGGTCTGTTAGTTTCTTTTCGGCTTTTTTGTTTCGTTTGCCTACAGCAGTGATAGGGCGTCGTAACTGTGATATGTACTTAAAAATATCGCTTGCTAAGCCGCAGACCGTGAGGGTCTGACTCAGAGAGGTTTACCTACGACCACTGAGGTGCCTGTATTGTAATTTGAGTGGACACGAGTTGCGATATTTTCCGGCATTGTTAGCTATACGTAGCACATGTAGGAGAATTGGCCACGAGCGCCATCAGTTTTCTAGTTTTCTGAAACTGTTGGGCTATGATACAGCTCAAGGGCTATCGTACTTTCTGTCATAATTGGGTGTGTTACTGCATAATTTTTCTGTTGTTTTGTTGGATGGAGGTTACAAAAAGCAGCAACTACGCAGGAGGCGACTGAAGCCCCGCTCAATCAGCTAACTGAATTGCAGAAATCTAACGAAATGTTGTGCAAGAAAGTTGGTGATCAGCAAACCTTACAGACTGATCCAAAAGAGTCTAAAGCGCTTTCCTGTATCCAATCCTTAAGTATATTCCATCACCTGGTGACTCATTTTGCTGGTAAATCAACAGTATTTGTTAGTGATTTGAAGGCTCCCACAGAGACAGCGAGTTGGTCAGATGATACTCTTTCAATTATGGCCAACCTACGTTACATTTGGGAAGCAAAGTGATGTCATGTACCAAGAAGGATTGAGTAGAGCACCGTTATAAGGCTGTTCTATTTGGTCTCAATACATTTCTTTCACTCTTTATTCGTGTATTACACTCAATTTTGGAGAGTGAATTATACAGGTTGATACAAAAAATTGCAAACTGACATGGCACAGCGGGTGTAGAACAAAGATCAGTAATCACATAGAAACCGGGAGTCGCAGAGGCCATCTGGGGTCACTAAATGGCATTACAGTTATTTAGTCACATGCTACAAATGGACGCACACTTGTAGGAGAGGCTTAAAGTCTTTTCCAGATGAATCGAGACACGCCTGACATGGACCCTGAATTGAACAGTGCATCCTCTCAAAGGTACCTGGTGTACCTGGAATAGATCCTGCTGGTCCAACAATCCTGCCCACAGTTCCTCCGACGACTGAACGAGTGTTTCATACAGTAGGCCCTTCACGTATCCTCACTTGAAAAAGTCGATTGCTGACAGATCGAGTGCCCACGCGACTGGCGCACCGCAACCAGTCCAGCGGGTGAGAAAGGTTGCCTGCAGATGTGTCCTCACTTGTATCCTGAAACGTGGGGGCTCCGTCAAGCTGAAATCGAATGCAGCGACGAACAAGCATGTGAACATCATTCAGCATGTCCGGCAGATTCTCTCGCAAAAATACGAGGTACGTATGATCATGAACTCCGTCTGGGAGAATGTACGGTCCAATTAAACGGTCTCCGACGATGGCAGCTCTCTCTTGATCGCAGTGTCCTCTCGTGGCTTTGTGACTCCCAGTTCCTAGGTGATTACTGATCCTTGATGTATGACCAGCGTGCCATATCACTAATCACCCTGTATACTGGATTAACGATATACATATCATATTTGTTGATCACTACATAAGAGTACACGAACGTTGTGAAGTATACAGTGCATTCTCAATTGCTTTTCAAGCTGGGGGAATGACCTAAAACGTAAAAAATGCGAGTTTCTAAAAAGAGAAATTAAATTTCTGGAGCACATTGTGACGAAGTCTGAGACTGGGAACGACCCAGAAGAACTACCAGCTGCTGTGTAGTGCCCTCCCCGCAAGAATAAAGACAACGGCTGAAAGCATATATTAGACTGTATGGTTTTCTACTGAAAATTTGCGAAGGGGCAAGCTATTAATGGTCCTCTTTTAAACTACTGTATTAGGAAAAATAGTGCTTTTGTTTGGAAATTTAAAAGAATATTCTTAAGGGATACAGTTTTGGATCGCTGAGAATTAACGCAGCCGTTTCATTTGAGTGCTGACAGCAAAGCATATGGGATCAGGGTTGAAATGTTTCGATAAATCAGTAGCCTGGAAGGAACAGGTCGTAAAACATTGGTGTTAGCGAGCAGGACACCTGCTAAATGCGAAAGAAATTACATCACAACAGAGAAAAAAGCCTTAGCAATAATATGGGGTCTTAAAAAGTTTCGATGTTGTTTATGTAACATAGAATTATTATTCACACTAGTCACAAAGCACTAACATTTCAAAGAGATTGACTCTGATAGAGGGAAGATTAATCCGCTGGGCATTATAACTTCAGTCACGTGATTATGAGATTTGTTACGTTAAGGCACTGGCAATTATGTAGCAGATGCCTTACCTTTGTTTCTGGAAAACCTAAGAAAGAACAATGAAGACGGTACATTCCAACTGTATTTCGTTATAGAAGTAATTGGGAAAAAATGGACATATATTTAAAAAAAAGAAAAGAATATGACACATCATCAGAACGAGAACGAAGTTTGGAAGTCGGCAGTTATTAATTTTGCTGGTTTGAATCATCCTCACACTATTCAGTATTACAAAGGATTTTTATATAAACAAAAGATTTTGATAGGGAAAACTGGAGCGTCTATTGCCCATCTTATTTTGGAACTCATTGAACAGATTATTTCCAGTCAGCATTAGGACATCGTGGACCTATGGAATGTACTGTGAAACATTGAGTTGTCACAGTAATTGTTGATAACCGGGCTAAAAGACAAATAATTGAACTAAATCAAGAGACTGGTATTTGTCAAATGGAAAAAATGACAGACAGATCCAAAGATGTCCCATGCATAACAATATACCCGAATTTGATTAAGTTCTATACATTTGTTTGGAACACTACTAAAAACTTTAGGACATGTTACATTTATACGAGTGATAACGGCAATCGTTTCCATATTAATCAAACTCCAGGCACTTAGCAAACGAACACCAACAGCTGCATTTAGTAGGGCGATTTAATACTTCGCGTCTGTAGCAAAATTACAGTCAGTATTGTCAGTTAATAGACCCCAGTTCATTTCCAAAATTTGAAATCAAGGGTGTAGAACAGTACGATGTACAAGTGATACATATTTCAGCTTATCACCCAGCAAGAAGTACAGTTACATGCTATATGTATGAGCTGGGCAGATTATGTAGAACCTTTTCCTACCACAATGGGACAGGTTTATGTACTTAGTAAGCTTGTTATCTGAGTTCAGTTGGTGTATTATGGTTTACTCTATGTAACCAAGGAAATGGAGCCTCTTGCTGCACCTTAACACTTACTACTGCACGTTCTCAATGAAAACGGACGCCGTGATGGAGTGCGCTTGCAGCCATTCCAAAAAGGTAGGTTGCATCTTGGGCGACACCATGATGTCCGCTGGCATATTGACTGCCCTGGCTTCCTTCCAGAAGCGAATCTGCAAGAGAAAAAAACAGTTACATTTTCGCCTGAAGTGCAGCATATAACAATATAACTTATTTCGCCGTAAGCACAGTGATCAGCATAGAAGTTGTCAGACACATGTTATAGACAGATCTCAAGTCCTGAAAAGGACTTACGCAAATGTAATTTATCAGCCAAATGAAACTTTACGCCTGGGAGAGCAAGAAGTGATTACATGTACACTCCTGGAAATTGAAATAAGAACACCGTGAATTCACTGTCCCAGGAAGGGGAAACTTTATTGACACATTCCTGGGGTCAGATACATCACATGATCACACTGACAGAACCACAGGCACATAGACACAGGCAACAGAGCATGCAGAATGTCGGCACTAGTACAGTGTATATCCACCTTTCGCAGCAATGCAGGCTGCTATTCTCCCA
The DNA here is from genome assembly GCF_023864345.2 of Schistocerca serialis cubense. Lineage (NCBI taxonomy): Eukaryota > Metazoa > Arthropoda > Insecta > Orthoptera > Acrididae > Schistocerca > Schistocerca serialis. The sequence goes on along the minus strand of NC_064641.1, from coordinate 409,914,187 downwards.
TGGAGACGATCGTAGAGATGCTGGATGTAGTCCTGTGGAACGGCTTGCCATGCCATTTCCACCTGGCGCCTCACTTGGACCAGCGTTCGTGCTGGACGTGCAGACCGCGTGAGACGACGCTTCATCCAGTCCCAAACATGCTCAATGGGGACAGATCCGGAGATCTTGCTGGCCAGGGTAGTTGACTTACACCTTCTAGAGCACGTTGGGTGGCACGGGATACATACGGACGTGCATTGTCCTGTTGGAACAGCAAGTTCCCTTGCCGGTCTAGGAATGGTAGAACGATGGGTTCGATGACGGTTTGGATGTACCGTGCACTAGTCAGTGTCCCCTCGACGATCACCAGTGGTGTACGGCCAATGTAGGAGATCGCTCCCCACACCATGATGCCGGGTGTTGGCCCTGTGTGCCTCGGTCGTATGCAGTCCTGATTGTGGCGCTCACCTGCACGGCGCCAAACACGCATACGACCATCATTGGCACCAAGGCAGAAGCGACTCTCATCGCTGAAGACGACACGTCTCCATTCGTCCCTCCACTCACGCCTGTCGCGACACCACTGGAGGCGGGCTGCACGATGTTGGGGCGTGAGCGGAAGACGGCCTAACGGTGTGCGGGACCGTAGCCCAGCTTCATGGAGACGGTTGCGAATGGTCCTCGCCGATACCCCAGGAGCAACAGAGTCCCTAATTTGCTGGGAAGTGGCGGTGCGGTCCCCTACGGCACTGCGTAGGATCCTACGGTCTTGGCGTGCATCCGTGCGTCGCTGCGGTGCTGTCCCAGGTCGACGGGCACGTGCACCTTCCGCCGACCACTGGCGACAACATCGATGTACTGTGGAGACCTCACGCCCCACGTGTTGAGCAATTCGGCGGTACGTCCACCCGGCCTCCCGCATGCCCACTATACGCCCTCGCTCAAAGACCGTCAACTGCACATACGGTTCGCGTCCACGCTGTCGCGGCATGCTACCAGTGTTAAAGACTGCGATGGAGCTCCGTATGCCACGGCAAACTGGCTGACACTGACGGCGGCGGTGCACAAATGCTGCGCAGCTAGCGCCATTCGACGGCCAACACCGCGGTTCGTGGTGTGTCCGCTATGCCGTGCGTGTGATCATTGCTTGTACAGCCCTCTCGCAGTTCCGGAGCAAGTATGGTGGGTCTGACACACCGGTGTCAATGTGTTCTTTTTTCCATTTCCAGGAGTGTATAAATGGTCTTCCAGTGACTTAAAAAGATGACTGAAAAATTTATTAGCTGCTGATGATACAAGCGCTCTAATCAAGGCTCCAAACTCAACCTTATCAGCCAATGCTCATGTTTCATACTGTGCGTCAGAAGTATAAATTAGAGCGATACACTAAATGTAACAGTGTGTGTAAATTTCTGTGGGTCCATCTCGATAACAAGTCGGAACAGAGTGGACTTATAGACATACTAATGAAGAGGCGCAGGTCACTCTGTTTCTTTCTTGGAAGTAGGTCTCTTTGTTTGACCCAACGACAATAACGTTGTGTCATTTTGCATATCTTCAAGACTTGTTTCCATATAGAATTATTTAACATAGATGTGTGCCTGTAGTATAGGTTGAAAGGGCTGTCCGATTTCCCATGTCGATTCTCAAGAAGTCTTGGTCATAGCTAAGACTGAAGTTGCGAATCTGATAAACGTACTCAACATCTGTAGTATCGAGATTATGATTTTCTTCGTAAGTCTGTGTTCTGAGACCAAAGATGTAAAAGTAAGGCATATAGTAGAAGTGTGCAGTGGTTGTTAGACAATCTGGCTATGTACTCGGTTTGAAAAGGATGGAAGCTGGCCTACCGTGTAGTGCAGGCAGCATTATCTAAGAGGATGTTGTGCTAATATGTTTTGATGAAAGAAAACGAGATTATATCAGTAGAAGAATGTTGAAGAGGAAATTTTAAGGTATTTGGGTTGATATATATATGACTGTGTATTTCCTTATTGTTGGGACACTGTGTATGGTCGAGCTGTACTGTAGAAATAGGTAGAAGTGTACTGTAGGAATATTATAATGCAACATGTGGTTTTGTCTTATAATTGAAACAACTGTCAAGAAAAGTAATTGCACGCAGAAAAATTATTAAGAAATATTTTGCTAACTTGTCTAGTTGCGAAAACTTTATGGAAGGCTGTATTGTTGTTAGGGCTTAATGAAGTGTAGTTATACTTGGCGTCTTTGTTCTCATTTATCAGTCGTCAGTTTAGTTCCTTCAAGTTTAGTTCCTCATTTTTCATTGTGCTCCTTCATGAATGTGTTTGGATACTCGCACTGCACATCGCGAATTGTGTGCTGCAGAATCATTATTGAAAAAACTGATGAGATGCCGTCTTGCACTGCACATCAGAAGCACGGCAGTTGAGAAACACCTCATTATTCCATATGGCGAAAGGTTGCAGAGCAGATAAGCGTTCTGTGCGCACTGATAGGCCAACAAATTTAATTATCATCGAAATTCATGTGAACTACAAAATATAGTGATTGTCATAATGTATTTGTAAAAAGCTCATATCAATCCAGAGGCTTAATACAAACAGAAGATCTAGTAAAGTGGTATCTTGTGAGTTTTCAAGCAATTTTATCAGAAAGTCAGATTCATTAAATATTATGTTCATTTGCTCTGTAACTAGAATAACAGTTCTGGTACAGCGAATCATAGCAAGACTAAAGATAAAGATTAACAATATTGAGGGCAAACATTTTAATCTTAGTCATTTGTTTTTCAGTCAATTAGCATAGCATATGTATATTTCATTGAAAACGGTTTGTAGTGTCTAATCTGGATTTCGCATCGTGTTACATGAGTTTAAGATACTTCTGTTCAAATTTTAATTTTGGCACTATTCTATTGCCCCGCACTGAGATTTACATATTTGGATATCGATATAAGTTTGATACATTTTTCAAATACTAAACAGACACACACAAACACGAATCTAAGTCGTTACACAATACTTTCAAGGTATGTGAAATATTTAGAACACAAAAGCGAGCATTGGGAATACTGACTTCTACAGAGACTTCTGTAACGATTTTACAATGTCTTAGCTGACTCCTCAGTTTATTTAGTGCTTAATGGCGTGCGTTGCTGATAGTAAAAATCAGCTTAGGCGAACTATGATTTGCACAATCACAGTGCAACAAAAAGAAATAATTTTTATGCGTACCTTGCATATTTTTCCAGTCTTCAGAGTTGAGTTCTGTGTGAAATTCTATAAGGCATTTGCATGGAGCACTAAAGCAAGATACTGGGTATCCCTGCTTATTCAAAATGGAATTAAAAACTTCTCCTTAGTCTTTCCTTCAGGAAATTATTATCAAATTATCTGTATTCAAGAACTGAAAATTCCTGTTACATACATAGTAAGGAAAGCTGCATGACAGATAGAAGCGCGCTATAAACAGGTCTCTTTTTCTAGAGTCAGGTAACTGTTTTATTTGGAAAGTACCATTGTCATCAAGTAAATATTAAGTTACCAATAGAACAAAAGCAGTGGCATTTCAATACAAGAGAGGAAGGAGTAGCTTTTTCTAAGTGGCGTCTTTATTTCCAGCATACTAAGCAACATACTGTGTACAAATTAAGATTATTCGAGCCACCGGACAAATGTTTACATGTATCTGGACTCGTTCCACACCTTTGAAATTTTTCTGTTTGCTGGGATGTACAGAACATGATTAATGGTTGGAAGAAAGTAAGTGAATGGATGGCTGAAGTAAAATTCCATTTTGAGATGGTCTCTTTAGCTTAAAGCTCAATGGCTTTATCTTTGTGGAGACGGTAGCAGATCCACATTTACATATTTCATTTTATTTTCGCAGCATCGGACACATTATTTTGCTTCGAAATTCGGGTGTCTGTAACGTCTCTCATATATGCATTACTATAACTACACACAGCTCTTATTTACGATGCTATGCAGTTAATTCTCCACAGAAAAGGTGCCAATATTTTGGGTATGAGTAAAATACGATCACTTCCAATCGCTGGTTAAAACCAATGACAGAATAAATACTTAGTGACAGTAACAACTACTACTAGCCCAGTTGTGTGGCTTCACTAGGGAAAAACATCAACAATGACTGACGATACAAAAATAATAAGACATGCATAGGAAATACAAGCTGCCATAATCTCCATTACCACTGCAAAAATGAGCGTGCTGCACTCTCAAGTTGTGTTTCCGTTAGTAGAAGAGACTCTACGCTTTCACCAAAAACGAAGCCCTATAAGAGCCACCTGACTTCCGTTTACATGTATCTTGACTAGTTTTACGCCTTTGAAGTTTTTTTCCTTGATTGGATGCACAGAACAAAGTACGTGAACGGGTATCTGTATCAGTGCTCTATATATGACCCCTTCACAGGAGCATCTGAAGTGTAACACGAAAATGAGGCATTGTAGAGTACCGAAACTACAGGAATCAGTATTACTTACAACATAACCAGCTGCCATTCGCACTTGCCTACACACGTACCACGCTGCAACAAGTTATGCTAAGAAAGTTTTGGATCCGATTCGAGAGAATGGGTTAGAAAGCAAACTTGCGGCTCTCAAGTAGAGTCAACGAAGTTTCATGATTTCCGATGCATATGCTAGCATTATTTTGCATACACTAAGTAACCCACAATTAAGAAAAATTAGGTTAGCATTGTTGACGACGACTTCAGCAGCAGCAGCAAGCAGATTACTCCGAGTTATACCGAACTAAGATATGTATAATCAGTGAACTAAACTTTATATGTCACTTCAGAACTAATTACTGAAGTGTAATGTTTGGAAACTGTTCTAGCAGTAAATATGCGTATTTGTCTCAAAGTTATCTTTCAGTGGTGGGGGCCAGAGTGATCTATATCAAAGACATCCCAATGATCACATGTTCTTGATGTCCTTGGAACACAAGTATAACAATAAACTTTTCAAATTCTCTGTTCACTCAAATAGTCTTTCAGTGTTGTATTTCTGCCGCAATTCATGTCTCCCTTCACGCCAAAAATATTTCGTTACAATAGTGGAGGAACTGGGATAGTCGTAAGTCTATCTGGAGTGCTAAAATCTGTGAAATTCTAGGTGCCATGAATATATCTTGTTTATATGTGGACGCAGGAAAAGTGACGAAAACTGACGCTCAACTGTAAGGACCTGCAACATCGCCAATGGACGAAAGATAAGTACTCTGTTTTTCAATTATATTAGTTTGGAACAAAATCAATTTTAATTTCAGTTGTTCAACAGTTACAAAGAGCTACGGTAAATCTTTAATAGTTGCAGTACAAGGTTTCATCCATGTGGCGATTCGTGGGAAGAGAACATTATTTACTGATTTTGAGCATTGTTGCAAGTCTAATACTAATATGAGTGAGAATAATGTTCTCCACATACCTATGACCACTAGGTCAGGTAGGGAAATCTATGCTTCAACCCCAAACTTATATTGTGAAACTCATAATAACGAAAATGCGTCATGCAGTTTGTGTTCCCTTGTACACGGCTTCCAGCAATCAGGCCAACCTATAACTGAACAATTATCCAAATTGTTGGATACTAAATTATTAGGCCATAGCAAGAAAGTAGAAAGGAATGTTAATCAGAACATAAAGAATGTTAATCAGAACATAAATAGTAGCTTTCAGAAAGTCTATACAAGTTTAAACTATTTCAAGTAGAATACAAAATCGGTCAACATTAATATTCCTGTCGACCATATTGAAACAGACGTTGATTGTTTAACTCAAGTTACTGACTCAAAAGTAAAAGTAATAAACGATAGACTTGACGCCATTGAGGAATGGGTCAGCTTCACAGAAACAAATGTTATCGATGAGTTGATCAAGAGCAGAAAAGCTGAAACTAAACCTATGCAGGAATACGTTACTTCTGAAAGTCAATATGTAGACGAGAAACTGAAATTAAACTCCATATTAGTCGCAGAAGAGGTTAAATGCGTAAAAGAAAAAGCTGAGTTAGTAACCCAAAACTTTCAAACAGTCAACTAAAGAGTAAATAATTTAGAAAATAACCTTGTAGCTAATTGTTACAAGAACAACAATCTGTTTGCCAACCCAGGTAACAATGTATTGTTAAAAACTTTCCCTGGAGACGTCAAACTGCATCCTGTAGATTTCTTATATCAATGCAAGACAGTTTCACACCTGGTATGCCAGGTATGCCAACACCATTAAAAGTCGAAGTAGCTAAGAGTTTTCGTGATGGTGAGGATTTATCCTGAACATATCAGAATGTAAGCCCTGAAATGAGTTTTGATCAGTTTGAAACACTGTTTTTTAATAAATTGTGCTCGGAAATCAGACAATCTAGGATTAAGTATGAATTTTAGAATGGCATCAAATATGAGAATGGAAATTAAGTGTGGGTGAGTTTTGTAAAACACAGCTAAGAAAACTGACGCACGTAGTCAAACTTTTAGACGAGTTAATTCAGATTGACTCACTGAAACGCCGTCTATCAAACTGGGTTCAGTGGGGCCTAGTTTACAGGCCGGATGACTCGATCAAAGATTTTTGGAAGTATGTAGATAGGCTAGACTACGCATGGCAAAGTCATGAAGAGGTAGAACAATCAAAATAGGGGAGAGTGCCAACACCAGAGTGGTGGATTCTCTGAAAATCAAAATTATTATAACAGTAACAGACAAAATAACTATGGTAACAGAAAATATCTTGAAATAGCAACAATTACAGACAAAACACCAGCTCAAATTAGAACAGACAGTATAGACAAGAAAACGAGTAACCACCTCACTGGGGCCCAGCCAGTTTGAGGTGAAGAGAAAAACTCGTAATCAGTCTTTGAGCAGGAGACACAGACACAGGTCACACCATCGACGTTACACAGATAACACTAGGAACTACCACATTAATAATGTAAATTAGCACTATGAATTTTGGAAATACATGTTAAAAGAAATAAGTAATGATGACACAAAGACACAAAATAGTTATAAGCTTAGTGAAGAGGACCTGACAAATTTATTTGACAACAAGTGTGTATCCAAGAATGGTTATAATGATGATTATAGTTTTGCTAGTTTATTTGTTAATGACAATGATCCAAGTTTGTTTCTAGTAGCAGTATGCCAAAATGATGACCTTGTACCAAAAAATATTGATGCTTTAGTAGCTGATAGAGATGGTGATGTAGCAGTAGAGAGATTTGATGTTGTAACTGAGGTCCATGCAGGTGCATGTGACTCAGTTGGTGCTGGTGATGATGATAATGATATTTTGTTTAAAGAAGGGTTTGATGGGATGATTTTTGTAGAAGTATTGGGAGATGACGTTAATAATTGTCAGTTAGTAGGTATTGATGATCTGATGTGTGAGAATAAGGTACAAGGATGTCTGTAGTCTTCTATTTATGTCAGGAAGATATTGTCTAAGAGTAATGATAAGAATGAACAAACTAAGCAAGTAGGTTACAATGTTTAAGAGGTTTTAAATAAGCAAGAACTCGTGAAGTGAAATGCAGCAGTGATGATGAATATTTGGAATTTGACAGTAATTAAGTCGTGGAACACACACAAATAAAGACTGATGTAGTAATAATTCAGGCAGTCAGCAAGGAATAATTACTGAGCCCTCTTTCACAGAAAGCAGTAGTTTGTCAGATTCAGAAGAAATTCACTCTAATAGTGATATGTCTTTGTGAGCTTCAGTGAATAAGCAACAGTCATGTATTAACTTAGATTTTAAAGAAATAGAAGATGATTTTTTAATGCTCAGTGAAAGTTGATAAACAAGAGGTATCTGGTAGTCCATATTTTCAAATAGCAACTGGGAATTGGAAAGGCATGTATGAAGCACGGTGTCTAATAGACACAGTGCTTCATATATAGAATTTCCTGTAACAGGTGTTAAGATTAAGGGAGCTACAGGTAAGTGCAGTAAACCAATTTGCAAACAGGCCTTGATTTCATTTTTAATTGGGGATTTGTTGTTTGAACAAGGATGTTTTGTGTTGATATAACTAAATGAATAGATGTATGAAGAGCTTATTTCAATAGTGGTACAAGTCTATTACCTCCATTTTTCTGTCTATAATGCTTCTGACATTAGTGGTCCAAAGAAACAGAAAGAAAGGTTCATCTCTAGCAAGAAGCCATATGCTTGAATATTTCTGGTATCTCAACTGCAGATTTTCCAGCGCTCATTTAACTTTAGGACTTTGTATCTCAGAATGAACAAAAGTGGACTTGTACCCTTCATATTCTGCTGAAAGCAAATGTAATTTTTGATTGGGAAAACTTAAAAATATGTTTCACAGAACCAAAACCTGGTTGTTCTGGTGAGGCCAAATTACATTAAAAGTGTATAAAAATTGCAGTAATCTGATTAGAGAAATTGAATTTTCTGATATCAGGTGCATTGAAGATTTAGAGGAAGAACAGGAGGACAATTTTGATAGTAATAGTTTTTCACAGTTAGTCAGTGATAAAGTAAATACTGCAGATAGCTTATCCAGTTCTCGGAGAGAAAATTTAAATCATTTTCTGTTGGAATATTGTGACGTTCTTTGTAATAAGCTAGGAAGAGTTATAAATTATGTCTGAAAATTAAAAATGAAAAAGCATGATCCACTTTTTATGAACCCATATGGGGTCCCAATTTGCAAAAGGAAATTAGTGGAGAGAGAATTGCAGAAGATGCAAAAATTGAGGATAGTGGGAAGGAGTAGCAGCCAGTACAATAATCCACTGGTTATTATTTCTAACAAAGATGGAGATGTTAGACTTGATTTGAATTCTCGCCATTCGAACAAATTCCTTGAAGGGGAAACTGACCATCCTGAATCCATTGAGGAATTATTGAATAAATTCAATGACCCAAAATATTTTTCCAGCCTAGATTTGACATCAGGGTTTCAACAAATTGTTTTGGAGCCAGTTTCAAGACAGTATATGACATTTTTATATGATGAAAAAAGCTATCAGTATTGTGTGGTGCAATTTGGACTTAACATTTCACTTGTTGAATTTATCTGTGTTTTAGATTGTCTCTTAGTTAGGGAATTATTGTCCAAATTAGTAATTTATGTAACTAGTGGCACATGGGAAGTACATATTGAAACTTTAAGACAAATTAGAAAAAAATTTAGACACCGGGTATGAGTTTGAAATTAGAGAACTGTAAATTTGGAGTGACAGAATTAAAACGTCTAGGCCACACTATTAGTGAAAAGGGGATTCTGCCTGACAAAGGTAAACTCATGGCCATTGAGGCAATTCATTGAAAGTTTCGTAATTCCAGTTGTATGTAATAAGTGATTTCATATAATATCTTAAATTTCATAAAATTTATTATTTTGCTTGTTTACTTCTATGTCATGTTCATCCAATATATACTAGCATTATTTTGCATTCACTAATTACCCCATAATTAAGAAAAATTAGGTTGTCATTGTTGTTTTTTACTATTTTGTATAATGTGATATACATCTTATGTAAATATCTTTCATGTTGTATAGGCCAGTTTGGGCATAAAATACGACAGGTTTATGTGTATTTATTCATAATAGCTTTGCACTTTTACTTATTAATTTTATAAATTTGCAATATAGATTTGTTAACTTTATTGTTAAGAACATGTAAACAGGGGGGAGCAGAAGGCTCAGAAGAGCTCAGTTGGAGTCAGTTCACAGATGCGACCACTGTGTCACACGTCAGTGTAATAATCTAATTGTTTTGCTACAGTGGTTTTGTGACTCTGTAGCCTGTTATGTGGAGTGGGCTCCCACCAAGAACCAGTTGTGCGGCTTGTCATTAATAAACCACTATAAAACGACTTGCTACCTGGATTCTTTCATGGAAGTCACCTAACTAAATCCAGTTTGGAGATGAAATGGACCGGGACGACGACTTCAGCAGCAGTGGCAGGAAGCAGATTACTCCCAGTTACATCGAACTAAGATATGTATAAGCAAAAAACTAAACTTTATATTACACTTTAGAACTAATTACTAAAGTGTAATGTTTGGAAACTGTTCTAGCAATAAACATGCGCATTTGTCTCAAAGATATCTTTGAGTGGTGGAGGTCAGAGTGATCTACATCAAAGTCATCCACATGATCACAAATTCTTGATGTCCTTGGAACAAGTATAACAATAAACTTTTCATATTCTCTGTTTAATCAAATAATCTTTCAATGATTACTTTTGTAGTGTTCCAGAAACCCCATTCCAAGATATTTCGTTACAGCCGTTCCTCACAAGCGACTTACAATCAGATTGTGTTCCTATGGAGTATCGACCCCACCATGAACCATGGACCTCACCGTTGGTGGGGAGGCTTGTGTGCCCCAGCGATACAGATAGTCATACCGTAGATGCAACCACAATGGAGGGATATCTGTTGAGAGGTGAGACAAACGTGTGGTTCCTGAAGAGGGGCAGCAGCCTTTTCAGTAATTGCAGGGGCAACAGTCTGGATGATTGGCTGATCTGACTTTGAGACACAAACCAAAACGGCCTTACTCTGCTATTACTGCAAATGGCTGAAAGCAAGGGGAAACTACAGCTGTAATTTTTCCTGAGGGCATGCAGCCTTACTGTATGGCTAAATGATGATGGCGTCCAATTGGGTAAAAAGTCCCAGGCGGGGACTACTCAGAATGACGTTGTTAACAGGAGAAAGAAAACTGCCGTTCTACAGATCGGAGTGTGGAATGTCAGATACCTTAATCGGGCAGGTAGGTTAGAAAATTTGTAAAGGGAAATAGATGGATTAAAGTAACCTATAGTGGGAATTAGTGAAGTTTGGTGACTTCTGGTCAGGTGAATACAGGTTTATAAATACAAAATCAAATAGGGGTAATGCAGGAGTTGGTTTAATAATGAATAGGAAAATAGGAATACGGGTAAGCTACTACAAACAGCGTAGTGAATGCATTATTATGGCCAAAATAGATACGAAGCCCACGCCTATCACAGTAGTACAAGTTTATAGCCCAACTAGCTCCGCAGATGATGAAGAGATTGATAAAATGTATGATGAGATAAAAGAAATTATTCAGATAGTTAAGGGAGACGAAAATTTAACAGTCATGGGTGACTGGAACTTAATAGTAGGAAAAGGAAGAGAAGGAAACGTAGTAGTTGAATATGGAATGGGAGTAAGGAATGAAAGAGGAAGTCTCCTGGTAGAATTTTGCAAAGAGCATAACTTAATCATAGATAAACCTGGTTCAAGAATCATAAAAGAAGGTTGTATACATGGAAGAAGCCTGGAGATACTGGAAGGTCTCATATAGATTATATAATGGTAAGACAGAGATTCAGGAACCAGGTTTTAAATTGTAAGACATTTCCTGGAGCAGATGTGAACTCTGACCACAATCTATTGGTTTAGAACTGCAGATTAAAACTCAAGAAACTGCACAAAGGTGGGACCTTCAGAGCTGAGCAGAGCTTCAGGGAGAGCATTAGGGAACGATTGAAAATACTAGGGGAAAGAAATACAGTAGAAGAAGAATGGATAGCTTTGAGAGATGAAATAGTGAAGGTAGCAGAGAGTCAAGTAGGTAAAAAGACGAGGGCTAATAGAAATACGTGGCTAACAGAAGAAATATGGACTTTAATTGAAGAAAGGAAAAATATAAAAATGCAGTAAATGAAGCAGGCAAAAAGGAATACGAACGTCTCATAAATGAGATAGACAGGAAGTGCGGGCTAAGCAGGGATGGCTAGAGGACAAATGTAATGATGTAGAGGCGCATGTCACTAGGGGTAAGAAAGATACTGCCTGCAGGAAAATTGAGGATTGAAAATTTTCTCCAAAAAAGAGGACCACTTGCATGAATATCAAGAGTTCAGATGGAAACCCAGTTCTAAGCAAAGAAGGGAAAGCAGAAAGGTGGAAGGAGTATATAGAGGGTCTATACAAGGGCGATGTTCTTGAGGACAATATTATAGAAACGGAAGAGAATATACACGAAGATGAAATAGAAGATATGATACTGCGTGAAGAGTTTGACAGAGCACTGAAAGACCTAAGTCAAAACAAGGCCCCGGGAGTAGACAACATTTCATTAGAACTACTGACAGCTTTGGGAGAGCCAGCCCTGACAAAACTCTACCATCTGGTGAGCAAGACGTATGAGACAGGCGAAATACCCTCAGACTTCAAGAAGAATATAATAATTCCAATCCCAAAGAAAGCAGGTGTTGACAGATGTGAAAATTACCGAACTATCAGTTTAATAAGCCACGGCTGCAAAATACTAACAATTCTTTACAGACGAATGGAAAACTGGCAGAAGCCGAACTCGGGAAGATCAGTTAGGATTCCGTAGAAATGTTGGAACACATGAAGCAATACTGACCCTACGACTTATATTAGAAAATAGATTAAGGAAATGCAAAACTAGCATTTGTAGACTCAGAGGAAGCTTTTGACAATGTTGATTGGAATACTCTCTTTCAAATTCTGAAGGCGGCAGGGGTAAAAGACAGGGAGCGAAAGGCTATTTACAAATTGTACAAAAACCAGATGGCAGTTATAAGAGTCTAGGGGCATGAAAGGGAAGCAGTGTTTGGGAAAGGAGTGAGACCGGGTTGTACCCTATCCCCGATGTTATTCAATCTGTATATTGAGCAAGCAATAAAGGAAACAAAAGAAAAATTCGGAGTAGGTATTAAAATCCATGGAGAAGTAATAAAAACTTTGAGGTTCGCCGATGACATTGTAATTGTGTCAGAGATAGCAAAGACTTGGAAGAGCAGCTGAACGGAAAGGACAGTGTCTTGAAAGGAGGATATAACACGAAAATCAACAAAAGGAAAACGAGGATAATGGAATGTAGTCGAATTGTGTGATGCTGAGGGAACGAGATTAGGAAATGAGACGCCTAAAGTAGTAACCGAGTTTTACTATTTGGGGAGCAAAATAACTGATGATGGTCGAAGTAGGGAGGGTATAAATTGTAGACTAGCAAAGGCAAGAAAAACGTTTCTGAAGAAGAGAAATTTGTTAACATCGAATATAGATTTAAGTGTTAGAAACTCGTTTCTGAAAGTATTTGTGTGGATTGTAGCCATGTATGGAAGTGAAAAATGGACGATAAATAGTTTGGACAGGAAGAGAATAGAAACTTTCAAAATGTGGTGCTACAGAAGAATGCTGAACATTAGATGGGCAGATCGCATAACAAATGAGGAGGTACTGAATAGAATTAAGAGCAATTTGTGATACAACGTGACTAGAGGAAGGGATCGGTTGTTAGGGCATATTCTGAGGCATGAAGGGATCACCAATTTAGAATTGGAGGGCAACGTGGAGGGTAAAAATCGTAGAGGGAGACCAAGAAATGAATACACTAAACAGATTCTGAAGGTTGTAGGTTTCAGTAGGTACTGGGAGATGAAGAAGCTTGCACAGGATGGAGTAGCATGGAGAGCTGCATCGAACCAGTCTCTGACTGAAGACCACAACAACAACACATGGAGTATGGGGTCAGTTGTGCAACTGGGTTCGTAATTTCCAGTCATAGAGGACGCAGTTCGTAGCAATTGATGGAAAGTCATCGAGGAGACCCGAAGTAATATCTGGAGTTCCCCAGGGAAGTGTTACAGTCCCTTTGCTGTTCGAGATCTACATAAACGGTTTAGGAGACAATTTGAGTAGCCCTCTCAGATTGTTTTCGGATGATGCTATCATTTACCGTCATGGGAAGTCATGAAATGATCAAAACAAATTGAAAGACGATTTAGACAAGATACCTGTATGGTGTGAGGAGTGGCATTTAGATCTAAATGCTGAAAAACGTGAAGTTATCTGAGTACTAAAAGAAATTCGCTAAATCTCGATTACGGGATTGAACACAGTAATCTAAAGACCATAATTTCAGCTAAATCGTTTGAGATTACAATTACGAATAACTTCAAATCGAACTATCGGACAGATAAGGTTGTGGCAAAAGCAAACCAAAGACTGCAATTTACTGACAGAAAACTTAGAAAATACGACAGGAATACTAAAGAGACTGCTTACACTACGGCTATAAGCTCTCTTCTGGGGCACTGCTACGCAGTGTCGATCCACATCAGATAGGATAGACGGAAGACACCGTAGAAGCTCAAAGAATTCCAGCCATGAAACAGGGGAGAGAGAGCTACGGTAATTTGTATGGTAATCGTTAAAACAAAGGAGTTTTTCGTTGTAGCAGGATCTTATCATGAAATTTCAATCACCAACTTCCTCGTCAGAGTGAAAATATTTTGTTGGCATCCATGTACATAGGGAGGAATGATTTTCATAATGAAATAACGGAAATCGGAACTGGTACTCGAGTAGTTCAGGAGTGGAACTTTAGAAAAGTAGCTTGAAAGTGGTTCTGTGAGGCCTCTGCCAGACAATTAACTGTGAATTGCAGAGTAATCATGTAGATCTAGATGCTCTCAATATCTGTCAGTGTTGTTCCCACAAACCGTATTCACAGTTTTGGGTAATGAATTGTCTTTACGTTTTAATCTTTGCACTTATCAGCATAATGGAAGCCTGTTGCACTACACGGAAAATGGCGGACATGATCTTCTGTTTCGGTCGGGCAAATGAATGCAACCGAGGAGTCCGTGTCCTGTACGTCGAAAAATGTCCGGAATGCAGGGTACCATTCATCCGTCTATTCCAGCGACCAGCACTCTCTGGTCCCGTAGCTCCAAAACGGCGTACCGTGACAGACGTCACACCATTCGCACTTCTGTTGTGCAGGGACGAGTACTGAAATGTATTGAAGAAGATCCTGGAACTAATGTATGTAGAATTACAGTATCGGTCTGGGTCAGTTATCGCCTTGTCTTGGCGACCCTGCGTGACCATTTGCCACACACATATGTACGGAATGTGTAACGCCTTCGGCTACAAGATCAGCGTACCAGAATTGATCTGCCAATGGGTGTTGCAAAGATGTATTAAAGATCCACTATTAACATCAAAGATAACATCCACGGACGAGGCTGATTAGAGGCTAGTGGGGATCGTTAATTTCCATAATTAACATGTGTGGACTGATGTGAATCCACAAGCAGCTGAAGAAGGAACACATCAAAGCCGATTTTCAGTTAATGTACGAGCAACAATTATTGCCGCCAGACTAATAGTAATTTACATACTCCAAACAGGTTGTCTAGTGGAAGATATCGACAATCCCTCTCAAGCGACTCTCCTGTCCTGATAGAGGGGTGCCATTCGAACAACGTGTGGAGATGTGGTTCATACACATACATGACCGATAACATCTCACACTGACATTTAATTGGCAGTTGATTAGTTGAGGAGGTCCCGTACGTTAGCCAGTTCGTTCCCCGACGTTAATCACTTGGAGTTTTGGTTATGGGGATACTTTAAATCTGTGAACTGTGCAAGGCCCATTGATGATGAACAAACACTACAGAAACGCCTCATCAGTGCCTGACAGATCGTCCGTGACCAACCTGGTTTTTTTTTTTTTAGGGAGTACATGATTTTCTGAGACGTCGGACCCATCCATGCTATACTATGAGTGGACACCATATTCAGCATCGCCTTTAGGGATGTGTCACAAGTGAAGGTGCTCTCTAATAGCAAACCGATTGGATTAGAAGCTCTGCTGTTTTACAGTAAGAGATTAATGTGTTCTCATTTGTTTACACACTTGTTAACTGCATCTTGTAGGTCGTTTGCAACAGAAAAGAGCTTGATATAGATTAGATGTTTTCACAGAAGCGAAGATGAACAAATGCTCACAGCTCTTAAGGTATGCATTTTAGGGTCAATTTTTACTGGACATTTTGACCAGAACTACGCACCTATCGAAATATGAAATACTTTTTTTTAACACTCTGTGCATGCACACGTACGTAGTATTAACGAAAATAATAACATGACTGTAAAACAAAACAAAAATAACAACTAAAGAACGGCAGTAGCTCAGTGTTTCGCGTGTCACTTTAGCAGCCCAACTTTTGAGTGACGTTGCTATGATGTACGGTATTTTGGCGAGCAAGTTCTCATGCTAACAACCCATCGTGCCGTTAAGTGACAGTCAGCGGATATCCTATGCTTGAAACTAAAATGGTGCGATCAAAATAATAGAAACTTTGCAAGACATGAGGATGGTGCCAAGTTGTGAAATATCTCATGTTCCTGTGGGACCAATGTGGTTCGAACACTGCATTACAGAATGGATGATTGGCTTGATGGTCAGAAGTGTATTCATACACTGTGTCCCAGGAAGAATGGCCGGTATCAGGGAAATGACGGGAACGACATTGGAGGCAAAAAAGCACAGTAAACAAGGACTTAAGAATTGTGAGAACTTCTTCGATAGAAGAGGTGTGTTTTGCAGTGTCGAAGATAAGGTAGTGATCATAGATCTTGAGGTATGCAATTTAGAGCCCGTGTTTAACAGTCATTTCGTTCTTGCCTTACTCAATATTACCGCCTTTTCAAAACATGGCAACCAAAGAGTTTGCTGTAGAAGAAATTTGCTTCACAGTATTGAAGGTGAAGGCGTGCTTATAGCTTTTAATCTATGCATTTTAGACCCCATGTCTACTAGACTTTTAATACAGTTCCTAACATATTGCTCGATATTGGCCATTCCTGCTGGGACGCCTTGTATGATGAGAAATGTTATGGTACTGTTAGTGTGACGTAACGCCAGATTTCATCAGTTATACTGGTTGGCGAGTGGTAGCGCGAAACTTTCTCGGCAACACACAGTCAGGTTTTTCGTTGGGTGAGGAATCTGGAGAACGTACCGGCTACAGCAATAGTCGAACGCCCTCTTCATCTGGATAGTGCAGCACGGCACAGGTAACATGTGTTATCTTGTTGAAACAGAACATAATGGAGACGGACACCAGGCGTAACTTGTCAGAAATGTAACTGATGTTGCCCAAATGAACGTCTATGTGAACCATAGGTGTACACAACGGAAGCCCATACCATCACGCTATGTGCTGAGTAAGTATGACGATAGCAAATATAGTCTGACAGTTTCTTCAAACCTACACACAAACACACACAGATACGTATATATTGATGCTGTACGCAGAATCGGGGCTAGTTCGGAAAGGCGGCGTGGGTATCACTGCTAGGTCTATCGTTTATACTGGGCACACCATTGTCGGCGCCTTACTCTGCTGCCGCATCAAAGGAAACCGCGACTATGGTCGATGTGCTGTCAGCACGTGGCGCTTTAGGCGTCGCCACCTTGTACGTGTCTGTACTTGTCTTGCTGCACACAAGCCCAATTCCTGACACAAAGTGCGTGACACAGCTGTAGGATCTTCCATGGCCGACTAACAAGACTGGGCGAGGTTGCCATCAGTGGACCGATTCCATAGATGGACGAGCGCTATGTTTTTGTTTCGTCGACAGCTGCTGCCATCTAGTTATGGTTAACTGACTTGCCAGTTGGGAAACCAGCCGCCGTCTTAGTTTGAAAGTTGTAGGTTACAGCGAAGATTTGAAGTAAACGCATGAAGAAAATTATGTAATTTGACGGGTTCAGATTGGATTGGATTGTGATAACATCGCTTATTTGAGGTCTACTTGGTGTGTACCATTGGTATGTGTGTCTTACTTACTTTTCATGGACATATTTAGATTTGTATTATTTGCCGTAAGTATCTATCTAATAGAGTGTACAGCAGACGCTACAGTGTTGCAGCCATTGAACCACTGGTCGTGATTCATGGAAACACCGTAAAATTACTTAAGACTATCGTCTGGCAAGAAAGACGTCCAAGGACCATTTCTGTTCCTCTCATAGGCACATAAATATGCTTTACAGTACAAATATTGCATTTTATAGGCAATAAAAACAATCAAATATATAACAAAAGATATAAAATCACGCTGGTACATCACAATTGTTTTTGTAAGTTGAGGTAAAAACATTGGTTAGCTGTATTTAGTACTGCAACCTTGCTATCACACGCATTTTTGAAATACGTTGGAACGAAAAGCAAGTCTATTTTGCACTTAGCAGTCGCATATTTAAATTCAAATGGTTTTAAAGATTACCAGATAGAAGCCCAATAAAGTTTTTAGAGCTATGTAACTAATTTTATGATTGTGTAAAGTATATTTAAACTATTGTTTTTCAGTTTTCAAATCGCCAAAAGGAGTTAAATATAGAAAATGGAAGGAAGAGATTGAGCAGCGAACACTTGATGCTGTGCGAAATAATGATCTCTGTTTGAATGCTGCTACGAAGCAGTATTGCGTTCCCAAAGCAACTCTCAAACGTCATCTGGATGGAAAAGATTGGTTTGCTTTGCGAATAAAAAAAGTAATCGACAGTGTTTGTGACTTATCTTCTGAAGTGGAGCATTTATATGTCAACATGTGATGCAATCAGAAGAGCGCATGTTTTCCAGCACGCGTAAGATCTTACGATTGATAGCATTCGAAGTTGCCAGAAGAAACAATATACTACCTAGATTTCACTGTGAGAAAAAGATGTCCACAAGAAATGATACTATAATTTTATGAAGCAGCATCTCGTTGAGACAGCCAGGGGCCATTCATGGCTCGTGTCACTGGTTCCAACGAAGTGAGAGGTGAGGAACTTTTCTGACATTCTCACGAAGACAATCGATGAGAACATGTTTGAAGGACCTGCAGTTTTTAATGTCGATGAAACTGGACTTTAGCTGTACAGAAAAAGACAAGGAAAGTAACTGCTAAAAGAGGAAAAAAAGAAGTTCGATCGATCTCAACCGGAGAACGTCGTGTTATATCTGCTGTTGTTTTTGGCCTTAATGCTGCTGAACAATACGTACCGCCGATGTTGATATTCGACCGAGTTCGTGGTAAACATGAGCTGAAGTATGGTGCGCCTCTTGGGACTTTTCATTTCAGATAGTGGATACATAAACAAAGAATTATTTGTGAAATATCTGGAACATCTTATGGCTAATGTAAAACCTTTGAAGGATCATACGATTCTTATTCTGCTTGATGGCCATGCAACCCATACAAAAAATCCCGAAGCACTACATCTACCTCGAGAGAAAGAATGACATTGCTTTATCTTTTCGGGCATACCTCTCATAGACCGCCGCCTTTAGACGTGTCTTTCTGCAAATCCGACGAGTTCCCACTTTCAGTAATTTTTGGAAAAGCATATGGGAGGGCAGGAACTATAAAGACAGCAACTAAAGGACTTTCCCGTTGTGGGGTCCGTTCAGTAGTCGGATATGTTTTTCAGGGTCGTCACTTTTATGTCTGTAATGCAGCTCACTCTGACCCATCCAGTGAGGAGTTACCAGTAGTGGGAGAGATTACTACTTCACCACCAACAGAGATAGGAGAGGCGTTTAGTCCAACGCATTTTTATGATCAAAATCAATATTCCTCGTTCGCATTGAAATTTATTTCCACTTAATCACTGTGCGGCCATATTCAAATCGATCAGGGCGTAGTATTCTCGAATGAGGTGTTTAATCATGAAATTTCGCATATACCTCTAACGGTACGTTCATGGAATTCAACTGGTCCATTGATGGAAATGTGTATTCACGAAAAAACCTTTAGATAAAATAATTCAGCACTTGTTTTTGATGGTGTTAAATGTATTTCAGGAATAACCGTTTGCACTGTGATGTAGGTTACCTGAACAATTTTGGCATTTCATTATCACAACATTTGAATCATAGGATTTCTTTCCTTTCTGACAAAAATTAACTCGTCCATTGATGGCAACTTTACCCTGTCTGTCCTCTCGAGCCCTGAGATCCTGCACAGTATTGATTATAAACCTCCTGAATATATAGATTCCTATTTGGTCTCAGATTCGTAGGATCCCGACTAATGCGAGCAGGAATATCGTGTTCCGACCGCTTAATGTTTCTCTTTCTTGTACGATATCGTCGCAGACAAAGAACATTCAAATGTGATTTTTGAATAAGATACGCATCATGTAATTTTCCTTATTGCATGTAACGTGAGGAGTTCAAATGTGTGTGAAATCTTATGGGACTTAACTGCTAAGGTCATCAGTCCCTCAGCTTACACACTACTTAACCTAAATTATCCTAAGGACAAAGACACACACCCATGCCCGAGGGAGGACTCGAACCTCCGCCGGGACTAGCCGCGCAGTCCAAGACACACGTAACGTAGATAGTGTTGGTCCTACGTGCACTGCGCTGTTGTGATGGAATGATAATCATTTGCATATTCAGGCCTGTAGTACAGTTAGTGGCAGTTTGACTTTCGTTGCATCCAGCTTTCACTATAGATTCTGTACACCGTTGAGGGCTCAAAAGAAGGACTAAAATGTCTGCCATTTGTTAATCTTTATTTTCTGCAAATGAAAAACTGTCGAAAACGGGTTTGGAACGGTGTAATACCCGGATGTCACGTAGCCCACAGTAAGATATTCCAAAGTACTGCATTAAGCAGGCTATTCCAGCTTCTCAATAATTCTTGTACTGGTGGTCCTTGACCCCGGTTAGTAAGCGACTTTTATTTGGGGGGGGGGGATGCATGACTAGGACAGTGTTCAGGTCCTTTGCAATAACCTTTCTTGCCAGGCATAGTGGCTTCACTGCAAAGTTTCTAATCTTGACTATTTGACCCATATATACAGCTGCTCGCGTTATTCTGACCGGTACTTAATAGATCCACCTCTTGAAGCTAGCTACAGCTGTATCTGGGTATGCCATTTTGATTTTTGTAAGTTATCGATGTGCTCGTCGGAGACAGAGCTATGAAAAAATGTTTGTTCTTGTTGTGGCACAGTATTTACCTCTGCGCAGTCTGATACAATCTTCGTTGAAGTGTGGTGGGTGATGGACGTATTGAGCAGTGCTATGCTAACTTGTGGTTGTGTGTGTCAGATGAAGGAAGATTTATTATAAAGGACAGCAAGGATGAATATGTTGTATATATTTGAAGGCGAAAGAAATCTAAATTTTGAACAAAGTTTTTATTTTTGAGGAGAAGAAGTTTGAGGTAAGATTGCAACGCTGCGCCAGTAGTGATTGCTGTCGGTTAGTTAACTTGCTCAGAGCTAAGAGAAAGCCCCCCCCCCCCCCCCCCGCCCTATTTCTCTACATCATACACTGAGATATCAAATGATTATGCTGTTTGATTTTTATAGAAATTGTCTGTTAACACTGTACCCTTCTTAAATCATTGTTCACTTTGCTAAGCATAGTGTTGTTCGGACCAATGTTATGTGCGACTATAAGGCGAAATTTTACTCTGTCCTTTTGAATACATAATTCGTTCAAAAATCGTTGTCTTGGAATATCATTTGATAAGAACTGTCACTCTCCCCATCACACTGTTTCTCATTACGCATTGTCATATTGCACCGTATGGTATACAACTGTTTGAATATTGTTTGGAAATATTAATAAAAAATAGAACTCTAGCTTAGCCGCTTCTTGCTTGCTGTTTGGTGTTGGCTTTCGAGAAATCTGCAACAACGTTGTGAAAACACGAGGTAAGTGGAAATTTTAATTAGGGCCAGATTATCGTTTCCAAATTAGGTTCTGTTTAGTCAAAGGTTAGCATAAGAGTTTAAGTTGGTGGGTACGTAGGTTTGCTAATAGACAGATTTTTTACAGAGTGAGAGGTAAATTTGGGCCAAGTTTCATACACATTCATATAGTGCAGAGCTTACACAATTTCTTCCAATTGTCTGAGTTGACAAAAGTCATGGAATAGGGATATGCACATATACAGAGAGCGGTAGCACCGCGGACACAACGTATAAAAGGGCAGTGCGTTGGTGGGCCTCTCACTTGTGCTCAGGTGAGTCACGTGGCAAAGTTTTCGACGTGATTATGGTCGCCGACGGGAATTAACACACTTTTCAAAGCGAAATGTAGTTTGAGCTAGACGCATACGACATTCAATTTCGGAAATCGTCAGGGAATTCCATATCTCTAGATCCAAAGTGCCAATAGTGAACCGAGAATACAAAATTTCAGGCATTACCTCTCACCACAAATATCGCACTTTACGAGCGAGAGCAGCGGCGTTTGGGTAGTGTTGTCAGTGGTAACAGAGAAGCAACAAATAACCGCAGAAATCAATGTGAGATGTACGACGAAAGTATCTGTTACGACAGTAGGACCATTTGCTAACAGCATGACATCGCCTGAAACGCTTCTCCTGGCCTCGTGAGTATCCTAGATGACTCGAAACCCGTGGTCTGGTCAGATGACTCCCGATTCTAGTAGGAAAGAGCTGATGGTAGGATGCGAATGTGGTGCAGACCCTACGAAGCCATTGACAACATCTCACTGGATTTGAACGCGGTTGTGTAAAGAGCTACGAGAAGTTGGATGTTCCTTCTGTGATATTGCAGAGAGAGTTGGGAGTAATGCAGCGACAGTACACGACTAATGGGAGCGGTTGTCACGAGAGTGTTCGATCGCAAGAAGAACGGGCACCAGACGGCGACGTGGCATTACCAAGATGGAAGACCATCTTATTCAGTGTCCTGCTCTGGCGTATCGCACTGCATCTGCAAGAGCAATCTGAGCGGCGGTTGGCATCACAGTGAGACAGTGAACAGTTACAAATCTGTTACTACAAGGACGGATCCGAGATGGACAACGTGTAGCATTCATTCCTCTAACCCCATGCAACCACCATTTGCAACATCGGTGGCATCCACCGAAAGCTCATTTGCAGGGAAGGATGGAGGTCTGTTGCGCTTTTTGATGGAAGCTGATTCTGTCTCAGTGCCAGTGACGGCCGTGTGTAGGCTAGAAGGAGGCTAGGTGAGGGTCTGCAACCAAGCTGCCTCCGTGCTAGACACAATGGTCATGGTATGTGGTGCGATTTCTTAAGACAGTAGGTTATCCCACGCACCCTGACTGCAAAATTATACTACCTGCTGTGCTGCCGTTCGTGAACAGCACACCAGGGATGTTTCCCAGCAGAATAACCCTCGCCCATATATTGCGGTTATAGCCCCACATGCTCTAAATAGTGTCAACTTGTTGCCTTGGCCTACTCAGTCACCAGATTTTTATCCATATACGGGACATCATCGGAGTACAACTAGAGCGTCAGCCACGAAAGGAATTTACCGTTGCCGTATTGACCGACCAAGTGCAACAGTCTTGGTACTCCATCCCAAAAACTCTCATCCGGCACCTGTACAACACACTGAATGCACGTTTTCGTGCTTGTCTTCAACGGTATGGGGGTTACACCGGTTATTAATGTACCAGCATTTAACATTTGCGGTATGTTAGCTAGAGAAATGTATTCCCGGAACTTTATTACTCTACGTTAATTATCTTTTGGTGCTGCGATTTTTTTCCCGTCAGTGTAGAACGAAACGTAGTGGCTCTATTACAATTTATTAAGTGGCAAGAAAAGCCCATCTTTTCTGTTGATGAAGGTTCCGTGTGCTACATTATATATTCTATAACGCCCGTCACTGATGCTGCTACAGATCACTACTGAGTATATTTTCATTAGTCAGTCTCTCTAATGAATGGAAAGTATTTCGAAACTCAGAGACAGTGATTTAGATTCAAACATTTGACACATATCTTTTAGCCTATTAGGTGTAAAGAACGCAAAGTCGAGGTACTCGTGAAATATGTGGACGATGGTTCGAAGAATACTCACGTCACTGTGGTACCTAGCGAGCCCATTGAGGAACTGCAGCTGGTCCACATTGGCTGGCAGCACCCGATACACTCGGTAGTCGTCGTAGCGCACCTTCTCTCCAGCAGCCAGCGCAAGACCAGCCACCAGGAACTGCAGGATTCCTCGCATCATCCTGGAACTGAATCCCAGGGCTATTGTTCAGGTGCAAACTATCATCGCAGAGCATCTGTGTACTTTACCGAAGAGACTATCTAAGCAGGTGGAAGGGATGCTGGTCTTAATAAAAATTGTTTTTATTTTTTAATTTTTTTAAATTCGGGGACGTTTTTTATTCACAAAAAATGGTTCAAAATGGCTCTGAGCACTATGGGACTCAACATCTTAGGTCATAAGTCCCCTAGAACTTAGAACTACTTAAACCTAACTAACCTAAGGACATCATACACACCCATGCCCGAGGCAGGATTCGAACCTGCGACCGTAGCAGCCTCGCGGTTCCGGACTGCAGCGCCAGAACCGCACGCCCACCGCGGCCGGCTTTTATTCACAATAAGGAGGCTTAGCCATTGAACGGCCACTTGCCTGTTGCACAGGAAATATTTTTAAAGTGCACTTTGAGGAAGAAATTATGACAAAATCCCCTCAACAAGATGGATGATTAATTTTATGGGATAAACATGCTGACGAAGGTGTTATATTGTATTATAGTAATAATACTGAAAGAGACCAGTTCCTCTGGGATGAAAACAGTTTGAAGCACACGATACAGTTTACTGGACAATGCACTGAGAAGGACACTTTACCTTTTCTGGACCACAAAGTGACCGTAAAAAGCGGAAATATTGGCTTCGGTATTTACCGAAAGCCAAGCATGACAGGTCTCGTTATAAACAGACAGGCATGTCACCCGATGAAATGTAAATCCGCGACATACCCAGACATTTAAATTGTATACATAAAATGCTCCTTACAAGTGAAGCTTAAATGCCTGGATATGAGGTTAAGCAGTATATGACGTATCAAAACCGTTACGATCCAGAATTTGTTTACTCAGTTAATAAAAGTGTATTAAAAAAGAAAAATTGTCTTTCTAATAGGGGATGAGAAGCAGGTTTTGTATCGCTTAGTTCAGCCGAGCAGACAAAGGGATTCTCTATTTTTTGTAGAATACCATATCTGGGTACAGTATTCGAAACAGTAGGCATACGTATGAGACCTAACAACATTATTTTACTTTATCGGGTCTAGATAGAAAACTCAGGCCAAGGAAAAGCGGCGGTAAATAAATATAATTAAGTGGGGTATACTACATTACGTGCAATGATTCCTATAAAAATATGTGGATCAAACCGGTAGCTCATTTCGAATAAGATTACAGGTACAGTTTAATTTAAATAATCCCCGATCTGCAGTAACAGCGCACTTACGCGAAGAGGAAAACAGCATCACAAGCCCTTCAGAAAATTTAAAAATATTAATAAAAAAGTCATATTTTGTTTCCGGTATTAGAAGAAGTAGAAACTTTTAGATACAAAAAAAGGAAGTGCACAGTTCACGTTGAATAACCAATTAAGATTAAATAATTTAATTATATAGATAAAAGATCTACTCACCAAGCCGCGGCAGAACACGCACATTAAAGAAGGTTGTAATTAGGCATGATTTCGGAGCTAGTGGCTCCTTCTTCGGGCAGAAGTGTTGAAGGGAAAGGAAGAGGGGTGAAGGAAAATGACTGGAGAGGTCTAGTAAAAGAGGTGGATTTCGGGAAAGGCACCCAGAACCGCGGGTCAAGGGAGACTTACCGCACGGGATGAGAAGAAAAGATTGATTGTTGGGGGACTGCATCGGACGAGATTTGAAAACTTGAGAGCAATTAGGATTAAAGCAGCATAGCAATCTGGTTAATTTTGACTGACTTATAAGATCAGGTGTTAGGAAGTAATAAAATTCTGTATTATTATCGCTTTTTAAGCCAGCAACCCAAAGCTCCTAGTCATGTGTATATGACGTCACACTGTCCATGTGGACAGTTTCCGTTCCGTCAGCCAACTAATCTCTCTTAGTCGTTCGTGCGGGCTGCTTTTACTTTGCCCAACTCCACGTTGCCCTGCCGTCACACAAGTAAGACACTGACAAAGTAATTTGCACAGTGCCGCGGGAATTTTAGCGTCCTCTCACTATAATATATATTTCCTTTTACTTTTTAGATGTATGCCAATATTGAACCATACGCGGCTTGGCGGGGTCGGTAGACTGCGGTTTTGTGAACGCTATCGTTCAGTCTGCCTACCTCGATAGGATTCTTACCAATGTCCCTTCACTCTGTGGTAGCAGTTACGTGCTAAGCAGCATAAAGCAGCGTTGGTGAAACCACCACCTAATATCTACCACACAGAGGCTGCGCAACTCTAGTTGAAAGTCCGTTCCTTAAAGTTCATGATTAAAAAATCGGGCGTTTGTGATCTTCAGTTTGCTTGCAGAAAAGCGTTTAAAATAAGATTAACTCTGCTTATTATTCATATTGAAACACATTAAATGGCTACCAAGTCCGCATTTAATATGATAAAACGTTATCATCCAAAATTCACTGTCTGTATAACAAATATTCACTCGAAAAGTAGCCAAATTTTAGTAAGTCTGACCCGACTAATTCTCACGTTCTACCAGTCACAGACCTTCAACTATTTGCGAGTTAAACATTTGGTCGTTTCAGTGGTCTTCTTCGTAAGAGGTTCTCTTCAAAATATTCCGAACAGAGCACGGAACACGCCACGCGGATTTGTTACTACGACCAGGAAATTCACACGCTCATATCTCTCAAACTATTTAATTTAGAAACACAAAACTTTCATTAAAATGTTGCTAACTCCAGTCGCTTCAGTCACGATATCTTCGAACCGAAATTAGCTATTCCCTCATCTTACAGAGTATTTTTAAGGAGCGATCTGACATCGTAATTTCCTTAGACCGGCTAGCAAGTGACTCTCCTCGAGGTACTCTCCTACATTCCCATTCCTATTTTCGCGCGGGAACAGCTTAATTCAGATCGGCTGTTGATATAAATGACCAATCAGGCGTTCCTTCCAGATCATTCTCGTAGGAGATCTTGCCTTAACCAATCACTAATTTGATAGTAATTAATGGCAGCAGAACTTCAAATTCTTGTATTTTGTTTAATCAAAATAAACGAAGTGCGAGATATTTTTCAAACTGACAAATAAATTTATTCTGCCTTTAACTTCCATTCTGCCTAATTTTATTCAAAATCAAGCACACACCAACATACTTCACCTGAAGCGCGGTTGTAACATAACTTTCCCACGTTTCATTTGTACAAGGTTTTACGTAAAACGAAATATTGAATTTTAACGCATGTGCGACATACACTCTCTCAATCATTCTCACGCACTCACAAGGTAAAATATAACCAAATTAAAATTTTGCCCGATTTTCGTATTACGTAATACCCAGTGACTTAAGTTTTAAAAAGAAAATTCTAATTAATTGATTTTTATGCACTGATAACTTTGGAATGGCTTCAAAAGATAATGAAAGTGAATCTGTTATAGTTTCTAACTTGATTTTGAAAAACAAGCGTAGGTTCTAGTAGTTTTAGGTAATTCTCTTTATCTTCAGAGCTATAATAATTAAAAATCTGAAATTTTGAGAGCATCATTCCATTAATAACACAAGGTTGTGTACCAAATTTGAGCAAAATCGGATAATAACTAATATGGATTATTTAGATTCGTAGGGGGGTATGAATCTTCGGATCGACTGAATGTTACGCTATACAGTTCTCACGGCGGGCAGCGTCAGCTGTGCTGTGAGCAAAACGAAAAAAACATACCCACCCTGCAGCTATCGTACTAAGTTGCCTTACTGCAACGAATGTCATCTCGTAATAACTTGCTGCGTTACGCATGTTTCTCTTACTGTATATTTCACCTATCAGCATTTAGTACTAAATGAATGTCCTAATAGGATGAGCACATCTTGGTTACCTTTCGTTCGCCACAGTGCTGAAAATATTCACTGAATAGTAAATTTGAACTAGGAGCAATGGGTTTGCCTATGACCTTTTAACTTTGTAAGTATGAGTATATTTTAGACATTATTTTATTAATTTTTAAATCCACAAAATGATGACCCTGTATAACTCATTGCTCGTTACCATGTAGGATGCACCAGATGATGTGGCTTTAAGCAGCGAAATCAGCTGTCAGCGAAATTCTTCAAAACATCATTTTAGAACTATACCTGTAGTGCACTATTATTGACTGTGATGTCACAAGCATCAGCAGACATCCTACTGTAAGTTGTCTACACTTTTAACTTGGTGTCGGACAGAATCTCCACACAAAAGACAAAGATTGGAAAACGAGAAGAGAGACACTATTGGCTGCATGTTTCAGCCATGCCTTGTTCAGATGGATGTATTGATTTAACCCTACTTTAGAAAATCAAACGCTCTATTTAAAGAACTGATACAGCAAATACAATGTACAATCACATAAATGTGACTGTAGTAGTAGTAGCTTTATTCATCCGTAGTTTTCTTTTTCCTAGGATATAGGACATGTCAAAGTATTTACAAGCTTAGACCAGTTTAAAATAAGCTAATTAATATACACATATATTTACAGACTTTTAGTTACAGACATTCACCGAGCAAGGTGGCGCTGTGGTTAGCACACTAGACTCGCATTCGGGAGGGCGACGGTTTAATCCCACTTCCGGCCATCCTTATTTAGGTTTTCCGTGATTTCCCTAAATCACTCCAGGCAAATGCCGGGATGGTTCCTTTGAAAGGTCACGGCCGACATCCTTCCCCATCCGTCCCTAATCCGATGAGACCGATGCCCTCGCTGCCTGGTCTCCTCCCCCAAACAACCCAACACAACCCAACAGACAGTCATTTGATTTGCTCCTGGTATACAATAGGTTTTTTTTTTTTTTTACAAATGACTTGTTAAATAATGTAATACCACACTGTTCACTCATATCTCACTATCAGTCACTGCACACACTACACACCCATTGTTTCGTAACACTTCACTTACTACACACACAAACACACACACACACACACACACACACACACACACACACATACACACACAAACACCCACTGTTGTTCTCTGGGCCATTTTCTGTACCACAACTTCCCATTTGCTATCCTGAGAAACTGAGTCACCATCCCTCCATAATGAGTGAGATACTGAGCTCAGAAAGAGGTGTTTGTATTATGGTATGCATAGCTTGAGTGGGGAGTGTTTCTAGAATGGAAAAAAAGAAGGAAAAAATAATGTGAAGGTGTTATGTGGAATGTTGGATGTTTTATAATCATTATTATTATTATTTATCTTTATAACATTTTTTATCAAACCCGTACTATGTTTTATGTAGGTAATCCTTTAATGGATAAAATGTATTGCATAACAGGTACTTTTCAGCTGCCTTTTTAATTAAGTGTATTTTTGACATTTCTTTAATCTCTTTTGGTAATTTATTGCACAGTTTTATTCCTTGGTAGAAAATGTTGTTTTGAGTTTTGTGCTTATTTTTTGGCAAATGTAAGCTGAGTCTATCTCTTGTTGCATGGTCACGGAAAGAGCTGTTTGTGCAGTAATTACCAATGCTATTTTTGATGTGTACAACTGACTGGTAAATGTATTCATGTGGAGCAGTTAAAATCCCCAGTGTTTTGAACAGATCTTTACGATGAGCTCGACTAGTATTTTTGGTTATTATTCTTATAGCTCTTTTCTGGAGTTTGAAAATTGTGCTCATATTTTGTGGGTTTGTTCCCCAAAAGGAATTCCATAGCTAAGAACTGAGTGTACATATGAATAACATGTAACTAAAAGACACTGAATGTTACACACTGATGATACGAGTCTAAGGGCGTAACATGCTGATAACATTCTGTTTGAAGTACCTTCGTGCGTTCACACCACTTAGACTGAGAATCAATATTCATTTCTAGAAATTTTGCATTTGTTACACAGTCTCTAGAGGTGCCATCTACATTTAACTTAACAGTGTCATTTTTCCTCTTCAAACTGAAATTCATGACATTATTTTTCTTTATGTTCAATGTCACTTTGTTGCTTATTGATCAATCATAACTTCCTTGAGAGTTTCATTTGTGTTCTCGGCAAGGAGTTCTCTTTTTTCTCAGTGCCATCAGCGGAGAGAATTTTTTCACCATAAGTAACACAATTGGGAAAGTCATTGATGTATATCAGAAGCAGTATTGGTCCTAATAGTTTTTCTGGGAAAACCTAGCGTAGTTTTCGCGTCTCGTATTTCAGTGAGTGTTTCTTGATTATCAGAGTAGCTCATCAGAAGATTATCTTGGGAATTTGTCACCGTATAGAGTAGGGTAAACATAGTCATGTGTAGGGACTGTGGGTGTTGTGAGCGGACGCAAGGAGAATTGGCCACTCTTCGGGGGCAGGTGGAGGCTTTGTCTGTTAGGTTCATCGAGCTCGAGGCGCAGGCGTCGGCTCGTAGTGGCGTTGGGGCAACTGTGGTGAGAGCTATGCCTACTTCGGTGGCCTTGGAATCACATGGAACCCCTGATGTCGCTGCGTCTTCCGGCAGTGAGCATCTTACCGGTCAGCCATCACTCCAGGGTGAATGGCGGACAGTGGTGGGCTCGCGCGTGCCTGGCCGAAAGGCGAAGGTGGGATCTGGCCGCGTGGCAGCTGCCTTACCCCTTTCCAACAGGTACGGGGTGCTTCCTAGTGGTGATGACATCGTTTCCGAGCCACCACAGGATGCCTCGCCTGTTGGGCCAGTGGCCGATTCTCCGGCAAGGTCCCGACAGTCACAGAGGGCGGGCCTATTAGTTATAGGGAGCTCCAACGTTAGGCGGGTTATGGAGCCCCTCAGGAAAATAGCGGGTAGGTCGGGGAAGAATGCCAGTGTGCACTCGGTGTGCTTGCCGGGGGGTCTCGTCCGTAATGTGGAGGAGGCCCTTCCGGCAGCTATTGAACGCACTGGGTGTGACCGGCTGCAGATAGTAGCACATGTCGGAACGAATGACGCCTGCCGCTTGGGTTCTGAGGCCATCCTTGGTTCCTTCCGGCGGCTGGCTGATTTGGTGAAGACAACCAGCATCGCACGCGGAGTGCAAGCTGAGCTTAATATCTGCAGCATAGTGCCCAGAGTCGATCGCGGTCCTCTGGTTTGGAGCCGTGTGGAGGGTCTAAACCAGAGGCTCAGACGACTCTGCGACTATAATGGTTGCAAATTCATCGACCTCCGTTATTGGGTGGAGAACTGTAGGGCCCCCCTAGACAGGTCAGGCGTGCACTACACACCGGAAGCAGCTACTAGGGTAGCAGAGTACGTGTGGCGTGCACACGGGGGTTTTTTAGGTTAGAGGGACCCCCCCTTGGGCGAAACGATAAAATACCTGACGGCTTACCAGAGAGGACATTATCATCGTTGATAAAGAACGTCCGTCCTCAGAGACCAAAAACAGGAAAAGTTAACGTAATATAGGTAAACTGCAGGAGTATCCAGGGCAAGGTTCCTGAATTAGTATCTCTTATTGAAGGAAATAGTGCGCATATAGTATTAGGAACGGAAAGTTGGTTAAAACCGGAAGTGAACAGTAACGAAATCCTAGACACAGAATGGAATATATACCGCAAGGATAGGATAAACGCCAATGGTGGAGGAGTATTTATAGCAGTAAAGAATTCAATAATATCCAGTGAAGTTATTAGCGAATGCGAATGTGAAATAATCTGGGTTAAGTTAAGTATCAAAGGTGGGTCAGATATGATAGTCGGATGCTTCTATAGACCACCTGCATCAGCAACCGTAGTAGTTGAGCGCCTCAGAGAGAACCTGCAGAACGTCGTGAAGAAGTTTCGTGATCATACTATTGTAATAGGGGGAGACTTCAATCTACCAGGTATAGAATGGGATAGTCACACAATCAGAACTGGAGTCAGGGACAGAGACTCTTGTGACATTATCCTGACTGCCTTGTCCGAGAATTACTTCGAGCAGATAGTTAGAGAACCAACTCGTGAAGCTAACGTTTTAGACCTCATAGCAACAAATAGACCGGAACTTTTCGACTCCGTGAATGTAGAAGAGGGTATCAGTGATCATAAGTCAGTGGTTGCATCAATGACTACAAGTGTAATAAGAAATGCCAAGAAAGGAAGGAAAATATATTTGCTTAACAAGAGTGATAGGGCACAAATCGCAGAATATCTGAGTGACCACCATCAAACGTTCATTTCTGAGGAAGAGGATGTGGAACAAAAATGGAAAAAATTCAGAAACATCGTCCAGTACGCCTTAGATAAGTTCGTACCGACTAAGGTCCAAAGCGAGGGGAAAGATCCACCGTGGTATAAAAATCATGTACGAAAGGTACTACGGAAACAAAGAAAGCTTCATCATAGGTTTAAGAGTAGTCGAATCATAGCTGATAAGGAAAAGCTGAACGAAGCGAAAAAGAGCGTAAAGAGAGTAATTAGAGAAGCATTCAACGAATTCGAACATAAAACATTGGCAAACAATCTAAACAAGAACCCTAAAAAGTTTTGGTCATATGTAAAATCGGTAAGCGGATCTAAATCCCCTATTCAGTCACTCGTTGACCACGATGGCACCGAAACAGAGGACGACCGAAGAAAGGCAGAAATACTGAATTCAGTGTTCCGAAACTGTTTCACTGCGGAAAATCGTAACACGGTCCCTGACTTCAGCCGTCGCACGGACGCCAAAATGGAAAATATTGAAATAAACGATATCGGAATTGAAAAACAACTGCTATCACATAGTAGCGAAAAAGCATCCGGACCAGACGAGATACCCTTAAGATTCTACAGTGATTATGCTAAAGAACTTGCCCCCTTTCTATCAGCAATTTATCGTAGATCGCTGGAAGAACGTAAAGTACCTAGCGACTGGAAGAAAGCGCAGGTCGTTCCCATTTTCAAGAAGGGTCATAAATCAGATGCGAATAATTATAGGCCTATTTCGCTTACGTCAATCTGTTGTAGAATAATGGAACATGTTTTGTGTTCTCGTATTATGACGTTCTTAGATAATACAAATCTCCTTCATCATAACCAACATGGATTCCGCAAACAGAGATCATGTGAAACTCAGCTCGCCCTATTTGCCCAAGAAATTCACAGTGCCGTAGACACTGGCGAGCAGATTGATGCCGTATTCCTGGACTTCAGGAAGGCATTTGATACGGTTCCGCACTTACGTTTAGTGAAAAAAATACGAGCTTACGGAATATCGGACCAGGTTTGTGATTGGATTCAGGATTTCCTAGAAGAAAGAACACAACATGTCATTCTTAACGGTTCAAAATCTGCAGATGTAGAGGTAATTTCGGGAGTACCGCAGGGAAGCGTGATAGGACCTTTATTGTTTACAATATACATAAATGACTTAGTTGACAACATCGGTAGCTCCGTGAGGCTATTTGCAGATGACACGGTTGTCTACAAGAAAGTAGCAACATCAGAAGACTCGTACGTACTCCAGGAGGACCTGCAGAGGATTAATGCATGGTGCGACAGCTGGCAGCTTTCCCTAAACGTAGATAAATGTAATATAATGCGCATACATAGGGGCAGAAATCCATTCCAGTACGATTATGCCATAGGTGGTAAATCATTGGAAGCGGTAACGACCGTAAAATACTTAGGAGTTACTATCCGGAGCGATCTGAAGTGGAATGATCACATAAAACAAATAGTGGGAAAAGCAGGCGCCAGGTTGAGATTCATAGGAAGAATTCTAAGAAAATGTGACTCATCGACGAAAGAAGTAGCTTACAAAACGCTTGTTCGTCCGATTCTTGAGTATTGCTCATCAGTATGGGACCCTTACCAGGTTGGATTAACAGAAGAGATAGACATGATCCAGCGAAAAGCAGCGCGATTCGTCATGGGTACATTTAGTCAGCGCGAGAGCGTTACGGAGATGCTGAACAAGCTCCAGTGGCGGACACTTCAAGAAAGGCGTTACGCAATACGGAGAGGTTTATTATCGAAATTACGAGAGAACACATTCCGGGAAGAGATGGGCAACATATTACTACCGCCCACATATATCTCGCGTAATGATCACAATGAAAAGATCCGAGAAATTAGAGCAAATACGGAGACTTACAAGCAGTCGTTCTTCCCACGCACAATTCGTGAATGGAACAGGGAAGGGGGGATCAGATAGTGGTACAATAAGTACCCTCCGCCACACACCGTAAGGTGGCTCGCGGAGTATAGATGTAGATGTAGATGTAGATGTAATATGCTACCTTGCGGAACCTCTATATTAACGCATTAATGTATTTTGGTTCTGTTAAGTGTTTTACTAAATGTTTAGATCTATTTGAAGTATGTGCTATCCCTACTCTTTGTACCCTATCTGTAGGTATGATCGAAACCAGTCATTAGCTACACCTCTTATTCCTAATGCTTGTAATTTATTTAATAGAATCTTGTGGTCGACTGTATCAAACGCTTTACAAAGATCCAAATATATGTCTGTGACAAACTCATCTTTATCAAGAGCATCAAGAGCAACATTCGTGAATTCTAGTACGGCTGACTCCGTATTTTTGCCACTTTGGAAACCTAACTGTGATTCGCTTGAAAGATCTGTCTTTGATAATTGCTTCTATTAATTTTGAGAATGCTTATTGCAGGGAAATGGGCTGTAATTTTCCGTTTTCTGCATTTCCTTTCTTGAGCGAAGGTGCTACTTTTGATTGTTTTAACTGCCTCTCGAAATCCTGAATGACCACCTTTTGCAGTACGAACCGTTGGCAGACATGCAGCAAGTCAGTGAGGCTCTGGAAGATACCGACAACGACGTGGATCCATGCTGACTCCAGTGATTTGGCCACCTGCACTACGTTTCTCGGTTGAGGATTCATGGCGTGTACAGCCTGGTCGAGGTGGTCCCACAGATTCTCGATTGGGTTTAAATCAGGACAGTTTGGTGGCCAGGGGAGTACGGTAAACACACCCTGGTGCTCTTCGAACAATGCACTCAAACAGTGATCTTTGTGACACTTTGCATTTTCCTGCTGGTAGGTGCCACCGTGTCGATAAAATACAAACTGGATGTTGGGGTGGGCATAGTCCCCAAAGATAGATGCATTCCTGTGTTGATCCATTGTGCCTTTCAGAATGACGAGATCACCCGGCACTGCTGTGTTCTTCAGTCCATAGCGCCGCCTCCTCCGGCCTGGAACATTTCTACGATTGTAGCAGGATGTTTGTTTTTAGACGTTTCACGCCGTATACGGAAATAGCCATCTGTTCGTTGGAGAATAAAACTTGATTAATCTGAAAGGTCCCCCTGTCGCCACTTGGGTGTAAATTCTAGCCTTCGTCGCCGATGAACAGAAGACAATAGTTGTGCACGAGCCAGACGCCTATTGTGGAGATTCATACACAACAACTTTCAGGTATGTTTAGAAGCCAACAAATTAAAATGGTAAACGGCTTTTCTCTGCCTCGTGATGACTGGGTGTTGTGTGATGTCCTTAGGTTGGTTAGGTTTAAGTAGTTCGAAGTTCTAGGGGACTGATGACCATAGATGTTAAGTCCCATAGTGCTCAGAGCCATTTGAACCATTTTTTTGGTAAACGGCTCTTTGTAGATTATCTTCATTTTCTTCAAATATTATTGGATCATCTGCATATAGTTCCAAGCTCTGAGTAGGTTTTCTACTTAGGTGTTCGAAGGGATTGCAGAGACACTGTGTGTTGTTAACTGTTTCGGTAAAGAGCTTCAAAAGAGTAGCTTTGGGAAGCATCTTTTCTACGTAATCTGTCACAGTAGTTGTCTGTTGACTTTGTGAAAAGGTTTTTCGTAATTCAAACGATGTATGCGTTTCTAAGTTAAATTCTTTCCTTTTGTTTACAAGCCGTTTTATATTAAAAATACCACCAGTGCCGAATCGTCCCCTCTAAAACTCATTTCTTGTTCTGATAAAATTAAAAGAAATCATATATTTATTATATTGCTACCAGAAATAGGCGAATGCACCTAGGTTTAAACTTTCGTAATATTCCGATGTTATTCTCGTAAAACGTGTTTTGGGTTTGAGTTATTTCATACGGTCATGTATAAAAGATACAAACAAATATATGCTGAATGCTTTGCGAGGGTAGGTTTTCTCCTAACTTTCAAAGTGTTTTACTATCATTTAGTATTGGGTAAAACTTAAAAAATTACTCTTCACACAATACTCTTTGACATCAGCGATGGTTCTTACTAAATTTATTTTTTCCTAAATAGAAGAAAGACATTTTCTTGCGAAAACGCTGCAGGCTTACATTTGATAACTCTCTGTGGTACTTGGATAACAAATCCAGACTCAGCTTAACCGCCACTGTGGCAATTGTCATTCTTCACAGCTGCCAGCGTATAGCATTTGTATTAGTATAGCAATAGGATCACATTTTACATATACTGTACTTCCGTGAATTCACATCTTTCTTTAATCACATATACTCAACACTGAATGTAACAGCTCGGATAAACCGAACACAGACCAAAAAAATCTCCAGACTGAATTATCAGTTACATACTTACAAGGTTGTCTTGTAATAACGACACCCGGGCGTGAGTAGTGTGTTTCTTATAAGACGTGTAGATCTGGGGAGTGAATACTGAACCTCCGATGAAATGACACTTGCCGTAATGTGTTTATGGCCTTGAAGTAAACTAGAAAGCACTTATGCATTATCAGAAAGCTGCATCTCGTATTTCCCGTAAGTAAGCAATTAAGCGCTCAATCTGACAGTCAGCAGACGATTGCCATATCTGATATAGCTTATGTTGTGTAACAGATCGTTGAAAGCCGTCACGTTGCTGCTATAACTGCTTTCGCGAATACGGATAAGACGACACTTAATTTTAATGCTTGTAAAGGCAGTTGATTTAAATTTATACACTTAATTTGTATTTTCATCTATTTATCGCATAAATGTTTGTTTTGCCTGTTTCGTGTCGGCAGCAAGGGCGACGCGACACGCCGGCGGCAGCGTCTTCACTAGTGCGGTCAGAGGTACTGTACTGCCTGGTGCCACTACTGAAGCGACGCCCAGTGATAACTAGAAGATCCTGCCGGCCACTGCTGGGAAATTCTAGTTCTCATTGGGCATTAAACGATAGTACTGCATTTTAAAGAAAGGAAACTGTCAGTTTGTCTGCTATTGATGACATACGTACTGTATTATGTTATAGAGGACAATTAAAGTGTATAGAGTTGAAAGCTCATTATACATCTTGTTTACTTTTGAAGAAATGAAGCTAATTTATTTCCAGAAGGAGACTAAAGGACAATTCTTAGAAATTTTTCAGTCATACATATAATTTGAAATCACGATCCCAGTGTGCAGTAATCGAATTTTGGCATAAATTTTTCCAATATACAGCATTTTTGTCTGGTCAATGTCGGAATTGTATTGTGCCAAGAGAACAAGTGAATGAATCTTTTTTCCCAATCTTTTTCTGCAGTATTATCAAAGAAACCTTTCTTTATTGCACTTCAAAATTTTGACGTTACCTGTGCTCTGGTTATATGAAATCCGAGCATCGTCAAACTGACTAATTTAAAGTTTACCAGTCTACACACAATTTTTCGAATCAGAAGTTTAGCGCCGCACTTTGGTACATGCTCACATAACATTGGGGAGACTTCGCAGTGAGAGCACCCAGTGACTTGCAACAAACCTTACACAGAATTTCAAACGTTTATTAAACTTTTTCTCGCTGACAAGAGAGGGGAGGAGCAGGAAATGGGCAGCGAAAGATCAGAAGATGAGCTGCACAGTGAAAGGAAAGCGGAAGAGATGGATAGAGTCATGAGTGCAGAAGAGATGGGCATAGAGATGGGGCAGATGGAGATGAACAGAGAGAGGGGGAGGAGTAAATCAACAGAGAAATATGAGTAATAGGAGATGGGCAGTCAGAGGACAGAGGAGAAGATGGACAGATGAAGAAAAGAGGAAGAGATGAACAGAAGTATGGGAGGAGGGGGGGGGGGAAATGAAATGTGCATAGAAATGGAGGAGGAGTAGAAGGACAGAAAGGGGGAGGAGGAAATGGATAGGGGGAGGAGGAGATGGACAAAGAGGGGTACAGAAGCAGATGGACAGTGAGTGGGGGTATGGAGGAGGTGCAAAGAGAGGGGGGGTGCAGGAAGTGAAGGGAAGGGCGAGATAGAGAATGGGGAAGGGCAGGTCTTGTGACAGCCAGAGCGAGAGCACCAGCAGCAGCGAGTACTGTTTGTATAAAGCGTTTATTTTGCATTTTGTTTACGACCTTCCACTAAGGAAGGGATTCTATTTGTGTTTATCTGCTCTGCATAGTAACTAACAGTTCTTGATAAAACTTTACGTAGTTTTTGTGTTAGATTTCTTAGTGTTTTCTTGATCGTTTAGAACAGAAAGCGCCCTAAAACCGTCTTTTGTTTGTTTCGCGGCCGTTAGCCACTAGTCACTTGAATCAGCAGTTGTCTTGTGACAGCCAGAGCGAGAGCACCAGCAGCAGCGAGTACTGTTTGTATAAAGCGTTTATTTTGCATTTTGTTTACGACCTTCCACTAAGGAAGGGATTCTATTTGTGTTTATCTGCTCTGCATAGTAACTAACAGTTCTTGATAAAACTTTACGTAGTTTTCGTGTTAGATTTCTTAGTGTTTTCTTGATCGTTTAGAACAGAAAGCGCCCTAAAACCGTCTTTTGTTTGTTTCGCGGCCGTTAGCCACTAGTCACTTGAATCAGCAGTTGTCTTGTGACAGCCAGAGCGAGAGCACCAGCAGCAGCGAGTACTGTTTGTATAAAGCGTTTATTTTGCATTTTGTTTACGACCTTCCACTAAGGAAGGGATTCTATTTGTGTTTATCTGCTCTGCATAGTAACTAACAGTTCTTGATAAAACTTTACGTAGTTTTCGTGTTAGATTTCTTAGTGTTTTCTTGATCGTTTAGAGCAGAAAGCGCCCTAAAACCGTCTTTTGTTTGTTTCGCGGCCGTTAGCCACTAGCCACTTGAATCAGCAGTTGTCTTGTGACAGCCAGAGCGAGAGCACCAGCAGCAGCGAGTACTGTTTGTATAAAGCGTTTTTGTACTTATTTGCTGCGCTTAGCTTTTAAATAGTTTTTCTGGGAAATCCTAGCGTAGTTTTCGCGTCTCGTATTTCAGTCAGTGTTTCTTGATTATCAGAGTAGCTCATCAGAAGATTATCTTGGGAATTTGTCACCGTATAGAGTAGGGTAAACATAGTCATGTGTAGGGACTGTGGGTGTTGTGAGCGGACGCAAGGAGAATTGGCCACTCTTCGGGGGCAGGTGGAGGCTTTGTCTGTTAGGCTCATCGAGCTCGAGGCGCAGGCGTCGGCTCGTAGTGGCGTTGGGGCAACTGTGGTGAGAGCTATGCCTACTTCGGTGGCCTTGGAATCACATGGAACCCCTGATGTCGCTGCGTCTTCCGGCAGTGAGCATCTTACCGGTCAGCCATCACTCCAGGGTGAATGGCGGACAGTGGTGGGCTCGCGCGTGCCTGGCCGAAAGGCGAAGGTGGGATCTGGCCGCGTGGCAGCTGCCTTACCCCTTTCCAACAGGTACGGGGTGCTTCCTAGTGGTGATGACATCGTTTCCGAGCCACCACAGGATGCCTCGCCTGTTGGGCCAGTGGCCGATTCTCCGGCAAGGTCCCGACAGTCACAGAGGGCGGGCCTATTAGTTATAGGGAGCTCCAACGTTAGGCGGGTTATGGAGCCCCTCAGGAAAATAGTGGGTAGGTCGGGGAAGAATGCCAGTGTGCACTCGGTGTGCTTGCCGGGGGGTCTCGTCCGTAATGTGGAGGAGGCCCTTCCGGCAGCTATTGAACGCACTGGGTGTGACCGGCTGCAGATAGTAGCACATGTCGGAACGAATGACGCCTGCCGCTTGGGTTCTGAGGCCATCCTTGGTTCCTTCCGGCGGCTGGCTGATTTGGTGAAGACAACCAGCATCGCACGCGGAGTGCAAGCTGAGCTTAATATCTGCAGCATAGTGCCCAGAGTCGATCGCGGTCCTCTGGTTTGGAGCCGTGTGGAGGGTCTAAACCAGAGGCTCAGACGACTCTGCGACTATAATGGTTGCAAATTCATCGACCTCCGTTATTGGGTGGAGAACTGTAGGGCCCCCCTAGACAGGTCAGGCGTGCACTACACACCGGAAGCAGCTACTAGGGTAGCAGAGTACGTGTGGCGTGCACACGGGGGTTTT
This sequence comes from Schistocerca serialis cubense, assembly GCF_023864345.2. Classification (NCBI taxonomy): domain Eukaryota; kingdom Metazoa; phylum Arthropoda; class Insecta; order Orthoptera; family Acrididae; genus Schistocerca; species Schistocerca serialis. The sequence goes on along the minus strand of NC_064641.1, from coordinate 409,874,284 downwards.
TTAGGTTAGAGGGACCCCCCCTTGGGCGAAACGATAAAATACCTGACGGCTTACCAGAGAGGACATTATCATCGTTGATAAAGAACGTCCGTCCTCAGAGACCAAAAACAGGAAAAGTTAACGTAATATAGGTAAACTGCAGGAGTATCCAGGGCAAGGTTCCTGAATTAGTATCTCTTATTGAAGGAAATAGTGCGCATATAGTATTAGGAACGGAAAGTTGGTTAAAACCGGAAGTGAACAGTAACGAAATCCTAGACACAGAATGGAATATATACCGCAAGGATAGGATAAACGCCAATGGTGGAGGAGTATTTATAGCAGTAAAGAATTCAATAATATCCAGTGAAGTTATTAGCGAATGCGAATGTGAAATAATCTGGGTTAAGTTAAGTATCAAAGGTGGGTCAGATATGATAGTCGGATGCTTCTATAGACCACCTGCATCAGCAACCGTAGTAGTTGAGCGCCTCAGAGAGAACCTGCAGAACGTCGTGAAGAAGTTTCGTGATCATACTATTGTAATAGGGGGAGACTTCAATCTACCAGGTATAGAATGGGATAGTCACACAATCAGAACTGGAGTCAGGGACAGAGACTCTTGTGACATTATCCTGACTGCCTTGTCCGAGAATTACTTCGAGCAGATAGTTAGAGAACCAACTCGTGAAGCTAACGTTTTAGACCTCATAGCAACAAATAGACCGGAACTTTTCGACTCCGTGAATGTAGAAGAGGGTATCAGTGATCATAAGTCAGTGGTTGCATCAATGACTACAAGTGTAATAAGAAATGCCAAGAAAGGAAGGAAAATATATTTGCTTAACAAGAGTGATAGGGCACAAATCGCAGAATATCTGAGTGACCACCATCAAACGTTCTTTTCTGAGGAAGAGGATGTGGAACAAAAATGGAAAAAATTCAAAAACATCGTCCAGTACGCCTTAGATAAGTTCGTACCGACTAAGGTCCAAAGCGAGGGGAAAGATCCACCGTGGTATAACAATCATGTACGAAAGGTACTACGGAAACAAAGAAAGCTTCATCATAGGTTTAAGAGTAGTCGAATCATAGCTGATAAGGAAAAGCTGAACGAAGCGAAAAAGAGCGTAAAGAGAGCAATGAGAGAAGCATTCAACGAATTCGAACATAAAACATTGGCAAACAATCTAAACAAGAACCCTAAAAAGTTTTGGTCATATGTAAAATCGGTAAGCGGATCTAAATCCCCTATTCAGTCACTCGTTGACCACGATGGCACCGAAACAAAGGACGACCGAAGAAAGGCAGAAATACTGAATTCAGTGTTCCGAAACTGTTTCACTGCGGAAAATCGTAACACGGTCCCTGACTTCAGCCGTCGCACGGACGCCAAAATGGAAAATATTGAAATAAACGATATCGGAATTGAAAAACAACTGCTATCACTTAGTAGCGGAAAAGCATCCGGACCAGACGAGATACCCTTAAGATTCTACAGTGATTATGCTAAAGAACTTGCCCCCTTTCTATCAGCAATTTATCGTAGATCGCTGGAAGAACGTAAAGTACCTAGCGACTGGAAGAAAGCGCAGGTCGTTCCCATTTTCAAGAAGGGTCATAAATCAGATGCGAATAATTATAGGCCTATTTCGCTTACGTCAATCTGTTGTAGAATAATGGAACATGTTTTGTGTTCTCGTATTATGACGTTCTTAGATAATACAAATCTCCTTCATCATAACCAACATGGATTCCGCAAACAGAGATCATGTGAAACTCAGCTCGCCCTATTTGCCCAAGAAATTCACAGTGCCGTAGACACTGGCGAGCAGATTGATGCCGTATTCCTGGACTTCAGGAAGGCATTTGATACGGTTCCGCACTTACGTTTAGTGAAAAAAATACGAGCTTACGGAATATCGGACCAGGTTTGTGATTGGATTCAGGATTTCCTAGAAGAAAGAACACAACATGTCATTCTTAACGGTTCAAAATCTGCAGATGTAGAGGTAATTTCGGGAGTACCGCAGGGAAGCGTGATAGGACCTTTATTGTTTACAATATACATAAATGACTTAGTTGACAACATCGGTAGCTCCGTGAGGCTATTTGCAGATGACACGGTTGTCTACAAGAAAGTAGCAACATCAGAAGACTCGTACGTACTCCAGGAGGACCTGCAGAGGATTAATGCATGGTGCGACAGCTGGCAGCTTTCCCTAAACGTAGATAAATGTAATATAATGCGCATACATAGGGGCAGAAATCCATTCCAGTACGATTATGCCATAGGTGGTAAATCATTGGAAGCGGTAACGACCGTAAAATACTTAGGAGTTACTATCCGGAGCGATCTGAAGTGGAATGATCATATAAAACAAATAGTGGGAAAAGCAGGCGCCAGGTTGAGATTCATAGGAAGAATTCTAAGAAAATGTGACTCATCGACGAAAGAAGTAGCTTACAAAACGCTTGTTCGTCCGATTCTTGAGTATTGCTCATCAGTATGGGACCCTTACCAGGTTGGATTAATAGAAGAGATAGACATGATCCAGCGAAAAGCAGCGCGATTCGTCATGGGGACATTTAGTCAGCGCGAGAGCGTTACGGAGATGCTGAACAAGCTCCAGTGGCGGACACTTCAAGAAAGGCGTTACGCAATACGGAGAGGTTTATTATCGAAATTACGAGAGAGCACATTCCGGGAAGAGATGGGCAACATATTACTACCGCCCACATATATCTCGCGTAATGATCACAACGAAAAGATCCGAGAAATTAGAGCAAATACGGAGACTTACAAGCAGTCGTTCTTCCCACGCACAATTCGTGAATGGAACAGGGAAGGGGGGATCAGATAGTGGTACAATAAGTACCCTCCGCCACACACCGTAAGGTGGCTCGCGGAGTATAGATGTAGATGTAGATGTAGGTGGTGGTGGAGGAGGAGGAACAGAGGGAGGGGACAAAGAGAGGGGGGGTGCAGGAGGTGGACAGTGACAGGGGAGATGGAGGAAACAGATAGAGAGAAGGGGAAGGAGAAGATGGGCTAATAGACGATTAGAATAAATACATACCCGGGCAATGCTAGGTACTGTGTACGAGTACTAACAAGTGTCCTTCTGACGTGCATTCATGTCTCAACGAGCAGATGCTGTAGACGATCGACAAATGTCTGAAACAGAAGATGTGTTCGTACATTGAGAATGTGATTAGACATCACATGTACAATGCATAAGTAACACATGAAAACACATGAAAACTTATGACCTGAACAAGGATTTCCCATTTATAGCAACTGGTCGCCCTACACAGTTTTTCCTTTCTTGTACGGCAAAGTTACTATACATTTCAATATTAGTCCAAAACGAAACATTAACATGAAGATCATTTTTGATTCTTCTCAAATATCACAAACACGGAAATTTTACAGTGCTGACAAATTGCAAAATGTACTATACAGGTGTTGATGGTGTTGAGACAGCAACCAGCCACAAATTTATTTTAAGTTCCTTTATTCAAAAGGTACCATTACCGGTTTCGAATCATTACAGTTCATCGTCAGATGGCTTTCATACTTTCATCAGGTGGTGCGTTTTTTATTGATTAGTTGTCCTAAAATAATAATACATAATTACAGGGTTATTACAAATGATTGAAGCGATTTCACAGCTCTACAATAACTTTATTATTTGAGATATTTTCACAATGCTTTGCACACACATACAAAAACTCAAAAAGTTTTTTTAGGCATTCGCAAATGTTCGATATGTGCCCCTTTAGTGATTCGGCAGACATCAAGCCGATAATCAAGTTCCTCCCACACTCGGCGCAGCATGTCCCCATCAATGAGTTCGAAAGCATCGTTGATGCGAGCTCGCATTTCTGGCACGTTTCTTGGTAGAGGAGGTTTAAACACTGAATCTTTCACATAACCCCACAGAAAGAAATCGCATGGGATTAAGTCGGGAGAGCGTGGAGACCATGACATGAATTGCTGATCATGATCTCCACCACGACCGATCCATCGGTTTTCCAATCTCCTGTTTAAGAAATGCCGAACATCATGATGGAAGTGCGGTGGGGCACCATCCTGTTGAAAGATGAAGTCGGCGCTGTCGGTCTCCAGTTGTGGCATGAGCCAATTTTCCGCGGGCTACGCGTGAAACTTGCCCGCACGCGTTCAACCGTTTCTTCGCTCACTGCAGGCCGACCCGTTGATTTCCCCTTACAGGGGCATCCAGAAGCTTTAAACTGCGCATACCATCGCCGAATGGAGTTAGCAGTTGGTGGATCTTTGTTGAACTTCGTCCTGAAGTGTCGTTGCACTGTTATGACTGACTGATGTGAGTGCATTTCAAGCACGACATACGCTTTCTCGGCTCCTGTCGCCATTTTGTCTCACTGCGCACTCGAGCGCTCTGACGGCAGAAACCTGAAGTGCGGCTTCAGCCGAACAAAACTTTATGAGTTTTTCTACGTATCTGTAGTGTGTCGTGACCATATGTCAATGAATGGAGCTACAGTGAATTTATGAAATGGCTTCAATCATTTGTAATAGCCCTGTATAAGCACGCCACACAGATAGTTACGTTACAAATTTGCACTGGGATATTACTTGCGTGAAATGTCGGTCTGGAGTATTTGTTATGATAGTTTCCGTCCAACAAATGATGTTCGTAGTTTTCACTGCAAGAATCATCTGAATTAGAAGCCACATGTCCGTTGAAGATCCGCGTTCCAGGCGATGTTCATCTGTGTCGGTCGCACGATACCACAAGCACATTCGGTTTCAGCCAGAGCAATGTCGTGCAGTCTCTATATTGTCAGAAATCTTTTGTTAACCAACTGGCGAGGTTATCTGTCGTGATCTATGTTTGGTGAATCGCTCGTCACAGTGCAAGCCATGCCACACCAGGGTGATGTCTCTCAACTGTATTCCGATATTGATTCGTCATCCATAGGCCACACATTTCCCACACTGTAAGTACCCTGGTAAAAGCGAATTCGTGTGCACACAGCTATATTCGACGAAAAATATTTTGATGTGGGAGAGTGCAGGCACGATGTGAGCGAGTGCAACAGTGATCCGGCGGGACGGAAGCCCCAGTGGATTAGCAAGGAGACCAGTGTAACTATGTCGACGATGGGTCCACATCCTGAGAATGGTGTTGATATGTAAGTCTGCTGCCACACTCAAACGTTGGAAAATCACAGTCCTCCACTGCGAGGTGGGTCCACATCCCGCACATGGTGTTGATATATACGGCTGCTGCACTCACTCAAACGTTGATAAGTCGCAGTCCTTCGCTGCGAAGGGGGGAGTGTGGGGGCATCGTATCTCAAACTGAAGAGAAGTCTGTTACTGACGAAGTATCCAAAGACTGCCTGGGTCCACTGTGCCATCACTCGACGTATTGGTAGTATCTGTACCAAGTGAGGGATCTGGGACAGCATGTGGATGTTAATAAAAGTGATCCTTTGGACTATATCTAGCACTCATGGGAGATGGCCTCGGACATCCATGTGGAGGGCTCGTAAAAGGCATCTCTACTTCAACGCCGTCGTACAGTTGACTTCTCTTGTAAATACGATACAGAAACGTCAAAGTATATCCATCACCTGCAGTGGAGCCACACTCCCTTCCCGGTGCCCTCTGCCAATTTCTTTGGCCAGTGACTTGACCTTGGTGGTGTTGCTGCCTGTCACACTCCCATACCGCTTGATCCGCCCTAGCGCTATATGGATCTGATTTTCAGAAGTCGCGAAGAAGAATAGATCACTTGTGTAAGGCCGGCCGGTGTGGCCGAGCGGTTCTAGGCTGTTCAGTATGGAACCGCACGCCCGCTACAGTCGCAGGTTCGAATCATGCCACGGGCATGGATGTGTGTGATATCCTTAGGTTAGTCAGGTTTAAGTAGTTCTACGTTCTAGGGGACTGATGATCTCAGATGTTAAGCCCCATAGTGCTCATAGCCATTTGAACTTGTGCAAGCGCAGCTCCTTCCATGACTAAATCACCTGTGCGAACGCAGCACCTGCAATGAAAGCTGATGGTATGGGGACCACTTGTGACAGGAACTCTTAGTACATTTGCTTCCACCCTGGGGCCAACAGATTCTTAAAAATCTGATAGAATTTCAACGGAAAGCCATCTGATTCCAGTGAATCATTATCTGCTCCATTGGCAGTTGCATCTACAATATCATCGCTCACAATTTCCTCCTAAAGGGAGGCCTTCCAGTAAGGATCTGCTGCCAAGGCCGCATCATTATAGCGCACCTCCTGATATAGTCGGTGATAGTGATCCCAGAACGCACATGTGATGTCCATTTGCTTGATCATCCTGCAACCATTCGGAGATACAGAGCATGCACCAGTGTTCGTTATCTTTTTCTTATTTCAGGCATAACGGTGTGCATAGAAGTAGGTTTTCCACCGATCCAGTCCTGGCATCTTGTTTGCACCATGACTCCTTAAAGCTAAGAGTGAGACCTTTCGCTTTCGCGTGGCAGAGCTCCACCTGGAGATCTGAGAATGGTGGAATTTAAGTTCTCAGCGAAGCAGATAATAGAAGCCTATTGTTTGTCGCTGGCAGAGTGATCTTTCTCTACCATAACCAACTGGCACACATCATAATGCCGGTATGGCCACCGTAGAAGTATTGACAAAAGCCTCAGTAATCGACACTCACAGGAGGCTGTTAGTTGCCTACATTCTTGGTCCTACGGGAATGCCACATTCAGTTTCAATAATTAGCGACGTCTCCAAACCGTCTGCCTCTGAAAGTTCTGATGTACGTTCTAAGGTCCGAGAAAGCCATGGGTTACCTCTTCACTTCCTTAATTGCCGTCGCTAGGTCAGAGGAGGCGTAGATGCAGTCGAGTCTGTTGGCAGAATTGCTGGTCACATACGTAGAGACAGGTTGATCGCCATGTAACTCCTCCCAACTATTAGCAAGACACAGGTGTTGTAATAAGAGACACAGTTCGGAGCACAGACTATATTCTGGTTGTTGGTCCCTCTGAGATAGCATAGAAGTCTACACCAATGATGATGTGGTCATAGCAGTGCAAGAAGAGACGCATAATCTCTACTGCGTAAACACGTGACTGGTCGTGCCCTTTATCTGTTCCAGAAAGGGAATAATATCTCTAATCCTATTCGTATCGAACGCCAGCCCACATTCTGATGGGAAGTACAGCACACTGATTATTTCTATCGATCTCGCACAAATGTAGCTGTTCCACTGCCTCCCTTAGCAGCAGGGGTAACGTAAGCAGTAAACTCAAAGAAGTTTGGTAAGGTTTCCAATCGAACTTCCTGCATTAGTGCAACACCACTGTCTGTCGCCCTGAGCATATCGCGCAGCAGTTGGAAGTTTGATTACACTGAGATTGATTGAGGCAATCCATTAGACTTGCAGCTGGTATGCAGGCAGAGTGACGTTCACAACAACTTGGGGAGGAGGTGTAATCAGAGCAGCAGATCAACCACTTCGATCTGCCTCTTCACCACATAAAGCATTCTATTGCCGCTGGACCGCCGAGGCAACAGTCGCCTCTGTATCCTTGGCCGAAGATTCGGGTAAAATATCATCCGCCCATGCCATTGAGTGAGTGGCACGGTCTTCAAATGCCTCCCCTCTGGGACATGACGGCTCTGGCAATACTTTTCAGATCACAGGGCATCGTTCAGCGCATTGGTCGACTACCAACAATTGTAATCCAACATGAGCAAATCGGTGGCTTCCCCATTGGAAGGAAACACGTCACAATCCAGCGTTCAAACGTACATCGAAGGCTCACCCTGGTGGTGACAGATCGCATTGGCTCGTGACTGTGTCATGGGCACTCCGGCCAAGGTCATCTGTCACTTTTTATTCCACTTTGTGGACCGCTGTTTCCAAGAGTAGATCCCTGTGTCTGACAACAAGAGTGAATCCGACGTCCAGGTTCAAAAGCAGCCCCTGGCACAACCATAACATCCATCCCACCATGAGGTGTCTCTTCACCTCTCACCTCCTTCCAGTGCCAGTGAAAGAGGAACCAATAAGTTGTCAGTCGCCCCTCATCGTCCTGTCTTGACATCACTCTTTGCAAAATATCCTGTGGGTGATCAGACCCATGCACCTGTGTGGGATCCATCTGGAGTGTGGCTACATATTTTTGTGAAAGGCACAGATGTGAGGGTGGTGGAAGAGGCCTCAGATCCAAAGGTTGGAGCTAATAAATCCGTCTCTGCAGACACTCTGAGAATTTGCTCCTCTTTAGAGGTAGGATGCAAAGCGCTTACTAAGGTGAATATGTTATCTGTCACATTCCATTCAATACAGGGTATGTGCTGCATTGTGCCATAATTCTCTGTAATATAGTTGTGAATCGTTCCATAGTGCCTCAACCCTGACACTACTTCATCAACCAGGACTTCCATGGGAATTCGAACATGCGAATCATCCTGAGAGCGAGATCCACATGATTCACAGTCACTGGACGAAATGTCTCTCACCTTCTGTAAAATCGCATCGCATCCAGCATGAATTACTAATTTAAGGTAAACCATGCTGTTCAAAATTGAGAGGTGGGTCCTTTGAGATCTGTACAGGGAATCTCCACATTGTCTTGAAGGAGTCGTTCTATACCCAGTTCTTTGGGACGTGCATACTGAGTTCAGAAGCTGAACTTCAGCGATGACTTCTGATAATAACTGGCCATTTATTCTGAAAGACATTCAGTTGTGTGATCGTTGATGAGGCGTGTAAATACGATAAAAACAAGCACCATGACGAGGACTTAAACAGCTCTGTCGCCACTGTTTGACTGCCAAACTCAGACTGTCACTTCGGCTACCCGCGCACGTCTTCCAGAGCAACCCAAACCTCCAGATCTCATCGAGAGCTCACGCCTGCACTAGTGTACTTGATGTGAATCACACACTGGCAGAGTTTAGTATTATTATCGCGGATTTTCCAGGCATGCAACACTAATTTGCAGTGTCTGTATTTTACTGTGCACTGCAGATACTCCCTTTTGAGATTACTGCTGAAATTTAATGTATGTAAAGTCGTTTTGGCAGTGCCTCAAGGCACATCGAAAGAAAAACCTTTTCCCTTCACTGCTATTGATTGATGGCATTGAAAAACCTTTTCCCTTCAATGCTATTGATTGATGACATTATCAAGTTGTAAACATTTCTCGTGATTCAGGTGATTGACATTTTGAACTGTCTGTGAAAGACAGAATGGTCGTAGTTTATTTTTCGCTAATATTCCATGTTGGTTGATGTATTATATTGGCGTATATTGAAAAAAGAAGTCCAAAATTCTGTTATAGGCCGTTTATTCAATTCAAGTCGGGCTTCACCAAACGTGTTTTGTTCTTAATCTGTACCACCTGATGACGGTTCTTGTCGTTTACGATGCAGTGTGTCTTAAGCCATGCTTTCAAGATGATTTTTCCAAAGAAGCCTCGTGTTAGTAATTGTAGTATGATAGCAAACAGTTGTCTGCTGTACAGCATATTGCAGCTTTCGATGTCATTTGTTTCAGTGAGAATCGTCTTGTTAGACAAATGGCTTTGCACACTCCTTGGATGGCATTGTAAGTCACCCATCACCGCTAGATGGTAAGGGCTTCGTTTTCACAAGTTGGACGCCGCTTCGGTGACTTCAGTCTTCCTATTCAATTATTGAGCAGGGAAATGGCTACCTACAGTTTAGTTTGGATCTGCAACTAATTCCGTTAACGACAAATCTCCACATAATTGAGAGATTGTTGCTAGCTTAAAAAGGGAAAAAAACGGAGATAAAAATTCTTTTGTGACGGGAACTCGATCTCACGACATTTCGGCTACCAGGAATGCACTTTACAGCTAGACAACCACGTCCGAATCGGATCTTGCGGCCAGTAAAGGAGACCTACACTCTAACATGGAATATGAACCGCGTTTTCCTTCTAGCGAATGTTGATATCACCGAAATGTCAGTGCAGTGAAAGATCCGTCGGACCGGGATTATGTTTCATAATCCTTGGTTTTCAGGCATGCACTTTACTACTATATCTCCAGGACTAACTTGTATTCCGCTCCATCTTTGCTGCTCTCTGGTGATGTGCAGGCAGTACTGATGAATGGAAATGCCATCGTTTTCACATAGGCGACGGACTTTATCATAGTTCAACCAATTGCCACGAAACATTTATAAATTAATATACGCGACCTTCCTCGTGAATCAGTCTAGCTATCACTCTAAACCAGATAAAAATCCATACAACTGTTCCTGAGATTATCCTGCACACATTGACAAAGGCGACCAGGGAACGTCTCTTTATATATAGAGAAGAGAAGACGTGTGATGTTTTATAGGATTTATCTTAATATTTTGCGCTAGTTAATTTTTTATAAATAGTTTTGCTCATAATTTAAATTCTGTTTCCATCAATAGAAAGGAGAGGAAATTTTCTCTAAGAATAAAGTGATACTTCGTTATTAGCAGATTTTAGACACTATTCCCAATATACTGTTAAAATTAGCATCATCCGGTGGAACTGGATTTAATGAAGCATAAGGGCATGCAAAACATAAATTTTTACTTATGTAAGCTTTACGCCCAACAAAGTGTGAATTACAGAATATCTAGCCTGAGATCTGAATACATATAAACAATAAACAGAAGCTGGAGCAGAACTGTTCGATTCGGACCACAGTGGAGGCCGCATCTGTTGCACTCTGCATAACACACGAGCTGCTCATTTCAGTTTGAGCTCTTAGAATTCTTCACTTGTATGCACTCGGCACTTGTTAAATTTTCGGAGATGAGTCGTGTTTCGACATCTGTCTCATTCTGCGGATTTTGCGGATTTTTATGATTTTTCGAGATTGGCCATCGAGACTGACTAATTTTTCAATGGTATATGCTAACTGAAATTTTGAATTTCTGCTATGTTAGGCAAAGTCGAGAACATTTTTATTTGTGGCTTGTCGAACAGTGATTTACACTGACCATGAGCGCTTGGTACTAAGAAGTGTCGTATTGTTGTCTATGCTATATGGCGACTTAAGAATCGGTCTACTAATTTAACTTCTTTTTCGAGCATACATTTTGTTCGATATTGATAATAAAGGAGCTCGTGACAAAATAGTGATCCATACACTCTCACAGCTATGCACCTATCAGTAGTTCATTTGAAGTTTATTTAAATTAAATTTTGTACCAGAAACAACACTCGCACATCTCAGTAACAGCGATTGATGTACCCATACAGATTATAAATATATATATGTATATACATGGTCAACAATTCCTCCCAGACCACTGGACCTGCTTCAGCCAAGATTGGTACATATGTCACTTACTGTCTAGAGATAATCGCTGTGGCGTGAGAACCACATAGTCTCAGATGTTTAGGGATGGGAATGAAAAAGCAGTGCAGCCCACAATATGTGAACATCCATACGTTATTCACCCAGTTTTTAAAATGAAAGCACTTAGTAACTTGCAACAAACTTTGCATCTAATATAAAACCTTCTGAAGTAACGGGCGAGTTGTGGCGCCCTGGAAATATTGTATGTTCGGAGTCGGAGCGGCCACACACGACGCTTGTCAAAACCGCGGCACGGTAGCAACCACGTGGTGCCAGACGTTGGCCGAAGCGAGAGGGGTCCAGCCCGACCACGTGGCTGGGAATTCCATGGTGACGCTGTGTCAATGAAAGAGGCTTGTATGCCGAGAGTGCCAAAGTTTGTGAAACCATCATGGCAGACATTTCACAGTTCGTATAGAAATTAATAGTAGCCAGATGAATCATGATACGTCAAAAAGAAACAGGTACATTACTATTATTTGCACGACGATTCTGAAGTTGTAATCAGATTTTCATTACCTTTATTAGTTTAAAGTTTAGTATCTGACTGTAAATTATACGAGAACATCCACCAACGAATTTCCAAAATCTAGCCGCTTCATCCGATTTTATCGATCGGCGTGTAATCATAAATTGGTATGAAATACAGGCGTGTAACTTAAATGGTATATGAGTTATTGGAGGTCAAAGTGGCCGATTACTGTCGATCGCGTCAGGCCATAAGTACTCCACAGTTACATGAAGAAAAGGTAGCAGCATGCTTATAAATATATTTATTCATCTATGTATTTGTTTATATCCTATAGTATTCATGAAGAGATTGGTTAAATATTTAATGTGTTTTACAAAGCACAGACATTGGGCTACTGGCCTACCTTTTGTGCTATTCATTTGATTTACGTTTATTTAATTTGTTTATGTGGTGTCACCGCCAGACACCACACTTGCTAGGTGGTAGCCTTTAAATCGGCCGCGGTCCGTTAGTATACGTCGGACCCGCGTGTCGCCAATGTCAGTGATTGCAGACCGAGCACCACCACACGGCAGGTCTAGAGAGACTTACTAGCACTAGCCCCAGTTGTACAGCCGACGTTGCTAGGAATGGTTCACTGACAAAATACGCTCTCATTTGCCGAGACGATAGTTAGCATAGCCTTCAGCTACGTCATTTGCTACGACCTAGCAAGGCGCCATTACCATTTTATATTGAGCCTATTAATGTACCGTCAAGAGCGATGTACACCAATTATGGATTAAAGTTAAGTATTACATCAACTACGTACTTTATTTGCTACTATTAATTCCCTTAACTGTTCCAGACCTCACGCCAGTCTGCGTGTAATTAAACGCGTGCATTTCGGCCTCCTCTAGCAACACAGTGTTGGCTCTTCTGCCAACACTTCAGTTTATGTATCTAATAATGTGTGTTAGAGCGTGTTTACGGTCCAGCCGTAGGAATATTTATGATTTCCGTGGCTTCGTCAGTGAAGACGGAGTAAACGTTTAGAAGTGAATATCTTGCGAGCTATGTTGTCGTTCATAACTAATTACATGCAGTAGGAATCTATTGTTTCCCTGTTATTCAACTTATGTTTTTTTAATTGCTGGGCCGTCGACACCAACAAGTGTTTTGCAGAAATATACCGCGTTCTCAGAAGTACTTCGACTATCGTAATCATCATTTAAAGTCGTTAAGATAGTACTTGCAGATTTTATTTAATTGGAATCTTTCATTTACAAATTTATATGTTACATTCATAATTCGCAATTTCCGAGTGATAGAAACCTTCGACCATTCGATTCATGTGTGTATTCTTATCGTATACTGTAGACTCAGCAGTATTTGGCTTGTAATGCGGCAACTACGTATCCCAGCCCCTAGACAACGAAACCAGTCAAAACATTTAATATTTCAACACTGAGTCGGAAGATACGTAGTTGAGGGCCACCACCCATACCACACAACATCATTCCATTTTATTTGAAAGCCGACAACCTTCACGAAACGTTTTGTTTCTGATAACCTCCACAAAATAATGAAAGGGAAAAAGTTTATGGGTTAGTACCTTTTCGATGTTTATGCAGTAATATGGCCGCATGAAGCATGAAGTTTTAAATTATAATTTCTTTACTACTAATTGTGTTCACAACACCTTTTGCACAATGTGTTCAAATGTACCACTGAATGTACAAGTAAACCTATATCATTGTATGACAAGTAGTTCAGGAGACATGACGTCATAAACGCTGAGATGCATGAAATTCTGCCACACCATACATGATGTTTCGGTTTGTTATTTCTTTACTTCTAACTCTATCTGTTACACATTTCCTGGACTTTATCCTCATAGGTCGCTGAACGTACCCACAAAAATATATAATTGTATTATACATAGTTCAGGAGATACGGCGTCATGAACAATGAGCTGCGTGAAAAGGAAACTATAGGGTAAAATTCACTAGAGATGTAGGTAAAATATCTCTACAAACACTTGCGAAGTACGTTAAATACAAGTGAAAAAAACGTTTGTGTGTCCGTGAGCAAAACCATTGGCAGAAATATCATCCTTAATCCTGGAACGATTTCAGACAACTTTGGTAGACATATTAGTTACGACCTGGAAACAAATACTGTGTGTTTAAGAAGGACCAGCCTCCTATTGGAGTGAGGACGATAATATAGAGAAAGAAATGATGAGGAGGAGGAGATAGAGACAGAGGGGGAAGGAAAAGACGGACACAGTTAGGGGAAAGGAGAAGATGGGTAGAGAGAAGAGGAATGGGAAATGGACAGAGAGAAGGGAAAGGAGAAGGTGGGCAGAGGAGGGACAGAGGAGGAGATGGGGGTACAGAGGAGAGAGGAGGAGATCAGTGAGAGGCGGTAGGAGGAGATGGGCAGGATGAGGTGGAGGAGAAGGTCGACAGAGAGATGGGGAGGAAGAGATAGAGATGGGGGCAGGAACAATGGACAGAGTGCTGGGTGGAAAAGGTGGACAGAGGGAGGAGGTGGAGGAGAACATGGCCCAAGAGAAGATAGAAATACATATATATCCACGAATGCTGGGTAGGAATGTGTAACTAGCATTTTTTTTTACAAGGAATTCCGATAGCGTAGATATCGCAGGAAAAAAAAATCGGTCAAAATACAAAATATTGTTACGAAACACTGAAATGCAGAACATAAGTTATACAACGTCCAAATTAGCGAAACAGTACTAGACAATGTTGGTGACGGCCAATTACAATATTCCACAGACGCGTCAGTTTTTGTTTGTGGCTCTGCATTGTTCAGTACCTCGACATGAACATTTATAACATGTACACTGGTGGGATCATCGCACAGTGGTTTGTACACTATGTGATCAAAAGTATCCAGGCACCTGGCTGAAAATTACTTACAAGTTCGTTGCGCCCTCCATCCGTAATGCTGGAATTTAATATGATGTTGGCTCACCCTTAGCCTTGATAACAGCTTCCACTCTCGTACGCATAAGTTCAATAAGTTCCTGGAAGGTTTCTTGCGGAATGGCAGCCTATTATTCACGGAGATCTGCACTGGGGAGAGGTATCGACGTCGGTCGGTGACGCCTGGTACGAAGTCGGCGTTCCAAAACATCCCAAACATGTTCTATAGATTCTGGTCAGGACTTTGTGGAGGCTAGTCCATTACAGGGATGTTATTGTCGTGGAACCGCTCCGCCATACGCCGTGCATTGTGAACAGATGCTCGATCGTGTTGAAAGATGCAATCGCCATCCCCGAATTGCTCTTCAACAATGGGAAGCAAGAAGGTGCTTAAAACATCAATATAGGCCTGTGCTGTGATAGTGCCACGCAAAACAACAAGCGGTCCAAGTCACATCCATGGAAAACACGACCACACCATAACACCACCGCCACCGAATTTTACTGTTGGCACTACAAACTCTGGCAAATGAAGTTCACCGGGCATTCGCTATACCCACATCCTGCCATCGGATCGCCACATTGTGTACCGTGATTCGTCACTCCACACAACGCTTTTCCACTGTTCAATCGTCCAATGTTTACGCTCCTCACACCAAGCGAGGCGCCGTTTGGCATTTACTGACGTGATGTGTTATCTATGAGCAACCGCTCGACTATGAAATCCGAGTTTTCTCACCTCCCGCCTAACTATCATAGTGCTTGCAGTGGATCCTGACGCAGTTTGTAATTCCTGTGTGAGTTCTGAATAGATGTCTGCCCATTACACATTACGACCCTCTTCAGCTGTTAGCGGTCTCTGCCAGTCAACAGACGAGGTCAGCCTGTATGCTTTTGCGCTGTACGTGTCCCTTCGCGTTTCCACTTCACTATTACATCGCGGAGCGCCCCATTCTGCTCTCTCACGGTGTCTAATGACTATTGAGGTCGCTGATATGGAGTACCTGGCAGTAGGTGGCGGCACAATGCACCTAACATGGAAAACGTATGTTTTTGGGAGTGTCCGGATACTTTTGATCACACAGTGTATGTTTCGTTCGTCTCCAGTAATCAATTCAAGTTTTTCGGAAGGGAGTTAACGTGTAAGTCAAGTCTAAAATGAGGGCAATAGAGAAGGAGCACAGGCTGGGATCGGGGAAATAGGGAGAAATGTTCTTCTTTCAAAGTAACCATCTGGGAATTTAGCTTAGGGAAATCACGAAAGAACTAAATCTGGCCATATCGACAGGTACGTGGATTTACCTGCACTGAAGGGAGCAGCGACGATCTCAACTGATAAACTGTTTACGTGATCTATCTGGCATGGAAAGTTCTTCTGTGCATCAGGACAAATGTTTCTGCCATGCCGTACACTGCCGATTTTCTGTAAACGGGACAGCACTGATTAACAGTATTTGTTTCCTGTAACCGTATTAGAATGAAGGCTATATGCATACATCAAAGAAGTTATAATTCAATTTTTAATGAACACCTAACGACGTTGGGTTCACGGGCATTATCCTGAAAAGGAAATCTGGGATAATCAACTGAAATTGCCAAATAGAAAACCACGTTGGATGTGCGGGCTCCCAGCCTGTCAGCGATGTTGAGCAACACTGGGCCCTGTTAGTACTTGGATGGCTGACCGCCCGCAATCACCATGTGCCGTTCTTTCATGGACAAGCGGGTCACCAAAGTGGCGTCCATTGAAAGACTTGCACCAGTTCTTTCAGTCATGAGGAAATATTATTATCATCTACAGTTAGAATGTCTGTATCGTCTACAAAGGACAATCCCATGGGGAGAACCTGAACATGAGGCTTGAATAAGATGGCACTGCTTTACATGTCGGTGGGTACGAACGGACAACGAAAGATTGTGGTTTTCACCAATTTATTCAAAGTATAGTCCAAAACACGAGATTTTATGTGAACTCCCAGTGTCAGCCTAAGCGATGGAGATGTCAAAGAAATGGCACAATCAGTCACGTCGTAAACAGTTACTGAATACTCCCCGTCGAAAATATCTGGGATTCATTCAGGATCGCACTCCTATAAACAAGCAGATTGAGAAAATACGAGAGTGAAAGTTGACTCCACAAATATTATCCTTCGTAAGATCACTGATGACACGTTGGATTCTCCACCGCAAACCATAAGAACGACGGGACAAACAACATGTAACAGTGCTGCAGAGTATTCGTGTCCAGTGTGGTATAAACCAACCCTTGCAAAGATAGTTCACATTGCCCTAAGTGAATCCAGTAGGTTTATTAAAGATTGCTTGAAACTCACACCACCTGTAAAATTCTGTCAGCTCGTAGGCATGGCGTCGCAAGATATCCGTATTGAAGTAGCTGCCAACGTGGAGATAACAACTTAGACTCATCAGGAAAACCATCCATTACATGGGCAAGTCCCAGCAGCCCCAAGGTTGAACTGTGACTGCCGGGAAGCGCAGAAAATAGAAAACCTACTGGAATGTCAACCATGCGCTGCACCTTGCACAGAAGGTCTGCTTGCGAGTCCGAGCTTAACTGCACTTGCAAAATGTTGGTCGACAGAAGAGTAGCTTAATAAGTACCTGTGTCATATGCTTTTAATAGTAATACCATACACTGTATTTGTTTCTGAGGGAATAAACAGTAATCATCATCTGAAACGCAACTAGATCTTTATGACAAGTAAATACATATATTAGGAACTTTTTACGTGTTGTTTTTCTTTTTCTAACTATGAAATATCCATTTGAGACAAGCTTGTAGTAGATTTTCGAGGTAAGAATTCTGTGCTCATCGTGCAGCACAATTCCTGAGTAAAAAATAAATGAACTTAATCTTGTCGACTAAAACTGCTAGTTACGTTTTTTATAGCACTGAATCTCCAGGTAGTCTCCAATATAACATACAATAAATGCAATCGGGAAAGTGGAAATTTGTCAATACATCTTCTAACGTAGTCGTGCAGTACAAAAAGACAGCATACTTCCCTTCATTGCTAGCGCGGATGACACCCTCCATCCACATGGTTTTCCCACTCCATTTTCTCAGACTCAGCTCGGTTGACTACACTCCATTTTCAGTACCTTTCCATTAATTTCCCATCATTTAGCTCCAGATATTATTGGCTGCCACTTACGGGGGTTACTTTGTTTATGAAACATTATTATAGTTTTGTAGGACACTGGTCATCTTCACGAGCTTGGTGCTATAATCTAAAACGAACTAAGTGTGTGTTACTTTATTGCATTTCTAGATTCAATCCAATTTTCTGTGATTAATTCAAGTGCACTGAATCTAGTTACAGTCAATTTGCTTCTTACCTAGAAAACTAACACAATAAAAGTGAATTTTCTCTTTAGAAACATCAAAATAGAAACCTAGGACAGAGTTTTGCAGAGATCCTGATGTATGGGTAGAATGATTTCAGGAGCTGAATGATGAAGATCCTGACAATGTTGCTGCTGACTCAGAGAACGATGTTTCTGTACATCAAAGTTATCTTGATTCAGGAGTAGAACAAGAAGTGCCAGAAAACGCAGAATTTGAATCACAAGAAGAAGTAATTCAAAAGGACGTATATCTTTTAGCAAAAGATGGAACTACTAAATGCAGGGAAAGTAAATATGCTACCAATTTTACAAGCATCTTTTGTAATATCCTTATGCTTTTACCTGAACCCAAAACTTAAATTCCTATAACTAAGACAGAAATAGATATCCTGAAGTTATTCTTGGGTGAGAATATAATATGCATTACTGCAGTATGTACTAATATTTACATGAATGAAATTTGTTGTAACTTTGCTGTGGAATGGGATGCTGCAGAAACAGATGTCATAAGGATCAGAACTTTCATTGATATGTTACGTCTGTGTGGGTCTCTGATGTGTTCTAGAAAGAATTTATCGGAGTCGGAGGATAACTCAGTTGGTAACAGACTTGAATGATGTCATTTACGCGTGACCAAAAACGGCCGATTGATGTTTCTCTTGAGATGCTTGAAATCTGATTGCATCCTTGATAGAGGTATTCGCAGAGAGCTTGACAAGTTGGTCCCTCTCAGAGGCTACTGAGACAATTTACTAACAATTTACCAAAAGTTTCACCTAGTTTATACCTCACTGTACATGCGTGTTAAATGTATTATGTTTAGATTTCAATAAAACATTGTTAAAATCAGTCATATGTACCTTTCAGAGTACGCAAATACACAGTTCATCTTGTGGATTACACCTATCGTCCGTAGGAGCGACCTTGTCAGGTATTATCACACGAGTGACGGGGGGTTTGCTCAGTTTACTTAACAAAAACTGCATAAGTTCAACTCAGCATAATTCTTCACGCAGTAATAACTACAACAGTTACATGCCAATAAAACACGTCTCTAAATATAATTTCCCTTAGTGTAGCCGGCCGTTGTGTCCGAGCGGTTCTAGGCGCTTCAGTCTGGAACTGCGCGACTGCTACGGTCGCAGGTTCGAATCCTGCCTCGGGCATGGATATTTGTGATGACCTTAGGTTAGTTAGGTTTAAGTAGTTCTAAGTTCTACGGGACTCATGACCTCAGATGTTAAGTCCCATAGTGCTCAGAGCCATTTGAACCATTTGAACCTTAGTGTAAACTACTTATGTTAGCGCACTGGTTAATCTTCTTGTAATCATATAATTGCGTAGGCTTCCGCGGCCAGTCGACATAAAAGTTTTCTGGGTATGGTACCGCGTCATATTGTGTAAAGCTACTGCTGGGGTAAACCAACGATTCGGCCACGGTTGCAGCGACCTTCTTGCAGCAGTCCCAAAAGAAGGCCGCTGCAACCGTGGCCGAAGCGCTGGTTTACCCCAGCAGTAGTTTTATAGAATACGACGCAGTTCTTGTAATCACTTCCAGTTTATTTCCGGCACATGAATCAACACGGTAACCAACACGCTAACGCCACGCTGTTTGACTTATGAAGAAGAATGTTGGTCCAGTTCTTTGTATACTTGTATCTTCACTGACATAGGGTTATAGGAAGAACCATATTTAGGTGTTCTATATATGTCCTAAACCCTATTATGAAAAACTGCATAAACTTTCACAATATGCGTTCTTGCAAGCTGCAGAACCTACAGGCATAGCAGAACCACTGAAGTATACAATAAAATCCATTGTTAAGAGATTTTTGTTGTATTCGATTCAGACTCTTCACTGAAAGCACGTCAGAAACAGACGCATCTTAAATATTCCTCAGGTGGTGGTAGATGTTTTAGCAAAGGTAAAAGAGTAAACTTGATGTGGATAAAAACTCGCCGTAATACAGAATTTAATCAGAAACTCGATAACCTTCACAAAAAAGCAACCATAACGTTGTCCAGATTTTACTTAAGTGCGCCGATTTGTTGCTGTAATAAAGAAAAGATCCTGTGTTAAATGGCAATATTAGTGGACAGTAAATAATAAGATGCGGCGCTAATTCTACGCATTCAGACAACCTAATATCAAAGTTGTAGTATGTAATGGGGTTATAACATAAAAAATCAGGACGCGATCCGATCATGGCACTTCAACGACATCTTGAAAAGGTGAAAATAAAGAGGAGCCGCTTCTATGGCTGTGACAATAGTCAACTTTATTGTGTTATGGTAAAAACACTTAGATTTTCTACCAGGTTTCAGACCCAATGTGCATAGAATTCTTTCCATGTTCTAAACTTACACACTCATCTGACGACAAGATTTTATTTTAAAAAGAGACACTGAGTATCAAAATTAAATATTAGTTTAGTACATAAGTTCATAGTGTTTTTGTTTTGCATCTTAGTATTCTGGTTGCTGTGGGTTAATTTATCCATTGTCATTTTTATTTGTAGTTCACTGTTGCTATTTGAGTTTCAATATTGTCATTTTTTATTTGGAGATAGTGGAGCTGTGGACGCTATGAAATTGAGTGCCAAGTGGAGAAATCGGAACTTTTCCCACGTATTCTTCTGTTTGAGCTCAGTAGAGGGTTGACAGCAGCGGAGGCAGCCAGAACACCGTCGCCGTGTATGTGGCTAACTCCACTTGGACAGACCACGGACAGAAAATGATTTTCTCTTTTTAAGAAAGCTCATTTGGACATTAGTGATACTCCAAGTTCTGGAAGACCTTCGGGATTTGATGAAGACCGTTTGAGCCCATTAATCCGCAATGATACACATCACTAACGCTGAGAAAGGACAAACGTGGCGAACTTTGATCACTCTACCATAGTGTGATATTTGCTTGCGGGTGTATTGAACCGCATACCCTAAGCCAAAAACACAAACATCAGCGGGTGGACGTATGTGCATTTCTGCTTGGTCTTCATCAACTGGCTCGTGAAAAACACCGACCATTCCCATCCCGCATCGTTACTGGCGACGATAAATGGTGTCTTTATGCTAACATAAAGAAAAGAAAAGAATGTCTGAAATAAAAACAAAAAAGCAGAAACTCCCCGTACAAAGACATCCGCACATCCACAAAAGATAAAATTATGCATCTGGTGCGACAACGACAGTGTGGTGTAATACGAATTGCTTCCCCGAGGTATCACCATCACTGCTGGCATTTATTGTCATCAACTGAACCGTCCTGCAACGAGCAGTCCAAGAAAAACGACCAGGAAAACAGTGTGGAGTGATGTTACACCACGGTAACACCTGCCCATATTCTGCTAGACTGACAAAAAGCACTGTACAGGATTGGGGTTGGGAAGTCATTCCATACCCACCATTTTCGCTTAATGTTGGAGTCTCAGATTTACACCTTTTCCGCTCTGCATGGAACAACGTTCAAAGAACTTCCTTTCTGGATGAAAATGCTCTCCGAATGTGGCTCGACGACTTATTTGTCTCTAAACCACGTGACTCTTACAGTTGCTGAATCGAAAAGCTACCCCAGCGTTCGCAGACTGTTGTAAATAGTGAAGGGGAATATATTATCGATCACTAAAATCTGTGTTATGTGTACCTGTTGTGTTTATTAAACTTACGGAAAAACTCTACTAACCTACGCACCAACCGAATACTTAATCAGCTTAGAGCTCCGTAATCTAATTATGGGTGTCAGACTGAAAAATATTCAGCCAGACTCCTAACTTCCAGTCACGGCTATTGCTATGACGTGATTGATAGTATTTCAGGAATAAAAATGCGTAAAATTATACCACTGCCCAAAATAACTACTCAGTAGTTACTAAGACTGATCCATTATCCCATCTGATGTCAAAGTTTCAGACAGCCTTGCTAGAAGTTAAATTCTGACATATTCGCACCTGAGTTTACAACAACTACGGTATAACTAAATTATTATTCAGTACTATATACTAAATCAACCCATTGTCAGAGAGTGACGCGTTTAAAATCCCCTACAAGCGCCTTGGAGATTTATATGGTGGTCAGTCTGGAGGAGCTGAGGTTTCTAGGTTATCGGAAAAAGAGAGAAACTGAGGACTAGGAAAGACAAGTTAAAGATTTGCGTAACATGTTTAAGCAAAAAACTACCCATACGATGTAGATTTAAACATATTTCACACTTTGAGGAAAGGTAGAATAAGACGCAACTGGAAGTACTTGGAATAAATAAACATATGACACTTCTAAATGACCGAACGTAATTTCCTTTTTCCTCTCAGTTACATTAAGTTTGACTTACATAAATGTTTGATTACAACAGAAAATTGGATTATTTCCATATTTTGTTAAATGTAATGACTTCACATAAATTAAAAATGTCAATTTTAATGTTAAATGTTACAATGCTCATGTGACATAAAGAAATAATATTTTTCCTTTACAAATAACTTCGTATCTGCACATTTTATGTATCTTCTGTATCAGCAATATCTGTGAGTGCATTGACTGAGAAGCTGAAAGCCTGTTCGTGATCGGACAAATAACCTTTTCCAAAGCGCTGAGGAAGACTACATACATAAAACTCAACTACGTATCTCCTATAAAAAGAAGGCAAGCATTCGCGCAATATAACGAGACGCAGACTGACTGTAGTAAGCTGCTTTATTTGCACGGTGTGCAGGTGTCGTGTTAGTGAGGCTAGGGGCCGGCTGTGGAGGAGGCGAGCACGCCGGCCAGCACGGTGACGACGCTGTCCCAGACCTCTTCGCTCGTGGGGATCAGCTGGTCCGTTGGCAGCAAGTAGCCGTACTGGCCCTTGTCCCTCAGCTCCCACACCATATTGTACCTCTTGCCGACCACGCCTTGCATCCAGTCGATGCTGTTGCCCGTCGTTGGACCTGGAAGAAGGAGAAAGCGGCAGTCATTCTCTGCCATTTGGTTGCACAGGTTGACTGCAAAGTCAACAGGTAACAGATCTCTATCCCGTACTTTTTATCAGCGTTGTAAGAAGAGAATAAAAAAGTTTGGCTTTCGGGAGTACAGCACATACAGAAAAAAAATTCAAGCTATCGGGAATATTTGTTATTCTATATTTACATGATGATCACACAACGTAAATTACTTTTGTAGTGCCAAAATATTACATATAATAGTCACCATACGTTAAATGCACTCTGTCCGAATTTATTTCTTAAGATTTTCGTGAGAACATGCCAATCAGTTTGCACGTACTTCTCACGACGTTAACAATGACAAAATAGTATGTAACTTCATATGTTGGACAGATTAATTTTTGCCACTTGTTGGTCCATAAGACAGTTTGTGTCACATATTCGGGAAGTGTTAGTTTGCATTCGCTTGCCACGGTGTATTTACTACTGTCTGATGTCTATACATGTTCCTCATGTGTACGCATTTTACTGTAGAGCGTTTGAAAATGGCGTAACGCTGTACGGGTAACGTGTAACAAAGTCAATAAAAAGCTATGGTCAAGATAAGGGGGTTATTATTTTCAGGGTTAACTGACCTCAAACGTTTTATGGGACTGGACACAAGGAAAGCTGAGATACCTGGATTGTCTGCGGACTGCTTTCGGCAGGACAGTCATGAAGATGCCCCATAAGTCCTTTGTCAATGCAGTCATAGTAATACGTCGTCCACTAACGTTCTTGCCCATCCCCATGACCTTGTGGAGCAACTTACATTCTGCTGAGTTCCCTTTGTGCTCGTACAATTGCTTTTGGTGAACATACATCAGGTTTTCTTACCCTGTCAGCTGCTAATAAAACCCAGTAGCGAACGCAGTTGTGTTTGCAAGAAGATATACGACGCCCAAAGACCCATGGAAATGCTGAAGATGTTGTCTAGGGGAAAAAATTTCGATATAATTAATGACAGTTGTCTCCAAATGTGGATAAATGAAAGATAATGCCAATAACAAAGAAAAAGAATCCGTAGATCTTTAGCACATCATATTGTATAAGTATTTAGGGCTAACATCAAAAGGCGGTATGAAATGATGCGAACACATAAGAGTTTTAGATTAGTCGGAGAGACAACATAGATTTGCTTGGAGGGTTCTGGGAAAGAGCAGCCCATTCGCAAGAGAACTCGGTAGATGATGACAATGTGACCAATTCCAGACTACTATTCCAGCGTTTGGTGTCCTGAGAACTGGGAATTACAACAGACGTAAAACGAATTTATAGACACGCTGCTAGGGTAATATCAGAACGATATAACGCATATGAAGTGTATGAGATATGCTCACTGATATGTAATGGAAATTTTTGGAAGAAACGGGTCGTGGTTTTCCGATAATCCTGTCGGATTAATTGAAAGAGGTTACATTCTAGAAAGACTGCAGTAAAATTCTGCTATCATCCTTTTATACAGGATGGGCATAATAAAAGTTACCTCGAAAATGTTTCATGAAGGTAGGCAACAGAATTTACTTCATCTGCCACTGAGCAGGTGGACTAAGTTGAGTTGCGTATCTAAAGGTGCATGAAATAATTTTCCCAGCTTATATCTCCGAATACGCCTCCGTAGTTGAGGAGTCAAGGTATATGGATGCTATGCAGAGGGTACAGGTTCGATTCCGGCGCTGCCAACGATTTTCGTTGGTGAGAGGCCTGGTCGGGGTGCACTCAGCCTCGTGATGCCCACTGAGGTGCTAATTTACCGAGTGGCAGGGGCTCCACGCTTTGGAAAGTCTGCTAAACAGCCGGGAGAGCGGTGTGTTGACCACGTGCCCCCCCACCACCCCTCCCCCATACCGCATCTCCATGACGGCAGTTGGCAGAGGATGTCACGGCGATTGGTACACATCTCTTGGCGGTGAACGCGTATATTAGTGTATCCCGCGATGGGTGTGAAGAAAGAGCCAATTTTGTTTCATTAGAACGATGTCTTCTGAATCCGTGATGGTTGTGTGCCAGTACGTCGTTTTCTTCGACCTCTTTCACAATATTCAAACACTGTAAGTTATATGTTCCAAAATGATACTGCAAATCGATGTCAGTGGTGTGCGCCTTTAATTTAGAGGATTACGTCTTTTTCTCTTTCCTTTTTTTATGTGACCCATGCAACTTTTCAGTAATTAGGTACGGATCTTTCGTTGAGAGAACGGTTGTACGTAAATGATCGCCAAAAATGGAAATTTCATCAGACTTCGAAAGGGTTCTATTTGGTATAAAGACAGGACCGGTAGACTTGCTTCATTAAGTGGCTAAGCTGCTTTGCTAAATCACTCGTGATTTTAATTCTGTGCTATTTACTGCATCTTCTTTGGTGAAGGAATTAGTGACACCGTTTCAGTGACACTACCACTGTGCAGCACAGTGAAGGTACTGGTCGTCTTGCCACTTTTACTTTACAAACGACCACATTCTCTATGGATTTTCTGCCAAATTGCCATACAGAGTTCACTGAGGAAACTATCAAAAACATCTGGCACTGAAGTCCGATCTAAATTACGAGCATCTGAAAACCGTTTCCAATCTTAGGAATGTTCCGTTCTTTTAAATCTGGTATGCTTTTTTTCATGATTCTGTAACAGTGCCTTGACCTGTTTTGTGACCTATGGGGAATGTGATCCGTCTCTTACAAATTCACTTGATATAAAAATCTCAACTGCCTTCAACACTACTTAAGCCACTTCTCATCAGGAATTACATACTTTGTTTGAAAGGAGCGGAGACTGGCTCTTAGCAAGGCGATAATCAAATATTTATCTTCTTATCTGACACTTACCAAAAACTTCTTGTGTGCTACCAATGGTGTACTCCGTGCCATATCTGACCCTCAGAGCATCGCGACCCTTTTCAGCCAGTTGGTACTGGAAAGAAAAATTTAGATTTTACTTCCATCGAACAATGACTGGTTGCAATGAAAGTGATTACGAAACTTACACATCAACAGTCGATTTATGAAGTAACTACTGTCTCTAAATGTCTTCTGATATTCCATGTAAATGAGAGAAGATAAGTATACCTGAAAGTCATTTAAAGTGACTTAAAATTCGTAAAACTCATTTAAACCGACTTATATGAAGTGTAATATGGTCCATTAAAGAATAATGACAGTTCTGAACTTTACACACAGCCGCAAGTGGAGACTGTACGTAATTTAACTTTTGTACTGGACAAATTACATGGTGTTAAATTTGTCTCAGTAAATTTCATCACAGTACTTTGAAGACTTACATTAATATAGATGTTCCGTGAATTCGATCACATATGCGTGAACACAGTCGACTTTTTGTTATTGTACTCAGTAATAAAGATGTCTAATATACTTTTAAACATTCTGTAGGTCTCAGAATGATCTTGTTGTGCACTACTCGGTAAGGTAAACGTTACATGTTTCTTTTAATTAATTCCCTGTTTCATTGATATTGAACTCTCAATTTTACCTAAGCGCAACCACCAGATAGGGGCTGTGTGGATGATATTACTAATGGGCATTTAGAAGATGAAGTACTGGGTCCTGGGACTGAGAGGTATTCAGAAAGAAATGAAAACAAACGTATGCAATATATTTACATCACTAACACAGATGCATTATAGTTATTTATTCGGCTTTTCAAATGGTAAGAGATAGTGCATACTGATTGGTCAGTAAATACAAGACAATCATACACTTTCACTGCATTTCATGATATCTGACTTCCACTAAGGAACAAAAAACACAACAGTAGCAGATGAAACAGTGTGAATAATACAGTCCTGAGTTATGCTACTCACTTTGCCGCTCCTACTGGTATCTTGCAGACTCGACATGTCAATTTGCCCAGTATAATTTCCCGCTGTGGAGATATGTAACTCTGGGTGCGCCTAACGTTACCGCCCAGGTTCTTTGTGCATATGGATACCATTGAGCGGTCGAAGGGAACGGATGAACCAGATGGCCTAGAGACACTGGAGCTAGCGGATGTACGACTCGACCAACAAACGGCCACAGCTCGTGGGCACTTTGTGCGCTTTGTAAAACAATTCGTGAATAAGAACGTATCTTATATTAACAGCTGTGTCCCTGCTTATCACTGAGGTTGAAACAGTGGGAAGAGAGCGAGTCCTAGCGTACTATACGAGGCCTATCTAAAAAGTATCGACCTTTGGCCAGAATAAATATTTCGAATATCTGAGGGGGTTGGGACCCTAATCCCCATCAAATTAGGCCCCTTTTGCTTGCACACACTTAGCCCACCGATCCTTCCACCACTTGAAACATCTCTTGAAGACTTCTTTTCTAATGGTGTTCAGCTCCGTCGTCGTGTTCCACATTATCTCTTCTCTACTCTCAAAACTGGATCCTTTCAGTGGCGTCTTCAATTTTGGAAACAACCAAAAGTCGCAAGGAACCATGTATGGAGAGTAGCGAGGTTGGCGAACGGCTGTAATTCCGTATTAGGCCAAGAAATTCTGGATCATGTAGGATGAATGTGCGGGGGCGTTGTCGTGATGCAGTTGCCAGTTTTTCGCCGTCCACATGTCTGGTCTTTTGCGCCGAACTGCGTCACAGACTCGCTGGAGAATGTCTTGATAGCACTCCTTTGTCACTGTTTGGCCTTCCAGTGCGTATTCGTGATGCACAATTCAACGGACATCAAAGAAGACAGTTAGCATCACCCTGATTTTGCTTCGCACCTGCCACACTTTCTTCGACTTTGGAGACTCGGGATGCTTCCATTGTGAAGACGGTCTTTTTGTTTCTGAGTCATACCGATACACCCATGACTCGCCTCCAGTTATCACAGCGCTCAGAAACCCAGGATCAGTGTTGGTGGTGTCCAGAAGGTCCTGTGCAACGTCAGAACAGAGGTCTCTTTGTTCCGGCGACAACAACTTGGGCACCAATTTCGTAGCCACTCGGTGCTTGTTCAAATCATCACGCAAAATTGCATGTGCAGAATCTTTACTCATTCCAACCTCTTGGGAAATCTCTCACATGGTCAAACGACGATCTGCCATCACCAAATTTTGCACCCTCTCAACAGCAGCTGCACTCTGAGCAGTTTAGGATCTGCCAGAACGCTGGTCACTCTCCGCTGATGTGCAGCCAATTTTGAATCGATTGAACCACTCCTTAATTTGTGTTACACGCATCACATCTTCTCCAAACACCTCCTGAATATTACGAATTGTTTCGATTTGAGAATCACCGAGATTCTGACAAAATTTGATGCAGTATCTTCGCTCAACACGTTCGGTCATTTTGAGAGAATCGGTAATCCGACGAACACGTTTTGTAGCACCTCACTCAGCGATCGACGAGCAGCGACTGACGCGCTGGAAGGCGGGCACAAAATTCAAGCATGCGCATAAAGTTCTCTTCCTTTAATGTCTACAGTGGTGCAGTGCTATCGTCTCTATTTTGCGCGGGAAAATCAAAGTTCTGAACTCGTACACTCACAATGGAAATGTAGCAAACCGGGCCAGATCCCATCAAGTGAACAGCATATATACAGGCATCAGAATATCGTGTAAAGCAAAATGCGAATTTCATTAGTTTTTACAACACTATCGAGAAATTTCTAGAGTAGCTCACAACAAAAATAAATTACTATTTTTGCCTCTTTCATAGCTGTATACCTGCGCAAAATAAGTCTTAGGACAGATATTTTCTCAGAGAGATTTAAATATTCATTGTTGAAGGTTGTTGTTGTTGTGGTCTTCAGTCCTGAAACTGGTTTGATGCAGCTCTCCATGCTACTCTATCCTGTGCAAGCTTCTTCATCTCCCACTACCTACTGCAACCTACATCCTTCTGAATCTGCTTAGTGTATTCATCTCTTGGTCTCCCTCTACGATTTTTACCCTCCACGGTGCCCTCTAATGCTAAATTTGTGATCCCTTGATGCCTCAAAACATGTCCTACCAACCGATCCCTTCTTCTAGTCAAGTTGTGCCACAAACATCTCCTCTCCCCAATCCTATTCAATACCTCCTCATTAGTTACGTGATCTACCCACCTTATCTTCAGCATTCTTCTGTAGCACCACATTTCGAAAGCTTCTATTCTCTTCTTGTCCAAACTAGTTATCGTCCATGTTTCACTTCCATACATGGCTACACTCCATACAAATACTTTCAGAAACGACTTCCTGACACTTAAATCTATACTCGATGTTAACAAATTTCTCTTCTTGAGAAACGCTTTCCTTGCCATTGCCAGTCTACATTTTATATCCTCTCTACTTCGACCATCATCGGTTATTTTTCTCCCCAAATAGCAAAACTCCTTTACTACTTTAAGTGTCTCATTTCCTAATCTAATTCCCTCAGCATCACCCGACTTAATTTGACTACATTCCATTATCCTCGTTTTGCTTTGTTTTGCGTTTTGCGTTGTTGAAGGTACTAAATAAAAAATGAAACGATGTTAACTGCAGATTAACTGACTGCAGTATCATATATGAATCAGAAAAGTTTCAAAAGACCACTGTATAACGCCATAGCTGCCTATTTCCTTGAGCACAATTCACCGAGAGATTTTCAGTTTGATTTTATGCATACCTCCTTAACTGAGTAGGCAATATAGGTTCCTTGCATGAAATAGTGGATGATGTTGATCAACAACTGCAGATTCTGGTTATCATCCCCCCTCCTCCCCCCTGTGCCATCGTAATTGCTTTTATCTATGTAATCAAGATATAAACAAATCAGAGTATACTGAAATTAGGGGTAAGGAATTCAGATATTTGAATCTCATTTGAGCAACAGAGAACAGATGGTACTTTGAAGTGGTTAAAAGTGAGGTCTTAAGCTAGGATCTACATTAGAATCACTTCTTTGTCAGAGCTGCGTTTTAATGTGTCTCCAGCTATTTTAGATACTCTAATGCTCTGTTTTTACTGACTACACAAGTATCATTGAAACATATACATTTCTGAAATTGAATGTTACAGGAAATGATATTCTTGCGAGAAACAGGACACCATTCTGGTTTTTGTTTTCCTAGGCTTCACAAAATATTGAAAATAATGTGAATTCTAATTCTATATATTTTATTGTTGTTATCTTCAGTGCTATTTTCTGTGCAGCTTTCGATGGTTCGATGTTTCATTACTCTGACTTGCTCTTTGTCAAAATATTTTATGAATAACATATTCTATGATCTCTGTTTGCTGATACAGATTAACATTTGAGTAAAAATTGAATAAATAAGTAAACACAGCTTTTCTCATGGAGGATCCCCTGATCACAGCCTATATTTAATCCAAATCTGCAGCTTTCTTTCAGCATAAATCTTTCAGTATTCCATGTCCGCAGCATTGGAAAATCTATTACACCACAACAGATAATGTCATATTTCTATGACGCTAGTTCGTAGTTCTATCATACTGCTGGCCGGAGTGGCCGAGCGGTTAAAGGCGCTACAGTCTGGGACCGCACGACCGCTACGGTCGCAGGTTCGAATCCTGCCTCGGGCATGAATGTGTGTGATGTCCTTAGGTTAGTTAGGTTTAAGTAGTTCTAAGTTCTTGGGGACTTATGACCACAGCAGTTGAGTCCCATAGTGCTCAGAGCCATTTGAACCATTTTTTTCTATCATACTCACACATTTGGGAGATTTCGTTCTGTATACTACCAGCTTGTCCTTTAGGCAATGGTTTCAAATTTCTTCACATTATTCTATATTTCATTCGGGTATCATGCCTTTGCAACTTGCTGGTAAGTTTCATTTCTAACGAACGCTGCTAGTGGACTCCATTTGATTTGTGCACTTTCTTCCCTTTCATTCGTACTTTGGCAAGTCACAGCACTTACATATTTATCCAATGTTTTGTTACTACTACGAACGTTACAGATGTAATGGCACTTCCAACTTAATTATTTTTATCTATACTGCACTTCACTTTTTCCTAATCCAGTTGCATCTGATTCAATAATATGCGCTGCATAGCAGCACATCTCACGTAGTTTCTTGTAAGATAAAGAGATATAGACGGAAAAACGAGAAAAATTGAACTCCACATACGAAACGCAATTTCAAAAGAACGACTCGGGAGTCCAGTCTTTGGAAATATCAATAAATGTCAATGCTACCTCACGCTGTTCCTGCTCATGGTATTAAAGAATCCCTGACAGTCCCACCTATTTGTCATATACATAAGATTGTGATATTTTATTGAGTGGTTTCTTATCATCGGTTGATAGTTTAGAGTTGAGTGGTTGATTCGATTTTCTGTAACGTAGTCCTTCTAGCAGAACAGAGTGTTTCCTCCCGTATTGGTAGGTTTCTTGCAATATTAAAACATTGCAATGCTGTTTGCTAAAATGTGTGTTCCAAAATACTAATGCTAAAGAGCGTCATTGTGTAGAAGTCTCAACACATGTACGATTAAAGATGGTTAATGTCTCTAAAAACGCGTCGAAATCAAAGTTCTAAAAGGTTGAACACTGACTAAGTTACAAGCACGGATTTACGAAATACGTGGGATACCTGAATCATTATAACTAGATGGAAATGTATCCATCTTATCCCTACTAGAGATGGTTGTCTCAAAGTTGAAAATTATTTTTCTCAATTAAAACGAATGGCCTGAGAAAAAAAACCTTGGTATTTGAAAGTTTCACGTAGTCAGCCTTAATGAATAAATTCTTTGTATAATTACAAAGATCACATAAATGAATGATATACCCACCAGCTCGTCGTAATTGTCCGCAGTAACGTTCGGAACCCCATATGGGAATATGAGCACTTGAGAGTAAGCGTGGAAATTGGAATAGAAGAGCAGGTCGTCGCCGAAATTCAGCAGAAAATCCGCGAACGTAATCACTTCCTGTTGGGTGAAATTGGCTGGGCCACGGTGATTGTAGGCGCATGGGTCTTCACTGGCGTCGTACTCTGTCAACACAATATTCTAATTCTCAATTATGCTTCCCTACTTCAAACAAACAAATCATATTTAAGTTATTTATTTATTATTGCATCGCCCTTTTGGCCTCAATTTGTCGTGGTAGGTGGGCACAGTATTCAGTGATCCAGATGTCCTTCCCAGGGAAGTATAGTTCGCTAGCTTTCTGGATAAGAAGAGTTGAGTGGAAGCAAAATTGGCCAACAGCTGCGATGAAGGTAGCTTCTCCAGGGAAAGAACACCCGAAATTATATTTACTTGTTCCCCGGAACAGAGGTGTATCTCGAGGTCAGTAAACTCTACTTGCAAAAAGAAAAAAATTAACCACTTACAATCTTCAGTAGATAAATATCTAGACGAGTAAGTGTTATGTTAACCACAGTACGCAAAGGCAAAGGAAGAAAAAATATGGTATCAGGACAGCTTAAATACAGCAACTTACAATGTTAGTAGGCTCGGCAACAAAGAAACTGAATTACTTAAAGAAATGGAAGACAAGGACATAGATATACTAGCTGCAACAGAAACGAAGAAAGAGTTAAAATAATGAAAGATGATTAATGATATGATGGTGTTTCACAGTGAAATTCCGGAGAAAACCAGAGCTCAATTGGGAGTGGACACCTTGGAAAAAAATATAGGCACATAAAATAGACTCATATATCTTTATTAATGAACGTATGATGACTGTAAGATTAAAGTACAACAGTGGCTACATGACAGTAGTAGTAATATATATAGAAAAAGGAAAGGAACAGAAAACATTAGAATTGCATTCTATTTGTGAAACGAAGTAGATAAGTAAAATAAAATTGCTTATAATATTACTGTCAGATTTAAACACAAGATTAGGGAACCATCTATAACTAAACTGGCACTGAAGGGGACAACATTTTAAATGAAAATGGACAAGAATACAGACGATTCACTAGTTTAATAATTTGAAAATTACCAACACATTTTAAGAAAATCGATATCCACATGAATAGACTGTACATTAGAGATCAAATGTCACTATTTGATTACGTGTGACTTACCAAAAAAGTATTCTCACTGACAACAAATAAAAGAGTGTATCGAGGAAGCAACATGTCCTTCAGCAATTTTAATAAGATGGAGAAGGAGTAACAACGCTTACAGAAATAAAGAAATGGCAGGCCAAATACACTTAACACATGATAAAAGTGTTTAAACATCATACGAAAAGAGACTAAATGAACAATTGCTAATAAAACCAACCACTGATGCTATTAGTGAAGACTGGTAGACAATGAGTAATACTGTTTAGGAGACAGCTTGTAATGTACTGGGAACAGCATTTAAAAGATACAACAAGAAGGTATTAAGAAAATGGAATGAACAGTTAGAAAAAGTAACAAGGGAGAAAAAGGAAGGATTTCTAAAACATATACAAAATACCGCCCGAATTAAGAGTAGAATATAACCAGTACAGAGCAGTTTTTAAAAGAGAGTGTAAAGAAGCACACAGATGATATTGGGAAATGGATGTAAATAATATTGAAAATGACTTTCATGAACAAAAAGAAATTAGCTATAAAACAACTAAATATTTAAACAGACAAGAAAAAGATGTATTAAACATTGAAACCATCAACGAACAAAACTGGGAAGAACATTGCAAAAAATGTGGTATGATCAAAACTTAATGGAACAAGGAGAAATATATGACATAGGAAAGGTGTAAATGTACTGAATAGAAGAATTGCAGTTTGTGTAAACGATACTGACAGTGAGATATTAAAATACTGCAGAACTCCCACTAATTTAAGCTTTTACTTTTCTTAAATATATGCTGGATGAAAGCTAGAATACTGGAATTGTATTCAATAGCCGCCAGGAATCAAATTTTAAGAGAGGAGGTCGAAAAGACTGTGTTAATTATTGGAAAATAAGTGTTTAAACAGTTGGATATAAAGTTAATACAAAAATTTTATTTCTAAGGCTGAGACCAACCCCAAAGCAGTCAACTAAAGACCAGAGTAGATTTAGATTTCGACAACCAACAAGGGATAATACGTAGTTTGTAGGTATTGATTAATAAAATAAGATAATTTAATAATGAGACACATACTGCTTTTATTTGACTCTGTCAAGGCGTTTGACTGATTAAACAAGGTAAAGCTTCTGCTATTATTACAAGAAAATGGGATTCTGTGAAACCTGATAAGAAGCTTATACAATAAAACTAAAGTTTTAATAAAAGCAAGGAAGAAAATAAGAAAGAGTGGTATAAATAACCAACAGAATTAAATAAGGTTGCATCCTTCTATAAAATTATTCAAATATATACAATTAAAAAACGGAATGAGGGTATACAAAACAACAGAGACTTAAAATGAGATACGAACATCGTGTAAAAAGATTTATGTATGCTGAATAACAAACTATGACAACCGCTTTGGATGAAGAATAACAAAGAAATATTTAAAAATTGAAGCTAACAGACCAAAATTATAATTTTAAAATATCTATAAAAAAGACAAAAATAATGTTTCCTGAGGGGAACAACAGGTGCACTCAAAAATAGGAGCAGAAACCAAATTATTGAGAAAATTGGTCATTTTGACTACTTGAGCTGTGACATATCTTTTTATTATAATAAAGAATAAAACAGTAGAACGTCAGGGTATTTGCGAAACAATAAAAACAAAATTAAACAAAAAGACAACCAAAGAAACATTACTGAAATTCTATAAAACACTATCTTCTCCAGTGCTGCTTTACAGACCAGCAAATTGGATAGCAAACATTGAAGACATAAACTGAACTGCGATGGTAGAAATGAAATTCTTCAGAGCAGTTAAAGAATTTAAACTAAACTACAGAATAAGAAACGAAGATTTTATAAATGAGCTTAAAATATTTGAAATAACAGGAGAAAATGAGACATACAAATAGACTTAAGCAGTATGTAGACTGACTTGAACAAGAAAGATGTACTAAAAATGTTTTGCAATATATACCCAAAAAGGGAATGCAGGTTGCCGCACGAAGCTATGGTGATAAGACGCTGAAGTCAGAACAATTTCCTTAAACCTAATCTATGAATGCGGATGATGATGATAATGATTTTTTTTTGCAGAGCTGTAAATGTTTATTTTCTTCATGCTATGTAAAAAAACGGCATCAAATGACATCGTCCACATGCTCCAAACAACATATAGCATGGGATTTCGTTAGCAATACTGTTTCACCATGCAGGAAAGGAACGTTAACGCGTGGCCTTTGGATAGCATTCTGCGTTATTGTGCTAGTGAACTTACTTGTACAAGGATGATAACATCGTTTTGATCACACACACAAAGTTCAGTAGTTATAATATCAAATTTACTAATAAGAACCCTGCACCACTGACTGTTACTCAGAAAGTCGCTCGGACCCATTAATTATGCAGGAAGACTAAACAACATGTGCTGCTACCACTGAAACCCCTACTGACCACCCTCAAAACAGTATTTGAGGAGAATAAGGTTTCTGGACTAAAGTTGAAAGATAACTGGGTCATGCTGACATATATATTTTACCACACAGATTTCCTCTTTCTGATCGTAGCCTTCTCTGGAGTTGCAGCTATAGACCACATCATTATACATGAAAAGCCTCATGGAGCATATGATGTTATTCAACAGATCAATAACAGGAATGGCCCTACTTGACTCATCTGAGACACTCCTGAAATTACTGGTACATGTGTGTGTTCTGTTCTGCTATGAATGGCGTTTTGAGTTCTGTATGCAAGGAATTCTGAATCCAGCCACAAACTGTGTCCTATACTGGGTAACCTAGTATTTTATCGCTAAACAACAGTGTGGAACTGTATCAAATACTTTTCGAAATCCAAGGAACATGGCATAATTATTGATACTCTGTTGAAGAATCCATGTAGATTTTTATAGAGGGGATTTTCAGTATCAAATCGAAATACTTTTGCATTTAGAGATAGTGATTTGTTAACTCACAAACCATATTCACAGTAACGTCGTTTAATTGCAGATTACAAGCCAACAGTATCCAATAATGTACAGGAAACTTGTGTCTGGGCCCAGTTTCTGTCAGAATAAACATTACCTAGATCCAATTTACATTTTACAGAACTGAATAAAGAGTACCCATTGGTGATGGCACAAAAGTGGTCATACATGTTTGAGTTTCTATGAAGAAACCGGTGTTTGGGTAACAGGTGCACCTTGTAATGAGCAACCAGTAAACACAGTACCTGGAAGAGCTGCAGAACCAAATGATCGATACTTCATCACCTAGCCATCACCTAGCCAGGCATTCTGCAGCAAGCTCTACAACAAATACACTTCATAAATTTATAGATGATAATCTTCAACATAAAGTTTGATGGAAATTGTCTAGCTCATAGTGTAATTCTAGACTGCAAAACTGTCTGTGAATAGCATGTAATCTCCAGCAAGAAAATTAGAAAGGAAGTTGGAACTGATGCAGTTAAAACAAAAAAGTAGGAACTACATGCTAAAAAGCAGTCACTCAACACTGAACATTACATAACGCATCTAGATCTTCCATAATATCAGCTCACTTTGAGAAAATAATAGAAAGAGGAAAGGCACACATACAAAAGATAATGCAAGAAAAACAGGAGAAACACAGCAAAAATTCAACACAATGATAAACAGCCTAAGAACACCACTGCAGAGAATCATCAAGTGAAACATATAATTTGCAAAACAGTAATATCACAAAATAATGAAAGTGTGTACCAGGAAAAACGACAGCACACAGCATTAACACACACATGCCATACAAAACCCAGGAAGACCTTATAAAAGAGACTGAACACATTATATTGGAGAAAGGACTCAACACATAAATTTTTTATGAAAACTTCACTAAAAAGATTAGCAGCTGTAGAAATAACACAGATGATGGAAATGCACAGATCCACTGTGATATCAAGTAGTAGAATATCTGAAGAATTTACAGCCAAGAAGGTTCAACAATCCTAACACAATGCTATACCAACAAAGGAGACAAGGCAGTAAGATGGTCATCATGAAAGAAAAGGAGTGCATAGACAAAACACTAGATTTTCTGAAGAGCAACATCACGAAGATAAACACCGATTTAACAGCAAATAACAACAGTAACATTGAACAAAGTCGGAAAAGCTTTAAAAATACATTCACTAGAGGCCAGACAGAAAGAAAGACACTGGGACATCAAAAGGCCCCCATTCTAAATTCCATATCAAAAATGCACACACAACATATTCCTTTAAGACCAGTCTTTAAGTTCAGAAATTTTGCATCACATCATCTAGCCCAGCACACACATTACTACAGAAAATATACCCTTTTGAAAACAATAGTGGCATGGAAAACACAAATGTATTAACTAACAGGATGAAGAATATAGACGTTGGAGACACAGTAAGCCTTATACCACTTGAAGTCATATCAAAGTATACTTGCATTCCAGTAGATGACACAATGAACATCATTACACTAGAACGAAAAGAACAAGGTAACGTAGTAGGCACCCACACATTGAATAGCAACCACACACAGGACCATAACAGCATAAAATTACTTTGTGTTCAACAAAGAATTATATTCACAACATGGAAGACTCTCAATGGGATCACAAATTAGTGGGATCTCAGCCATCATTTTCATGAACAACCTAAAGAACAAAGACCTGGGATGTACTCTGCCAATGGCAATCCTGAGTGATGAACCATTAACACACATAAAACAGCTGTACCAGTCACAGTCAGTCAAACCACTTGATGAAATAGAAACGAGTGATCTCCACAGATTAAACAGAGCAACCATAAACAAAAAGAGCTGCACACAGGCGCTGAATACACTAAGGAAATTAACAAGATAATATGTAAATGGGCAAGGAATGAATTCACCACTTATACCAAGATCTTGTACAACTCAAAGAACATGACACACACACAATCACCACACACAAGACATAACAAACAAGCACCCATTCACAAAACAAAATGGCACATACTCACATATTAAAAAATTTCATAGTACAAAATATTTTCCTTTTTTTAAAAAAAATCCTTTTTTTAAAAAAAAACAGGAACTTCAGATAGTACACAGAAGAGATAATGCAACACAAAAAATACTTAGGAGACAAGAAACGCCCATAAATACGAAGGGTGTTCAGTAAGTAATGCAACATATTTTTTTTCTGGTTTTACTCTGGATTCCACCACACCATATTATTCCCCACTCTTCTGGCTACAAAATCCTGTATTTCAACATAATCCCCAATCAGGGCTATGGCCTTACGTAACCTTGCTGGAAGGGTCTACATGTCTGCATGGTGCCACTCTACTGGTCGACGTCGGAGCCAATGTCTCATAAATCGAACCAAAGAGATGAAGGTTGGAAGGTGCGAGATCCAAGCTGTAGGGTGAATGATGAAGAACAATCCAATGAGGTTTCGTGGGTTTCTCCGGGGTGCTCAGACTTGTGTAAGGCCTTGTGTTGTCATACAGAAGTTCGTTTACATTTTTCTGGCGATGGACACATTGCAGTCTGTTCTTCAATTTCCTGAGGGTAATAAAATACAGAGTTGATCGATGCACCATGAGTTGCGTTACCTTTTGAATGCCCCTTGTCAACACGTCAGGTATGTATGAACTTATATGCAGCTCCTGTCAAACAGTATAGATAGAGCAAATATGCAGGATATTCAGAACACCCTAGAGCTATAAAAAGTAACAGCTGGGAACCACATTTGCTGACCACTTAACAGACCATGGCAACCACAAAACTGAAATATAAACAGATTTAAAAACCGTGAAGCCCAACCTCCGCCTATACTAATAACTTACAGCGGAAGAAAATTTCCACATACAGTAGACATTAACTGATGGAAAACATGCTATAAATGACTTCACTGCAATATGCAATGGCAGAGTACTTAACACACTAAAGGAAATGGTTACACACACACACACACATACACACACACACAGACTCACAGATACACAAGGAAAGAGAGAGGGACATTGGAGAAAGCTAATAAACTAGGTGCTAATTTGGAGCGAAACTGAGCCGGCCGCTGTGGTCGAGCGGTACTAGGCGCTTCACTCCAGAACCGCGCTGCTACGGTCGCAGGTTCGAATCCTGCCTCGGGCATGGGTGTGTGTGATGTCCTTAGGTTAGTTAGGTTTAATTAGTTCTAAGGCTAGGGGACTGATGACCTCAGATGTTAAATCATATAGTGCTTAGAGCCATTTTTTGGCGCCAAACTGAAATGAAAAGAGGTAAACTTCGACAGGCTGTAGACACGTTAACACTGTCTTTTGTAAAGTGAAAAAGTGTTACTTACGAGCGAAGATTCAAAATATATATGTGGTATATGTGCGTAAGTTTCAACAACAAATGAAAAACGATTTTCGAAAGCTACCTGTAAGTAATATAGTCGAGAAATATTTTCGCACAATAGCATTGCGTTTGGAAATGAAGCGGTATGTTCATTCAGCAACCAAACCAACGATAACATCTTTTAATTACGTATGACAAGTTACCAATTTCCAATAATGTACAGAGGGTCCTCTATTACCCAATAATGTACAAAAATTAAGATAGTGACAACAACAGACAAAAACTGCTCTTAGGCCCAATGTCCATTAGAGTAATTATTATTTAAAATATGTTCACAGAATAAAGAACATGTTTGAGGATTATGAAAATGCAGTTGTTTGGCTGACGGGCAGACCTTATATCCAGTAATTGAAACTACACAGTTGCTATGTCATAAAACAAATAAAAAGAGCCCCATCATCGCGGTGTAGTGTTATGAGCAAAAACAAAAAAAGAGAAAAGGCTGTTTTAAGAAACGGCTCGCAGGCAACTGTTTTATAAAAGAGGTTATGAGTTGTACTAACGTGGAATCACCATGCCTGTCTGTTGCTGGTTGATGGTACGGAATTAGCCTCACCAGTTTCCACATTCGTTCGTAAAACGTCTTTGCTGTGATCGCCCTGAGAAGTCTCGTCGATAGGACTGGCTGGCTCTTGGCACAATGCATGCCGCTTTTGTCGATATCGTGCGGGATACAAATGAAATGGAGTAAGGACTACACGCCTACTACGTTGTGCTCTTGCTGCAGCCATCAGGAAGTTGATCGTATGGAGTGTTGCATGCAGAAGACTGTATGACTGCAGTACGTATGCAAAGCGACCAGCCATACTCACTTTTCTCATCGCTCGCCACGGGAGTGTTTACAAAGAAGACGAAACAGACTAGTCCACTGGACTGAAGACCAATAAGCGACCGTGATTGGGAAGTCTGGCTTTCAAAGCAACGTGTTGTGCTTAGATTTTAACCATGTTATCAGAGGTCTGTATGCAGGGTGTATACAAAAGTCGCAGTTTCAGCGTGTAGGGCGATTGAAGTATGGCACTCATAATAACTTTACGATGCTACTTTGTCACTGTATTGCCTTAAAACTTGAGGTTGGGTGAGGATTGGCAACATCACTGTGGTTATGAGCTGTGCTAATGTGGAGATCCACAGAACAATCAAAATGTTAATATTTAATCAATGACTTTTCGCTGCATACAGTTAAATGATGAAACATTTTCTTAAAAGAAAAATGTAGTTATTTTTGCAAATAAGCGAACTAATTAGTCGGCGCATTAATTAAAGTCAACAAGCCGTGATTGAGACGTGTCGACAAGCCATATGTAGGCTGAGCCCCTAAATGTCAAATGGGGCCAGGTGTTGTGATGTCTTTCTTCTCTTCTCGCATAACGGACGAACTAAGCGTGACTAACACCTCTGTTAAATAACTTTTTTCCATTTATTATTACTTTCTTTGTTGTCAGAACTGTTATTTTGCACTGTACTAGCTCGTTATGCACCAGCTTTTGGATTCTTACATACAAAACACAAGCATAATGTAATACCTAAAGAAACTCTGAAAAAATATATCTTATGTACCTGTGTATTGAAAGATTAAAATTATATGAATGTATAAGCCAAATATATTGCACAAGCGAGTAATGGCACAGGCAACTGTGTCACATGGATAAACTGGTAAATGTGATTTACAAGCCAAAAAAGGGGACGGTGGGTGGGAGAAAGACTCTGTGGAATGTGGGTGTAGAACAGTTATAACAAACTCATTATCTGATGGTCAGAGAAGCAATAACTGGCTGCTGCTACTTAGTGAGGGTGAATAATGGAGTTGCGTTTAGTAATTAAGGACCAGGTCAGGATTCTTTGATCGGTGTTTATTAATGGCCGGCCTTACGGAACATGCTCTGAATAAACGTCATTCATATGATGTGAAATGCAATGTTCCCCATAAAATAACTAAAGGCAGAAAACTAACACTACAGGAAGTTCTGGCCATTAATAAACAACAATCAAAGAACCCTGACAAGGTCCTTAATGAACAAACGTTGTTCCATTACTCACCCTTACTAAAGTAGCAGCAGCCAGTTATTATTTATGTAGCCATCAGATAATAAGCTTGTTACAACTGTTCCACGTTCCATAGACTTCTTTCTCTCCCCACCCTCCTTTTCTTCAGCCTGTTCATCACATCACTAGCTTGTACATATGACAGACCAAGTAAGACATAGCAGCGTGTGCCAGTACTTCGTGGTACAATATATTTGGTTTGTACGTTCATATAGTTTTAACATTTGAATATACAATTATATAATATATATTTGTTCATAGTCTCTTTAGGTATTACATTATGCTCGTGGTTTGCATCGATATAGTCATAAATTCTCACAAATCACTGTTCAACAGTCTTTGTACAACTACGAATTCTCGCTAAAGTTGTGTGGAATATCTGTATAGTTTGAAGTTATTTGACGATGGCCGAAGAAGCCGAAAGCCGGTTCATAACGAAACATTAAATAAATATTATTGTGCAATATTAACACTGTGTATTATTAATACGTCTGTGTTTCTCCAAGAACTGACGGAATATTCCATGAACTTAGCATATTTATTATGTCTTACATTTTCTGGAAAGTGGATGTACACCTTCACCAATCTTCTACAGAATTCTAGATGACCGCCCCCCCCCCCCCCCCCATCCCCACTGCCCGCATCACAAGTTCGTTATCCGTTGACACAAATGTTTGCAGCGCGGCTCCCTGTGTTATGGTATCTGTCGCATGGACTTTTATTACTGTACTGTCTCATTGTCTCATTTACAATTAAACTAATCACATTTTCAATATGACAAGTATATCACTTTTAGGTTTGATGCAGTAAAAAACCGACTACTAAATTAAGAGTGAAATTTAGCTTGTTCTAGGACTTACGGAACGCAGCATGGGCCCAGTGATTTCACATTAGCACGCTCGTATCAACAATGGAATTGCCAGAATCCGTAATTTAGATTAACATGGGTGTGAAGACATCA
The DNA here is from genome assembly GCF_023864345.2 of Schistocerca serialis cubense. Classification (NCBI taxonomy): domain Eukaryota; kingdom Metazoa; phylum Arthropoda; class Insecta; order Orthoptera; family Acrididae; genus Schistocerca; species Schistocerca serialis. The sequence continues at coordinate 409,831,868 of NC_064641.1, read as the reverse complement.
ATTTCTTCCACGAAAACGGTGGCTGCTCAGATCTACAGAAGCAAGATTTTGCATGGTTATGTACTTCGTTATGCCGATGCAAGTGGCGGAAAACTCAACAGTGCAAGAATATGAAGTGCATCTCGTGGATAAACATCTTCGACGCCACAGAAGTTGCACACGGAACGACTTTTTCATTTCCTTGACATGTTAATAGTACTCTGGTTGAAATGGCTCTGAGCACTATGGGACTTAACTTCTAAGGTCATCAGTCCCCTAGACGTAGAACTACTTAAACCTAACTAACCTAAGGACATCACACACACTCATGCCCGAGGCAGGATTCGAACCTGCGACCGTAGCGGTCTCGCAGTTCCAGACTGTAGCGCTTAGAAACGCATGGCCACTCCGACCGGCTAGTACTCTGCAGAAGTGTCTTCTTACCCGCAGTAATTCATGCCATACCTTGGCTGTTCTGAGAGCAGCATTTCAGGTATTATGGTCAATGTCAATATAGTAAACATATTTTGTTGTATCCTTCACGCTGTTGCAGTTTTGTTCTACCTTTCAGATGTTTAATTACCAATATCAGCTTCAAATTCGTCAAATGTACTGGATTTATGTTGCTGAATATTACTCTTCTACAATAACGAATAATGTGAAATACACGTATTTTAACTCTCTGGATGTGAATATTTGATGTAAGAGCATTTAACCATCGCAATAGCAACGGAAGTCAGGGGTACCCTATGCCCAACTTTTGTAAGTATTGTAATCTGTTTATGTAATTTATATTTTAAAATTCTGAAGAAAATATTTATTGTTTTCAGTAAAACTTTCTACCAGAGTCTTTAACTGTTTTAATTTTTAAGTTAAACGTAATCCTGAAGTTGAAGTCTGAAGTGAAGCAGCAGATGCAATCTTCATAAAGAATGTGAATATTTTGAGGTTCTGGACCCTACTTCGACATTAGTATCTGTTTAAAAAGAGAGTTGTTAATGAAAGTTAACTACAATTAGCGAAATTTGCATCTCTTATCTTTTTAGTTGTCCTCTACCTCTTCGATTGGTAGTGTACATTATTCAGAATGTTTTGGTGTTACAAAGGCAGTACTAAAAGAAATTTTATTGCTGTAGACCCTATTTACTTATCAGTAAACCATTAAAAAATATGTTTTTAATGAAACTGAAAAAATTAACTAAACTACTATTTCGTGTTTTTTTTTTAGTGGGCTTAAAGTACCCACTCCTACCCGTTCGTAGTATGCGTTATGGGAAAGGCACTGAAGTTAGCATCTTTTTGAATATTCTATTTTCTCGGAAGCAACCGGATAAACAGAAGTGCCTTAATTACTACGTACAACAAGGTGTATTCGGCCTTCGGTCGTATCTGATGCAATAAAATAGCGAAAATTAGAAGAAGGTGAGAATAAATTATAGTGATGGTAATTAAGCAAATTGTTAGAGAGATCAGTGCAAGGAAGAAAACTGATTGAGTTAATATTAATCGAATAAAGTAGCTATGCTATCTCGGTAGTAAAATAACAGTAGATAAAAGATGCTTAAAACAAGTTATTTACTGCAAAATAAAATATTTTACTATATTGCGTTTTCGTATGAACTGTATGTTGTTTGAAATAAAGTACTTTATTCCATACAACCATCGGTCGAGTTTGACCTCATAGTAATTTTCAAGTATGCATGCATGTTCATTATCGTTAGTACGCACATGGTGGCAGGAAGGCGCATACATACACTGCCGGTATAAAAATTGCAATACTCTCAAGGACACGATCATTCTATTAACATTTGAGGCCACAGGTAGATCATCTCTCTAAGAGTATATGACAAAAAATTCAGACCAAATGAAACACACATGTCACAGTAAAGTCTTAACAATACACAATATATGCTCTCCTGGCGGCAATGCATGCGTGTATTCTCGTATGCAAACGAACATATAGGCGCCACATAGCATCCTGCGATACATTTTCCCAAGAATCTTGCGCCTTTTATTGTAATTCGGCAAGAACGATTAAGTTCCAGCTTCATCATGTCCCATATGTGGTCAATTGGTGGGAGATCTGGTGGTCTTTACGGCCAGGGTAGTTGCTGTACATCAAGAAGAAAATGTTGTTTCGTAGCTGCCATTAGTGGACGCGCACTGTCCTGCTGAAAAAGTACATCTTCCTTTCGAAGAAATAGCAGTATGATGAGGATACACAATACACAACATATGCTCTCCTGTCGGCAATTCATGCGTGTATTCTTATATGTAAACTATCATAAAGGTGCCAAATAGCATTCTGCGATACATTGTTCCAAGCATCTTGCTCCTTTTGTTGCCATTTTTCTATTAATGAGCAGGAAGGTATTTCTTTAACCTGCAGAAATACCAAATGTGCCCGCAAGCTGTAATTGGTACCCCATCCCCATACACACATCATGAAGCCTGGTATAAGACATGTGTGTCGACTCTGCGCTCTGGAACAGGCACCTCACCAGGTCTACACCATACGCATGTACTTCCCTCAGTGGCATTCAGTCGGAACTTACTCCCATCAATGATGACAACAGAGGGGCATCACATTCTCCAATCAACTGTTTCACGACACCAGAGTGGCCCAACTTGGCAGTGCCGCGATGTAAGTGGTAGCCTGGCCAGAGGTACCTGTGGTCTTAATCTTGTTGCAAGCAGCCGATTCCCAACGGTCTCTGATGACACAGTGGACGCATCAGGTGTCCAAATTTTGTCCCTGTACTACGTTCGGTCGGCCACCGCTGCTCGGACAATGTATCGATCTTAATGTACGTCTCTGCTATGCAGACGACCAGAACCTGATCTACAGGTGTGGAAGCGTTCCACAGACCACTGTTGAAAACTGCGAGACATCACCGATACATTTTGCCCAACATGTGTAGTAACCCGTCGATTCATCCACCCAGTTTCCATCATGTGCACAATGCGACCCTACTCAAATGGTGAAACTGTCCAACAGAAGTACGTACTCGTAGGTGGGGCATGGTTGTACTCTAGAATCAATAAACACGCAGTGCAGTTACTGTCCGCCGATTCAAAACAGAGGGCACACAGACAGGCCGTCAGAACGCCGACGACCGTGACAAATGACGAACTAACTCTATAGTCCCTCACTGCCTACATATTACACTCTGGTGCCACTGAACGCAGACATTGAGGGTGGTTCATTTTTCTACCGGCAGTGTACAGCAGCATAAGCTGCCACTCAACAGGATGCCTCTAACTCAACATGGGCGTTCCGGTACTCGTTCCAAAGCTGTGTAACAAAGATTCACTTTCGATTATATGGCGATTTGTCTTTTTGTGTTTTTTTTCTTTTTTTTGTATACAGGAAAACGTCTATGAGCACTAAGTCAGTCAATCGTAATGCAGAATTAAGTACTCTTTTTCAAGCAACACGCAGCCTATACGGAACAGTAATAAATGACAGAACAGGAATGGTTACTTCGGCAAAGGGTAGAGTTTCAAATGTGTAACTAAGCGCAGAATGAGCCTGACAGCGGCTACGCAGGGCGGTGCGCAGGTCTTACCTCCCCAGTGGAAGCCCCAGTTGCGGTTAACATCGGTCCCCACGCAGGTCGAGTTCGGGTTCGGCTGCCGATTCTTGCGCCAAAGACGGTCCTGAAAACATATGAGTTCGCAACAAAAGTTCTCAAAGATACGCTCAGATTAGTGTAAGACATCGGTGGCTATTAGACGAACAACCTGCAATCAGGGGACACATATTGTCCATAGAGATCGGTGACTTTACGCACCCAGTTACTATTAATTTCCTCCCACAACAATAATATTACCGGTTCGATCTGCTCGACGCCTTCAGCTCTGTGGTCATCGGAAAATGATCTACTGCTACTGAAAAAAAATGTATTTTATAACATTAAATAGATACTTTCACATCATTCTGTATAACAAGTACAGCTAACTCAATTTTTTACTACATGTTTAAGTTAATTACTTGTTATCACGACAGTGATTGGAATAACGGGTGAAATGTATTGGCATTTTACACTTCCTGCCGAAAGGAAAACGATTAAAGAAAAGACGGGTAAAAGACAAAGAGTTACTCCACGACAAATTTTGGAATTAAATTTATTCTGAGCAGAAATATTTAGAACCGTGTCTGTGTTACACAGTTCAGAGCATAGTCACTACGTTTACTTCCGAAAGACGAAAACCGAATCCGGAAAAAAACATTTTTCGCTTTCATGTTTACACGTTAAGGTCTGAAGCGGATTTGTTAGCCCAGTTAAATATAGCGCCTGGAAAACAGCTCTTACAGTTTGTGATTTAGTCACCAAAATCGCTATTTCTCTTCAATTACATCAGATGTAAACAGCTTTAGTCTAATATTTATACTTATACTTTACTGTACAAAAAGCCGATTCGTCCACACCAGCCAAAAATTCTTAAAAATAAGATAGAACTTGACAGTCCCAGAACTTTTAAAAACCGGTTGCGTATACATGGGAGCAAAAATCGCCTGCGGGATTGGAAAACCGGCAATTAGAAGATGATCTCCGGAATCGGTTTTGAAGTGTTCACATGATCACCCAAAAGCGGCATTGGCAAATAGGCTACGAAATCCTGTTTTGGGAGTCCCGTGTAAACGGGGTGAGAGATAATATGAGAAACAATCGTCTCTATCGGCCACTAGTACACGATTTCAACCATGTGGATCCATTATCTGATGCTGGTTAGGTCTTGAGCGTTTACTTTATCATTACCTAAGGACACCAATATTACTACATGAACCATGCCCCCTATCGATATGTTTGCCAGCTGCCAAGCAACGTCCTCCCTGGCGCACGGCGAAGGGGCGCTCTTATGGCCTGGCTCTTTGACTCGGCGTCTCTGTGGCTCGGCTCGGCCTCGGTTGTTGCCAGTGGTGTACACACTCAGTTTTTAACCTGCATGCTTGCCTGTTAGCCAGGCAGTTAACGTGCAGCACGTTATTAGCAAAACGGGTGAGAAGCTTCACCCCCATTCAAGCAAAGCTATGCGCGTCCCAGGTGGGCTAAAGTAATCTAGCTTGCCTTCGCGATGTTCTACGCTACGTAGCCGTTTATTCTGTACAGCTTCGTTGTAATGTTATGAGTAGGTTTTGGCAGTTGATAAAAAATCCTTTTCACCCGCGTATCACAAGGCGAGACTCAATGAAAAATACATTCGTTTTCGAGCATTGTAGGCCAGAAAATGGAGGATTTTATTTGACCTGTTTTCCTTTTCGGCGTATTTCCAGCTTATTTGTTTATTTCGATATGAACGGTTTCTGTACAACGTCACCCTCTTTCGACTAGTACTGGCTATTCTCACTTCGAACCATCATGGGGTCACCTGTAATACAGTAAGCAGAGCCATCCCTGAAAGTCCAGATCCTTTTCACCTGACAGCCTGAAGATGTCAATTGTGCTGCAACGCTAACTGAAATAGGGATATGGAAGTATTGTTTCTGTAACTTTAATGTGTTTCAGCCAAATATGATCCCAATTACACCAATTTTGTTTACTTTTTCTAGAATGTGCATAGCGGGTCGGCTAAATTCATTCTAAATTCCCCCAAAGCACTTTAGCAAACACGAAGTTCGTTTGTCATATTATGTTGCTCTAAAAAGTACATGTCTGAAAGAAGAAGCTTTTCTTTTATACTAAGATTTCTTCGCACTTCATCGCATTCAACCAGACTATAGTTCGTACTATCCACTGAGCCACACTACTCTCTATTTCAATCAATATTTGCCCTAGATCTGAAAAGCCTATATATCGCTAAATGGCCTCAGTTCCCACTTACTTGTCAGTCACTAAGTCTTTGCCATCTTTCAAAATAATTACAGAGTCATAAAACTAATATAAACATGTAATATATTAGAGGTTCCCGAATAAGCGTTAAGTAACATTTTACACGATTGGCAGTGAGAGACACCTACCGATGTATTTCAAGGTGCCTCATAAAAACACGGAAACCTTTCCCCTTCTGGACCTGTGCTCTGTTTCGTTACTGATATATATTCCCCAATTCTTAATTTCTCCTCAATCTCCTTTACGTTGGGTTTGGTAATTATACTGCTCCCATCGTTGTGAAAAAAAAGGGTTGCAGTGAAACTATCCACTCACACGTCTATCTGGTTAGTCATACTGGATTGATAGCACAATCTGTTGTCAGATGCAGCAAGCTCGACGGGTCCCACAAAGCTTGCTAGACTTGTGGAAACCAAAGGCGGCCTGCTTTGACCGTTGTGGTTCAATACGCGTGCACTCTTGTGTCTTCGTTGCGGCCGGTTGAGCTGCTTTAACAGTTGCAGTGGAGTAGAAAGGAAAGGTTGTACGGCTCTGGTTGCTGCTCACCGCCAATCAGTGGAAAGCCACCAAGCAGTTATGAGTGGTGATTGCGTGGATCTTGAAGGCTACAACCACCTGCTCCAATCATGCCATATTTTCAGCGGAGGTCTGTATTGCCAAACTTAGTGTGTTGGGAAATACGGTGCTCGAATTGCAAGACGACCATGGTTCACCCCGGCCGTTTGTCTCTGACTCCTACGCTGGGTGGAGCTGCAGAAGCGTATGGACTTTTTGGTGAGCATCTTATTCTATAATGTAGGGTGTTTGCCTCTGTGTTTCAGACAAACCACTTTCAAGGGAAAGCCGGCCGGTGTGGTCGAGCGGTTCTAGGCGCTTCAGTCTGGAACAGCGCGACCGCCACAGTCGCAGGTTCGAATCCTGCCTCGGGCCTGGATGTGTGTGACGTCCTTAGGTTAGTTAGGTTTAAGTAGTTCTAAGTGCTAGGGGACTCATGACCTCAGATGTTAAGTCCCATAGTGCTCAGAGCCATTTGAACCAATTTTGATTTCAAGGGAGTGTTTATCGGCAGTTACATTATTGAAACTGATTCTGCTTTACTCGTACGTGCCTCTGTGGCAATGTCTCCCTATGCATTGCGGATAATTCGCGAAGACCGCTAGTTGTCTGCAGCATGCGTCCACGTGGTGAGAGGTTCGGTTTCCTTGTCTTAACTGAGCCCGTTGAGACACTCTTCCTCCGACTATACAGTACTCATACAGCTTTTTATCAAATAGCTAAGACTGTACATAATATTTTATTAAGATTTTTGTTTGTCGATGTTAAAAATATTTCTATTGTTTGGAATTCGAACGCGATGTGAAATGTGGAGTAGTGCTTGATCTGGGATGGATGAAAATAGTCTTTAACGGTAGCCAGCTGACACCTTTGGTTTTAATTTGTTGATGAATTCCTGACTGTTACTCATTTGTTTAACTGCGTGTTCTTAATTGGAAAATTGATTTCAAAGTTAATCGTAAAGAGAATCCCATTGCTCACTAATAGTTATCAGTTGGGAGCCATCCCTTGAAATTTTTTTCTTGTACATAATTTATCATTCTCAACTTCTCTCATAGTGTGAGCGTCTGCCTCAAATTACTGCAGTCATTGGGGTGTCATTTAGCGAGAAGTACTTGCACATATTTTTATTATTGCGCACTGTTCTCAGGCTGCTTCGTAATTATGGTCCACTGTCCGACCTGCGCCGATAGTCAAACCATATTTTCCGTTAGTATTATTACTAATTTGCTTAATGAGGATTTTTCTCTATTTTATAAATATATTACATCACTTTTTAACCCCGCAAAAAAAAGTTTTGTATAAACTTGTTGAATTTCACGTTACTGACAGGATAATTGCGTGTATTGAACATGGTCCTGGAACAACTGCGCATTAATATTAGCGTTCATTCTTTGCTATCACCAAATCACGAGATTAGAGCGACATAAAGATGCTTTTTTGAGTCATCAGTCTTCTTACTGGTTTGATGGGGTCCGCCAGGAATTCCTCTCCTGTGCCAATCATTCCATCTCAGAACAGAACTAGCAACGTACGTCCTCAATTATTTGCTGGATGCAATCAAATCCCTGTCTTCCTCTACAGTTTTTACTCTCTACAGCTTCCTTTACTACTATGGAATTTATTCCGTAACGTCTTAACATATGTCCTATCATCTTGTCCCTTCTTCCTGTCAGCGTTTTTATCATATGCCTTTCTTCACCGATTGCGCGGAGAACCTCCTCATTTCCTACCTTATCAGTTCACCTAATTTAGAACATTCTTCTGTATCACCACATCTCAAATATTTCTACTCTCTTTTGTTCCGGTTTCCGCAAAGCCCATGTTTCACTACCATACACTGCTGCGTTCCAAGCGCACGTTGTCAGAAATGCCAGTGCTAATCTGCTTTTTATGTCCGCCCGTCCTGAGTTACTTTGCTGCCTAGGTAGCAGAATTCCTTAGCTTCATCTACTTCGTGATCATCAGTCCTGATGTTAAATTTCTCGTGTTCTCATTTCTGCTACTCATCATTGCTTTCGACTTTCATCGATTTGCTCTCAATCTATATTCTGTATTCTTAACCTGTCCATTCCATTCAACAGTTCTTCTTCGCATTCACTCAGGATAGCAATATCATCAGCAAATCATATCATTGATGTCCTTTCACCTTTAGTTTTAATTCCACTTTTGAACGTTTCTTTTAAGTGCTTCTTAGATATATTGTTTAAACAGAAGGGGCAAAAGCCTACATCCCTGACTTAGACCCTTTTTCATCCGAACACTTCGGTTTTGGTCTTCCTCTCTCATTGTTTCCTCTTGGTTCTTGTACATATAGTATGTTACCCGTCTTCCCCTATAGCTTACCCCTACTTTTCTCAGAATTTCTAACGTGTTGCCCCATTTGAAAATGTCGAACGATTTCTCGAGCTCGACTGAACCTCTGAACGTCTCTTGATTCTTCTTTAGTCTCGCTTCTATTATCAAGTGCAACGCCAGAACTGCTACTCTGGTTCCTTTACCTCTCCTAAAGCCAAACTGATCATCATCTAACAGATCCTCAGTTTTCATTTCCATTCTTCTGTGTATTATTCCTTTAACCAATTTGGATGAAACAGCTGTTGAACTGATTGTGCCACAATTCTCGAAATTGCCGGCTCTGGCAGTTTTCGAAATTGTGTGGACGATGTTTTTCCGGAAGTCTGGTGCGCCAGTCTCATACAATATGCACACCAACGTGGATAATAGTTTTGTTGTCACTTCCTTCAGTGATTTAAGAAATTATGATGGAATGTTATCCATCCCTTCCACTTTATTTGATGTTAACATCTCCAGAGCTCTTTTAGGTTACGATTTTCACACTGGTTCCACAACCGCTTCTAACTCGACTCATATTTATACTTCTATCACGTCATCAGACTAGTCCTCCCCCTGAAACAGACCTTCAGTGTGCTGCTTCCATCCATCTGCTCTCTCCCCTCCGAATTTTTTACAGTGGACTTCCCGTTTCACCTTTACGTTCTGAATTATGCGTTCAGTATTCTAAAATACTTTCCGTTTCTCTTCACCTTCTGCTTGCGGTATGTATACCTGAACTTTCGTTGTCGGTGTTGGTTTGCTGTCGACATCAATGGGAACAGCTCAGTCACTGAATTGTTCGCAGCAACCCACTCTCTGCCCTATTTTTCTATTCATAGCGAATCTTACTCCCGTTATACTATTTTATGCTGCTTTTCGTGTTATGCTATACTCATCTGACCAGAAATCCTTGCCTTCTTTTCACGTAATTTCACTGGGCCCCACTATTTCTAGATTGAGACTTAGCATTTCCTATTACACGTTTTCTAGCATCACTACCACGTTGAAACTTCTGATGTTCCGCGCTACGACTCGTAGAACGTTACCCTTTCATTCGGTATTGAGTCTTTCTCTAATGGTCACTTCCGTCTTGGCAGTATCCTTCCGGAGATTCTTTCGGTAATGAAAAGATCTTCATGACACATTTTCGATTACAGGCAACAGGTCCCACGGATACATATTATGTATCTTTAACCCGGTGCTTTCCATTGCCTTTTGCATTCTCATGCGGTTGATCATGGCTGATTATTCTGCCTTTCAGAGAAGGTTTTCCACCCAATGGGCAAGAACCTCTGACCGCTCCTTCGCCCTCTTTGACAATGCCTTTGGCAGAAAGAGGGTAACTTCTTATGCCGGAAGTCTTTTACAAATGTAAAAACATGTATCTTTCGCAACCAGCAGAAAAATGCTCTTATCGTAGCACAATGCGAATAAGCTACTTTTTAAAAGATAGACTGAAAAATGGGGTGCTTCATTCGGCTTTCCCTAGCGCCTTCAAAAATTCGGTTTTGATAGCAAAAAAATCTTGTTTTTCGGCTGTATCTCAATAATTATGTTTTTTCGCTAACGGAAATATGGCACCTCTAGATAATACAGACCATACCATTAAAATCTGAGCAGTAGCTGCTGACAGAAAAAAAAAGGTGAAAAACGTCTTTTTCGGGTGTTTTCAGGAACCGTCCATGGACTAAATGGTGGCTCGATAAGTCCCTTTGCCGGCAGCGGTGGTCTAGCGGTTCTAGGCGCTCAGTCCGGAACCGCGGGACTGCTACGGTCGCAGGTTCGAATCCTGCCTCGGGCATGGATGTGTGTGATGTCCTTAGGTTAGTTAGGTTTAATTAGTTCTAAGTTCTAGGCGACTGATGACCTCAGAAGTTAAGTCGCATAGTGCTCAGAGCCATTTGAACCATTTGATAAGTCCCTTTAGGCCCTGCATAATCAACATCTAATGTAAAACGAACCATTCGTTTTGCTCCATTTTCCTAAGCTGGAGGAAGTGTGTAATATTCAAAAACTGACCCTGTTCTATAGCAACTGACCCTGTTTTATAGCATAGTTACAGTAAGACGATCCTTCTGTTGGGTATAGAAATTGTCCCTAGCCCGAGGGCTATCCAAAATATTTTACCCTCCCTTTCTATCACAACTAAGCGCTAAATATGAGTCTCGGAAAAATCCCGTTTTTATGCGTGGTGTTTTGGAACATATTGGTATGGTGTGCTGTCGCATGCGACTCAACAAAGGAACAACGTCTGAGAGCGATGCTAGAAGTATACTTTCACTGGAACAATTACTATCGAGTTGCACTGTGCAGCAGTAAACGCAAAAAAAGTTGTATCTGAATTCGGCATTTGTTTATTACTGACTTTGATACATGCAATGCTGCAAACATTTCCCTTGTATATTAAGCTTTACTAGCACTTGGATGGGCGACCGTCCGGTATGCCGAGCGCTGTTGGCAAGCTCGGTGCACTTAGCCCTTGCGAGGCCAATTGAGGCGCTACTTGACTGAGAAGTAGCGGCTCCGGTCACCAAAACTGACAACGGCTGGAAGAGTGGTGTGCTGACCACATGCCCCCACATATCCGCATCCACTGACGTCCATAGGCCGAGGATAACGCGGCCGTCGGTCAGTACCACTGGACCTGCCGAGGCTTATTCGGGCGGAGTTTAGTTTTAGTGTGTACGTAAGGTTAAATGGGGTCCTTCATAAGTCTGTCATCACTTTCCACCAGCGGGTGATACAGGTTTCTGTTGCCCGGGAAGTGATTACATTTGCTTGCCTGTAAAGCCCGTAGGCACCATGCGCATTCAGCAAGACAATGCACCATCTCACTGCTCCCAAATGTGTGTCGAAACATTTAAAGGAACAATTCATTGACATGGGGGTGCTTGTGTGGTTCCTGAAGTCATATCAATCCTATTGAACACATTTATGACACCACTGAGCAAAATGTGTTCGTCTTTGACCCACTTTTTACAAATTTCAGTGGCTTGAGGAAACTGGCTGAGTGATTATGGACCAGGGTGACCTACCAATGCTTTTGTGTGTGCCTACACCTCGCCACCGCCAACCGGGCGAATGCAACCTACTACCTAGGTGCTTCTAATTCACTCATCAACGAGACTGGTGAGATTTATTTTACATTTAAATATCAAAAATAGATTATGGACATCGTATTTCATTTAACAGTATGTAATTTGAATATTGTGTATTTAGTGCGTGAAACGTCATAAAATTCACGAGTTACTTACTGTAGTCCAAGTGTAGTGATACCCGTCGGGGTTTGTGGTGGGGAAGATATAGAAGTCGAGCTGTTCGATGACGTCCCTGACTGTCGAGTTGTCGGTGGTGAGGATCTCATTGATGAACCACGACATACAGGCTACGGTGGCCCACTCCAAAGCATGCATGCCTGCCAAAAGCAATTAACGTTCTTATGAAGCGATGTAGGTAAATTTAGATGCAGGGAGCTGCTGTAGAGGCGCTCACTTTTCGCAGTTGCTTGACGTGAAAGTCCACCTACACGGTGAAATGCAGCTGCATGCAGCAGTACAGTACTGATAAGGTAAATCGACTCACCTGCAAGAGTGAGATTATAACTTAGCACAGTAATGATACAACTACGTTTAGCGCTTTCGGGATCGTTGTACCTCCAATTCAGGAAAAATCTTGTGTATCGTCACAGAGTATTAGCCTACTCATTACATTCAATATTTTCTCATTTTAATATGAGTTGGCTTTCTGATCACCGCAAACAAAAATTTCTGCAACATGCAAATGCAAACCTGGAACGAAGAATTCATTCTTCTATGTTTTGGATTTTGTGTCTCTCTTATATACCACCAGGCTCGGATTACAAAGAGCTAACTTTCCTACATCTTCAAATGAAATTCTTATAAAAATCAGAAAGGCTTCTTAAAGTTCTAAACAGAATCAAGAGCCTATTTCACACTTAGCACTTTTGTCTACAGGAATTGTGCTTCGTCTTCAGATTTAAATGGTCAGCATTCTACGAAAATGCATTTACTAAGTTCACTCAACAACAACAAAAACTTTTCTGAACAATCGCATGCTGCTGGAGTAAAAAAGCAGAACGTAATGGGGCCCATGAAAGTGGCACAGCATCAGTGAGTAATGTAAGTTCTGAAGAACTGAGGTTTCACTGAACGTTTCTTGTGTTATTTTCTCTATTTTATTACTTTGTATGCTGGAACCAATGTCATACATAATTTACATAGTGTATTGTATAAGGATTGAACGCAATCACATGTTTCCTGTCTGCTATTTTTATGAAAACGAATGTACTACCTCACGTCACTGACAATTAGATCTGTTAGCAGTAACCTCTTTATTCGGTTTTCCACGCTAGCTGGTTTAAGGAAATCGACTAAAGTCAGTCAACTTGTATTCATGATTCAGTGAGATCGACGTCTACGGGATTGTGAACTCTGACTTCAAAGTGGAAAGAAAGTACTCTACATTCTCGTAGCTATGGTTATTTATACACTCAGCTGTATTTATGGCCTTTCAGTTGAGGAACCACAAGGTCCCTTCTTCAGGTACAAGGAGGAGATGTTCGAAGTACATTCACATCATAGATCGTGTGATAGAAAGCCTGATGGAACTACTAATTCATTTCTCTACAGGTAGAAATTTAATTCAACTGACAGACGCAAATTAACTGTAATATTTTCTTTTCCCATTGACAACCGTTTCTGATCACCAGCAGCATAAAAAGTGTGTATGTACATTCTGGATCTGTCACTGAAAACACCCAACACGAAACCACAATGTTACGGTTGTGCATACTCAAAGGCATTTCGTTATTACATACGACAGCTTCAGTCTGTTAAATGTATGTCTGCTGCTACAACAGTAAAATTAATTTTCGAATTACTCGCCCTGGCATATCCGTCTTCGGCAACCTCTTTGGATCCAAAAACCACTACGACGCTCCAAGACCATCGCGAAGTGGAGACTTCACTGCTCATCTCACTTGTAAACGAACGCTTCACATCCCAAACCAATCGTTAAAAATCTTGTACTGTGTAAGTGTGACTGTACAGGGTGTCCAGAAAAGGACTCCCTGATTTCAAAATTAAATATCTCGAAAACAAAGATCGATAGAGGAATTCAGTAAACGGTATGTTTATTGTGAAAGCTGTAAGAAGTTTATACAGCAGTATGAAATAATAGTTACAAAAGCTGCTAACAGATGGCGCTGTAATCGCCATACGTAATGCCAAAAATATAAATAGTGATCCGAAGCCCAGACCGATCAGTTCCACTATTGAAACGTGAAAGGAGGTTAGCGTACCGAAGGAAGAGATTAAAACCATGTACTCCATTGAACAACGTGTTTTTCTGGTGTCACAGGTTAGAAGAGAGTCCTACGGCAACAAGGCGAAGTTTTCAAGCACGATTTAATGTTCCAAAAGGACCCGATGCGAAAACCATTCGTACGCTCTTCGCAAAATTTCAACGAACAGTCAGCGTAACTGATGATCTAGTGGGGCATGTTGGCCGCAAGCAAACCGCAGTTACGCCTGAAAATATCGCCACAGTTTCTGGAATTATTCAGCGAAATCCAATGTCATCCGTCCGTAGAATTGCATCTGAGACTGGTTTGAAGCGTTCCAGCACGCAGAAAATACTGAGTAAGAGCCTACACATGTTTCCATTCAAAGTTCAAACGCACCATGCCATACCCGTACGAGCTGTGCAACAAAGTGTTGCCTTTACTAATCAGATGCTCACAATGATTGATACTGAAGGATTTGATGTTGGCTGCATCTGGTTTACAGATGAAGCACACTTCCACCTGAATGGATACGTGAATAGGCATAACTGGCGATTTTTGGGTACCGAAAAGCCATATTGGTGTTAAGCGAAACCCCTGTATTCTCCTAAAATTACTGTGTGGGCTGCAGTACGCAGCAGAGGCATTACTGGCCCTTTTTTCATTCGAGAAACGGTCACTGGTGCACGTTACGTTGCAATTTTGGAACAATTTGTCGCCACACAGCAAGCGTTAGAGGATCGACCAGTTACTGAATGGTTTATGCAAGATGGAGCCCGACCACATCGGACCGAACAAGTGTTTCGCTTTCTTTAGGAGTACTTCGGGAATCGAGTCATTGCTTTGGAATATCCCAAATTTACTGGTGCAGGCATGGATTGGCCTCCATATTCGCCGGATTTGACTCCCTGTGACTTTTTTTTGTGGGGCACAGTGAAAGACATGGTCTACCCGAAGCATCCCGCCACGCTGGTCGAGCTTGAATCGGCGATCTCTATGGCGTGTGAATCCATTTCGGTTGAGACACTACGAAATGTGATGGCGAATTTCATTCTTCGTTTGCGCCACCTCTGTAGTGCCAATGGTGAACATTTTGAAAACATTGTGATGTGATTGTTTGCAAAGATTGTTTTCATACGATTCTTTCACTCATGTATGCTGATATGAGCTGTACAGCGTACAGCGCCATCTGTTAGCAGTTTTTGTAACTATTATTTCAAACTGCTGTATAAACTTCTTACAGCTTTCACAATAAACATACCGTTTACTGCATTCCTCTATCGATCTTTTTCGAGATATTTTATTTTGAAATCAGGGAGCCCTTTTCTGGACACCCTGTATATTAAGTTACTCATTATAAGGTTCAGGACGCTTTACTCACCTCCCTCAATGACTGCTACTGGGTTACCGTCCCCAAAAGAGATCTTCACACCTTTAATTTCGCGACCTTCGTATGTGCTTCCACCCACGACTGTCGTCACTGTACCTGGGTATGTTTCCACCAGAGTGTCCAGCCAGGCGTAAATCTGCGAACAAGTACAGAAGCATCACGTATTGTTGCACATAACTGGAAACAAAAGGTGCGTGAGCTACATTGGTGACTTGTGGGAATCTGATCATAGCCGCGCAGGGTAGCCGTGCGGTCTTGGGCGCTTTTTCACGGTTCGCGGGGCTCGCCCCGTCGGAGGTTCGAGTCCTCCCTTGGGCATGGGTGTGTGTGTTGTCCTTAGCGTAAGTTAGTTTAAGGTAGATCAAGTAGTGTGTAAGCCTAGGGACTGATGACCTAAGCAGTTTGGTCCCGTAGACCTTTCCTACAAATTTCCAAAATTTCCATATGATCATAAATATTCTACAGCCTCGATCTCGCTCTACCATCTTTTACGCCACACACTTCCCTCTGTAAGCAGACTGACTATTCCTTGAGGCCACAAGATATTGTTCCATCAATCGTTCCCTTCTTTAAGACAAGTTGTACCATAAATTTTTTCTTTCCAATGAGGTTAAGTACCTCTTCATTAGTTACTCGACCTTCTCGTCTTCAGCATTCTACTGTAACGCCAAATTTCAAATGCTTCTGCGAACTTCTAGTTTCTACCATTGATTGTTCACGTTTAACTTCCAAAAAACATTACACTCCAGACTAGTGACAAACTAAATGAAGCCCTTGGTTGTTTTAGAAACTGACATATTTGTAGCTATAATGGCTGACAAATTAAATAAGTATTTATATTGTTGGCGCTCTACCCTCTAATAGTACCAATAAACATTCATAGAGACATAGGTGAGAATCTTAGAATACGGATCGTCATTTAACACAGCAACCATCAGGTACACTGTAAAGAATTAATAAAGAATAGAATAAGAAAATTACATTTATATTTGATACGTCTGGAAAGAAAGTTTATACGATAATAGTATGAATTATTTTCGCAATCATAGTACGAGATAGTAGTTATTATTGGTATTAGTGTGGTAAATGTTTTGCTGAAATTCTCAATAACGCCGTTGAAATCTTCCATTTGAAAGTTTTTTTTCTGTTGGAAAAATGGACAGACTGACTAGTTGTTCTTGATTCTTCGTAATGTGAAGATAATTATTAGTTTCAATTTAGAAAAATTTCTCTCGCATAATGTGACAGAGACACGAATGGTAAAATAGTATTGGATTATAGGTGGTGTATGTGGAAATGATTCACTGAGCTTCCATTATAAACTAAAATCCATCTCGCAGCAACGGCCACTCTAGTCTTGTCCGCACGTAGATACCTACCATAACTTTTAATTCTTGCAGAACCTACTTCTTATCAAACTCATCGTAAATTTCTGCCAGGTACTCCAATGCTACAGCCGCATCGTCGTATGAAGCGTTGACCATAGATTTTGCTTCAACAATTTGGAAAAATTTTAGTGTTTTCCTTCATGGCTCTGTATCGTTGTGACAGTTCTCGTATAAATTGGTTTGTGCATTCAAACACTTATCGACGAACTTCTTCTTGAATCGATAATCCAACATCATGAGCTATTTCATCTGGCGTTGTTTTATTTACCTCCTTCCTCCTCGTCGATCAACGTTAACGTCCATACCATTTCGTTTTCTTAGTGTCAAAGCACTAGACGATGCACCCGTGGTCTGTGGGTAGCGTCTTTGATTACTAATCAAAACCTCCCTTTATACCGGGCTCTAAATCCGCCACCGCTTAATCTTTGAATAATAATCAGCATTTGCGGTCGGCGAAGACTTCCTGCATAAAAAGTCATCCTCATTCTGCCAACGGTCTTATCAAAGGGGGCGGAGGAGCAGACAGAGGCTCAGGGCACTATCTTGTTCTTGGGGGGGGGTTACTACCCCTAAAGGCGGAAGAATCAGCAGCGATCAACGGCATGAGGATGCAGAAGGCAATGTAAACCACTGCATTAAAGACACACGACGTGCATCTACAGGACATGTGACGTGTAATTGAAAAAATGTCATGATGATCTCTCCTCTGGCAAAATATTCCGGTGAAGTGTCCCCACTCCGATCTCCGAGAGGGGACTGCCGAGGGGGAACTGATCATGAGAAAAAGATTGAATAACCAACGGAAGGATAATGTCCTACGAGTCGGAGCGTGGAATTTCAGAATCTTGAACGTGGCAGAGAAGCTAGAAAAAAAAGGCAGAAGGGACAGATAACATTCCATCAGAATTTCTAAAGTCATTGCGGGAAGTGGCAACAAAACGAATATTCACGTTTGTGTGTAGAATGTATGAGTTTGGTGACATACCAAAAATATCATCCACACAATTCCGAAGATTGCAAGAGCTCACAGGTGCGAGAATTATCCCATAAACAACTTAACAGCTCATGCATCGACGTTACTGACAAGAGTAATATATACAAGAACGGAAAAGAAAGCTGAGGATGTGTTATATGACGATCAGTTTGGCATTAGGAAACATAAAGGCACCAGAGATTCAATTTTGACGTTGCGGATGATAATGGAAGCAAGACTAAGAAAAATCAAGACACATTCATAGTATTTGTCGACCTGGAAAAAACGTTCGACAACGAAAACTGTGTAAGACGTTCAAAATTCTGAGAAAACTAGGGGTACGCTATAGGGGGTAATATACAGTATGTCCAAGAGTGAATAGGGAATAATAAGAGTGGGCGACCAAGAACGTAGTTCTCGGATTGAGAAGGGTGCGAGAGAAGGATGTAGTCTTTCGGCCTTGCTGTTCAATCTGTACATCGAAGAAGCAATGATGGAAGTAAAAGGAACGTTCAGGAGTGGAATTAAAATTCAAGGTGAATGGGTTTCAATGATACGATTCGCTGATGACATTGCTATCCTGAGTGAAAATAAAGAAGAATTACATGATATGCTGAACTGGATGAACAGTCTATGGACTGAGAGTAAATCGAGGAAAGGAAAAAGTAATGAGAAGTAGGAGAAATGAGAACAGCGCGAAACTTAGCATCAGAATTGAGGGTCACGAAGTAGATGAAGTTAGGGATTTCTGCCACCTAGGCAGCAAAATAACCAATGACAGACGGCAAGGAGGATATGAAAAGCAAACTAACACCGGCGAAAAGGGCATTCCTGGCCAAGAGATGTCTACTAGTATCGAACTAGGCCTTAATTTGAGGAAGAAATGTCTGAGAATATACGTTTGGAGCACAGCATTGTATGGTAGTGAAACATGGACTGCGGGAAAACTGGAGCAGGAGAGAATTGAAGAATTTGCGATATGGTGCTACAGACGAATGTTGAAAATTAGGTGGACTTATAAGGTAAGGAATGAGGAGGTTCTGCGCAGAAACGGAAGGGGAAGGAATATGTGGCAAACACTGGAAAGGAGAAGGGACAGGATGATGGTACATATCTTAAGAAATCAGTGAATGACTTCCATGGTACTAGAAGGAGGGCATAAACTATAGAGGAAGACAGAGATTGAAATTCGTTCAGCAGATAGTTGTGGATGTAGGTTGCAATTGCTACTCTGAGATGAAGAGGTTGGCACAGGAGAGGAATTCATAGCTGGCAGTCAGTATCAAACCAGCCAGAAGATTGATGTCACCAAAAAAAGTGTCGAAAGTTACAGCATTGCCTAGAATTCTAGTTCGTGATTAAACCTCATTCACTGTTTGTAATTTGTGGAGTCCTTCACCGGAAGACGTTTTTGGAGACAGTAGACTTTGTAGACTTTGTTTCGTCCAGCGTCGTGTGTCAAAAGTTGATGTAGGTTAAAAAGCTAAAATGTATATAGCTGGAAGGAGCAAGCTTGCTGCAAATCTGCTATCAAGGTTTACCGTAGAAGGATCTTGTATATTTTCCAAATCGCTCACAGTTGTTTCCACATTTTTTTATGACTTGAACTAAATTGTAATGAGCATTCCTGCGTATTGGACAATTGTTTCAAACTTTTTTCTTTTCCGTCTACTAGCAATTGCTACCAACTCGTTCGTGTAGAAGACGAGAAGAAGAAGTATTTTTTCCAGCTGTTGTTGAATTCTAATTCATCCAGCTGTATTTTCATATGCATAAAATAAACTACACAATAATCATGTATTAGTTCCACTTAGGCTGATGTAGAGAAGAAGACATTCAAATTTCTATTAATAAAGTAAAAAAAAATTATGGTTATTCAATCACAGAAGCTTCCAAGGAACCCTGGAACGAATAACAAAACCTGGTTATTATTCAAAAGCTGCAATGGGTCTAGATACCTGTTGGGCTTTGCCATATAAAAAAATCCAAGCCTACGGGTTTCCTGTCACAAAGTACAGCGCACGGAGTTTGGCTAGTAATTTTGGGATTTAGCTTCACTTAAAACGTAGATTTAGCGTTGAAAAGTAAAAGACAGGTAACGATTGTTGAAGCATTTCTTTTCTAGACATCCTGCACTATCTGTGCGGAAATCTGAAGATGTATCTCATGTCAGAGTCCAGGGAATACTTTGTACGAAACCAAGGAATATCTCGTTTTACTTTCCAGCCTAATAGAAGAGAACGGTTTTCTCACAAAACCAGGTTGTATATTTAATACGGGTGAGGCGGGACTTGAGTTAAACAACCTACCAGTCGCTGTTAAAGGGGAAAGACAATCAAAGACAGTACCTGTCGTTACATTGTCTGAAAAGGGAGGAAATATTACCGTGCTGACGTGCTGCAATTCCGAAGGGATGTTTCTTCCTCCTTACGTTGTCATGAACGGAGTTAACTAGGAAAAAAGTGGGTAGTTAAATGGTGGTATCAAGGAAATTTGCCTATGTGAAACGCTAGAGAATCATTTTTTGCCTCGTAAGCCCTGTGGAAATGTTGTACTAATTCTGAACTATTTTTACAGTGTCGCAGCAAAATGGCAAAGGAATCATCCAGATCGGAAGCTAGACAGATGACAATTTTGCGAGCTTCTTCATGAGTGTTGGAGGAAAGCAGAAACGCCAGCGAACGCCATGTCTGAGTTCAGAGCAATGGGAATTTACCCCTTTAATCCAGATGCAGCTCCAGATTACGATTTTGCAAGTGATAGTTGGCTTTCATTAAGACAGAGGCTAAAGTGACTTCAGACAGTTCAGGCTCATCAGAGGAATTTCCGTACAGGGGAGACTCGCGTGATGGCTTTTACTATGAAGAGCGCTTTGGTTGTGGGGAGGATTACAAGAAACAAAAGAACAGTGCTGTTGGATTCAGTGTGTGAGGTACAAGCGTTGGCTACACGAATCCTGCACATGACATACTGATGTATGGCATGGATGCGGCAGGAAAAAAATATCAGTCACATTTAAAACTGTGTGATTTCCTACAATTTTCTCTACAAACTTATCTGTAACAAGTAGTTCAATAAAGACGTTTTAATTTTGTTGGACACACATTTAATGCGACTTCTGTTTTAAAGTGTTTTGTCAGTTGGCCATCTGTTCCTTGCATGTCTGGCCATCTAAGCCTTATATACCGGCAAAATGAACAAGCATTACATAGTTTTAAAAAATATATAAAGAGTTGGTACTTAGTCTACAATTTGGTCTACTTTCTGAACGAAGTCTTGTTTTGTTTTAATATGAATATATCAATCAGTATGAGTAAATTTCCGGCTTTTTGTATATTAGGGTTTGATATTGATCATCTGCCTCTATTTTACTCTAAGCACCTGAAAAGAACGCCGTAAGATCGCCAAAACGCGCTGTGAGAGCAACAAACTAGACGCATGTCTTTAAACTCACGTACTCGCCTGCTGAAGGCAGTGAATTAACTTCTTGTCTGGGTGGCATGGGCGAGTGCAACGATGCCCCATCTTCCCAAACAAGCGGAGCGCAAATGAGGTACCCGGCAGCAGCAATTGCTTGAGAATGTGACTTCAGCCCTCTCTTTGTAATAATGCTTAAGTATAGACATTCTTCTAGAGGCATCAAGCTCGAGTCCTAACCTGAAGTCTTAAGTCTGCAAAAGCTGAAGTGAGGTGTACTCTTTCAAATCCTGCAGTGAAGTCGTTGCTCGTAAAAGCCTATAGCGAAGCGGTCTCCTTATAGTCACTCTGGAAATTGGCTGTTTTTCCTCAGAGCAGGAGCTCTCTGGTCAGTATTGGCAAAGACTGTGAGCACTCAAGTGAAGTTATTAAACAATCTACTGCTCTGTAAATTTCCTCTGTGTTACCCGGGCCCATCTAGCCGGCTGCCGTTTATACTCACGAAAGGTCACCGGTACTCATTTGACAGCTGGCTGAGTGGATCAGGGATGGCTTAGAGGGCTGGTACCAAGAATATTCCCCACGCCTACCTGGGACTGGGGTTGTAGTTGGTGCTCTACTCGCCAGAGCACCACAACCACGAAAGTACTAGTAGACACTCATCATTCAATCACTATCAAATGTCTCTTCAGGCTTGCGATTAATCCTTTACTACGAATAATGAGAGTTTCATTATTTAAAAAAAAACGCATTTAGGCAGACAGATCAGTCAGTGGGCTGGTGCCCTACTTAGCAAGAGCTGTGGGAGAGTGTACGATTCTGAATTACTTTGCCCAGCTATGATACCTACAGTTGTTCCAAACCGTATTTCGACATGGCCGTTAATGCACAGACTATAATATTTGGTAACACATCAAATTTGTAATTTCTACAGCAAAACGTAGTGAGACGTTGTGAACAAAGCGGCAACACTCCAACATTCCTTATAGTGGTAGGAAAGCTATCTCTGACTTTTTTGCGTTGATGGAAATATCGCTTACAGATACACCTGTCCAGTTCCTGTGGTGGGTAATGACCAGCGTTGTCAGTTTTAAGAGCATGGATGTAAAGTATTCCCTATACTAATGGAGGGCGGCGCTCGCCATCATCGCGCTCCGCTGTAACTTCACGTATAGTGTGGTTGAGGACCACTAATTTAATGTCCAATTTCTTCCATTGCCAGAAGCTATTCTGTGTTACAAATTAAAGGTACTTTCCACTGGATGGATTAATAAATATCCCATTTAGGCAGTTCATGTAAGTAGCTCAGACAGAGAAAAACCCCTGGGACCTAGAACTAAGTCTCTCCTTTTAATGCTAGGTTTCAATTGGCCTTCTTAAAGACACCAAAACGTCAACTGCTTACAGATGGAAACTTCTCCTTGTCGCAAACAGTTCTATAAGAGAATGCCGTAAAAACAGATGAGATTAAACATATATTTTGCTCCATAGATTCATAGAGAGCAGAGGCTCAGGGGTGTACAACAAATCTTGAAACAAGAATACATAACACACATTTGCGAAATAGAGATTTTTTTACGACCCCACAGGTCCTACGGTAAATGATCCTCAAAATGTGGAGTAAATAAAAAAAATCTGAAACATATTTTGATTTAACAACAAACATTTCACAAAGCATCTAAATGTACAATTAAATAGGGCGCATATAATGGTGGCAGTTGAAGCCACGCATTATCGAAGAGAAACAAAGTTTGAAGTACTTACTGACATTCATCACGTTACTGGACACAAGACGAGTAAAAGTCACGTTATTTGATATTATTGATAAAATATAAGTCAGTAGTTTATACGAACAAATTTGTTGATGGAATAGGCGGTTTCAAGTCTGAACTTTATTAGCAGTTAATCTCTTTATGACTGCTGGAAGGCTATTGAACATACGTATTTCTGAATAATGTACACATTTCTGAACCAAAGTTAGTGACTTTAAATCTTTTGCGCTTTTGGTATGAAAAAGAGAAATATTGTGTGCGCCAAATTTCATTAAAGGGTAAATTTAGTAGGATGCGGAAGCTAATGTCCCCAGTTCCATGAACGGATCTGCAGGGTACTCTTCCGTCCGTTCACAACACAACAATTAGTATAACACGCTTTTGTACACTGCAAATGTGTCCCTCACTCTCCCCCCTCATCGCCAACCCCCCCCCCCCCGACCCAGCTTACCAATCCACATACACACACCCACACACACGCACACAGACACACACACACACACACAAACACACACACAGTGATCCTCCCAATCGAATTCATTATCAAATTATAATTCCAAGTTACACGTATCTCTAAATATTGTGTGTTTAGGATAACATAGAATCATACTTTACCTCCTCCAGGCTATGGTAATCATCGAATGCGAAGCTTGCTTTGGGCTCTCGAACTGGTCTCTCGTTGTCGATGAGTCTGGAAAGTAAGTAAATCGTTGTTATCACCCTATCGTGGCGATCACAACTGAGACGTTGTCTGTGCTGGTGAACGGAGCTCATTCTTCCACTGGCATTAATTGTAACATTTTCATCAATGGTACATTTCAAATGGAACAACAGATGACAAATGACACATGACAGTGACCTATAGGCCACAGCTAATTGCAGTATTTGCAAAATTTGTAAGGTTGAAAGAACGTCACAAAGGTGGTAGAATAACATTAAATGAATTTACCTTCCGCAACGGCGTCTACAAAGGGAAAATCTACTACATCACTGCTCGATGGAGCAGTAACGGTGAGTACGTCGTTTTAAGTTAGGAATGTGATCACTTTATCCTTTACTACATGAAAACTTCACGTCGTCATGTTATCGTCTGCGCTTTCTTAGAAATCTTTAGAGTCAGCAACTCGTAACTAGGCTAACAATTCTCGGCCTTCGATGGCATCAGTGATGAAGTTTAACGAAGGTTTTCCAAAACCGAAGAAAAATATATTTCATATTCTTGTCGAAAAAGATTTCTGATTCGTTTTGCGTTCAATGGCGAAGTATAGACGGAAGCAAATGATCAAATAAGAAAAAGAAACGGGTCAGTAAATGTCCTTGGATATTAGACGACATATTGATCTAAACTGACAAAAGGAGAAAATATAAAGAAAAGAAAATATAAACATCTAAAAATAAAATTAACAGAAAATCGCAAATGGCTGACTAGAAATGGAGAGAGAGGAAATATAAAGTTGCGTAACCAAGGAAGAGTCGGTGAAAGATCGATACCGGAAAGTTAGAGAGACCTCTGGGGAACACAGAACACTGTATGAATATGACGAGCTCAGGCGACAAGTCATTACTGAGCAAAGAAGAGGAAACTGACACGTGGAAGGCTATACGAAAGAAACTAACTTGAAGACAACATTATGGAAAGGGAAAAGGAAGTAGTTCAAGGTATGGGAGATATCATAAGGCTGGAAGAATCCGACAAAGCACTGAGATCATAGGAGTATGCTACATTCCCTTAAACTTATTATGATCCTTGGGAGAATCGTCCATAACAGACAATTCCACCTGTACGTAAGATATATAAGACAAGTTAAATACCTTCACTTTTTAAGATGAATGTAATAATTCCAGTTACAAAGTAGGAAGGTATCGATAGGCGTGAATTGCATCGAACTATTACTCTAATAAGTGATGAACACAAAGTGGTGAGTCGAATTATTAATAGACGAATGAAAAAGTTAGTTGATCTCAGGGAAGATAAATTTGGGTTCCGGAGAGATGTAGAAACGCTTGTGGCAATACTGTGGATTTAAAGGAAGCTTTTGACAATGTCGACTGGAATGAACTCTTCTTAATTCTGAAAGTATAAGGGTAAAATACAGCGATTAATAGGTTATGTACAACTTGAACAGAAATTATACTGCAGTTATAAATCAAAGGAAAGCAATAGTTGAGAAGGAACCGGAAGGGCTGTACCCCGTCCCAGACGTTATCCAGTCTATGCACTGACATGATGGATACCAAAGAGACATTTGAGAAGGGAATGAAAATTAACGGAAAATGAATAAAAACCTTATTGTTTGTCAATGAGACGGTAATTCTATAATAAACAGCAAAGGACTTGGAAGATCTTTAAAAGAGATTGTGGTCGAATAATAACAGCTGTAAAACAAGGGTAATCGAACGTGACTGAATTAAATCAAGTGATATTGAGGCCATTACATTGGGAAATAAACAATAAAACTAGTAGATGGGGAGCAAAATATCTAAAGGCGGCCAAAGCGAAGAGGATGGAAAATGTAGACTGGCAATGGCAAGAAAACATTCGCGACAAAGAGAAATTTGTTACCATTAAATAAAAGACCTTAGTGTTAGGAAGTCTTTTCTACAGATATTTAAAGTGTAGCGTTGTACGGAAGTCAGATGTGGAGAACAAACAGTTCACAGACAGATTCTTGCAGTTATGCAGAAATGAAGAGGTTTGCAGAGGATAGACTATGTTGGAGAGCTGCATCAAACCAGTCTTCGGATTGAAGACCACCGTCATCATACTTACCACGACCACTACCACAAGAACAAACATAACAACAAGAACAGAAGCAACGACTACTACATATCTCTCTAAGCGCTATGGGACTTAACATTTGCGGTCATCAGTCCCCTAGACTTAGAACTACTTAAACCGAACTAACCTAAGGACATCACACACATCCATGACCGAGGTAGGATTCGAACCTGCGACTGTAGCAGCCGCGCGATTCCGGACTGAAGCACCTAGAACCTCTCGGCCACAGTGGCCGGCACAACGACGACTGAAATTGGAGCAAGAGACTATTCACATGGAAAAAAAAAAACTTTATTACGTACTTGAAGAAGTAGGTAAAAAGGAAATACAAACTATATGTGATATAAAAAAAAAGTGAACTTGGTTAAGGAGTCTGTACCCTAAAAGCAACGATGAAGCTTTACGTGAATCATAAATATTTATTTCGTAGGCCTTCAGATCCATTTACTCTTTTGTTTGTGAATGAACACTACCTACTTTCAGCCTGATGCTAAAAGTTTACAGCTACTAACGAGCATTTTTCCACTGTAGAAGGGAAAATGCAGCTTGTTAAACAGTAGTTTCATTGATACAGGTCAAATCGGGATGTAATTATTCACTTGCAAATGTGAATTACTTAGGGATATCCATCTAAATTTTTGTAAGATAGAACAATCCCATAGATCCAAACAGATTCATTAGTAGAATTGTGTGGAATTAAATTCACTCACGCACTTTTCGAACACTGAGTTGTGTTTGTGGTTAAATAATTTGCAATGGACTTCGATTCAGCTATGGCATCATCTACACCAACTGGGGTCTAACCAGAGGTTCCTGAAAATCAATATGTATTCGCGTCGAAATCAGCTAAAAGAACTCATCTCTACTCCGTCTAAAATTAGTAAGACAACAGCGTCTGTTCTTAATACGAAAGTATTTCACAGCTGACGTCTCAAATTCACAGCACTATGGAATAAATAGGACTACAAATTCTTGTGCAACTACTTGTTGAATACTGTGCACCGTCCTGACAACCGAGCAAAAAAGCGAATGTGACAAAATTGCCCATCAAATACTAATGGGGAAGGCTATGAGAATGGCGTATGTATCATAAAAGGCTTTATTTTTAATATTGCGAGAGCCGCCGTCCCAAGACGAATCTAGAGAAGCATTACTCCCTCTTACACAAATGTCACTTGGTGGTCCCGCCTGTAACATTAGAGGAATTCGGGCATGCATGGAGACTTACAGTTTTCCAAGCTTTCCATCGACGTATGGCCTACACTACACAGCGTAAAAGCAGCCTACGAAGTAGGAAACACCATTAGCATCTATTAAAGGGCGTGTTAACCCGTTTTTGGAAAGAAATACAGCAGCGATTATGCTTGGTATGGGTACCAAAAGTTCTTGGCAGGTTTCCGTAGGTATGCTGCGGTATCAAATATCTACGCACATGTCACGCAGTCCCCACAAATTAATGGCTGGTGATTTGTTGTCCCAGGTGTGTCCCATCGAATTCAGATCAGGCGAAGTTGGTGGTCAAGTTATCAGCGTGATTTGCCTGTCACACTTATCAGACCATCAAAGCCTGGATAACAGCACATGCGGACACGACCATTGACGTGGTGCAGGATGTACCGTTATACACAGGATGAAGCGAAACGTTTCCATTGATCCACGGCCCAGCCTCTATGATCCCGGGTACACTGGAATCGTAACTGAAGATGTTGTTGAACCAACAACATGATCAGTTACGATTCCATTTATGTGGGAACACATAGCGGCTGTCTGGTGTGGAGCCCTATGCACTGTGATTTAACTTGTACGTTCAACATCTTGTCGTCAAGACGTGGTTTCAGAGCACTCAACGACTTTCCATATCTGCTCATGACATGAGGTTGTGCCGGTCGCTGTGGCCGAGCGGTTCTAGGCGCTTAAGTCCGGAACCGCGCGACCGCTACGGTCGCAGGTACGAATCCTGCCTCGGGCATGGATGTGTGTGATGTCCTTAGGTTAGTTAGGTTCAAGTAGTTCTGTTCTAGGGGACTGATGACCTCAGATGTTAAGTCCCATAGTGCTCAGAGCCATTTGAACCATTTGAACCATGAGAACGTAAACATCGGACCAGCTTCGCCGTTTCTGAGATGCAAGTTCGCAGTCGTCGGGCCATAACAACTCACTTATTTCAGCGGATTTCCCAATTCACCCCACGTATACTAGTCTCTAGAATGATTCCCTATTCGTCTCTGTTCCACTCACGCACTCTCCTTATCGCATCACGTACGTCAGGGCTTAACAATGGCCGGTTTTGAGCGCGAGTACTCGCGTCTGCTCAGGCACGTGCTCGCGAGCAGGTGCAAGGTCGCGGAGTAGGGAGGGAGGGGAGGGAGGGGAAATGCGCGCGCACGTTTGAATGTGATCTCGTGTTCTTAGCAGATTTAACTAGCCATCTGAATGCTTTGAACATTTTACTACAAGGTAAAGATCTGCTAATTACTCATTTCGTAGATCGAATACGAGATTCTAAAATGAAATTGACACTTTGGGTGAGTCAGCTGGAAACAGGAAACCTAGCTCATTTTCCTAAATTATCATCCATGCAAGATGTTCACAAAGACTGTGAACGTTATTCACATAGTTTAGATGCCCTTAAGGGAGAATCTCATTAACGCTTTCAAGATCTGACAGCACTAGACAGTGATTTTGATCTGATCTCTCCATATTCAGTGAATATTTAAGAGATTCGTCCTGAGCTGCAGCAAGAAATTATTGACCTGCAGTGTGACAGAGAATACAGAGACAAATTTCAGAACAAGAAGAACATTTTGGAATTCTACAGACACTTCCCTCAGGATAGATTTCCTCGTTTGCATAAACTGGCGGCTACAATAGTATCAATGTTCGGTTCCACGTATGTTTGTGAACAACTGTTCTCTGCAATGAAATGTAACAAGACGCGCCTGAGAAACGCATTGTCTGATCGAAATTTAAACTGCACGCTGCTCCGAACATAGACGCAATTGTAAAGGGCAAAAAGTACAAGATAACTGAGAATCCCACACTTCAGTGACACCTTTTATTGTGTAACAGTTCACAAATTAATGCGAATGTAGAAGCATACACTAAGCTAATAAAATTATGTGGCATTTGTACATTCTCCTTTATTTGTCTCAGTAATAATTCGTGAGTGATATCCCTGCAGGTGGCCGCGGATTTACATTGACTGGCGGCAGCTGTTGTGTGCCCCACGTGACTCTCCCCACTCTCCGCTCTGGTCCGGTAGTGGGGGTAGCGTGCTCGCGCTGCTCCGTGCTCGCGCCTTGCTGATCACAGCTTGCTCCGCGAGCACGTATGTTGTGAAGCCCTGACGTACGTAGAGATAGGAACTGCTAAGTGGTCACTTACAAAGTGTAATCTCATTTACTTAAAACAAAAAAAACAAGGAGGTGTGAATATTCACTTCATGTAAAGCACACACAGGAGTGCAAAGGCCCATTAATAATTTTCGTAATACAAATTTAGCTTTCATTGTCCCACTTGTATTCTTTTTAGTGTAGCAGCTGTGTTTGACATACACATGAAAAATAATTTGAAGGTTACTCTGGCCACGCTAACGCTTACCTCTGCACATCATCGATGTAGACGGACGACTCAATGCCATTTGCTTCTAGGCCCTCCATGAAGCTGGCTTGCATTTTAGGCGATACCATAACATCGGCTGGTTTATTCACGACACTAGGTTCCTTCCAGAAGTAAATCTGAAAGATAACATGTTGTTACTTATATTCAGTACTTTACAGGGAAACGACAGTAGGGGGCCTTTAACCAGTGGCGTTGTGGTGTATGCATATTTTACGTGTGGATCAGAAATATGTGTAACAAGTAACGGAAGCATAACCACTCTAATCCAGTTGGTCAACTGGGGTAGGTTGGTAGGCTAGGGAGAAGCAGGTCACCGGAAATTTGGAAATTTCTGGTAAGGTTTTATGGGACCAAACAGCTGAGGTCATTAGTCCCTTAGCTTACACACTAATCTAACTTAAACTAACTTACATAAAGGACGACACACACACCCATGCCCGAGGGAGGACTCGAACCTACGACGGGGGCAGGTCACCGAAGTGGCGTCCGATTGGAAGACTTACACTCCGCCACTGAGCCACACACAATTAACCAAACAACTCATATGCAGGAGTAAAATTATCATTGCAGCTTCGCTATATTAAGCGCGATTTTTAAGGAATTTTTCTTATCAATTATCATCGTCACTGATAAAATGATAGATACATTCAAATGTCTCAGTTCCTTATTCATAAATTACACCAAATCAGCAATGATATATACAGGGTGAGTCACCTAACGTTACCGCTGGATGTATTTCGTAAACCACATCAAATCCTGACGAACCAATTCCACAGACCGAACGTGAGGAGAGGGGCTAGTGTAATTGTTTAATACAAACCATACAAAAATACACGGAAGTATGTTTTTTAACACAAACATACGTTTTTTTAAATGGAACCACGTTAGTTTTGTTAGCACATCTGAACATATGAACAAATAGGTAATCAGTGCCGTTTGTTGCATTGTAAAATGTTAATTACATAGGGAGATATTGTAACCTAAAGTTGACGCTTGAGTGCCACTCCTCCGCTGTTCGATCGTGTGTATCGGAGAGCACTGCAACATACATCGCGTTTCTACAGAATGATCTGCCAACGTTGCTCGAAAATGTCCCACTGGAAACGCGTCGACGTATGTGGTATCAGCATGATGGTGCACCTGCACATTCCGCAATTAACACCAGGCTGACCCTTGACAGGATGTTCGACGGACGTTTCATAGGACGCGGAGGACGCGTAAATTGGCCAGCACGTTCTCCTGATCTTATACCTCTGGACTTCTTTCTGTGGGGTACGGTAAAGGAGAATGTGTATCGTGATGTGCCTACAACCCCAGAGGATATGAAACAACGTATTGTGGCAGCCTGCGGCGACATTACACTAGATGTACTGCGGCGTGTACCACATTCATTACGCCAGAGATTGCAATTGTGTGCAGCAAATGATGGCCACCACATTGAACATCTATTGGCCTGACATGTCGGGACACACTCTATTCCACTCCGTAATTGAAAACGGAAACCACGTGTGTACGCGTACCTCACCCCTCATGGTGATTTACATGTGCGTCAGTGAAAAAGATCAATAAAAAGGTATTAGCATGTGGACGTAATGTGCTGTTCCAGTTTCTTCTGTACCTAAGGTCCATCACCGTTTCATTTGGATCCCTACGTAATTCGGTGCTCTCCGATGCACACGATCGAACAGCGGAGGAGTGGTACTCAAGCGTCAACTTTAGGTTACAATATCTCCGGATGTAATTAACATTTTACAATGCAACAAACGGCCCTGATTACGTATTTGTTTATATGTTCAGATGTGCTAACAAAACTAACGGGGTTCCATTTAAAAAATCGTAGGTTTGTGTTAAAAAACATACTTCCGTGCATTTTTGTATGGTTTGTATTAAACAATTACACTAGCCCCTCTCCTCACGTTCGGTCTGTGGAATCGGTTCGTCAGTATTTGATGTGGTTTACGAAATATATCCAGCGGTAACGTTAGGTGACTCACCCTGTACATATATATATATATATATATATATATATATATATATATATATGGTGAGTTTTAATTCTCCTTTCTACTACCTGTATCTACATCTACTTGACTACTCCACAGTTCACAATTAAGGTTCTGGCAGAGTGTTCAGCGAACCGCCTTCAACGGCTCTCCCTGTCCTATCTCGAATTGCGCGTAGGAAAAACGGACACTTAAATGTGTCCGTGCGATTTCTGATTTCTCTTATCTTATTACGATGATCACTCCTCCCTATGTAGGTGGGCGCCAGAAAAGTATTTTCACAATCTGGGGAGAAAATTCGTGTTTAAAATTTCATGAGAAGATCGTGCTGCAACGAAAAACGCCTCAGTTTTAGTGATTGCCATCGCGGATCATACCCGTGGCACTATCTCCCTTATTTCGCTATACTACAAAACGAACTGCCTTTCTTTGAACTTTTTCAGTGTCCTCCGTCAATCCTATCTGATGCGGATCCCATACTGCACAGACATACTCCAGAAGAGGGTGGACAAGTGTAGTGTAAGCGGACTCTTTAGTTGAGTTGTTGCATTTTCTACTTGTTCTATGAATAAATCACAGTCTTTATCTATGTGATCATTCCAATTTGAGTTAATCGTAATTGTAATCCCTAAGTATTTATCTGAATTTACAACAGTAAATTTTGTGTGATTTATCGTGTAAGCGAAATTTGGCGGATTCCTTTTAGTACTATTCATTATTGAGAGTCAATTGCCTTTTGTCGCACCATACAGTATCTTCTCTAAATTATTTTGTATTTGATTTTGACCATGTAGTCACTTTACCAGCTGGTAAATGAATGTACCATCTGCAAACAATATAAGAGGGCTGTTCTGATTGTCTCCTATGTCGTTTATGTAGTTCTGAAACAGCAGAGGACTTCTAACACTTCCCTGGGGAACCAAGATATTACTTATGTTTTACTCGATGGTTTTCTGTGATTTACTTCGAACTCTGACCTTTCTGACAGAAAAGCACGAATTCAATCGCACAACAGTGACGATACTGACATCCCCTGCCAATATCATTCATTACCTCGTGAGAATAGAGAGCTAACTGTCTTCATAAGAATTATATTTTCTGAATCCGTTCTAAGTATGTGTCAGTGGAGCGTTACCTTCGAGGTCATTCATAGCGTTCAAGCGAAATATATGTTCCAAAGCCCTGCTGCAAGTCGACTTCAATGGCATGGATCTGTAATCCATCGGATTACTCCTATTCGTTTTCTTGAGTATTGGTGTGACCTACGCAATTTCCTAATCTTCAGGTACGGAACTTTCGTCGAGCGAGTTATTGTATACATTGCTAAGTACGGAGCTATTATATCAACATCTCTGAAAGGAACCACTTTGGTACGAATCTGGAACATAAGACCTGTTATTACTGATTTAAACAGCTACGCTACACCGAGGATATCTACTTGTAAGGTAGTTTTGTTGGCAACTGTGCTTGATTCGAGTTCTGGAATGTTTACTTCGTCTTCTTTGGTGAAGAAGTCTCGGAATACCGTACTTCTTAATTCTGCTTTATTGGCACTGTCTTCAGTAAGATTGCCATTGTTATGGTACAGTGAAGGTACTGAATGTATCTTACCGCTGGCATACTTTACATACAACCAAAATGTGTTTGGGGTTTCTGACAAAGAGAGAATTTCGTTGTGGTACTATTAAGAGCATCTCGCACTGACCTTTCTGCTTAATATCGAGCTTCTGAAAACGATTCCGATCTTAAGTATTTAGCATTCTATTAAATTCGGCAAGCATTTTTCGTTACTTCTGTAACAGTGATCTAGTGATCTGACCTGTTTTGTGAACCATGATGGACCAGGTCCATCAATAATTTATTTGGTATATATTTCTCAATTATCGCCGATGCTATTGGTTAGTTTGTTTGTTGATTTTGGGGAGGGGACCAAACAGCGAGGTCATCGGTCCCATCGGATTAGGGAAGGATGGGAAAGAAATTCGGCCGAGCCCTTTCAAAGGAACCATCCCGGAATTTGCCAGAAGCGATTTGGGGAAATCACGGAAAATCTAAATCACGATGGCCGGACGCGGATTTGAACCGTCGTTCTCCCGAATGGTCCAGTTTGATAACCACTGCAACATGCCGATACCATTTCTTTTAACTGAGGCCACATTTGGTCTACGCTTACACAGTTAGTTGGGAAGAGGTGGAGACTGTCTCTTAGGAAGGTGTCAAGCAAATTTCTATCTTCTACTTTAAACATGATTTTTATGTTTGGAGGATTTAGACGGTAAATCTCACTATAACACGCTTGTGATCACCGTCTGTTCATCCGAGAACTATTCAAGATTTTCCTACGCCGGGAAACCCTAAAATCACACATGATGCGCCGTATTTGCTCACGATTATTTGTTGCTACGAGATAAAGTATGTTTTCGCAACCTTTTACACTTCGACGAGGCTCTTGAACTAACTGTTCAAAATACACTTATGAGGAAGCATTGAGTAAAATTTCGGGTCTTGGTTTATGTCTAACGCCGACTTTAAAAATGTATTTTCTCTAACATACAGAGAGTAGACTGAGGTCACCACTGCCTGTAGTTGTATAAGTGGGGTACCTATTGAGTGGGGTACCTATTTGATATTAGTCACAATAATTCTATGAATGTTTCGGCAGGGAGTGGTTAAAAGGAACCAATTATGAATTTGTTCAGATTGCCGAGTATAGCCCCTACTAGTGCTAACTCACAGGAACTGTAGACCACAATTTCACTACAAGGTAAACTACTTCCAATTACAACAAACACACCTCCACAAACTATATTTAATCCATTATGGCTGAACACCATTAGGTTTTTTGTAAAAGTTTCAACTGAACTTATCTCTGGAGTCAGTCAGCTTTCACTGCCTACAACGACTTAGGTTTCGGAGCTTTCTGTTAGCGGTTGGATCTCTAATTTTTTCCCAACACAACTACGAAAATTTACAACTACAATATATTTTCTAGTTCCACCCTAGCCTTTGTTTGCCCTACATCCTTTGAGACTGAGACCCTCTAACTTAAATATCCACCCAGTCCACTGTACATAGCCCCACTACCCGTGTAGCCGCCTCCAATGGACCCCTGACCTGTTTATCGGAACCTGAGACGCACCACCCTATAACACAAATCAAGCAATTAGCAGCCTATACGGTGGCAGAACCTTCTGAGCCTCCACTCAGCTGTGTACCAAAGGTACACAGTCACTCATGTCAGTGTTGATACTGACAGTGAGATCTGTTTTCGTCTCGCAAACAGAACTGGTAGTCTTTAGCATTAATGTTAATAAATTAATAATCAGTTGAAGTCTATTCGAATAACAGTTCTTTGCATATTGGAACTCAAAAGTGTTTATGTACTATTATGATCTCTCTAATAAGTGTGAGACCGGTTCAGATCTATCTTCCTACCACAGATGCGCAAGAACGCTTTGTGAGTGTTTCAGGAATTTGGTGTTGAACCTATGACCTGCAAGGTAGGAACATACCCTCTCTTGCATACAGAGTTAAGAAGAGTGCAGCAGTACGGAAGTGATATAATCAGAAAATGATCTCAATGTCAGTTCCACTACACTCCCTGCAAAGGAAACGTTATGGTTGACAGAAATTAGTGAACGGATTGATGTGCAAACATAGGTTAGCAAAAAATGAAAATCCTAGATTTTATTTATTAAGGTTTATTTTTACTCTAAGTTTGACTTTATGACATAGTAATGTTAGAAAAATTACTTACAGGATGGTAAAATATTGATATTGGGTGTTCACCACTGTGAAGCGAAATTCCTATCATAAGGTTATTTAATGATGAGAAGTGTGATGACTATGTCTGCAGGTCGATAAAAGTACAAACAAATCGAATACAATTGGGGCCAGAGATATTAGTTTACCTAAAATGCACAATGAAAATAATCAAATAATGGATAGGGTGGGTAAAGAGCAACCAGAAAGAAGGTCGCAATAAAAACATTTTAATAACTTGAGGGTATAAAGCACTCTACAGTGGCTGATCAATCCTTTCTATTAGATCGGATATCTCACATTTCTGCTCCAATGAAGCCCGAAAATTTTGATTATGTTTAACTACAGGTCATGGTTAAATGTACAAAAATTAGGAGAGATCGAGATGACCACAGTTCTGAGTGAATTGAATATCACTTGCTGGTGTACCGCGAGCGCGCGTGT
Organism: Schistocerca serialis cubense; assembly: GCF_023864345.2. Classification (NCBI taxonomy): domain Eukaryota; kingdom Metazoa; phylum Arthropoda; class Insecta; order Orthoptera; family Acrididae; genus Schistocerca; species Schistocerca serialis. The sequence goes on along the minus strand of NC_064641.1, from coordinate 409,796,312 downwards.
TTACACTTGATTGACGGCGGCAGTGGCTGCTGTCGGCGCGAGCTGTGAACCTGAGAATCTATTCTAAATCTCTCTCGTCTGTTGAACACCAGTTGGATACATTTTCTATATCTTCAGTGAAACCGAGGCTCCCAGTTATTCGCTAGCTAAGTTAATTGGCATGATACACGGTATCTGGCTGGAATTTATCGTACATTGTTGCCCTCAAATCTCTCACTAGCGTTGTCAGTGCTTGGTGCGATTCTCCATACTAGGAGAGTTTGCAGTTTAACTTCTTATGAGTTAAGATGAGCCTGTGAACAAGTGTTCAAATAATGGCTTTCTCAGTCGTCTCAGCGCGGCGCGAGTCGCCTGGCTCAGACACTCGACGATTTGCTGCAAGAGAAACAGCGAGTCACTCTGTCTGCAATTTGTTTAGATCAAAGCTGGTGGCCATGCGTTTTCTTTCGGGCCAATCAGAGTGTTCATAATTGTTATGACTCCTCCCACTAGAGATTTGTACCCTATAACACGTGTCGTTTCTCTCATAGGGCAGAGTTTAATTTTTAATACGTAATACTGAGATAAACAGCTTATTCTTCCATGCGAGTTTTAACTCAGGCAGCTACAGCGAGTCACCAGTGTTTTGAGTAGGGTTTCTCCAGACGTTTATCTGGCTTTTTCCGCCGTGTTCCTGTAGAAAGGCTTTATGAATGGTTGTCGTTAGATGCGGGGTCAAGGCCTACTTTTGCCGGCGGTCTACGCAGTGACTCCGATGTCTCATTGGGTCTGCTAGGTGTCCTGCTGTGAGGTTTCGCGCTACGCGGGATAGGCATGCCATTGTAAAGTTCTCCTTCCCTCATAACTGCATCTCGTAGCTCAGGTCTGGAAAATTACTTGCGTGCAATTACGAGTGTGAGTGTTAGTGGTTTATACTCACGAAATGCTAGCTTGTTTATTGGATCTGCATATTCATATTATTCGTACAGTTTCACTCGATATATTGTGTGACATATCGAGTTAACCGGCATTGTTTCAGGAATTCAGTGGAAAATGCGTTACTTGTTTAACACGTTACACCTTGAAATGGGTATTTTCTTTCATTATGAGTATCACATATACATTTAGTCTGACGACGAAAGACTGGAATCGCTGGCATCAGCTTACTAAGAGACAATGAGCTCCTTGAGAAATTAACTATAACCCTTACATGGCATTCGACAGTCTACCCAAAGACTGGAGTCAAATAACAACACAAAGCAAGCGAAGATTACGAATACCTAACTCGGCCTAAAGTGGGTTTCGAAAGACCGTCACTGGAGAATCAACACAAGGACTAGTCCCTTGTCTTCTTGGAAACTTGGGAGTCTAGAAAATCCTTAAGTAACAGCAGACACTGCTATTATGTTATAACGTAGGAAGATTACAAGCACTTTTGCACATGCTTTTTGAATAAGCTATTTATTGGGGAGAAAATATTCAGCAGCTGTCTTTAGAGAAGTTGGAATACTGTTGCAGAAAGACCGATGTCAGCTGAACACTGTGACTAGAAGAACTCTGCAGAAAGAAGCGGTACTATAGTCGCTGGTGAAGGAATACTCACATCTTTGTGGTACTTGGTGAGCCCATTGAGGAACTGCAGCTGATCCACATTGGCTGGCAGTACCCGGTACACACGGTGGTCGTCATAGCGCACCTTCTCTCCAGCAGCCAGCGCAAGACCAGCCACGAGGAACAACAAACCTCTATGCACCATCCTGGAACAGAAGTCTGGATATCTTCCGATTTTAACAACACAGTACAAAGATAACCATACCGGACAAAATTAGTAATCACCTGAAGATATCAGCTAGTATGGTGTAACATCGCCTCTAGCTTTGACAACAGCTGCATTTCGGCAACGAAGAGAGCCCACAAATTTTTCTGGTACTTCGTGTCAAGTGGAAGCCGTTAATTGATGAGCAGCTCCTGCAGAGCTTCCTAATGGGGAGGAAATTGATTGTTACATTTTACCCAATCTTCCAGTGGGGAGATTTTCTGTGCGATTATGGCTTGGTTATTCATTGTACCAGTCGAGGGGCATTATGATGTGTGAATATTCGCTAAACTAGGAACACATTTGTGCAGCCCCTGGAACACAGCTGCTGCCAACTTAGAAGGGTGAGTACCAATAACACACTCGTCATGAAACGTGGAAGAAAAGCCAACAATTGGTCAGTGACAATGTTGAAATGAAAATCCGAAAATCTTGGTTCATTCCACTTTACTTGAATGAATGAACCCATGTCACGGTATGAGAAACAAACCCCTCCTCGTCCTCTAACCCAAAACATCGTAGAACTAGGTTCTGCCTCTGCTCAGCTACACCCTCTGATACTCTGAAATTTAAACACCTCTTTGGGCTGTCGGTGCACTCGATACCTTGCGTCATTTTAGCAATTAATCGGACTACAATACAACTTCCAGTCAACTACTGTCGAGCTTCTCTGTTGTATCGCCTACTGAAGACCTGCAACTTATTGTGCTCTGTGAGAAATGGCGTTTTACGAGATACCCAGCTCTCATTGCATGTACTTACATTTTAAATATTTATTAGGAATCTAGCTGAGATGGATTTGTATTCACTGACAGCATTTCCTCTCAGGTCTGAAATCGACTGTGATTGACAAGACGAGACAGTCATCTCTGGTCAGCGTTAGTTAGGATTTATATGAGCACTGTTCAGTGTCCTTACGCCATGTTACATGGCTGCAAATTATACACCATTCCTTGTAGACAAGATTGACAATCTGTATTGATACACAGAGAAATGGACTACTTAATTTGCGGTCTAATTACACTACTCAACAGCCCATTTACGTCTGAGATGTAATATGTCAGTCAGTATGCATTTTGGTATGTAGAATCCGAATAAGCCTCATAAAGTGTTCTAGCACCTAACATTGACAAGTGAGCTAGTAGTCCTCTACTGGCGTCGTGTCATACATAGGTTACTTCTTAAATGGTATTGAGTTCTAAAGTATCAAATATGTGTTTCTTGTTTGTTTTAATTCTGTTAATGTTCACCAGAAATGGTTTAGACTCTATACCAGCAAAACTTGGTAGATATTCTTATGTGTTAATGTGCAACCCACACACGCTGAAAAAAACATTACTTTCAGTTTTGGCCACCAGGTGAAAATGTGGCAATGTACGACATCTCGTCGACATCTCCGGTGCTCATACTAAACAAATTGTGTAAGCGCCATTTAATAATAACACCAACAATATGCGTTTCTTAACTGTTTGTCATTTTCTACCCAAACTCAATTCCTAATCCATTACACATGGAAACAATTCAGCATGTGTCCCTTGCATTCACACCACCAAGTTTACACCTGGTGGCCAATACTAGAACTGACTTTTTACTAGTTTATATCGATTCCGCATTAACGCATCAGAATATCTATCAAATTTCGCTGCCATACGATCACTGCAGCCAGTACTGGACCTATGTGAGTAACTATGTTTTACTTATAACCACCCAGTGGTTAAGATATTAAAAAATACTCAGTTCATTTACAAGAACACCGTCTTCCGTTCCAAGATGCTGGATGAGCGCCAAAGTGGGCTTAACTGTCCACATGTAATACAAATCTAAGAATATATAGAATTTTACACACCATAAAATTATGTACTTGAATAACTAACAATATATCCCAAATAGTTTTAATACGTTATACAGCACTTAAAAGTCCAGAATGTGGAACGTTTACAAATGCTGCAGAAAACACAACCTAATGTCTAACAACAACAACTACTGTAAAGTGTAAGAAAATGCTTATGGCGATCTCTGGTGCTCATTTCTTCGTGTGATTCTAAAATGAGGCACTGGATTGAAGTACCAACAAGTCATTGGAAGTGTCCTGCAAAAATATTTAGCCGTGCTTTCTCTGTAGCCGTCCAAAATTGCTGAAGTGTTACCAGTGCATGTTCAAATGGCTCCGAGCACTATGGGACTTAACATCTGAGGTCATCAGTCCCCTAGACTTCTAACTACTTACACCTAACTAAGCTAAGGACATCACACACATCCATGCCAGAGGCAGGATTCGAACCTGCGACTGTAGCAGCAGCACGGTTCCGGACTGAAGTACCTAGAACCGCTCGGCCACAACGGCCGGCGCCAGTGCAGGAGTTTGTGCTCAAACTGACCCCTTGATTACGTCCCACAAATGTTTGATGAGATTCGTGCCGATCGATTTGGGTGCCTAAATTATTAGCTCGAACTGTCCACAATATCTTCAGACCAATTGCGAACAAGTGTGGCCTGATGACATGGAGCATTGTCATTCCTAAAAATTGCATCGTTGTTTGGGAACATGAAGTCCATGAATGACTGCTAATGGTCTCCAAGTAGCCGAAAATAACCATTTACAGTCGGTGATCTGCTCAGTTGGACCAGCGGACTCAATCCATCGCACGTAAAACAGCCCACACAATTATAGGGCCACCACCACCCTGCACAGTGCCTTGTTGACAAGCTGGGTTCACAGCTTCGGGGGTCTACACCACATTAGAATCTCACGATCAGTTCTTACCTGCAGAAATTGGGTCTCATCTGACTAGCCCACGGTTATCCAGCCCTCGGGGCCCAACCAATGTGGTCACGAGCGCCAGGAGAGGCATTGCAGGCTATGTAGTACTGTTAAAAAGGGCACTCGCGTTGGTCGTCTGCTGCCATAGCCCATTAACGCCAAATTGCGCAACACCATGCTGTCGGATACGTTCGCCGTTCGTCCGACATAGACTTCCGCCGTTATTTCAAGTAGTGTTACTTGTCTGTCAGCACTGAAAAGTCTGCGCAAACACCGCTTCTCTCGGTCGCTAAGTGAAGGCCACTGGCCATAGCTTTGCCCGTGGTGAGAGATACTGCCTGAAATTTGGTATTCCCAGAATTCTCTTGACAGTGTGGATCGCAGAATACTGAATAATCACATCGGAAACCTTTTCACAAGAATCACTTGAGTAAAATGACAGCTCCGTCAATTCACTTCCCTTTTATGCCTTGTGTATGGCACACTATCGCCATCTTTATATGTGCGTATCGCTTTCCATTGAGTTCGTGACAACGTCTGAAGCACCACGGATATCCAGCACGAGAGATCTGAGAGAGGCGCACCGACAGCGCGGCCCAACGACATATTGCGACACAGGAGTGGCGACACGTCTTCTTTTTGGAGGAGTCACGGTACCACGTAAAACACGAGGATGAACGTACGAGGACAAACTTTGTCTGGCTGCACCCAGCGCGACTGTGCGGGTTGCCACTGCGTCACAGCAAGGTCACATCAGATTCACATAGACAGTAGTGTGGACAGCTGGGGTTTCACTACTGACTTGTTAAGGCCAATGGCTGTGTCCTGTCTTCGAGGTCTCTGTAACTTTATCTTTCAACAACATAATGCAAGACCGCATGCTGCCCAGGCTGTTCTGTTGTATCTCGATACAGAGAGTGGTCGACCGTCGCCGTGTCCTCATGTTCACCAGTAATACACTCCTGGAAATTGAAATAAGAACACCGTGAATCCATTGTCCCAGGAAGGGGAAACTTTATTGACACATTCCTGGGGTCAGATACATCACATGATCACACTGACAGAACCACAGGCACATAGACACAGGCAACAGAGCATGCACAGTGTCGGCACTAGTACAGTGTATATCCACCTTTCGCAGCAATGCAGGCTGCTATTCTCTCATGGAGACGATCGTAGAGATGCTGGATGTAGTCCTTTGGAACGGCTTGCCATGCCATTTCCACCTGGCACCTCAGTTGGACCAGCGTTCGTGCTGGACGTGAAGACCGCGGAGACGACGCTTCATCCAGTCCCAAACATGCTCAATGGGGGACAGATCCGGAGATCTTGCTGGCCAGGGTAGTTGACTTACACCTTCTAGAGCACGTTGGGTGGCATGGGATACATGCGGACGTGCACTGTCCTGTTGGAACAGCAAGTTCCCTTGCCGGTCTAGGAATGGTAGAACGATTGGTTCGATGACGGTTTGGATGTACCGTGCACTATTCAGTGTCCCCTCGACGATCACCAGTGGTGTGCGGCCAGTGTAGGAGATCGCTCCCCACACCATGATGCCGGGTGTTGGCCCTGTGTGCCTCGGTCGTATGCAGTCCTGATTGTGGCGCTCACCTGCACGGCGCCAAACACGCATACGACCATCATTGGCACCAAGGCAGAAGCGACTCTCATCGCTGAAAACGACATGTCTCCATTCGTCCCTCCATTCACGCCTGTCGCGACACCACTGGAGGCGGGCTGCACAGGCGTTGGGGCGTGAGCGGAAGACGGCCTAACGGTGTGCGGGACTGTAGCCCAGCTTCATGGAGACGGTTGCGAATGGTCCTCGCCGATACCCCAGGAGCAACAGTGTCCCTAATTTGCTGGGAAGTGGCGGTGCGGTCCCCTACGGCACTGCGTAGGATCCTACGGTCTTGGCGTGCATCCGTGCGTCGCTGCGGTCCGGTCCCAGGTCGACGGGCACGTGCACCTTCCGCCGACCACTGGCGACAACATCGATGTACTGTGGAGACCTCACGCCCCACGTGTTGAGCAATTCGGCGGTACGTCCACCCGGCCTCCCGCATGCCCACTATACGCCCTCGCTCAAAGTCCGTCAACTGCACATACGGTTCACGTCCACGCTGTCGCGGCATGCTACCAGTGTTAAAGACTGCGATGGAGCTCCGTATGCCACGGCAAACTGGCTGACACTGACGGCGGCGGTGCACAAATGCTGAGCAGCTAGCGCCATTCGACGGCCAACACCGCGGTTCCTGGTGTGTCCGCTGTGCCGTGCGTGTGATCATTGCTTGTACAGCCCTCTCGCAGTGTCCGGAGCAAGTATGGTGGGTCTGACACACCGGTGTCAATGTGTTCTTTTTTCCATTTCCAGGAGTGTATATCACACCTTCCCCCGGCGTCGACATAATTCTGTTCAGTTTAGAGGTTTTATGTAGCTTTTGTATCTTTATTCTTCTCGTCAGGTATCTTTTACTATCGATTTAGCCTCCATGTCTGCAGTTTTATCTCAGTTGCAGTCTAATTTTTCAGTTGTCTTGACATAAATGAAAATGGGAAAGTCGGACGTAATTTGCCCCCTCCTGGTGGATGTTGAAATGATCAGGCACAAATAAAGGCGCACTCATATTTTTGTATCAGATTTACTTGAAAAAATGGCGAGTGTTATTATCGATGTGTGGACTACGTTAATTACCAACATGTTAAATTATTTTATATTTATGTCAATAGAAGGACAAGGAGAGAGTTTGCTAACCAAGCAACGAGAAAATTTCTTTCGCTAGTTCCACTGAAGTTTATATGACACTGCACTTCCTCTCCTACACTGACTGCCACTGCTGTTTTCGTAGCCCAGGAGGCCTGAATGAAAAGAGCTTGCTTCAATTATCGGGCGAGATAAATGTTGATAGGCTATAGGGACCTCACGTTATATTATTCTACCCAGTACCGAAGTGTGGGAAGGCGTACACTGCGACTCTTCTTGCAGGGAGCCCCTGATTTCAATGGATACTGAGAAAAGAAGGTAGAATTCACAACACAAATAAATAATTTACAAAGTAGCACAAAGAGATATATACTGTAATCAGAGCAGAACAATGTTCTCTTAACTGAGGGCAGCCTCCACTGACAGACACATTCACAGCGCAAGATATAGAAACAAAAGTCACCTATAACTGCGTAGACTTAGATGTGAACACTTTGGAGAGAGAATACTGAGGTTCGGCAACAAAAGGGGTGGCAGATTTCGGTGAACCTTACCGCATGGTTGGTGCTGATGCTCATCTGATCGCCGAACGACAGAAACCGCAATGTAATCCTAGCTTCATTACTAGACTTTACCCGAAATGACGACCGTTAAAATTTACAGTAGAGTGAGTGTACTTACGGAGCAGACGCGGTGGAGTGCACGCGGCAGCTGGTGGGCCTTCCAGAAGACGATGCAGAATGGCCGGGGCGGCGATGCTCAGAGGTTTTGTTAGCTTGTTGCCGCCTCACACGAGTATGCCTACTGCTGAAAGAAGTTATTCCGGTGCCAAGTTGCTGTGTGACCAAGAGGCTAGCTGTCGCCTAATGGGCCATAGAACTCGCTACTTCCTTTTTTCAAAAATGGTTTCCTAGCCTGCCGGAACGTCGGTGTTGGGAGGGCAAGCTTTTCTTTGTTGGTGCACACCTCGACCTTCGTTTAAATACTCCAGTTTCCCAGGTCTCGTCGGCTGACCATCGGGAATGATGCTATTCACAGCAGTAGCATTTAGTTCTACGATTACAATACTGTAGTGAATGATGTTCCAGCACAGTCTATGAACTAGCTGAAGATGTATTCGAGATGATGGTATTTACCTGATAAACTTCATTAAGCTCGCCGACTTCCATGTAATGATGGAGAAGCTGACTGTCTTACACAACAAAACATCGCAGAGAGCTTCCAGAACTGAGCTCCAACGTGGAAATCAGCAATAGGCCTCTCCGGGTTCATGTTTCTTTTCAGCGCCCAGGCACCTCTAGGCGATGAAAGCAACCAGGGCAGTAGCGAGGAGATCAACCGACTACACAACATACATCACTCATGGGTCATCAAGCGTCATTGTAGAATCTGCAGTAGAACCGAGGACACTCCAGCAGCCAGTGAGAGACCAAATTCTCGCACTGAGCATGGTCGTCGCCTGCCACCGGCAGCCCGACTCGGCATTGAGGTTGTTAACGCCATCCAACACGCAGCTGAATGAAACATCACCTAAGGCTGGTGCGGGAGAGCAACGCGTTGTAAACACCATGAATAAATGTTCGACGCTTCATAGGTTACCAGCAACCATCTTGACATCATTCTAGGATGTCTCCACTCGACTACACAGCAGTATTCATGGTAATGAAACAGAGAAATGAGGGGATAATACGGAGACAGTACATAGTCTGTACCATTTCGATAGGAGAAAGTGGGTTCCTGGAAACAGCATCCCCATACCATAGACGACTCACCAACAAAATTGTAACACCTCCTGATTTCATAAGAAACTACGTAGATGGAATCTCACCCAGAATATTGGCACAAAGTGAGCATGAACTATACCCTAAAAGTCCTCTTCCACCTCTCCTGACAAATAATTTCTTTTGTTACCGTTACAGCTAAAAGGATGACCTCGCCTCGTCTTTCAGATTCTGCTGCGGCACAGTTGCCCTGACATCGCACGTGTGCTCGTTCTTCCTTATTAAAGACATTGTGCCACACACAAACTGAAGTGGTTCGATAATATTTTTTTTTTGTCACCAGTGATTTCTCAGGTTACGAGATGAAGAGAAAGGGTGCGATGATTTGTGTTGAAAGGAATAAATCGAAACTGTTAAATACAGTGAATGCTGTCTGGGCTGAGAGCGTTTCCTAGTTGCATCCGAATTCATGTCCTTCTGAATTCTTGATATGGTCACGAAATTTCCCGATTTGTTGAAACACAAATGAAAGAAATACTAATGTGGTGCTGTATCTTTGAGGTCTTGATAAATGATCCTCAGCTCCAGCAACGCAGGAGTCATCCTCTTGTCTAATCAGTGGTACTTCTCCTATAGTCTTCTAAAAAGCCACGCCATAATATGAGAAAAACACCCCAGCTCTCTTTGTACTGACGTCCTTCATATTCTTCCGTCGAGAAGGGCAACTTCATTGTCGATCACTACTGCAAATTTGTGCGTTAGCGACTTCTGACTCTGAGACGTTTGAAAATAGCTACAGAAGGCTGCAGCACATAGAAATCTGATGCGCTATGAAAAACTGGAACATTGCATTGCGCAAGACCGTCAATTACGTACAGTAGTCGTGGATCAGAAAAACAATGACCAGTTCCTCTGATGCATATCTTAATACTCTTAGGCGCTATCATTAACTTTGACAATTGTATCGTACTAAATGTCAATTTATCTACGAACATTTCATCATTTGCCTTGCACAACACTGATGGGGGATATAACATTAGGCCTATTAAAAGAGTTTAAATTCATGTTTTTCAAATGTTTCTTTAGACATTTTTCGTAACTAGTGAGAAGGACCTTTTCTGTAACTAGTATTACGTGAGAAAACCCTGGTCAAATGAGAACTCAAATACATGTTCATCTTTCGTATTCTGTCGACTGCTATGTTCAAATGGCTCTGAGCACTATGGGACTCAATATCTGAGGTCATCAGTCCCCTAGAACGTAGAACTACTTTAACCTAACTAACCTAAGGACGTTACACACATCCATGCCCGAGGCAGGATTCGAACCTGCGACCGTAGCAGTCGCACGGTTCCTGACTGAAGCGCCTACAAGCACTCGGCCACTGCGGCCGACGACTGCTATGTTATTAGATGAATAAAACTCTACGTTAGATGGAAAATGATGTGAGATGATGCGACGAAATGTTACGTTGTTGAGATACAACAACCCAAAATCAGGTGTAAGTGACTCATAAAAGAAACATAAAAATCTGAAAAAAATTTTCAACCTTGCTCACCATTACTAAAAATTTATCGGCTTAATCGTTCCGTCGATAAGCGATAATTGCGTAGCATCCGCTTGCTTCTAACAATGGGCACTTTATTAAAAAACTATGTGATCAAAAGTATCCCTAAACCTGGCTGAAAATGACATACAATTTCGTGGCGCCCTCCATCGGTAATGCTGGAATTCAATATGGCGTTGGCCCACTCTTAGCCTTGATGACAGCTTCCACTCTCGCAAGCATACGTTCAATCAGGTGCTCGAAAGTTTCTTGGGGAATGGAGCCCATTCTTCATGGAGTGATGCGCAGAGGAAAGGTATTGATGTCGGTCATTGAGGCCTGGCACGAAGTCGGTGTTCCAAAGCATCCCAAAGGTCTTCTATGTGCTTCAGGTCAGGACTCCGTGCAGGCTTGTCCATTACAAGGATGTTATTGTTCTGTACGCATTCCGCCACAGTTCGTGAATTATGGACATGTGATCGATCGTATTGAAATATGCAATCGCTATCCCAGAAGTGCTCTTCAACAGTGCGAAGCAAGAAAGTGCTTAAAGTGGTACGCAAAACACCAAGAGATGCCAGCCCCCTCCATGAAAAACATGACCACACCATAACACCACGCCTCCGAATTTTGCTGCTCGCACTACACACGTTGCCACCGGGCACTCGCCAAACCCACACCGTGCCATCAGATCACCACATTGTGTACCGTGATTCGTCACTCCATACAACCTTTTTCCACGGTTCAATCGTCCAATGTTTACGCTCATTGCACCAAGCGAGGCGTCGTTTGGCTTTTACCGGCGTGATGTGTGGCTTATGAGCAGCCGCTCTACCATGAAATCCACGTTTTCTCACCTCCCGCCTAACTGTCACAGTACTTGCAGTGGATCCTGATGCAGTGTGGAATTCCTGTATGATGTCTGCCTATTACACATTACGAACCTCTTCAACTGTCGGCGGTCGCTGTCAATCAACAGACGAGGTCGTCCTGTACGCCTTTGTGCTGGACGTGTCCCTTCACGTTTCCACTTCACTATCACATCGTAAACAGTGGACCTAGGGATGTTTAGGAGTGTGGAAATCTCGGGTACAATCGTATGACACAATCACCTGACCACGTTCGAAGTCCGCGATTTCCGCGGAGCGCCCCATTCTGCTCTCTCACAATGTCTAATGACTGCTGAGGTGGCTGATATGAAGTACCTGGTGGAGGCACGATGCACCTAATATGAAAAACATGTGCTTTTGGGGGTGTCCGTATACTTTTGATCACATAGTGATACTTACACTTCCAAATTGCAAAATTTTAACTTTTGGCAAACATAAAATTATTGCTAATATAGTTAAGGACCACAGCTCTTAACAGTAGACAGCTACGAAATTTTAGCTTGCTACAGTTTCTTGCTTTACTACAATGGCAGCTTAAAACTAAAATTACGTCTCACTTACAAACAGTATCATTACTTTGGATCTATTTTAGTGCGATACTGCAGATAGCTCGGTAATCATACCTACTGTGTTGTCCTGTAAAAGCAAGTGAGTAACCTCGGCGATATATCGCTTTTATATAGAATGAAATCCGCAGGCAATCTTATAATGAACGTCATGTGTCCCAGTTTCCGACAGTATTCACTCGTCTTTTAAAAATGGCCTTGAACTGAGCAAACAACCAATCGAGATAAAAGGTTCTTTTCATAGTGGTAGGCATCGATAAGAGCGTTTAATCTGAGAACGATATTACACAGTAACGCAATATACTCAGTGATATGGTGCATCAGAAAGGAAATCCCAAACAAGTTTCTCGTACTATCACTGTCGCAATGTGGCGCAAAATTGTTCACAGCTCAACTAGAAAATTACCTTCAGGTGCTTTTAAAGGTAAGCTTCTTGTACTCGAGTTCTAAGTTACAAAGCAGCAAAAGAGTACGACAGATATTCATCATCATTGCTATACACCAGATAAAAAAACCAAACAAACATTACACAGAAGTGTCGCAGTCCTGCAGTTTCAGAATTTTGGAACATTTATACTGCTGTTGGTTCCGATATTATGTGCCATAAGTTTAACCCCCTTCCCTTACAATTTTTAGTAAATGTTTGATAGTGTAAAGTGTAACAACACGTTTAATCATCAGCTTTAAAGTTTCAAAATATGAATTCCGGAAGCTATGGTATTAAATTCATGACAATAATTCCTGTAATGTAAGGAGTACTTTAAGAATTATTATTCGAATTTCTTGAAAGGGCGTTGAATCTGAGAACTATATTACGCAATAAAGCAATATACTCAGTGATATGGTGCATCAGAACGGAAATCCCAAACAACTTTCTCTTACTAACACTGTCGCAATGTGGCGCAAAATTGTTTACAGGTCAACTAAATCTAGCAGTGTTTCATGGCATCTCCGGATAAAACAATTTACAGCGGTCAAGTTCCTTTCTCCTCTTCTTCAGTTTTTTCCTTGTATTTTATCGAGTTAGGGATATCGTCGCCATTATCATCAGCAGACACCATAGTCTGCTGCACGTATCCTTCTGCAGTTCTTCACATATTTCATTGTTCGTTCTTATTCACCGAAATATGTCCCGATTTTTCTGCCTATTACTCTGCTAAGGTCGTTACTTACCCAGAAAAATTCAGTTTGTTAACCAACGTAACACCCAGCCCCCCCCCCCCCCCCTTCCTGCCATTCCACAAATTTGCAACCCAGTTTCATACAGATACCTTGTTACCCTAAAAGGATATTTTAATGTAACCTGTTAGTCACGCCTCATTTCGTGGTTGGTTTACATCTAATTTTCTTTGAAGTACAGCACTTTTATATCCCATGCGAATTCAAACTATTTTATTTTACTATTTCTTTCTTTCAGGGATTATCCACTCCTATTTTTCATTTACCTGAAGCGTTCCAAGGTGTAACAATCTTACAGATGAAATCCTCTCTGTTTTCTTTCAGCATACTTATCATACCTGTGCAATTTTATTTTCACTGTAATTTTCAGATCCACTCTCATGCTTGTTCTACTGATTTCATTTGTTCATTGTTGAAATGTTCTGCAGTCAATGTGAACGCATTAATGTTACCCGTACATCAGAGGTGGTTCACATACGATTCGTTGATGAGTATCTCTTCCTCACTGAAATGCAATAAATTAGGAATCTCCATCTTTGTGTCCGGAAAAGTATTGACAAAACGAAGTCTCCATTCTCACCAAGCAACGTAATAAAAGCTGTAGCTTGATTGTAGAAGTTGCTTAATAAGTGGAAATTTAATTACTTCTTTCACAATCGTTGTCGACACAGATTTCGTCGAAACCAAGTAGACTATTTTCCAAATTAACTCTTACTTCTTCTCTGCTCTCTTCTCATTAACTGATTCAGTTTACGTTCTGAAATTAAACTTGAACACCAAGGAAAAGGGGCATGTTTACCGTGTCGGCAGCCCACTTCGGATGTGAATATGTATTCACGTATTTTGAAATTGTGACGTGTCATTTCCGCAATAAAAGATAGCACACACTAACGCACTGTTGAGTGCTGTACGATATTTGGCGTTTTACTGACGAGTATTAGTGCGCCAACTTCTGAATGCATAGAATCACGTATCAAAAGGCTGGTGCTGTATGACTATGTCACCAAAGCGAGTGTTATCTACTACCATCATCTGTATAAATCAGATGAACATATTACGTGTATTTCAGTCTGATAGTCTCATGGGAAATTATGTTCTAATGCTACATACCTTTTAGAGAAACGACTTCTTTCACAATATTGCAGCATAAAGTGTATGTCAATAAGAAATATGGCAGCACATGACTTACATCAGCGCAAAACTGATCCAAGAGTTACACAGAAAGACATAACACATATTTAGACCTCACTCAGAACAAACAGAAATTGCTTCATGAGTTAATGTTGTATTGTTTAATTCTTTGTAGCTGTATAAAGTATTATTGTTATTTTAATTTTAGATAAATATTTAGTTACTTAAAGGAACTTACATGTGCATAAAAGCCAAAACAGAACATTAATTTAAAAATAACTAAGCAATTTACATTTAATTCCAGATAAGTTATTTGTGACTAAAGAAGAAAAATTTTCCGAAGTTCGTAGGGGAAATGGTGTTAGTGTACCAGTATGCACATTAAAAAGCGAAAAATTTGGCAAAATTTTTGGTGTGTTTGTACTCTATTTGTGCCAAACTACTCTCAGTTGTGGACATATCAGAGTAATTTAAAACCTTGTAGTTCTTCTCAAATTTCCTATCTGAATGACAGTTTTGAATTTACTTTCGTTATTATGGACATGTTACTTGGAACGTTTTCTGAAGTTTTGATATCTCTGACCGTGTATATTCGGTGGTCCGTACACTCCTACCTTATGCTGTGGGTAACTTCCCTGCGTGGTTTTTACCAAGATCAAAAATTGATACTGACATTAAAAAAAAATGAGTTGGCTATTACATAAGAAGGACTGTAAATAAACACGATGACTTTATTGAGAAGTGAATTTTTTCTCATTTTTTACTGCTGTGGAAACATATAGAAAACGTTATTCTGGAGATATGGTCCAAACTTTTCAGGATGATAAAAGTAATTTTGAGAGACATAGTCAGTCCTCTCTCTGTTTTGATGTAGAACTAGGAGGAATTTTCCGTATGGTGTGTAACAGATTTTAAATCAGTCAGTTTTTATTCATTAAAGTGTAATGACGTCTTCTTTACGCGACTGACTGTATTTTGGAACAGGTTCCTATAGAAACTGGAGTAATATTTCTACAAAATGTAATCTAAAGCCACCGTGAAGCAGCTCCCCTTAAATGGCAAGTTGTTGTTGTGGTCTTCAGTCTGGAAGACAAGTTAGATAGCAGTTGTTCTATTCATCTCTGTATAAATACTTCCCTACATTCTTTTAAACCTATTTAGGGTATTCACTTCCCTCGTTGCCATATTGACTACTTCTTGGTTTCAGGATGTGTCTTACCCACCGATTCCTTCTTTTACTCGAGTTATGTGGGAAAATGTCTTTTCTCGTCAAATCGATTCACCATTGATTCATTAGTTATTCGGTCTACCCATCTCTGGTACTATATTTCAAAAACTTCTATCCGCTTGCTGTCTGCACTGTTTATCGTCCACGATTCACTTCCGTACAAAACTACACTCCTGATAATTACCATCAGAAAAGACTTCTTTAACTTTAAATTTTATATCGGACCTTAAAAAATTTCTCTTTTTCAAAAACGCTTTTCCATGCTGCTGCCCATCTGTGTTTTCTTTACTTCTGCTCTCGACTTTCACGTCCTTCGACTGGTTTCTGCAAAAGTTCTAGATAACTTTTCGCTCTCAATATTTTATTCATTCTCTGTTCAGAACATCAAAGAGCCTGTCCCAGACAAACATATTCGAAACGTTTCTCTGAATAAGCAAATGCTGTAAATGTACATTTTTCTGCGTTCAGTCTATCTTCTAAGTTATGTGGTGAGCGCAGTTCTGCCTATAGTGTTCCTACATTTCTCTGGAACCAAAAGTGATGTTCCCTGAGGTTGACCTCTGCCAGTTTTCCCATTTGTCTGTAAATAATTCGTCTCAGTATTTCGCCACCATGACATACACTCCTGGAAATTGAAATAAGAACACCGTGAATTCATTGTCCCAGGAAGGGGAAACTTTATTGACACATTCCTGGGGTCAGATACATCACATGATCACACTGACAGAACCACAGGCACATAGACACAGGCAACAGAGCATGCACAATGTCGGCACTAGTACAGTGTATATCCACCTTTCGCAGCAATGCAGGCTGCTATTCTCTCATGGAGACGATTGTAGAGATGCTGGATGTAGTCCTGTGGAACGGCTTGCCATGCCATTTCCACCTGGCGCCTCAGTTCGACCAGCGTTCGTGCTGAACGTGCAGACCGCGTGAGACGACGCTTCATCCAGTCCCAAACATGCTCAATGGGGGACAGATCCGGAGATCTTGCTGGCCAGGGTAGTTGACTTACACCTTCTAGAGCACGTTGGGTGGCACGGGATACATGCGGACGTGCATTGTCCTGTTGGAACAGCAAGTTCCCTTGCCGGTCTAGGAATGGTAGAACGATGGGTTCGATGACGGTTTGGATGTACCGTGCACTATTCAGTGTCCCTCGACGATCACCAGTGGTGTGCGGCCAGTGTAGGAGATCGCTCCCCACACCATGATGCCGGGTGTTGGACCTGTGTGCCTCGGTCGTATGCAGTCCTGATTGTGGCGCTCACCTGCACGGCGCCAAACACGCATACGACCATCATTGGCACCAAGGCAGAAGCGACTCTCATCGCTGAAGACGACACGTCTCCATTCGTCCCTCCATTCACGCCTGTCGCGACACCACTGGAGGCGGGCTGCACGATGTTGGGGCGTGAGCGGAAGACGGCCTAACGGTGTGCGGGACCGTAGCCCAGCTTCATAGAGACGGTTGCGAATGGTCCTCGCCGATACCCCAGGAGCAACAGTGTCCCTAATTTGCTGGGAAGTGGCGGTGCGGTCCCCTACGGCACTGCGTAGGATCCTACGGTCTTGGCGTGCATCCGTGCGTCGCTGCGGTCCGGTCCCAGGTCGACGGGCACGTGCACCTTCCGCCGACCACTGGCGACAACATCGATGTACTGTGGAGACCTCACGCCCCACGTGTTGAGCAATTCGACGGTACGTCCACCCGGCCTCCCGCATGCCCACTATACGCCCTCGCTCAAAGTCCGTCAACTGCACATACGGTTCACGTCCACGCTGTCGCGGCATGCTACCAGTGTTAAAGACTGCGATGGAGCTCCGTATGCCACGGCAAACTGGCTGACACTGACGGCGGCGGTGCACAAATGCTGCGCAGCTAGCGCCATTCGACGGCCAACACCGCGGTTCCTGGTGTGTCCGCTGTGCCGTGCGTGTGATCATTGCTTGTACAGCCCTCTCGCAGTGTCCGGAGCAAGTATGGTGGGTCTGACACACCGGTGTCAATGTGTTCTTTTTTCCATTTCCAGGAGTGTATTAAAGTGACTGAAACTTGTATGAGCCAGCATTCTTTGAAATTGAGATTATTAAATTCCTTTTGAGGTCTCAGGGTATTGGCGTGTCACTTTTATCTTCCATGCTAGGTGGAATAGTTTTATCATGGCGTCTTGTCGCAAGGATCTCTGACTTGCAGGTCTAGTTTGATATATGTGCATCAGGTAGCCTACTGTGGCCTCATTTACGGACAATCCCGGAATTAGCCTGAAGAAATTTAGGAAACTCGCACTATACACATATTGTTTCATAAAATATCACTATATACACTATCAGCTGATGTCAGGGTTACAGCGACGATGTCTGTTTCCATTTTGTGTATAGCGAATTCCTGTTTGCTAGCCTGAAGAAACAGGCTCACCGTCCCTCAACAATGAGTGACACGCTGAGCTCAGAAAGGGAATAGCGTCATACACTGTACAGCTTTGGGAATAAGTTTTTCCAAAAAAGAAAAATAATAAGGAAGAGTAGTGTGAAAGTGGTATATGAAATAATATATCTTTTAATATCTATATTATTTATACATTGTGTTTTACCTTTTCTACCAGACCACTAGTCTATGTTGTTTAAGTAATCCTTCAGTGTACTGGAAGTATAGTTTAACGCGCACTTTTTAACTGCCTTTTTAAATAACGTTTATAACTTTTATTTTGTGATCTTTTTGGAAGAAAATACTGTTTGAGTGTTTTTTTATTCGTTCTTATGAACTGTAAGTTCAATCTATCTCTTGTTCCACAGACTTGGACAGAGATATTTGTGCAGTAATTATCAATGTTGGTTTTGATGCGAACAACTGACCGGTAAATTTACTCACATGATGAAGTTAAAATCCAAAATGTTTCCAACGGATCTTTACAATGATTACTATTTTCTGCTATTACTCTCATTGCCCTTTTCTGTAGTTCCAAAACTGTGCTAGTATTTTCTGCATTTATTCCCCAGGAAAGAATTCCACAGGTAAGAACTCTGTGTGCACTTGAACAGTATGTAACTAAATGACACCGGCTCTTGCACACTGATGGCAGGAGTCTGAGGGCGTAACACACTGATGACATTCTATTCGTGTTTACCGCACATCATCCTATAACTTTTGTGTTAGTTACTCTTCCTATGGTGGGTCCATCTACAATTAATTTAACGATGCCACTTTCCGTCCAAGTTTCACGGCCCTCTAGATATTCCTTCGATCTTTCTTGCTTTCGTTCTTTGTGTAGTATAGAATTGCCCTCTAAGCTCCTTACTCTTGAAGATGTGATTCTATTTGGTCTAAACATCACTACAATTTTCCTGTAGATTTTCTAGTTACGCACGCTCCTACGGCCTTGTATTTTTAGTCTAACCGTACCTACTCCTTGTATTTTTATAAGTTTGTTTCTCTGCTGCTCCCACTATTTTAAGCTGCTGTAAGCTACCCATTCCTTTTCTACTGTATGCGTTTGCACTGTTGCTACCAGTCGTTGCATAATCTGTCTTTGAAATTCCAACAACGTCTGTTTCTCTCAATTTATCCATGACTTGTTATCCTTTGATATGTACGGCGGCGCCAGAAGCGCAATAACAACGTAGCCCAAGTGAACAATTAGAAGAAATTTACTGGAAAAGGCGCATTAACTAAATGTTCCCCTTCGAGTTCGTTTTTTTTTACATTGACAATGCGCAATTAACTCTTATCTGTGCCTAACTGACACAGTAATTGTCTGTTGAGCTAAAGGCCCCAAGTAAATATCAGATTTAATGCCCGAATTTACTTTCGACGAAAATTCAATGACTCGCCCATGATGACGACCAGTACCAAAGTCCACAAATATCAGTGCTGCAAAGGCCGTATCTACGTGATGCAAGGTGGCGGTGCTGGTAGCTCCGCAAGACTCACGTTTCTGGCTCGAGTAATGGGTCGTGGATCCTGATGGTTCCTTAGCTCTGACTGCGGAACCGCTACTGCAGTCTGTGCCTTCCTCAGATAAATCGAAGCACAGAACTCCGTGGCACAGCCTAGGCGCCAGTCTAAATACCATGCAGGTATCATGACAAAAGCAGGGTTTATTTAGGGCCATTTGACCCCACGTAAGCATGTAGGTTGACAGGTCCAGGGACCTCTCGTGGCGCCCACGCTGCTGCCTGGTGGCTTGGTGGTCTCGCAAAACCTATCGGCCGATGTCTGCTGAACCGGCCCTTGCGACTCCGCTACACGGTCCTCCCCTTTGACTCCAGTGTATGGTTGGCTACTATGTGACAGGTGAATTACACCGATGTAGCATCCATAATTTCATTATATAAAATGCATGTTTGTCCATCTGTCTTTTTTTTTTTGTACCCAAATATCGACCGATTTCAGTCATGGACCATCTTCACGAATAAAGGTTTAGTTGTTTAAGCCACAAAATTACATTTGTCATTATTTAAATAATGTGTAGCGCATGTCATAAATATCAACATACGACACAGGTCTTTTAGAAGTAATCATACTAATACCAAGTGTACACAGAGTACTGCTGCATTTTTTAAATTTCTAACTGAAAAGCCAAATATCAACTGTCATAGATAGAGTCTTGAAAATAATTTAGTAATTATTTATTTTGGTTGAATTTCCAAAAATGCTGAAATACGTTCTTTATCGTTTTCTGACCGAGAATCCGAATACCAATTTTCGTTGGTCTACTTCACAATTGCCTTAATGGAGACCTTAAAAAAAAAAAAACTTTTATCCCCTGTTTCATCCCGTTGGAGTTGTAATTTCGGAAAATTCTTTCTTAAACATCGCCTACAGTATAAGATCCACACCTTCTGCTGATTTCAAGCTTATGTCCTTAGCGGTTTGGGCTGGGCGACAATGAGCCAGTCAGTCAGTCAGCCAGGACATTACCTTTTATATAGAGAGATACACAAATCATTACCCACCGAAACAATGATCAAGTAATTCATCTGACCATGAAATTAGACAGGGATATCAATTAACTTAGTTTATTACATGTAAAAACAAAAGAAATGTACAACTTTGAACATGGCTGACGTTTGTAGCAACCATATACACAAATTTGAAAAATATGCAAAAAACCAGCCAACCGGTTTCATAGGTTTTCTATATACCTTGACCAGGTTTCATCACCTCTAAGGGTGACTTCATCACAAGGTAAGGTAATTACCTAAAATGAATATGTCAGATTAAATTCTTATCTAATAAAAGTTACATTAATGTAAACGAATGTAAAACAAATAGTACTTACATGAAGAACATATCGTCAAAGATGTACAGTGATTTAAGAGCTGAGTTTCTCAACTCATACATTAAAATATAAAACATAATGTTCTTCAAAAGGTCAAACATTAAAACATAAGTAACACCGATGCGGTGTGAAAAGGCTGACTGTGTGGTAACTAGTCACGCTGCCATTAAACCTAATGCAGGGTGCGCCACAAGCGGGCCACTACTAACGTGAGCAAAACAATTTTGTATATTACACATTTTCTGAAGTAAATCACACGTATAGCGAATATAGCTTTTAACAAAAATTAATTTTACAAATTATTGAGTAACATTTATAAATGAGCTTCAAACGGGATAAAATAGTACAAAGTTCGCTGCGTTTTACGTAGCACAGGTTGAACCAGAGTTAAATACGACTGAAATTACATTCGTAATGAAGAACAACAGTTCATTATATGACACAAAATTTGAAAAGAAATCTTGCGTAACTAGGGCACAGAGGTCATCTGGTAATGAGCGTAGCTTAAAAGAAATGGATTTAAAATCATTGGAAATAATAAGCTAATGCCTTGGTAAACCTGGATCAGGAATCTGAAATGTAACTCAGGTGAACACACCTCTGTATAAAATATTTACATTCGCAGAAGTCTTAACATGATTGTTGAAGGACTGTTCATACAGGCAGAAAATACTACAGAAGGACATGCTTGCCCTGCATCTACTGCCGGAGTTGAAAGAATGTTGAATCACTAACTGCAAACTGGTCTTCAGCATGAAGACTGAAATTTCTGAACGTCGTTAAAGATAGTTGGACTTTCCCTACAGTTCACCTCACTGTTGCGTCTGAATCTCACCACACTCAATCCTCAGATGGTGGCTAAAGTGGCTGCAAACTCAGTCGCTGACTCTGTACTGGCAGCTTGCGTCTAAGCTCAGCTCAGATGGGTGAGAGCCTCTGGTCGCAGACAAGTCTGCAGCAGTCGTCTAGATGTTAAGTCCGCCCTTTGAGAACCACGCCAGAGAAATAATTTTCTGCAGTTCTGCTCCGATAAGGAAAACTCGATTCTCTGCGTTTTCTGGCGTCATGTAATTTTGATCGGCTGAATGGTAAACTGATAAATACTAGGAGTGCAGGCCAGTAAGAAGTTGTCTTACAAGATGCTGGTCTCCCTTCCTCACTCGCATTTCACGTGGTTAACCAGTTACGAAATCTGTTAGAATTGGCGCTCTAAAACGTCTGCTCTCTCTGTCTGCGTTTGTCGCTCGGTAAGGTGGGATCTCTGCAAACACAGCTGCACTGTTTAATCCAACTCGTAAATTATTTCTAACAACCAATGGCCCCTGGTTTACATTTTTTAAACCTCCGTTAGGTACGTGACACTAACATGTATAGGTGCGTGGTCTACATTCGTAGATCAAGATTTACAGGGTGATCAAAAAGTCAGTATAAATTTGAAAACTTAATAAACCACGGAATAATGTAGATAGAGATGTAAAAATTGACACACAGTGTCTCGCGATATTCAAAAGAGCACTAAAATTTCCGAACCCATTGCATTTTTAAGACGTTATCTTAACAGCCCGTGGTGGTGAATTTTGCCTGCCTCCAGATTTTCCAACATAGCAGTTCTTCTGGGACTCTGCTAAGAACGACAGTTATTCCCCCGACCGCACACCGCTAACCAAACAAAGTGTCTTGTTCCTACTAGTCGTGGAGATGTAATATAACTTTGATTAGCCAGTGTCAAGGCAGTTGTCCTCAAAGTAATGTCTGGCCCAAATGTCTGGTGTGGTCCTTTGCATGTGTGCGGGCGGTATTTCTGTGAATTCTGCTGGGGGCTGGCTCCCGCCTGTTACGCAACCCCTACAGCTTGTTGTCTCGTCCACAGCCAGGTGCAGCCTGGTTTCATAGTAGCATCTCAATTAGTTATATATGCAGATTAATATAGGAAATTGTAATCTAGGTAACTAAGTATTGACAATCACTGGTACTTATACATATCTTATTTTTTGGTGGAAGGTGACGTTATTCAGATTTGATTTGACTCTTCTTTAGGGCTCTACACAAGTGAGCAGGAAAGTTTGGGAAAAAGGAACTCTCACATTATATCACAGCTTTCTGCTCTTTCCACTTTATATAGTAGCTGCTGCTGAACTTAGAATTCATATAGTATACGTGCATTAAAGGAATTTGCCCAGACTAGGCACTGGGATTATGTGTTAACCACTGGCAATGTTCGTTTGGACAACGATAGTATTTTGCCAAGGCTACACATCATCATTTATTGTGTTCCTTACCAATGTAATAAGCAATTATGCACTCATTCATTTCCTTCCTGGCATAAAAGGGTAATTTTATTTATTAAACAAATCAAATTCATCAAGAGTACTACCTTATAACTAATTCAATCATATTTTAAAATTAAGTTTACAATTCGTATTTCTATCTTGACTCTTATTCACACTCACTGACTCTATGAAGAATGTATTGTTACTTTCCTTACTCATTCACTCACTGATAGATTAGGCTCACTCATACTTCTTCATTCTTTAAATGTTAATTAATTATTCCTTCTAAACTAAAACCATTCTTACAATTTCACTCATACATCCTTTTTACAAATATATGTGTTAAAGTTCTATAAACATGGCAAAATAAACCTGAAAGTACATCGTCACACAATAACATATATAGCGCAAGCTACAAATGAAACTCAAGAAATGTATAAGCAACAGCTTACGTGACACAAAAATCCAAACAAAACTGAAGACATATGCAATTCACAAAATTCAACTTCGGTGCTGAGTTCACATTTGTGTCACTGTGCACAAAAATAGTGTACATATCTATAAATAGTGATACATCAGGTGTGGTCAAACAGTAAGTAAATAGTAATACAAAAACGGTGAAGTCAAACATTATATCGCAGGTGTGCTCCTGATAAAAGAAACGACCATAGTTTTCGTATTCCTTTTAATCAAAAGTTACACATTAGTCTGCATTATAAAAAAAGTATGATACAAATTCTCCCAGTAAGAAAGAATACACAAAATATTAACCTCGGTTTGAGATACAAAACTAGTTCGTTACACGAGATTGACGTGGTAACAGGTTTCGTACGAGTAGCGTGGAATTAGTTCGTGTGTCCAACGTTCACAGTAACGAGAATAGTTTGTTGACGCACCATAACATCTTGTAGTTTGACGAGAAGGCGAACTACTTGTGTGGAACACAATTTCCTTTCTCTCTGTTCACACACATTATGAAATCGTTAGTTCAAGTTTTTATCATACTGGCGACCGTAATTTATCTTAAAAGATATTGACGTGGTCACAGCTGTCCACGCTTGGTTTTGGGTACATGCACAAGAACAAAGCCATAATAACGTATTTTCCTTGCTTGACAGTCTCCCATGACACATCGAAATTGCATGGTTTAGTGTCTTTTCACTTATCTAACATTGTGAATCGTGATAAGTATTTATTTAAGAACTGATCTCCTCTCAATCGACAACACATTTCACTTCGTTCACAAGGTTCTACATTAAAGTCAAAACTGTGTGTCCTACCTGAATAACATTTTGAAAATTGTGCGCGCTTGGTGCTCTCACAGTTCACTGTGTATAAAACAGGTACATCTATTACATGAGCAACACATAGTGGTTTGTTGACAGTAGCTACGTGCAGTCCCCACGTGACATTATCGTTTTGTACTTGCAGAGAGAGCTGCTGGAGCGTTTTGTAAAGACTACTGTCAATGCCAGTCAGAATCCGGAGTTTCGCCGATACCGTGTGACTGTAGAGATGGGCAAGCTGGACTTGCATATCCAACAATTCTGAGTATTATAACTACTCTTTCTCCCCGTTGGGATGGAATCGGCTTTGTCTAAGACTCTGATACTGCACCCAGTTACGGTAAAATGAGGTAATGCGAGCTTTGACATTTGTCCACAGTGTCGAAGGAAATCCTTCTCGAATGATTTAATTTGATATTCCAGACGGGTGACTTTCTCACTCTTGGAGAGAGACAGTTTTGACCCCTCTCTTCAAATGAGGAAAGGACCGCACATGTTCCAGCAGTTACCAGAGTATCGCCTTACCGAACTTTGTTGGAAAGACTCTGCTGGAACGAATGATTAACTGTCGTCTGTTCTGGCTATAGAGGCAAGGGAGCTCCTACCCACGTCCATCTGCTTCCCAGCTGTCAACTGCAACAGCTCGTACATCATCTTTCGAAGTTGTTGAGGCAAGTCAGTCACATTGCTCATGGGGGCCTATCTGTGAATGGATACCTTGTAAACTGTATCTCCAACTTGACAGCTTCCCAATAAGCTAAAGCTAACGTCATGGCATCATATTGGCACAAAACACAACCTCGCCCTACTTCCAGTTGTAAAACAGGGTATGTATGGGGTTGTAACACATTGAGATTCAGTTGAAAAGACTTTGCTAACAACCAAATATTGTAGAATAAAAGCTTCAATGAAATCGACAGAAATCCTTGATAATTATCACAAAAAGAACAGTGTTCTGCCGAGGCTTAAGTCATTAAAAGGGGCACAGTACAAAATAATGAAATAAATCAGGAAATATTTTTCTATAATAATCTTATTCGGCCCTGGGGACAGACAAGTGAGGCATCAACCAGAAACAGGTATCACAATACAACACTGTGACTTTATAAGCAGGCATCCAGATAACACCATACATTAAAACCCATGAGCTGCGATAAGAAGAGACACAGTCTAGTATCATCAGACTCCACCATCTACCAATGTGGTACTACAGACAACACAGCTACACAGAGCTACCTAACATACTGACAAAGGAAAGCAAAAACGTGCAGAAATTGTTATAGGTATATACGATGATTGAATCTTCTGCACGAATACAAAAAACACATCTCAGAAAAACCCTCTTATGCACCATGGCCTATACTGTGAAGTACAGGCTTCACAACTAGTAATGGCTACAACATATTTGAAAATGCCACAACAGGTACCAGCTGGCTTCAACTACTTCCCTACACGCCACACAAACTTCACATTGCGAAAAACTGTCAGTTTCTCGCCAATATATGTGCGTCGTAAATGAACAACACTTGTTGTCACTACATTTCCGCCATAACTAAACTCTTCAGTGTCCATTATCTCTGACTGTAGGCTGCCATCTTCTTCTGAAGACTAAGAGAAGACCATGTCTACTCACACCTTCTGCGTGAATAAAAAAATCACTATTCTGTTAAACCTCTCTCCTATGCACCACGGTCTAGGCTTGCAGTTCTCGCGTCCGTCGGCCGTCGTAATTTAATATATATTACTATTGTTATTATTATTATTTTTTGATTGTTACCGACTTACTTGGTGGGCCTTAATAAAAATGATATTTAAGTTGAACAATGTAATAAACTTTTCATATTAATTTTCTCGGCTAGTCAGTTCACTTTAAAGCAAAAGATCTTTAGTTATTAATTACAATTGCGGCCCACACACGCGCGAGAGTATTTTTCTTACCTCCGTTAAGAATGGTATTGTAGTCAGAGTCCTGGCTCTGGGTCTCGGCTATGGTACTGAAAATAAGAATCTTAAAGCTAAGTATTTTCTGCAACGTCGGGCGACTGTGGAGAAAAATTAATATTATGTTAATAGCGGGCGAGTTTTCGCTTCCGCTAATTTTTCATAAGTTAATATCGCCACGTAATGGCGTCGTTGGCTTCATCGGCCGCTGCGATTGTTGAGCTGTAAATTACTTGAATGCAGGTTAATTCAAGGAAGGCGGACATGAAATTGGGATCACCTCTTACAAATTAAAAGTGCACAATAATATTAAATCAGTATATTATATGCTTAACTCATACAAATATGCTTACATTTGCCAGCACTCGCAAGATGTCCCTCTATGCACATTCAAGACAAAAGAGGAAGTAAGGTCGACTAAAAAATTAACAAAAGAGTGTAACTTGTCGTGTCTTTAGATCATTCTGTCACAAATTATTTCTTTGCAATCTAAACCTACACAGAGAAATTATTATTTTACGGCTACATGATAAAAATTTGGCACGGGGGACGCTATATTGCCCCCCGAAATGTTCATGTCATAAAAAATGTTCGTGTTTTTTGACATAAATATTTCCACTTTCATGTCCACAGTGTCCACAAGCAGATTTTTCTTTCACAGTCTATGTATGTCACATCGTATATTTAAATCGTTAAATTACTGAGGTGTGTTGCGCACAAAGTGTAATACAGATGAAGTTATCTACATAACAATATAATATACAATTGGTTACGTATGCGGTCATGTACAAAAGGACATAGAATACAACCAGTTTTATTTTGGCTGCTTCTTCTTAGGGTTGCAACTTTTGCAGTGTTCAAAGGTATACATCACGAGTTAGTCCATAAACTTGAAGTCCCAGGGGTGTCAACTGTTCGCTCCCCATTTGGCGCGGCCGTAGGGAAACCTGGGGCAAACCTCGGCGGAGCGACAGACTAACTGCTTTGGTCACTTTCACTTAATTGTTTCTGGAATGTCATTGGAGTACAGGATGTGCATACAAATATTTTTGTTGCACTATGCAAAAAATGAGATCATTATAACAATTGATTGCGGTGTCGTTGATGATCTACGCCGCGACGTTTAGCTCGCGACGGCGTCGGTAGGTGTGTTCGGTGCTCGGCGTTCGCGGCGGCTGCGGAGAGGTCAACGCCCGCCCGACGCCAGCCTATATCTCGCCGTCGCGGAACGTCAGAATCAGCTGATCGGCTGCACGGTTGGCGATGCGCTTCTGTCTCGCCCGAGCGTGGCGGAGTGGGATGATATTCGCCCCCCGCTCTTGTTGGCAGGAGTTAGCTCTGCTACGCATCTCCGACGTAGTACATGAAACATACACACAACCAACGTAATATTTGTTTCCCGCTGCAGATGGTTACGCTAGTGGGAAAGAAGCATTTATTAGTGCGGCAGAAGTTGTTAAGTTTTCGCCAGTTTCCGAGTGTCAAGCTAGCACTGTCTTGCAGAATACATGACATGGATCTTCTCCCGTGAATGAAGTTTTGTTGCGCCACTGTTTCCATTACACGTCAGTTTTTGTCTTGATACAATTATTTATGTTTTCGCCGCACTCGCAGGCACTGGTGAGTGTCCCAGTACGAGCTTAGCACAAACATTCGCCGTTTCTGCGGTCGCTGTTTTGCAACAGTCCACGCATCGCATTCCAATCTCGCATTATTGTGCTCACTGAAACTATAGTCTGTCCCAAAAATATTGACTGTGGGTTCACTTCACGTTAACAGTTCCCATTTATAAGCAAATTCACAGTTTTTCGTGCGTAATATTGGTGTTTGGCGTCCTCACCGTTGTTGAACGTTCAATACTAGCACTTCACTGTCCGTATCACAGTTTCACCTTCACAGTCTTTCACACTGTTTAAAGTAACTGTTTCGATTAGTTCACAAACACTAATGTATATCATTCAGTCTGAACTGGATTTTGGCTCGTGCTGGATTTTACCAGTCTCTCGCACTAATTGTCTCTTTTCATTTTCCACTTAGAGTCGTACTTGCCTTCAGATTTTTTGACTATACAGTTGTATTTCCGTCTCGTCTGAGGTAAGTCCACATGTCATGTCTGCCCACTCATTGCGTACTTGCCCTCCAGAGCCAGGCTCGTCTTTACAAAACTTTGCCTCTCGCATTATCGTACACATTTTATAATCTAGGCCTAGCGTGCAAGTTCCTAGATTAGTGTTTGATTTGTGACTTTTGTTTACACTATAAATTCGTGTAAATCTCTGCCTTAGCAG
Organism: Schistocerca serialis cubense; assembly: GCF_023864345.2. Taxonomy (NCBI): domain Eukaryota; kingdom Metazoa; phylum Arthropoda; class Insecta; order Orthoptera; family Acrididae; genus Schistocerca; species Schistocerca serialis. Next base: position 409,767,721 of record NC_064641.1, on the reverse strand, counting down.
ATGGCAATATATTTTAACAGTGCTTAGCGGTAGTCGCATTTACTGATTTGCTTTGTACCTTGTCCACAACACATGAGGTACCTTGGGTGATGTACACCTTGCACTGATATTGTTTAGTAAATTATGGATGAGCATATTTCAAGATCGATATAGACATAAATACATGGAACAACATATACATTATAATATTAAATTTTCATAAGTTTCATTACTACTACAGTTCAAAAATATTCATGACACACTAATGAAAAATTCTGTCATCATTACATGCTATTGAATTTTTTTTTAGCATTTTTCAACATGAAATTTTTAAAATATTCTTAAATCTACGTTCATTTTTTTTTTCAAAATGCAATTGTTTAAAAATACTATTATTTCTTAACATCTATAAAATTGAATCGTACTAATCTTGTGTGCCTCATTGTCTTTAAATGTTACACTAAAATCTGAACATTTACTCACAAAAAAATACACTATAAGCTTAACCTATTATTCACATATGTAAAAGTTGCTCTACTAAGCTAACTTCTTTAAGTCTTTGTCAGTATTTTTTTTCTTATTTCCTTGGTATCTGCCTCCTTCTTTGACCATGGGATGGTGTAGTTTGCGTGACAGAAAGTATCGTGAGGTACCACTTCGATGTTATAGGTGTAGCCCTCGATAACACCGGGTTTTTCCGAAAACACATTCTCATAATCTGTAAGTAGCTGAGTCAATTCGTTTTGTTGTGCTTCAGTCAAATGTTCTTTTTTCCTCTTTATCTTCAGTAATAAATTCTTTATAATACGCTTGTCTTGTACTTAAGTCAGAATATAAATTCATTACCTGTATTCCTTCGAATCACGACTGAAAGTTCCGGCAATATTTACCGTGCACTTCCCGTGTCCTCAACAATGGCAAAATTACCCGTCTACCCTCATTCATAAGGCTTATTTCCCCGCACAAGAGGTCGATTTTTGCGTCCCTCTAGCGTAAAAATTCCATCCCCAGGATGCAAGCAACACCTAATCCCTTAACTACTAGGAACGAGCTTTTCATTGCTTCATTTCCTACCGTAAACTCGACTTGCACCTGGTGCTTTGTGACATGAGATTGTGCACCTATTGCACCTGTTACACGACAATTCTTCACTGGCAATACTGGTATTCTATTATTTTGACTCAAGTACTTGTAAAAATTTGCACTCATGACATTGGTTGACGCACCGGTATCGACTATTATCTGTATTGGTGCTCCGTACATATCTGCTTGCAATATAGCCTGCACAACACTTTTGTCGGTTCGGTTACATTTCTGCGGTATGTCTACAAGTTCGTTTTCTATTTTTATTCCCTCATTGTATCTCAGCATACAAAGTTTATGGCTGTCATCCGTGGATGTGCCCTCACTACACCATCCTGCAGCCAACAACGGAGAGCGTATTGTGGCTGTCTTTAGTTTAACGGATGAGCATTAGTGGGTTGACAGTTGTCTGTCACTTCCACTAACCTCACATTGTGGTTCTGGTTGTTGTTGTTGCTACTGTTGGGTTGGCCGCTCTGCCTCCCCGATGGTGTGTATTGATATTGTGTATGGCTCTGGTTTTGCGGTGGTCGGTTGTAACTTCCTGACATGTTCTGTGATGGACCTGGGTTGGCGTTCCATTGTGGCGCTGTGTTTTGTTGCCACTGTGGTGTCGGTTCATTACAACCACGCCACTGCTTTCGGTTGTTCCGCCATTGCGGATTGCCGTTACCATTATATCCATTACTCATGCGTCCATCATGATGTCTCTTTCGATTTTGACGATTATAACCGTTGCCACTGTTTGTGCCTCGATTCTGTTGCCGGTGCTCTTCCCTATTCCCGTTACCATTTGGTACTAAGTTACTACCATTACTGTGGCTGCTATTGTAATCGGCTTTTTGTTGATTACAGCCGGCATGGTTCCACTTGTTTTCGGTTTTCATATCTTCGATCAATAAGTCAACAGAATCCACTATTTCCATGAATTGTTCTATATCGTATTCCGGCACATTGATGAAATATCTTTTAATTTCACTGGGCAACTTCATTTTTATTAATCTGATTATGTCACGATCGGACAATGGCTCGTCCCAGTACCTGGTTTTGTTTATACACTTTTCGAAGTATTTGCGTAACGTTCCCATCTTAGGATTGTACATTTCTGGACTGTACAACTCCTTTCGTAGTCTTTCTTGGACACTATCGGACCAGAATTTTTGCAAGAATGCACCTTCAAACTGTTGCATCGTTAGACATTTGTCGGACACGTCGGTGGCCCATAGTGCCGCGTCACCTTGAATAAAGGAGACCACGAACTGTATTCTTTGTCTTTCCGTCCATGTCCTGGGAAACACATTCCTGAAGCTCTTAATAAATACAACAGGGTGGACATTTCGTTTTTCGCTATTGAAAGGTTGGAATGTCCTGTGTTTTATTACATTGTCCTCTTTCTTGCACGTCTGATTGCTACATTCTGGGACATTCATCACTTCGTGATGTGCGCTGCACGGTATCGCATGTTGTTCGCATTAGGTTGCGGCTGCGCACTCGCACCCTGCCTACCGTCAGCGTTATTACAGTAATCAGTACGCGGAGTCGGATTCATGATCTGTCCGCCACTGTTTACATTGCTTTCCAACGCAGAGAGTCTCCGCGCGACCTCCTGTTGCCAATTTGGCAACTCCGCAGTCACACGGGACTTAATCTGTGTTAATTCGGCATGTAGTGCGGCAGCGCTAGCGTCAATATTTACACTCGCGGCCGCAGTCGCTTGTTCTACAGCTGTTTTTACGTCGCTTTCAATCTTTGCACATATCTCGCGATCCTTTTTGAGCTTGCACTTCCAAATATGCGTCAATACTTTTCTGTGCATCTATCTCCACATTATCTACGCGGTTGGTTAAAGTCTGGACATTATCTTCAAGCCTAGCCTGCGATATCTGTAATTTTTGCATATCGCCGGCTAAGCTTTGCACAAGATCGGATATTTCTTTGCACGCGTCCCGCATCTCGGCTAGTTCGCTTTGGATACTGTCGAGTTTTGCTTCACTGCGCTGCTCTTGCTCAATGAGCTTTTGCGTTAATTTTTTCTCCTGCTCACGCAGCATCTGAGCCAGTTTTTCGTAGCTTTGTTTTTCCCTCTGTTCTGACATTCTTTCCTTTTCCCTTTCTTTCTGTTCTCTTTGTTGCTCTTGCTCATAGATCTGATCTCTTTCCCTATCTCTTTCTTCTAACCTGCGCAGAAATTCTGCAAATGGGTCTGCAATCGGTGAGCATATTGGTGCCCCGCTTAATCTAGCACTCGATTGCCCCCCCTGCCCAGGCAGTGGAGTTGTTACTCTATTCCCAATCTGCTGTGGAGCGTCATTCACCGTCCACAGATCCTCGCCCCCCGCTCCGGAAATTATGTTATCCGAGGCGGTGGCTTGGGATTCGTTTACGTATTGCAAATGATCCTCACTTTTCATATTAAAAGAATTTTGTTCTTCTGGTACGGATGCTTTAGGTTGTCCTATCTTACCCATACTAAATTCACTTTAAGCCACTGACGAATCTTTAACACTGATACACACACGATTAATTATCCCCTCCAAAAATAAACACATAAATACACAAAACGAATAATTATCCCTCCATAAATAAACACATAAATACACAAAACACCGAAGGTATCTCATGTGCACATGGGTTCGATATTCCGCACGGAGCTACACAGGATGCTTGCACAATAGGCCTTACCTTACTTATTTTTCTTTCTCGCAATCCTTTTTCTTTTCTACACTTTTTCCTCTCCAGATCTCCTCAGGGTGTGGTTTTGTTGTTGTACATGTAAAAGAAGTCATACAAGCATTAATATTTTACAACAATTAGACACATACATAATTACATTCATTACAATAGAATCATATTAATCGGGCCCCAAAGTTGCGGCGCCAATCTCGCGTCCGTCGGCCGTCGTAATTTAATATATATATTATTATTGTTATTATTATTTTTTGATTGCTGCCGACTTACGTGGTGGGCCTTAATAAAAATGATCTTTAAGTTGAACAATGTAATAAATTTTTCATATTAATTTCCTCGGCTAGTCAGTTCACTTTAAAGCAAAAGATCTTTAGTTATTAATTACAATTGCGGCCCACACACGCGCGAGAGTATTTTTCTTACCTCCGTTAAGAATGGTATTGTAGTCAGAGTCCTGGCTCTGGGTCTCGGCTATGGTACTGAAAATAAGAATCTTAAAGCTAAGTATTTCTGCAACTTCGTGCGGCTGTGGAGAAAAATTAATATAATGCTAATAGCGGGCGAGTTTTCCGCTTCCGCTAATTTTTCATAAGTTAATATCGCCACGTAATGGCGTCGTTGGCTTCATCGGCCGCTGCGATTGTTGAGCTGTGAATTACTTGAATGCAGATTAATTCAAGGAAGACGGACATGAAATCGGGATCACCTCTTACAAATTAAAAGTGCACAATAATATTAAATCAGTATATTATATGCTTAAGTCATACAAATATGCTTACATTTGCCAGTACTCGCAAGATGTTCATCTGTCACCATAAAGATAAGTGAAGAAGTAAGGTCGACAAAAAAAATTAACAAAAGAGTGTAACTTGTCGTCTCTTTAGATCATTCTGTCATAAATTATTTCTTTGCAATCTAAACCTACACAGAGAAATTATTATTTTACGGCTACATGATAAAAATTTGGCACTGGGAACGCTATACAGTATAGACTTCACAACTTATAACGGCTGTAACATACTTCAAATCAGTGCAATAGACACAAGCTGACTTCACTACTTCGGTACCCGCCGCACACTAACATCACATTGCGAATACCCGTCAGTTGCCTGCCAATAGATGTGGGTCATAAAACGCATAACACATGGTATCCCGTACACGTCTGCAACAATTAAACAGTTCACAGTTCCTCTTCTCTGGCTGTGGGCTGCTGTCTTCTTCTGGACACCAGGAAAGGACACCATCCACTGTCCAAATAGGCAGTGTCTACATACAGCATGGCCACGCCCTGTATTGACCAATACAACCATCCACTCGCTTCTTATATCCATGCAACACCACCTCCCAGAATCTTACCCTTTGCATTTCACTTGCTGGCCGTCAACGAACTCACTCTCCTTCAAAATGTCGCTTGTGGTTACTACTTGTGCCAGCAACACCAAACCCGAAACAAGTGTGACCAGCACTCCAACGCAGCCCAGCACCGCCCACAACCTGTCAGCTGAAGGACACTATGGCCTCTGGCAGTGGCCCAAGCTGTTATAACAGCTTCTCCTCCGTAACATTGACTGGCATCTTTAGGGCCAGCCCTCCAACAGATAGCCCCATCAGTCGTGTCGATGCCTGGATCCTGGCAGTATGTCACAGGATTGTCAGCTGCTTCCATGGTGGCCACAGCACTGACGACCAGATGATTTAGAGCTTACGTCTCCATACAGCAGACTGCCCACCGCTGAATCGTATTCCCTCAGAAAAGCTCAGAAAGATGCTGCTGCTGACCTCACATTGCCGAACGTGCCCTCTAACAAGAATCACAAGCACCGGACCCACGCAAGCGCGACAAGCAGGGCTGGTGGTAAGAGAAACACGCCTTCTAATTCAATTTCACCGCTCATACTGAAGCGGTGAGTAAGAATTGAGCAGCCTGATGAACAAAATCATTACGCTACCCAGTTATGTTCATAAACTACCAATGAGAACAATAAGAATTAGTTGTAACACAACTTAACTCAGGTCCTGGGATACTCTGCGAATGCTTGAACTCGCAGACTATCGCTCACTACCCCAGGATGGGTCAAATGTAGAATATTTCGTCGGTAGACGGGACCTTTTTGTACCGAGTGGTTTTAGTTACAATGCAGCTACTCACATAGGTCCAGCGTGGGCTGTAATTCCCATATGGCAACGAAACTTAGTAGACACTGTAGTACATTAATACGGAACTGATTTACTCTGAAAAAAAAGGAAAAAAACACAAAAAATACAAAAAGTATTTGTTTCAGTTTTGGCCGACAGGTGAAGAGCTGGCCCAGCGAATGAAAGAATGGCATATAGAAATGAAGCCATATGTAAGGAATCAGGAATCAGGATGTGGGCACGAAAGCTAAAACAAGTGTGAAAAGCATAACGTTGATTCTATTATTGACAGGCGCTCACACAATTTACTAAATACGAGCATCGGAGACGTCGACGAGATGCAGCATCCGTAAAACGAATTGATCAACAGTTGCGTAGGGTAATATTAAGCAGATCTTTCACCGGATAAGCGACTTGAAGTGTTGCCCCATCGTGCATGAAATCACTGGTTTCTACAGAGTTGCGCTCTTCCAGAGCAAGAATCTCGGATTGTAAAAGGAGTACAGATGTCACGATACCCCTGACAGGTCTTCCGAGTGTAATCTCTTCAAAAAAGAACGGACCGAAAATAAAGATGCTTGTGAACCACACCACTCAGTTATATATGATGACAGCAATGGCTCATAATGAAGAACACGCGGTTTAACGGTACCCTAAATTCATCAGTTCTGTATATTCACTGCACCCTGTAGTGAAGAATCTCCTTCATTACTTCGCAGAATATTTTCAGCCACATATCATCAACTCAGATCCATACCACAACGTTGCTATGGATCATGATGTACAGCTACTGCACCGTCTGGATCTTGTATGGGTGTTGTTGTTGTGGTCTTCAGTCCTGAGACTGGTTTGATGCAGCTCTCCATGCTACTCTATCCTGTGCAAGCTTTTTCATCTCCCAGTACCTACTGCAATCTACATCCTTCTGAATCTGCTTAGTGTATTCATCTCTTGGTCTCCCTCTACGATTTTTACCCTCCACGCTGCCCTCCAATACTAAATTGGTGATCCCTTGATGCCTCAGAACATGTCCTACCAACCGATCCCTTCTTCTGGTCAAGTTGTGCCACAAACTTCTCTTCTCCCCAATCCTATTCAATACTTCCTCATTAGTTATGTGATCTACCCATCTAATCTTCAGCATTCTTCTGTAGCACCACATTTCGAAAGCTTCTATTCTCTTCTTGTCCAAACTATTTATCGTCCATGTTTCACTTCCATACATGGCTACACTCCATACAAATACTTTCAGAAATGACTTCCTGACACTTAAATCAATACTGGATGTTAACAAATTTCTCTTCTTCAGAAACGCTTTCCTTGCCATTGCCAGTCTACATTTTATATCCTCTCTACTTCGACCATCATCAGTTATTTTGCTCCCCAAATAGCAAAACTCCTTTACTACTTTAAGTGCCTCATTTCCTAATCTAATTCCCTCAGCATCACCCGACTTAATTAGACTACATTCCATTATCCTTGTTTTGCTTTTGTTGATGTTCATCTTATATCCTCCTTTCAAGACACTGTCCATTCCATTCAACTGCTCTTCCAAGTCCTTTGCTGTCTCTGACAGAATTACAATGTCATCGGCGAACCTCAAAGTTTTTATTTCTTCTCCATGGACTTTAATACCTACTCCGAATTTTTCTTTTGTTTCCTTTACTGCTTGCTCAATATACAGATTGAACAACATCGGGGAGAGGCTACAACCCTGTCTTACTCCCTTCCCAACCACTGCTTCCCTTTCATGTCCCTCGACTCTTATAACTGCCATCTGGTTTCTGTACAAATTGTAAATAGCCTTTCGCTCCCTGTATTTTACCCCTGCCACCTTTAGAATTTGAAAGAGAGTATTCCAGTCAACATTGTCAAAAGCTTTCTCTAAGTCTACAAATGCTAGAAACGTAGGTTTGCCTTTCCTTAATCTTTCTTCTAAGATAAGTCGTAAGGTCAGTATTGCCTCACGTGTTCCAGTGTTTCTACGGAATCCAAACTGATCTTCCCCGAGGTTGGCTTCTACTAGTTTTTCCATTCGTCTGTAAAGAATTCGTATGGGTACAGCTGTAAAATAGACCGCAGAACATTCCATACTGTTGACCATGGTATGGATAATTCTTGATGACACTGCACGAGCCCTGGCACAACCGGGGCACATGCAGCATGGTCAGTTTCAGCAGCAGCAACGTTGTCAATAACTTCCACAGGGATAGGACGCCTTCCTCTTCCAAGTGCCACACAATGCTCACCTATGTCTTCGCATTTCATTATCATCTTTTTCAGACCAGTTAATGGCATCAGTGCTCTCCTCAGACATTTCAGTTCCCGATACTCTCTCAAGGCAGCACTGTAATTGCTGCCGTTCACGTCAGACAGTTTCATAAACAGATCACAGTCTGTCTTCTCGATAGCTACACTGTTCTCTCGTGTTATGGCTTGTCAGTTCACAGCGTAGATCTCATTCCGTCATATAAATAGTGTACTGTGCCACATCTGCACCTGTTTTCGAGCTTAAATTGATTCAGAATTAACGCGTTAGCATAAGTATTAAGTTTCCTTGCCATACAATAAATACAACCTACACTGGACCTGCGTGAGTAGCTGCACTTCAATTATAAGCATCTGGAATTGGCAGGTCGAGGTATGGTAGTTAATATTTGGGATATGTTCACTCCGTTTCCAATTACAGAGAAATAAAGCAGTGATGTGTTGGCTGAAGAAAGAAGAAGATCATGAAGAATAATATTTAACTGCAATGTGTGGCACAAGCAAGCAGCTAATTTAAAATTAGCACCCCTGCTGTGACAGAAGCAACGGGCTGATATGCAGATCAATTGTTTTCTTCCAAACGTAAAACGGAGTGGGACAATGAGGCACCTGAATCCCTCAAGAGGCTTGACACATCTCTTGATGAGTCACTGATCTTATGTCATCTACTATCATCAAATCAGCTGAAGACAGCGTGATCAAACAGTCCACTGTGTACTACAGCTTCATTGTATCCAAAGTGCATAATATTTCGGTAATCAGCCATATCGCCATCGTCAGGTGTGCTGAGCTCATGAGGACACATGTCCAACCAACATTCCCTGCTCCCACGAGCCGCTCACTCCACGTTCAGCTCCTATGGCTGCATGTAAGCGGTCACGTGGACGCTAGCTTATAGCATTAATGTAAGTTGTCAGTCGGCCCTGGTCACAAGGTCGTTGTGTTTGCCTGTTAGGCTCACACAGCTGTAGAGGGCAGACAGAGCAGCCCGTTGGCGAGACAGGTCTCCAGCAGAACAATGCTGCTATACCTGCAATGGCGCCAGTCGAAGGCTGGACTGGGGGCGATGGACTGAAGGGACGCATTTACACAGTGGAATCGTTAATTGGGCATTGTGTGCAGGGTCACGCATAATAAAAATTCACATGTTTTCGTGTTCACCGATACTGCAGATAGGCCTGTGACCACTTTCATCAGCTGCCTCGGTTGTATAAGAAACTCCGGCATCTGAAAACGTTTAGCGATAGAATCCTATTACACCTCATAAGTAGAACTAACAACCTCCAAGGCACAGGCGATATAGATAACGATCTTTAAGATTGTATCTGTTCATTGTTGCTGCAGGAAGCGATGCAACTTCGGAGAGAAACATCTTCCCTCCCCGAAAAAACTTAAAAAAGCCAGTAATTGAAGGTTTCTTCTTTCTCCAGAGACGCAGGTTTCTGAATTCTTACCCTGGTTCGACAGGAGTTTGTGCTGTCATGTGGGAGGGGAGTTTTGGCGCCTCTACAGCCTGGTGATTGGTTCAAGATGGCGTGAATTCGGTATCGTTCGTGCACTTTGCGGCAAAACGGATTATTTCTTCTGAAGAGGTGCGAAGCACTCTGGTGCTGGAATTTGGTCTGGTGAGAGAACACTTCTTTTCGATACTCTGGCATATGTGGTTCGTGCTTGGGACCTGTCCTGAGGCTGACTTCACTTGCGAGCAGTTTGGACTGGGGAGCCTGTGGTGAAGTTCTTACTGTACCGACAGTGTGACTTCAAATTTCTCCGACTTCTCGTCTGCCGAGGGCACACCTATTCATTTTTGGTTTACGTCTTGGCGTTCGGTGTCCTTGTGCGCTCTGTCATATAAGTGAGCCAAATTGGTCCTTGGTATGACCAGCGAACGGGTGAGTGACACACTGAAATCTACCATGATTTCAGGGCTCTGGTAGACTAAATTGCGATCCGTCTGCCTGATCACTAGACCGTGAGAGTTTTGCATTTCTTTCGTGGCCGCGATCGATTCACAGGTGCCGCCTCACGTCTCTCGTCCGCCGTAAACATCACGCCAGCTGCAAGTTACACTGCCACACGAAGCAAACAGGGTAACGTACTGCTGCTCCGGCCCTTGTCAGGGCGTACAGATCTCAATCGCCACTTGCTCTCAGCTGCACCTATATAAACTTCTGTAGATTTGAACAATCAAAGTCTGCTAAGCGTCAGATCAATTTAGATTGCGTTATCCACATTTTTAGGGCCAGACTACTTGACTCACTTCTGCTATCCAGGATCCTTGTGCATTGTGGTCTCAAACCACTTATTAGTTGTTTACGGTATCCAATCATAACTTGTTTAGCATAATTTATGTCTGTCTTTCTTTCGGGAAAATAAATATTGTTAGTAAACTAAATTTTGCATACATTTTCGATCATTTTATATAACCACCCAACGGGTTAACTTTCAAGTTTTCTCAACTAAATTGTTCTGGTTTTCAAGCCTTGCTAAGATTTTAGCCCCAATCTCGGTTGATGAGATCGTCCATGGTCGAATTTTTATGGTCTCTCCATCGCGAAGGAGTACCGACGTACCAGGATCTTGGCAAAGACGTCCAAATACTTGGACAGAATCGTTAGAGAGTTCATAGAAATTCGCACCAGGGACGATCTCATCAACCAAGATTGCGACTATAGTCTTGTCAAGACTTGGGAAGCGGCACTGAGTCTAATTAAAAAGACTCAGCAAACAAAACGATGTGGCGACCGGTGCGGATAGAGAACTTATATCAACGATTTTACAGAGGCCGACGGTAGTGTCTCAACGGCCGCTGACGCTACTAATCGACAGTACATCCGAGGACTGTTCGAACAACAAATACACCGGGAGAAACTGAAGAATTGCATCTACCATGACTTCTCTGAGATTCTCAGTGAAGTGCGTGGCAGATGTTTCATCGAACAACCTTCAAACTATCTCTCTACCGTTACACTCTCGAACAGCGCGCGGGGAAAACGAACACTTAACTCTTTCTGTGCCAGCTCTGATTGTCTTGTTTTACTACGATGATAATTCCTCCCTATGTAGGGGTGCGTCAATAAAATATTTTCGTATTTGATGGAGGAAGTTGGTGACTGAAATTTCGTGAAAATATCTCACTGAAACGACAATCCCTCTGTTTTAATGATTGCCACCGCAACTCTGGCTTCAATTCGGTGTCAGCCTGTCCTCTACTTTGCGATATTACAAAACGAACTGCCCTTCTTTAAACTTGTTCGATGTCGTTCGTCAGTCGTATCTGCTAGATCCCATGCCGCACAGCAGTACTTCAGAAGACGATGGACAAGCGTAGTGTAGGCATTTTATTTAGTAGACCTCTAGTATCTTCTTAGCAGTCTACCAATAAAACGCAGTCTTTGGTTCGCTTTCCCCTCAACATTTTATATGTGACGGTTCGAATTCTAGTTATTCATAACTGTAATCCCAAAGTATTTGAATTGAGAGCCTTAGATATGTGTGATTTATGGTGTAAACTGCCCTTGGGAGACGCCAGCTATCACTTTAATTTTACTTGACGTCTTTCCTCAGTTACTACGAACAGTTATCTTTCTGGCAGGAAATCACGAATCTAGTCGCATAAATGACACGACAATCCATTGGCACGCAATCTCATTCGATGTCGTTTGTAAGGTACGGTATCAAAAGTTTTCTGGCAATCTAGAAATATGGAATCAATCTGAGATCCCCTGCCGACAGAATTGATTACTTTGTTCGAATGAAGAGCTAAAAATATTTCACAAGAACGATATTTTCTGGATCCGTCAAATGGCTCTGAGCACTATGGGACTCAACATCTTAGGTCATAAGTCCCCTGGAGCTTAGAACTACTTAAACCTAACTAACCTAAGGACATCACACACACCCATGCCCGAGGCAGGATTCGAACCTGCGACCGTAGCAGTCCCGCGGTTCCGGACTGCAGCGCCAGAACCGCTAGACCACCGCAGCCGGCCTGGATCCGTCCTATGTGCCCACAGACAGTTTTCTTAGAGGTAGTTCACAATGTTCGATGACAGTATATGTTCCAAACTCCTATAGCAGATCCACGTCAGTGTTGTTGGTCTGTAATTCGGTGAATTACTTCTATTTCTTTTCTTGAATATTGGTGTGACCAGAGAGACTATCCCGTCTTTAGGTAGGGATCTTTCGTCGAGCGAACAGTTGTATATGAGTGGCAAGTATGGAGTAGCTGTATCAGCTTACTATGAAAGAATCCTAATTTGTATGCAGTCACAACCCTCGGAATGTGCCTGTAATAAAGAAAGCCATCCAGTACATACTATCTGGATATGTCCGCTGTATCGTGATATTTTTGATAGCGTTTGGCAGCAACTGAGTCAAAACGGAAGACTATGTCAGGGGAATATTGCTTTGCGAGACAACAATCATGGGCAATATCTTCTCCGTGCATTCATTAAAGGCTTGAGTAGTACGTCATCTTGTGGATGAAGCCCTGTCCGCTGAACGACGAAAGGTTGCAACAAAAGTTTGGAAAGAAACGCAGCGAAGACAACCGAGGTCAACAGTTTCTGCTGCTCGACAGCCAAGGGTACACCATCGGTGATCATAACAATACCAATAAAACCGGGATGACACGGGCGAGCATGTGGTTAAGATCACGACAACACGATGCTCCTCGGAACAACGAAGTCGTCCCTTGCAAACAGAAGGCCAGCAAACGTCTTCAAGGTGGCTTCCTCTTTCATTCCTAACCCCTCGTCCCTATTCACCTACTACATTTTCGTCGCTTCCTTTTTCTATTATCTAATTTCTGTCTCCAATGACTGTTAAATTTTCGTCTCCCTTAACTATGTAAATAATTTCTTTGATCTCTTCACACATTTCTTCAATGTCTTCATCATCCCCGGAGCTAGGTGGCATATAAACTTGTGCTACTCTGGCAAGCGTGAGCAACGTGTCAGCCTTGACTACATAATAGTTTCATACTGTAGCACAAAAAGTTTTATCTCAAATATGTATGTCAAATACTAGCATTTTATGAAACACACTCACACATTTTCATAAATGCCTGTTTCACATGTTAGCACCAAAAATTTTATATCTAACACCGTATTGTTACTAAATTTCGTAACACACGCACGTATTTTCATAAATCATTGCTTTATCTCCCCCACGAAAACTTTTTGTCAAATACTGTACTTCAGATTCTGTTCAGTCTCTGAATTTCGTCACATACACACGCAGAGAGAAATTTAAGAGCCCATGGCGAAATTAGAAATGAATATGTCTTGTAATCTGAATCACTCACACACAAATTAAAATTGGATTTTTTTTTTTGGGTTTATAAGAATCTTTAAACATTATAGTTCAAAATTTTCGTAAAGGAGAAATGGGAGGGATGACTAAAACATGGTGTTTACATATTTTTTTTTCCTGAAATGCCACCCGCAATGCCAAAGCTACTGGGGGGGGGGGGGGGGGGGTACGTTGTGGAATGTGGCAGACTAAAACTCGTGCCTTTACCGTTTACATCTATTTCACAATAGCTATATGCTTATCACTGACAGACAGTAGGGAAACACATGAAATGCGTGAAATGTATTCACAGTTGCGAATATGAACAACCATCAGCTGCATAGTGGAACGACAACAATGTTCAAAATGTTCAAATGTGTGTGAAATCTTATGGGACTTAACTGCTGAGGTCATCAGTCCCAAGCTTACACACTACTTAACCTAGATTATCCTGGACAAACACACACACCCATGTCCGAGGGAGGACTCGAACCTCCGCCGGGATCATCCGCACAGTCCATGACTGCAGCGCCCTAGACCGCTCGGCTAAATGGTTCAAATGGCTCTGAGCACTATTGGACTCAACTGCTGTGGTCATCAGTCCCCTAGAACTTAGGACTACTTAAACCTACCTAACCTAAGGACATCACACACATCCATGTCCGAGGCAGGATTCGAACCTGCGACCGTAGCAGCAGCGCGGCTCCGGACTGGAGCGCCAGAACCGCACGGCCACCGCGGCCGGCGCTCGCCTAATCCCGCGCGGCCGACAACAATGTCTCCCCTATACGGGAATAGACATAATTGATTTACGAGTGCAGGTTGTAGACGACATATGAAAATTTGGGTCTGGCTCTGAAGCATGATTGGATAGCCAGTTGGTAAGGGGACCGGTTGATATAACCGGGAAATCCAGGCTCGAGTCCCGTTCCAGCATGAATTTTCATTCTCGCAACTGCGAATATGTTTGATGCACTTCATAATGGCTGTAATAGCCGTAGTGCCGCAGATCTATCCGAAGGAACACTGCATCGTACTCGAGAACAACACAGGCACTGCAATATTGTATTTATCCGCCTCTACCGAGCAAGCGGCTTCCAAATAAAGTGTCTCTCCTGTAAAGAAATATACGTAATGGATGTAAGAGTGCAGATTGTAAACACATGGTTGACAATATACGCCTGCGAAGCATGCACGGATGGCCAAAGTCATGAAGGTGACTACTAACGATAAGCGGGAAATCTACATCTACATACATGCTCCACAAGCCATCGTACGGTGCGAGGCGGAGGGTACCATTTACCACAACAAGTCGTTTTCTTTCCTGTTCCACTCGCAGACAGAGACAGAGGAAAGCGACTGTCTATATGCCTCCGTATGAGCCTCCATTTCTCACATCTTATCTCCGTGGTCCCTACGCAAAATATATGTTGGCGGCAGTAGGATCGTTCCACAGTAGGGTTCAAATACCGCTTCTCTACACTTTCTCAGTAGTGTTCTTCGAAATGAATGGTTTCTTCCCTCCAGAGATTTCCACTTGAGTTCCCGAAGCATATCAGCAACACTTGCTGCCGATCGAACCTACCGGTAACAAATCTAGTGACTCGCCTCTGAATTGTTTCGATATCTTCTTTCACTCCGACCTGTCCCAAACTCTCGACAAGTACTCAAGAATAGGTCGCACTAGCGTTCTATGTGCGGCCTACTTTACAGATGAACCACACTTTCCAAAATTCTTCCACTAAACGGAAGTCTTCGCTACCACAAACCTCACTTGCACTTTCCATTTCATATCGCTTCGCAACGTTACGCCCAGATGTTTAAACGACCTAACTGTGTCAAGAAACACACTAATAATGATGTATCTGAAAATTACGGGTTGCTTTTCCTACTCATCCGTATTAACTTACAATTTTCAACATTAAGAACCACCTGCCATTCATCATACCAACTAGAAATTTTATCTACGTCATCTTGTATCACTGTATAGTCACTTATCTTCGACACCTTCCTGTACACCACATTACAATCAGCGAACAACCACAGATTACCTGTCTGCCAGATAATTATGTACACAGAAAATAGCAACGGTCCTATCACACTTCGCTGGGACACTCCTGATGTTACCCCAACCTCCGATGAAGAAGTAAGTGTTCGAGCCAGTCACACATCTGGGAGCCTATTCCGCATGCACCTACTTTCGTTAACGGTCTGCAGTGGGGTACCGTGTCGAATGCTTTTCCTAAATCTAGAAATATGCAATCTGCCCGTTGTCCTTCATCCATAGTTCACAGTATACCATGTGTGAAAAGATCGCACGAGCGATGCTTTCTAAATCTGTGGGCTGATTTCGTGGACATGAGCTTTTCTGTACCTTGGAAATTTATTATATTCTAAAGCAGAATATGCTTCAGAATTCTGCAGCAAAGCGATGCTAAAGATATGGGTCTGTAATTTTGGGGGTCCGTTCTTTAACCCTTCTTATGCACAAGAGTCACCATCGTTTTTTTCCAGTCATTTGGTACTTTGTGTTGGTCAGGAGATTCGTGATAAATGAAAGCTACGTAAGGGGCCAATGACGTGGAGTATTCTTTGTAAAACCGAACTGGTGTCCGAGTCTCGGTCAAGCATGAATTTTCATTGTCTTCATTCCGTTATACAGCTGATAGCTGTTTACGTTCGCAGCAGCGAACACGTTTTACATATTTCATGACGACTCTAATCGCAGCAGTGACTGTTCCTTAGTCCATGTGCGCATGTCTCAAGGAACATTGCATGAACAACACAGCCACTGAAATATCGTAAAGATCATAGAAGGGAAACAAGTTGCAGAGCATACTAGTGGAGGATCAAGTTATTTATTGTACTTGAAACAAAGTTCATCAATTGCAGAAATAAATAATTAGGAAGTAGTATTGTGTCAGCTATAACAGAGCATTTTGTGTTACTAGATGCCGACGTGTAGGAAACCAATGACTTGACAGAAATAATTTGTGTAACAATGAATACAGCCTGTTTAGAAACTAGAGGTAAAAAGCTACAAAACAAATAAGTAAAATCATGATGTTATCACATAAATGGATTCCAATGTCTTCCTGTTGCAATACAGGGACTTCCAGAAAGCACTCACAAAAAAGGAGAAGAAAAAAGATCCAGTTGAGAGCAACTTTTTCTCTACTGAGTGAGCGGCGAAATAGATTTGAGATTCATGCTGCACTGTGAACACAAGGACATAGACTTTCTCATTCTGGCAGTGTCAGTATCGTAAAAAAATTGACATTAGTTCTTAGAGAACTCATGTTGGGTGATGCAGTAGTTTGCAAGAGGAGAGAAGATAAAATTCCAGTTCTGGTATCCTGCATTAACCTTTCCGTGGTTAACCTACGTTGTTTCAGATGAATACGGTTCGGTGCCTTGAAAAAACCACTATCGATTCAGTACTGTTCAACTTTTCGTAGCCACTTGTTGATGCATCGTTAAGCAAACGTGGACCAAAGATCCCGAACAAAAACCAAGAGGCGATTCTTCATTGCAGCTTCTTTCGCTCTCTGTTACGATGTCGCTGTCAAATGAGGAGCTACACTCCATCGATATCTTTCTTTTCTTGTTATGAACCAAGTACATGTATAGCACCATCAGTGAACAGCAAGTGTTCGAAATAACCTGCACCTGTTCTACTTAAATCGAAAGAAAAATCTGGACAGTGCGAGCTACTATCAGATGTAAGAGCGTGGCGTTTGTGCTACAGATAACGTAACGAGGAGATCTCGGGCATTTCACATGATAACGTTTCTTTATCATTCGTGCACTGTTAGACTATTTATTATCTATGTCACCAATAGTTCTCTTTTTGGTGAAAAATATTCTTGTTTTGAGCGATGCATTGTAACATACTGATTTTCATTGGCAGTATGAGTCATCGTGAGCACCACCACTAAAGACCTCACTAGGAATTAAAGACGGCAGCTTCTGTAATGTTGTGTAACAATAGTCAATATGTGGTAATATTAAACAGTTTAACTAATTTCACACAATTGCTCGCCTAAAAACGACCCCTGCAGTGCAAACACAAAGCGCAAGGTTTTGCTCGGTGTTTAAAGAAGGAAAGTATGAATTTCTATGGGGCGTAATACCGGTTAAATCTTAAGAAGAGTCGTGTAAACAAGTCTGCAGCAAATTACTTTTTGAGAAGTGGGCCGTTTTGTTTGTATCAAGAATGTATTGCAGTCAGTATTGCAGGCGTGTTATTTAGGTTCTTTACGAACTTATTATTGGCTGTGATATTCATGTCAATTATAGTAACTACAACTGTCTCCAAATCAGCTATTCCTCACTTATCGTACGTAAATTATACTAGCTTTGAAACAAGTTTGGTTATAGCATGCAGTGTGAACGACGTAAACACTGAAATACAGATAAAAATGAATAGAATATACGGACTGCAGAGGTATGCTTCAATACATTCGCTGTCTTCTTCCTGCGTGTGGTGGAACGCAGTTCTGTTACCAGAATCCTCCTCTCTTCCCTGTTTCTTTCAAGAATGACACAACGGAAGAATGATTGTTAATAAAACTCAGTATTAGTTGTACTTTCTCTGATATTTTCGTCGTGGCCAATTCGCGAGATTAGATATATATAATAAACTACTGGCCATTAAAATTGCTACACCAAGAAGAAATGCAGATAATAAACGGGTATTCATTGGACAAATATATTATACTAGAAGTGACAGGTGATTACATTTTCACGCAATTTGGGTGCATAGATCCTGAGAAATCAGTACCCAGAACAACCACCTCTGGCCCTAATAAACGGCCTTGATACGGCTGGGCATTGAGTCAAACAGAGCTTCGATGGTGTGTACAGGTACAGCTGCCCATGCAGCTTCAACACGATACCACAGTTCATCAAGAGTAGTTACTGGCGTATTGTGACGAGCCAGTTGCCCGGCAACCATTGACCAGACGTTTTCAGTTGGTAAGAGATCTGGAGAATGTGCTGGCCAGGGCAGCAGTCGAATATTTTCTGTATCCAGAAAGGCCCGTACAGGACCTGCAACATGCGGTCGTGCATTATCCTGCCGAAATGTAGGGTTTCGCAGGGATCGAATGAAGGGTAGAGCAACGGGTCGTATCACATCTGAAATTTAACGTCCACTGTTCAAAGTACCGTCAATGCGAGCAAGAGGTGACCGAGACGTGTAACCAATGGCACCCCATACCATCACGCCAGGTGATACGCCGTTATGGCGATGACGAATACACGCTTCCAATGTGCGTGCACCGCGATGTCACCAAACACGGATGCGACCATCATGATGCTGTAAACAGAACCTGTATTCATCCGAAAAAACGACGTTTTGCCATTCGTGCACCCAGGTTCGTCGTTGAGTACACCATCGCAGGCGCTCCTGTCTGTGATGCAGCGTCAAGGGTAACCGCAGCCATAGTCTCCGAGCTGATAGTGCATGCTGCTGCAAACGTCGTCGAACTGTTCGTGCAGATGGTCGTTGTCTTGCAAACGTCCCAATATGTTGACTCAGGGATCGAGACGTGGCTGCACGATCTGTTACAGCCACGCGGATAAAATGCTTGTCATCTCGACTGCTAGTGATACGAGGCCGTTGGGATCCAGCACGGCTTTCCGTATTACCCTCCTGAACCCACCGATTCCATATTCTGTTAACAGTCATTGGATCTCGACCAACGTGAGCAATAATGTCGCAATACGATAAACCGCAATTGCGATAGGCTACAATCCGACCTTTATCAAAGTCGAAAACGTGATGGTACCCATTTCCCCTCCTTACACGAGGCATCACAACAACGTCTCACCAGGCAACGCCGTTCAACGGCTGTTTGTGTATGAGAAATCGGTTGGAAACTTTCCTCATGTCAGCACGTTGTAGGTGTAGCCAACGGCGACAACTTTGTGTGAATGTTCTGAAAAGCCAATCATTTGCATATCACAGTATCTTTTTCCTGTAGGTTAAATTTCGCGTCTGTAGCACGTCATCTTCGTGTGTAACAATTTTAATGGACAGTAGTGTAGGAAGTAGTGTGTTGCCCGGCTCTTCTTCTAACTACGCTCTAAAAATCTCAATGTATCTCCCTATGCTGAATAGTGCCTCTTTTGTAGCATCTGCCACTGAAGTTTGTGCAGCATTTCGATAACGCTGTCGCGCCGACTGGACGATCCAGTGACAAATCTTGACGCTCTTCATTGGATTTTGTGAGCGTCTTCTGTTAATCCAAGTTAGTAATGGTCTCAGATTGACGAACATTGTTCAAGGGACATTCGAAAAAATGTTTTGTAGGCTATTTGTGTAAATAAATTATAATTCCTTAAGGTCAACCCAATTTATCTCAACTTGACATATGGGTACCGTAGTTTTGGTTTTACGTCGTGATTCTCCTTTAGGTCGCTTCGGATGTTGCAACTAGGTATATTAATTTAGTTGTTATTTAGTGTAATTTGTCGCCAGTGCTGTAATCGAAGAGTGGTTTATCTCGTCACCTATTTATGTGCTATACTTTAAATTTATTCACATTCAGAGTCAACGGCAACACCCTACGATACGCTTCAAATCTTCCTCGCAACGATACAGTCTTCTGAAGTTACAACATTCTTGAGACAACAGCAGCATCCACGAACAGTATAATGGAGCTTCTGACGTTATCGGCCAGGTAATTTACAAATACAGGGCTATTCAAAAAGAAGGAACAGGTTTCAAACATTTATTGCTTCCAAACTACAAAAGATAGAAACACAATTCCAACGTTCCTGGAAAGTGAAAAGTTCAGTGTGAGCACCTTGCGTTACGCTACAAATATCAAAATGGTGGTTCATTTCCTGCCACACACGAAAGACGCCTAAGACTTTCAAGACTATGAGGTGTAGGGGGAGGGGGTGGGTGGTAATCCCATAGGTAAAAGTCAGAGGTGCGAGGCCTGGAGACCTAGGAGGCCACTGGCGATGAACGTCATCTTCTGCTCCTGCTCTTACAATCCAACGTCCCAGACCTTACCCTTTACAGAGGAGATTTTCATTCTCAAAAATCTCCTACTGATATAATAAAACTCCCATATCCTGCGGCAGTTTGACGTCAACGATCTTCTCTTTCTTCCTTGTTTTTTCCGTTTCTCGTCAGGGTCAGTACTGTTATATGGTATATGAAACCTGAAAGTGCAGAGGAGAGAAAACGAAAGGAAAGGGAACGGATTAATGACGTCAGCTGCACCTGGAAATTACGCGGAATCAGCGGCGGTGAGTGAAAATACGTGCCGGACTGGGGTTCGTACCTGGAAGCGCGTGCTCAATACGCAGGTGCGTTGACCACTGGGTCACCCGGGACACAGCAGTCGCCGCCACTGTGCGGATTACCTCGGCGCGCCTCACGGCTGACCCACATTCCCACCGAGTGCCACCTGTCCTCAGTCCCTGTCCATATCCTCCATGCTCTGTACTCAGACTGTCGCACGAGGTCGGATGTACTTGTGCCTCCACACTGAAGAAGGTTGCTCCATTGCTCATCTAGGCAAATCAATCTTTTCAATGTGTGCTGTCTGTTCTTTCGAACATGTCCGAGAGAACAGATACCTCTCATTCACAAAATAGTTATATGGGTTTTAGCACTGTTAGTAGCAGTTGGTGGCTGGATGCCCTTCGTGACACCACCATTCCCTCCGGGAACAGGAGTGTACTCCATATGTCTGCGCCTAGAGTAAATCTCATGTTCAAATATGAGGACGTTTTATAAATGTTTCCGTAGCATGTATCTGAGGCGGGACGTGGGTAGTTGCCCAATGTTTACCTAACTGGATGTTGCTAAGCGCCTAAAACAACATCCAGGCTGGTCAGCTCACCAGTACTCGTCGCTAATCCGCAAGGAGGATATGATTTGGGGCAGGCTCCTATCACAGCATCCCGGAAGCAGCGCGTTAACTCTAGTGATGGCGCTTGTTGCTAAAACACCTGGTTTTCGGTTATATCTGTATGTGCTAAAACCGCCACTCCACAACATAAATGGATTAGGAGACGTGATAATCATCCCTGCAGGCACTTGTATAATAGACTGCACATTGAAGGGAGAAATTATGTCTTTGATACGGAATTAGTATGAAAACGCAGACGGAATTTTGATATCATCCTGGGGAACGATTTCCTAATTCGCTATCAGGCTGTGATATATTATAGAACGCGCACAGTTCGTTTCAGTGATATAGTACACTGTCCAGTCAGTGCTCTGTGCAATGCATCTCATTCGCGAGGAACCTGTGAAGCGAGGCGTATCTGACAAGCTCCAACTGAACCGTGTTCATAGGCGTTGAAAACTATCACACATCTAACACTTAGTGGTAGAATAGGGAAAGTTCTCTAGTTTGAAGTTAAAGACCGGCTACCGTCAAGATCGGACTTTCTGGTCGACCCGCTCGTCCAGAATGACTTTCTAGACAGGTTGCAGATCCATGTTAGGATAGGTCTAAGTAGACTCAAAGTAGAAGGGAACAGTTTTCAAATACCTGTGTGAATTGAAAATTTTTGTCAGTGGGACCTAGAAATCCTGCATGGTTCAGTACTAGCAAGTGGCGAATAAGTTACGGAAACAGAAGTTTCGAAGAAGAAACAGTGTCAAGAGAAAAAATGTAAGCAGTTACCTGTGAGGAAGGTCTGTGCACTAGCACTTTCGATAAGAAATCGGTTGAAAGAGAAGTTGGCACATTTGTCAGTGCCAGAGCAAAATCTTTTTCATCCAGTTTTAGAGGAATATCCTTGGTTATTCGAGGAAATGGAATATTTGCCGGAAACTGTCCTCACACAACACGAAATTCCCACTGGAGTCGATAGACCAATAGCACATAAGCCGTATCGTTTATCCTATCAATTGCAATCTGTTGTTGAAGATACGATTCAACAACAAATGGCTGCAGGGATAAGTCAACCCTCTGCAAGCCCATTGGCAGTCCAATAGTCATTGTGCCAAAGAAATCAATCAGTGGGTAGAAAACCTATCTTCCAGGTGTCAATATGAGAGCTGTAAACAAGGTTACCACACCGGACACTTACCCTCTACCACATGTCGACGGGACCTTAGACAGATTAGGAAACTGCTAATACCTTACCATCCTGCATATGCTTTCTGGATATCATCAGATTCCGACTGCATCAAGAGTTACACCAAAAACTACTTTTGTGGGTCCATCTGGACTGTATGAACTCTAATGCATGCCTTTTGATCCAAGAAATGCGCTTGTGACTTTTCAAAGATTTGTGGACTTGATATTGAGAAGTTTAAAGTTTGCTATGTATCTTGTGTATTTAGACGACATCGTAATTTTTGCAAAAACAATTAAAGAGCAGACTGAAAGATTAAGAAATGTATTGTCTAGATTGAAAAGTGCACACTTGAGTTTAAAACTAGAAAGGTGTTCTTTCGCACAGTCACAGATTCAGTACGTGGGGCACATCATTAGTTCAGGTGGAGTTAAGCCGGATCCTAGGGTAACTGAAGCAGTGGATAATTTTCTAACCCTAAGAAATGTTATAGACTTACAACCTTTCCTAGGCGTAGCCACCTACAATAGCGGTTTTGTGCAGGATTATTGTACTATAGCAAAGCCATTAACAAAATTACTAAAGAAAGATGAATATTTGAATGGAAAAATGAGTACAAAGCAGCAATGAGGAATATTAAAGAAATTTTGACTAGTTCACCTTTACTAATATTTCCAGATTTTGAAAAAGCTTTTATTCTTCGACGGACGCATCAGACTACGCTGACAGAGCTGTTTTAAGACAGGAATTTAATGGTGAGGAAAGACCAACTGGTTACACCTGCAAACAAATCAACTCAGCAGAAATTAATTAGGTATTACAGAGAAGGAGCTGCTGGCTCTCATGTTTGGAGTAAAGTACTTTAAGTGTTACTTGTATGGATGTCAGTTCACTGTGGTTATGGTGCACGCTGCTTTAGTATGGATGTTAAGTTTAAAACTCCCCAGTAATCTTTGACTAGATGGGCATTAAAATTATTAGTACATGATTACACAGTTCGGCGTAACACTGGCCTCCTGCACAAAAATGCCAACGGCGTAAGCTGAGAGGTTTGAGTTGTCCAGACAGATGACGTTTCCATAGAAGAATTTAAAGAATCGCAAGACAGAGATGTGGAATGCCACAGGTATGCATCACTCTCTGATTTTGTTGCAGGAGGTGGTATACTATATCCAAGACCCCGTTGGGTAACAGAGCAGTAAAACCTAAAGAATTGTAACAATGAATAACAGCACAATGTGATGACAGTTTACAGGCCTGCCATAATGGGCGACGAGCCACAAATGCAAGAATAGCCTCAAATTACTGGTGGAGAGGTCGACAAATCGATTTTCAGAAGTATATACAAAACTGTCTGCCTTATGTACAAAGAGTGCCTCTACCAGGGAGTAAAGATCCTTTACAAACATTACCAGATGCATCGAAACCGGATTGTGGTCTTGCGTATCTGTGGCCCATTTCCACAAGGTACCAAGAATATATAAGGTACTTAGTTTCGGTACCACTTTCCGATATGACCGCTGAAACTGTTGCTTGCACCTTTGCCGAACTTGCTATTGCCGTTCGGAATTCCTGAAGCAATACCTACCGAACAAGACTCCAATTTTATATCAGCACTGTTTGCACAAATTTATAAAATGTTACAAATAAAAAAAAATTGCGAGTTATGCCCTTTCGCCCTAAATACAACAGGTGCATTGAGTGAGAGCACAAATATATTGTGCAAATGCTATCGTATTATGTACAGCATACGACAGTCATGTTCATGAGGCAAAGGGATGCTCCGTGAATTCAACTTTTGAGATTGACAAGCTGCCCCTTGACATCAATTTAGGCGAATTGAAACAGCTAACCCGCCATCTCAAAGCCATATGGAACCAAGATGTCATAGTAATTTCAAAGCCACATAAAAACACCTAGAATGCAGCAACAGAGGAACTACACTCCCTCAATATAAACCTGGTCATCTGGATTGCTCCGAAATGCCATGGTAAAACAGGGGCGAAATAAGAGGTTCACTCCTCGGTACGAATGCCCCTTCCCTCTATTGTGTAGCAGCTCCACGGTGAACGCAAAATTCAATTACAATAGTACACTTTGATTGGCTAAAGCCATATCACGACGCTGTGCTGCCTCAAGCAGCACCGCCTGCTTCTACCCGAAAACCGTACCGACAAAGCAGCCAAAGAAGAAAGACAGAGTGTTCCCAGCACGTCCTCTTTACACTTCAAGATACAAGCATCCCTATGCCCTGAGGTCCAGCTACTAAATGAGAAAGATGTAGTGATAAGAATGTCACAAGAGGACAAGAAAGATAATCTTTTAATTACTTGGTTATATCTGTAAAATGTATTAACCGGACAGAACTGAGTGGAACAGAGATGCATGCGGATCCACTAAAACAAAAACAAAAAAAAAAAGTGCAGGGGTTGCTTGTGCTCTTTTATGTTTCTAGTTGTGTCAAATTATCCTATTAGTTGTAGTAGCTAGAGCAGAAGAAAATGATGATTCAAGTCATGACAAGTAGTCAACTGTTCTAGTTGTGAAAAATTTCTATCAATTACAGGGAAATCTGTAGGTATGAGTAAGTTTTCGAAGCAGGAGTCACAAGTTGGACATTGTCTACCACTTACACTTGGTCATGCACGGAGAAGCCAAAGAGAATAAGTTTGCATAATGCAACACTGTAAGTGGGATAGGCGGAAATGTAACAAAATGCCTCTCAAATGCTTAATCCATTTCTAAGAAGCGCAAGTCACTGCATGTGTTAAATACATGTGAAGAACCAAGTTATGCTCCACTCGAAAGTTGGTCATTTCACTCAGTATTATTAGTACCGCTGGATAGCTTGAGACACACGAGACACAAAAATCTCGCATTTACAAGGAATAACTGTTACTAGTAAACACATGTCTTACCTCTATCTACCATACTTCATGCATAGGGCAGCTCTGTCTCTCAACAAGTATTAAGAGATGTTCTTTCAGTCAGTAATTTATACTGACATGAGAAAGTTGCTGCGTATATCTACACAAACTGTAATAAAAATGTAACACGTTACACATAGCCAATTTCATGTCAACCAATGTTGTTTACACGAAGATGAAATACTTCATTAACTTTCATACAACATTTAGAACTTACACGAGTTGAGTTAGAACCATACTTTCAAACAAAGCCATGACTTATTTTACACCCAGATTTCGCATACTGAGCAGTAATACAATCCCATTAATGTTCAAGATTATTGATTATTATCTGGTAATTTTCCCGAGGGCATGCAGCTTTACTGTATGATTACATGATGATGGCGTCCTCTTGGGTAAAATATTCCGGAGGTAAAATAGTCCCCCATTCGGATCTCCGGGCGGGGACTACTCAAGAGGATGTCGTTATCAGGAGAAAGAAAACTGGCGTTCTACGGATCGGAGCGTGGAATGTCAGATCCCTTAATCGGGCAGGTAGGTTAGAAAATTTAAAAAGGGAAATGGATAGGTTGAAGCTAGATATAGTGGGAATTAGTGAAGTTCGGTGGCAGGAGGAACAAGACTTCTGGTCAGGTGACTACAGGGTTATAAACACAAAATCAAATAGGGGTAATGCAGGAGTAGGTTTAATAATGAATAGGAAAATAGGAATGCGGGTAAGCTACTACAAACAGCATAGTGAACGCATTATTGTGGCCAAGATAGATACGAAGCCCACACCTACTACAGTAGTACAAGTTTATATGCCAACTACCTCTGCAGATGACGAAGAAATTGAAGAAATGTATGATGAAATAAAAGAAATTATTCAGATTGTGAAGGGAGACGAAAATTTAATAGTCATGGGTGACTGGAATTCGAGTGTAGGAAAAGGGAGAGAAGGAAACATAGTAGGTGAATATGGATTGGGGGACAGAAATGAAAGAGGAAGCCGCCTGGTAGAATTTTGCACAGAGCACAACATAATCATAACTAACACTTGGTTTAAGAATCATGAAAGAAGGTTGTATACATGGAAGAACCCTGGAGATACTAAAAGGTATCAGATAGATTATATAATGGTAAGACAGAGATTTAGGAACCAGGTTTTAAATTGTAAGACATTTCCAGGGGCAGATGTGGACTCTGACCACAATCTATTGGTTATGACCTGTAGATTAAAACTGAAGAAACTGCAAAAAGGTGGGAATTTAAGGAGATGGGACCTGGATAAACTAAAAGAACCAGGGGTTGTAAAGAGATTCAGGGAGAGCATAAGGGAGCAATTGACAGGAATGGGGGAAATAAATACAGTAGAAGAAGAATGGGTAGCTTTGAGGGATGAAGTAGTGAAGGCAGCAGTGGATCAAGTAGGTAAAAAGACGAGGGCTAGTAGAAATCCTTGGGTAACAGAAGAAATATTGAATTTAATTGATGAAAGGAGAAAATATAAAAATGCAGTATGTGAAACAGGCAAAAAGGAATACAAACGTCTCAAAAATGAGATCGACAGGAAGTGCAAAATGGCTAAGCAGGGATGGCTAGAGGACAAATGTAAGGATGTAGAGGCCTATCTCACTAGGGGTAAGATAGATACCGCCTACAGGAAAATTAAAGAGACCTTTGGAGATAAGAGAACGACTTGTATGAATATCAAGAGCTCAGATGGAAACCCAATTCTAAGCAAAGAAGGGAAAGCAGAAAGGTGGAAGGAGTATATAGAGGGTCTATACAAGGGCGATGTACTTGAGGACAATATTATGGAAATGGAAGAGGATGTAGATGAAGATGAAATGGGAGATATGATACTGCGTGAAGAGTTTGACAGAGCACTGAAAGACCTGAGTCGAAACAAGGCCCCCGGAGTAGACAATATTCCATTGGAACTACTGACGGCCGTGGGAGAGCCAGTCCTGACAAAACTCTATCATCTGGTAAGCAAGATGTATGAAACAGGCGAAATACCCTCAGACTTCAAGAAGAATATAATAATTCCAATCCCAAAGAAAGCAGGTGTTGACAGATGTGAAAATTACCGAACTATCAGCTTAATAAGTCACAGCTGCAAAATACTAACACGAATTCTTTACAGACGAATGGAAAAACTAGTAGAAGCCAACCTCGGGGAAGATCAGTTTGGATTCCGTAGAAACACTGGAACACGTGAGGCAATACTGACCTTACGACTTATCTTAGAAGAAAGATTAAGGAAAGGCAAACCTACGTTTCTAGCATTTGTAGACTTAGAGAAAGCTTTTGACAATGTTGACTGGAATACTCTCTTTCAAATTCTAAAGGTGGCAGGGGTAAAATACAGGGAGCGAAAGGCTATTTACAATTTGTACAGAAACCAGATGGCAGTTATAAGAGTCGAGGGACATGAAAGGGAAGCAGTGGTTGGGAAGGGAGTAAGACAGGGTTGTAGCCTCTCCCCGATGTTGTTCAATCTGTATATTGAGCAAGCAGTAAAGGAAACAAAAGAAAAATTCGGAGTAGGTATTAAAATTCATGGAGAAGAAATAAAAACTTTGAGGTTCGCCGATGACATTGTAATTCTGTCAGAGACAGCAAAGGACTTGGAAGAGCAGTTGAATGGAATGGACAGTGTCTTGAAAGGAGGATATAAGATGAACATCAACAAAAGCAAAACAAGGATAATGGAATGTAGTCTAATTTAGTCGGGTGATGCTGAGGGAATTAGATTAGGAAATGAGGCACTTAAAGTAGTAAAGGAGTTTTGCTATTTGGGGAGCAAAATAACTGATGATGGTCGAAGTAGAGAGGATATAAAATGTAGGCTGGCAATGGCAAGGAAAGCGTTTCTGAAGAAGAGAAATTTGTTAACATCCAGTATTGATTTAAGTGTCAGGAAGTCATTTCTGAAAGTATTCGTATGGAGTGTAGCCATGTATGGAAGTGAAACATGGACGATAAATAGTTTGGACAAGAAGAGAATAGAAGCTTTTGAAATGTGGTGCTACAGAAGAATGCTGAAGATTAGATGGGTAGATCACATAACTAATGAGGAAGTATTGAATAGGATTGGGGAGAAGAGAAGTTTGTGGCACAACTTGACCAGAAGAAGGGATCGGTTGGTAGGACATGTTCTGAGGCATCAAGGGATCACCAATTTAGTAATGGAGGGGAGCGTGGAGGGTAAAAATCGTAGAGGGAGACCAAGAGATGAATACACTAAGCAGATTCAGAAGGATGTAGGTTGCAGTAGGTACTGGGAGATGAAAAAGCTTGCACAGGATAGAGTAGCATGGAGAGCTGCATCAAACCAGTCTCAGGACTGAAGACCACAACAACAACATCTGGTAATAAGGATAATTTATTATAAAACAGGAAAATAATAAACATAAGATCATTTTTGTCAGCTTAGAATCAACAGGGCCATAGGAGTGTCTCTAAAGATTTCTGCACTGTAGAAACACGTACCGACTGCCTGGTAAACGTCTTTGCACCCTCCTGATAGGAAATGTCAACGAAGCTACAATTTGAAAATCTTAGCTGCTCCGGCGAGCAACGCTATATCGTCTCCCGCGTCGGAGGTTCGAATGGGCGCCGGCTCCTCACCACTTCTTTGTTGGCAAGCCGCGGCCATCACTCTGACGTCGTGCGGCTCCCACCTGTATGGCCATGCGTCCGCTTGCTGTTTACCACCTCCACTCGAACGCTACCGTACTAAGCTGAGCATACCGGAAGATTATTTCTCTTCATAACATACCCACTGTATCCCAGATTAGCAAAGAATTATTAAAACAGAAAGTTAAAACATTAAATTCATTATCAAGTAAACGGTTATGCACTTCCTTAATGGCTTAAGTAAGTCCAATGTTAGAGCGCTCGGAGCTCACCTGAAACCATTCTGCATGAACTGCTATATCAACCATAGTGTGCAAACTAATGCTAATAGCTTTCAGTAGATTAAGTAAAATATTTCTGGTTTATCACACAACCTGACTCCGTTGTGTGACTGAAGAAGCAGAACCATAAATGATGTAGTTTTAAGTAAACACAAGTCCCATTAGCAAGTTCAGTTAACACTTCCCGGCAGATATTGCCGTCCTATCTGTCACTGTAGCAGGGGTGATAAACGTAGATTCTTACTTTAGCAAGTACTCGCTACGATATGTATTTCCGTGGAATTCCGTGCTATGCGTGTGAGAGAGAAACAATATAATACTCCAGTAATATCAAATCCTGCCTGAGTAAACTTACTCAGATCTCAAACTAAGCAGAAATTTCACATTAAGATACAAATATTGTGAAATTCTATTCAAGATATGATGTCATACACGTTATTGATCGTCTTAATTTAA
This sequence comes from Schistocerca serialis cubense, assembly GCF_023864345.2. NCBI lineage: Eukaryota > Metazoa > Arthropoda > Insecta > Orthoptera > Acrididae > Schistocerca > Schistocerca serialis. The sequence continues at coordinate 409,737,927 of NC_064641.1, read as the reverse complement.
ATTTCATTCAAATTAGAGCGAGAACTGCCATTTATTTTGTAGCTAAAATCATGGTATGAGGACCTGAGCATTTAAAAGTAACTACGCATAACCAGTTTATCAAGCTCCAACATTCCCAGCCGTGTCCTTACGTCACAAAACGTAATTGAAGTAAATTACGGGTTTTGCATACGTAACGATGAAAGAAAACTCTGGAGCAATATAAATCGAAATTGAATCTACCACTGCGCCAACGAGCCAGATACATTTTCCAGCGCATGAATATGGTCCGTCATAAAGAAACTGGACGAGCAACTCTCACTTCGGAAGTACGCTCGCTGCCGACGCGACACTGGATTCTGTTCACTACAGTACATACCACTGCCATCACGCCACAGCGACTGCGCCGAGCCTCGCTGAGCTACAGCATCCAGCACCTTTACATAACGCAGTTAGAAAACTTCTTCAGTACAGCCGCAGCCTTCCCTTTATACATACTGATTGTACCAAACACAGTTATTCATGTTTTTACAAAATATATACAGAAATTCGTGCTGTAAATTTTTGGCAAAACGTCGATTTTGAAGATACAGCCTCTCACGACACCGTAATGCCGGATGGAGTTTCACGGCCATTCAGCCTCGGGCTCTTTCGACTCGAAGGGACCATCTGTTATTAGTCAAGGCATTGTCTACAAGCTCCAAGCTTGCGACTAAAACGCACAACTTTTAGTTTTGAGGTACTGAGATTGTAACAAGATACGCAGTTTTCAGTGAGCCGTACTGCGGCTCGCGTTGGTGCTGTTTGTAGGTTTCCGCTCTTTCTCGGAGGCCAGACTGTATCGTTTAGTTGGAATGGTTGCTGTTGTTTGTCTTCTTCTCGTGTTGACTGGCGCCACTCGGTTTCGCAAGCTTGTCCTGCCGCTAGTGGCAGCAGCGGCGGTTATAGGTATGTAGTAACTGTTGCCCTATCTTTGGGGCGACGTCTTTGTTTTTCCGGGTCGTGTGAATGTGCGAGTTCGGTTGGGGACTCAGCACGCCTTAGGATGAGTTCATTTTAATCCAAGTAGAGAAACCTCCACTATTGTGATACCTCGCGATTCTCCAGTGACTTGGGTACGTGTTGCTGCTCGTAGTGTCGCCGAGGCGAAGAGCGGCGAGCGGAGTGTTTGGGGGAAGCAGATCTGATTTTCCTCGACTTCTTATTACGACATACTGCGTCTAACTTGTTACAATTTGTTAAGTTCAACCAGCGGTAATTTTTCTTGTCTGGTGGCCGCTAACGCCACAGGTACCTGCCCTGTGTGATGACCTCAACCCACAGGAAAAATAATTATCAAAATCTGAACTGTGAAATCATCCAAAATTCTATTTGCAAAACCACACTCTTTGTTACACTTCTCAATTGGTTATGATCCCACTTTGTTTATGAACTGAAAACTCTAATATTCACGAGAAACTGTTCTGAAATTAACCTGAAGCGACAAAATTGTGTATATATTCTCTGAGACTTCAAAGACATCTAAGACAATATCTGAAAGGAATTAGAAAAAGTGACAAAATTTCGTGAATCACACACAATACTGTTAACAATCGCATGAACACTGGGGGGTTTCACCATACATTTTTATTTATTTATTTATTTATTGTTCCGTGGGACCACATTAAGGGGAAGTCTCCATGGTCATGGAACGAGTCAATACATAAAATTATAACACGATTGTAGAAACAGATAAAATGAAATAAAAGAAACATATTCAGTTGTAGATTGTAGAAACAGATAAAATGAAATATAAGAAACATATTCAGGCGACAAGTCGTTAGTTTAAATAAAGAAAATCAAGAATGTAACACTGGAATTTGCTTAATTTTTTAGCTCTTCCAGGAGCTCCTCGACAGAATAGAAGGAGTGAGCTATGAGGAAACTCTTCAATTTAGACTTAAAAGCGTTTGGGCTACTGCTAAGATTTTTGAGTTCAAATGGATGCAGCAGAATACTGCACTCCTTTCTGCACAAGAGTCAAGGAAGTGCATTCCACATGCAGATTTGATTTCTGCCTAGTATTAACTGAGTGAAAGCTGCTAACTCTTGGGAATAAGCTAATATTGCTAACAACAAACGACATTAAAGAAAATATATACTGTGAGGGCAATGTCAAAATTCCCAGACTCTTGAATAGGGGTCGACAAGAGGTTTTCGAACTTACACCACACATAGCTCGAACAGCCCGTTTTTGAGCCAAAATACCCTTTTTGAATCAGAAGAATTACCCCAAAAAATAATACCATATGACATAAGCGTATGAAAATATGCGAAGTAGACTACTTTTCATGTTGAAATGTCACTTATTTCAGATACTGTTCTAATGGTAAATAAAGCGGCATTTAGTTTCTGAACAAGATCCTGAACATGGGCTTTCCACAACAGCTTATTATCTATCCATACGCCTAGGAACTTGAACTGTTCCATCTCGCTTATAACATGCCCATTCTGTCTGATTAAAATATCAGTTCTTGTTGAATTGTGAGTTAGAAACTGTAAAAACTGAGTCTTACTGTGATTTAGCATCAAATTATTTTCCACAAGCCATGAACTTATTTCATGAACTACATTATTTGATAATGTTTCAATATTACACACAAGATCCTTCACTACCAAGCTGGTGTCATCAGCAAACAGAAATATTTTTGAATCACCTGTAATACTAGAAGGCATATGATTTATATAAATAAGAAACAGCAGTGGCCCCAGCACCGATCCTTGGGGAACGCCCCACTTAACAGTGCCCCATTGGGACTGAACATCATTACCACTCTCAATATTGCGGAGAATTACCTTCTGCTTTCTGTTCTTAAAGTAAGAGGCGAACCAATTGTAAGCTACTCCCCTTACTCCATAATGTTCCAACTTCTGCAGTAATATTTTGTGGTCAACACAGTGAAAAGCCTTCGTTAAATCAAAGAAAACACCTAACGTTCGCAACCTTTTATTTAATCCGTCCAAAACCTCACAGAGAAAAGAGACTATAGCATTTTCAGTTGTTAAGCCATTTCTAAAACCAAACTGTACATTTGACAGCAAATTATGTGAATTTAAATGCTGCAGTAACCTTGTATATACAACCCTCTCGATAACCATAGGAAACACCGATGGCAGAGAAATGGGTCTATAATTATCAACATTATCCCTGTCTCCCTTTTTATAAAGTGGCTTCACTACCGAGTACTTTAATCAGTCAGGAAACCGACCACTCCTAAAGGAAAAGTTACAGATATGGCTAAGTACTGGCTAACATACATGGAACAATACTTCAGTATTCTGCTAGATACCCCATCATATCCATGAGAGTTCTTGGTCTTTAGTGATTTTATTATTAACTCAATCTCCCTCTTGTCAATATCATGGAGGAGCATTTCAGGTAACAGTCTCGGAACACTTTTTTCTGCGAGCTCTATATGATTCCCTGTTGGGACTAGGTTTCTATTTAGTTCACCTGCTATATTCAGAAAGTGATTATTAAATACTGTACATATACGTGACTTATCAGTAACACGGACATTCCCACTACGCACTGATTCTATATCCTCGACCTGTCTCTGCAGACCAGCCACTTCCTTTACGACTGACCATATGGTTTTACATTTATCCTGAGACTTAGCTATTCTATCTGCATACCACATACTTTTTGCCTTCCTAATAACTTTTTTAAGCACCTTACAATACTGTTTGTAATGGGCTACTGCATTTAGATTGTGACTGTTTCTAACGTTTTGATATAAATGCCACTTTGTTCTACAAGATATTCTTATACCTTTAGTCAGCCACCCAGGCTGCCTGTTTGTGCTAGTACCCTGTTTTGAACGTTCTAACGGAAAGCAACTTTCAAAGAGTCTTGAGGAAAGCATTATATTTATCGTCTACTGTATCAGCACTATAAACATCTTGCCACTCTTGTTCCTTGATGAGGTTTACAAAAGTCTCTACAGCAACTGGATCAGCTTTCCTAAAAAGTTGGTAACTATATTTAACGTGTTGCAGCACAAAAATCTTTTAGACTTAAAATTTGTGCATCATGATCTGAAAGGCCATTCACCATTTTGCTAACAGAATGCCCTTCTAGTAATGACGAATGAACAAAAATATTGTCTATGGTTGTTCTACTGTTCCCGTGCACTCTTGTTGGAAAGAATACGGTTTGCATAAGATTATATGAATTAAGGAGGTCTACCAGCATCGTTTTCCTTACACAACCACTTATACAATTTATATTGAAGTCACCCACATTTGAGACAGCTGACATTTATAATTCCCGCTCACGTCAGCAAAAGCACCAATACCGGAATAACATCTTTTACATTATTGGTAAGAACGCAAGCAATTATGGCAGTCGCCGTAATTTTCGCGCGAAGCCATATTTCGCGACAAAATACTCTTATTAGTTACTGTCATATATCTAGTCTCATAACAATACATAAAACTACATAAAATAACTACAATAATTTTGACATGCAAGGAGAATTAGTCCTAATGAGAGGAAGAAGTTTATATTTATTGGTGTTTCAACAATGACTACCAGGCAACTTTTAATTCACTGATTGTAATTTTATTTTCGTTAGCAGAAATCAAACAAACTAAACAAAGAATTTAATTAAACAGAGTCTATAATTCTTATACTTTTAATAGAGAAAGAACGTTTCTAGGTCAGGGGATAGCGTTCAGCGAAATCCCTTAACTTTTTGTTGCATACGAAGCGTTTCGTTAGGCAGCACGATGTCGGCGGGTTACGATGATGAGAGCAGAATACAGACAATTCCTTCTTTGAGAGGGCTGACATAAAGCAAGCAAATCAAATTAACAAATGAATATTTCATATAGTAAAGACTAAAACTAAGACAGGTGTTACTTACAGCACAAACAGAATTCTAGGATCAACAAATAATTACAGTAAACCTATACAATGCTGCTGAAGACAAATCTTGCTAGATTCTTGACAGTTGTATATACTACACACTGGAGTGTCTTTGGAAGAATTTGTAAGCAAAACCACAGTCTACTATAACAACTCACATTTCATTGCTTGAATCTGATAACTACTTGACTCTTCACATCATCAAACAAATTTATATAATGGTATACAAGAAATTATTCTTAAACCACTTCTTATTTACAGTTCATAATCAAGTCTTTACTCTGTTTACACTGAAATTTATTTCCTCTGAAAACTGCAAGTGGGCAAATGTATTAGTGTGTTGTTCTTGCCTTATATGGTTTTAAATCAACCACATTCTTAAGGGCAAATTTCTTCTTGGACTTGGGATAAATCAGATGGAATGCATTTGGGTGGGGTATACCAGCCACCTCAAATGGTCCTTTGTATACATCAAAAAATTTAGAAATCTCACTATTTATCTCTTTTGACTTCTCATATATCTTGACCAAAACGAAATCTCCTATCCTTTTATCAATACCCTTCACCTTATCATCAAGTCTTTTTTTTTTCTTTCCAACAGTTTCTTCTCTACCTGTTCTCTTGCCCTTTTCTTCTTTTCACCCCAAGTCAATTCCTCCTTGGCAGGGAAAGATAAATTTTCCTCCACCAGACTTTTTTGTCTCTCACCTTTCATAATCTCCAGAGGAGTAAACCCCATTACCTCATGAACAACAGTATTCATTACATCCTCAATGTCTCCTATTATGTCTCCCCATGAACTGTGATTATTGCTACAATACATACGGCAGAATCTGCCAATCTCCCTCATATAACGTTCTACTGGATTCCCTTGCGGATGATACGTTGATGTGTAAATTACTGTAACTCCTTGATTGGTAAGGCCTTCTTTCCACTTCTTACATGCAAACTGTGACCCATTGTCGGATAATATGGCCTTAGGTTTCCCAAACTTCACAAAATAATCACCTTCCAATTTACTCAAAACGGCTTTTCCAGTAGCTCAACGTAGCGGATAAAGTTTTATAAATTTAGGATACACCTCCAAAACTACAAAAATGTATGCAAAACCTCCCTTGGTTTTTGGTAACTTACCATAAAGATCCACCGATAACAGTGCCATTACATCATTCGGTTTAATATTTTGCGTAGGGAGCCTACATGTTTGGTTAGTAACTTTTGCTCTTAGACATTTGTCACATGTCTTAAGACTGTTATTCACTCTCTTCACCATGTTGTCAAAAGATACACATTCCCTCAATTTCTGTATACACGTCTTAGCATCAACATGTCCAAAACTCAGATGAATATAGTCTATTACCTCATCTATATATCCATGGGGCCAACATACTTTCCAATCTTCTGAATTTTCATCAGTTTGTCTAAACAACACTCCATCATGAATATTGTAATACTTTGGCAACTTATTGTTACTATCTTTCCTTTCTAGTCCACGCTTCACCATTTTCCACACTTCATCCTGCTTCTGATACCTTCTCATGTTTTTGCAAATACCTTCAATTTTATTCTCTCTTTGAACACCTTTATATAAAACAACTTTACGTGCTCTTCATCAACATCATACCCTGTATCATTACCTTCACTCAATGGTAACCTGGATAAAGCATCTGCTGCTTTGTTCTGTGTACCTTTAATATACTTTATCTCAAATGGAAACTGTTGTAAGAACAAAGTCGATCTTGTTAACCGTCTATGTACCAGACGAAACGTTTTGAAAAATATAATGGCTCTGTGATCAGTATATACGATAGTTTTATTCCCCCATAGGTAATCTCTGAACTTTTGAAATCCCCAAACTATTGCCAATGCTTCACACTCAGTCACAGTGTAATTTCTCTCATACCTGGTCAATGACCTACTTGCAAAGGCTATGGTCCTATGATCTTCATTTTCCTCATCCCCAAAATTTTGAAACAATTCCACTCCAATACCATACCCACACGAATCAGTCCCTAAACAGAAGGTTTACTAAGATCCGTATGGTGTAAAATCTTTTCCACTTTCAAAGCTTCCTTAAGTTCATTAAAGGCTTTCCGACACTCTTCTGTCCAAACATAGTTCACTTTAGAACTCAATAATTTGTTCAGACATTGGACATTAAAAGCTTGCCCTGGAACAAAATTCCAGTAAAAATTACACATACCCAAAATTGATTTCAACTCTTTTCTATTTCTTGGGGATGTACACTCTTTGATTGCTTTCATTTTGTCTGGGTCCATCTTAATACCAGTAGTTGACAAAATCCTACTCAAAAACTTTATTTCTTTGCGAACAAATTCACACTTTTTGAGTCTCAGGGTCATGCCCCCTTTCCTTAAGGCTTGAAACAACTCATTTAATAAACAACAATGTTCTTCCCATAACTCAGTGGCAACTAATAGGTCATCCACATATATTGTCAGTTTTGAACTCAGCTCTGGTCCTAATACTTGATCAAGGGCTCGTATAAAAACAGACACACTAATATTCAGCCCGAATGGGATAACAGTGAATTGATAACACTTCCCGTTTACCAAAAATGCTGTATACTTCCCATATTCCTTAGCAAGTGGCACCTGCCAGTACCTGCAGGTCAGATCGAGACTACTAGGATAGTTTACTTTGTGATACCTCTGTAACATCCCCTCCATACTCTCTAGCCTATCAGTTTCTCTCCTTACCACTTCGTTTAACATCCTGGCATCAATAACTAGTCTTACACTACCATATTTCTTGCCCACAATGACCAGAGGTGAATTATATTCACTCTTCCCTCGCTCTATAACACCACAATTCAACATCCTCTCAATTTCTTTATTTACCGCCTCCCTCTGTGCAAATGGTATGGAATAAGGTTTTTTCGAAAAAGTTCATGTGGTTTGATATCCAGCTTACATTCATAATTCTTTACTCTTCCTGGCCTGTCAGAAAAAACTTCCCTATTCATCCACAAAACTTCTCTCAGTTCTTCTTTCTGGCATTCATTTAACCCTTCAACTTTAGACATTTGGCTCTTCAATTCGTCCATAAGTCTACTTGTATCCTCCTCACTCCTATACTCCAAGTTCAGCTTATCATCACCCAAATTAGTTACTACAGGCATCATTTTCACCTTTAAATACCCTAACAATCGGTCCTTATCTATCACCAATCCATCAAACTTCACACTGATCTTTGACCCATCACACTCAAAATTAACAAAACTCTCTCCACAATTTATCTCTTCCTTGCACACTGTCAACCAATCCATGCCCAATATAATATTCACTGTTAACCCAGGTACTACAAAAAATTATGTCCTAATCCTATGACCCCAATCTCAAATTCCAAAAATTATTTGGTGTTTAATTATCTTGCTTAATTTCCCTGTAGCACCCACTATCTTCAAACCTACTACTGGTATGTTCATCACTTCATTGTGCTACTTTATGTAATTAAATAAACTTTCAGCAATAGCACTAATTTTACTACCTGTATCCAAAAGAGCTTTTTCTTCCCTACCATACATTCCAATTCTCACAAAAGGTTGCTTAATCCTGTCACCATCATCACTACTTTCTTCACATAACAAATCCTGCTCAATTTCATTATGAGCCCAGTCATCACAATTCAACTTCGAACTTTCCTTTCCTTCTAAACATTTCTGAAGAGCACAAACACCTACATCCTCCAGATCATCAGCTGCTATTCCTACATCTCTGTGAATAATGAAAACATTGACATCTTCTTCATTACTTACTTTCTCTTTATGGTTCAAGGCATGTGTATTCATCACCCCTACATTGACCTCAGAAATTGACCTTTCTCTTGGCTTAGCATCTTTCCTTAAATCATCACATGCATGGAAAGCACCCCTTTCACTACTTTCTTTCTCTCCTCCCATACTGCAACCATTACTCATACTCTCCCTTTCATTATTACCACTTGCATTTTGAAATAATTTCTTTTCATTTATCACTCCCTTTGGCTGCCTTTCATATTCTTTGCCTCCCTCATACAGCTGGGAAAATCTCTCCATACATGAGTCCCCTAATTCCTTACCACCTTTACCATTAATCTCAGTCCAATTTCTTCGATCACCAGACCATGATGACTACACACCCTATCACAATGATCATTACTAATACTATTACCCATCACTGTATCCCTTCATTACCATGGTGATTTGAAAATTCAATAGGCCCTAACCTTTGACCCGCCTCAGCATGGGCCTTCACTGTAGTGGGGTCCCGTTTCCCTCTCGTGATTCCCCTACTGTCTGATAGCCTTGGCTATTTCCTCTAAAAGCTCCTTGGCCTCTTCCCCTACCTCTAACATTTACTTGGTTCATTCTCCCTACTCTATCCTGATTATCATAATGACCATCCACATGTCTATTTTCATTAAATGAACAGCCTACTTGCCACCTATTTACATCCCTCACTCTGTTCAGAAAGTCTTTGATAGTACTAAAATTTCCTATCAACCCACTTCTTCTATTAGGAGGCAACTTCCCTATCAATACTTCTATAGTATCCTTGTCACTCCATGGGCTGTCCAAATGTTTTAGTTTACTTATCCATTTCTCACAATATTCTCTCATATTCTCCCTACTACTCCTATCATACCATGGGGCCTTCTTAAAAGCTTCTATGACATCACTTTGTTTTTCTTTCGACCAGTATTCTTTCAAAAACGCTGACACAAAATCCTAAAATGTTTCATATTTTTCTGGTGCATCAACTCCCCAATCTAAACCTTCCCCTTTTAAACAAGCACTTACCCTCCTTAGTTTGTCCTTTTCTGTCCATTCTGTAGCAAACTTACTTCTCAAACTATTCACAAATGACACGGGATGTACATCTCCACTAGGATCAAAAACTATATTATTGAAATTACTACCATCCTTTATCTGCACTATTACTGGTGATGCTGTAAACTGCTTACCCTGTACTGTCTTTTCTAAACTCCCTACCCTATTCTCGATCTTAGCAGTGGTCTCTCTAATATCTCCCACATCTGCCTTAGTCTCTTGTCTATATTCACGGAACATTCCTTTGCAATAATCTTTAATTTCATCCGTCCCCTTCACACATTCAGTAGATTGGGTTTTAATGTTTTTATCCAAGCATTCTACACTTTCCTTTATGATGTTTTCAAACTTATCTTGCTTCTTATTTAACTCAAACTCTGTCTCTTTAAAAGTCTCTTTAACGTCATCTTTAAACTTCTCAAAATCTTTATCAACCTCTGATTTAAAGCCCAAGATTTTCTTTTCCAACTCATCTTTCATTTCCTGTTTAAATCCCCTCAGACGTTTTTCAAACTTTTCGTTTAGCTTTTTTATTTCTTCACCCATTTTTTCCTGTGATTTGCTGACAGCTTCTAGTTTTCCACTCACTTCTGTTTTCATTCCTTCCAGTTTCGTCAAAAGCAATGCTAACGTACTTTACACTCCTCCCTTGCTATCTGCCTCTCTTCTGACACCTGATTCCACTTTAATGTCTAATCCTTTATCTACCTTTTCCATAACAAACTCTTCTTCTTTATTTTTTTTCTTGCTCACTTTCCCACACCTTGAAACTAGCTACACGCTCATCTTCTCTGATTGTCATTTAGTCTACAAGAGGTAACCCACACAAAACAAAACAATACAATTTTCACTCTTCCAAATTCAAACATCGATCCTAAGATTGACAGGTTCGAAAAGACAGTATTACTAAAAGACTGTCCTGTCACAACACGGCGCCATATGTGATGACCTCAACCCACAGGAAAAATAATTATCAAAATCTGAACTGTGAAATCATCCAAAATTCTAGTTGCAAAACCACACTCTTTCTTATACTTCTCAGTTGGTCACGATCCCACTTTGTTTATGAACTGAAAACTCTAATATTCACGAGAAACTGCTCTGAAATTAAACTGAACCGACAAAATTGTGTATATATTCTCTGAAACTTCAAAGACATCTAAGACAATATCTGAAAGGAATCACACACAATACTGTTAACAATCGCATGAACACGGGGGGGTTTCACAATAAATCTACCCACATTTGAATATAACCAGTGTCTCTTAATTCTACGACTCGTAGCAATACAATATCAAAAAACTTTCATTACTAGGTAAACTGTCACTACGTGATTTGACAGCTGACATTTATAATTCCCGCTCAGGTCAGGAAAAGCACCAATACCGGAATAGCAGCTTTTACATTATTGGTCAGAACGCAAGCAATTATGGCAGTCGCCGTAATTTTCGCGCGAAGCCATATTTCGCGACAAAATACTCTTATTAGTTACTGTCATATATCTAGTCTCATAACAATACATAAAACTACATAAAATAACTACAATAATTTTGACATGCAAGGAGAATTAGTCCTAATGAGAGGAAGAAGTTTATATTTACTGGTGTTTCAACAATGACTACCAGGCAACTTTTAATTCACTGATTGTAATTTTATTTTCGTTAGCAGAAATCAAACAAACTAAACAAAGAATTTAATTAAACAGTCTGTAATTCTTATACTTTTAATAGAGAAAGAACGTTTCTAGGTCAGGGGATAGCGTTCAGCGAAATCCCTTAACTTTTTGTTGCATACGAAGCGTTGCGTTAGGCAGCACGATGTCGGCGGGTTAAGATGATGAGAGCAGGATACAGACAGTTCCGCTGGTTAATCTTCTCCGGCGAAACGCAAATAAAGTTCCGGCAGTTCATAGAATTCTTCATGTATGTGAAGCACACCGTAAACAATGTCCGCTCTGTTCTCGCATTTCAAACTTCGACAACGTCACTGAAAACCATTTATATTGCACAGTTAGTTAGTCTTTACTTTCATGGCTTGATAGAATGTGATATTCAACAGTTCCACCACCCAAAACCAATACCAGCAAAGTTCATTCGAATAAAGGCACAGTTCGTGTCGGCCACAACAAAGTAATGTTAGCGGCACTTTCACAGTCCGGTTTATTTGTTCTTAAAGTTCGCTGGCGATGGCATTACATACCGAAGTGGTAAAGAGAATTAAAAATCTGATAGTTCGATATCACTGTCCATACAATTACGTATGCTTTTCATGGAACACAGTACTATTTTTCCCGCGCACGATTCACAGACACGCCATCCACCATCCCCTCTACTATGCAACAACCTTTCAACTCTCGATATCACTATCGCTGTCCCCTGTCGATAGGTGATATATAGTTATCGTAAATTACATAAACCTTTATAAATGTTATTGACTGCATTTTTCACAATTAATAATATTCAAAAAGAGAACTTTAGAAACTTTGCCACAGGTACAATGCTAGAAACATATTAATCCATTGGCAAACGAAATAATCACAATTACATCTTTACATTTAAAAACCACAGTAGAATGTTACATAATCACAATTAGAAATGCCCATATGAACAAAAGGAAAAGAATAGAAATCCAATGAAAATCACGAAAAAAAAATTTATATGCGTAATTAGCAATGCCTTCACACCGGGGGTAAGTGTATGTAACTGCTGTCCGGTAAGGCGTGTAGTTTTGCCAGCTTTCTTGATTGTAGGCCAGTTGGTGATTCTTCTACTCTGGTGGTAGTGATTTCTTTCTCGTTCCGGGCGCTCTAAGCACAGTATTTTGGGGACGTAGTGCAGACGGCTGGTTCCGGCTTTGGCGTATTGTTCCATCGTTGCATTTGGTTTATCGGACGTCAGGTATCTTCAGCAAGATTGTCATTGGTCATTCGTTATATTCCCACTAGTTTGAGTTACCATCTTATGAAGTGAATGCAACTCTTGGCTGCCTGTCTCATTTCTCGTGAAAGTGTTTGTTGCCGGACCTTCTCAGAGGTCGATTCCTGGAGCACCGTCTGTGGCCTCTTGGTTCTTGTAAGACATGTGTGTTCTAAAAGGAGGTCTGATGGCCAGTAGTTCAGTGTAATGCTCCTTCATTCCACGCCTTCTGTGGCTATAATCTGCCTCAGTACACTTTAACGAACTTATATACTGGTCCTTGTGTTTTATTATTGTTTTTTTTATTACAATACCTTTTAATGCCTACATTAAAGGTTGCGTATGTCTAGTTAATAGTTCTAGTCACCTTTCGCAATAAATCCAGCAGTGTAGCGTTCAGTGGATGTTAAGGGTTGTGTTACAAAGTTTACCATCATCTTATTTCACCTGCTTGGTGATCAGTTGCTTGTTTTTTTAATTAACTTTTGCTTTTCTATTTGCTGTTTTACAGCAGGTTTCTAAATTTTTTTTTATTATTGCTGTTCCTGTCGTGTAAGGCCGTCAGCCGTGATTGTCGTCATTTGCCTTAAAATTCTAATTTGGTATCTGTATTTTAACAGTAAGCCTTAAAACCTTATTTACTGCCATTCCTGGCGTCTGATGCCTTCTACTGTGATTGTGGCTACTCAGCTTTAATATTTCGATATCTGTAGGTTATAAATTGTAGCGAGTTCTTAAGCAATTCTTACTTTATTGCCATTCTTGGCGTGTAAGTCCTTCAGTCGTGATTGTGCTCACTTGCCGTAAATTTCCAATTTGGTACATGTACTTACGCAGTAAGCCTTTAAAACCTTATTTACTGCTATTCCTGGCGTCTGATGCCTTCTTCTGTGTTTGTGGCGACTTGCGTTTAATATTTCAATACCTAATTTGTAAGTTGCAGCGAGTTTTAAACAATTCTTACTTTATTGCCATTCTTGGCGTGTAAGGCCTTCTGCCCAGATCACAGTGGCTTGCTTTTAAAACATATCTGCTGTATCTGTATTTAATGGTGATTTGTTAAACTGTAACTCGCTGAAAACACTATTATTTACACAGTTGTTTATTCCTTCATTAATAACGTGTGGTATTTTCATTTATTATTGAGTGTCAAATTACTGATTTAAAATAAATTGTGTGTAACCGTAAAAGGCAACCAATAGTAACTGATTACGGCCCCGTCCACAATCGTAACGGAATCCTGCCTTCCCTTGACTACCAGGTTTCATTGAGACTTCAAGGTAAGTTCGTCACTGGAAAATCATATGTTGCTTTCTGCGAATATCTTCAATGCGGCGCAACTGTCGTCGGGATATTGAAGGTAGGTTGAAGAAATCACCAGAAAGCCCGACAATGATCGCTTACTGCAATAAGGATTGCGAGGAAAAAGAAACGAAACACATAATACAAGATGATCAATGAATATACCATACCAGTATTAAAGCATTTGCGAGATCCAAACATTGTTAAGAAGATCATGTCTTGGTAACAAGTAGAAGTAATACTGGAATTCATGACGCACTAAGTTATAGGCAGAACCGTTGGGCTCACACTGCTCAATACTTTCACGTGAAACCTATAAGCAGAAGCACATGACAACATAGATATCGAGAGAAAGGTTATCGTAGCAGCCCCTGCTGTAGCTACTGGAAATATATGTGAAAATGTATATTGAGTTTAGCGTAAGATTCTGGAGCTGCACCGGCAAGGTTTTGTATTTTATTATGCATTTGTGTGTTTTATCTGATAGTTTACCCCCTCTCTCTGAGCTTGCCTCCCCACTTTGAAGTGTAGTTTTGTTTTTATTTTATTGTGTCTTGTATAAAACTGTTCAATGCAGTTACAGGATGCTCAAACTGATCTATTGGAAAATAGAACATATGGATATTTCATATTATTTCAACTTTATTGATTTGAAGATAGCAGTCGAGGGAAACAACAGATACGAGGGCATACCTCCTTATGGAGATATTGTAAACAATTATTTGCTCTCACTGAGAGTCTTGTACGCAGAGCACTTTATGCAACAAATACTTTTCGTCTTGAATCCACGTAGAATGTGTGTGCCATGATACGTATAACTTCACTAATTCGGTGCAGTAGCAATCCCCAGTAAAACAGGAGATATAAAAAGATTAGCCCCTGAGAACTGGTAACAGATACCTGCACTAACACACATAGCGGATCAGTGTCACTAAAGGTGGCGCCAAAAGTTGTATGGCGTATGCCAAAACAAGACACACCGGCCTGCGAGGAACTCATTGAGCGGCCACGCCACTACGCCCTTGGACAGCCGGAAACGCAGAAACGCGTAATATATCGATTGACGTGAGACTATGCACCTGTTGATTTCTACGGTGGACCGAGTAAGCCTGTATTGATTGTGACGACACGGTTATTTATGCTACTCACGGGGCACGGTACATGTGCGTCCGTTCTGCTGTAATTGCCAATTAGCGCCCACGACCGCATCTTGGTGCAGTTAATTTTTTGACCGTGCCGCTTTTATCAGTTACCCGGTTGTCAGCTCTATTATGTATTTCTTTTTTCTGTGTCTGAGGAGCTAGCCGGATTAATCGGGACCCTGCACAGTTAGTAAGATTATCACATTATTTTCCAGCCACATTATACCGAGGTATCGTTCCTGTTTTGATGCCGTGATCCATCTCACTTTCTCAGTGTTTTGTCGTAAGGCGTCAACGGTGTCCTACTAGATTAACCAAGTACATTACTTAAATGTCAGAAAGTGAAACTCTACGAAGATATCGAACGCTTTGCACTTCGGTAATGCATGCCTCACCTTAAGGGATAGAAATAAAACTTTGCTGCTTGTCGGCTGTGGCAATCTGTGTTCCTTCGTCGCTACGTTTGCTACCTTACACATTTCTGAATGACACACTCAGAACTATTCCAATAGAGTAGTCATTTGAAGCGTTACGTCTGTGCCTGTAGCTCTAATGGCCACTGGCTTCTTTGTATGCATTTTGGATAAATATGGGTACCGCAAATCCCGCAAATCCCGCGAATCACCACCACAGGTTGTACGAAATCCACAGCCAGACGGTGAATACCGTGGGTAACGTCTGAAGAGTCACACTTCACAGGCACGGCCCTACCAGTTAGTTAAGCTATAGAGTTTTTTATAACTGTGTACTCAAGTTTTATGCAAATTTGGTAAAAACAATTTTATTGGCAAGTAGTTGTCAGATCTCAGGAATAAAAACAAACTACCTGTTTTTAATGAAAACGTTTGATGCCTGGTTTGTTCAGCTGCCCGTTACGCCTCCTAGAGGAGCAGTCTGCAGTTAAATCTATCTCTTGCCGTAAGTTTAACCCATGATTATTGTTAGTAACTTGAGCCTCCATTGACGCTATTCCCGCCTGCGAGAGTTGCAGTGGCTGGTACTTGACAAGCTCTCATTCGGCCAGCCGGCACTCTAGCGATGTGGAGTCCGGGTCGGTATTATAGAGCCCAGGTGACCATGCAGTTCAGCTCAGCTGCAGCCCAGGTGGTCGCCGCCACCGCGCCCACCACCGCCTTGGCTCCACGCACGCAGTCAACTACTGGCCGTTGCACCGACTCCGGCTGATTCGCCAAGTGTGTATAAAAAAAGACATTAACCATATTAATAGAAACTTCCAATGAACAGCAACTCAAATGACACCACTGGATAATGACACTGTAAGGTAAATTCTCGAACTTTATACTCTCTGTCCCTGCTGCATATTTCATAATAAGTTTTTTTTAAAAAAAATTTTTTGTGTGTTTTGGTTCATATGGATCTGAGCACTATGGGACTTAACATCTCAGGTCATCAGTCCCCTAGAACTTAGAACTACTTAAACCTAACCAACCTAATGACATCACACACATCCATGCCCGAGGCAGGATTCGATTCTGCGACCATAGCAGTCGCGCGGTTCCGGACTGAAGCGTCTAGAACCGCCCGGTCACCGAGGCCGGATGAGTGTTTTGAATCGGTCATTAAGAGTGAATAGTGTCAGCCACTGTCACAATCACAGACCCCTAACCGGTTCTCACTCGAAGGGGAAGGATTAGTAATGGTAAAAGTTTGTATTGTATTCTTCCTCCTTGACTGTAACTTAGCCTCAGGCAGTGGCGTGAGCAGTTACGTAAGCTACTCCGCAGTGCTTGTGGCCGGCTCCCACGCTATGACGCTGATCTAGGGACGCCAACTTTCTGTCACAAATCCGCCAATGGGAAGATGGAGAGCCGTCACGTGAGGTACGCAAGACAGTCGGCGACTTAGCGGCCACAACATCGGGTAGCTCTCTTGCCTCCCAGCTTCCTTACTCTCTATACGTGTACGCCAGTCCTTCCCATGCGCCGTTCACTCTTCGGCCGTAGCCAGTTTTCGTGAGTACTTTACCCCCTAATTTTTGTCCTTGCGAATAAAACCCATTTTTCTCTGAATCCTAGAAGTCCTTATTTTACGTGTAAGAGAAACATCCCGGATGCCCACTTGAGCTGATACTATCCTCACATGCACAACTGACTATCCGTTCTTCAACTCCGGAAAGGTTGATAATCTCAGAGCAGGAAAACTTACATTCTTATGTAATTGAAAAAGTTATGAAAATATCTTAAATAAAGCACTTTTCCCAGGCAGAGTGATACAGGCTGACACTCACGCGTGTGAAATATAGTTGTTCTTAGGGAAATCGAATGTGAAGTGAGGACCCATCTCAGTTCCAGAGTGTGGGCAGGTGATGGACTTGTTATTTCTCGCCAGAAATAGTAATTATTACAGAATGGAAGACCCAGAGCATGATAAAAATAAAGTTATTGAACAGTTTTACATTCATCAGTAGTACAACTTCTGATTTAGCAGAAGTACAGTTTCACGTCCCACCTGCAGTCGCCTGCATGGCTACATTGTAGTTTCACTCTCTGCATTAAATTGAATGGAAAAACGTTTCGAAGTGTTACGAATGAAATACCTTAGTTTATACAACACCTTGAACCCGGACCTATTAGACTAATTTGACGAACTTATAGCACTGCAGAGAGGACGAATTTCCATGGTAAGAATGTTCTAGCATATCCAACAGTACCGTGTAGATAACATTATAATATCACGGCTCTAAGTGATACGACCACCAGTGTTGCCGTGGTTCTAGTTGCTTTAAATATAAAACTGTCCATCCCGGTGATTTACTGGCACATCAGATACCTTTCGAGTGACTTACTAATGTAAATAAGCATTAAAGGTACAAAGTAATTAAATTGTTAATTTATGTTATCACATAAGGAGTAAACTAAGATAGTACAGGGTTAGACCAGATGAATTCAATGGATGAAAACTAGGAAGTAGTGTCATAGAATTAAGAAGCCAAGCCAAACAAAAACATTGCGGTTCAGCTCTCATGAATAGCCAAATAATAAAATATGTATTGTGTACAACTGTCAATGTAAAACGTGTATAATGAGATTGTTTCTGAAGGGGAGGAGAATTTTGCTACAAAGAATGTAATTCAGCATGAGCAAAAACTATTTTTACGGTTTTTTCCTGACAAGCACAGAGCTTAAATAAACAGGCTCGAATGCAATGTCTCAGTTGAAATGCAAATCAGGAAAGAAAACAAAAGAGCAGCCTGTCATTCGTCTAATAATTTCAGTTACAAGAAAACAGACAGCCAGCCTGATGCACATCACTGCTGCGGACTTCTGTTGCTGACATCTTTGCTGCCATTGATGAGAAGATCTGAGTGCCTTCTATCAACGACCCACTGGGGGTCAGTCAACGGTATCCTGCGAGCTGCCGACCTCACACCTTCCGGGAGAGCTGCACTTGTCCTGCGCCCTGGCTGTTCTTGTGCTACCAGTGTCCCAGCCACACGTGCTGCTTTGTTGTCATCAGTATACACCACAGGTAAACTATGTTGCATTGTATAAATCCCGACACTAAATACTGTACTCATAGCCAACACCGTCTTACAGTCGCCCTTGGGCGTGCTACTGGACCACAATCCCACATTTGGGGCTTCGCATTCTTCTCACGTAGACCTAGATTTTGTGGGTTTCCACAATAGTACACCATTTGTCTGTAGAAATGAGAAACCACAGTCAATATGCTGCGCTGTGAAGATACCTTGCGGAAAGCGTGACGCGCCCAAAAATGCAGAACGCCCAGGAATGCTATCGGGCGGAATTATCAATTATCCTGCTGCGCGACAACGCCCGCCCTCTCCCGCCCCCCCCCCCCCTTTCCTTACACTGCCAATCGGGCGAGGGCTACGTTTAAGTAGTTTGAATGGGGAACACTGCAACATCCAGTGTCCAGCTCGGATCTTCCACCATGTAATTTTCACATCTTTGGTGACTTTATAAGAGAGACATGTGTGGATGTCAGTTTCTGTTTGATGGGAAAGTGCACGAGCGCCAGCAGCTGTGGATGTGTCAACGGTTGTCCGGTTTCTACGAAACAGGAACTGATCGTCTCATCTTCCAGTGAGATAAATGTCTTAACGCGTGTAGTGATTACCTCTGAAAGGAACCATTCCGTAGTCCTGTTGTGGCGGTTGTTCGGTTTTCATTTGAATTCCTCTCACATATCGTAGTCGTATGCATCTCTTATCAATTCCTAATACACCAACAGAAAAAAAGACATCGCATTCTCCGTTAGAAGATTGGGAAAGGAAGATAAAATCTTAAGGTTGAAAAATGTGCTCTCCACGAGACCGTCTGAAAATCTGTGGTTGAAAGAATTCCAGGTGGCATGCTACAGAATAAGGTGACGCAACCGAGAGACGAGGACTACCTTAGTGCAGTTCTAGGCTGCGAAATGTTCATTTTATCGGCCAGTTTGTGGATGTTTTCGGGCGGTTTCCGACTTTCACCTAGTCGTGTATGGGCCCCTGTGCTGCACGGTGGCTGACCAAGCCATAGAAATGTAGCTTCCTAAACACATTTTGTTGGACTAGTGTTAACACATAAATAATGCAATAAATCCATGAAAGTGAACGAAAGCGTTTAAAAAGGCTTATTGGGCCTCAGTGCCAACAATATTATTTTGTTTCCTGTTGTGCCATATCGACGGGTATTAATGTGGCGTATTTGCTGATAATCAACTGGGTTTACTCAATCATTCAATTTTTTTAATATTTTAATTATGAGTTTCAACCTAACATAATAACACTGCGTGAGTATCAGTAAATTATAATAAATAATTTAATCACATGTGGATGTAATTTCAGATCGTTGGATCAAAAGGGTTGAGCCATTTACATATTAACAACTAAATGGGTGTATTTTACGTACGGTATTAAATATGCTTATCGTTTCGATACCAAAGCATTCACCTTAAAAATACTAAGTAGGTAACTAAAAAAGAATCGAGATACTTTAAGTTATACATCATCCTTCTCAGATTTATTTTCAGGAGAAAGGCACGATTTCAATCTCACCGAATCAGTTACAAAAGAGCTGTCAATTTTTGAATCATACTCCCTCTTGCAAAAACTTCTATAGACTCCCATGCCCCAAAGACTGTGTTTTGTGGCACGATGGTAGAATGTGTTCATCCTAACGGATTGTAAAAGTGATTCCTCTATCACTGTCATCGGCAATAAGAAGGCACTCAGACGGCACCATGTGTTTTGGCTCTGTGGGCAGTAAATGTGATGAGTTCAGAGTCAAACAATTTCTGCAATATTCGTTCTAATCTATAACCATGTCCCCCTAATCCACTGATGAATGCCGGGTTGGGGATTTTCTCTGCCCGGGGAATGGGTGTATGTGTTGTCCTCATCATTTCATCATCATCATTCGTGATAGTGGCTGAATTGGATTGTGTAAAAATTGGGACTTTGTACGGGCGCTGATGACCGCGCAGTTTATCGCCTCACAAACCAAACATCATCACAAACCAAACATCACTGATGAATGTGTACTAGTGTTGAAGAGCTTCAACCATTTGGACGGTGTCGCACTGTGGGCCTAAGGAAAGCTTGATTGATGTGTCGACTGATTACTGGACATAATGACTTTCAGCAATGGTATGTGGAACATTCCCACACCCGCGGACCAGGTTCTGGACGTCCACGCGGTACGGACGCAGGTCTAGATCAGCGACCAGCAGTGGCCGATCCAACATCATCCAGGGAAGACTGCGAGAATACACGTCTGTGTTGTCGCCAGAGGGGAGTGGGGGGGGGGGGGGGGGGTTCACTGTGTTTTGATGCAAGTATTTGGAGACCATTGACTGTGACATTTGTTTTTCAATTTCTATGCATCTGTTATCATGTTGTTTTTGTTGTGGTCTTCAGTCCTGAGACTGATTTGATGCAACTCTCCATGCTACTCTAGCCAGTGCAAGCTTGTTCATCTCCCAGTACCTACTGCAACCTACATCCTTCTGAATCTGCTTAGTGTATTCATCTCTTGGTCTCCCTCTACGATTTTTACCCTCCACGCTGCCCTCCAGTACTAAATTGGTGATACCTTTATGCCTTAGAACATATCCTACCAACTGATCACTTCTTCTAGTTAAGTTGTTCCACAAACTCCTCCCCAATTCTATTCAATACCTCCTCATTAGTTATGTGATCTACCCACCTAATCTTCAGTATTCTTCTGTAGCACCACATTTCGAAATCTTTATTCTCTTCTCGTAAAAACTATTTATCGTCCACGTTTCACTTCCATACATGGCTAAACCCCATACAAACACTTTCAGAAACGACTTCCTGACGCTTAAATCTATACTCAATGTTAACAAATTTCCCTTCTTCAGAAACGCTTTCCTTGCCATTGCCAGTTCACATTTTATATCCTCTCTACTTCGTCCATCATCAGTTATTTTGCTCCCCAAATAGCAAAACTCCTTTACTATTTCAAGCCTCTCATTTCCTAATCTAATTCCCTCAGCATCACCCGACTTCATTCGATTACATTCCATTGTCCTCGTTTTGCTTTTGTTGATGTTCACCTTATATCCTCCTTGCAAGACTCTGTCCACTCCGTACAACTGCTCTTACAAGTCCTTTGCTGTCTCTGACAGAATTACAATGTCATCGGCGAACCTCAAAGTTTCTATTTCTCCTCCATGGATTTTAATGCCTACTCCGAATTTTTCTTTTGTTTCCTTTACTGCTTGTTCAATATACAGATTGAATAACATCAGGGAAGAGGCTACAACCCTGTCTCACTCCCTTCCCAACCACTGCTTCCCTTTCATGCCCCTCGACTCTTATAACTGCCATCTGGTTTCTGTACAAATTGTAAATAGCCTTTCGGTCCCTGTATTTGACACCTTGACACCTTCAGAATTTGAAAGAGAGTATTCCAGTCAACATTGTCAAAATCTTTCTCTAAGTCTACAAATGATGCAAACGTAGGTTTGCAGTTCCTTAATCTATTTTTTAAGACAAGTCGTAGGGTCAGTATTGCCTCATGGGTTCCAGCATTTCTATGGAATCCAAACTGATCTTCCCCGAGGTCGGCTTCTACCAGTTTTTCCATTCGTCTGTAAAGAACTGGAGTTAGTATTTTGCAGCTGTGGCTTATTAAACTGATAGATCGGTAATTTTCACATCTGTCAACACCTGCTTTTTTGGGATTGGAATTATTATATTCTTCTTGAAGTCTGAGGGTATTTCGCCTCTCTCATACATCTTGCTCACCAGATGGTAGAGTTTTGTCAGGACTGGCTCTCCCAAGGCTGTCAGTAGTTCTAATGGAATGTTGTCTATTCCATGGGCCTTGTTTCAACTCAGGTCTTTCAGTGCTCTGTCAAACTCTTCACGCAACATCATATCTTCCATTTCATCTTCATCTACATCCTCTTCCATTTCCATAATATTGTCCTCAAGTAAATCGCCCTTGTATAGACCCTCTATATACTCCTTCCACCTTTCTGATTTCCCTTCTTTGTTTAGAACTGGGTTTACATCTGAGCTGTTGATATTCATACAAGTGGCTCTCTTTTCTCCAAAGGTCTCTTTAATTTTCCTGTAGGCCGTATCTATCTTACCCCTCGTGAGATAAGCCTCTAAAACCTTACATTTGTCCTCTAGCTATCCCTGCTTAGCCATTTTATACTTCCTGTCGATCTCATTTTTGATACGTTTGTATTCCATTTTGCCTGCTTAATTTACTGAATTTTTATATTTTCTCCTTTCATCAATTAATTTCAACTTTTCTTCTGTTACCCAAGGATTTCTACTAGCCCTCGTCTTTTTACCTACTTGATCCTCTGCTGCCTTCACTACCTCATTCCGCAAAGCTACACATTCTTCTTCTACTGTATTTATTTCCCAAATTCCTGTAAGTTGTTCCCTTATGCTTTCCCTGAATCTCTGTATAACCTCTGGTTTAGTCAGTTTATCCAGTTCCCATCTCCTTACATTCCGACCTTTTTGCAGTTTCTTTAATTTTAATCTACAGTTAGTAGTCAATAGATTGTAGTCAGAGTCCACATCTGCCCCTGGAAATGTCTTACAATTTAAAACCTGGTTCCTAAATCTCTGTCTTACCATTATATAATCTGTCTGATACCTTCTAGTATCTCCAGGCTTCTTCCATGTATACACCCTTCTTTCATGATTCTTGAACCAACTGTTAGCTATGATTAAATTATGCTCTGTGCAAAATTCTACCAGGCGGCTTCCTCTTTCATTTCTTACCCCCAATCTATATTCACCTAATACGTTTCCTTCTCTCTATTTTCCTACTATCGAATTTCAGTCACCCATGACTATTAAATTTTTTTCCCTTAACTGTCTGAATAATTTATTTTATCTCATCATACATTTCATCAATTTCTTCGTCATCTGCAGAGGTAGTTGGCGTATAAACTTGTACTACTGTAGTAGGCGTGGGCTTCGTGTCTATCTTGGCCACAATAATGTGTTCACTATGCTGTTTGTAGTAGCTTACCCACACTCCTATTTTTTATTCATTATTAAATCTACTTATGCATTCCTCCTATTTGATTTTGTATTTATAACCCTGTATCCCCTGACCAAAAGTCTTGTTCCTCCTGCCACCGAACTTCACTAATTCCCACTATATATAACTTTAACCTATCCATTGACCTTTTTAAATTTTCTAACCGACCTGCCCGATTAAGGGATCTGACATTCTACGCTCCAATCCGTAGAGCGCCAGTTTTCTTTCTCCTGATAACGACTTCCTCTTGAGTAGTCTTCGCCCGGAGATCCTAATGGGGGACTATTTTACCACCGGAATTGTTATGTCTGCCACAGACGCCCCCTGCCAGGCAGGCTACACTCAAGACACCCCGGTGTACCATATAACATACACAAGCACTTGCAGGCACAACCAAGAGGAAAACTATTCTTCAAAACATACAGAACTTTCTAGAGACTAATGCGAACCTTTTTCTGCAGATGTCGCCGCACAGATACAGGGAAAGTTGGAGTACTCTGCCGGCCTCTGCTGGTTTTATAAGGCCAGTACAGCAGCAGTACAGCCAGTTCCTCACTGAGCTAGGACCAGCTCCGATGGACCTCACCGACACTCTTGATGAATGATCATCTATAAGTTATTTGTTTTTGTGTGTATGTAGTGATTGATCGAGAAGTGTAGTTCAGTTTCAATAAACGACATTATACTGAGTGTTCTACAATACTGGGTATTGTTCAGTGGCGACGAGTATAGTAGAACGAACCGACGAACATCATGGTTATGACAGGAGTCCCTACGGAATGGCAACAATTATTTCAAGGACTTCTGGACCAGTTCTGGGAAACTCAGACACAACTGATCACCGAAATCCGAAGCCTCCACCGCCCCGCGACGCCACTGCCGTCCCAAGCACTCAACGATGAAGTTGAAGAATGGGAAACATACGAACGACGTATCCGGCAACACTTCACGATTCATCAAGTCACCCAAGAAGACAGGGAGCACACCTTTTTCTTGGAACCAATCGAAGATGTACTTCTTGCTCACGAAACTACAGCCGCTGGACCCCGACTCCCTCACCTTCACCTCCATCTGTGCGACGTTAAATGCCTACTACAAACGCCAATATCATGTACTCGCAGACACCGAAGACGTCGCAGCAATCCAGGGCTCAACACCGCGCTCCTACCGCCGCCGCGGTCGGAGACCGCCATCCACAACAAGACGCCGAGTCGCACCATCCCGGCCGGAGCCAGAAGCCACTACAGCCACAACACAACCAGCAACGTCGTCGGTGGGATCGACTCCGCCTGCCGTCCTGCCCCACCTGCTGTTCAACACATGACAGAGAAGAATGCCCAGACCGCTGGCCGCAACGCACACACTGCGGCAGGGAAGGCCATTTAGCGCCCGTTTGTCGCGCAAAAACCACCACTCCAGCAGCCGCCAGCCCAGGCCATATCCAGATGGATTGAACAACACCCCAATGGACGTCAAGCAGGTAGAGAACTCCTCGACATAAAAAATTTTTATATACGTCACTATCAATGACAAGCCTCTGTGTCTGCAAGTCGACGCAGGCACAGCAGTCTCCTTGATTAATTACACTTCATCTGCCAAAATTGGTTCACCACCCCTCTCTCCAGCCCCTAAGCGCCTACTGGCGTACAATAAGGAAGAGATAGCTCTCCTTGGACAATTCACGGCTCAAGTCAGGTACAAATCGGTTCACCATCCTATCACGTTTCTGGTTGTCAACAGCTCCTCCGCAGCAGACTTATTCGGACTGGACGCCTTCTGCTTATTCGGATTTTGCATTATGGACGATGTTCACCTAGTGTCTCAGCACGTTTCTTTTCCTGAAGTTGATGCACTCTGTAATGAATTCCAGGACCTGTTTTCACCAGGCATACGCTGTGCCAAGGACTTTGAGGCCTCGCTCCAACTCCGTCCAGCCGCACGGACCCGCTACTTCCGGGCACGCCAGGTACTAGTTTCACTACAACAGCCGCGGAAAGAAGAACTCCAACGTCTTCAGGATGAAGGGGTTCTCTAGCCCGTGCAGTTGAGCTTGTGGTCCACACCTTTAGTCAACATGCAGAAGCCAGGCCGCCGCCTTCGCCTCTGTGGTGACTTTAAGTCTACAGTCAACACACAGCTTCTCGTGGATGGTTATTCCCTTTCACGACCGGCAGATCTTTTTCGCAAATTGGCAGGGGGCTCCTACTTTACCAAAATCGACCTAGTACAAGCATATCTCCAAATTCCTCTTGATCTTTCCTCCCATAAATACACTGTTATAAATACTCCTTTCAGCCTCTTCCAACTAAACCGACTCACGTTCGATTTAGCCAGAGCTCCTGCAAGCTTTCAAAGATACCTTGAACAACTTCTCACTGATATCCCGGGCTGTATAAATTACATAAACGACATAGTCGTCACGGGGTCCTCCTCCGAAGAGCACCTAGCGAAGCTCTGCCTCCTCTTCCTCCACCTTCGAACTGCAGGTGTGAAATGTAATATTTCTAAATGTTCATTTTTACAGCAATCTATTTCCTATCTGGGTGATATCATTTCCCTGAACGGCATTTCTCCATCTTTCTCTTATATCGACTCCATTAACAACCTGCCCCGTCCCTGGGACCTTCAACAGTTGAAATTCTTCTTGGGAAAAATTTCGTATTACAAGAAATTCGTTCCTTCTGAAGCTCAAGTGGCAGCATCCCTGTACCACTGAAACGTCCCCTTTGAATAATAATACATGACTGTGCATAAACTGACACACAATATTTTTAGCGCAACGCAATCTGACTTTCAATAATCCCTACAAAAGAATGGCCCTGACTAACATTAACCTATACCTTTCACAAATCACTTACCTCACCAAAAATCCTCGTTACTCGAACTACTGCAATACAGTGAGCGCCACTACTGTCAGCTAAATAAAAGATTCAAACTACTGAAGGCACTAACTACTCATAGGCATAGTTAGCAAATGAAAGTTTTTGATAGAGAACAAACAATGTATTTACCTTAATAGTGTTCAAAAGTCAATATATATATATACATATAGCAGTTCATGACATCCAGTCTTACAAATTTCAAAACTCCGCCATTTCTCTCCTCACATCCACCACTGCTGGCGGCTCACCTCCAACTGTGCAACGCTACGCGCTGTTAACAGCCAACTGCCCAACACTACAATGGCCAACAACAATGCAAACCAGCCACAGACTGCACATAGCACAACCAGTGATTTTCATACAGAGCGCTGCGTGGCGTTACCAATATAAAAACCTAAACAGCCTACTTACATAGCCCCCATGCTCCCCACAAAAAAATTTTACGAATTGTTTTGGGTTGTGGCCAATACAGGTTTGAAAAAAAATTTCATAATTACAATAACAAAGAAATCAAATGCACGCACTTATTGATAAAATGTTGGTCAAAAGCTAAAATTTTCTCACAGTCCGTAAAGACAGTCCTGATCATTCATCACAGTAAAACTGCAGTGTTTTTTTTCCTCAAAGTCTGAGCAGTAAAAGAGAATGCACACGGAAATAGTGGATTTCCATGCAGTCTTGAAGAAGTAGTGTTGTCCTTCCAACGGAAAGACAGTGCTGACTCTTGACATGCAGACAGCTAATGGGCCACAACAGAGCAAACCCACAGCAGAATCAGTCGAAGTTTTGAGGAATATTGGTAGGTAGGTCATCACAGAGCAGACCCACTGTAGTCCTGGTAGAGTGTATGGTATTGGTGGGCCATCAGAGGTGCGGACCCACTGCAGTCCTTGTAGAAATAATGGTATTGGTGGGCCATCAAAGATGTAGACCCACTGTAGTCCTTGTAGAGACGGCCAGCAGCTATCTGTTGCGACTGTGCAGGTGCACAATCACCATCAAAGAGTCTTGCGGAGAATATAGCCAGTCCATAAACCACTCACAAACCACTCACAAAGTTTTTGGAATTGTCCTTTGAACCAGCAATGCTGTTAAACAGTCCCTTGCTGAATTATTAACACACGTCCAAACACTAACAGTCCTCTTTTTTTCACATATTGTGCATATACTATGACCAACAGAAATATGTGCAGTGAAATGAATGCTTACAAGTTACTTAATTTGATGAACTGGTGTCAATTACAATTTTATAACATAAGAATACAATAACAAAGGTACAAAATACATCATTAAAGAACTTGACAATACAGATAACATTTGTAGTAATACAGGCGTTACAAAAGAATCGAAATAACATATACATCAGTGTTACAGGAATTATGACATAAGTAAATACATAAAAGATCAGAATAACTTTTGAAACATTACCTTCACATATCAGCAACAAAACAGAATAAATAATGTCTAAACATCTTTACAAAGTAAATGACATATTATCAGAAAAATTCTACAATGTAACTCTCATCAGATAAACACATAAAGACAGGAAGAACACAAATATACAAGAGTACACAAACACATAGCGGAATAACAGAAAGGGAAAGGACAGGGTTTGTTTTACTGTAGTATCTTGCAAACAAAACTTTCTTTACTTCTTGGAGATCTCCCTTCGTTCTTCATTATTTCAAAAAGTGCTATTTATACCTGCTTTCTGTACTTTTTTCATAAAACTTCTCAATGCATTTCTTCCAATTCATCGCAACTCATTCTCTTATATAGTCTACCCCTCTTAAGCTAACTTAAATCTACTGAGCTCAGATGCTAAACTAAGGGACGAGGCAATGCAGCAGCACAAAACAATTAACACAAACAGCAGTGACAAAAAATGCAAATTGGCAAAGCAAGTAGCAGTAAATCTAAACTAACAGAGAAAATGCAACATTACAACTAATATGAGCCAATGTGCAGCAACAAGAAAAATAAATCAGTAGTAAAACTGGCTTAACAGAGTAATACAAAGTGAAATTCAGTAGCACTATGCCTGGCACACAGCAGCAGCAAATGCAATAACTTATACCTAAACATGACAAAGCTCAAGCAGAGAAAATAGCACACTAAAGACAACAATGCAGATAAGGGAAATTTCTATTTACATCTTAATGTCTATGTAATTAAAGTGGTGCACCACAACTTATTCTACCATAAAAATTACCAAGTACTTGAAAAGTAAATTATGTATGAAGTTACAGTTATTAGTCCCTTCTTATTGTTCTTTCCTTTCCAAGTGCTCCCTTTTTTTTTTTTTTTTTTTTTTTTTTTTTTTTTTTTTTTTTTTTTTTGAAGAATGTGGATCATAAAATTATTATCTAACAGATCTGTTGACAGAAAGTGTTCACATTAGCAAATGCATTTAATTTAATTTTATAAAAGCATTGATGCAACACACCTGGAAAACAGACATCAAGTAAAATAAGCAACTATGTACAAAGTAAAGCATAAAATAATCATTCAGTAGTCATGAGGCATTTCATAAGTTAGTAGAATTTCTCTCAATTCTCGTACAAAGACACCTGTCATAATCAGGTGTGCAGATGTACAAATATTTCACATCAATTCATAAGCATTTCAGTAAGTAGCACAAAGTATGAGTAATCATATGTTTTCAAGTAATGAGCATGTCATATTTACGATGATTTCTACAAAGGAATGTCAATAGCCAGGTTAATGGTCTCTTTTTTTTCTCC
Organism: Schistocerca serialis cubense; assembly: GCF_023864345.2. Classification (NCBI taxonomy): domain Eukaryota; kingdom Metazoa; phylum Arthropoda; class Insecta; order Orthoptera; family Acrididae; genus Schistocerca; species Schistocerca serialis. Next base: position 409,708,716 of record NC_064641.1, on the reverse strand, counting down.
ACCTGTGCCTCTGAAAGACACACACTAATGGCTTATTCCCAGGCAACTATCGCACAGCTGGTTGCCCACCACGCAATACGTGAAGGTCACTTCACTTTCCTACCGAAATATTTATGACAGCAGTTTGCGCTACAGTGACAGTCTCATATAAAAAATTTCACAGGTCGAGAATTTGCATTACAAATGTGTAGAAAGAAAATCCTATAAATACAACGGTGACCAAAAAATTTTCAGCGGCATTATGATACATTCACACATGTACACACATTTCATAATTCTAAAGTACGATTCTTGGTTTCCAACATCCTTTTCCACAAATCAGAGTCCCTAACCACTACTCATTATTCCTTACCTTATTATACATATACATATTCATCGACACTTCTTCAATACTTCATCATAAGAAATACATAGCATAATCAAATTCCTCATATACGGTAGCATCATCTTATTGATCATAAACGTACCTCAACAGCATAATACATATCATCTTCGTAATAATATCATAACATCTCAGTCAATTCTCAAAATCGCCGTAGCTTCCTCCAATAATTTCAAAACCTAAGAAAAATTCTCTGCTCATTTCAATAGTGTCATCTACCTCAAACGTTCTTTAAAATCATGATCCCATACCAAATACATCATTCAGAGCTCTCGTAGTATCACAATGGTTCTGATAAAATATGAACAGTTCACAAAGTACAGACGAAATACAATTTCATAAGTGTGAAGTTATCCAACTGTGTAATTGCGTAAATATCTGTCACTGACGTAGTAAAAAAGATTTGTTTCTCTGTTAAATAATCAGATAGCTGTGTAATTCTGTGTTAGAGAAATATGGTACCGATGTGTAAATTGTATAAGCAAATACCATATTAGCTAGGGCTCCTTGTGCCAGCCACACAGTACACAATGCAGGCGTGTACCCCCTGAGGATTAATGTAATTATATCCTCAGGTGTGACAGATTACAGCAATGGAATGAAATGTATCACAGAAAACCTTTGTATCACTGTACTTCAAATATCTTTAAAAATAAATGTTTTAAGTACAAAATTAATCACTTAAATACGTGTACTGTATTGCTAAACTGTGCGTCTTGTTGTAAGATAATTTCTGTGGAAGTGTCGTAGTTATCGTCCTTCGAAAGCTAAGTTCTGCAGAAGTCAATGTACTTACCTCATGATAAACAAAAGTGAAAAGCTTTGCGTTTAGATATCTTAGTTATTATGCTTATTGCCATAATGAAGAAAGTACTGTGCTGTAACGTATTGTTGTGCTACGGAAAAGGCTGTCTCATTGTAGCTATACCACAAAAGTTACTACTAAAACATGTTTTACTTTCCAGAATAATTCAGAAAATCTGTGCAGATATAAAACAGATACACGCAAAAGCAATAATATAAATTGTGTCACTCATTAAAAAAACCAGATTATCTCTCAATAAGCGGTTTAACATGTGAAGTGTGGTGCAATCCTTTACCCAGAGTTTCAACTTGAACGCAATTATCATGCGGTATACATCAGTAAAGAATACTGGAATTTTTCTCAAGGTTAGCTTATGTTATTTTTCTCTGAGCCAGCATGTGGCTGTCTGCGGTGCGAGTCATTGTCTGTCTCTTTCTTGGTGTGCGTCATTATTGGGATTAGGAAACCTAACTTCTACAAATTCACCTTGCCGAGAGGGCCCTGCCCTGTTTGAACCACGCCAATTTTGGTTAAATTCTGGTCTGTTGTTATGTCGGTAGTTTACATAGTTTCTTTTTTGTCGGTTTTGTGGTGGAGAATCTCTCCTAGAATGGTAACTGCACGGTGGACTGTTGCGTCTGAAGTTATTCTGTCTCCCTTGATAATAATTATTTTGGTTCCCATATTGTCTGTTTCTCTGATTGTCTCTGTGATAGTCATTACCGCGGAGAAGTGATCTTTCCCTGTAATTATTACTACTCTGCCAATGGTTGTCATACGGGTGATGTCTGTTTTGGTCACGATTTACGTTGTAAGAATAGCCTTGTCGTGTCCATTTATTATTTCTGTCATCGCGGAATTGTGACGGATGTGACCTGTAATTGTTGTGCTCCTGTTTTCGCGTTCTGCGATTGTCAGTATCAATTTCCAGTTCTTTGTAACAGTCCCTGAAAAGCTTCAATGTCGTCTTTGCAACGTCCTGCCAAACCAAAATGTCGCAAATGTTCAGGCAATTTGATTAAGCAAATGCGGATGAGTTCTGAAGGGCTGTAAGGGTTTGACAGGTACTGATTCTTGTGCAACATGTCTTCAAAATATTTCACAAGACTGGAAAATTCAGATTGTTCGAAATGTTTCATCATTATGATGCTATGTTTTACTTGGTCTTGTGTAGCTTGAGACCAATATGCTGAGAGGAAGGCATGATAAAATTCTCCTTCTCTGTGACAATCGTGAATGACCGATCGCATTCTTACAGCTGGTTCATTCTCTAAGTAGCCACACATAAATTCTAATCTATGCTCTAATGACCAGTTGGGAGGAAAGCAATGAGAGAATTGATGAAGCCACGCTTGTGGATGAATGTCGTTGCCAGAATTCTTAAATGTTTTGAATTTACGTGTAGTAACGAACAGCTTATAGTCAAAATCATCGTGTCTGCGAGTAGCATATCGGTCATTGTTACGTCGTGTCGGCGGTTCCATCTCAAAATGCGGAGCACCTTGCCAATTTCTTTCATAATTTCCGAAATGCCCTGTGTTATTATTTTGTGGCTTTTCCGTATTTCTAGGTCCCTCTTCCCGTGTTGGAGCGCGAGTGTCCTCTGAAATATGTAATTTTTGTATTACTTGTGCCAACTGATCTTGTACTTCCCGGATTCCTCTTTTGTGTTGCGTATTAATTTGATTCTGATTTTGTTTGAATTTCTTAATTTGTTCATACTCTTTTGTGTCAGTGATGGCTACAGGTCTTGTGTCATTCAGATCATCATCTACCTTTGCAGATAAGTTAGTGAACTGATCCGAAAGTTCGGTTACTTTCTCTGATAGTGTACTTATTTCCTCAGTGTGTTCTTCTGAACCAAGTTTCAGAGCGTCAATTTGTGTTGAAATCGTATCTACTGTGTCCTTTAAGTTTTCCTGAGTTTTTGCAAGTAGCGTAACCGAATCGGTAGATGCAACTGAGTCAATTTTAGCCCACAAGGTTCAAAATGGCTCTGAGCACTATGGGACTCAACTTCTGAGTTCATTAGTCCCCTAGAACTTAGAACTACTTAAACCTAACTAACCTAAGGACATCACACACATCCATGCCCGAGGCAGGATTCGAACCTGCGACCGTAGCGGTCTCGCGGTTCCAGTTAGCCCACAAGGTCTCATGATTTTCATGAACAATGGTTTACAGTTCTTTTATGGCTGCTTCGTGATTCTGTAATGAATTTTCATGTCGCGAAAAAATAGGTTGAAAATGCTCACAAATTTGTGTTTTATCGTCATTACAAACTTTTTGACATTTCGATTCAATGTTATGTAACTCAGTAGTTAAATCTTCACGTGTCTGTTCAAGTGTGGTGTCTAACTTTTGAAGCTTTTGCTGTGTTTGTCTCTGATTTTGTTCCATTGTGTCTAACTGTTGCTGTGTTTGTCTCTGGTGTTGTTCCATTGTGTCTAACTTTTGAAGATTTTGTTGCATTGTGTCTAACTTTTGAAGCTTTTGTCCCATTTGTTGCATTAATTGTAATAACAATGCACTGGTGTTTGAAACATGTTCCTCAGTGCTATTCGGCAATGCATTTGAACCGGCAATATTCGCATTTTGAAAAGCAGAAAATGTGTCTTGACTTATTTGAGAAAACGACGAGGACGCCAAACCTGAATCTACACTATTTGCAAGATTGTGTCCTGTCATTTCGGATTCCTGAGGCAAGCTGTTGCCGACCGATCGATCGATAATGCTTCCCTGTTCACTAATTGTTTCACTGCCTACACCATTATTTGCAGCCCGCTCCATTTCCCTATGCACAATTACCAAATTACCACTTTGAACATTAGTTAATTCATTACTCGGTGGCGCTAACACACTGCTTTCGTCTTCACTGTAATTTCTCAGTTTACTTTGGAGCCTAGTATTACGTTTTTCACACGCCATTATTGTCACAATATATCACACGACAACACAGAAAAGCACAATTTGAAGAGCAAAATAAGAAAACACATTAACATAGCATTGAAAATAATATCTCGTTAATTGCAAGCACAGCTGCGAAATACTTGGTGCAAATCTACATGCATGCCACGACTGTTTTACTGTACAAGAATGAAAAACTACAACTACAAAGGAAATTCTCTCTACAATTACGCGCTAGCAATAAACAAAGGCTGCACTAATTACACAAACTACAAGAAAAAATCAGAAGATTCCACTGAGGTATCCTCGGCTAAGGGTCGACATATGAAACGTCCCCTTTGAACAATTATACATGACTGTGCATAAACTGACACACAATATTTTTAGCGCAACGCATACTGACTTTCAATAATCCCTGCAAAAGAATGGCCCTGACTAACATTAACCCATACCTTTCACAAATCACCTCACCAAAAATCTTCGTTACTCGAACTACTGCAATACAGCGAGCACCACTACTGCCAGCTAAATAAAAGATTCAAACTACTGAAGGCACTAACTACTGATAGGCATAGTTAGCAAATGAAAGATTTTGATAGGGAACAAACAATGTATTTACCTTAATAGTGTTCCAAAGTCATAATATATATAGCAGTTCATGACATCCAGTCTTACAAATTTCAAAACTCCGCCATTTCTCTCCTCACATCCATCACTGCTGGCGGCTCACCTCCAACTGCGCAACGCTACGCGCTGTTAACAGCCAACTGCCCAACACTACAATGGCCAACAACAATACAAACCAGCCACAGACTGCACACAGCACAGCCAGTGATTTTCATACAGAGCGCTACGTGGCGTTACCAATATAAAAACCTAAACAGCCTACTTACACCATCTCTGCCGCAAAAAATGTCCCATTCTGTTGGACCCCAGTCTGCAAGACCGCCTTCCGTACCCTCAAACAGCAGCTCCAATCCACTGCATGTCTCATGCCTTATGACCCAAATCTTCCTTTGATACTTACTACGGACGCCTCTGAGTATGGTGTGCGAGCCGTCCCGCCCCACAAACAGCCGGGTGGCACAGAGCACCCCATAGCATACATCTCAAAAGCTCTCTCCACAGCACAAATCAAATATTTCCAAATCGAGAAAGAAGAACTTGCCATTGTTTTTGCCTGTTCCAAGATCTATCCCTTTCGCTATGGCAAGTCCTTTCAATTTATTACTGATCACAAACCGCTCCTCTCTTTATTTGCGCCTTCCATGCGATTACCGACCAAAACATCCCAATGTCTCCAGTGTTGGGCGTTGTTCCTATCCCAATTTCGCTACACCATGCATTTCCATACCACCTCCCAGCACGCCAATGCGGTCGCCTTGTCGTGTCTACCACAAGGTACGGACCCCGCTTTTGACCAGCTGGTCCTCCTCGTTTTTCAGATTGATGATGCAGTCCAAGAGGCCCTGAAGGCATTTCCCGTTTCGACTGTCAAAGTAGCTGCAGCCACCACAGAAGATTCTCTTCTCAGAGACGGCCAGAACCAGGTTCTGCATGGTTGGCCATCCTCGTCGCCTCCTCAGGATCAACGCCACTTCCGATTGTATTATTCCATCCGACACCAGCTTTTGGTGGTGGATGGAGTCCTCCTTTGCTTAGAGCAGAGCCAAGGGTCATCGTTCCGAGATCCCTGCAGCTGACGATCCTCCACATTCTTTACCAAGGGCATTGGGGGACTGATCAAACCAAATCTCTCGCAAGAAGGCGTGTTTTCTGGATCGGCCTCACGTCTGACACCACAGAGATGGTGCAGCGCTGTACCGTCTGTGCCCAACAATTGCCCTGTCCCCCCAAAAAAATTCCTTCCCTGGCCTATGCCGAACGGTCCCTGGGAACGCATCCACCTTGGCTTCACAGGACCATTTCTGGGCCACCATTGGCTCCAAGTCACAGATGCATTTTCCCATTTCCTGTACATCGTTCGGTGTTCAGCAATCACCATGCACGTTACCTTATCAGCCCTCGCAAAATATCTTGCTTGGAAGGATTACCGAAAGCCATAGTCGCCGGCCGGAGTGGCCGAGCGGTTCTAGGCGCTACAGTCTGGAACCGCGCGACTGCTATGGTCGCAGGTTCGAATCCTGATGTGTGTGACGTCCTTAGGTTAGTTAGGTTTAAGTAGTTCTAAGTTCTAGGGGACTGATGACCTATGAAGTTAAGTCCCATAGTGCTCAGAGCCATTTGAAAGCCATAGTCACAGACAATGGACCACAATTTCGAAGCCAGGAATTCCTCTCCTTTTGCACTGACAACAGCATCCAGTAACTCACCCTGCCCTTCCATCCTCAATCTAATGGGGAAGTGGAACACCTGGTCAGAACTTTCAAGACACAAATGCTCAAATATACCAAAGATCACTCCCTTGAAGAGGCTCTGACACTATCCCTCAGTTTATATCGAGCCACTCTGATAGGGGACAAAAGCCCAGCGAAAGCACTTCATGGCCACCAACCCAGGACTCTCCTACATCTTCTCTGCCAGGAATTCAGATACCTCGTGGACAGTCCTGGTTCTTCCCTGCCTCATTCATCTGGACCTGAGGTTTTGGCATTAAAGCAGGTTGGCTGCCCGCCATCATCCAGCGTACCCGGGGTCGCGAACTTTTTGATGTCATCTTCGAAGGCCACATAGTCCGTCGCCATCGAAATCAATTGCGTCCTCACTACCCTGCAACACCTGCACTGCACCCTATGACATGGACCACCGCCACCTCTACAACTCATTGCGGACCACCTACACAGACCTCTTCACTAATGCCATCTACTCGTTGCATGGGTGACATTTCAGGGCATCAGTTGCCGCTACCACCAACACAGCAGCCGCAGCCGACTGATCAGCTGCCCGGCCCCTCTTCGGCACCTCCCCAACAGTCGATGGCCACCGAAGAAGACGAACCGACGCCACTGGTCCCACCCATGCCGCCATCACAACCAGTACGCAGGTCAGCCCGCATCGCAGGACGTACAGCACAATATTCTCCAAGAGGCAGCCTCCACAGCCTCCTCCAGGGAGCTGCAGCCACGGATCTCCATGATGTAGCAACTATCGATCTTTCGCGCAGCTCCCTCCCCCCCCCCCCCCTAGAAGGGTGGTATGTTATGTCTGCTACAGACGGCTCCTGACAGATAGACTACACTCAAGACACCCCTGTGTCATACACAAGCACTTGCAGACGCAACCAAGAGGAAAACAATTCTTCAAAACAAACAGAACTTGCTAGAGACTAATGGGAACCTTTTTCTGCAGAGGTCACCTCACAGATACAGGGAAAGTTGGAGTACTCCGCCGGCCTCCACCGGCTTTATAAGGCCAGCGCAGCAGCAGTACAGCCAGTTCCTCGCCGAGCTAGGACCAGCTCTGACAGACCTCACCGACGCTCTTGTTTGTGTGTATGTAGTGAGTGTTCGAGAAGTGTGGTTTAGTTTGAATAAACGACATTATACTGAGAGTTCTAAAATACTGAGTATTCTTCAGGAATATTTTACCCAAGAGGACGCCATCATAATTTATCCACACAGTAAAGCTGCATGCCCTCAGAAAAAATTACGGCTGTAGTTTCCCCTTGCTTTCAGCCGTTCGCAGTACCAGCACAGCAAGACCGTTTTGGTTAGTGTTTCAAGGCCAGATCATTCAATCATCCATACTGTTGCCCCTGCAACTACTGAAAAGGCTGCTGCCTCTCTTCAGGAGCTACTCGTTTGTCTGGCCTCTCAACAGATACCCCTCCGTTTTGGTTGCACCTACGGTAAGAGTATCTGTATCACTGAGGCACGCAAGCCTCCCCACCAATGGCAAGGTCCATGGTTCATGGGGGGAGGGGGGTTCTGTTATCATATACTGCTAAAATGATGAATTATCTGTCACATCACTAGTCAGTAAAATGACCTTTCCCTTGAGAGTCTTCTATATCCTCCTGGCAGTGTAGCTGTCACGAAGAATTTCAGTTTCTTAAGTGGGGTCAGCTATTTGCGGTACGAGAAAAATTATCAATCATGCAACACGGTTGCACTAAACATGGAGTATTTTTTGCATGTTAAGGCTGTATGAAATCCATCAAATGGCATTCAGACAGTAATTAGTGCGGTAAAATCATCCATTACCCACTTCTTACGAGTGATATTTTAGTTTTAATAAGAATAATAACTTTAAATAAATATGCTTTTGTCCTGTGAAGTCCTGAAAAACCCCCAGGTCACTGTCAAGCGGCTGTATGACCTACAGGTAAGAGATAAAAGTAAACATCTAAACATTGAATTTTATTAGTGTAATTCAGTGAAGGGTACAGTAAAAATGTCATTCGTCTATACTTTTGCGAGACCTAAGCCGTGCTCGTCAAATGACAAAATATCGCAAACCTTCTGATAGAAAGTGTTCGGTACACTATTCTAGTGGCTTTCACGTCAGAGACATTCGCCGAAAGTTTTTGAGATCTTCATATATATCCACAGTTGACATGCCACATGAGGAGAAGCGAGTGGTGTGCTGAGTAGGAGTTCCTGAAAAATGTGGGAGAAGAACTACAGCTGGTGGAAGCATCAACTGCCTACTGCTAATCTACCACTTGCACAAGATTTCATGCCTTAACGGCACAGAAACAGTGGATCCCAAGTCAAAGCACTCAAAGTCTGCATTTCACATACTTCATTTTTGTTAACCGCGAGGGGAATTTGCAATAGAAAAGTAATAAACAAAGTAATTGTGTGTGGGAAGGCATGAATCTTCAATCGAGAAGAATGAAATGTTCACTTTGTTATAAATGATTAGCTGAGAAGTATGGGCGACTGACCTGTAGGACCGTGCATTTCATTACACACATTTTAGGATAACAAAACAAACCGTTGTCGTTGCTTCGTGTGTCTGACGTTTACTGCTGAAGAATAGATTTATAATGACCCTCACGGTTCTTTCTGTTGGGGCATCTTCGGAATGAAATTCAGAACAGAGAACTGATTACATCCAGAAAACAAAATGGTAATGCGAATCACTAATAATCCTGAAGTCGAGAGTGAAGCCTCCGAAACGTGATGTGGAGGACAATGGTAATACTGATATAGATAAACGTTTTGCTTTATATTTCATCTCATAAACAATCGCTGTTTCCAAACCAAAGTCCAACATGGATGACTTAGGTTATGTGTTGCTTATACCGCTCTTCAGTTGTGGCAGTTGGGTTGCCTACTATCCAGGTACTAGTCACATATAAGAACGTAAACATTAAAACGTTAGACCTGTTGTGTAACACAATGATTGTACAAAAATTGATAAAATTCAATAACGGGTATTTTCGCGCCGTTTTGCTAGGTAAATGATACCATCGGAGTTTTTCGCGGAAGGTAGACTTGCAAATAAAATTCTCAGTTCCCATTATTTTTCGTCGTCATCTGTCAAAGTCGCTTTATTAAGTGTCGCTCCATGGACGATGCACTATGCTGTGGTGGCTGGTTTGCGTTCCTAAACGATACAGATAGCTAGCTATACCATAGGTGCATCCACAATGGACGATTGTCTGTTGAGAGCCCAGACAGACATGTGGTTTCTGAAGAGGGGCAACGGCCTTTTTAGTACCTGCAGAGATAACGGTATGGCTGGTTGACTAATCTGCCCTTGTAACACCAGCCAACATGGCGTTGCTGGTACTGCGAACGGCTGCAACCGAGGGGAAAGTACAGCCATTAGTTTTCCTGAAGAGTTGCAGCTCTACTGTAGGGTTAAATGATGATGGCATCCTCTAGGCTAAAATATTCCGGAGATAAAATAGTCCCTCATTCAGATCTCAGAGAGGATACAACTCAGGAGGTTGTCGTCATGAAAAACAAAATTTCCATTCTACGAGTCAGGGCGCGGAATGTTCGGTTCCTTAATCGGCTAGGTAGGATAGAAAATTTTAAAAGCGGAACTTATCGTCAAGTGAGTACAGGGCTATCACTACAAAATCAAATAGGGGTAACACAGGAGTAGGTCTAATAATGAAAAAGAGAATAGCAATTTGAGTAAGCTATTATGAGCACTGTATTTATTGTCGTAGCCGAGACTGACACAAAGCCAATGCCAGCTACAACAGTGCGAGTTGACATGCCAACTAGATCCACAGGCGATGAAGAGATTGAAAGAATGTACGATTTCATAAAATAAATTATTCCGATAGTTAAGGGATATAAAAATTTAATTGTGATATGTGACTAGAACTCGGTACTAAGAAGAACAAGAGAAGGAAAAATAATACGAGGGTTGGAACTTTAATCGGGGCAACTATTTATGTACAGCTCGTGCAAAACAGATAGGTGATTCAGAGTTTTACTGATCTTTAAAGTAGTCACCAGCATTGTGTATAACCCGTTGCCAGCGATTTGGAAGTCGTAGGATACTCTTTGCAGTACCAGTTGTGTTGACAGTTCGAGCGGCGCAGTCTATTGCCCGACGAATTTGTAGCAGTTCTGAAGCGAATGCCGTGAAGTGTTTCCTTCAGTTTAGAAATCGAGTTGAACTCAAGAGAGCTTCAGCCAGACGAGTGCAGTAGGTGGTATAGCATTTAGGAGCCCCATCAGTCAAACAAATCAGTAACAGCATGCACTGTACGTGGATGAGAATTGTCCTGTAAAATGATGGTCAAGTCGTGCAGAAAGTGTCATCACTTCTGTCTCTAAACTGGTCGTAGGTTGTGTTCAAAAACTGATCAGCATAGAAACAGAAGTGATGACACTTTCTGCAGGACCAGACCATCATTTTGCAGGACAATGCTCATGTAACTGTGTACGTGCATAAGAAACAACGTTCTGTAATCGAAAACACGCATTCCAAGAGTTCTTCCAAATATGGAGCATCGTCACCTCCATTATGACAACGCCAGAACACGCAGTAGCGCTGCTACACCTGCAAGAATCCGACGCCTTAGGTTCACTGTCATCGACCATCCTCCATACAGTCCCGCCTTCACCTCATCCGATTTTCATCCATTTCCAGAACTTAAAGAATACCTTCGAGGACATCATTTTGACAGTGATGAAATTATGGAATCAGAGGTGAGGTTATGACTCCGTTAAAGTCAGGCACTATAGTGACGGTATCAAGAAACTGGTGTCTCTTTGGGAGAACTGTGTCCATCGCCTGGGTGACTACATTGAAAAATAAATATGTAGACGTGAAGAGTAAAGACACAGGCTACTAGCAAAATTTGTTTTTTAAAAAAGGAAGCTTTAAGAATATTCGCACGAAAATTTAGAGGCATTACTTTTCGGGATGCCCTCGCATGTTTGAGTCATTACAGACAAAGTAGCCAAGTTATATAAAATCACAGATATCCAGATCACTCTTGTCATCATAGACAACTGAAGGAAGAAGCATGTTGATGAATTCTCACAATCACCAGGATAACTTGGAAAATCAGGGATCTGTATATTAACATACAGTCATTACAACAAATCCTACACTAAAAAAGTATCCGAATTCTGTCTTCGAATCGCTTTCTTTTAAATTCATATGACCGGTTTCGGGCCAGCTGCCAACCTTCAGATCTATTACAAAAAATTATTTCATTATTATAGCTGGTTCAAATTACAAATGGTTTAAAATTCAAGTTTAGGAAACTCCGAGATTCGTAACAAATTAGTTATAATAGAAATTTGGGCAACATAGCACTTATTACAGATAGAGTGGCCTGTCTATTGTGGAACTGAAAGTTCACTGCCAGAAGTAATACACTAGCGTGTTGGGCGTTCAAATTTTTTTGAAGAAACCTGGATGGTGCTACACCTACAGCGTTGAAATGCGACTTATATTTGCAGCGCATGTGAAAGGTAACAAACGTGAGATTAGATGATGATGATGATGTTTGGTTTGTGAGGGTGAGATTAGAGCAACAAGCGAACAAATGTAAGAGCTACAGGGCGCTCTGACAAGTTGTTATTTTAACGTGCTGGAGCGACTAGATACTTACGCCCACCAAGAAAGGACGAGAGAAACTGTTTAATGAGCAAAGTGACTTTATACATAGTAACAGTTGCGAAATTCTCAAAAATTTGTTATAGTCATGCTTTGGGACGAGGAGACACGCCGTACTAAATACCAGCTGCAGCATCCCTCAACATACTGGCGGCGGCGTAGTGGACACGGCAGAGGTCTGGGGAAAATTCATCGTGGTGTGGTGTTCGGCCGGATGCTTTAGTGTTTCTGCAACCGCTAAATAAGGGGAAGAGAAGAGAACATTGGAATTTTGTACGTATATTTTAAAGTTTTTAATGACATCAAAGCCTTGCTTTTTTATATGTGGTCGGGAACATTTTTATATATGAATTATTTCAGACTACAGAGGGCACTCTTGAGCGCCACTAGCTCTATGTTCACCAAATGGAAGAACATATTTTTGGAATGTTTCAGAATTCTTTTAAGGTTTTTAATAGCAATATTATCCTCATCGATGTTTCATTTGTTACACTAGGAACATATTTTATGTATTACATCAATCCACATAGGCACTTTAGAGCGCTACAAACTTTGCGTTAGTTAGAAGCCCTATAAAAAATATCAGGTTTTTTATAATCGTACTATAAAGTTTTTTTTATTATTTTAATACAGTATAATTCCACTGCAGTTTTTCATGATATACTTAAGAGTTTTATAAGTTACATCATGCCACTCTCTACAAATAGAGGGCGCATTTCAGCGCTTTATGTATTGCACCAATCAGTTTTCTTAAATTTTTTTATAAAAACGCAGTAGGTGAGTGAATGGCTGTTTATGCCAGTGAACTTTCAGTTCCATTTTCGGCAGGTTACTCTGTAACTACAACAAATGGTATGTTGCCGAAATTTGCATTACACCGGTAACTAATTTGTTACGAATCTTGGAGCTTCCTAAACTTAAATTTTAAACCTTTTGTAAATCGAACCATTTGTAACTATAATTTTTTAATAGATATGAAGATGGGCATCAAGGCGAAACCGTCAAACAGAAATAAAGGAAAGCGAGCTGAAGACAGAATGTGGATACTTATTTATAAAATAAGGTACTTGGTAACTACATGAAGATGAATTTATCTAGTTTTATCAAAGTACTGCATTGCCCAGACGGAATAAAAATTTAAGATTCTCTTTAAAGAACACACGATTGTTTCGAACATGATAAACGTAAGTAGTGTAACATTCAGGGTGATTCAACTGCACCTGCATATTGGTTTTAAGCAACCTGCAACGCCTTCGGAAACCATGCGCAAGATTCTCATATACTCTCGATTGCTACGCGCTAACTGTTAGTTCTAACGGTTTCCCTATAGTGAGGGACATAATATGAAAATCTTGCTTCTACTATCTGAAGACGTTGTGAGTTGCATAAAACCCGTAGATAGGGGCAGCAAAATCACGGACGAAACAGGATAGTATTGCAGTAGACAACTATCTTAATGTCTTGTATACGTCAGAGAAGAGCCAGAAACGGATATCTTGGAGGATATAGGAAGATTCATACATGGCCAAAACTATGATTCTGAACGAAATTAGAGTTACGAAACTCATATTTCATCAGCAACTTCAATTCAGTACCGATAAAATATAAAACGAGTAAGAATTAACAATAGTTGCTGATTAACACAGCCAGCCGTAATTGCTTTTAAAGCAGTTCACTTCAACTCTATAACCAATTTTGGGCTATCATGCCTGTCTTCAGACGGTAAACATTTCCAGTTACATTGACTTTTGATCAGCGGCATGCCGTAATTGAACATATATACACACTTTGTTGCATTTTTAAAAAACACCTTAAAGTGCCTGCATTTACTCAGACATAAGGTGAAACGATTGTACGTTTTGTTGTGGTCCTTAAGGCTTCCTAGGTCGATGTATAAGCTGTTCCATCGCAAACAGCGTACGTAATGCTAATAAGTTAGAGGCACGCACCATAATATTCTTAATATAAGTTTTGACGTCACAAAATTTAGAATATTTATCAGTCAGTATTCCAGAAATAACAGTGTAATTCTTTAAAATTGCTTTTATACCGTCAATTTTATCTGTACGAATCAGAGCCTTACTGTAATATATATCGGTGACCACATCGCAGTCCCAACAGCAAGCAGTGCTGAAAACACTGAAAGTGACTGACAACACCAGTAGCACTAGTAAAATCGAACATAGCTCTCTTTTGACAGTCTTCTTGTTTCTCCTGAACAATAAAGTTGATTGTGATTTCGTGTTTGGAAAGTCCTTTCCAGGTTTATGAACGGTGAGAAACAACATCCAAGGAGCATTAGCAATGGAGGTAACTAAAAACACCATAAGAAGACGATAACTTTATATTAACAAAGTCAGGGAATATTTTAAAAAATGTTATGTTAACAGCAGACTAACGTACGAACTGAACATACGTTAATATTAGATCATCCTTTTTTCACCACAGGATGACCGCAGCACCTACTGTGTACAGGCTGCACAGAAGAATTTTAATACCTGTATATTTCTGTAATCTTGTACGACACCGTTAAGTCAAAACCTAATCATACATTTAAAGCATATTCATATATAACGTAATGGCGCACACAATTTTCGTTTGTATATTTGTCGAAATCCTCAAGTAAATCAGTTTGAACTATTGTAACGTATGCATCAATGTTCTTCTAATGTAACAAATAAGCCCATCTGGTACTTGCTTAAGCATCTGTTTGTATGAACGTTTTTATTTCCTTTCGTAGTAATGCTGAAATTGCAAGTTATTTTTGTAGTAAGTTCTCTCAAAGTTAAGCATCACAAAGATTGGAATGTGTAAAAAAAAAACAACAACAAAAATATGTAACCATTTCATTAGGCCTCTAAGAGAACTGCACTGATTAGGCAGAAATGTTGTTTGCTGTAAGAGTATCGTGCAGTAATACTGTGGCTGTCTGGCAAGGTGGCGATGTGTGTGCTTGAAATTCTGTGATGTGAGAACACATTATCTGAAAGAAAATCGTAGCACGACATAATTACAGAAGTGATATATTAGCAAGTTGTTGTTGTTGTGGTCTTCAGTCCTGAGACTGGTTTGATGCAGCTCTCCATGCTACTCTATCCTGTGCAAGCTTCTTCATCTCCCAGTACCTACTGCAACCTACATCCTTCTGAATCTGCTTAGTGTATTGATCTCTTGGTCTCCCTCTACGATTTTTACCCTCCACGCTGCCCTCCAATGCTAAATTTGTGATCCCTTGATGCCTCAAAACATGTCCTACCAACCGATCCCTTCTTCTAGTCAAGTTGTGCCACAAACTTCTCTTCTCCCCAATCCTATTCAATACCTCCTCATTAGTTACGTGATCTACCCACCTTATCTTCAGCATTCTTCTGTAGCACCACATTTCGAAAGCTTCTATTCTCTTCTTGTCCAAACTGGTTATCGTCCATGTTTCACTCCCATACATGGCTACACTCCATACAAATACTTTCAGAAACGACTTCCTGACACTTGAATCTATACTCGATGTTAACAAATTTCTCTTCTTCAGAAACGATTTCCGTGCCATTGCCAGTCTACATTTTATATCCTCTCTACTTCGACCATCATCAGTTATTTTACTCCCCAAATAGCAAAACTCCTTTACTACTTTAAGTGTCTCATTTCCTAATCTAATCCCCTCAGCATCACCCGATTTAATTTGACTACATTCCATTATCCTCGTTTTGCTTTTGTTGATGTTCATTTTATATCCTCCTTTCAAGACACTGTCCATTCCGTTCAACTGCTCTTCCAAGTCCTTTGCTGTCTCTGACAGAATTACAATGTCATCGGCGAACCTCAAAGTTTTTACTTCTTCTCCATGAATTTTAATACCTACTCCGAATTTTTCTTTTGTTTCCTTTACTGCTTGCTCAATATACAGATTGAATAACATCGGGGAGAGGCTACAACCCTGTCTCACTCCCTTCCCAACCACTGCTTCCCTTTCATGCCCCTCGACTCTTATAACTGCCATCTGGTTTCTGTACAAATTGTAAATAGCCTTTCGCTCCCTGTATTTTACCCCTGCCACCTTCAGAATTTGAAAGAGAGTATTCCCAGTTAACGTTGTCAAAAGCTTTCTCTAAGTCTACAAATGCTAGAAACGTAGGTTTGCCTTTTCTTAATCTTTCTTCTAAGATAAGTCGTAAGGTTAGTACTGCCTCACGTGTTCCAACATTTCTACGGAATCCAAACTGATCTTCCCCGAGGTCCGCTTCTACCAGTTTTTCCATTCGTCTATAAAGAATTCGCGTTAGTATTTTGCAGCTGTGACTTATTAAACTGATAGTTCGGTAATTTTCACATCTGTCAACACCTGCTTTCTTTGGGATTGGAATTATTATATTCTTCTTGAAGTCTGTGGGTATTTCGCCTGTCTCATACATCTTGCTCACCAGATGGTAGAGTTTTGTCATGACTGGCTCTCCCAAGGCCATCAGTAGTTCTAATGGAATGTTGTCTACTCCCGGGGCCTTGTTTCGACTCAGGTCTTTCAGTGCTCTGTCAAACTCTTCACGCAGTATCTTATCTCCCATTTCATCTTCATCTACATCCTCTTCCATTTCCATAATATTGTCCTCAAGTACATCGCCATTATATAAACCCTCTGTATACTCCTTCCACCTTTCTGCCTTCCCTTCTTTGCTTAGAACTGGGTTGCCATCTGAGCTCTTGATATTCATACAAATGGTTCTCTTCTCTCCAAAGGTCTCTTTAATTTTCCTGTAGGCAGTATCTATCTTACCCCTAGTGAGACAAGCCTCTACATCCTTACATTTGTCCTCTAGCCATCCCTGCTTAGCCATTTTGCACTTTCTGTCGATCTCATTTTTGAGACGTTTGTATTCCCTTTTGCCTGCTTCATTTACTGCATTTTTATATTTTCTTCTTTCATCAATTAAATTCAATATTTCTTCTGTTAGCCAAGGATTTCTATTAGCCCTCGTCTTTTTACCTACTTGATCCTCTGCTGCCTTCACTACTTCATCCCTCAGAGCTACCCATTCTTCTTCTACTGTATTTCTTTCCCCCATTCCTGTCAATTGTTCCCTTATGCTCTCCCTGAAACTCTGTACCACCTCTGGTTCTTTCAGTTTATCCAGGTCCCATCTCCTTAAATTCCCACCTTTTTGCAGTTTCTTCAGTTTCAATCTGCAGTTCATAACCAATAGATTGTGGTCAGAATCCACATCGGCCCCTGGAAATGTCTTACAATTTAAAACCTGGTTCCTAAATCTCTGTCTTACCATTATATAATCTATCTGATACCTATTAGTATCTCCAGGATTCTTCCAGGTATACAACCTTCTTTTATGATTCTTGAACCAAGTGTTAGCTATGATTAAGTTATGCTCTGTGCAAAATTCTACAAGGCGGTTTCCTCTTTCATTTCTTCCCCCCAATCCATATTCACCTACTATGTTTCCTTCTCTCCCTTTTCCTACTGACGAATTCCAGTCACCCATGACTATTAAATTTTCGTCTCCCTTCACTACCTGAATAATTTCTTTTATCTCGTCATACATTTCATCAATTTCTTCATCATCTGCAGAGCTAGTTGGCATATAAACTTGTACTACTGTAGTAGGCATGGGCTTTGTGTCTATCTTGGCCACAATAATGCGTTCACTATGCTGTTTGTAGTAGCTAACCCGCAATCCTATTTTTTTATTCATTATTAAACCTACTCCTGCATTACCCCTATTTGATTTTGTATTTATAACCCTGTAATCACCTGACCAAAAGTCTTGTTCCTCCTGCCACCGAACTTCACTAATTCCCACTATATCTAACTTTAACCTATCCATTTCCCTTTTTAAATTTTCTAACCGACCTGCCCGATTAAGGGATCTGACATTCCACGCTCCGATCCGTAGAATGCCAGTTTTCTTTCTCCTGATAACGACGTCCTCTTGAGTAGTCCCTGCCCGGAGATCCGAATGGGGGACTATTTTACCTCTGGAATATTTTACCCAAGAGGACGCCATCATCATTTAATCATACAGTAAAGCTGCATGTCCTCGGGAAAAATTACGGCTGTAGTTTCCCCTTGCTTTCAGCCGTTCGCAGTACCAGCACAGCAAGGCCGTTTTGGTTAATGTTACAAGGCCAGATCAGTCAATTATCCAGACTGTTGCCCCTGCAACTACTGAAAAGGCTGCTGCCCCTCTTCAGGAACCACATGTTTGTCTGGCCTCTCAACAGATACCCCTCCGTTGTGGTTGCACCTACGGTACGGCCATCTGTATCGCTGAGGCACGCAAGCCTCCCCACCAACGGGAAGGTCCATGGTTCATGGGGGAAGATATTAGCAAGGGAAGAAGAAATTTATTACCGCGGATGACGAGATGTAAACGGATTAGAAAGATTCCTAAGTGTGTGAAAAACTAAGAGTATTATAAAGTGCAGCGTCTCAATGACTAGTTTCGCATTTATTTTATCATAAATTCATTAAGATAGTCCGTTAAACTTGTTTTCTTTTATTCTACGACCTGTCTTCGTAAATGCGAATTATATTTGCTACTTGAACTCGTGTAAAGTTGCTACATGAAAATATCTTTGCCATTGCAGTAAAAACAGCGGATTTCATTATCTTCACAGCATATTTTATTATAATAGCAGTGTTGCCTACGAATGGTTAGTAATATAGACTCATTGCATCTGTGCATGTACTTATTATTGTTCGCCATATGATTATATTTTGTCGTTTTTCTAAGCTTTGCGTTCATTAGTCTTTCTTTTATTATGGCTATAAGAGTCCATCTTTTTCTATTTTTAATGTAAATTCCTATTTCAAAACTCTGCAAAACACCTCACCTGAGATTGTACAATTACATGCGCTTTCAGTAAATTTGTTGTAAGACGGTGTTGAGTAATCAGATACATTTTCGCGCTCATCTCTCAGTATATCAGGGTAATTAAATAATAAATCACGACGGCCGTACGCGCTGACAGTAGCCTTCAGGACAATAGTTAATTTTGTAGTGACTCTTGCATTTCGACATCAGTAAATTGGGGCTGTTGGCTGAGATTAGAAAATTTGAACAGGTAGCAACAAAAGTGTCTGACATGTCAGTGGAGATGCCGTGGCAAAATAGCATAACGGGAACAAAACGGGTAGGCCGGGACCACAGGGCAGTAGCCAGTGTAATAAAACCATAAATTCTTTAATGAAAAAGAAAATTGTAACGAAATGAATTACAAAGCGAGTTTGCTCGCAGATGTAGAAGACGAACAGGAGTGTGACTGTTTTGATGGAGGGGAAATGACGTTTCCACTAATGGAGCAAAAGTGTCCAATTACTGTAAGGACAAATTTGGAAACTTGAAAACGAGTCAAAACAGTGAAATCAGTCAACGGACAAAAGGAATATTAGCTATGAGTGCGTAATGAAACAGTCAGTGAAACGGTATGTTAAGTGAGAAAATCCAATCGTCGAACGTTTCTCTAGTATCTTTATAAAACAATGAATTGGAAATTTTGCAGCGGGAACTAGGTACATTAAACGGAAACACGAAAACCATGTGTTAAAGGTTCGACACATTAGAAGGCTAGGTAGATCACTAGATAAAAGCTGTAGATGAATAACTTAAGGCAAATGAAATCGAAGTTCGCACAGCGCTTACTCAGTACGTAAACTTCGGGAACAATTTGATGCAGTGCAGTTCAACAACAATGAATTTAGAAACACGAGTTGATAAAAAGATAGATAACAATGTATCTGTTTTCAGAGCAGATGTTTACAGATGAAAGAGATCTTTGAAGATTTCCGTCAACTGCAGCTATAAGAACTAAAGGTCTAAGAGGCACAAAAGTTTTAAGACTCTCACGGCCAAAATTTCAGAAGTGGTAGAGAAGTTGAAATACAGTCGTCAGGTAATAAATATCTTTTTCGAATGATTTCTTGAAGCCCTCAGCTGCCATTATCTTTATTTCTTGTACGATTGTAAAATTTCGGACTTAGGACATTTTCAAGTATCTAAAACGAAAGTTTCGTACATTGGATACATTAGTGACACTTGTGATTTTGATGTAGGAAACAAGTCATATCTGTAGGTATACTAGGCGCATTTTAACTTACTCTATGGATGAATTTTTGTATCAGATTATGTGATAGAAATCTTTGCTCCTATGACATCATGTTTTGCTCATAAACTAGTTCGAGATGTTCACGCTATTTTAAGAGCACGTTACTTTCGAGCAGTTGTTTCAAAGCTCTTATACATAACGTACATAGGAAGATTATAATTAATTTACAGAAATTTGCTATTTAACCTGCATATGCCTGTTCTCAGTTGTATTTAATTTCCTTTCTGTAACTTATGCAATATTTGAAGTGATCCATCTATATTTGGTATTTTGTGGTTGGTGTCTTTTAAGTGTGCAGCAAATGTGGATGGGTTGTTGTCGTGTGTTCTTTAAATCGTGTACTAATTTTTCTTCGTGTTTGTCCAACATAAAATAATGGGCATAATTCAGTTAATTTTGTGGTATGTGTCTCAACAATCGGTTTATATTGTTAGTGGTTCTGTAACTGGTACATAATTTTATATCCTTGGAACATAGAGCAATTTTGTCGGAAATAATAGCTAGATACGGCCGCAAAAGAATTTTATTTTTTCCGTGCTTCGTTTAACGGTAATTAAATATAACTGGGAACGAAAGCGTATGCAGGTTAAATAGCAAATTTCTGTAACATAATTATAATCTCCCGAAGTACGTTATATATAAGAGCTTCGCAACAACTTCGCTGAAGTAACGTGCTCCTACAATGGCGTGAAAACGTTGGTCCTATTTATGAGCATAACATGATGTCATAGGAGCAGCGACGTAGATGACATAGTCAGTTACTAAAAACTCATACATAAAGTAGGTTATTATGCGCCCAGTATATCTACAGATATGATCTGTTTTCTACATCAAAATCAGAAGTGTCACTAATGTATTCAGTGTATGAATACTATACTATACTACACTCCTGGAAATGGAAAAAAGAACACATTGACACCGGTGTGTCAGACCAACCATACTTGCTCCGGACACTGCGAGAGGGCTGTACAAGCAATGATCACACGCACGGCACAGCGGACACACCAGGAACCGCGGTGTTGGCCGTCGAATGGCGCTAGCTGCGCAGCATTTGTGCACCGCCGCCGTCAGTGTCAGCCAGTTTGCCGTGGCATACGGAGCTCCATCGCAGTCTTTAACACTGGTAGCATGCCGCGACAGCGTGGACGTGAACCGTATGTGCAGTTGACGGACTTTGAGCGAGGGCGTATAGGGGGCATGCGGAAGGCCGGGTGGACGTACCGCCGAATTGCTCAACACATGGGGCGTGAGGTCTCCACAGTACATCGATGTTGTCGCCAGTGGTCGGCGGAAGGTGCACGTGCCCGTCGACCTGGGACCGGACCGCAGCGACGCACGGATGCACGCCAAGACCGTAGGATCCTACGCAGTGCCGTAGGGGACCGCACCGCCACTTCCCAGCAAATTAGGGACACTGTTGCTCCTGGGGTATCGGCGAGGACCATTCGCAACCGTCTCCATGAAGCTGGGCTACGGTCCCGCACACCGTTAGGCCGTCTTCCGCTCACGCCCCAACATCGTGCAGCCCGCCTCCAGTGGTGTCGCGACAGGCGTGAATGGAGGGACGAATGGAGACGTGTCGTCTTCAGCGATGAGAGTCGCTTCTGCCTTGGTGCCAATGATGGTCGTATGCGTGTTTGGCGCCGTGCAGGTGAGCGCCACAATCAGGACTGCATACGACCGAGGCACACAGGGCCAACACCCGGCATCATGGTGTGGGGAGCGATCTCCTACACTGGCCGTACACCACTGGTGATCGTCGAGGGGACACTGAATAGTGCATGGTACATTCAAACCGTCATCGAACCCATCGTTCTACCATTCCTAGACCGGCAGGGAAACTTGCTGTTCCAACAGGACAATGCACGTCCGCATGTATCCCGTGCCACCCAACGTGCTCTAGAAGGTGTAAGTCAACTACCCTGGCCAGCAAGATCTCCGGATCTGTCCCCCATTGAGCATGTTTGGGACTGGATGAAGCGTCGTCTCACGCGGTCTGCACGTCCAGCACGAACGCTGGTCCAACTGAGGCGCCAGGTGGAAATGGCATGGCAAGCCGTTCCACAGGACTACATCCAGCATCTCTACGATCGTCTCCATGGGAGAATAGCAGCCTGCATTGCTGCGAAAGGTGGATATACACTGTACTAGTGCCGACATTGTGCATGCTCTGTTGCCTGTGTCTATGTGCCTGTGGTTCTGTCAGTGTGATCATGTGATGTATCTGACCCCAGGAATGTGTCAATAAAGTTTCTCCTTCCTGGGACAATGAATTCTCGGTGTTCTTATTTCAATTTCCAGGAGTGTATATACTATAAAATGGCCTACTATAAATCGTACAATCGTACAGGAAATAAAGAAAATGGCAGATGAAGGCTTCAAGAAATCATTCATCGCAGCCGCGGACCCCATAGCACTGAAAATTATGTAATCAATATCTTTCCGCTTACAGAGGCATGTTACAGGATTATTGGAACTGATGTCGAAACATTAGAATCCAAGGAAACCCAACATCCAGCAATTTTCGTAGGACGATGATTCAACAAGCGTACCCTGAAACAGACAAAATCGAAAACTCCTAACAGAGTCTTACAGGCAGCAGGTACAGTTATTAAAAAAATAAAAAAAAAGATCACCGGCCGGCTGTTGCTGACGCTAAGTCAGAGTTATTCACTTCAAGTGGCCAATAAAGACGATCGCCCCTTAGAACTCTAAGTCCCGTTATATGCACGATCTGAAAACACCGTAGAATGACAAAGTGTTGATATTTCCTCGAGAGGTTACAACGCAGTAACTGCTGGTGGTCTACTGGTAAACATCGCGGAATGTAGCCACGCAGTCACGAGATAGAATTCACTCCATTCCTTTTTTTTTAATCGCATTTCGTTTGCATATACATCCACATCTACATGATTACTCTGCTATTGACAATAAAGTGCCTGGGAGAGGGTTCAATGAACCACCTTCAAGCTGCCTCTCTACCGTTCCACTCTCTAACGGCACGCAGGATAAACGAGCACTTAAATTTTTCTGTGCAAGCCCTGATTTCTCTTCTTTTATCTTATTTTATCTCCCTACGTAGGTGGGTGCCAACAGAATGTTTTCGCAATCGGAGGAGAAAACTAGTGATTGAAATTTCATGAGAAGATCCCGTCATTACGAAAAACGCCTTGGTTTTAATGATTGCCACTACAATTCACGTATCATGTCTGTGACACTATCTCCCCTATTTCGCGGTAATACAAAACGAGCTGCCCTTCTTTGTACTTTTTCGATGTCATCCGTCAGTCCCAACTGATGCGGATCCCACACGGCACAGCAATACTCCACAATAAGGCGGACAAGCGTGGTGTAAGCAGTCTCTTTAGTAGACCTGTTGAACCTTCTAAGTATTTTGCCAATGAATCGCAGTCTTTGGTTTGCTATACCCACAACATTATTTATGTGATCGTTCCAGTTTATTTGTAATTGTAATCCCTAAGTATTTAGTTGAATCTACAGCCTTCGGATTTGAGTGAGTTATCGCGTAACCGAAATTTAGGTTATTTCTTTTAGTACTCATGTGAATAACGTCACACTTTCCCTTATTCTGGGTCAATTTCCACTTTTCGTACCATTCAGATATCTTATCTAAATCATTTTGCAAATCGTTTTGATCATCTGATGACTTTACAAGACGGTAAATGACAGCATCATCTGCAAACAATCTAAGACGGCTACTCAAATTGTCTCCTACGTCGTTAATATAGATCAGGAACAATAGAGGGCCTATAACACTTCCTTGGGGAAAGCAGAATATTACTTCTGTTTTACTCAATGACTTTCCGTCTACTACTACGAACTGTGACCTTTCTCACAGAAAATCGCGTATCCAGTAGCAGAACTGAGGAGATGCTCATAGGCATGCAGTCTGGTTTGAAGACGCTTGTGAGGAACGGTGTCGAAAGCCTTCTGGAAATCTAAAAATATGGCATCAATTTCAAATCCCCTGTCGGTAGCTCTTATTACTTCATGAGTATAAAGAGCTAGGTGTGCTTCACAAGAACGATATTTTCTGAAACCGTGCTAAGTGTCAATACATCGTTTTCTTCAAGGTACCTCATAATGTTCGAATACCGTATATGTTCCAAAACCCTACTGCAAATCGGCGTTAGTGATATGGGTCTTGTCCATTATAATTATCCGGGCTGTTATGCCGTGGTCGGTTGATGAATTCTGAGGTGATTCCCAACGTTTCGTCTCCGACTGCGGGAGACATCTTCAAGGTGGTCCGTAGCTTGATGGAAGGTCCAACACACACACTGGCTCGCTACTGACTGCCGCTAAATTCCGTGTCCGCGCGCCCCCGCGCCGCGGCGTGACGTCACGTGTTTTGAAAACGTCAGTGCAATTGGCCACTGTCCGTCGCCGTCGACCACCGTTGCCATCACGCAGTAGTGGACGAGTGGTACACATCTTCTTTAACACCGGCATCAATATACCGTTTAATTTGACGCCCTCCTCCTTTCGGTTGAAATTATTTGGGTGTTTAGCGATTTCAATTGCCTCGCTGTAGAGCCTTTCGTAGTATCCGCACGTGGCCGCTAGTACTTGCGTCTTCTCGAAACGAATATTGTGGTTCCCTGGGTGGAAATCATGCTCCGCAACAGCTGATCGTTCCGTTTCTCCTCTTCTACAATTTCCCCTGTGCTCTTCCAAACGTTTAGAAACAGTTCTTTTGGTGGTACCCACATAAACATCACCACAGCTGCATGGGATCCTATACACTCCAGATTTTTCCAATGGTTTGCGAGCGTTCTTGGCAGGCCTAAGGTATTCCTGTATCTTCCTGGTGAGCTTGTAAATTGCGGTAATATTCCGCTTCGTCAAGATCCTCCCTATTCTTTCCGTTACATTTTTAACAAACGGCAGGAAAACCTTAGATTTTGCACTAGCCTGTACGTCAGTATGATTTCTGCGTGGCTGCCTCAACGCACGTTTTATTTCGGCGGACGAATATCCGTTCTTCGTTAGTGCATTGTGGAGATGTTCCATCTCAGCGTCGAGCAACTCAGGTTCACAAATATTTCTAGCTCTGTCCGCTAACGTCTTGATAACACCCCGCTTCTGTTGTGGGTGGTGGTTCGAATCCCGGTGCAAATAACGGTCCGTGTGTGTGGGTTTGCGGTACACTGAGTGGCCCAAACTACCATTTTCGTTTCTAAACACAAGCACACGAGGAAATGTAGTTTGAAGTCTACCTCCGGCTCCATAGTAAACTGAATTCTTGAGTTTATACTGTTAAGATGTTCGTGGAACCGGCTTAGTTCCTCCCTACCATGTCTCCACAACACAAACGTGTCATCCACGTATCGGAACCATACATTTGGTTTCTTGCTGGCAGTACCTAAGGCCTGTTCTTCGAATTTCTCCATAAAGAAGTTTGCAATTACGGGATATAGGAGGCTTCCCATAGCCACGCCATCCGTTTGCTCATAAAACTGTTCATTCCACTTAAAGTATGTGGTCGTTAAACAACACTTAAACAGCTCTGAAATATCGGCAGGAAAAATTCGATCCAGCTGTTCCAATACATCATTAGGTGGAACCATGGTAAACAGCGATACCACATCGAAGCTGACCAATATGTCCTCCGGCTGGACCACTATGCCATTCAATCTGCTGATGAAATGTGTCGAATTCTTTATATACGAGTCCGAACGGCCCACATGTGGTTTGGGCCACTCAGTGTACCGCAAACCCACGCCCACGGACCGTTATTTACACCGGGATTCGAACCACCACCCACAACAGAAGCGGGGTGTTATCAAGACGTTAGCGGACAGAGCTAGAAATATTTGTGAACCTGAGTTGCTCAACGCTGAGATGGAACATCTCCACAATGCACTAACGAAGAACGGATATTCGTCCGCCGAAATAAAACGTGCGTTGAGGCAGCCACGCAGAAATCATACTGACGTACAGGCTAGTGCAAAATCTAAGGTTTTCCTGCCGTTTGTTAAAAATGTAACGGAAAGAATAGGGAGGATCTTGACGAAGCCGAATATTACCGTAATTTACAAGCCCACCAGGATGATACAGGAATACCTTAGGCCTGCCAAGGACGCTCGCAAACCATTGGAAAAATCTGGAGTGTATAGGATCCCATGCAGCTGTGGTGATGTTTATGTGGGTACCACCAAAAGAACTGTTTCTAAACGTTTGGAAGAGCACAAGGGAAATTGTAGAAGCGGAGAAACGGAACGATCAGCTGTTGCGGAGCATGATTTCCACCCAGGGAACCACAATATTCGTTTCGAGGAGGCGCAAGTACTAGCGGCCACGAGCGGATACTACGAAAGGCTCTACAGGGAGGCAATCGAAATCTCTAAACACCCAAATAATTTCAACCGACAGGAGGAGGGCTTCAAATTAAACGGTATATTGATGCCGGTGTTAAAGAAGATGTGTACCACTCGTCCACTACTGGGTGATGGCAACGGTGATCGACGGAGACGGACAGCGGCCAATTGCACTGACGTTTTCAAAACACGTGACGTCACGTTGCAGTGCGGGGGCGCACGGACACGGAATTTAGCGGCAGTCAGTAGCGAGCCAGTATGTGTGTTGGACCTTCCATCAAGCTACGGACCCCCTTGAAGATGTCTCCCGCAGTCGGAGACGAAACGTTGGGAATCACCTCAGAATTCATCAACCGACCACGGCATACCAGCCCGGATAATTATAATGGACATGATATTTCCGGCCGTGAAAGTTTGCATTTTAGTATCAGACGCCTCTACGGGGAGGAGATGTCAAGAGAAGTGCGACGCCTGGAAGGGCTTCAGAAGAAGAGAGTGCAGCTTTTGTGTTCACTCACATCCCTGTCTCGTTGCAGAGCCGTCGGCGTTATAGCGAAGTTTCTGAAGATAAAGCGACTGTTCTATTCGGGAAAGGCACAACGCATTTTCAAACGGACTGAGGAGGCCTTACTACGAGAGCGCATTCAGCAGACCCGACGGGACTTGGCAAGCACAAACTGTAAGTTAACGTCTCTCCATATTACAATCAGTAATAAACTGTGTGGCGGTGACTGGGATAAAATTGATAGACTACTGCATGATATCATGGGGAAGCGTATGTTGACGACGTCTAGTAGACAGAAGAAGAAGTTTGATAATTTGCTACCTAATCAGACTGTTCGGCATTTGGACGTTTCCCGGACCGTTATCAATTTGTCCAAACGTTCGTTATCTGACGATGAGACATCTGTGCTTGCCAAGGGAGGAAATTTTGCTGTTAGTCCGCGTTTTGTGCCCACGGAAGAAATTATAGCCAATGTAGAAGCAGGAATTCGCAGTGTAGATTCTGTAACAGCTGAAGAAATCCGTATAGAAACAGTGAGAATATTAGCCAATGCAAAACCGCCGAAAAGTAATATAACTGTGGCTGAGAGAAGAGCTTTAAAACTCCTGAATGACGACGATAGTATTTTGGTTCACCCAGCTGAAAAAGGAAGCGCAACGGTGGTTATGAATGTGGCCGACTATCAAACAAAAATTACGGATCTACTGGATCCGCAAGCATATAGGAAGCGGAATAAGGACCCCACTAACAACTTTCTCAGAACTGTGTCGCGGTTAATAAAAAGTCCTCCATTGAAGAGAGTGTACAGAAAGGTCTCTGCAGTTCGGTTGCGCTGCCGCCGAGGCTTTATGGATTGCCCAAAATTCATAAAGAAAAAGCTCTGTTAAGACCGATACTAAGTGTCATTGGTTCGCCCACCTACTCGTTAGCCAAGTTTTTGACTACGCTGTTAAAACCACATGTGGGCCGTTCGGACTCGTATATAAAGAATTCGACACATTTCATCAGCAGATTGAATGGCACAGTGGTCCAGCCGGAGGACATATTGGTCAGCTTCGATGTGGTATCGCTGTTTACCATGGTTCCACTTAATGATGTATTGGAACAGCTGGATCGAATTTTTCCTGCCGATATTTCAGAGCTGTTTAAGTGTTGTTTGACGACCACATACTTCAAGTGGAATGAACAGTATTATGAGCAAACGGATGGCGTGGCTATGGGAAGCCCCCTACGTCCCGTAATGGCAA
This sequence comes from Schistocerca serialis cubense, assembly GCF_023864345.2. NCBI lineage: Eukaryota > Metazoa > Arthropoda > Insecta > Orthoptera > Acrididae > Schistocerca > Schistocerca serialis. Next base: position 409,680,416 of record NC_064641.1, on the reverse strand, counting down.
ACTTCTTTATGGAGAAATTCGAAGAACAGGCCTTAGGTACTGCCAGCAAGAAACCAAATGTATGGTTCCGATACGTGGATGACACGTTTGTGTTGTGGAGACATGGTAGGGAGGAACTAAGCCGGTTCCACGAACATCTGAACAGTATAAACTCAAGAATTCAGTTTACTATGGAGGAGGAGGTAGACGGCAAACTACATTTCCTCGATGTGCTTGTGTTTAGAAACGAAAATGGTAGTTTGGGCCACTCAGTGTACCGCAAACCCACACACATGAACCGTTATTTGCACCGGGATTCGAACCACCACCCACAACAGAAGCGGGGTGTTATCAAGACGTTAGCGGACAGAGCTAGAAATATTTGTGAACCTGAGTTGCTCAACGCTGAGATGGAACATCTCCACAATGCACTAACGAAGAACGGATATTCGTCCGCCGAAATAAAACGTGCGTTGAGGCAGCCACGCAGAAATCATACTGACGTACAGGCTAGTGCAAAATCTAAGGTTTTCCTGCCGTTTGTTAAAAATGTAACGGAAAGAATAGGGAGGATCTTGACGAAGCGGAATATTACCGCAATTTACAAGCTCACCAGGAAGATACAGGAATACCTTAGGCCTGCCAAGAACGCTCGCAAACCATTGGAAAAATCTGGAGTGTATAGGATCCCATGCAGCTGTGGTGATGTTTATGTGGGTACCACCAAAAGAACTGTTTCTAAACGTTTGGAAGAGCACAAGGGAAATTGTAGAAGAGGAGAAACGGAACGATCAGCTGTTGCGGAGCATGCTTTCCAGCCAGGGAACCACAATATTCGTTTCGAGGAGACGCAAGTACCAGCGGCCACGAGCGGATACTACGAAAGGCTCTACAGGGAGGCAATCGAAATCGCTAAACACCCAAATAATTTCAACCGACAGGAGGAGGGCGTCAAATTATACGGTATATTGATGCCGGTGTTAAAGAAGATGTGTACCACTCGTCCACTACTGGGTGATGGCAACGGCGATCGACGGCGACGGACAGCGGCCAATTGCACTGACGTTTCCAAAACACGTGACGTCACGCCGCGGCGCGGGGGCGCGCGGACACGGAATTTAGCGGCAGTCAGTAGCGAGCCAGTGTGTGTGTTGGACCTTCCTTGAAGATGTCTCCCGCAGTCGGAGACGAAGCGTTGGGAATCACCTCAGAATTCATCAACCGACCACGGCATAACAGCCCGGATAATTATAATGGACATGATATTTCCGGCCGTGAAAGTTTACATTTTAGTATATGATATAGGTCTGTAATTCAGCGGATTACTCCTACTTCCATTTTTGGGTATTGGTGTGACTTGAGCAATTTCCAGTCTTAGGTACGGATCTATCTGTGAGCGAGTGGTTATATACAGGGTGGTCCATTGATCGTGACCGGGCCAAATATCTCACGAAATAAGCGTCAAACGAAAAAACTACAAAGTACGAAACTTGTCTAGCTTGAAGGGGGAAACCAGATGGCGCTATGGCTGGCCCGCTAGATGGCGCTGCCATAGGTCAAACGGATATCAACTGCGTTTTTTAAATAGGAACACTCATTTTTATTACATATTCGTGTAGTACGTAAAGAAATATGAATGTTTTAGTTGGACCACTTTTTTCGCTTTGTGACAGACGGCGCTGTAATAGTCCCAAACATATGGCTCACAGTTTTAGACGAACAGTTGGTAACAGGTAGGTTTTTTAAATTAAAATACAGAACGTAGGTACGTTTGAACATTTTATTTCGGTTGCTCCAATGTGATACATGTACCACTATCTGCATATGTGTGTACCGCAACCCCATGACTTTTGTCATCTCACTGTATGTTGAAGCGTACAAGAAGTTGATGTTGTCAGTGTAGCATTATCGAGTGTGTACGGCGTTCATGGAACATTTCTTTGAATCTATCTCGGAGTTGTTAAAATAAATAAATTGCGATACGGACTAAGAATAGCGTTGGAGTAGTTGTTTACCATGTTCGGTGAATTGCAGCGATGCTGGTTATTCTATTTAAATAGTTATCTGTTTAATTATAAGAAGTTTTATCAGAGGCAGAAAATATAAGTCATCTGATAGTCGGCACCTACGGTGTGTATTCAATACTGCACATACGACATTGTCTGCACAGGTTCCGGCATCGAAGAAGAAAGGTACGTTGCAGCCAGATACCCGCGTCCTGTAAAATGTGATGTTTAGATATCTAAATACTTTCACCTCTGAATGGCGGAAGTATCATATTTTGGATACATAAAAAAGCCAATAATCTTTCACAAAATAGTGAATGGGAATATGCAATTTCCTGCTGTTGCATCGAAATGAGATGGCTTGTGTCATGCTGATAACCTCATAGAAATTCGTTGAGTGCTTAGTATCTGAAAACTGAACGGCTTAGTAGTCCTTAGATGGTGCTCCACGGCCATTCTTTCCGTCCACCAAGAAGATAAAACAACTATTTCGTACAAAGAGAGTGTGTTGTGTTGAGAAAGTATGCTATATAGTCAATCGGAAAGAAATGAGGCTGGTGACTTTAACAAAGAAAAGAAATGAGGCTGGTGACTTTAACAAAGAAATGTTTGCGGCGGTGTATATGTAGATCTTCATCTGCACGTCGCAAGTCACTTGGTGACCACTGTCACGTGCCCAGTTTCCTGTTCCAGTCGCGAATGGAGCTCGGAAGGAATGACTCTAGGAAAGCTACCGTGTGAGCTCATATCTTTGTGATTTGCCTGCATGGTCATTTCGCGAGATATACATAGGAGGATGTAATATATTGTTTGCTTCTCAGGGAAGCTATGCCTTCTGAATTTTAATTGTGGTGCACAGCGCCTCTCTTGTACCGTCTGCCACTGGAGTTGGGTCTACACATCGATGACGCTTTCACACTTACTGAGGGAATCTGTGAGGAAATGTGCTGCTCGTCTTTGGACCTTGTCTATTTCATTTATCAATCCTATCTGGTAAGAATCCCAGACTGGAGAGCCACATTGAAGTAACTCTCGAACTAGGATTCTGTACGCTGCCCTTTTTCCCGGGTCCATCACACTTCGTGAGGTTTCTTCAAATGGGTCTATGTAAGGCAGCGGCCTTTCCAACGATTAGTTTTGTTGTGTGACTGTTTTTGAGCTTTATGCTGTGTCACGTTCCTTCAGAATCCGTAAACTGAGTGTCGGTGGATGAGTAACGTACTACAGCTGTGTCCGTAAGCTCCGCTGAGAAGCAAAACGGGCCACTATCATGTGCATTATATGGAAAATGATTCTCGGAAATGTTTTGAGCCATGGAAAGAAGGAATGTGCACCATTATGGATTCGGGTGAAACCTAATTTGAAGTGCCATTGTGTACCTTTTGATAAGTACTATGTTTACAGCCACAGTCTCGTTAGTTTTTTGTAAGACCTGGCAAGATATATTATCCTTTGGAGCGCAGGAATACGTCTGTAATAATCTGGTTACATTCTGATACTTAGCTGATCGATTTTTTGGGACTTCTTAGTTTTCGGCTTTTGTGAGCCTCTATGTAGCTCGAATCTCTCTAGTTATGCTTTCATAGACTTTTTGCACAGTATACGTCTCAGGAAATGTTATATTGGCTGACTATTCTAAGAATGGTTTCTTGGATCCAAAAACAATCGGCAGTAATATCCAACAGAAAACAGTTCGTTATTAACGTGAATATCCCGAATAGTCTCCTCTATGATTGTCAGCCATGCTACGCTAACAACCTTCATAGTACTGAACAGACGGGTCCATGTGATAACATCAGATGCACTAATGGAAAAAAAAGTTACAACACGAAACCATAATTAATGTAGTGTAGCGAAATTTCTGGAAAATATTTGTCTAGGTAACACAAGTAAGCGATTAAAATTACAAGGCCACAGGTTAATGTCAGCGCGAGATAAACGATTGCATATGTGAAACATTGGTACATTAATAACCTGTGAAATCTGCCAGAATGTTGAATCCAAGCCTGCAAACGTATATCCATTGTGTTGTACAGATGCCGTATATCAGTTTGTGGGATGGAGTTCCATGCCTGTTGCAGTTGGTCGGCCAACACAGGTACGATTAATGCTTTGTGTGGATTACGCTGGAGCTGTCGTCCGTTGGTGTCCCATACGTGCTCTATTATAGACTGATCTGGTGATAGAGCGGGCGAAGGCAACGCGTTGACACTTTGTAGAGCGTGTTGGGTTACAACTGCGATATGTAGGCGAGCGTTATCGTGTTGGAAAACTGTTCGTTCATGAATGGCAGCACAACAGGAAGAATCTCCAGATTCTCATCTACATCTACATCTACATGGATACTATGCAAATCACATTTAAGTGCCAGGCAGAGGGTTCATCGAACCACCTTCACAATTCTCTATTATTCCAACCTCGTATAGCGCGCTGAAAGAACAAACACCTATATCTTTCCGTACGAGCTGTGAATTCCCTTATTTTATCTTGATGATCGTTCCTCCCTATGTAGGTCGGTGTCAACAAATTATGTTTGCATTCTGTGACACTCTCTCCCATACTTCGCGAGAATACAAAGCGTGCTAGCTTTCTTTGAACTTTTTCGATGTACTCCTTCAGTCCTATCTGGTAAGGATCCCACACCGCGCAGCAGTATTCTAAAAGAGGACGTACAAATTTGCAGTCAGAGTGAGTGAGATAACCACGAGAGTGCTCCAATTGTCATACTAAATCACATTCCAGACTGAAATTCCAGGTGTAGGTCCAGTGTGTCTAGCACGCAGATAGGTTGGTTGCACGCTCTCGCCTGGCCTCATTTTACCCAACACACGGCCATCACCGGCACCGAGGTAGAATCAGATTTCATCAGAAAACACAACAGCTCTCCACCCCGCCCTCCAAATGAGCTCTCGTTTGACACCACTGAAGTCGAAAATGGCGGTGGTCTGGAATCATTGGAATGCACTCTACAGGGTGTCGGGTTCGGAGCTATCCTTGAACTAACCGATTTGTAATAGTTCGTTGTGTCTCTGCGGTGTCAACTGCTACTCAAATCGATGCTGGACATGCAGTACGATGCGCCAGAGCCATACACCGAACACGATGGTCTTCCCTCTCGGTAATGCCACGTGGCATCCGGCGCCTGGTCTTCTCGCGACCGTAGATTCTCGTGTGCACCGCTGCCATCAACCATGTACTATTGCTACTTTCCTGCCACGTCTCTCTGCAGATCGCAGAAGGAACATCCAGTCCCTCGTAGCCTTATTAAACGACCTAGTTCAATCTCAATGAGGTGTTGATAATGATGCCTTTGTCAAACACATTATTGAATAACAAAACTCACCAGGTCCAGTCTCAAAGGTAAACTAACACTCACGACCGGTACAGCGTGCATTTACAACAAACCTGATGTGCATGCTCGTAAGGGTGCTACTAGCGCCACTTTTATGGGACTGGCACGAAATTTTAATGGATATAATCTTTCAGGTGTTCAAGTCTCAGTACGTCACGCAATTTAAATCTGGTAGCACAGTTTTAATCTGCCAGGAAGTCAAACATCAATACACACTCCGCTGTAGACTGAAAATTTCATTCTGGAAACATCCTCTGGGCTGTGGCTAAGCCATATCTCCGCGATATTCTTCAAGTAGTGCTAATGTTGCAAGGTTCGCTAGAGAGCTTCTGAGAAGTTTGGAAGGTTGGAGATGAGGTACTGGGGACAGTAAAGCTATGAGGACGTATCATGTGTCGCACTTGGGTAGCCCACTTCGTGGAGCACTTGCCGCAGAGGGCGAAGGTCCCGAACTCCAGTCCCAGTCCGGCACTCAGTTTTCATCTCCGACAAATATTCATTATGTGACCTGTTCTGCCGAGTGCGCAATTTAATGGACAGAGGGCTTAGCCAGTAAGGATTCACAAACCTTAATTTGTTGGTCGGAAAATGTGTGATTTATGTCCCTGTCGCACACTAGGAAAAATTTCGTGAGTTATGTTACCTGTTCGAATAATTCCACGCTGTTTCTGCCATTAGTCTAAACGGGTTATTTCCTGCTTCATGGATACTTATTGATTAACGTATGTGCACGCCATTCTTCGTGCAGCTGACACATATTACGCCGATTTTATGTCTCTCAGGACACAGGCTAGAAGCTGAGGTCTTAAATCGTCTTACTATGGCAGCTGGATCTAATCTTGTCTGAATTTTCGAAACTATCCACAATCATGCAAGTGTTTCAGTTCGGAATAGAGATCAAGACTTCACTGCCTTTTTCTTTAAAAACAGTGTCAACTGCTCCTCGTAAATATCTTTATTCAACAGTACCCAGGATAATGTTTACTTGCTTCAAAACTTTATTATATTCTTGACCTGTTTGTTCAGTAGTGTCTGTATATCCATTTTCTCACTGCATTCTTGACAACCTTGTTCAATATAACGTACTTTTCTATTTTAGAATTAATTTGTTGAAGTATCTGAAAGATAGAATTTCTACTAAATCAAAGTAATAAGTCTTCGTTTCATATTCTCATTAATTTCGATCTCAATAGACCTCGTTAACGGAGTGGAAGCTTCGATTCTCTAGTTCATCATAGTGTTACTGAATTACTAAATTACTTTGTTCCCATAACGTCGTTATTTCTCAAAATCCCTGACTCATTAACTGCTATATTTCCACTCACATGTGCTTTCAGAATTACGCTAGAATTATCTTGTACTTCTGTCATTTCGAGTAGAGTGTGCGGTAACGATGCCTACAACGCCTAGCCACTTCTAGTTATTTCATTTTATAAAAAATAAGGAAAAGAAACCGTACTTAAGTTTCAATAAACTGCTCCTCTTTAGCTTTGCCTTGAATTGCAGTTGATGGATCTCTGTGCATTTACGGGGAGTAGCAGCCACAAGGTTGTAGCAACGAGACCGAATGCCGTAACATCCAAACCCAACAAAAATAAACGCAAAATACATCTATTTAAGAAAAGCAGATAAAATTATTTGATTCCTCCCTAAGAGATAGTGCCAAATCCTTCCAATCTACGTAAGTGTAGATGAGGTTTAAATTCAAAGAAATAGTATCAACAGCTCTTGAGAGATATATACCAGGTAATCTAACAAGAGATGGTACTGATCCCACATTGTACATAAAAAAGGTCACAACACTGTTGCAAAAGTAACGAAAGAATCATGCCGAATTTGATAAAACGCAAAAACTCTAAGATTGGTAAATCTCTGCAAAAGGACGATATTTAACGCAAACATAAGTCGAGATGCTTTTAATAGTTTCCATAACGAAACTCTTACTCGAAATCTGACAGAAAATTCGGAGATTCTGGTCGTTAAGTACAGTACACCTGCGGAAAGATTCAATCAATACCTTCACTGTGCGATAACAACGGTGATGTTACCGATGACAGTCACACTAAAGTGGAGTTACTAAACGCAGTTTTCCGAAATTCCTTCACCAAAGAAGACGAAGTAAATATCTCGGAACTCGAATCAAGAACAACTACCTACATGAGCTACTTATAAATATGATAAAGGAAGACTGTATACCAGTGAGGTTCCTGATACAACAGCTCCCCCCTCGAAAGATACGTAGCTAAAAACCGAAAGTTGCACAAGCCACACAAATACCCAAGAAAGGAAATGGGAGTAATCCGCTGAATGAAAGGCCCATGTCCTAACATCGATTTGCAGTAGGATTCTAGAATACATACTGTTTTCGAACATTATGAGTTCCATTGAAGAAAACAATTTGTTCAAGAACAGCCAACACGGATTCAGATAATATCGGTCTTGTGCAACACAAGGGGCACTTCATTCTCACGAAGTACTGATTGCTTTCGACGGGGAATGCCAAACTGATTGTGTATTTTTATATTTCCAGAAGGCTTTTGACACCGTTCTTTACAAGGGACTTCAAATCAAATTGTGTTCCTACTGAGTGTCACTTCATCTTTGCGAATGGATTCGTGATTTCCTCATAAAAATGACAGTTCGTAGTAATCGACGAAAAATCAGATAGTAACACAGAAGTACTATCAGGGTTTTCCCAAGGAATTGTTATAGGCCCTCTACTGTTCCTGATCTAGGAAGGTGAGTCAAATGAAAACCTTAAATATTTTTTAAAATACACTACTGGCCGTTAAAATTGCTACACCACGAAGATGACGTGCTACAGACGCGTTATTTAACCGACAGGAAGAAGATGCTGTGATATGCAAATGGTTATCGTTCCAGAGTATTCACACTAGGTTGGCGCCGGTGGCGATACCTACAACGTGCTGACATAAGGAAAGTTTCCAACCGATTTCTCATACACAAACAGCAGCTGACCGGCGTTGCCTGGTGAAACGTTGTTGTGATGCCTCGTGTAAGGAGTAGAAATACGTACCATCACGTTTTCGACTTTGATAAAGGTCGGATTGTAGCCTATCGCGATTGCGGTTTATCGTATCGCAACATTGCTGCTCGCGTTGGTCGAGATCCAATGACTATTAGCAGAATATGGAATCGGTGGATTCAGGGGGGTAATACGGAACGCCGTGCTGGATCTCAACGGCCTTGTATCACTAGCAGACGAGATGACAGGCATCTTATCCGCATGGCTGTAACGGATCGTGCAGCCACGTCTCGATCCATGAATCAACAGATGGGGACGTTTACAAGACAACAACCATCTGCACTAACAGTTCGACGACGTTTGCAGCAGCATGGACTATCAGCTCGGAGACCACGGCTGCGGTTACCCTTGACGCTGCATCACAGACAGGAGCGCCTGCGATGGTGTACACAACGACGAACCTGGGTGCATGAATGGCAAAACGTCATTTTTTCGGATGAATCCAGGTTCTGTTTACAGCTTCATGATGGTCGCATCCGTGTTTGGCGACATCGCCGTGAACGCACATTGGAAGCGTGTATTAGTCATCGCCATACTGGCGTATCACCCGGCGTGATAGTATGGGGTGTCAGTGGTTACACGTCTCGGTCACCTCCTGTTCGCATTGACGGCACTTTGAATAGTGGACATTACATTTAAGATGTGATACGACCCGTGGCTCTACTCTTCATTCGATGCCTTCGAAACTCTACATTTCAGCAGGATAATCCACGACCGCATGTTGCAGGTCCTGTACGGGCCTTTCTGCATACAGATAATGTTCGACTGCTGCCCTGGCCAGCACATTCTCCAGATCTCTCACCAACTCAAAACGTCTGGTCAATGGTGGTCGAGCAACTGACTCGTCACAATACGCCAGTCACTACTCTTGATGAACTGTGGTATCGTGTTGAAGCTGCATGGGCAGCTGTACCTGTACACGCCAGCCAAACTCTGTTTGACCCAATGCCCAGGCGTGTCAGGGCCGTTATTACGGCCAGAGGTGGTTGTTCTGGGTACTGATTTCTCAGGATCTATGCACCCAAACTGTGTGAAAATGTAATCACATGTCAGTTCTGGTATAATATATTTGTCCAATGAATACCCGTTTATCATCTGCATTTCTTGTTGGTGTAGCAATTTTAATGGCCAGTAGTGTTTATTTTTATTGTGCAGAAGTGGTACAAAGCTGTATCTTTTTTCAACATAATCTCCCTCACGCTCAATGTAAGTCCTCCAGCTCTTACAAAGTGAATAAATTACTTTAAAAAAATTCTTTTAGTAGTCCGCGTAACCACTCATGCACCGCGTGGCGTACTTCATCAAAACGGAACTTCTTTCCTTCCATTGCCTCTTTGAGTGCTCCAAACATATGGAAATTACTTGGGGCAAGGTATGGTGAGTATGGTGGATGAGGAAGACACTCAAAATGCAGGTCTGTGATCGTTGCAACTGTTGTACGGGGCCTTGCACTGTCATGTTGCAAAGGGACAGCTGCTGACAGCAATCCACGTCGTTTTGATTTGATTGCAGGCCGCAGATGATTTTTAGGAGATCTGTGAATGATTCAGTGGTGACTGTGGTCCCTATAGGCATGTAATGCTCCAAAACGATGCCTTTTTCGTCCCAAAAGAGATTCAGCATAACCTTCCCTGCTGATGGTTCTTTTGGAAACTTCTTTGGTTTTGGTGATTAGGAATGGTGCCATTCCTTGCTCGCTCTCTTCGTTTCCTGTTGGTGGAAGTGAACCCAGGTTTCGTCCCCTGTAACGATTCTTGCAAGCAAGCCATCACCTTCTCGTTCAAAGCGCCGAAGAAGTTCTTCACAAGCATCAAAACGTCGTTCTCTCATTTCAGGAGTCAGCTGCCGTGGCACCCATCTTGCAGACACTTTGTGAAACTGGAGCACATCATGCACAATGTTGTGGGCTGATCCATGACTAACCTGCAAACATACTGCAATATCATTCAGTGTCACTCGGCGGTTTTCTTTCACTATGGCTTCAACTGCTGCAATGTTCTGCGGAGTCACAACTCGTTGTACCTGACCTGGACGAGGAGCATCTTCCACTGAAGTCACATCATTTGCGAACTTCCTACTCTATTGGTTGACTTGCTGCTGTGACAGACATGCATCACCGTACTGAACCTTCATTCGTCGATGAATCTCAATAGGTTTCACACCTTCATGCGTGAAAACCTAATAACAGAACGCTGTTCTTCCCTATTGCAAGTCGCAAGTGGGGTGGCCATGTTTATACTGATACTGCGACGGTATGTGTGCATATGCAGTATGCTGCCACCTATATGTCATTCTGCACGTTGTTCGTAGCACGCTTACCAACTTACAGGATAACGGGGCGAAATTTCGATTTGTTATTACAAATTGAAGGTTTTCATTTGACTCACCCTAGTACATAAACGATTTAGGAGACACTATAAGCAGGCCTCTTAGATTTTTTGCAGATGATCCAGCCCTTTATAGTCTTATAAAGTCATCAGATGATCAAAACAAATTGCTGAACAATTTAGACAAGACACGTGTATGATACTAAAAGTGTCAACTGACTCTAAATAATGAAAATTTTGAAGTGGTTCACATGAGTAGTAAAAGGAATACACTAAATTTCAAAACTTCTTGACAGATTAAAACTGTGTGCTGGACCGAGGCTCGAGCTCAGGTCCTTCGCCTTTCGCCGGCAAAGTGACAAGGTACTGCCGGAGGTGAAGCTGTGAGGACAGGTCTTAGAGTCGTGCTTGGGTAGCTCAGGCGGTAGAGCACTTGTCCCCGAAAAGTGAAGGTCCTGTGTTTGGGTATCCGTCCTGCACATACTCTTCATCTGCCAGGAAGTTCCATATCAGCGCACTCTCCGCTGCAGAGCGAAAATTTCATTTCACGCTAAATTTTAGTTACAGGATACACAACACAAATATAAAAAAGCTGTACTTTCAGTTACATTACAACTACGAATAATTTAAATTGGATCAATCACATAGATGATGTGAGAAAAGGAAATCAAAGATAGAGATTTACTAGTAGAACACTTGAAAAGTACAACAGGGATTCTTCTTGCACTACCCTTGTGCGCCATGTTTTAGAAGACTGATGTGCGGTCTCCATATCAGAGAGGAGCAACGTAGGACACCGAAACAGTTAAAAGAAGGGCAGCTCGTTTCGTATTATGTATGTACTACGGACATGATACGTGAACTGGGGTGGAAATCATTAAAACAAATACGTTTTTCATTGCGAGATGATCTTTTCTAGGAATTTCATTCGCTAACATTCTCCTCAGAGTGTAGAAATATTTTGTTGATGCCCACATACGTAGGAAATAATAATCGCGATAGTAAAGTAAGAGAGATCAGGGCTCGCACGGAAAGATTTAAGGGTTCGTTCTTCCCGCGCGCTGTTAGATACTTGTTTTAGGAGTGCCAAAATGTGCTTTTTCCAGATTCACTTCTGATCAAGATAGACACCAAAAATTTTTAAAGTTTTCACCCTGGTTATTGTTTTCCTCCATGTTGAGGCGTAGCACCTATACATGTTCACTATTGAGATAGGAGATCTGTAAATAGGTGTGCAGTATGAGTCACACGCAAGATAGAGGTCACTAGCTGATGGACACTGAGTGAGCTACAGTCAAAATACTGTCAATTTTATTTTCCGGTTTGTTTGTTTAAATTTCTAATTGTTTATTAATTACTAATATTATTGTGTTTAGTTATCATAATTTACTGTTCTGATTCAGTGACGAATTTTGATTGGTTTTGTATATATGTATGGGGTTGAGCAGGTTTTATGTTGCTTTCCGATTGTCTGTGATGTTTATCTGCCAATCCGAAATTAGTATATTCGCACCTTTCTTTGGAAGTAGAAACTTGTTTTGTGTAGAGGGAGAGAGAGTAGAGTCGGGGGTTGGATATGTACTCCGTCGAAAATTATTGATATTGTGACATCACGGTACCAAAATGTTAGAGAAGTGCCGAAAAGTGTGGAAGCAAGTTCGATGTAAAGCACAGTGTGGAATTCGGAACATTTGGTGACATTTAAATAACTAATTCTGCGTGGTGTCTTACTTACTAGCGAACTCTAACACTTTGTTCCGTGAGACTGACATCAGCAACATCTGAGCGAACAATTCTGAAAGAAACAATTCGTTTGTAAACTTTCTTTGATGAATGTTTCATAATTACTATACACTGGCTGCAATTATGAATGATGTGTGCATGTGAATTTTTCAAACTTTGTACAGCTTAGAGAAGGGCTTGGTATTAACTAGTGCCCGGAGACTTATAGTAATAGAAAGAAATATTATGCACATAAATATTTTCAATTACTTGTTCCTTCTGCCGACAAAACAATTTTATTGCGACTTGAGGTTATGATGTGTACAGCTGTTTTTTTCCATACCTTTTTCTAACTGAAGCTGCATTTCAGTAACTTCGAGAAGGTGAGCAGGTACGAAAGGCGCCCCAATGGTTTACTGTCATTGGTGGTGTAATACTTCTAGATGTGGAGAACTGAATATGTTGTAAATTTTTGTCATTGAAAGTGAGACCATTCACAGAAAATCAGTCAATAATACTTCAAGGAATATTGTTTACCATTGATTCTCTTGGCATATGTATGCTTTGACTGATTAAAATACTAGTGCCATTCCCAAAAAGAACTAATTATACATAAATTATAGATGGGAGATCGTTTACACGTATAAGGAAGAATAGCAAACATGAATTTGAGCTCTGGGGCCCTGATCTGTGGTTTTTCTGTGGTTAAATTAGCTAGATTACTAAGTAAAGCCACCTGCACTCTTCGTTCTTTTGGTTAGATATGATATTATTCATTGTTCGGCTACACCAATAAAGCCTCAGTTTATGTAAAAAATTTGTGATTTACACAATCAGATGCCTTGGATAGGTCGCAGATAGTTGAAACTGCTGTCTTTTTCTTACTTTTGCTTGTAAATTTAGTAAGTGAATGTGTAATTCTCAGTTGGGTAAGCCTTAGGAACTCCAAACTGTGATTTAGTGAGCATACTATTGTTGCTCTGGTGAGATACTATTTTAATAATGCGTTACCTTCTCAAAAGTTTTAGAAGGCACAGTCAGTAGTGAAACAGTTTGGTAGTTATCGACATCTCCCCTTCATCTTCCTTGTAGAGGTGTTTAACAGTGGCATGTTTCGATCTGTCTGGAAAAATGACTTAAGGACGAATTACATATTTCACATGTAACAGGACTTGTTATATGGGAAAAATTCTTAAGTGTTCTGCCAGAAGCACGATAAAATACGTATGAACTTTTATTTTTGAGAGACTATATAATTTTTTCAGCTTCGAAGGAAGTTGGTGATGCATACAGAGGAGTGAATGTCATGAGAGTTGCTTTTTCAGCATCCCATCGTGAATTTTCTCCTGAACCTTTCTACTAATTTGAATAAATTATTGTTGAATGTATCTACTACTCAAGTCCAATCATTTACAGCTTTCCAGTTTAATTCAGTAATAATGAAATCCTGCTCTGGGGATTGTTGTCCTCTCTTTTGTTTCCCATACAGTCTTAAATTTTCTGCGGGAATTACTGACTTCTGGCATATTGCTGATGTTTCATGATTGTTTAATATCTTTCCTTAGTAATATTGAGTATTTGTCGTAGTGTGCTGTCACTGCAGAAGCCTAACTCTACACTGCATAATGTGTTACTTTTGCTACATAAAGGTCATTTGCTTCTAAATCAGCAGAATTGTAACCAATGGCAGCATTAATTGTGTTAGAGTGTCTCCTTGACTTCTGTAAACTTATGTATGACATTGTTGTTCCTGAGTTACTTAAATGTCTGTTGTTTTGTTTGTTTATCTTGGACAAGCCTATGTTATAATGGTGGCTGTGCCATCAAGTCGAATTAGTCTGCTTGTTTATCAAGTAAAAACGGCACATAGAAGTCTTCAAAAACTATTTTTCTGTGCAAAAGGTATGGAATTACAACTATCTATGTTCAGCCTGTGTTTTCTTTCCGTTTTCATGGGAAAATATCCCGAAATAGGAGTGTAGCGTTTTTACTGCAACATGCAGTGAAAGTATTTTTTTAGTGTCTACAATAAATGTCAGATTGACTTATTTGTAGTTGTTTCATAGATAGTAAATTGCTATTTGAATCTAAATACAGTTATCACTTAGGTGGTAAGGTACTTCAAATGGAAGCAGCTACAAAGATCGCAAATGAAAGTTAGAGGAGGAAGATACTCTTGCCATCCTTGAGATTCCATCTGGAAGTGAAGATGATCTCTCATTTGATGACATAATTTCTGACTCCGCTGTAAACATAGATATAATAGAATGAGATTTTCACTCTGCAGCGCCAGAGCTGCTCTCTGCTCCACCTACTGTGATATCGTAAAAATCTTTACACAAATTTTTGATATCCTCTGTCACCTCGCTAAGGCTGACACTTGGTTTCAGAAAACCTCTCGTCTGTCACCCAGTTCCTAGATTTTCCTGTACCATCAAGCCTACACCAATCCATATGCTACTACCTGGCAGCGAGACTCTTTTCCTCATATTCTCTTTTCCTCATATTCTCAGTTTCTTGGCTAGACGTCCGCTGCACCCTACTGTGACATATAGGTGAATGATGCTCTTCCTGTTTTAGTCCAAGTAATAAATCAAGCTTATCAGATACTGTTAGCTCAATGTAGATAAACAAATTGCAATGCTGTTTCCATTTTCCCCATTACTTGTTATATTTACCCGTTTCCTAAAATCACTTTCCCCCTTCAGCCTTGTTAGTTCAAATTTTAAGTAATCTTGTTCACCTGAGGGCAAAACCTTTTCCTCCTGTTCAGCGATTCTCCTTTCTCTTTTTATCGAGTTTACAGTTTCATTCGAGTACCTCATTGAGTTCCCATACCATTACCATTACGGTGTCCTCAAAGGAACTGCAACCCACAAGCTACATGTAATACTCTTTGTATGACTGTCCTACAGCAGCATTGACATTTACCGTGGATGGAAACACTGATTAAGTTTAAAAATGAAATTAAATCACTGAACACACTTTACACACATAAAGTTTCGTCTTTTACGAACCACAAAGGTTAGACTTACAGGTTAGCACTGTTCATTACTTCTTGTAATCTTTTGAAAGAAGTCTGGATTTGTTGTCTCTGGCCACTGCGCTGGCTTCTGTTAGTTCAGTAGTGTCACTATTTTCTACACCCTGTTTTCTTGTTGAATTCACAGAGTCAGCCTTCTTTATCTATTAGAACATTTCGCCATCCAGACTCTACGACATATTAAAATTACAAAAAAGAAACTTTAGAATCTAACTCTATCTCTTTACGTACATTCGTTATTCTTGCAAGGTAAAAGTAAAAAAGAATCAGAATTTTTACGTCAGGGCAAAGTATGACCTGATACTGCCTACCTCTAGAATGAGTTTCGTAGTGCACGCGTTCTGACTTTTCTATTACATATTTAAATTAGACTTCTTTTATATACATATGCACTTACATTTCTTCTGTTTACTTTCGGACTATGTACATCTGTTATTAGTAAAATATTTTTTTATATCGTTGACTTCGTCGCTACAAAGCACATTCAGATAAAAGAAATGATTTTGAATCCAGGATCCTTGAAAATGTCCCGTGAACATTACATTGAAATATATTCATCCTCAGTCTTACACCTTACAAAATATTTTTTGTCAGTACATATTCAGTCCGCTTATATATTTCAGATCACTGCATTAAAGGTAAGACTTCAAATACTTACAAAATATATACTATGCAGAAATTGTAGAAATCCAGAAACACTTTCTCAGTAAATATTTTCTGTGTTACCTTCACATCTTCCAGCATATACACACATATAGTCAAAACATGATTCCCCAAAGCAATAAAACATTTCCATAGCCATATAGACTACTTTTAAGGTTTTACTAAGTTTCTTTATTCATAATATACCATTTTCATTTCTTTCCCTCTACTTGTATATGGATGCGTAATTATTCCTGAGACCCCTCTTCTCCTCGAAGTTTTTCGTAAGTACAAAATATATCCTTGTTTTGCTACTGCTCTCCTCCCATTACTCCCACATTTGCTCTTAAGTAATTTTAAAATGAGGTTATCTCTTACCTTAAATGCCGTCCTGGCCTCTTCTCTCGTTACAATGAGTATTGTTATCTACACTAAATTACTACCTGTTCTTTTCATCGATTAATATCACTTTCTATATTCTCTGCTGGAAACTGTATATAATAACTATCTAGTCTTTTTAAAATAACTTTATAGTCTACTGTATAGCAACATTCATTTCTCTACAATAAGTGTTTAGTTTTCTGATAATTTATTTTGACACAAAATCCAGATAATAAATATTTCTTCTGTTTAAAATATCTATAGGGCACTTAATACTAAATGCAATTCCCTCTCAGTGAATGAGAATAACATCTTATTTCTCCTAATCGGGAAATTCCCTCTTACCTTCCTTCATTTCCTCTCTGTGCCTGCTCGGTGTTCTATTGATTGCTGTGCCAAAGGAAAAGACCTTCTGTCCAGTTCTTTTATACTATCCTCGGTTTTTGTACAGGCTCTTCCATAACCACCCTACATTAATAAAATGTTCGCACTCTTCTTTGGTAAAATCAACATCATTGACTAAAATACCGATCATTAGTGCTAAATTTACACATGACTATTGGCAAATTTACTGCTTTTCCTTTTATTCACTCCTCAAATATGTAATCCTGTCACTGGATTTCAAAATCCATCTGGCGTTCACATGCTGTCCCAAAATTCTCCTTGAACTAGGATAATAGTATTACCTCAGTCTAGTATGATAATGGTGTTCAGATTATTAATCATCCCCTTTAATGGTCATAGACCATTCCATCTTGAATGATTTCATCGCTTCCACGTTTTCATCATTTATTTGTCAACTTTGTTTCTTATATGGTCTTGTTTCACCCATATCAAGTTCATTGATTTGTTCTTTTGCCTTTTACATCGAATCCTTAAACCTCATTGACTACCTGATCCTGTCATTCGACATACTTTCTCATATACACTGTGGTGGCAAAAGTCGTGATTCCTCTTAATATCGTGTCGCACCTCCTTTTTTCCGGCTTAGAGCTGCAGCTGGAAGTAACACTGATTCTGCAAGTCGTCGGAAGTCTTCTGCAGAAATACTGAGTCATGCTGCTTCTACAGCTGTCCGCAATTACGAAAGTGTTGCAGTTGCAACATGTTTTGCACTATCTGATCTCTCAATTATGTTCTATAAAAATTCGATGGGTGACCAAATTATTCGCTAGAATTCTCCAGAATTTTCTTCGAACCAATTGTGAACAATTGTGGCCTGGTAACATGACACCGTTGTTTGGGAACATCAAGTCCATGAATGGCTGCAAATGGTCTCCGAGGGACGATCACAACCATTTCCAGTCAATGATTGGTTCAGTTGGACCAGAGGACCCAGTGCATCCCATGTAAACACAGCCCACACCATTGTGGAACCACCAACATCTTGCACAGTGCTTTGTTGACATCTTGGGTTCATGGTTTCTTGCAGTCTGCGCCACACGTGAACTCTATCATCAGCTCTTACCAATTGAAATCGGGACTCACTTGACCAGCTCACGATTTTCCGTTCGTCTAAAGTTCAACAGATATGGTCACGAGCTTAGAGGAGGCATTGCTGGCGATGTCGTGCCATTAGTAAAGGCACTCGCGTCGGTCGTATGTTGCCATAGGCCATCAACGCCAAATTTAGCCGTCTTTCCTAGCGGATCCTTTCATTGTACATCCCACATTGATTTCTGTGGTTATTTCTGGAGTACTGCTTGTCCGTTAGCCCTGACAACTCTACGCAAACAGCGCCGCTCTAGGTCGTTAAACGAAGGCCGTTGGGCACTGCATAATCCATGGTGAGAGATAATGAATGAAATTTGGTAATTTCGGCACACTATTGACACAGTGGATCACGGAATTTTGAATTCCCTAACGGTTTCCGAAATGTAATGTCCAATGTGTCTAGTTTCAACTAACATTCCGCGTTGAAATTGTGTTAATTAGCGTTGTGTGGCCATAATCACAGCGGAAACCTTTCATATGAATCACCTGTTTACAAATGACTGCTCCGCCAGTGTACTGCCCTTTTATACCCTGTGCACGCAATACTATCGCTAGCTGTCTGTGTATGTACCGTTGTCCCATGAATATAGTTTCCTCTCTGTATTTGATAGTGTTCTGGCGTAACCACTAGCACAACAACGAAGATGAAGAACGCAAGAGAAGAGAAGGTGGTGAGATGACGGCAGCCAATAGCGCGCTGACCAGGAAGCCACCACGATACGAACGGCATCTAGCCGAAGTGAATATAAGCGCCACTCCTGGTACCCTCAGCCGAATGTTAGTGAACAGTATTCACCGAGCTTTAGCAGGGCCTAGCAGGGAGTGCTACGATAGCAATTAGTAATGATTTGTATCAATTGCTTACTTGGACATTGTCTATAGCGAAGAACGTTACTGTTTCTATGTCGCCCATCTTTTGCGACTACTCCTTGTAAATCCCATAGTTAAGTATTGTCAAATGTGCCTTATTGAAATAACCCTGCTGTTGTTATTTGCTTGAATTATTGTCTAGTATTCCGAGAACGCAGCATCCCTCAGGCACTCTATACGAGGTGAGTGGGCAAGGCCCCACATTTGGCGACGAGGCGCCATCTGTGAATCGATCGCGGCCACGACAGAAATGCAAAAATCTCACGATCTAGCGATCAGGTAGACGGATCGCAATTTACTCTCTATCAGAACCCTGAAATCATGGTAGATTTCAGTATGTAGCACACCCGTTCGCTGGTCGTACCGAGGAACAATTGGGCTCACTTATACGACAGAGCGCACAAGAATGCCAAACGTCAAGACGTAAACCTAAAACGAATAAGTGTGCCCTCGGCAAACGAGTTGTCCGAGACGTTTGAAGTCACACTGTCGATACAGTAAGAACTTCACCTTCTATATCTACATCTATATCATATTGCGCAAGCACCTAATGGTGTGTGGCAGAGGGTACTTTCAGTACCACTATCTGATTCCTCCAACCCTGTTCCACTCGCGAATATTGCGTGGGAAGAATGATTGTCGGTAAGCCTCTGTATTTGTTCTAATTCCTCGAATTTTCTTCTCGTCGTCAATACGAGAGATGTATGTGGGGGGAAGTAATATGTTGTCTGACTCCTCCTGAAAAGTGTTGTCCCGAGATTTCAGTAGTAAATCTCTCCGTGATGCACAGCGTCTTTCTCGTAACGTCTGCCAGTGGAGTTTGTTTAGCGTTTCCGTAACGCTCTCTCGGCAGCTAAACGATCACGTGATGAAACGCGCTGCTCTTCGTGGGATCATCTCTATCTCCTCTATCAGTCCTACCTGATAGGGATCCCAGATAGATGAACAATACTCAAGAATCGGGCGAACAAGCGCCTTGTAAGCCCCTTATTTCGTGGATGAGTTACATTTCCTTAAGATTCTTCCGATGAATCTGAGTCTTGTGCCTGCTTTTCCCGTTATCTGTTTTATATGGTCATTCCACTTATGGGCGCTCTGGATAGTTACGTCTAGATATTTTACGGCAGACACTGTCTCCAGCTGTTTGTCATCAATAGTGAAGCTCTATAGTAGTGGATTTCTTTTTCTATGTATGCACAATATGTTACATTTATTTACGTTCAGGGTCAACTGCCAGTGTCTGCATCATTCATCAATTCTCTGCAGGTCGTTCTGCAAATTATTACTATCTTCTAGTGTTGCTACTTTAGTATAAACAACTGCATCTTCTGAGAGAAGCCTTAAGGAGCATCCGACGCTTTCTACTAGATCATTTATATGTATTGTGAACAGCAACGGTCCTATCACACTTCTCTGTGGTATTCCGGATATTGCCTTTACCTCTGTCGATTTATTACCGTTAAGAGCGACGTGTTGAGTTCTGTCTGCAAGAAAGTCTTGAATCAAATCGCAGGTCAGCTCCGATACTCTGTAAGCTCGTATTTTTTTCATTAAACGGCAATGCGGGGCGGTGTGAAATGCCTTACTGAAGTCAAAGAACACGGCATCAGCCTGAGCGCCGTTGTCCACTGAACTGTGGATCTCTTGGAGGAACAGAGCGAGCTAAATTTCGCAGGATCTCTGTTTGCGGAATCCATTTTGTTTTTTATAGAGTTGATGTTCACCTACCAAAAACGTCATAATTATTGAGCATAAAACGTGTTCCATAATTCTACAACAGATTGACGTCAACGATATAACTTTATAATTGTGTGGATCTGTCTTACGCCCGTTCTTGGAAACGGGAATAACATGCGCTCTTTTCCAGTCGTTAGGTAGCTTTTGTTGCTCAGGCGATCTACGATAAATTACTGCTAGAAAGGGGGCAAGTTCTTTCGCATAATCTTTATAGAATCTTTTAGGTATCTCATCTGGTCCAGAAGCCTTTCCACTACTACCCGATTGTAGCTGCTTTTCACTTCCGCGATCGGTCATCTCAATATCTGCCATTTCGACGTTCACACGATGATTTAAAGGAGGGACAGTGTTACAATCTTCTGTGGTGAAACAACTTCGGAAGACCGAATTCAGTATTTCGGCCTTCTCTCTGTTATCTTCCGTTTCGGTGGGCGGTGTGGTCGCTGAGAGAATGAACAGATGATTTTGACTCACCCACTGATTTTACATACGACCAAAACCTCTTACGGTTTTTACTCAGGTCGGTTGACAACGTCTTACTTTCTAAATCATTGAACGCTTATCTCATTATTCCCCTTATGCTCATTTTCGCTTCATTTAGCTTTTATTTGCCAGCTAGGATTTTACTTCTCTTGAATCTGAGACGAAGTGCTCTTTGTTTACGTAGCGCTTCTCTAACACGGCTATTAAACCATAGTGGATCTTTCCCATCCCTTAAAATCTTACTCGGAACATTCTTGCCTAGGGCATATTGAACGATGCCTTTGAATTTTCTTCATTTGTTCTCCACATTTTCCTCCTCATCATCGAATATTTGATGCTGGCTGCTGAGATATTCTGAAATTCGTATCTGGTCAGTCTTGCTGAGCCAATATATCATCCCACCTTTCTTAACATTCATTGTAGCATCCGTCGTCATAGATGCTGTCACAGCCTTCCTCTTCCTCTACGTTAACTGATTCGATAAGTTCAGGTCTGTTTGTTGCCAACTCTCACGAGTTGATTCTCTATCTGCTCAAGGTAATTTTCGGACAAGACATCCAGTACATTGCCACACATTCCCTGTCTCTGGCACCAGTTTTGATGGCATAACACTCCCAATCTATAACTAGCATGTTGAAGTCACCCCATATTACAAGGGCATGATCAGGACAATTACTAATGATATTCTGCAAGCTCTGTCTGAAGCGCTTTGGAACTACAGATACTGAGCCAGGTGGTCTATAAAAGCATCCGATCACCATTTTTGACCGTTCTTTGATACTCAGTTTCGCCCAGATTAATTCACATTCGGAATCCGTGATAACCTCGCCCGATTTTATCTAATCTTTTACTGCAATAAACACGCCACCACCAATGGCGACTAACCTATCCTTACGATAATCATTCCAGTCTGAACTTGGGATTTCGTTGTCATTGACGTCTGCCTTCAACCAGCTTTCTGTTCCCAGTAATAACTGTGCATTATAACCTTCAATAAGCGATACTAATTTGGGACCTTTCCTCGGATGCTCCTGCAGTTTACTAAAATCATATTAATTTTTTCTATCTTTGATCTGCGAAGACCAAGATTCTCTGAGGCTGCTGCCGCTGATTTAACAGGCAAATTGTGTTTTCTCCCAAGGGAGGGGTCCTCTAAACTAAAAAAGCCCCATGTGCACGCCACAGGTACTCCACTACCCAAGTAGCCGCTTTCTGCGTGTAGTGCATACCTGACCTATTAAGGGGAACAGACAGCTCAGCCTGCACCCTGCCTGCATTGCTAGTTGCCTTCACCAAATCAGCAATCCGCAGAAAGGGGCCGAGGATGGCCTCAGAACCGAAGCGGCAGGCATCATTCGTTCCGGACATGTGCCACTACATGCAGCCGGTTGCACACAGTGCGCTCGACAGCCGCCTGTAGGGCCTCCATCACATCATGGATGGGACCTTCCGGCAAACATACCGAATGCACACTGGAATTCTTTCTCGCCTTGCCTTCTATCTCCCTAAGGGTCTCCATCACCCACCTAACATTGTAGCTCCCAATGACAACCATACCCACTCTCTGTACGTGTCTGGACTGGGCAGGAAAATCGACCGCTGACCCAACAAGGGAGGCATCCTGTGCTGGCTCAGAGTTATCATCAACACTGGGAAGCACCTCGTACCCGTTGCTAAGACATAGGGAGCCGACCACACAGCCTGCTCCCTCTTTCGCCTTCCACCCAGTGACACGCGAACCCACTCTGGAGTGAAGACGCACCGGTCAGATGTTGCGTATCGGAAGCCACAGAGATGTTCGGGCAACCAGGCGATTCCAGTGACACCAAAAGTGTTGTAGGTCTCGTCACTGGCGCCCCGACGTCACCGCAGCTTCGAGCATTAGCGAGAAGCTTGTAGACGGTAGCCAACGCAGCTTCCAGCTGTTTACGGACTGCAGCCAGCTCTCCTTGTGTCCGCTCACAACAAGCACAGTCCCTAGCGATATCATACTTTGTATAAAATAGATATGAGGTCTCAAATTACGCTACTAAGTTTGAAAATATACCAAAGGAGAAAAAAGTAACACTAAAAGTTGGCGTGCAGATTTCTCACCGAATTCTGAGACTGCCAGCTATTAAACAGAAATAAATATCTCTGCATGGATAATTTACAGTAGGAAGCCGCCCTTCACAAGGATATTCACAAGAATTAAGCAAAAACAAAAAATACGATTAATTTTGTAACCACTAGTCTACACAGTAAAATACACACATACAGTTCACTTATTTTACAGAGGCATTTGAACAAAAAACAATCCCTAAATTAATTTATCGTTTATCACACAAGTGCTGCTGGTGCTCTCAGTGGCTCAGTGGCTCTCCAGTCTGACTACTTGCAAATGAAGTCAGTCTCAGGACAGGTTCCAAGCACCAACCACACATGCCAGAGCTTCGACCAGAAGACCACTTCTAGACCGTAGTCCAGAACCCGAGTGCCCTACACCTCTCCAGATAAAAAAATTCCGTTTTTACGCATCGTGGAAAAACGATACCAACTTCACCACATCTTGAGCCAATCACAGTGTCTTAGAGGCGTTTAATCTCCCCTCCTACACGACAGCACAAACGCATGTCGAACCAGCACAAGAGTAAAGAAACCTGCATCTCTGGAAAAAAACAATTACTGGCTTTTTTAAGTTTCCGTGGAGGGAGAAGTTGTTTTCGTCTGAAGTTGCGTCGCTTCCTGCGGCAACAAACGAACAGATAAATTTTAAAGATCTTTATATAAATCGCCTGTGCCTTGGAGCTTGTTAGTCCTAGCTATGAAGTGTAATAAAGATTCTATCTCTAAACGTTTCTCAGACGCTGGAGTTTCTTATACAACTGAGGTGGCCAATGGAAGTGGGTTACAGGCCTATTTGCAGTATTGGCAAACACGAAATCTTTTCAATTTTTTTATATGTGGTTCTGCACACAATGCCTAGTTGGTGACTCCACTGTGAAGACACTTCTCTTCAGTCAGTCGCTCCCAGCCCAGCCTGCAGCTGGCGCCAATGCAGATATAGCGGCATTGTTCTGCTGGAGACCTGTCTCACCTAGGTGCTGCTCTGTCTGTCCTGTACGTCTGAGACAAGATTTACTGATGGATGGGCTCACCACCAATTGCTGTCAACTTCCAACATGCCGTTTCTACAAACTTTTTTTTTTTTTTTGGTCATCAGTCTACTGACTGGTTTGATGCGGCCCGCCACAAATTCCTTTCCTGTGCTAACCTCTTCATCTCAGAGTAGCACTTGCAACCTACGTCCTCAATTATTTGCTTGAAGTATTCCAATCTCTGTCTTCCTCTACAGCTTTTGCCCTCTACAGCTCCCTCTAGTACCATGGAAGTCATTCCTTCATGTCTTAGCAGATGTCCTATCATCCTGTCCCTTCTCCTTATCAGTGTTTTCCACTTATTCCTTTCCTCTCAGATTCTGCGTAGAACCTCCTCATTCCTTACCTTATCAGTCCACCTAATCTTCAACATTCTTCTATAGCACCACATCTCAAATGCTTCGATTCTCTTCTGTTCCGGTTTTCCCACAGTCCATGTTTCACTACCATACAATGCTGTACTCCAGACGTACATCCTCAGAAATTTCTTCCTCAAATTAAGGCCAGTATTTGATATTAGTAGACCTCTTGGCCAGAAATGCCTTCTTTGCCATAGCGAGTCTGCTTTTGATGTCCTCCTTGCTCCGTCCGTCATTGCTTATTTTACTGCCTAGGTAGCAGAATTACTTAACTTCATTGACTTCGTGACCATCAATCCTTATGTTAAGTTTCTCGCTGTTCTCATTTCTACTACTTCTCATTACCTTCGTCTTTCTCCGATTTACTCTCAAACCATATTGTGTACTCATTAGACTGTTCATTCCGTTCAGCAGATCATTTAATTCTTCCTCACTTTTAGTCAGGATAGCAATGTCATCAGCGAATCGTACCACTGATATCCTTTCAGCTTGTATTTTAATTCCACTCCTAAACCTTTCTTTTATTTCCATCATTGCTTCCTCGATGTACAGATTGAAGAGTAGGGGCGAAAGGCTACAGCCTTGTCTTACACCCTTCTTAATACGGGCACTTCGTTATTGATCGTCCACTCTTATTATTCCCTCTTGGTTGTTGTACATATTGTATATGACCCGTCTCTCCCTATAGCTTACCCCTACTTTTTTCAGAATCTCGAACAGCTTGCACCATTTTATATTGTCAAACGCTTTTTCCAGGTCGACAAATCCTACGAAAGTGTCTTGATTTTTCTTTAGCCTTGCTTCCATTATTAGCCGTAACGTCAGAATTGCCTCTCTCGTCCCTTTACTTTTCCTAAAGCCAAACTGATCGTCACCTAGCGCATTCTCAATTTTCTTTTCCATTCTTCTGTATATTATTCTTGTAAGCAGCATCGATGCATGAGCTGTTAAGCTGATTGTGCGATAATTCTCGCACTTGTCAGCTCTTGCCGTCTTCGGAATTGTGTGGATGATGCTTTTCCGAAAGTCAGACGGTATATCGCCAGACTCATATATTCTACACACCAACGTGAATAGTTGTTTTGTTGCCACTTCCCCCAATGAGTTTAGAAATTCTGATGGAATGTTATCTATCCCTTCCGCCTTATTAGATCGTAAGTCCTCCAAAGCTCTTTTAAATTCCGATTCTAATACTGGATCCCCTATCTCTTCTAAATCGACTCCTGTTTCTTCTTCTATCACATCAGACAAATCTTCACCCTCATAGAGGCTTTCAATGTATTCTTTTCACCTATCTGCTCTCTCCTCTGCCTTTAACAGTGGAATTCCCGTTGCACTCTTAACGTTACCACCGTTGCTTTTAATGTCACGAAAGGTTGTTTTGACTTTCCTGTATGCTGAGTCTGTCCTTCCGACAATCATATCTTTTTCGGTGTCTTCACATTTTTCCTGCAGCCATTTCGTCTTAGCTTCCCTGCACTTCCTATTTATTTCATTCCTCAGCGACTTGTATTTCTGTATTCCTGATTTTCCCGGAACATGTTTGTACTTCCTCCTTTCATCAATCAGCTGATGCATTTCTTCTGTTACCCGTGGTTTCTTCGCAGCTACCTTCTTTGTACCTATGTTTTCCTTCCCAACTTCTGTGATGGCCCTTTTTAGAGATGTCCATTCCTCTTCAACTGTACTGCCTACTGCGCTATTCCTTATTGCTGTATCTATAGCGTTAGAGAACTTCAAACGTATCTCGTCATTCCTTAGTACTTCCGTATCCCAGTTCTTTGCGTACTGATTCTTCCTGACTAATGTCTTGAACTTCAGCCTACTCTTCATCACTACTATATTGTGATCTGAGTCTATATCTGCTCCTGGGTACGCGTTACAATCCAGTATCTGATTTCGGAATCTCTGTCTGACCATGATGTAATCTAATTGAAATCTTCCCGTATCTCCCGGCCTTTTCCAAGTATACCTCCTCCTCTTGTGATTCTTGAACAGGGTATTCGCTATTACTAGCTGAAACTTGTTACAGAACTCAATTAGTCTTTCTCCTCTTTCATTCCTTGCCCCTAGCCCATATTCTCCTGTAACGTTTTCGTCTACTCCTTCCCCTACAACTGCATTCCAGTCGCCCATGATTATTAGATTTTCGTCCCCCTTTACATACTGCATTACCCTTTCAATATCCTCATACACTTTCTCTGTCTGTTCATCTTCAGCTTGCGACGTCGACATGTATACCTGAACTATCGTTGTCGGTGTTGGTCTGCTGTCGATTCTGATTAGAACAACCCGGTCACTGAACTGTTCACAGTAACACACCCTCTGCCCTACATTCCTATTCATAACGAATCCTACACCTGTTATACCATTTTCTGCTGCTGTTGATATTACCCGATACTCATCTGACCAGAAATCCCTGTCTTCCCTCGACTTCACTTCACTGATCCCTACTATATCTAGATTGAGCCTTTGCATTTCCCTTTTCAGATTTTCTAGTTTCCCTACCACGTTCAAGCTTCTGACATTCCACGCCCCTACTCGTAGAACGTTATCCTTTCGTTGATTATTCAATCTTTTTCTCATGGTAACCTCCCCCTTGGCAGTCCCCTCCCGGAGATCCGAATGGGGGACTATTCCGGAATCTTTTGCCAATGGAGAGATCATCATGACACTTCTTCAATTACAGGCCACATGTCCTGTGGATACACGTTACGTGTCTTTAATGCAGTGGTTTCCATTGCCTTCTGCAGCCTCATGTCGTTCATCATTGCTGACTCTTCCGCCTTTAGGGGCGATTTCCCACCCCTAGGACAAGAGACTGCCCTGAACCTCTATCCGCTCCTCCGCCCTCTTTGACAAGGCCGTTGGCAGGATGAGGCTGACTTCTTAAGAACCATAAAAATACCTCATGCCTTTAGTACCCTACCAGGCTCTATCAACGTCTGCTCAGGCCATTAACTTTCTAGCGTCTCACTCAAGGTGCGTAACGTTGTAACAAAATCTTCGATAATTATTTGTGTATGAAAAATAGATGAGTGGATAACTTGACCTCTCCCAGTGTTAATTTTCATTCTGGGTGTATTTGGAACAACAGATCTTTTCAACCAAAAGTCATACTTAACAACCATCTGTCGGCCTGCGCATATCACTTTCCTTCCTTCTTACTCACTACAGTTTGGACGCAAGTAGATGCCGGCCAGAGTGGCCGTGCAGTTCTAGGCGCTGCAGTCTGGAACCGAGCGACCGCTACGGTCGCAGGTCCGAATCCTGCCTCGGGCATGGATGTGTGTGATGTCCTTAGGTTAGTTAGGTTTAATTAGTTCTAAGTTCTAGGCGACTGATGACCTCAGAATTTAAGTCGCATAGTGCTCAGAGCCATTTGAACGCAAGTAGATAACATGTGTTTTGCATACGTGTTGATTACCCTTTCCACACAACATGTTTGTTTTATTGTCATTGCATGAACGAAAGAACTTACAGCATGCATATTTAGTAGAGTTTCTTGTTGATACTGATTTAGCCACACCTACCACCCCTTCAGGGTGTTGGATGCTCCTGACCATTCTCAGAGACTTTTCTGTTCTTGGAAAATGTTTCCTTGATGCTATGAGTTCTGCAACCAGTTACTTTTCAAATTCCTCCAAAATTATTTTCCTTCTAGAAGGAGTGCTAGTTCTGCAAGGTTCGCAGAAGAGCTTCTGTGAAGTTTGGAAGGTAGGAGACGAGGTACTGGCAGAATTGAAGCTGTGAGGACTGGTCGTGAGTCGTGCATGGGTAGCTCAGTCGATAGAGCACTTGCCCGCGAAAGGCAAAGGTCCCGACTTCGAGTCTCGGTCTGGCACGCAGTTTTATTCTGCCAGGAAGTTTCATATCAGCGCACACTCCGCTGCAGAGTGAAAATCTCATTCTATATTCATTGAAGTTTACAAGACATATACACTATAAGCAGCAACACCAATAACATTCTAGAAAACTATCATGGGCCATCTATTGGTTTTTCGGTTGTATGTATACGTACCTGTTAGATGATCGTGTGTGTCTGCAGCACCTTTGGTTGAATTATAATCTAAAATCATTTATGGCTTCTTATCACCAGTGTCACATATTTCCCCACTATGGTGGAGAGTGCCCATTAGTACAACATTGTTATTTCTCTTAGAAATATGATTGACCACCGCAGTGTCGTTTGTGATGTAAAATGAACAGCTATGAACCTGCATTTTCGTGATATTTTGTGGATGATCTGGCTTATTTTTATGTATGGTTCCTAACATTGTCAGTTTTCTTTTCAGGAGCTGCTGTCTAAAATTCTATGACGTAAAAAAGTTGTCATGTGTTACATTCTGAACCCACAAATGAGAGGTATAATCAGCAACTACTCTCATTCCCAAATTGTTTCTTGCTGCCGCTCCACTCCCTTTTCCTGTTTAAATTTGTTCTTTCAGTACACATGAAGATTACTGACACACAGAGTTCATACCTTGATACCATATTTTGCCGGTTTGCTTGGGATGAAGGACAACAGGCACATTCGATATTTCTAGATTTGCGGAAAGCATTTGACACGGTGCCTCATTGCAGGCTGTTAACAAAGGTATGAGTATATGGAATAAGTTCACAGAGATGTGAGTGACTAAGACTTCTTACGTAATAGAACCCAGTATGTTTTCTGCGACAGCGAATGTTCATCAGAGAGAAAGGTATCATCGGGAGTGCCTCAGGGAAGTGTGATGGGACCACTGTTGTTCTCCACATGCATAAATGATTTGGCCGTCAGGGTGGGCAGCAGTCTGCCGATGATGCCGTGTGTGGTGTACGGCAAGGTGTCAAAGTTGTGTCACTATAGGAGGATACAAGAGGACTTAGACAAAATTTTCAGTTGTGATGAATAGCAGCTAGCAATAAACGTGGAAAAATGTAAGTTAATACGGATGAGTAGGAAGAACTAACCTGTAACGTTCCGATGCAGTATTACTAGTGTCCAACTAGATACAGTTAAGTCGTTCAAGTATCTAGACGCAACGTTACAAAGCGGTATGAGGGGGAACGGGCATGTGAAAACTGAGGTAGGGAAGGCAAATGGTCGACTCTGGCTTATTGGGAGAATTTTAGGAAACTGTGGTTCATCTATTAAAGACACCGCATGTAGGACGCTGGTGCAACCTATTCTTGGGTACTGCTAGAGTGCTTGGGATCCGTACTGGTTCGGAATGAAGGAAGACGTCGAAGCAATTCAGACGAGAGCTGCTAGATTTGTTGCCGGTAGCTTCGAACAAAACGTAAGTATTACAGAGATGCTTCGGGAACTGAAATGGGAATCCCTGGAGGGAAGGCGGCGCCCCTTGCGGGAAACACTATTGAAAAAATTTAGAGAACCAGAATTTGAAGCAGAATGCCGAACGATTCTACCGCCAACTACATCACGCGCAAAGACCACGAAGATAAGATATGAGAAATTAGAGCTCATACGGAGGCGTGCAGGCTGTCGTTTTTGCCTCGTTAAAATGTTCAAATGTGTTTGAATTCCTGAGGAACCAAACTGCCAAGGTCATCTGTTCCTAGACTTACTTAAACTAACTTTTGCTAAGGACAACACAAACACCGGGCCCGAGGGAGGACTCGAACCTCCGGCGGGAGGAGCCGCGCAATCCGTGACATGGCGCGTCCAACGGCGCGGTCACTCCGCACGGCGAGAAACGACACGTAGTAGAACAGCATACTCGGCGCTACGCACCTTACGG
Source organism: Schistocerca serialis cubense (assembly GCF_023864345.2). Taxonomy (NCBI): domain Eukaryota; kingdom Metazoa; phylum Arthropoda; class Insecta; order Orthoptera; family Acrididae; genus Schistocerca; species Schistocerca serialis. The sequence continues at coordinate 409,650,094 of NC_064641.1, read as the reverse complement.
TGGCTTGCAGAGTATTTATGTATATGTAGATACTACTATAGTAAGAAAACAGGAGCTATATTTTAAATGTATTCTACTCGAGCACTATCTCTTCAAAATGGCTCAAATGGCTCTGAGCACTATGGGACTTAACATCTGAGGTCATTAGTCCCCTAGAACTTAGAACTACTTAAACCTAACTAACCTAAGGACATCACACACATCCATGCCCGAGGCTGGTTTCGAACCTGCGACCGTAGCGGTCGCGCGGTTCCAGACTGACGCGCCTAGAACCGCTCGGCCACTCCGGCCGGCCACTATCTCTCAAGATGCCGAGCCCCCACTACTTTTATGGGGGAAAAATCCTATAAATATCCTGTCAGGGTTGCCAAATTATCACTTGACTAACGTGATGAATAATTAAAAAACTCTTTTCATTTATTAGTTGACCAACAATCATCAATAGGTATCCAGAATGAGATTTTCACTCTGCTGCGGAGTGTGCGCTGATATGAAACTTCCTGGCACATTAAAACTGTGTGCCGGCTCGAGACTCGAACTCTACCAAGCACTTGCCCGCGAAAGGCACAGGCCCCGAGTTCGAGTCTCAAGCCGGCATACAGTTTTAATCTGCCAGGAAGTTTCATATCAGCGCACACTCCGCTGCAGAGTGAAAATCTCATTCTGTAAACATTCCCCAGGCTGTGGCTAAGCCATGTCTCCACAATATCCTTTCTTTCAGGAGTGCTAGTTGTGCAAGGGTCGCAAGTGAGCTTCTGTAAAGTTTGGAAGGTAGGAGACGAGGTACTGGCAGAACTAAAGCTGTGAGGACGGGCCGTGAGTCGTCTTTGGGTGGCTCAGTTGGTAGAGCACTTGCCCGCGAAAGGCAAAGGTCCCGAGTTCGAGTCTCGGTCCGGCACACAGTTTTAATCTGCCAGGAAGTTTCATCAATAAGTATCACTATTTTTCCTGTCATTAAAACATAAATTGACATAGTAATCTAGTACTTAAACATTAGGCACAAATTTTTTTGGTGATTAACTTTTGCTACTTACAATATTATAAAGTTCTGGTTTCTTACCGATATACATATGGCTACAAAAGTTGCTCTCCCTTTCTTTTTCCAGAATTATATTCTTAAATTACCCATTAAAAAGTCTATTGCTCCCCTATTTAAAACATACCATGGTCATTTATAGAAGATCTTTGAAATCCTTTTTCTCTGTGCGATGAAGATCAGAGAGTCTGCTGTTCATTACTCAATTCTTTGAAAGAAGTTTGCGTTTATTGTGTTTGCCTACTGCACCGCCCTTTGTTGCTACATACTGTCACTGCTTTCTATACACTGTTTCGTTGTTACATTCTTAGAGCGCGCCTTCTACGACTATAGTCCGTTACGTACCGGTCGATGCAAGGTCGGAAATAGCGTTGTTGCCCGTTTCAAGCGATAGCTGCGGTACGCGCATGCAAGATCTTTGCTCTTGGAGAACGCGTACGTCTTGAAAATTACGTCTCTCGCTTGCTTATGTAGAATTTGTCGCTTACCACTATCATTAGCCATGAAAACTCGCAAAAACTGGAATAAAAATTCACGCTAAGCCCACGTTTAAATTCTCGCAACGGCCATGACTTTCACAGCAGTGCACTCAGAACACTACTCAGTCCTCATTGCTTACACGTGAATCCGTGATGTCAGTTGTGCCTAAACTCGACCGCTATTATTCCTTAGTCCAACTACAGTTGTAGTATTTCGTCTTCCGGGCTCCGATACTTTTTTTTTAAGTAAATAAAGTTTAGAACCTAGTTTCATCTCGTTATATATATTCTGACTTATTCCTAGACAAAAGAGAAAAAGATCGAAAATTTTTGCATAGTATGTAGGTATGTCAGGACAGAGCGTAACTTGCCTGCGTTCGCCAAACTCACCCCCTTCCATCGGACTGCCACAGGGTACAGCGTGATTCCTCAGGCACCACATTTTCTGTCATCCACTGACCAATAGCGTCACTCTTTATACTTGCTCAAGCGTCGCTCAGCACTGACCACAGAATCGAGCCCCTGCACACATTTCTTGTGTTAGCTGGATTGCAGGTAGAACTCTGGAACTCACGGGTTATTCCCTTCCGCAGATTTCATGCGATTTTTATATCCGCACCCCGCTGTGCTCAGCGGTCCCTGTCCGACAGTACATTTGTTTAGCTGCGGGTGCTATTCCGCGTTTCCGCTTCACAATCTCTTCATCAACAGTCGACGTAGGCAAATTTAGAAGGGTTGAGGTGTCCCTTATGGGTGTCGTTACTGAGGTGATATCCAATGTTCTAAGTCACTGAGCTCTGCTGTTGTTACTGCGTCTCTACTGACAGTTTTACCAGTTTCCTTTTATACTGGTGGTTTCGCCTCCTATGACATCTAGTGGCCAACTCTGAATTATAAGGGGTGGGGTGTCCGGATACTTCTCATCAGACTGTATATGCTGCATCGTAAGGATCGAGCGCGCTACAGTTATGCTTCTGGTTTTCACTTCCACCATGGTGCCTAGAAATTTGATGATCCTGGCGGCTGGGATGGTGCTGACAGCTGGAGAAAGGCTGCGGTACGATGACTACCGTGTGCTGCCAGCAGGCGAGGAGCAGCTGGAGTTCTTGGGTGGTCTCCGCAGGTATCAACCTGATGTGAGTACTGCAGCACCAACCTAGTGGAATGGAACACACTTCTTTCAACTAGAATAAGCCGGCTGCTCAGTGACGAGAACCAAAGCTTTCAAATTTCTGTTATGACCTTCACAGGAGATATTACAAATACCACGAATGAAGATTTCCAAGAAGGCTACACACTAGTCTTACTACTTTGTTCTGAATATTATTGTTGTGGTCTTCAATCCAGAGATTGGTTTGATGCAGCGCTCCATGCTACTCTATCCTGTGCAAGCTTCTTCATCTCCAAGTAACAACTGCACCCTACATCCTTCTGAATCTGATTAGTGTATTCATCTCTTGGTCTCCCTCTATGATTTTTACCCTCCACGCAGCCCTCAAACACTAACTTGGTGATCCCTTGATGCCTCAGAAAATGTCCCACCAACCAATCCCTTCTTCTAATCAAGTTATGCCACAAATTCCTCTTCTTCCAAATTATATTCAGTACCACCTCAGTCGTTACGTGATCTGTGCATCCAATCTTCAGCATTCTTCTGTAGCACCACATTTCGAAAGCTTCTGTTCTCTTCTTGCCTAAACTATTTATCGTCCATGTTTCACATCCATATATGGCTACACTCCATACAAATATTTTTAGAAAAGACTTTCTGACACTTAAATCTATACTCGATGTTAACAGATTTCTCTTGTTCAGAAACACTTTTCATGCCATTGCCACTCTTTATATCCTCTCTCCTTCGACCATCATTACTTATTTTCCTCCCTAAACAGCAAAACTCATCTAATACTTTAAGTGTCTCATTTCCTAATCTAGTTCCCTCAGCATCACCTGCTTTAATTCGACTACATTCCATTATTCTCGTCTTGATTTTGTTGATGTTCATCTTATATACACCTTTGAAGACTATGTCCTTTCCGTTAAACTGCTCTTCCAGGTCCATTGCTGTGCCTGACAGAATTATAGTGTCATCGGCAAACATCATAGTTTTCATTTCTTCTCCATGGGTTTTAATTCCTTCTCCAAATTTTTCTTTTGTTTCCTTTATGGTTGCTCAGTATATTTGTTCTGAATGAACATGCCGAAACCAAAACCTCTGTCAATATTGATGAGATGTACAATATTTTAGTTACATGCCAAGTAATATGGTTCAAATGGCTCTGAGCACTATGCGACTTAACTTCTGAGGTCAACAGTCGCCTAGAACTTAGAACTAATTAAACCTAACTAACCTAAGGACATCACACACATCCATGCCCGAGGCAGCATTAGAACCTGCGACCGTAGCGGTCACTCGGTTCCAGACTGTAGCGCCTAGAACCGCATGGCCACTCCGCCGGCTGCCAAGTAATAAAAGTGGCTCGAAAATAAAGAGTGATTTGTATAGTACATTAGGAATTTTGGAAACGGATGACACACTTCTCGTTACTTAAGAGTTATTGAAGTTTCCTGGCAGATTAAAACGGTGTGTCGGACCGACACTCAAACTCTGAACCTATCACGGGCAAGTGGTCTACCAACTGAGTTATCCAATTACGACCCACGACCCTTCCTCACTGTTCTACTTCCCCCAGTACCTCTTCTTTTGCCCGCGAAATTCAAAGGTCTCGAGCTAGAGAGTCTGTCTGGCACACAGTTTTATTCTTTCAGGAAGTTTCCTATCAGTGCACTCTGCCGGGAGTGAAAATTTCATTCTGTTAACAACTGTTCACGGCAAGCAGTTTAGCAGACGGAGATCAATGAAACGTGCTGAATTTTCCGTCTTTAAAAGTTACTGTCACTGCTCTCTGTCGTCAGGTCACTATTCTTACTAATGGAGTGAGCTTTTCTGATTACATAACCTGATTGGATCTGTTGCGAGAAGAAAATAACTGACCGCCGTGATTCGCTTAGACCTACTGACAGTATCGGAAAAGTGAGAGATAGACGTAGATTGGGAGGGGGGGGGGGGGCAGGGAACAGTGCGTTTACTCTCGACGTCTTTCAACGATACGGCATTTGGAGTAGCGCATAAGCTGAATTTCGTCTGGATATACCACGCTCCCAAAAGAAATACCAAAGCGCCATCGCTCTAGAGGAGGGTTTCTCAAATTGCGTGTTAATATGTGTTCCAAGAAAAACTATTAGTAAAATGGATTTTTTTGGCACTATTTCTTGTTCTTCTTTTTATTATGATTTCTGTGTTATTAGTCATGATTTTATGACTTAGGGTTGAAGTTATCACTGAATAAAATAAATTTATCTCATTGAAAAAAAAATTATTAACCTTAGAAATGAACAAGGTGTTACGTCAAAGCACCACGATTCTCAAAGTGTTACGTTAGAGGTAAAGTTTGAGAACCCTTGTTCCAGAGGAGTGCAAAGTCAATCAGTCTAGCCACGTCGACGATTCCAGCAGTTAATGACTGCGAAATCAAATGGCTCAGTGTCGGTGCCTTGCTGGAAGTACACAAACAAAGCTTCAATCTGGGTAAACATTATAGTCACAACCATTTCACCTAACAGCTCCAGATACATGCCATCACACGTTCCTTGAAGATCCATTCGATAATACGTGTCGCCCTCAGTTTCAACCGCTACTCTCATTCACAATAACCACAATTCAGATGTATCCTTGACCCAATTTTCCCTTAAGCTACTTAATGTACAGTTTTTACTTGTTCGTTTTCGTGGTGGGAATCACGGAATTTTGGTTATTCTGTGCTCAGCTGCCTTTGTCTGATTTTTCTTCCTTGGAACTTCTGTTTATGTCTCACTGTCTTAGGGTACAGATAGGTTCCGCGAGCGTGGCTGATTGTTGACACCTCGGCTCTCTGAAATTAGATTTTTAGCTCTTTAACCTTCTCAGAGTGCTTCAATATGCACTATAATTTGTTAACTTTGACCCTGCTTCATCACTGAGACATGTTTCTTCATGTCTGCCAGAAGCTTGTACGTTACTGCGCCTTATCTTTCAGGGGGAAGCTTGAGAAAGTACGAACATCTTTGTATGTCCCGCGAGATATTGAACTTATTGAAGGAGCACGGTTCTGGTTCTAATCAAACTCTCTCTGGGGTCCTATGAGATGACCATCCAAAGACGCTGAGACAATGTCGATATTAATGCCGTTTACTCAGGTGAGACAGTCTTTTCTGATAAGAGGCAAGAAACGCTGACGAAGAATTCGATTTGCTGGGGTCTGTGGGGAGAAAGGTTTATTTCACCACATATTATATTCAATATGCGACAGTCCAGGTGACAACGTTGTCGTTGTCGCCTTCAGTCCGAAGTGTGGTGCGATGCAGCTATCCATGCTACTCTATCCTGTGCGAGCCTCTTCGTTTCCGTTCATCTCCGAATAACTACCGCAACATACATCATTCTGAATCTGCTCGTTGTATCCATCTCTTGGACTCCTTCAACGATTTTTACCCCCCTCCCTCCCCCCTTCCAACCGGTACTAAACTGGTGATCCCTCGGTGCCTCAGAATGTGTCCTATCAAGCGATTCCTTGGTTTGGTCAAATTGTGCAAAAAATTTCTTGTCTCCCAATTCTATTCAGTACCTCCTCATTAGTTACGAGATCGACGCATCTAATCTTCAACATTCGTCTGTAGCACCACATTCCGAAAACTTCTATTCTCTTTCCAGAATGAGATTTTGACTCTCCAGTGGAATGTGAGCTGATATGAAACTTCCTGGTAGATTAAAACTGTGTGCCGGACCGAGACTCGAACTCGGGACCTTTGTCTTTCGAGGGCACGTGCGCTACCAACTGAGCTACCCAAGAACGATTCACTACCCATCCTCACAGCTTCAATTCTGCCAGTACCTCGTCTCCTACCTTCCAAACTTCACAGAACCCCTTCTGCGAACCTTGCAGAACTAGCATTCCTGAAAGAAAGGATACTGCGGAGACATGGCTTAGCCACAACTAACGGGATGTTTCTAGAATGAATTTTGGAAACATCCCCTGAGTTGTGACTAAGCCATGTCTAGGCAATATTCTTTCTTCCAGGATTGCTAGTTCTGCAAGGTTCGCAGAAGAGCTTCTGTGAAGTTTGGAAGGTAGGAGACAAGGTACTGGCAGAATTGAAGCTGTGAGGACGGGTCGTGAATCGTTCTTGGTTAGCTCAACACAGTTCCGCCTGAGACGCCGTGCTGCGAGGACGTGCTTGATGCTCCTTTTAACTCGTCTTTACAAGTCGCGAACGCTTGTTCCTACTGTTTGTGACTTCACGTGTGGCGTCGTAATTTCGTGTGCTACTGTGTGTTTTCTGTATGTGTGTGTGTGTGTGTGTGTGTGTGTGTGTGTGTGCGTGTGTGTGTTCTTTTTTGTCGTTTTTTTTGTTCATAGCTGCTCCGGGCGCTAAAAAACACCAAGCATATGTTTCGAATGAAGTGTACCCTGCGCTTCGAGTTCGACAAGGCTTCACGACGTGTGCAACCGAGTTCTTTACAGGTTTGTGAGTGGATTGTTGACATCATTGGCATTACAACGAACCAAGTCCACACCGCTTATTATGACACTGAGAAATGCTGTTTTTTTTTATTAAAATGCTTCTCGACAGAATCCTCTTCAAAACGGGAGGGAAAGCCGAATTTCGCCATCGCGATGAAACTGTAAGTACTGTTATTATTACCAACTCTGATGTAGAATACAAGAATGTGAGTTTGTTTAACTTACCCCCGGAGGTAGAGAACTGTTACTTAAAGGAAGTGTTGAGTAAATACGACGATGTGTGCTATATTCGTAACAAATGATGGTCCAGTCAGCATAAGATACAATGCTACAGTGGGATGAGGTCAGTTGAAATGCACGTTAAAGACAATATCCCGTCTTACATTCTGGTGTGTGGCTACAGGGCCAACGTAAGGTACAGTGGTAAGTCGTTGACATGTCATATCTGCAACGAAAGTGGATATCTGCGCCAAAGTTGCCCTCGCAAAGTGTTCCTGTTACAGAGTAGTTTGCAACAGCGTGAAAAACTAACGCTGGCGGGTATGGTAGCAGACACCAAAGTGCTGGTGAGTGGGGAGCCGTCCACGGTTGGGAATGCTAGGATAAAAAGCATATTTCCAGGGAAGAATTCACGCCGCTTATTGGTAAAGGTACTGTCGAACAGACAGCAGTAGTGTCATCTTATTGCGAATAAGCGGCGACGCACGTGCGATGACGATAGCCCTAGCGAAGATGATGGAGAGACTCAAAAGGTATTGCGAACGGCTATTCCATCTGCTGTATAGGTGACAGATGCTGTGGATGTTGTGAAAGACATTGTTACCACTGCCCTCGCAATTGCTAACTCGGGCTCCGGCTGTACAATTTCCAGCAAGCATCAGCCAGAGGTGCCATTGGCAGCCGGCCTGCGAGGCGAATTACAGGCATCACAACATACCGCTCCGCGGGAGGCAAAGTCCGTCGGTAAACAGAGCCGGGCCGATAGCAGCTCAGACTGTAAACACGTCTTTCCGCTTTTTTTTTTTTTTTTTTTTTTTTTTTTTTTTTTTTTTTTTTTTTTTTTTTTGTCATCAGTCTACTGACTGGTTTGATGCGGCCCGCCACAAATTCCTTTCCTGTGCTAACCTCTTCATCTCAGAGTAGCACTTGCAACCTACGTCCTCAATTACTTGCTTGACGTATTCCAATCACTGTCTTCCTCTACAGTTTTTGCCCTCTACAGCTCCCTCTAGTACCATGGAAGTCATTCCTTCATGTCTTAGCAGATGTCCTATCATCCTGTCCCTTCTCCTTATCAGTGTTTTCCACATATTCCTTTCCTCTCCGATTCTGTGTAGAACCTCCTCATTCCTTACCTTATCAGTCCACCTAATTTTCAACATTTTTCTATAGCACCACATCTCAAATGCTTCGATTCTCTTCTGTTCCGGTTTTCCCACAGTCCATGTTTCACTACCATACAATGCTCTACTCCAGACGTACATCCTCAGAAATTTCTTCCTCAAATTATGGCCAGTATTTGATATTAGTAGACTTCTCTTGGCCACAAATGCCTTCTTTGCCATAGCGAGTCTGCTTTTGATGTCCTCCTTGCTCCGTCCGTCATTGGTTATTTTACTGCCTAGGTAGCAGAATTACTTAACTTCATTGACTTCGTGACCATCAATCCTGATGTTAAGTTTCTCGCTGTTCTCATTTCTACTACTTCTCATTACCTTCGTCTTTCTCCGATTTACTCTCAAACCATACTGTGTACTCATTAGACTGTTCATTCCGTTCAGCAGATCATTTAATTCTTCTTCACTTTCACTCAGGATAGCAATGTCAGAATCTCGAACAGCTTGCACCATTTTATATTGTCAAACGCTTTTTCCAGGTCGACAAATCCTACGAAAGTGTCTTGATTTTTCTTTAGCCTTGCTTCCATTATTAGCCGTAACGTCAGAATTGCCTCTCTCGTCCCTTTACTTTTCCTAAAGCCAAACTGATCGTCACCTAGCGCATTCTCAATTTTCTTTTCCATTCTTCTGTATATTATTCTTGTAAGCAGCTTCGATGCATGAGCTGTTAAGCTGATTGTGCAATAATTCTCGCACTTGTCAGCTCTTGCCGTCTTCGGAATTGTGTGGATGATGCTTTTACGAAAGTCAGATGGTGTATGGCCAGACTCATATATTCTACACACCAACGTGAATGGTCGTTTTGTTGCCCCTTCCCCCAATGATTTTAGAAATTCTGATGGAATGTTATCTATCCCTTCTGCCTTATTTGACCGTAAGTCCTCCAAAGCTCTTTTAAATTCCGATTCTAAATCGACTCCTGTTTCTTCTTCTATCACATCAGACAAATCTTCACCCTCATAGAGGCTTTCAATGTATTCTTTTCACCTATCTGCTCTCTCCTCTGCCTTTAACAGTGGAATTCCCGTTGCACTCTTAACGTTACCACCGTTGCTTTTAATGTCACGAAAGGTTGTTTTGACTTTCCTGTATGCTGAGTCTGTCCTTCCGACAGTCATATCTTTTTCGGTGTCTTCACATTTTTCCTGCAGCCATTTCGTCTTAGCTTCCCTGCACTTCCTCTTTATTTCATTCCTCAGCGACTTGTATTTCTGTATTCCTGATTTTCCCGGAACATGTTTGTACTTCCTCCTTTCATCAATCAACTGAAGCATTTCTTCTGTTACCCGTGGTTTCTTCGCAGCTACCTTCTTTGTACCTATGTTTTCCTTCCCAACTTCTGTGATGGCCCTTTTTAGAGATGTCCATTCCTCTTCAACTGTACTGCCTACTGCGCTATTCCTTATTGCTGTATCTATAGCGTTAGAGAACTTCAAACGTATCTCGTCATTCCTTAGTACTTCCGTATCCCACTTCTTTGCGTATTGATTCTTCCTGACTAATGTCTTGAACTTCAGCCTACTCTTCATCACTACTATATTGTGATCTGAGTCTATATCTGCTCCTGGGTACGCGTTACAATCCAGTATCTGATTTCGGAATCTCTGTCTGACCATGATGTAATCTAATTGAAATCTTCCCGTATCTCCCGGCCTTTTCCAAGTATACCTCCTCCTCTTGTGATTCTTGAACAGGGTATTCGCTATTACTAGCTGAAACTTGTTACAGAACTCAATCAGTCTTTCTCCTCTTTCATTCCTGGTCCCAAGCCCATATTCTCCTGTAACCGTTTCTTCTACCCCTTCCCGTACAACTGCATTCCAGTCGCCCATGACTATTAGATTTTCGTCCTCCTTTACATACTACATTACCCTTTCAAAAGGGCCATCACGGAAGTTGGGAAGGAAAACATAGGTACAAAGAAGGTAGCTGCGGAGAAACCACGGGTAACAGAAGAAATGCTTCAGTTGATTGATGAAAGGAGGAAGTACAAACATGTTCCGGGAAAATCAGGAATACAGAAATACAAGTCGCTGAGGAATGAAATAAATAGGAAGTGCAGGGAAGCTAAGACGAAATGGCTGCAGGAAAAATGTGAAGACATCGAAAATGATATGATTGTCGGAAGGACAGACTCAGCATACAGGAAAGTCAAAACAACCTTTGATGACATTAAAAGCAACGGTGGTAACATTAAGAGTGCAACGGGAATTCCACTGTTAAATGCAGAGGAGAGAGCAGATAGGTGAGAAGAATACATTGAAAGCCGCTATGGGGGTGAAGATTTGTCTGATGTGATAGAAGAAGAAACAGGAGTCGATTTAGAATCGGAATTTAAAAGAGCTTTGGAGGACTTACGGTAAAATAAGGCAGAAGGGATAGATAACATTCCATCAGAATTTCTAAAATCATTAAGGGAAGGGGCAATAAAACGTTGGTGCGTAGAATATATGAGTCTGGCCATACACCATCTGACTTTCGGAAAAGCACCATCCACACAATTCCGAAGACGGCAAGAGCTGACAAGTGCGAGAATTATCGCACAATCAGCTTAGCAGCTCATGCATCGAAGCTGCTTACAAGAATAATATACAGAAGAATGGAAAAGAAAATTGAGAATGCGATAGGTGACGATCAGTGTGGCTTTAGGAAAAGTAAAGGGACGAGAGGGGCAATTCTGATGTTACGGCTAATAATGGAAGCAAGGCTAAAGAAAAATCAAGACACTTTCGTAGGATTTGTCGACCTGGAAAAAGCGTTTGACAATATAAAATGGTGCAAGCTGTTCGAGATTCTGACATTGCTATCCTGAGTGAAAGTGAAGAAGAATTAAATGATCTGCTGAACGTAATGAACAGTCTAATGAGTACACAGTATGGTTTGAGAGTAAATCGGAGAAAGACGAAGGTAATGAGAAGTAGTAGAAATGAGAACAGCGAGAAACTTAACATAAGGATTGATGGTCACGAAGTCAATGAAGTTAAGTAATTCTGCTACCTAGGCAGTAAAATAACCAATGACGGACGGAGCAAGGAGGACATCAAAAGCAGACTCGCTATGGGAAAAAAGGCATTTGTGGCCAAGAGAAGTCTACTAATATCAAATACTGGCCATAATTTGAGGAAGAAATTTCTGAGGATGTACGTCTAGAGTACAGCATTGTATGGTAGTGAAACATGGACTGTGGGAAAACCGGAACAGAAGAGAATCGAAGCATTTGAGATGTGGTGCTATAGAAGAATGTTGAAAATTAGGTGGACTGATAAGGTAAGGAATGAGGAGGTTCTACGCAGAATCGGAGAGGAAAGGAATATGTGGAAAACACTGATAAGGAGAAGGGACAAGATGATAGGACATCTGCTAAGACATGAAGGAATGACTTCCATGGTACTAGAGGGAGCTGTAGAGGGAAAAAGCTGTAGAGGAAGACAATGTTTCCAGCAACGTTTGATGATGGGGCAATCGCACGACCTTGTCAAACATTTCCAGCTTGTTTTCTAGTACAATTTAGTTCTTTCCTGTACACTAAAACATCATCAGCAAACTACGTCACGAAGCTTTCGATTTTATTCACTGTATCGTTTACGTACAAAGTGAAATCTGAGGGCACCGTAACACTCCTTCGAGTACGCATTATGCTGTTTTTGTTTGTGACTACTTCATTACGTTAAGGAGGAGGTAAGGAAATAACTAAACCTGTTCGATATTCCATAATTTGATATTTTTCCCTACACAACATAGCAGAAGTATAATGAACGCATTCGGAAGCCAAGGAACATAGCATCAACATGATGGACGTTGTCTACGGTCTTCTCGATCTCACGGAAGAACAGCACAAGGCGATTTTAATAAAATTTATTTTTACTTAATCCATGCTGTTCCTGCAGAGGATACTTTAGTTTTCCAAGGTGAGCAGACAAAAGCATAAGACGTATTTCATAATTCTAAACACAACTGACGCAAACGAAATTTAAACAGAATTGTGCGGACCTGTCCGACCAGCTTTCTCGAAAACGAGAATCTCATGTGTCTTTTTTTCTGTGGCCTAAAACCCTTCGCTGCCCCAGTGCCTTACAACATACAGCCGCTAGAAGTGCGGACAAAGACTCGTCATCATTACTTCAAGTCTTTGTTGATTCCATGTCGTGACCTATGGAGGCTATGATTGCAGTATTTGGAGACTTTACAACCAATCTCCAAGTCAGAGATAATGTACAGTTTTATAAACTTTATTATTTGTGCATTCTCATGCTTCTGACTGTGGGGCGTCAAGTTTTCACTCGAATGCACCCTTTTGCTGCAGAAATATTCAGAAACGTTTGCGTATTTATTCAGAGTTGGGCACCAAGTTCACGCCAATCATCAGTGTAGAAACACAGAATCTGAGCGACGTTCCTGCTAGTACCTGTTTTGAAGTACTCGTATTGATATCAAGTCAAAGAGTAGCTGTGCGTTAAATGTTATCCCTGCCTGGTCGATAATACCGATGCTCGCAAGCCTCTCCAATTATCATAAGTCTTATCGGAGACAAAAGATACGGATCAGTGTTTTCTGCCAAGTTATTAATGTCACAAACGTCATATTAAGGCGTAGTCGGGTCCTGGCCGTTGGAACCGATATTCTTCTTAGGACATCGACAACGCAGCGTTCGACATCAACGAAGGGAGGTACGTCGCGGATATACAAGGGCTCTTCGGAAAGTAGGGTCCGATGGGTCGAGAAATGGAAACAACTGTGAAATAACAACGAAGCTTTGCAAATATGTGTTGGGCGGCGTGTCTAGTATCCCTGTCGATTGAGTCACGTCGTTCTTTTTAGTTCGGAGCACACCGTAAGCTTGTAAAGACGACTAGAACAATAAAGTCTCCAGCTAAATATAGGTGCCTGCTGAGAGCTTTCGCCTGATTTCATGTAGTCCCATATAACGTTTCTGTTATGAATTTGCTTCTTCATGCAATTACCGGCCGTACACTGCAGGAGCAATGAGGGCGCCCCTGGATAGTTTTCGGTGGGAAGTTTTAGATTACCCACAACACAGCCCGGACTTCGCTCCCTCTGATGTTCATCTCTGCTCACTTGAACCGCTGCTTCCGCAGACAACATTTTAGCACAGACAGCGAACTGCAGACTAGGGTAGAGAAGTGGCGGAAAGCACGGGTGGCTGCCTTCTATGACGAGGGTGTAGGGAAGTTCGTACAACGCTGCGACAAACGTCAAAATCGAAGAAGTGATTGTGTAGAGAAGTAGCTGGATGGTATAGCGAACTGTTGCAAACAAAACATTTTTCATTTTCATTGTTGTTTCCATTTCGCAACCGATCAGATCTGACCTTACGAATAGTCCTCGTCCGTATCTACTGTATAAGCGACATTCTACATAGCTGTAACTTCTTTCACCTCCGAAGTCTGAAAATTGCGTTTTGGATGCGTAAAAATACACTAAAGGACGAAGTCTGAAAATTGCATTTTGGATGAATAAAAATACACTAAAGGAAGAAAAAATGTTTCGCATGATGTATCACTGCCAACTAACTTAGGTCGACGAAATATGGACGTATAGAAAGAATTTCTACAGTCAAATACAGAAAGTAACAGGAAGGAATACGGAAAAAGACGAATAGGAATGACTTTTTATGCAAATACAATAACCTCTCTTTAAGTCACCGCGATTCTTTGTGGTCTTCTGGGCATTACAAATCGTGGGAAATGGTTGTTAATAGAATGATTGGTCAACACGGACGACAATGTATGCTCTTCGACACGCTTCTGGGAAGGCGTTCCATTCCTCAGCCAGGTTTGTCGACAGCTGCTGGGTGGCCGTTGGTGCAATATACCCACCCCGATACATTCCACACGTGCTCGATGTGATTTAAGTCGGGGAAACGGGTCAACGAATCCGTTCGCCGAATACCCTCTCTTTCCAAGAGCTCCTCCATCTTCGCTGTTCGATAAGGTCTCGCACAGTCATCAAAAGAAATGAAATCAGGGCCAAATGACACAAGGAAGGACTACAGTCTCACTATAACGTTGACAGGTGAGCGTAACTTTCCAATGACTTGGATGCCAGTACACCCATGCAACATTATGACTCCTGACAACATAACACATGGACCAACAAAACGATCTCTTTCAGAAAAGTTCCAAAGCGCAGTTCCTGTTTCCACCTCCCACCATACGAGGGTATGTAATGGGCCCAGCAAAATTGTCGAAAATGGTCGCTTTGGAGGTCCATGTGGGGAGGCATAATGTTGCATGGGCATACTGACCTAAAAATCTTTGGACACGGTATGCTCTCTGGTCCCCATGACCGTCTTTTCATGGATGTATTCAACCCTGAGTTCATTTTTATGGATAACTTCGAACAGCTCAGACGGTGAAGCATTCGAGGAATGGACTGGGGTGCTCTTTCACTCGACTTAAATCCCTTCGATCACGTGCAGGATGCGTTGGGGAGATGTACTGCAGCAAAAGTTTTTATCTGTGAGGCATTCACAACTGTTCTGCAACATTTTCATGGTAAATAAATCCTCCAAAGATGTAAAATGTTTTTTGACCAAAGTCTAGCACGATAGAAGTCGCTTGATATTACCACGGTTTCGGCGTCCTAGCCCCGTCATCAGGTGTATCTGAAATCCAGCAGTTGTAGGACGTCTTGTCAATGCACTAACCACTAGTAGACGAACATCTACCTTAGGCTGACCAACAAATAACATCCCCCTTTGTGGCTATGACTGAGCGTTGGAGTTCTTCGCAGTCAAAATTTGGGATGTTATTCGACGGTACACGTATCGTAGATGTTTGCCTACTAGTTGTTAGGGCACGGGCATGGCGTCCTACTAGTGCTACATTTCAGATACATCTGATAATGGGGCTCGGACACCGATACCTTGCAATTAACGTATTGCTGCACGTCCATATGCATCAACGATTATCCAGCTCTTGCCTACCGCACTGGTGGAGTTGTGGAAAACTCAACCACAAGAGCTGTTCACCAACACTGTCTCCAGCATGGGATCACACAGCTGCGTGTGGTGATGTCAAACCCTATTAAGAACCATGTACCGCCTTCTGAAACATCCAGGGGATCATCAAGAAATGCGGTGACTTGTTTCTAATTATTGTCTTTGAATAAAAGTGGTACTTCTGTTCTTCCCACTTCGTATTTATTTCAGTTACCTTTTTTTGCTATACAGTAGCAATTCTTTCGATGTATGGCCTTAGTTTCATCGAGCTATGTTACTTAGCAGTGATACATCATGTGAAAGCTGCTTTCATCCTGAAGTCTTGCGAACCTGTATGTAATGGTAGGTCCCGGAGCAGTGAGTGTACAATTTCCATTATCGTTGTTGTACTGAATTAAGATATGATAGATGCCATATTAATTAACGGCGATTCATTAACTGCTTAAGTCAGACGTGAACATTTTAGCGACTAGTACTGTTAAGGCAGTGCTCTTCTGCGAAGAAGCTACAACCACTGTTTCCCGTACCGAGACTATATTACACTGCAAGGGATGTGGATGACCTCTAACTCCAGCGTGACTTATAAAGTCCGATTACAGTGTCGCCCATGTGGTCTGCTCTAGAATAGCACTGATAAACTACTTTTGAACAAGGACTTTAACTATATAGATTACTTCAGATGTATGGGATGACTTTTTTGGTAAACTTTTTGGAATTCAGTGATCAATTAATTGTTATATTTAGATTAAAGTTCAGTCTTGATCACGTTATGTCTGTTTTAATGAGTAACCGGTTTCGGTTTTTTCTATAAAACCGTCATCAGACCCATTGGCTCCCTTGGGTTGGTAGGTGGAGCTCTCCTTGCGGTGCGGTTCCGGGCTGAAGCGCCTAGAACCACTCGGTCACAGTGGCCGGCTAAGATTTTTGAAAAGACCATTTCCAGGACGATGGATATGACGTTTTGGTCCACATCGATGACCAGCACGCAGTATCGATTTAAATCAATGGATTTTTACTTTTGGGGCCATACAAAGGAACTTATTTACGTTCAGCAAATAAACAATGTGAACAAACTTATGCGGAGGATTTTCGTTGCTGCCAGTATCATAAAGGCAAATTGGTGTAAGAGGAAACAAAGTAATGCCGCTTTCATTTTCGTTGCAGCACTGTTGTACAAAAGGAAAATATTCTTAATTTAATTTTCCTTTTGCCATTGTAAAAAGATGATACAACTGTCTGTAATTAATGCAGATCGAATTGGTAGGTGGTTAATTTTGTACTAACGGAAACACATCTTATTTAATGTTAGCTTTTCTTTACTATCACGACCTTCGTTAAGGTAACTTCGTAAAAGTGGAAAAGTCTGCTTGCACTTAATTCATTCTTTACGAGAAATAAATTACACGTTCTTGACTACTCAACTTTGTTAAAATTGCTTGTTCCGGTAGCACCTGACCGCAGCGCCGCATCATTGTACACGTCCAATGTTTGCATTGCTCTGGTTCGTCCGTTACCTTTCTCTGAGCGCTCCGTCGATGGCGGTAATAGGCATTTAAGGTCGTGTACCGTCAGTTGACATAAACAGAAAAGCGTCTCGTATCATACCTATAAGTAGGTGGTCTGCAAAAGTAGACTCTATTTTTCTAAATTTCCAACTTTTGTGGTGTTCCTTCAAGCGGGTGCATATTGCCTTGCCAGATTGACCTTTACAGAATTCTTCACAATTACTAGTACTTTTATATATCCCACTCTTTTCCAAAGCTGGACTGCTATCTTTACCATTGGGCAAAAAGTGTCGAAGAGTGTTGTGCACACAAAATGTTGTTTTCGTGTTCCTAGATTTAAGCTTCTGGCTACATGCAATGAAACTTTTTCTAAATAAGGAATCGTGCACCGTTTATTGTGTTCTTGAGGTGATGGGTCGAAAACATTGTAGAGAAGAGAGTACTCCTGTTTTCTTCTGGTTTTTGTGCTTTATGAAGTCCACTAACGTAGGAGGGTAGTCATTAATTGATGCTTCATGTTCTCTTGCATTTAATTCCATTTTAAACTTGTCTTCACCCATGGTGATGGATATTAGGCGTGCATCATTGAATAAAAGGCACCACGTTTATGGATCACTGAGAGTTGAGAATTGGCAGATATGAAAATATCTGTGGCGGTGAGTTTCCTGTAAACCTTGAAAGCATGAATATGGTCACTGATGTCTTTGGTTCCTTCAAAATATATAAAATATTTTACCAAGAACCCTCAGATCAGTTAATCTACGTAATACACACACACACACACACACACACACACACACACACAAACGCGCGCGCACACATACATACTGGATAAGGTTGTCAGCAAAAAATCTCGAAAACTTCCAGGTCGATTTACTTCATGTTTTTACGTGACAGGGTAATGAACATTTTGATGCACGTAGGCTGTATATATTTAATATATATAAGGTGTTTCAAAATTACACAGGCAGATTTTGAGGAGATGTAGAAGATGTCTTGAGGAACAGGATGAGGGTAGGAACACTCGTCGGGGAACATCATCCAAAGACATTATAGAGAGTCGAAGTTCTAGGCGCTGGCGCCCATATAGAGCGAGATTTAGCTGGCCTTACTAATGGATTTTATGCAACCCCCAATGTCTTCAAAAATCAAGGGTGAGATTTTAATATTCTCTCGCTAGCCACGCGCCAACTATTATTTTTACAGAAATAACAAACAACAAATTTCTGTAGGAAATTTAATGTGTTAATTTTTGTTAAATGTATCAGTCTTAAGTAACGGACCCTAACCCAGACACGAACGAGTCGGAAGTTATAAGCGAAAATCGTTCTAATACTTCTGGCAGTAGTACAGGTGTTGCTAAGATTTTATGCAGGCAAATTTCAGAGGTGGCGGTATGATCTAAAATAAGAAAAAGAATTTCTAGTTTACATGGTCTCTAAAAAGTATACCTTAAGAGCTGTGAGAACTAGTTCAGTACAGGAAATATATTTCACAATAGCGAAGAGGAACAAGTGCTCTTAGCTCCTTAAGTATTCACTTTAAATCTCGTCTGCAATCCCAAATAAAGTTTCTGAGTGCTGTTTTGTAATTTGGTTTAGGCAACTATCTTGGTTTCTTTAAAGAGGGTTTGTCGAACATTATTCTTCATCTACAACATTCGCACATTATGTTTCGTCTCAAATAATCTCATCGACGACCCGGTGTTAAACTCTAATCTACTGTCCTTCTCGAACACAGTCTTTTAGTTAGTTATGAAGTTATTACGTTGTCTATTATGAATAACGCGTAAACTGTACAGAGTTAGGACTTATGGAAAATAGAGCATGTAAAGAAGCTACATCAGTTCTCATACTCTTCAGTTGGCAATAACTACATCGAAAGTTGCTCATTAAGCACTGCAGTAAGCAGACTACACTCCTGGAAATGGAAAACAGAACACATTGACACCGGTGTGTCAGACCCACCATACTTGCTCCGGACACTGCGAGAGGGCTGTACAAGCAATGATCACACGCACGGCACAGCGGACACACCAGGAACCGCGGTGTTGGCCGTCGAATGGCGCTAGCTGCGCAGCATTTGTGCACTGCCGCCGTCAGTGTCAGCCAGTTTGCCGTGGCATACGGAGCTCCATCGCAGTCTTTAACACTGGTAGCATGCCGCGACAGCGTGGACGTGAACCGTTGTGCAGTTGACGGACTTTGAGCGAGGGCGTATAGTGGGCATGCGGGAGGCCGGGTGGACGTACCGCCGAATTGCTCAACACGTGGGGCGTGAGGTCTCCACAGTACATCGATGTTGTCGCCAGTGGTCGGCAGAAGGTGCACGTGCCCGTCGACCTGGGACCGGACCGCAGCGGCGCACGGATGCACACCAAGACCGTAGGATCCTACGCAGTGCCGTAGGGGACCGCACCGCCACTTCCCAGCAAATTAGGGACACTGTTGCTCCTGGGGTATCGGCGAGGACCATTCGCAACCGTCTCCATGAAGCTGGGCTACGGTCCCGCACACCGTTAGGCTGTCTTCCGCTCACGCCCCAACATCGTGCAGCCCGCCTCCAGTGGTGTCGCGACAGGCGTGAATGGAGGGACGAATGGAGACATGTCGTCTTCAGCGATGAGAGTCGCTTCTGCCTTGGTGCCAATGATGGTCGTATGCGTGTTTGGCGCCGTGCAGGTGAGCGCCACAATCAGGACTGCATACGACCGAGGCACACAGGGCCAACACCCGGCATCATGGTGTGGGGAGCGATCTCCTACACTGGCCGTACACCACTGGTGATCGTCGAGGGGACACTGAATAGTGCACAGTACATCCAAACCGTCATCGAACCCATCGTTCTACCATTCCTAGACCGGCAAGGGAACTTGCCGTTCCAACAGGACAATGCACGTCCGCATGTATCCCGTGCCACCCAACGTGCTCTAGAAGGTGTAAGTCAACTACCCTGGCCAGCAAGATCTCCGGATCTGTCCCCCATTGAGCATGTTTGAGACTGGATGAAGCGTCATCTCACGCGGTCTGCACGTCCAGCACGAACGCTGGTCCAACTGAGGCGCCAGGTGGAAATGGCATGGCAAGCCGTTCCACAGGACTACATCCAGCATCTCTACGATCGTCTCCATGGGAGAATAGCAGCCTGCATTGCTGCGAAAGGTGGATATACACTGTACTAGTGCCGACATTGTGCATGCTCTGTTGCCTGTGTCTATGTGCCTGTGGTTCTGTCAGTGTGATCATGTGATGTATCTGACCCCAGGAATGTGTCAATAAAGTTTCCCCTTCCTGGGACAATGAATTCACGGTGTTCTTATTTCAATTTCCAGGAGTGTATCTTTGGTTGGTAAACGTACGGAAATGTATATTTTTTTCCTGTTAAGATTTCCAAACGTGAATTCTGATACAGATAACAATGGGTTTTCTAAGGAGTGCCGAAGTCTTGATTTCTATCTCCAGAGATATCTTGTTTGTAGCGCAGCTGGGAAGCTATTGAGAGGCCCATTGACTTGTAATTGGCTTTTGTAGCAGTGGGAGGCGTGTGCTTGCGAGTGACTCTTGATATTCACTGAGGTGATAAAACTAATGGGATACCCCCTAATATCGTGTCGGACAACCTTTTGCCCTGCGTAGTGCAGCAAATCGACGTGGCACATACTCAGTAAGTCATTGGAAGTCCCCTGAAGATATACTAAGCCATGCTGCCCCTATAATCGTCCATGATTGTGAAAGTGTTGCCGCTACAGGATGTTGTAAAGATGTACACGAACTGGACTCTCGATTTATGGCGTTCTCGGAGGTCAAATCATTCGCCCGAGTTTACCAGAATGTTGTTCAAACAAATCACGAACCACTGTTGCCCAGTGACAATTCCATCGTTGTTTGGGAACATGATAGCGAATGGTCTTCAGTCGATGATCGGTTTAGTTCGACCAGAGGGAGCGGTCTGTTCCATGTAAACAAAGCCCACCCATTACAGAGCCACAACCAGCTTTCACAGTTCCTTGTTGATAATTCGGGTCCATGGCTTCGGGGGTTCTGCCCCGCACTCGAACGCTACCATCACCTCTTATTAACTGAACTCGGGACTCATCTGACCAGGCTACGGTTTTCCAGTCGTCTAGGCTCCAACTGATATGATCACGGTCCTAGGAGAGACACTGCAGGCGATGTATTTCTATTAGCAAAGGCACTCACGACAATCATCTGCTGCCATAGCCCATTAACGCAAAATTTCGCTGCACTGTCCTAACGGATACGTTCTTCGTGCCTCCCACACTGATTTCTGTTGTTATTTCACGCAGTGTTGTTTGTCTGTCAGCATGGACAACTCTACACAAACGCCGTTTCTCTCGGTCGTTAAGTAAAGGCCTCTACATTGTCCGTGGTGAGAGGTAATACCTGATACCCGATATTCTCGGCACACTTTTGACACTGTGGATCTAGAAATATTGAATTTCCTAACGATTTCCTAAATGCGGTGGCAAGCAGACAGCAATGTGCCTACCATGTAGAGCTCATGCGCCACAGGAAGATGGACAGGGGGCAGGTTGTTGCGGCGGACGAGTGCTTTTCGACGCCTTTGACTATAGCGATGTCCAGCATGTCCGGCTGTCCTCGGGAAGGGAGTTCGTTCGTACGGTCCCAGTATGGTGGCGCTGTTTTGCTGGGTCGCACGCAGGAGGCGCCGACTGCTGGACCTTCTCAGACGGGAGCACATTGCGTATGCTTTGCACCGAAAAGGCACCCCTCATTGTCTGTAGCGCATCAATATCAGACACTTTCAGTTCCCTCTGGGAGGCCAATAGGCCGCGATGAATGTGATCTGCGCGATAGCGGTGCTGACAGCCACTCCTGTGGCCTCCATGGTGGCTAATGGGGGCAGATGTATCATATAATGCTGCAGTGACCTCTTAATGCAAATGGCAGTGCCGACTCCAGGATTAAGACTATCGCTGCGGTAGCAGGAGCACTTAGGGGTCCGCACGTTGAACTAAGCCTTGAGGTGATTTATGTTTACGAGACAGATGCCGATTCCCTCGTCCTGAAGCCATTGACGAAACCTGTCCTGCTGGGGTCAGAGGCTGTCGCCACGAGAGGCAGTTCCTGCAGGAGCTCGTTCAGCCATCGCAGAAGTGATCGTACTTTTGCAGCGTCTTCTCTTGGTGCAGGGGCGGCCACTACGGGGCAACCTCCGCGGTTGGAGTAGCACGCTGGAACCGGGTAACGGCTGCTAATTGGTGTGTGGCACCTTTAGGGGGTAATGAGGAGGGGTAGTAGGGAGGGACGGGGAAGTCCGGCCTCGCGGTGCTGCTTGTAGAGCGGCTGCTTCTCCAGCTTCTTCTGCTGACTGATTCTTGGCCGCTGTGTTCTACTAATCTCGTCGGCGCTTTGACGTGGGGGAGCTGATGGGTGGAGGGGGTTGTCTTGACTTTTATGTATGCTGAGTCAGTCCTTTCGGCAAACATTCCTTTTTGACATCACGTTTCTCATGCAGCCATTTCGCCTTAGCTTCCCCGCATTTCTTATTTGTTGCGTCCCTCAGCGACTTGTATTGCCGTATTCCTGAATTTCCCTGGACATTTTTGTACTTCTTTCTTTCATCAATCTGCTGAAATACTCCTTCTGTTGAAGACGGTTTCTTCGCAGTTACCTTCTTTGTACCTATGTTTATCTTTCCGACCTCTGTGATTTCACTTTTTAGAGATATCGATTCGTCTTCAACTGAACTGCTTACTGGGCTATTCCTTATCGCAGTATTTATCTCCTGCGAAAACTTGAAGCGTACCTTTTCATTCCTTAGTATTTCCGTATCCCACTTCTTTGCGCATTGTTACTTCCTGACTGGGCTCTTGAGTTTCAGTCTACTCTTCACCATTACTAAATTGTGATATGACTCTTCCCACGTACGCGTTATAATCCAGTATCTGATTTCGGAATCTCTGACTGCCCATGATGTTACCTAACTAAAATCGTCCTGTATCGTGTCTTTCTTGAACAGAGTATTCGGTATTACTAGCTGAATTTATTGCAGAACTGAATTAGTATTTTACCTCTCTCATTTCTAGTATCAAGCTCGTTTTCTCCTGTAACCGTGTGTCTACTCCTACAGCTACAACAGCATTACAGCCCCAATGGCTATTGGATTTCCTACTCAATTTTCAGACTGAATTACCCGTTCAATACCCTCGTGTATTTTCTCTATCTCTTTATCTTCAGCTTGCAAAGTCGGCACGTATGAGTGAATCGCCGTAGTCGGTGTTACTTTGCCGTCGATTCTGATGAGAACAATCCTGTCACTGAACTGCTCAGAGAGGCAACAGTTGCTGACTCGATCTCTTCGGTTTTCTGCGTGAAAACCTTGTATGTTTCCACCCCTCCCCCTCGGATGACGACTGGCAGAGGGTGAGGAGGCTTCCTCCGCTGTGACACCTCAGCGTCACTCACGCCAGCATCAGCCGACTCCAGGATACCATCGAATCCATTTGGCATCTGCTGCTGTTGTACCGGTTCGAGAACTTTGGCCCTGGAAGTGTATCTCCGGCTGAGGGCAACGAATCAGTCATGGTCCTTGTTAAGGATTGGAGGGGGCGCAGCGGTTCACTTCTGCAACTTCCTTTCTGGCCGCAACTTGCCACAGGCGGCCCGAAGTGAGGGGTCGTCCTCATCAGACGTGTTCTGCGCGACTGCGTGCAGCGCTGGCTGCGTCTTCCAGGTGGCTACGATGATTCTTGCGTCGCCCTGTTTGCTCTAGAACTGGCCACGATGGCCATGCGGTGCATATCAACATTGTACATGTCAACTGAATGTGTCCGAATCTCATGACCGCGATCTCCTTGCAACTTGGTGTGAGTGTCCGTCAGTCGTAGGTGGCAGCCAGGATACAGCCACCGACAGAGCAAGCTCTGCCGAACGGGGATCAGCCACATCACATCTTTCTTCGGCCGAAGCCGCGTGTGCATAACGCCGTCTCGAGCTCCATTCGGCAACCGTTCCTGTGGTCGGGTGCATTTGCTGGTCCTTTGTAGGTAGGGGTCCAAATAGGCCCGCCGAGATAGCAGGCTCTGCAGGGCAACGACCCGCCACTCCCTTCGCTCAGTCAGATCGTACCTCTCCGTTCGCCAACTCGCAGATAACTATGCAATGACGCGTTAGCATTTCTGCCAGTGCACTGCCCCTTTATACCTTGCATACGCCATACTACTGCCATCTGTATATGTGCATATCGCTATCACATGAGTTTGGTCGTTTCAGTGTAGGTCCATCATATATGTCCACTATGAAAGGGCCGTCGTTTAGATTTGCCCTCACAACTATACAACAGTATTGCATTAAGGTTTTGCTCTATCTAACAATTGAAACAATCATTGAAAGGAATGATGTCTGTAGTGGAGGGTCACACAATCCTCTGGCACCAGTTATACACCAGCTACATGGGTCCATGGTTTTTGTACTTGCTTAAAACTATAGTTAATTTCCATGTTATCATATTCCAGTATACCTCTTTGATTAACTTGTTCGTATCACCGTACAAATGAGATAAGGGCGAATGAGTATTGCTATTATTATTATTATTATTATGTTACATGATTTCGATTTACGTTGGGCATATCTGGACGACAGTGATGTTTGAGTAGAAACACTGGATGCAAGAGGAGCAATAACACAGTGACAGATTCTGCAATGTTGCAGCTTAGCGAAATAATAGACGTTTGTTTATCATGTCCATTATATGACGCGTAGGTTCGACCAATGTTGAATCAGCGTCAGAGCTTTCCTGCAGGTGTGAGACTGCCTGCGTCGACTGTTTGATGCCCTCTTCTGCGAAGTTGGCGGAAATGTCACTGGCGTACCATTGTTTCGACTCCCACTTGAAACATATCGAGTTATTCGTCTGGTATGTGTTACTGCCGCCCCAACTCTGAGGTACTGCCACTGCAAAACCAGGTAGTCAAGAGCGCTCAAGGTGGGTGGAAGAGATGATGTGTGTTGTGTTTTTATCATGTGGGAGTACGACTGCAAATGAGAGTATTGATAGTTGAATGAATGTTGTGGTTTTATGAATAGTGAACGAAAAATAAAGGCCAAACAATCTGACTTCAGATTAGCGTTAACTAGATATTGCAAGAACGATACTGATGTTGTTATTCACCTAAGGTTAGCGCCTACACAAGTCACAATAGAATGCTGGTAGTATACACATTCATCTACATCTACATCATACTCCACAAGCCACCTAATGGTGTACGTCGGAGAGTACTTTCGGTACCACTATCTGATGCCTCCAACCCTGTTCCACTCGCGAATAGTGCGTGGGAAGAATGATTGTCGATAAGCCTCTGTATTGGCTCTAATTTCTCGAATTTCCTCCTCGTGATCAATACCCGAGATGTATGTGGAGGAAATAATATGTTATCTTACTCCTCCTGAAAAGTGCTGTCCCGAAATTTCAATAGTAAATCACTCAGTCTGCCAGTGGAGTTTGTTTATCATCTCTGTAACGCTCTCTCGCCAGCTAAACGATCCCGTGACGAAACGCGCCGCTCTTCGTTGGACCTTATCTATCTCCTCTATCAGTCCTACCTGATTGGGATCCCAGATACATGAACAATACTCAATAATCGGGCGAACAAGCGCCTTATTAGCCATTTCTTTCGTCGATGAGTTACATTTCCTTAAGATTCTTCCGATGAATCTGCGTCTTGTGTCTGCTTCTCCCACTATCTTTTTTGCACGGTCATTCCACTTAATGTCGCTCTGGATAGTTAAGCCTAGATATTTTGCGTCAGATGCTGTCTCCAGCTGTTGGTCATCAATAGTGTAGCTGTACAGTTGTGGATTTCTTTTCACTAAGTGTGCGCAATATGTTACGTTTATTTACGTTCAGGGTCAACTGCCAGACTTTGCACCATTCACCAGTTCTCTGCAGGTCTTCTGCAAATTCTTACTATCTTCTGGCGTTGCTACTTTGGTACAAACAACTGCATCATCTGGAAATAGCCTTAAAGAGTACCCGACGCTTTCTACTAGAAAATTTATATATATTGTGAACAGCAACGGTCCTATTACACTTCCCGGTGGTACTCCGGATATTCCCTTTACTTCTGTGGACTTAGTTCCGTGGAGACATTGAAAACATCTCAGGATGTACAGGACCTATGTGTGTTTTAAGTGACGCATTGAATAGCAATATGTAGTGTTTCCATAGTTATCCAGTTCTACCTGTTCTACTGCTGTGACGATGAAAGCATGTTGGACACTACCACTGTGATCGGATTCTGGCAGTTTATAGAACTTACAGGCTTCGTGCAATAAGGGATATCTGGACTCCAACGTCAAAGAGATTTTAGATGCATAATCGAATCTGAACACCATACTTCAATAGAACAAGTCCAGCAAAGAGACTAATATTGAAGTTGACTATTAGAGAGAATGTAACTAATCATAGTCATATAAACAGTCTGGAAGTATTAGAAATGGGTTTTAGGAGAAGGTCAGCAAGAATTTCCAACATAGAACATGTAAGAAACACTAGAGTAATAAAGGAAAAACTAATTTCAAAACGGATCCTAGAGAGGAAACTGAGGAAAGAAGAAGATTATGACTAGTGACTACTTGGCTACCAAATGTACAGATGACAATGAGAAGATTTGGTGCAAAAGAAGAGGATTCATAAGATCGAAATACCTGGAGGAACATCTTGAAGGGATTGTGATTGAATTCTTGTACAATACTCATTATAATAAATATTTCTAATAATTACTATTGTAATACGTTCCCAGTGTATATCGGATAGAAATCTCTGTGTTGAGGAAAGACTTAATTTGTTATCTGTAATATATATGAAGTGCAGTGTATGTGTATGTGTGGAGGATATACTCCCAAACCCCTGGATCGATTTCAAGCACATTTGGCACAGAAATAGCAGACTCCATGAGTATCAGTACGGTGCAGTTTATAACTGCCTAGTTCTGACAAGAGTGGAGATATGGTGAGAAAAGGCATTTCGGGTGTGCTGTACTACAGGCACGTTGTATGGACAATACGGGCCTGCCATATCAACTTGCTTTGCAGGGCAGTCTACATGTCAGAGCCAAGAAATGGTTTTCCAGGCCCTGACATGTAGGTTGCCCTCAACAACAGACATGTTGTGTTGGACTACTATCAGCCAGCTTTATCGAACAGCTATTCATGGTGGTCTGCACATGGGGAACAAATAAATGATTTCGAAGCACCTGACATGTAGCCTGCTCTGTATAACAGGAGGGATACATGTGCTTATGAAGGTGGCCTGGGACAAGATGAGACAGACAGAGGAGTGGATGGACAGAACGATGGGAAGGAGGAACTGGACAGAGAGAGGTGAGGAATCAGGGATGCATGAGACAGGTGGAAGGTGTGGTGCGCAGGTAGGAAAGGAGTTGGGGAGAAAGGATATGGTCAGAGAGAGGCGGAGGAAGATATGATCAGACACGAGGATGGACGAAACGAACAATTAAGGGAAAGGAGGAGATAAAGAAATGGAGGGTGTAGGGAGGAGGAGAAAGATAAGACATCCAGCACAACAGTCGAAGGAACAGGCGCCGACAGTATATTGCAGTATATTGGTCCGCAATATGGGCAGTGAGAAATCATGAATCATCGTGATGTGTGTGCTTGTCGATAGAACGAAGATGTCTTCCTCATCTGTAAAACTATGCCAAAGGAAAAGCTGCTGGTTGGTGTCATATTTCGTTTTAACGGAAAAGGATGGATAAGCAATCAGTTGCCTTCGTACAGTCTGGAGCAGGACTCCACCTGTTCTTCTAAAGAATAGTAGGAAGATGATCCTTGATACTTTCAAGGAACATATGACACCAGCAACGAAGGCAGAAATTCTGAACTTAAACACAGATCTTGTCGTCATTCCAGAAAGCATTACTTCGCATCTACAAATGTTTGATGTGGTGATGAATAAGCCATTTAAAGAACATCTGACTAGAGGTTGATCCCTGTACTCCCACATATGTAACCAGTGTCTCAAGTCTTATTTACTGCTTCACTTCGCACAGTACATTCGTTTTTAAGAACCAAGACAGCCTCATGACAGGACAAGATCAGTGGTTTTCAAACTGGTAATGAAAAGATATGTTCTTACGTAGAAACTCATTTGCTTCTCGAGATAGTGTGGACCTAGATTTCATCCACTGTCTCATTCAACGTCATGTAACGTCAACTGAATTCCAAGCATACTGTGAAGTTGGTTTTCTTTTTGGATTTCAGATAACTTAAACAAGTGCTACCCCTATGTTGTAGAAATCTTTATTGTAGTTAATTCTTGTCGCAGAGTGTACCATGTTCTTTCACTCTCCTGTAATCACCGATAGCCCATTACTTTATTTTACATTTTCGGCAAGTTTCCATACTTGTTCGCAGTTTTTGGACGTCCTTAGTCATCTTCCAAGACCCATAGCGCTGCTTTTGAAAATAACCATTCCATTATTAACGATTGAAAACTGAAATATCAGGCCCTTAACAAACAAACATTCACCGACTTTGGATGAAATTCCATTGTCGACAAACGTCATAAATAAAGAATTACACAACAGTACAGTATTTCAGTTTACCATTTTAAAGGAGCACTCTCAATACGATTGCTTCAAACAGGTGTAGTGTGGAGACTCTCTAGAAGTAGGTAACTTTTATTTTTACAAACTGATGGGTTTGGTGACTTCTTCAAGAATCGTCTGTTGTGATAAGCCGCATTCCTGGATTTATATTGGTCTGCAGGAGAAGTCTTCATGTGTACTTCGCATCTTCCGTGAGTGGGACTGAGTGACTGTTTAGAACAACGGTTTTAGCGAAGAGCCAGCCAATCTAAAATTCATTACATCAAAACCAATGTAGGTCAGGGCTATTGTTGCAGGAAGTAATAGTTTACTGCATGGCTTCTTTGGGCAGTGCAAAGATACATCTTCATCTACATTTACATCGATACTCTGTAAATCATACTTAGATGACTGGCGGAGGGTTCATCGCACACCTTCACAATAATTCTCTATTATGCCCCTCTTGAACAGCGCGCAGAGGAAACGAACAACTATATATTTCCGCGAGAGCTTTGTTTTCCTTCATTTCATTATGATGATCGTTTCTCCCTTTTAGGTCGGTGTCAACAAAATATTTCTGCATTCGGAGAAGAATGTTGGTGACTGAAATTTCGTGATCCCGCCGCAACGAGAAACGCCTTTGTTTTAGTGATCCTGTATCATACCCGTGACACTCTCTCCCCTACTTCTCAATAACAAAAAACGTACTGCTCTTATTTGAACTTTCTGGATGTACCCCGTTAACCTATTAACCAATAAATCGCAGTCTTTGATTCGCCTTCCCCGTAACGTTTTATGTGTGTTCTTTCCTGTTTTAGTTGTTAGTAGTTGTAATTCCTATGTATTTAGTTGAATTTACGGCATTTAGATTCAATTGTTTTATCGTGTAACCGAAGATTAACGAATTCCTTTTAGCACTCATGTGGATGACCGCACCCTTTTCATTATTTAGGCTTGGTTGTAATTTTTCGCCCCAGACAGATATCTTTTGTAAATTGTTTTGCAATTTGTTTCGACCTTCTGTTGACTTTACTAGGCAATAAAAGACAGCATCCTCTGCAGCGACCAAATCTCTTCGTTTCAGGGCAGCACTTGCACCCACCGTCCTCAGTTACTTGTTGGGTATATTCCAACTTTCTTGTTCTCCTACAGTTTTTAGCCTCTAAAGCTGCCTTTCGTACAATGAAAGTTATTCACTCATGTACTGTCATTTCGTTTCTCGTTCTTAGGAAAGTTTTCTGCATCTTTCTTTCCTCGTATGTTGTGCGGAGAGTATTCACATTTCTTATCTTATCAGGCTGTCAGTTTCAGCATCCTTCTAAAGCAGCACATGTGAAACGCTTTGATTTTCTTCTTTTCCAGGTTCCCCACAGTAACCTCAAAGAACAACAATGAATTCGTTGTCATACTGTCATTACGGATGAATAGAACATAGGTTACAGAATGTTTTTATTAACTTAAGAACGACGCGTTTCTCTCGGATAGGGCGTCATCATGTTATCTGAAAAATTAAGGGAATCACTATATTACAATAAATTCGGCGTCGTCCTACTCTGGATTACTATAAAAGCAAATAAGCTTCAACACTCTCGAATTAAATTACGCAGAAAAACGTAATATAACTCACATAAAAAATTTCTATTTCATTATTGTTACACCGCTTTTAAGCATAAAGGTTTTCTATGTCTCTGTGCATAGCTTTCGATCTGGCATGTCCTGCAGGTACTATATATTCCCATATGCTCAATTATCTTTTGTTTATTTCTTAATTTACCCTTTACTATTTGAATTTTACGCTATTATCACACTGTAAACCTGACGGCAGCGCCGCATGGCGACTGCCACTACTACTAGCCCAATATTTTGCATGAGCTCCTATCAGTCATACGTATACTCTGCGAATACGACCGAACCTCTGGTGCAGATTTAGTGAATGGCTGTTAACGGTTTGCGTGCGAGGTCCTGTTCCGCGCTGCTATACCTGTCGTCGCTTCTCTGAAAGGTGATAGGCATTTCTTGGTTTCTTCTTCGCTCTCTACTAATGCCTGATCCCGTTGATTTTATTTAATTAATTTTTAATATTTTTCCATATAGGTTGCTTTTCAGCATGTTTCATGCGGCAGCATGTCTTATTGACGAATGCTTTTTGGTAGACAATTTCTGATCATTAAACGTGAGTTACATTACGGTTCTCTGTAGAGTTTTATTCGGTCGGTTTTTGAAGCTTATTTGCTTTTATAGTAATCCAGAATAGGACCAAGCCGAATTTATTGTAATATAGTTGTTTCCTTAAATTTTCAGATAACCTGATAATGCCCTATCCGGCCGAAATGCTTCGTTCTTAAGTTAATATAAAACAATCTGCAACCTACACTGCTTTTTTAAATAGTAGCTACAGAAGATTGCTATACCACAACGCCAAGGTAGAATGGAATAATTTTTGCAAATAAGGACATTTAGTTACTAGATCTGAGGAGGTCTGCTAAGTGTTACTCAAGCAGCGAGCATAGTAACATAGGAAACGTTCCATAGGGGGGTATGTAAGACGAACATGTGACTGTCTCTTAACTCATTTTGTAGCGTATTTGATAAACGAATAAATGATGCACGACTTAATGGGGCATTCAGTCGACGGCTGGTGTACTACTGGAAAACATGCAGGAGCTACGTGCTATGGCAGCAGCTGAAGGCCTTGATGCATATAGAAGAGTAGAAGAGTCCTGTATACTTCTGTAGGAGGCGAATGATGAGCATAATGCTGGTTAATTTTACTGAAGAATGTATATCCTGATTCGTTTATACTGTCGAGCCTTCTAAGAAACCAAGAAAGCAACCATAGCTTCCACCAGCATAGGCAATGAAATGATGCTCTTCAGTAATCGAAACTTTTCATCCAACTCGGATTCGAATGGTTGGTCTTTTTTGCTGATCAGCTTAAATTTTTGTGCACTGACCGTGAATGGAAGGGATCCGCTTTTCAGACACAAATCGCGTTCAGACATTCAGTTTATTAAGAACACACTGTAGACATTTATTCTCACTTGTTGGCTCTTATGAGTACAGTAGTAATGGTCCACACATGAGAGTTATGCCTCTGGGTTTCAGTTTCAGGATGGATCCTCGAATTTTGATGTTTCTGGTGGCTAATCTGGTGCTGGTTGCCGGGGAGATGGTGCGCTACGACGGCTACCGAGTCTACCGCCTGGTGCCAGCGCATCAGGACCAGTTGGAGTTCCTTAGAGGACTCGTCAAGTATCATCCCGACGTGAGTATTGCGTCACCACCCTAGCGAAATGTTCCATATTGTTTTTGGCTGCAGTCCTTGTAACAGCATTGGGACTGAAATGTAAGTCGGGAAGTCTAACCTTACTTAATGTAACTATAATAACTACGAAATATTCAATGAGTGAATTTAATTATATCGTTCAGATTAAGGTACCGTTTAACGCAACAAGCACTCATACTTTAAAGTTTACGTTAAATTATCATTGGACACCAGTAGAGTGAAGGTTCATCGGCTTCTGAAGGCGAAACTCTTAATGTTCAATGGAACTACTTCCTAAGTACAGAGTCTACATAATATTCACTTTGATTAACAAGTTATTAAAATAACTAAATGTAGCGTGGAAAACCATATTTATCTCATCGAAGGATATTATAATTCCTAAGAACATAGTGTACAATCAAACACGTATCTGGCGCACTCGAATACTGATAATTCCATTTATTATCGGTATCGACTACAGTTCGATTCTTTCTTCCGAGAACTCCAGAGCCAACACTTAGAACACAAGCGGTGACCACAATAACTCACCTTTTAAAAACTGCACTCATGAGTATGTTGTATTTAAAATAAATACCCAATCTCAGTTTCACAATTGTTTTGTTTCTACTTTAACCAATTTGTTATCAATATCT
This sequence comes from Schistocerca serialis cubense, assembly GCF_023864345.2. Lineage (NCBI taxonomy): Eukaryota > Metazoa > Arthropoda > Insecta > Orthoptera > Acrididae > Schistocerca > Schistocerca serialis. The sequence goes on along the minus strand of NC_064641.1, from coordinate 409,617,644 downwards.
TCTGTTGTGAAACTTTTCTTCTCTGACAAAGAACAAGATGATGGATCATGTAGTAGCTCCCTATATTTATATCAGATCGAAATTACTTTTCTCTTTCGAAAACTTTGTTCACCTTGTGCATATTAATAGAATATATGAATTATTTCTAAATTTGTACACGAAACGTTCTTTAAGTATCATACGGAAGCAACCTTTTCACTGAAGCATTCATGACAATACTAGTGTATTTTGTGGTTTTCGTACTTAAATGATAACGACACATACATAACAGCAAAACTGGTTCTCAGTTAGTTGCCACATTAACTTAATATGATTTGAAACATTACATTTCCACTAACATATTAGAAAAGATAACGCAACTATAACTAGTAAATAAAATTGTTGTTGAACAGAATGCACTCTGTACGAGGAAAGGGAAAAACAGCACTCCGTCTTCAGGCCACAAGTGGCCCATCGGGACCATCCGACCGCCGTGTCATCCTCATTGAGGATGTGGATAGGAGGGGCGTGTGGTCAGCACACCGCTCTCCCGGTCGTTATGATGGTTTTCTTTGACCGGAGCCGCAACTATTCAGTCGAGTAGCTCCTCAACTGGCATCACGAGGCTGAGTGCACCCCGAAAAATGGCAACAGCGCATGGCGGCTGGATGGTCACCCACCCAAGTGCCGGCCACGCCCGACAGCGCTTAACTTCGGTGATTTCACGGGAACCGGTGTATCCACTGCGGCAAGGCCGTTGCCACGAGAAAAGGGGAAGATAATACTATAAATTCAGTTCGCAGTTCTTACAGATACACTTGTAAGATTGTAATAATCACATGTATTGTCCTTTTCAAACACGAGAATCAAAAATAAGTAATACTGATATCTCTCTTACAAAAATAAAAGAAACGATGATTTATTTTGCGTTACTACAGTTGGAGCGTCCAGTCATCAGATTTCAGCGTTTTCATAAATAGTCCAAAGCAAAAATAGAAAAAGAAAGGAAAAAAAGCGACTGCCTCCATATTCTTCTCCACTCAAAACAATTTAATACTTTCAATGCAGTTTTTACCGGTTCGTACCACAGTAACCGTTTGAAGCTGTTGACTTGGACAATTACGAAACGAGTATTACGCTCTCCTCACGCAGTAAGACTCTACACGCCAAAACCATCCGTATTTCCTTATCTCGTGGGTAGAGACCACTTTCGTAATGAAAGGATATTTCACCCTCAAGGAGCGATGAAATTGCTCACAATTGCAGTACCTACACACAAATAAAATAAAATTTCATAACTTTTATAATATTTCTTGTTTTGTACGGAAACAATAAGTTCGATCTAAATCACTACAAATCCACAGCTGACCACTAAAACTGCAACACCATGAAGGAGGTGTGCAACAAACTCCATGTTAACGTACAGTGTGCTACACGTCTGAGTATGCAAATGGTTAGTATCTCAACATCACCGCGAAATGTAGACAGAAGTAATATCATCTACATTCCGTATACTTCAAAAATGGTTCTAATGGCTCTGAGCACTATGCGACTTAACTTCTGAGGTCATCAGTCGCCTAGAAATTAGAATTAATTAAACCTAACTAATCTAAGGACATCACACACATCCATGCCCGAGGCAGGATTCGAACCTGCGACCGTAGCGGTCGCTCGGCTCCAGACTGTAGCCCCTAGAACCGCACGGCCACTCCGGCCGGCATTCCGTATACTATATTTAAGCAAGATTTCATATAGAAAACTCATTTGAATGGTGGTTGTATATCAGATCGTGTCACAATTCGTGTAAGAGAGAGAAACCTGTACTAACACGTGTAGGAATTTGTCAGGGATGAGAGCGTTGCTTATCGAGAGTGATCGGCTGCCATTCGTCCGCATCATAGGCCTGTCAAGCGAACCTTGAGTCGATGCTATCAGGAGGTTCATATCCAACTCCATGCTGGGTCCCAGCGGCCGCGCTCGGCTAGGTTCGAAATGACAGACACTTTATATTCTCGACCGTGCAGTATTACACTGCTACGTCTTGCAGTGTCGTGCTCAAAAGTATACGAATGACCTGAATTGTGTTACACCTGATTTGCATGGAACCCATAATTGTCTTGCAGGTGTCTTAATCTCTTTTCAGTAAAGTCGCTTGGACAAAATATATGTTACTAGAAACCACTAGAGAACACCGCCGTTTAATGCTACGCAAATAAATAAAACGATAACGCAAGTATTAGGAAACACGTTATTTGAGATGACACAGTCCTTAGCGCTGGTAAACACAAATTTATTTCAGGAAATGGTATTTCAAAAAGCAAGCTCCTTCTTGAAATTACATGACGAAAATTTTTGTACTGGACCGGAACTGCTATCCGACGGGTATCATTCCTGTCAACTAACCATGAAAGTTCTTAAATGCGATATCAATTAAAAGTAACAAAGTTTTCGTAAGCTTACATTTGATATGACTTGACGTACAGTTTCCGTTGGACGGAGAATCGCACTCGCACCTACTCTGGTTGTTAAGGAAGCCCAATCAAATGTTATGGAATTTTATCACTAGCAGTGAGATGACCAACTGAAATGTTGAGACAAAAATGTTTTCCTTTACGAGGATTGAAACCCGTCACCTATCGCCGTCGTTTCCTAGCCACGAACAGTCGTAATAAATCGGCTTACTTCATCAATAGCGAGATGTGCGAACCTCTAAACTGCAAATATGCTGATGAAATGTTCTGTGCTGACTAGGAGTTGAACCCGCATTTATCATTTTTGTTGGCAATACATGACAAGACGTTAAGTACCGAATTCTTTTCCACCGATGGCTGTGAGTGGCATATTTGGACATGATATGGTGTGATGAAAATCTGACAAGAAGTCAAACCAGACACCTATCGTTATTGTTGATAACGTACGAAATTACGTAAAAACTATTTTTCATTTGTAGATTAGTTTACGCCGGTCCTACAGCTTCAAATGATATGATGAAAATTTTTTTTGCCAGACAAGGCACAAAAACCAGACAAACGAACTTCGCAGACATCCTAAGGGTTTGGAATCTTGGGGAGACAGCGAAACGGTGGAACTTTATCGTCGCGGAGGAGTTAAATCCTACAAATTCGAACAACACTCCTGTATCAATATTTCAACGTCACCAGTTCTGATGCCGTTAGAAACTAGTGCACTGTCGCCTTAGACGAACGGTTCATTACTGAAATAAGTTTTCTTGTGAGATAATGCTTATTGGTGGAAGTTTATGCGTGCCACAATTTCTGAGTATATCATAGCTTCCACTGCAGGAAATCTTCTCTGGTCAGTGGCGGAAGGGCATTATGTTTAACGTGGGTTTGGAACCACGCTGAAATTCTACGTTGTTCAGTTGGCGTTACCGGGTATGAGATAGTCTGTTCGTGCTTGTTAAAAATTGTTGCCTTTAGTACGATTTGAATCCAGACCTTTAGCAGACGAAACTAGAGTCATTAAACTAGACTACATACGAATGACTTATGATCCATACGATGTTGCAGCACCTGTGTTATTCCGAATTACAATGCAAAGATCCTTTGGACATGCACGTATGTCCGAAGCAACAGACACTGCAGCAACTACAGCCATTATTAAAGACCTGAAATGTATTCACAACTGCGAATATGGAATACCATCAACTTTATAATGGAATGATGACAATGAAAACTTGTACAGGACAGGGACTCAAACAAGGATTTCCCGACTACCGCGAGCGATTGCCTTATCATTTGACTACACGAGCACGACCCAAACTTCCGCATGCATGTCCGAAGGCACTTTGCGTCGTAATTTGCAACAACACAGGTGCTGCAATATCGAGTTCATCCGCCGACACCGGGAAAGCGACGTTCAAGTAATATGTCTGCTCTGTATGGAAATATACATAATGGAATGCGAGTACAGGTTGTAGACACATGGTTGACGACATATGGAAGTTTGGTTGCGCCCGTCAGCTGCGCTCGAAGAGCCAAATGCTGCCGGCACGGTGGCTCAGTGTGTTCGATCAGAAGGTTAGCTAATCTCAATAATGAAAAACAGAGTCAACGTATCGACGAAGAACTTGAACGGGTGTCAAAATGGTTCAAATGGCTCTGAGAACTATGGGACGCAACTGCTGAGGTCATCAGTGCCCTAGAACTTAGAACTACTTAAACCTAACTAACCTAAGGACATCACACACATCCATGCCCGAGGCAGGATTCGAACCTGCGACCGTAGCGGTCACGCGGTTCTAGACTGTAGCACCTAGAACCGCTCGGCCACGGACGGGTGTCATCGGACGTCCGCCTCGACCAAATTCAACTAGCTATAGTTAGTTGAATTTAGTCGAGGCGGACGTCCGATGAAATGAGACCCGCCATGGTAGCCGAGAGCGCTAACGTGCTGCTTCCTGGACTCGGCTAGGCGCGCTGGCAACGGATCGAATCCGCCCGGCGGATTCACGACGAGGACCGATGTGCCAGCCAGCCTGGTTGTGGTTTTTAGGCGGTTTTCCACATCCTGCTAGGTGAATACCGGGATGGTCCCCATATTCCGCTTCAATTACACGGCTCGCAGTCGTCTGTACACTTTCGCACTATTCCATGGATTATGCTCGATGCAGACAATTGGGGTACGCTAATTCCGTCCTGGGAGGGTACGGGATGGCGGCAGGAAGGTCATCCGGCCAACCCTTAAACATTAACATGCCAAATCCGATTAACGATGGATGACAGTTAGTAACTACGGGACAAGGCTCAAGCGATAGAATATAGAATGAAATGAGATTTAAAAAATGCTAAGGCGACCGCTTGCGATAAGCGGGAAATCCGCGTTCGAGTACCAGTCCGACAGAAATTTTCATTGTCGTTATTCCATTATACAGCTGATGGATTCAACATTCTCACTTGCTAGTACATTTCATGACTTATTACATTGTCATAACAAAGGACGTTCCACACTTCATGAGAATTTTCATTTCTGAGAGATATATTACAGCCTTATCCAGAAATGATGATCAATTTTTAGCTCTGATATGAAACTTCCTGGCAGATGGAAACCTTGTGCCCCACGGGAAACGAAACCCACGAACTTGTTTCTCACGGTCATTTACTACACTGGCTCATCTACTCAATCACGATTCGCAAACCCTCTTCACAGCTTTACAACGGCCAGGTACCACGTTGAAGTTCCGATTGGGCACACAATTTTCGTTAGCCATTAAGTTCCGCATCAGGCCACATTCTGCTGCAGAGTAAAAAATGCAGTTTGGAAGTAATCTCCAATGCTGTCGGCAAGCTATGTCTCATAAATATATTTTCTTCCAGCAGTCTTAGTCCAAATGACACGGGGCAACTTCTGTGATGAGGGCAAGTACTGGCAGAATAAAGTTGTGACGGCTGCTCGTGTGTTCTGCTTGGAAAGCTCAGTCATTAGAGCAATTGCCAGTAAAATGCAGCCGTCCTAATTTTCAGTCCCGATACAGTATACTACTTTAATCCGCCACAGTGTCTCAAACATTTCCTTGTTCGTCCGCATCGTTTTACCAGCAGCCTCGGCTACCCAATGCATACTTTCGACTTGATTTTGTAAACACTGACATAAAATTACATAACGGTCATATGCACGGACTGCCAGTACTGTAAGATAAGAAAACGTCAGCAAATATGTTGCTTTCTAACTGAGCTACTACAGTGCTCTATGTATGTATGGTATGTGGATAAATAGCGTTCAGAGTAAACCGAAAGCCTATATGTCGAGTTCTGCTATCTTTAGTTTTGAACAGCATTTGGTCTTGTATAACTGCATAGGCAAAAGTGTTGTGACCATTGCTCATGCAACGTCGAGCGTAAAGAATACTGAAGTATGTACTCTCCGATTCCACGCATAATGGTCCTAAAAAAAGTAGATTGATGCATAAATTCGTGGAGCTTTTGTGAGGCCCGTTGTAAGTAGCTTGCTATAAGTACATTCACCATCAGTCATTCTTTATTTGAGGTTCTACTTTTGTTCTTCCCGTTACTTATTGACTGTTGCAAAAAAAAAAAAAAAAAAAAAAAAAAAAGAATGGTTCAAATGGCTCTGAGCACTATGGGACTTAACATATGAAGTCATCAGTCCTCTAGAACTTAGAACTACTTAAACCTAACTAACCTGAGGACATCACACACATCCATGCCCGAGGCAGGATTCGAACCTGCGACCGTAACGGTCGCGCGGTTCCACACTGTAGCGCCTAGAAACGCTCGCCCACTCCGACCGACCTGACTGTTGCAAAAAAAAAAAAAAAAAAAAAAAAAAAAAAATGGCTCTGAGCACTATGGGACTTAACATCTACGGTCATCAGTCCCCTAGAACTTAGAACTACTTAAACCTAACTAACCTAAGGACATCACACAACACCCAGTCATCAGGAGGGAGAGAAAATCCCTGACACCGCCGGGAATCGAACCCGGGAACCCGGGCGCGGGAAGCGAGAACGCTACCGCACTTGACTGTTGCAGATTTGAAAGTTTGAGTGTTGTTGAAGTGCAAGAAAAAAGAGTGTGAAACGAAAAAATTCTAAAATTTGTGACTTTTGTTGGATGTTCAGCTGGAAACCCGTGTGCTATGTATGGAGTAAGTCCATTGTGGTCATCACGTCAGAGAATTGTTTTTGTTTCAAGTAGGATCTTTTTGACTTCAGTTATTCGCCACATTCAAGAAGACTAATTGTCTTTGATAAAGGACGTCATTGTGGTTTACCTCTGTGGTCACGTCAGTGTACCCGATTATTTCTAAAGGTGGTGAACTGGGGTTACTTTACGCTTGTGAGAGACATGCATTCAGTGGACAATGTTGGAGGAAAATGAAAGAAAAGATTATTACGGTTTAAAGTCCCATCGACTAAAGTGTCATTAGAGACAAAGCAGGAGGTATGGTTCGGAGAGATGGAGACTGAAATCGACTGTGCCTATTCACAGGAAGGATACCAACATTTGCCTTAATCGAATTGAGGAATTAACGGAAAACTTAGCTTAGGATGACAAAACAGGAATTTGAAACATAGTTTGCTAACTTCAGAAAACAAAAATAGTGGCTGGCTCCAAAAAAAAAAAAAAAAAAAAATATTTGGAACAAAGGCCAGTGTAAGTCCTTAAACTGTAAAGTTATGTATCTGGTGACACAAAGAATGAGTTTTGTGTTACGAACTGTATTCCAGGATTGTGTCCATCACCATGCTGGCATCTACTGCCAACAATTGAGAAGCTTTGTGGTCGCAGTATAAGAAAACTGCCCAAGGAATCAGCATCAAGTATTTCTACCGTATGAGAACGCCCCTCTGCACCTTGCTGATTGTACAAAAGGATCTCTCCAGGAGCTTGGCTGGAAAACCATTCCTACCGCACTTATTCTAATCACGCGCCCTCAAGCATTGACCTTTCTCGCTCCTTATTGAACAGCTATGATGAAAATTTCTTTGTGGCAGAAAATACACTTTAAATTTGGACTAACATCATTATCGCTGAACCAGTTGGTTTCTACAGACGTGGAGTCGAAAACCCGCCTCAGAACCATAATCAGACTGTTTTAGTTGATGGAAGAGAACATTTTGTTGATGAATAATTTCTCTCTATTGTATTTCTGTTATATTCAAAAAACCAGTGACAAACGCTATAAAAATGTACATAGCTCTAACACAAATGAATTACAACGTACCATGGTTACCTTGTGTCTAATTTAACAGAACAAATATTGCCCAAAATACGAGTCTGCCCAGAACTTCACACTTTCTTGATAAACTAGTAAACCACCGATTCTTTAAAGAATCAAATTCCAATGTATAAAACAGTTCCAAACATCTGATCATTTTATAAATGAGTTAGTGGGTTATATATGTGACGTTAGGAATGTAAGCGAGGAAAGTTTAGCAAAACATTTGATATTGGAAGCCGCTAAGTGTTCTAATTAACAAATATAGGTTGCGTATATTCCGGGCAATGTGCACTAAATTTTAAGCGAAAGCAAATTTTTTGAAGCATCTTAGCTTTTAGGACGTCACACCTACTTAACCATGTATCGTATAATGATCCAATTTTACAGTTATATTCAATAATACATTTAAATACTGTCTGCAAAACGCTTTGCGAATAATCACTCATAAATAAGTAATAAATTAAAAGGTCTTGACTGGTGCGACAGTTTTACTGCACGAGCAGCGAAAATGTAGTGAGTTGCGAGCTAACATCTCAAAGATGTTCGGGCTCACATTCGGTTTTTATCTTCGTCGAAATGTCTTGGCTCAAACTCGTCTAGGGACAGAACCGCACGTGTGGAATTTCACACCCTAAATTAGACACTTGCGATCCTTTGGTTAAATTGTGTGGCTGATGGCAAGTTTGCGGGACACAAATTTAACATAACAAATAAGAACAGTAATAATAATATCGGGAACTAAATTAACGACCCATAAATGATGTAGGCCACACACTTGCGATATGGTTAGAATAATGTTTATTCAGAAAGCAAACTAACAGAGAAAGTGGTCGTATTTAGAGTTACTGTTAAACTCGAGCGCATATCCATTTGACAAAGTTCGATCATTCACAATCTCATTGCGAAATACAATTTCGATACTCCACCTCGTTAACTATGTGAAAAGTTAGAGTTCACACCACGCGCGCGGCTGCTCACCGCTCAGACACTAAGTCCCGCGATACCACACAACACGAAATTTTCTAAGTCGTTTCACTTCCTGCCTGCCTAAAGACCGACTGTCCGCTTTCGCGTCTCAATCCGAACTGTAACCTTCAGTGTCTCCGGCCGAACTGTCCCCCTGCCCGCCTGGGGCCGCATATCACCCCGCTTGCCGAACATCGTCGCTCAGCTGACTAGGGCAGTTCCCTTTTCTGAAGCCGTCCATCTGATCGGCCACAGCTTATTCTACATTATTTTACATTTCAACATATTTAAATAAGCAAAGCTTGACCACTTTCACGTGCTAAATAAAGTAACAATAATATCCATTACATAATAAACGTTACATTCTTTTACATAAAACCAATATAATTTCCTTCTTAGCTTTGAATGTCACGACCAATAGCCTTGCACCAATGTGCTTCCCGATAAATAAAGAACAAAAGTAAGAATTATGCACTAAACGTTACAACAAATATTCCATTGCCTAATGATTAAATAAGGTGGCATGCCGTCATCGTTCAATGGGTTTTATATGGAGGGCAATGATGATCCGATGCTTAACTGAAAATACTGGTAATTTAAATTTACTATATCTTTTAAACATATAAAGTTACGGAGTTGATATTTACACCAACTGTCATTTTAATGATGCACTTGTATATGAAATGTCGATCGTTAAGACCAAAGCGTTCAGATTTTAGCATTCAGGACTTTGTTACAAAACTTGTTAATTTCACTTTAACAGTAAATCCCAAACTATTATAGACTTGATCAATAGTCAAGTTTTATTGGGATCACAATGAAATTTCATGGAGGATGGCAGATTAAAATTACTGTGGCTTGATTCCCTCCACAACTACAAAATTAAATACTTTTCATAAACGTTTCCCTTTATGGCCGATCATAGGTTCGCTATATTTAACACTGCTACGTCTCCTTGGCCACACGTGGCTTCTACTGGGTTTTCCCATGACGTAGGTTCTCGTCTGTCTCACGCGCACACTACAGCGCTTACGCCTCAATAGACAATAGACGCCTGTGAATTTCCCCACCTCGTGGTGAACCTACCCCCTTTGTGGCATCCGGTACTGGACGACAGGGTTCGTTTCACAATTCCTGAAGGCTGACTCTTTCAGCATATATTTAAATGAGAGCGAAATGCTCGTTATCTCATGGAATGATAAACCTTTTTCCTTTCGTAATATTTTTAAGGGGGGATTTCAGCGAGAAAAAGCTTTGCAAAGGTTAGGAACTTTATATGAAGTTTATTGCAAGTTCGTAAGTACTCTCATTCTAAACTAGTCGATGAATGTAGTTTGGGGAACTTGCCACTACGAGTTACGCTGTATCCAGACAAAGAGAGCGTTCGGAAACTCCCGTTGTAAACTTCTAGGGCTGGTAGAGGGAAGTGAGTAGATAATATTTTGAACTGGAACCCATGTCCGGAAACGAATCGCTTCCGCGCTAGAACCATCTGAAAACAAGTTGGAAATGCGACCACTTCCACAAGTAATTGATTAGGCATGACCCAGTACATTACTTGTTTTTCAGTTCCACTCACTAATAGCCAAAGGAATTGCTCGTGTGCTCGTTGACGGCTTCTCTTCAACGTGATGCAGTACGGCCTCTTCCATTTCGTATGTGTGGCGTCTGCTTAAAGCACAAATGTCACGCCTGCTGACAGTGAAGTTAGCCTTGCTCGAAGCTGTTGCATAATTGTGGCGAAAACGGTATGTGATGGAGTCGAATGTTATGGAGAACGATATTGATAAAGGCGACGAGCAGTTCATCTATTACCGTGAGCTTCGCCATTCGGAGGGATCACGTCGATATATTCTGCAAGTATGTACTCAACCATGTCCCTCTAACATTCGCAGACATGTCAAGTGACACCAGACGATCCGACGTAACCACATCCCAACATCACTACCCTGTTGCGTACCACCCTAGCAAACATGTTTTCAAACGGCTGTAGCACGGAAACAGTGTGTTTCCGGACGTGGGTTCCTATTCAGAATGTTATTTATTCTTTCTCCTGTCCTGTCCTGGAAGTCTGTAACGGGAATTTCAGAAACCCTATACAAAAAGCGTAATACGTGTCTTACTAAATGGTTCAAATGGCTCTGAGCACTATGGGACTCAACTGCTGTGGTCATAAGTCCCCTAGGACTTAGAACTACTTAAACCTAACTAACCTATGGACATCACACACATCCATGCCCGAGGCAGGATTCGAACCTGCGACCGTAGCGGTGTCTTACTATATCGACGATTTATCTTGATAAAAAGATCATAGCAGCACTTCAGATTTTTAAATTTGCTGACTATATGAAAGGCTGAAAGTCAAATTTTTGTTTTCCCCAGTAGCTGTTAGATAACATGCCCCGGGCTAATCGCTTACTGATACAGATTACGCACTTTCGACCTTGGTAGGGTCTTTGTCAACGTGAAGTAAGAAAGAAAACAGGACGCTGTATGTAATGACTCGAATATGTCGTCTTTAGGCGCTACAGTCTGGAACCGAGCGACCGCTACGGTCGCAGGTTCGAATCCTGCCTTGGGCATGGATGTGTGTGATGTCCTTACGTTAGTTAGGTTTAATTAGTTCTAAGTTCTAGGCGACTGATGACCTCAGAAGTTAAGTCGCATAGTGCTCAGAGCCATTTTAACCATTTCGAGCCAGCATGAAAATTGGCGGAGGAGGTTAGTGTTTAACGCCCGTCGACAACGACGTCATTAGAGACGGAGCGCAAGCTCGGATTAGTGAAGGATGGGGCAGGAAATCGCCCGTGCCCTTTCAAAGGAATCAACCCGACATTTGCCTGAAGCGGTTAAGGGAAATCACTAAAAACCTGGATCACGATGTCCAGAAGCGGGCTTGATGCATCGTACCTCCGGATGCTTGACCAGTGTCTCGATGTGAAAACTGCTGAGGCTACAAATTTGAACGTGACATTGATAAAATAAATTAAACATTTCGAGATCAAGCATGATTCATTGTTTCGATAAGTATTTCCGTTTTGAAATCGCTACTACAAAGCGAACAAACGCTGAATAGGTTTCATTCAAGACCTCTTCGAGTACTTTAGGACATTTATTTCCGTACCTCGAGGTCGCGGTGGGGATATGGGTCGGCTGAGAATATTTTTTCTTGCAATACCGTGATAGTGTCGCATGGTGAGATAGCGTGCTGCGTCGCACCGGCACTGCGATGACAACAGTAGTGTGCGGATTACATTCCTCACAGGAGTTCCGCTCTTTGGCCACTCTAAATCTCATCATCACTTACCAAACACTGGAGCTGCCAATACAATTACTCTCCCGTTCGGTGAACGACCGACCGAGCGGAGTAGCGCAGTGGTAGCTCGCTGAATTCCAACTCGGGTGGTCGACGGTTCAAGCTCGCGTCCTGCCATCCTGATTTACTTGTTTCTTGCTTTCTCTAAATCGCTTTAGGCAAATGCCACGATGGTTCTTTCGGAAGGGCACGGCTGCTTTCCTTCTCCATCTTTCCATAACCTGAGCTTGCGCTCCGTCTCTACTGACCTCGATATCGACGGGAAGTTTAATCAGCCAGCAGCTGTTGCCGAGCGGTTCTAGGTGCTTCAGTCTGGAACCGCGCGATCACTATGGTCGCAGGTTCGAATCCTGCCTCGGGCATGGATGTGTGTGATGTCCTTAGGTTAGTTAGGTTTAAGCAGTTCTAAGTTCTAGGGGACTGATGAGCTCAGATGTTAAGTCCCATAGCGCTCAGAGCCATTTGAACACTAATCTCCTCCTCTTTGTAAACGGACGGAAGTTGCAGGCTGACATGCGACCTACTAAACGTGGCAGGATCATTTTTAGCGAGACGCAAAATCTTAAAGTTGTGTGTCAGAGAAACAGGGAATACTGTTGGACCAATTCGCCAGAAAAACTTTCACTGCTGCCTGCAACATCTGAATAAAGCTCCCACCCGACAAAGTGTGAAGGGTCATTCTAAATGTCGGCAGGAACCGACCTATCACAGCAGCGAAACGATAGGGATAAGCTTGGGACGTCTCCTGGATTACCTCGTTCGCTGGCGAAAGCCTCGAGCTATGTGACGGGAGCCAACACGGCGAGAATCTGTGATCGGAGAGGAGCCAACTTATCTCGCTTCTGAGCTTTACAGCATCTGTCCAGCTTCAGGTCTGTAAGTGGGCAGCTTCTGTGTTGGGAGCGCTGTGTAGCACTTTGCATTGGATCTCTGCGCTTTCTTTGTAAGAGACTCTGTGGCTGGTTGGACTCGTTGCTGGAAGTTAATCGCTGGTAGTGTTGGGCAGTTGGAAGTTAGTCGCCAGCAGTGGTGGAAGTATTGTTGGGCAGTTGGAGGTGAACTGCCAGCAGTGATGGATGTTAAATCACCATTGATGGAGGGTAGCGGTGTGAAGTGTTAGCGTCGGCCAACAATCTATACATGTTCGACTTGGAGATTGAATATTATTCATGATTATACACCTTTGTACTAGATGTCAATGACGATTTATGTTTGTGTCTGAAGTGGATGTCACATTATTAAGGTAAAAGAATACATTATTTGGTATGTAACAAAATATTTCCTTTGCCAACCACATGCCTATTAGTAGTTACTGGCTTTAGTGGTTAGAATCTTTATTTAGCTGGCAGTATTGACGCTCGCCGTATTGCAGTAGTTCGCGTAATGAAGATTTTTCTGACGTGAGTGCTTAATGAAATGTATAGGTTATTGTTAGTGTTTCTCTTTAGTCAGAGCCATTCCTTTGAATTAATTATTTGAAGTGAGGTTATCCTCTTTTTGAGCAGTCAGATTGCGTTGCGCTAGAATATTGTCGGTCAGTGTTGACATGATAGGAATAAGTAAAGACAAAGTAGGTTCACTTGCATTCAATTTCGCTCAGCAGTTTAAGTAAAATGTTTAATAAAGTAGTTTCAACCCTTGCAGTTCAACTTCTTACGAATTAAACAGATGCTGTACTTTGAACGGCTTCTCAAATAATCTGTAGCAGAGAAGCCAAATAATGAAGTAACTGTGCCTCTATGCGACCTGCTCAGTGTGGCTACCGTTTCTATACTGACAACGTTTGCGCTTACGAACTTAAACAAAATAGGCCCGAATCAAAAGAGGGTGGCGTGGGGTCATGAACACCGCTAAAGAATATGAGTAAAACTGCTTGTATTTTTACATACAAAAATTTCTAAATTTGTTTACTTTTGCAGAATATAATGAATCGAAAACAAAAAGTCTCAAAAGTATGTAGCAAGAAATTCCACAAATTACGAGCTGCGTCTGACACAGGATGCTTTTCAGTTGGTTGCCTGGCCGGGCTTGCGGCGTACAGTGGACATTACAGCCAGGAGAAGGCAAACATTCACTGGTTAGCGGTACCTCTTGTCAACGGGAAATCCCACAAAGTTCCTGAATCCATAGCGAGAGTCTCTAAGATGCAGCAAGTTCAGTAATGCAAGGCAGACTTCCCGAAATCCTGACGCAAACAGCATTCTCGCCATTAACCCGCTCTCCCAGCCATAGTTCACGATATAATCAAACACAGTATCAACAGATGTACATAGGATCGTGTTGTGCACGGAAGACGGCATTCCGGTCAACAGGTAACCACGCCAGCCATGACGTCAGGGCATCCATCATACCCGGTAGTATTTGTCGGGTAGTCCCACATCCACAACCGCTGTGTACACTGTCACAGACGGTGCAGTGTGGCACAAAGATCTCTACAGTGGAGAGCTGTAGGAAGAGTGTAAGCAGGACAGTCGCAAACTGATGTGGCCCGATGAGAATCATTCTGTTGTTTCCCGGATGTGACAGCAGTTTGTGGAGAATGAAACTGTATCTCAAAGACCAGGACAGGGCCAACCACGTGTGACATCAGAAAGAGAGGACTGTTATTTAGCTTTAAGGGCACGACGGTACCGCGTTAGTACTGCACGGCAACTGCAGCTGACCTCGCAACAGCCGTTGGACGTTTTGTGTCGAAGCAAACGATATAAAGAAGGCTTTGACTGAGTGGATTTTACTGTCTGAGATTTTCTGTGTGTGTACCTCTATGCGTCTTCTCAGAAGGGAACGTCCAGAGTGGAGTCGTCAACTTGCTACAGTGGGCCAATGTTCTTCTCACAGTTGAGTCCCGAATTGGTCTGAAGAGTGATTCTCAACGCATTCGCCTGCGGAGGGAACGTGGAACACAATTTCGGGACCCAAACGTTGTGGAAACAGACCGATAACGAGAATGATCCCTAACGGTGTGTGTAGGGACTATGTTGACCACTCGAACAGTTCAAAATGTTTCAAATGGCTCTGAGCACTATGTGACTTAACTTCTGAGGCATCAGTCGCCTAGAACTTAGAACTAATTAACATCACACACATCCATGCCCGAGGCAGGATTCGAACCTGCGACCGTAGCGGTCGCTCGGTTCCAGACTGTAGCGCCTAGAACCGTACGGCCACTCCGGCCGGATCGAACAGTTCTTCATGAAACTGTACTGGTGAATCGGCAAGGTTTAACTGCTGTCAGGTACTGCGACAAGGTCTTGGGACCTCATGTGCGGCTGTTGCGAGGTACTGTGGGCCCAGACTTGGGACTGATGGACAATAATACTTGACCCAACAGTGCATGGGTGGTTGATGTTTTCTTGGAAACAGAAGATATTTCACGCATGACGTGCCCTGCTCATTCTTCCGATTTAAATCGCATAGAGCATATCTGGGATGCACTGTGGAGACGAATTGCATCACATGAGCATGCACCAACCACTCTCCAAGACTTGCAAACGGCTCAGCAGGAAGAATGGGCATCAGTGCCTCACTGTGAGACCCATGACATCATCCATAGCAATTCCCGTCGTTGTCAGGCCTGTATTGCTGCCAGAAGTGATCACACCCCATACTGAGCACAGCAGTCAGCTGCCGGAATGTGTGTGCAAAGTCGCTAAGATGGAAAAAACTAAGAACATTATTGTCTACCATTATGTACGTTGCAGCTTAATTTCTGTGTTATTTACAGTGTTTCTACTTTACTATCACTTGTTGATACTGTTTTGTGGCAAAATAAACGCAACCTACAAAATTTCCGTTTGTTCCTTTAATTTTGGACACCAGTGTATTAAAATAATTTTATTTAATATTATTTTCGTTATTAAAAACGTAGGCATTTGCAGTTGTTCTAAGTGATGGTTACAGCTAGTTCTGTTTGGGAGAGGGGGGAGCGGGAGAGGGAGAGAGACAGTAAAACCTGTGAGCCTACAACCCAGTGCCCCCTCCCCCCTGGTGAATCGAACGGTGATCCACACATGAGTACCAGACCACTACTGTGGCACTGTCACGTGAAAACTACACGAATTTAAAAAGCCACTGACTCAGTCCCGATAACAAAGTACCCGAAATACAAAAAAGGGTCGCAAACACTGACTCTAAGTTAGTAGTTCTCAACATGGGGGCAATCAACCCCTGAGGGGTGAAATGAAATTTTCTGAGGGATAACATTGTTTATATAAATTATCAATAATTACTTTTTCTCAGTTAGGGGCATTCATATGGTAGGGGTTACAGATTCCCCACACAGTCCACCCACTACACAAATATGTTGTGCTTTCTCCCGTACATTGCCGATAAAAGTGAGACATACACGTAACAAAAGTCTTTAAGTTGTAGATAGTACTTCCTGTCATTCAGAAATTGCTTCGTTACTCGCATCGAAACAGATAAATAAATTAACTGACAGAACGACACAGCAGTAACTACGGAAGTCACGCAAGTGCCGCAATGGTGAGAAGTATTTCACGGGACGTAGCTTTTGTACCAAGTGTATATCCTCACTTTGAGTAGAGCTTACTTGTCTGAGAAGGAGTTTTGGGTGATGGCACTTGTGATGCATCATAACCTGCTTCATCATTCTTTCTAATACACACGCTAAATATCAATCATCTTTCAAATATTTCATTATTTTAGACATAAAAGAGTTCCAAGGAAAGTCTTTCATTCTACAGCTTAGTTAATTGCTAAAGTTGGTGATAATTTAGTGGAGGGGTGATAATGTGGTGGAGAGGGGGTCAACAGACGACAGGGAGGACGAGAGTAATAGGTAATACCTAATTGCACTCGGGGATAAAGGTCTAAGAAAGGTTGGGTCCCGCTCCTCTAAGTGCTCTGCTCAACCCGGTTGCCTTAAATAACTTGCTGTGGCGAAAGAAATTACAGCATTTTATTTATATTACAACAGTGATCAGGCATATTATATGTATTTGGTATATTCTTTGAAGGAATGACCGTATCCAAAGAGCATGACTGCGCCTTATCAACTGCTTCCAGTATCATTAATGCAAGATCATAATGTCACATCCTGTTCACATCAGTGTACATCAACAGATACACACAATATTTCAAAAAATTGCAATCCATTGTGAAGATGTAAATCAATCTCGTTTTTACACATTATTTCCACTGAGTTCCTAGTCTCATCACAACATTTTAATTCACTCAATTTACTATTTTCGTTAGTGTACTGGTGTGAGTAGTTCACGCACTCTATAACGAAAGATAAAAAGGAAAATTACATCGTCTACAGTTTGTTGCAATACTGCAAGTGACTCACAGGTCCCTATTGATTTCACACTAATATGGCTACAAAATTCGAAGGATTATTTGTCTAGACCTGAGTCTAGTAGAGTTATGTACAAATTACAATAAATGCTTTTCTCTTACATCACACAGTAAAATACACAGTCACTGTAAATGCATTACTCATTATCTGGCGAATGTGCTTGCATGCATGCATACATGCATGCGTGCGCGTATGTCTATTCGTGTGTATCTCTGGATGATTCACTAAAATAACACATGAGATAAATAAATTTATGGAGCACATTAACATCGGAAATATTCGTAAATGATGTGATGAAGATGTTTAACGTGAGTGAAATTTTCGTACATTTCAATGTTAGCACAAAAACGTTTATTTTCCTTTGTGCACAACATTGCAGGAAACCTTTCAGTTAGTTATTGTCTACGGTAATGGTTTTATCTCACTTTCATTTGGAAGTACAATATAATGTATGTTAAATATAGCAATGAGTTACTGTGTAAGATTATTTGGTTCCCTTCTGCGTTAACCGTAACTTCCACCTTAGAAACTAAGACATCATACTGACAAACAACTTTTAATTCCTTTCCAGATTCGCTTCTGGAAGGATGCCAGAGCCGTCAACGTGGCAGCGGATGTCATGGTGGCGCCAAAGATGCAAAACAGTTTCATGACATGGCTTCAAGCGAATTCTATCGAGGCGCCCGTCCTCATTTACAACGTGCAGGAGTAAGTTTCAATGTAAAACGAGCCATTTCCAACTCTCAGTTGTTAAAATTCTTTAAACGTACAGTAATAATAAATCTGTAGAACCGACTTACCTTTCTGTTTGGCTCTCTACACGCTGATCTCCGAAAGTACTAAACGAATATTCAAGGGGTTTTAGCGTAATTTGTGGCACCGTACAGGATTTACATCACTAGAATCAGATCACGGGGAAAAAAGATTACGTGATTTAAAATTTTACTGAAAATTCCTTTTCTAATGAACTGGTCCTCTTTTGTTAAAAGTGACGACCGGTTTCACGCCAACTGAAGACGCATCTCCAAGAGGTCTGTTCAAATAATAAGGAAAAAAATTTTTACAAACAGTTCTTACCTATGGTCTATAGAAAAAAGTGATGCTGAAAGGTAATATTATAGAGCTGTCCTCCAAGAGTAGCTAACAGATTCTTTCTAATAAGTCATCGCTGAAAGATAATTACCTTGGAGCCACACCCCATTATTCGTGTCATGTTGTAAACAAATAGTACCCCAAAAGCGGTAGTCCTTATTTAAAACGGAGGGGTAGCAGAACCTATAAAAATTATATCTCGATGACATCTCAAAGGGCCAAGCAAGGCTGTAAACCAGTATTGCATTGAGATAACGTCAAAGCCTGAACCCAGTAAACGAGACGAGCCTTACCGCGTCACAAGCAGGAAGGGGGTTGCACGGCAGAAGACACGACAGAGCTGACCGCCATGCAATGGGGAGGATGTTTACTGCTGACGTCGGGGGCGACGGGAACAAAACTGACGCTATAGAGGCCGTGATTGAAAGGGGGGGGGGGATCTGTATGTGTGCTAAACTACTTAAAAATATGTAAAAAGACCAAGCCCTATTAATAACAAATATAGAAAGTGGACAATTAAAATGTAAAATATTTATGAAACCTGAACGATACTCTAAATTTCCACTTTGACAAACACAATTTATTAAGATACTGAATGTGGATATTTAAAATGTAAAATATTAATAAAACACGAGTGGTAGTACAAATTCCTTCTTTCACAAGGACAACGCCATATTAGTTAACGAAGGCAAAGGCTAATCAGGGAAGCTAATCGCTTGGGGTAATAAAATAGTGGGCCTTAGGAGAGATGCCTGTCTATTTAGGCAGTCAAAATTTTCTAAAACGCCCCTGTGTCAAAAAATGGTTCAAATGGCTCTGAGCACTATGGGACTTAACTTCTGAGGTCATCAGTCCCCTAGAATTAGAACTACCTAAACCTAACTAACCTAAGGACATCACACACATCCATGCCAAAGGCAGGATTCGAGCTTGCGACCGTAGAGCTGTATTTAACTTTTCATTGAACTTCTGTAACATACTTTTGTTAATTTTACTAGTAAAACCAGTGTCTTATCCATTTGCGTATGCTATGAAGCGTATTATTTTGAAGTCCTGATCATGAGCTTCACGGGACAGTGGGACACTGTGTAGTCTGTGGAGTAGAGGCCTGAATGCCGCCTTTTTGAACTGTAATGCGAGGTTGGATGTTTTGTGTATAACGACGTCACAGGCGATCATCTTCCTAAAAATATCATAACTAATCGAACAGCCATCAGTTTTGGCAGATACATCGGAAAATGCGAAGGTCTCATAATTGCTTTGTTTCATAGTGAACTGGATCCTGTCATGCAGTTTGTTCATCTCACGCAAAAAAGCAACACATTCGAATGTGACTAGGAAATTTGCTTTATTTCGACGTCATACTGTGTTCGAAAAAAATCATAAAAAATTTGGCAAGGCAGTAAGACACAGGTGAGGCCATTGTCAAACCCAGTTTTTCAGGACCTAAACTCATTTTCAGTAACTGAGAAACTTCGTCAGTTTCGTCTAAAGATCTTCCGCTGTGCTCCCTGAGATTTTCGCTGATTATGTGATGAGGTTGGTCTGCAGGTATGCTTGAATACGTATTATATATGGCAAAGGAAACTAGAGATGTGTCTTCTAGGACTAACAAATCAGGAAGTTCACTAAACAGCTCCTCTCTGTTCGAAATATTGAAATTTACTGGATTTTAAAATTCCTATTCAAATATTCTGCCAATAAATTCTCTTGATGAAAACCGGGTCCATTCCTGGCGTTAACAATTGGTCAATCAGCATACCTTCTTTATGCAACTGTACAACACTTCGAAGTCTAGGGGCACAGTGGATCACCGGAATAATAGATAGGGACTAAGAGATGATTTAGTGTTCTTTATCGTTTTTTAGTACGTGCTACCTATTTGGCGGTTGGATTATATCTATTTTTTTTTCAAATGTGATTCTCCTCAGTGGAATGTTGCACTTTAGTGATTTATTGCTCTTCAGATATGACCAAGGCTAGTTTGGATTTTTCCACCTGTATTACAAGCTTATTTTTATCCTGAAGTTTTTTTATTAATTCTGTTTATGGTAATGTTCTCTGTAGATGCTATTGAAGATGGGTATCTAGGAATACATGAACTACTAGAGTTATTCTCACCTATCTTGTTTACTCCTATAGCCAGTTCATTGCGCTGGGCCATCGTCAATAATTTTCCGTCCAAAGCAGGAAGAGTAAGCGAGATTAACTGACCGAACTGTTGTTGCTATAATTTCTATGAGGTATTTTATGGTAAGCTCTTATAAAATAACTATTTCCTTTTCTTATCGAAGGCGATATTCGTTAAGTTATATGTTTTTGGAAAAAAAACATAAAATCACAGTTTCTTACTGAATTACAGAAACTACGCCGTTATCCTGGTTTTTGATCAAATAATGTCCAGATACACATCAAACTGCTCTTCAATGCCCTGAAACTGCTGTCCATTGAGTACCCTAGATAAATGCAAATGAGCTAGATATGGGTAAATATTTACACTATATTTTTTTGGAATATAGAGAACGTATTTCATTTCGAAAGCAAAACAGCGTAATATTCCACATACCATTTCTTGTATCACAACTGTTTTTGCGAAACAAACACTTGACATAATTTGGAATAATTTTCTCTGTTAGACATTGCTTGTTAAACTGCATGTTACTGAAATTTTTTTGTGCTGTCTATACAGCACTCTTATAGCCCACCATTTTATTATCACAAGTTTTTAGCTTCCCACATTATCCTTTGCGTTTGTCCGCTAACGTGGCACTGTAGCTGTCAAAGAGGGCATAAGCACTAACAGTCGGGTTTTATTAATATTTTCAATTTTAGCTATCCACTTTCAGTATTTTTATAACCTATATTCGTCCAAGAGGAAATTTACTTTATGACTCATGGATTATTAATATGCTGCACATTTTCCACTTTCAGTATTTTTATAAGTAGGGCAAGTCTTTTTTTTGCATATTTTTAAGTATTTCAGCACATGTTTCTCCCCTCACCCCTCCATCACGCCAGCTGTAGTGTCGGTGTTGTTCCTGTCGCCTCTGACACCACCTGTAAACGTTTTCCCCATTCCAGAGCGGTCAGTAGTGCCTTGCCTGATGCCGCTCAACCACCTTCCTGCTTGTGTTGCGGTTTGTTTGTTTCTTTTGTTTTAAGACGAGAAGAAACACTAGGGGCATTGGCTCCCATGTCAAAACTGTGAAACATGAAGACAAAGAGAGGAGTTAAAAACAACTAAACGTCAATTTCAATCGACGGAAGATAAAACAGCTAAAAGAAGGACGTGGAGGAAGGTCTATAAAATACACCATAGAGAAAAGGAGGTCCAGAACTAAAAGTTAAATGACCTCCGCCGTATTGCTACGACGGATAAAAAGTACAACGCAGACGACAGCCCGAATGTGTCGTTCGCGAAAACGGCAAATAACTCAGACGGCTCTTCTCGTTTACTGGGTTTATTCTTTGAAATTGTCTATGTACATCAATATCTACAACTTCGTTTGGCCTCTTCAATTTTTATCCATATTTTATTTTTACAGGTTTCCTCTTCATATTAAGTATGAACTACCTCCTTCAGCGCGTTGTTTGTTTATAACTTGATTTGATTGATGGGGAGTGGTTCTAAGACAATTTCCTTTCGGCGATGACTTGTTGAAAGGAAACTTTGTGACTACGCTTCAAGCACAGCTCTATAATACAATCTTTTGGTGTCCCTCTCTTCTTTGCACCATTGTAATTTTTAAGGATTGTTTGTAAAAGGCGTTTTATTATTATTTGTACAGATCAGCTGAGGATGCGTCTTCAATTGACGCGAAACCGCTGGTGGCATTTAATACACTCCTGGAAATGGAAAAAAGAACACATTGACACCGGTGTGTCAGACCCACCATACTTGCTCCGGACACTGCGAGAGGCCCGTACAAGCAATGATCACACGCACGGCACAGCGGACACACCAGGAACCGCGGTGTTGGCCATCGAATGGCGCTAGCTGCGCAGCATTTGTGCACCGCCGCCGTCAGTGTCAGCCAGTTTGCCGTGGCATACGGAGCTCTATCGCAGTCTTTAACACTGGTAGCATGCCGCGACAGCGTGGACGTGAACCGTATGTGCAGTTGACGGACTTTGAGCGAGGGCGTATAGTGGGCATGCGGGAGGCCAGGTGGACGTACCGCCATATTGCTCAACACGTGGGGCGTGAGGTCTCCACAGTACATCAGTGTTGTCGCCAGTAGTCAGCGGAAGGTGCACGTGCCCGTCGACCTGGGACCGGACCGCAGCGACGCACGGATGCACGCCAAGACCGTAGGATCCTACGCAGTGCCGTAGGGGACCGCACCGCCACTTCCCAGCAAATTAGGGACACTGTTGCTCCTGGGGTAAAGGCGAGGACCATTCGCAACCGTCTCCATGAAGCTGGGCTACGGTCCCGCACACCGTTAGGCCGTCTTCCGCTCACGCCCCAACATCGTGCAGCCCGCCTCCAGTGGTGTCGCGACAGGCGTGAATGGAGGGACGAATGGAGACGTGTCGTCTTCAGCGATGAGAGTCGCTTCTGCCTTGGTGCCAATGATGGTCGTATGCGTGTTTGGCGCCGTGCAGGTGAGCGCCACAATCAGGACTGCATACGACCGAGGCACACAGGGCCAACACCCGGCATCATGGTGTGGGGAGCGATCTCCTACACTGGCCATACACCACTGGTGATCGTCGAGGGGACACTGAATAGTGCACGGTACATCCAAACCGTCATCGAACCCATCGTTCTACCATTCCTAGACCGGCAAGGGAACTTGCTGTTCCAACAGGACAATGCACGT
Source organism: Schistocerca serialis cubense (assembly GCF_023864345.2). NCBI lineage: Eukaryota > Metazoa > Arthropoda > Insecta > Orthoptera > Acrididae > Schistocerca > Schistocerca serialis. The sequence goes on along the minus strand of NC_064641.1, from coordinate 409,594,441 downwards.
CCGCAAGTATCCCGTGCCACCCAACGTGCTCTGTTGCCTGTGTCTATGTGCCTGTGGTTCTGTCAGTGTGATCATGTGATGTATCTGACCCCAGGAATGTGTCAACTACCCTGGCCAGCAAGATCTCCGGATCTGTCCCCCATTGAGCATGTTTGGGACTGGATGAAGCGTCGTCTCACGCGGTCTGCAAGTCCAGCACGAACGCTGGTCCAACTGAGGCGCCAGGTGGAAATGGCATGGCAAGCCGTTCCACAGGACTACATCCAGCATCTCTACGATCGTCTCCATTGGAGAATAGCAGCCTGCATTGCTGCGAAAGGTGGATATACACTGTACTAGTGCCGACATTGTGCATGCTCTGTTGCCTGTGTCTATGTGCCTGTGGTTCTGTCAGTGTGATCATGTGATGTATCTGACCCCAGGAATGTGTCAATAAAGTTTCCCCTTCCTGGGACAATGAATTCACGGTGTTCTTATTTCAATTTCCAGGAGTGTATAAGGTATTCTGCAACCAGTGCGGATAATTTCATTCGAAGTGTGGAAATTTAGCTGCGGTTGTCCACAATTTAAAATAACATGCTTCCAGCTTTCTTTTCTGTCTGTCTGAACACACTAATCTCAAATACTATTAGACGGATTTTTATGGAGTTTTCACTAGTAATTTCAGTGAATCTAGGAGCACCGTATAGGTTATATTTTATGAAAATCGGATCACAAAAAAATATTCATAAATATTATAAAAGTGTATATATTTCCACATGACCTCTGAGACCACTGGAACTACTTCCACCAAATTTGGTAATCACACCACTTAGTTTCAGCAAATAATCACTGTGGTGGTAAGAACTATCCTACGTATCAAAGGGGTAGGGCTGAGAAAGAAGGGTTTTCCACGGTGCACGAATATCCACATTTTATTCAACCAGTACTTGAAAACGAGAGCACCTAGTCACTTGTAACAAACTCTACACATGATTTCAAAAATTTACATGAAACTTTTCCTTTTGAAAATCTCCACAAAATAATGAAAAGAAAGATGATCGCTTACTACGTTTTCGTTAGTTATGCAGGAAAACTGCAGCATCACGTACGACTTAATGACGTTTACATTTACAGCTTCTTTGCTACTAACTCAATTCGCAAGAAATCTTGTAAACAGTATCCCAATTTGGTGCTCAATATACCTGCTGAATTATACACCGAAGGGCCAAAGAAACTGGTATAGGCATGAGTGGTCAAATACAGAGGAATGTAAACAGGGAGAATACGGCGCTGCTGTCGGTAACGCCCATAGAAGACAACAGATGCCTGGGGCAGTTGTTAGATCCGGTTACTGCTGCTACAATGGCAGGTTATCAAGATTTAAGGGAGTTTGAATGTGGTGCTATAATCGGCGCACGAGAGATAGGACACAGAATCTTTGAGGTAGCGATGAAGTGGGGATTTTCCCGTACGACCATTTCACGAGTGTACTTTGAGTATCAGGAATCCTGTAAAACATCAAATCTCCATCATCGCTGCGGGCGGAAAAATATTCTGCAAGAACGGGACCAAAGCCGACTGAAGAGAATCGTTCAAGCTGGCCGAAATGAAACCCTTCCGTAAATTACAGCAGATTTCAATGTTGGGCCATCAGTAAGTGTCAGTATGTGAACCATCAAAGAAATATGGGCTTTCTGAGCCGAAGCACCACTCGTGTACCCTTCATGACTACACGGCGCAATGCGCCTCGCCTGGGCCCATCATCACCGACATTGGACTGTTGATGACTGGAAACATGTTGCCTGGTCGGACGAGTTTCGTTTCAAACTGTATCGAACGGATGGACGTGTATGAGTGTGGAGACAACTACATGAATCCATGGCCCCTGCATGTCAGCAGAGGACTGTTGAAACTGGTGGAGGTACTTTAATCGTGTGGGGCGTGTGCAGCTGGAGTGATATCTCGCCCCTGATACATCTAGATATGATTCTGACAGGTGACACGTACATAAGCATCCTGTCTGATCACCTGCATCCATTCATGTCTATTGTGCATTCCGAGGGACTTAGGCATTTGCAGCAGGACAATGCGATACTCCACAAGTCCAAAATTGCTACAAAGTGGCTCCACGAACACTCTTCTGAGTTTAAACACTTCCGCTGCTGACTAAACTCCCCAGAAATGAACATTATGGAGCATATCTGGGATGCCTTACAAGATGCTGTTCAGATGAGATCTCGAACCCCTCGTACTCTTACGGATTTATGGAAAGCCCTGCAGGATTTATGGTGTGAATGTCCTCCAGCACTAATAGGGATTAGTCGTGTCCATGCCACGTCGTGTTGCGGCACTTCTGTGTGTTCGCGGAGCCCGTACGCAGTATTAGTTAGGTACACCAGTTTCTTTGGCTCTTCAGTATATCATTGTACGATTCATAGTTCAGGAAATATGGGGGAAAGGGGAGACAGACAGACAGAGGGAGAGGAGAGGATGGACAGAGAAAGGAAAACGGATGAGGTGGCTGGGGAGAGAGAGAAAAAGGAGGTGGACATAGAAAGAAAAGCGAAAGAGATTAATTTAGAGAGGGGAGGAGCAGATGGGCAGAGATAGATAGGAGCAGTTGATAGATAGACAGAGGGGCAGGAGGAGATGGGCAGAGATTGGGATGGACTAGGTGAACAGAGAGAAGGGACAAATGGAGATTGACAGAGAGGAGTGGAGAAGGTGGGCAGAGAGAGAGGGGGGGGGGAGTATCAGATGGATAGACGGTGGCACAGTAAGAGCTGAACAGAGAGTGGTGGTGGAGGAGGTGGACATAAAGAAGGGAGAGAAGCAGATGGAAGGACAGCAGGCAGACTAGATGGAAAGGGAGAGGAAGGAAGAGGATATGGACTAATGAGATTGAAGTAAATGCATACTAGCTAGTAATAAATAGAACTCCTATCGTTCACGTGACAACTCAGGCAGGCTGCGGGGAAGAATTACAATGCTGAACGAAGTTATTCACTTGTGGATTATATCTCATCTTAACACATGGCATTATTTTGAGAGATGGTGGTGAAACGTCATGATGACATCGCAGAGGAACAAGATGATCAAATATTACTGCACATGTTCAGTATTTAGAAAGCACTTTAAAACTTAGATGTGGCTTCTAAGAGAATTATGGTGAAATACATAGAAAAGCTTGAAAGTTTTCACTGACGGGAGCATTTCTCAGTTCGATGAATATGGTGAGTGAGGACATCGTACACTAAACTTTTCACATATGGTGCACACATGAGTATGCATGTAATGCTCCACAACACAAACACTTCAACGTTTATGAGCTTAGTTACAGTCGATAAACAGTATTTTGATTTCAGTTTCCGCCATCCGAACAGTGACTGCAGGTTTGCGGAACTTGTGCCTACTGACATATATTTCTGGTCAAAGAAGCAAACGGTTTAAATTTACACATTGAAAGCACTAAATGTGTCTCAAAAGTTCACTGGTGGCAACTTGACTGTATTGAAGCTGAAATGGAGTACTCGAGCCACAACAAAAACTGCAAGTTTACATTATATGGTACGCACCGATAATTTCAAAGTCCAAATCGTTCTTTCACAGCAATGTCGACAAAGTCGAAAAATAAAGAAGCTCGCTTTTAGCACTAGCAGCGAGCCTCTTTATTTTTCGGTTTCGCTGATATTGCGGGGAAAAAGCGGTTTGGACTTCGAAATTATCGGTGCGTTTCGTATGCTATAAACTTTTAGTTTATATTGTGGCTCGTGTACTTTGAAATTGTGTCCTTTCTCAGGATAATTTCTGAGAACTGTATCAACTGTAACCTAACATCGATGCTCGTTTTTCCAGTGAATTCTCGAACCCGCTGTTTCCCTGCGTGTGTTGATTCCTGTTTACATCCCGTCTCTAGTCCTTCATCAGTACTCATCCGACGTTCGTTCTCCAATCATTTTCACTCGACTCCCATCCGCATCTAAATTCACACATTGAAAATGTTACCAAGGTACCACAGCACCAGTATTCTCACAGCATATCAACTTAGCAATCCCACATCATCGTTTTCATTCCCACACCTGTGTATTATATAGATTTTTAATTGTATTGATCAACGACTGAAGAGGGTAGCATCAATGCTGCGTGCCCGTAGCCGTAATTGCGGAAAGAAAATAGAGAAAAAAAGGGATTGAATTTGTGTTCCGCTCCTCCCATTTTTTAGGAATCCATCCAAATTACTGAATGACAAACACTCCTCTTTGTTCCTGCAACCAAATACGTTCTCCGACTTGTATGCTATGGCAGCTCATAAAGTTTCATCATATCAAACACCTACACCTTCGCCAGTCCTACATCCGCCATTAACGTAAGTCCTAACAGCCCACTGTGAGGCACATTCTTGAGAACCGTGACCTGCTGCCACGCCAATGTCAGCACATCCAACCTTCTTTCCATCTCGAAACACTCCAAATACACTTCCAGGACGATTCTGTCTCCCTATTCCAGGCCGTCATAAAATCCGTGGAATCTACCGATCCTGCTAAATGTAGCTAACCCACCTCACCTGCATCATTCTGAATAAACGCTCCACGCCATCGTCTCTCAAATCCTATAACCCACTAATCTCGACATCAGCCCTATTAATTCTTATGTCCAGGTACCTCCTGCATCCTTTTTCATGTAACATCGCCTAAAATACCTGCCTCGCCCAAATTAATTTTCCATATAGTTACCAGGAATCATTACTACTATCATCACTGTGCGGAGTAAACAGAACTCGATTGCATCATGTCTGGATTCCCTCGTTTTCCGTCATCATAAAAGTTAATGGTTGCATTTCTTTTACTTCTATACTAAAGGCTAAAGAGTGGTAACTTTATCACTGTCATCTGATAAATAAAAAATTAATCAATAAAAATTTATTAACAAAGAATGAGGACTCCGTGATGCTGAAATTTATTGATGATAAACTTTTTCCCCGCGAGTTTGCCCTTGTGACATTCGACGTATATAACGCACACATCTCTTCTTCCCCCATCTGTATGTCCAGCTCTTCCTCCCACAATCTCTCTGTGCAGGAGATGTGGAGTTGTTATTTATTTCAGTCTGTAATTGTTAATGAAATAGCGTGAAACGTCACTGTAGTAGTCGCGTTGGCGTGATATGAAGCCAGAAAGTAGGAGGCAGTGTGGAGCCACTTCTACCCCTGCTTCAACCAGTTACGTTACCTGAATTTGTGCATGTCTCAGTGCCTCATTGTTGCTGGAACTGTGTCAAAGGATAATTCTTGGTGTATGTTGTCGCTTGTTCCTGTAAATACAGTTACATGTGTAACTTGAACAGCTGCAATGAATGAACGACATTTGTGTTGGTACAGGAATACTGCGTTGGAACCTAATAAGTGAAATTTATCTGGTTTGTTATTACCTTAGGCGTAATCCTATTGTAGCGTTGACGTAAGATGAATAAGGATGGCTGCAGTGTGCATGGCGCTACTGCCTCACGAGCCTGCCTGAAGACATCAGGTGAGCCGAACTAGTGAAAATTTCTATGGAAACGCTACTGTGCAGCTGGTATTCTGTTGATGTTTCCATGGAAACGCCTCAGTGCAGCTGGTGTTATGTCAACGGATATCTTCTTGATTTTCTAGTCAATAGCGAATTGTAGCTGAAAGCTTACCCATACTTTCCCAACTTCCTGGACTTCCCTTACGCTATGTCGACAGGGTGTACTGTCGGCACGGTATGTGTTCTCACGGTCTATTTATTAAGTGTAACACGTGTCTGCCCATCTCCTCCACCCCAGCTCTCTGTCTCACCTACACCTTCTCTCTATGTCATCCTCCTCTTTTCTCTGTGTCCATGTCCCCTACCTCTGTCCATTTCATCCTACCCCTCTCTATGACCATTTCATCATCAACCCTTTCTATCCATCTTCTCCTCCCTACTATCTTTGTCTGTCACCTCCTCACTCTCTCTGTTCATGTACACATTCTCACTCTCTATTTATTCACCTCTCTCCCACCCCCTCTGTCTGTTTCTTCCTCTCGTTCCCTCTGTCCAACTCATTCTTTCTCCTCTCTCTGTCCACCGGTTCACCTCCCTCTCTGTATCCATCTCCTCCTCTCACACACTCTCTCTGTCTAAACACATGTACCCCTGACAGGCATGCTGATACCGTCTGCACAACTCTATCTTTCCTCCTCTGGGACCTATGAGGCTCTAAACCCCACAGTGCTGATTCTCATATAGCAAGCAGTACATATACCAAACCAGGATGAAATAGTTCCATTGCTTTAGGAGACGATGCTGGACCTACGTACATACATCCTGTATTATGTATATAAAGGTGTATGTAGGTTACTTATAGGAGATATAGCCCCGATTCAGACTACTAATTCCATCATCAGATATACCTGGAAAACCGGTGACATCACTGTCAAACATCTGAAATTCTTCCAAGCGCAGTATCCTCCCATACCACTGTATAATGTAGCAAAATCATCTAGAGTTGTGAGAATTTTTTTTTTCGTCTTACTACACATTTGAAAACCAAACAGATCGTAGAGTGTACTTATTAACGCTCTGCAGTCAGGTTGCTTGACTTTCAGAGGGCGTCCGATACACTTCCGCAGTTTTGCCTAATGAACAAAATATGATCATAGAGAATATCGGACCAGCTTTGTGACCAAGTAGAACACACCATGTCATCCTGGCGGAAAACGTTGAAACGCCCACGAGACTATACTCTCATGACACTGTTGCTTATAGAAATGTCAGATCGCTTTAGGTTATTTTCTCGAGATATATGCAGATGATTAGAATTCACACGGAGGCCTAGAAGCAATCGTACTGCTTGTGTACTTTCACCGACTAGAACAGGAAAAGTGCCAAGTGACACTGTTACACAAGTTATTCCACGCCAAGCACCGCCAGCCGGTATAGAAATAGTAGAAGCAAAAGCAGAAAAAATACGCATAACATGTGCTGGCATGTTTGAATAGGGGCATAGTTTGTATTTTATATGTGGATTCTTAAAGAATTTTTTTACCAGAACATGAAAAGACTAGATTTTCTCGAAAATAACAGTGCAACAGAAAACCCTTAAGTTTTACGTTGATTTAATGTTATTTTGATGTACACAAATGACAACGTAAGCTGTTTCTGAAACAAGAGCAGACATCATAGTCAGTTGGTCTGATTACCTCTGGCAAATCACTTTGAATTTCAAACCATAGTTGATTATTACATTACTTCTCACGCTTTTCAGACTGATAGACAACCAGAGGCGAGAAAAAGCTACGAGAGAGGACTTTGCCTTAGATGAATATCACACCATTGAGGAGGTGAGCAATTCTTTGAAAAATCCTTCAGCCTACTTCTGACAAGTTTGTAAAAATTCGGCACAGTGTGTCCTTTATTTTCTGAGGGTTTATCATGGCCAGCTTTAAATTTAAGAACTGAAAACATATGAGTTAAGCTTCATACCAATGATCTATTTGCATGGTACAGATTATTAACGGTTGTGGTGGCACTGAACTTGAGGTAGCTGCTTCGAACCTGGATTGTGAAAGGAAGTTTCATCTGTTCTGTTTTGTCCTCAAAGAGTATGTATGTGGTGTGTGTGTGTGCGCTTGATGGTGTTGGGGGGGGGGGGGGGGGTAGGCGTGCAGAAGGATAAATGATGAAAACTGAAAAGGAGCAATGAGTGGGCTGGCGTAAAATTTCCCTCATCTGGGTTAAATGTTAAATACAGAGCTTCTGCACAGCGTCCTTTCACTGAAATCTTGAGGCTGTCACTTTTGCTTATTTAGAGGAGTAAGTGGAAGCTAGTACTACATTTTACCGTCTCCTTCATCCACAACACAAATATAAAACTTTACCACGTAAGTAAACGACACAGTTATCCACACTATACAGTTAGATATCTGACTTGGACTTCATGCCACCCGTTCAGGATGACAAGGCGGTATTTTTGCCAGCAGTGCTCATTTTCCATGTATTGTACTGTCTGAAGTTTAAACTAGACGATAAAAACACTTAAATGTGACCACTGTCTATGTTAGACATTAACGTGCAGTAACCATTCACAGACGTAATGTGGTAGCATGAGCAGTGGAGGGTATATAAGGTGTTTCGGGGGACGAGGGAAATAGTAAAGTTGTTGTCATAATGTTGAGACGAAGCGATTTATCTGACGTCCAAAAGGGCGTGATTATTGGCTTTCGGACCATGGGTGCAAGCATTCCTGAAACTGCTAAGTTTGTAAAGTTTTCGCGTACCGCTGTGGATAAGTATAGCGTGCTTGACAAAATAGAGCTATCCAAGACCGGCGTCACGGCAGTTGGAGTGTAGATGACAGGGATGAATGGCAGCTACGGACATATGTATGAGCAAATAGATATATATGAAAATCTGTGATACAATCCGGGAGACTTGGTATTGATTTTTACGCTGGTGCGGAAAGTGGCACTATCGGAAAAGTAACTAAGGCGCCACTTTGGACCGTATGGTATTGTTCGGAGCTTGTGAGTCGCCAGAAATAAAGTATGGGACTGTGAGCATCAAGAAGACGAGAAAGTAGAGAATTCGTCCATGTCCTCTGTATGAATCCCTACTACAGTCCAGAGGCGCAGATCAATTATGGGAAGTTCAAGGAAACAGAAAACCTACTCGACGATCGTGAATCTTGAATGGGAGGATCCACCTTCGGTGCTCACATTAGTGAAGAGGGTGTAACAACTCGACCAGAACCTGACGATTCATCAGCGCTGCCGTACAGAGGACTGCCAAAATGTAAATCAAGGGAGCTGTAGTCGACTCGACTGACAACTTGGAACAGCGGATCGCTGTTTCGCCAGGAGGGAGAGCTGTGCGACTGCGTGCAGTGTGGCTTAGTGATCAGCGCTGCTGGCTGGCGTGCGCCTGCTCAGTCCCGATACCAGCAGTTATTTGTTACTTAGTATTTCATATTTCTGGATGGTCCTCGAAATATCTAATATTTGTGAATTATGGAATATTCTATGTTTGTATAAATAGCTCCACTCTCCGCCTACAAAGTCAGCTCTGTTCTGACTATACGTTGGTTCAAATGGTTCAAATGGCTCTGAGCACCGTGAAACTTAACATCTGAGGTCATCAGTCGCCTAGAACTTAGAACTACTTAAACCTAACTAACCTAAGGACATCACACACGTCCATGCCCGAGGCAGGATTCGATCCTGCGACCGTAGCAGTCGCGCGGTTCCAGACTGAAGCGCCCAGAACCGCTCGGCCACAACGGCCGGCCTGTACTTTGGTACCAGTAGTAACTGATATCAGTGCTAAGTTGGTGACCCTGCCTTCTGATTTGTTCTTCATTGTATCATCCACGTGACAGTAGCACATCGAACACTACACAATAATTCTTGTGTCTAGGGTGCCGTATCGCAGAGACGATAATTGCACACCCGTAAACGACTAGACGTATTCGACGAAGCGTCGTCACATCGTCTTCACGGAGGTATACGGACAAATCAACGGTCTGCTGTGATAAAGATCGCCACCTGTTTAAACGTGGAGCATTAGAAACGCTTTTCTACCAGGACTGTGCGTATAGAAATGCACAGCATACATTTCAGAAGAGAATGGAAAAACTAATAGAAGCCGTCCTTGAGGAAAGTCAGTTTGGGTCCCAGAGAACTGCACGTACATACGAGGCAATACTGACTCTACGAGTGAGAAGACAATATGAAGAAATTCAAACCTACGTTTATAGCGTTTGTGGACTTAGAGAAAGCTTTTAACTATGCTGATTGAACTACGCTGTATGAAAATTGGGAGGTAGCAAGGACACAACACAGCGTGCGAGAGGTCATCCACAACTTGCATAAAAACCAAACTGCAGTTATAAGAGTCGAAGGATTGCAAATGGGAGCAGTGCTTGAGAAGAGAGCGAGACAATGTTGTATCCTGCCCCAGTGTGATTGAATTTGTAAATTAAGCAAGCAGTAATGGCTTGTTACAGTATTTCATATTTCTGGATGATCCTTGGAATATATAATATTTGTATATTCTGGAATATTTTATGTTTGTATAAATAGCTGCACTCTCCACCTACGAAGTCCGCTCTGTTCTGGCTGTACGTTGGTATCAATAATAACCGTGGTATCAGTGCTAAGTGTTGTACTTCGTTGGCGACCCTGCCTGCCTGTCAAGGAGCAATTTGCAAAGGGAATTAAAGTTCAGGAAGAAGAAATAAAAATTTGAGATTTGCTGATGACACTGTAATTTTGTCACAGACGGGGTAGAATCTGCAAAAAATGTTGAACAATATGAATACTGTCTTGAAACAATACGAGTTGATCGTCAACAAAAGTAACTCAAGGGTAATGGAATTTAGTCGAATTTCATCATGCGGTATTCCGGAAATTACATTAGGAAACAGAAACGTTAGGAGAGCGGACCTGGAAGTGAAAGTACCAGGTGATCACATAAAAATTATTCACATGAAGACAGAAAATGTGTGTTTACTTAGACCACGACTGTAATGGTTTAAATTAACACGTGAATAACTGCCAAAAATTGTACTATAAGACAAAGGTTCTGAAAAACCAGCCAAGGCGTTTACACCCCTGATAATACACCCAGTAAGAAGTCGACGACTATCACCAGTACTGGAGATGCCAACTCCCCCGTCGCACTCCCTCCCCACCACCCCACCCATCCACCCTCAGAAGTCGATCTAAGTTCTAGCATCCATTGGCTGTACTACAATACACCGAGGCGCTCATTATGTAACAATTTTTAGTGAGGACCAGAGAAATTTCTCTGGATATTCCTAAGCCCTAATGATTAACAAAATATAAACAACCTGAAACACCGATGATGCAAAGAATTCTACAATGTGATAATTATACCAATAAAAAGAAGCAATTGAGCTTGAGACAGGTTAATAAAAGAATAAAATAGCAATTTACAGTTTAAATAGGACAACTAGTTGCTTTTTATGATCCAAGAGCTTTGTAAAAGCCATCAAGAAGCTTCAGTTAAACACAGAATAACTGATTTCCAAAGATCCACAGAACTTAGAATTTCAGTAAAACAACAATCTCAATGTCTAGGGTAGGAACTCGACACCCTTCTTCGCATATATAAGGGAGAGTAAATTGAAACAGTCTTTAAACATAAAAATAAATAATTAAATCACAAAACCTTTCAGCAACAAACAAGGTGGCAAAATTTCCTGTTCTCAGATTTACACTGTCACACAACGACAGGAAAAAATATCTTCAACGGTCCTCACCTAAACGTGCTGAAACAAGGAGCCAAACAAGCTCGCACACCCACAGTTGTACATACCACGACATGAAAATGGTGTGGGCAAATGTTTCACGAAGATGCTCACCAAATTCATTTACTCCTTCTATCGGCCAAGGTTAAACAAGGTGGACCCTGCACGGTTTCACAAACAGCGCATCCAGCGTGCCATTTAACAGACTGCGTATTACAGCCGGGAAGCGACCAACCAGCACGTCCACTTCCTGTTGTAGTTCGGCACTTCCACACTATGCGCGGTTGCAGTCCAGTCCAGTACGGGCTGTAATTATTCTGTGCCAGCGAAACTTGGTAGATATTCTGATGCGGTAAAGAGGAATCGATTGACGCTGCAAAAAAGTTACTACCAGTTTTCACCACCAGGCACATATCTGTGGCGCTGTGAATGCAAGAAAGAGGTTTAGAAACGTTTCCATATCTAATGGATTACGAACGGGACGCTAGCAGACAAACTGAAAGAAATGAGAAAAGCATAGTGTAGAGTTTATTATTAACCACCACTTACACAATTTGTTCAGTATGAGGACTGGAGACGTCGACGAGATGCTGCACAGCGCCAGATTTACACCTGGTGGTCAAAATTAGAACCAATTTTTTCCAGCGTAAATCGGTTCTGCATTAACGTATTAACATATCAACCAAGTTTCAATGCCATACGTTAATTACTGTCCACACTGGCCTGTCTATGAATAAGTGCCATTTAATCACAATCAACCGATAGTATGGCCTTTCTCTTGAACGTAATTCTATCAAGCCCGCTCCAGTTGTGGTTGCAAAAGCTGTTTCTTCCTCTTCATAAGCGTTGCTGGAAGCGAGCCCTACTTATCGCTGATAACGGGTCAGAGCCTTATATGATCGTACTTGTTACTTAAAAATTATTGTTACATTGTCTCTTCTCCAAGCCACGCACAGACCGACATCTGCACAGCGCCTGTCGAATTCTCTCCGAATGCCAAACTCTAGCCTACTGTTGAGTAGCTTCCACCACTAACAGCGCGACGCGTTTGCAAAATTTTTCTTTGAATCTTATAAAAGTTATTACCTGTACCAGTTTCCGACATTACAAAAAACATAAAAGCTTCATAGCCTTACATCTGTACATACTACCAGTTAACTTTCTCCTGTAGAAAAATTTACGAGCAATTATTAATTTCTAAGCATTTAAAGATGATGCAATTTTTACAATTGTATCTACTTGTACAATCAATAAGGAGGATTTAGTTATTAATGGATATTAAGACCGAATACGAAATAGCACGTGGGCATGCATGTCCAAAGGAATATTGTATCGTACTTCTAAATAACACAGGCACTTTTATTTCGTATTTATTTGCCATGAACGCATCAATAAACACGTCCTTTCTAGACAGGAATCTATGTAAAATAAGAATGCAGAATGTGACACATGGACGACATCATATGAAGGTTTGACTGTGGCCCTGAATCATGATCGGACGGCCAAAGCGGTGAAGGCGACCGCTCACGTAATTCGGAAATCCGGTGCTGGTTCAGCACAAATTTTCACAATCATCATTCCAATATACTGCCGACCACACTTCATATTCGCAACTGCGAACACGTTTCCTGTAGGTAATAAGTCGTTGGCTGTCCGTGACTCTAGCTTCTACTTTAGGAATATATTTTATTAATAGTATTTCCTTTTCAGTCACAGTATTAGTACAGTAATTAGAAAATAAAGGCATAGTGACTGGAGACGAAATATTATTAATGAAATACATCCCTAACCAATCAGGGTTAAGATTTGACAATTCGTCGAAGATGTCGTTGTCATTCATGAAGGATCACAATCTGGGTTCGATAAGGGGGGGGGGGGGGTAAGAACAATTCGTCGCCTCCAGTTCAAATGAAAACCAAAACCTGAATGGCCAGACTGAGATTTTGAATATCGCTTGTCCAGTCTGCGAGGCCTCTCTTAGCCACCTACGCTCGTGTCAGCATATCAGTGACTCAAGAGAGCTGATGTACACCTCCCGTATTTTGTATTCACGGTGTCCTGAAGCCTTCGTGAAGTTGATGAGCGAATGTGTATATACCTTCATTCTTGTCAGTGAGTTTGACAAACGGAGGTGGTTCCGTTATTGTTTAGGAAAAATTTTCCTGACTTTCAGTTCTCTAATGTAAGGTAAGTCATTTATATAATTATTTCTAGCTCTCTTATACATAAAGAAATACACTCCTGGAAATGGAAAAAAGAACACTTTGACACCGGTGTGTCAGACCCACCATACTTGCTCCGGACACTGCGAGAGGGCTGTACAAGCAATGATCACACGCACGGCACAGCGGACACACCAGGAACCGCGGTGTTGGCCGTCGAATGGCGCTAGCTGCGCAGCATTTGTGCACCGCCGCCGTCAGTGTCAGCCAGTTTGCCGTGGCATACGGAGCTCCGTCGCAGTCTTTAACACTGGTAGCATGCCGCGACAGCGTGGACGTGAACTGTATGTGCAGTTGACGGACTTTGTGCGAGGGCGTATAGCGGGCATGCGGGAGGCCGGGTGGACGTACCGCCGAATTGCTCAACACGTGGGGCGTGAGGTCTCCACAGTACATCGATGTTGTCGGCAGTGGTCGGCGGAAGGTGCACGTGCCCGTCGACCTGGGACCGGACCTCAGCGACGCACGGATGCACGCCAAGACCGTAGGATCCTGCGCAGTGCCGTAGGGGACCGCACCGCCACTTCCCAGCAAATTAGGGACACTGTTGCTCCTGGGGTATCGGCGAGGACCATTCGCAACCGTCTCCATGAAGCTGGGCTACGGTCCCGCACACCGTTAGGCCGTCTTCCGCTCACGCCCCAACATCGTGCAACCCACCTCCAGTGGTGTCGCGACAGGCGTGAATGGAGGGACGAATGGAGACGTGTCGTCTTCAGCGATGAGAGTCGCTTCTGCCTTGGTGCCAATGATGGTCGTATGCGTGTTTGGCGCCGTGCAGGTGAGCGCCACAATCAGGACTGCATACGACCGAGGCACACAGGGCCAACACCCAGCATCATGGTGTGGGGAGCGATCTCCTACACTGGCCGTACACCACTGGTGATCGTCGAGGAGACACTGAATAGTGCACGGTACATCCAAACCGTCATTGAACCCATCGTTCTACCATTCCTAGACCGGCAAGGGAACTTGCTGTTCCAACAGGACAATGCACGTCCGCATGTATCCCGTGCCACCCAACGTGCTCTAGAAGGTGTTAGTCAACTACCCTGGCCAGCAAGATCTCTGGATCTGTCCCCCATTGAGCATGTTTGGGACTGGATGAAGCGTCGTCTCACGCGGTCTGCACGTCCAGCACGAACGCTGGTCCAACTGAGGCGCCAGGTGGAAATGGCATGGCAAGCCGTTCCACAGGACTACATCCAGCATCTCTACGATCGTCTCCATGGGAGAATAGCAGCCTGCATTGCTGCGAAAGGTGGATATACACTATACTAGTGCCGACATTGTGCATGCTCTGTTGCCTGTGTCTATGTGCCTGTGGTTCTGTCAGTGTGATCATGTGATGTATCTGACCCCAGGAATGTGTCAATAAAGTTTCCCCTTCCTGGGACAATGAATTCACGGTGTTCTTATTTCAATTTCCAGGAGTGTACATTTTAAAAACTTGTGTGTAAAAACATATTTTGGTTTTCTAGTATAGTGCCTTGCTGTTTTGTTTTTGTTTTATGGTTTCATTTGTGAACCAATAATGCCAGCATGTCGTCCAGTGAAAGGGAGACCACACTACTCGTCGCCAAGTTGACTACTTTCCCTGCAATTTATTTTGTATCCGCTTAACTCAATGAGAGTTAATTACTTCCATATGTCAGGCGCATTGCTACAGATGGACTTCTAAATCCGCTTATATACAAAGCTATCATTTGTATTATACTGATTATGGCGATTTTGAATTAATTAATTACTTATATTTGAAACCATTTCCGTTCTGTTATACGTGTACAAAAATCCGATTGAAAATGGTCTTCTGCAGTCGCCCGGTATTATTTTAGGCACTAGGGCCTGAAGATTATGCTGATATGTCTAGAAATCACAGGAACAAACATGCGAGCCTGTTGCGATGGAAAGTGCGATTGAAAGAATGATGTCTTTTTCTAAACCAGCAAAACAATTTATGAAAGAAAAGAAGAGCTATAGCAAAAAACTGAAATGCAGTGGGTGGTCAAATACTCATGGAAAGCTTAAGGAATTTATTCAGTGAAGAAAACGAACAAGAAATCGTTAATAATAATTTTAAAATGGAAAAACGATTTTATGGATTTAGTTGAATAACCTATGGTGATTAGCAATCTAGCTGACAGAAGAAAGCCGGCCGAAGTGGCCGTGCGGTTAAAGGCGCTGCAGTCTGGAACCGCAACACCGCTACGGTCGCAGGTTCGAATCCTGCCTCGGGCATGGATGTTTGTGATGTCCTTAGGTTAGTTAGGTTTAACTAGTTCTAAGTTCTAGGGGACTAATGACCTCAGCAGTTGAGTCCCATAGTGCTCAGAGCCATTTGAACCATTTGACAGAAGAAAACAAAATACAACATCGCTTTTATACCAACGACCTGAACCGTAATGTGGTCAGGCACTGGTCACGTTATCCACTAAGGTAGGGAAAAGTGGCCACTACGTGAACCTTCAAAAATGCTCATAATTCCTGTACATCACTTAAAAATATGTAGTGTGAATGCTTATATCAAGTAGGTTCAAAACGTATTAACGGCAAGCTTCCGTCAGTTAAGATGGTTTGGTGAAAACTCAGTTTTCATTTTAGTGGCTACTTCATCGCCCTTCAAATATGTATACAATGTCATTCATCAATATTCCATATAAACCGGCAACTAGCCGGCCGCTGTGACCGAGCAGTTCTAGGCGCTTCAGTCCGGAACCGCGCTGCTGCTACGATCGCAGGTTCGAATCCGGCCTTGAGCGTGGATGTGAGTGCTGCACTTAGGTTAGTTAGGTTTAAGTAGTACTAAGTCTAAGCAGCAATCGAAATGTCATTCAGAGTTTCAGACATTACTGCACAGAATAAGAAATCCTACTAAGACGATGAATTGACCTAAACTGCATTTTTAGAATTTCATATTTATTATTTGGTAGCTTCCAAAATAAAAGTAATTAAAATTCATTTTATATGTACTAAAAATGAAAGTTCATAGGAAACAAACAAGTGTAAGATTTTTTAAAAAAAAAGGTACGTGTATAGTCCTAGCTAGTTTCTTTTGGTAGCTCACAGTTTGAAGACTGTGCATTAACACAGAAGCTTCCTAAGTATGGTGAACGCAATGCATGAAATGTTCAGTAGTATTTTCCTTCGGTCGTGGACTGGTTGTTGCATTGTCCTCATCATCGGCGCGTAAGTCGTCCAGTGTGGTCCCAACTGTAGAGACTTGCAACTCGGGCTCCGAACTTCTCCAGGTGGATACTCACTGCCATCACTGCCATACGATCATTTTACTTTTTTTTTTTGTTCACTAGAGTATAGCTTGTAGTTAATACATTCATTCTCATTCATAGATCTACGCATGGTTGCCATCACTAGAGGAGAAGTACCCTGGCACTGCGAGGTTTATTGAACTTGGGACAGCATACAATGGTCTACAATTAGGTCTCGAGATCAAATTTGCAGAGGACAACAGGCTAGTAATGCTTGAGGGAGGCACGTATACCACATTATACTTTATAACCAATAATTTTAACTTAGTTTATAAGCATACTGATCCATTTGCAATACGTAACTCATCGTGGTCGTGGCCAACATAGAGATCTTACTTGTCTGTTTATGAGACTTGTCGACAGCGAGAAATTCACTTTCTCATTAAGAGTAAGTGAGCGTGCAAGATGCACCAATATCAGCTTCGCCAAATACATAGCGGTACAAGTTAACTATTTGAAGAGAGAAACGCTAAAGAGATGGCGGAGTAAAGTCTGCAACTGCTTTATAATAAAATAAGGGTGAGTGAGTGAATTTCTTGTGTAGCTTTGACGCAATTTCTCGTGCTGGGTACCTTGGATGGGTCTATAACTATTTACTCATTATCCTCAAGCATTTATTTCTTCTACAAACTTTCATGTTCAATAACTCAAAGAACGTAAACTTTTTCTTACACCTGTGAATAATGACCTAAGTAGATATTTCCTTCGAGATTGTTTTTTCGTAATTTTCCACGCTAATTTTGTTGACATTTCTTAAATGGAAAGAACTTCTCTCAAAGAAAGACACATATTCGGCAACATAGACAAAGTTTCCGCGTATATCACAATGATGATGGCATGTTGTACTAGATGGGAGTAATGTGAAATTACGTGTTTAAAAATTTGTATGTGCAATCTGCCATGAACCTTTATAAACTCACTATTTCAGAACGTCTGCTACGTTTTTAGTATATCCAATTCGCTTCTTTCAACCCTACGTATTTTGTACGCCACTGTTTCTTTTACAGTAAAGTAGCTTATAGTGAAAGAGTTTTAAACACAGCAAATAAACGTGTAGAAACTGTTTCATATACAATTCAGTAAGTCAGGTCTCATAATTTACTGTCAGCCTCCTAAGTTACTGAATTCACGTCTCTCGTTGGAGGTTCTCTTCTTCGGACCTATTTATTGCTTCTGTTCACATAGTTACACTCTTGAGAAACTGAACCATAGACTACCAGTCAGTAATTCGTGTTCAGGGCGCTATAGGGGAAGAAATGAATGCATTTAATTTGCGAGTGGGTTCGGCTATGAGAACTGATGATTCAGGAGCCTTGTTTCATTCCGTCTAACCATCTCGTACGTGACAATCCCTCCACTACCTACATGTAGCGTGTCCTGTTGGCAATTTCGATACACTGTCACATGTGATTTTTGAGGTACTAATCCCCTACCATCGAAGGTGTTCCGTGACTCATGACTCCTGGCGACCTTTTCCCTTCTCTGAGCGTCCGATAGTGAGGACGTGGTTCTGCTTCATACAGTTGTTCGTCAGTCGCCAGCCTCTTCATCTCAGGGTACTTGCAACCTATTTCCTGAGCTATTAGATGCATATAGCAGATGCCCTACTAACCTGTCCTTCCTTCCTGTCAGTGTTATCCATATATTCCTTTCCTCACCGATTCTAAAAAAAAAAAAAAAATCAAATGTGTGTGAAATCTTATGGGAATTAACTGCTAAGGTCATCAGTCCCTAAGCTTACACACTACTTAACCTAAATTATCCTAAGGACAAACACACACACCCACGCCCGAGGGAGGACTCGAACCTCCGCCGGGACCAGCCGCACAGTCCATGACTGCAGCGCCCTAGACCGCTCGGCTAATCCCGCGCGGCTGTTCCGGTTTTCCCACAGTCTATATTTTACCACCATACAATGCTGATCTCCAAATGTACATTCACAGAAACTTCTTCCTCAAATTAAGGCCTATATTTGATACTAACAGGCTTCTTCTGTCCAAGAATGCCTTTTCTGCTAGTGCTAGTCTGCCTCTGATGTCCTCCCTGATCTGCCCATCATTGGTTATTCTGCTACCCCGTTATCAGAATTCCTTACTTCATCTATTTATTGATCACCGATCCTAACTTTAAGTTTATCGGTTTTCTCATTTCTGTAACTTCTTATTATTTTCATCTTTCTTCGATTTACTCTCAATCTATATTCTGTACACATTATATTGTTCAATCCATTCAGCATTTCCTGTAATTCTCCTCCATTTTCACTCAGGATAGCAATGTCATCAGCCAATCTTATCCTTGCTATCCTTTGACGTTGAATATTAATTCCACTCTGAAACCTTTCTTTAATTTCCATCCTTGCCTCTTCGCTGTATAGATTGGACAGTTCTTGTACATTTTGTATATTCCCCGTCTTTCCCTATAGCTTACTCCTATTTTTCTCATAATTTTGAACATCTCGCTCCATTTGACATTGTCAAACGCTTTTTCCAGGTCGACAAAACCTATAAACGTGTTTTGATTTTTCTTTAGTCTCGATTCTATTATCAATTGTAACGTTATAATCGCCTCTCTGGTGCCCTTCCCTTTCCTAGAGCCAAACCGATCGCCATCTAACAGATGCTCACTTCTCTTTTCTATTTGGAACTTGTATGCAAGGGCTGTTAAAATGATAATTCTCGCATTTGTCAGCTGATGCAATTTTCAGAATTGTGTGGATGATGTTTTCCCGAAGATTAGTTGGTATAACCTCAGACTCATACATTCTACACGCCATAGTGAACAGTCATTTTGTTGCCACTCCGCCAATGATTTTAGAAATTCTGATCGAGTGTTATCCATCTCTACTGCTCCATTCAATCTTTAGTCTTCCGAAGCTCTTTTAAAATCTGATTGTAATACTGGATCACTTATTCCTTCTATGACGACTCGTCTTTCTTCTTATATCACGTCATCAGACCAGTCTTTGCGCTCATAGAGGTCTTCAAAGTACTTTTTCTACTTACCTGTTCTCTCCGCTACATTTAACAGCACTGTTCCGATTGCACTCTTAATGATGCTACCCTTGCTTTTGATTTTACTGAAGGTTGTTTACATTATTTTATATGCTGTGTCAGTACTTCCGACAACCATTTCAGTTCCGTTTTTTCACATTTCTCATGAAGCCATTTCGCCTTAGCTTCCCTGAACTTACTATATCATTCATTCCTAAGAGACTTGTATTTTTCTATCCTTTTTCTTCTTTCGTCTACTCAAGTATTTCTTCTTATACCCATGGTTTCTTCGCAGTTACCTTGTTTGTACCTACGTTTTTCTTTCCAACTCTGTGATTACCCTTTTTAGAGATGTCCATTCCTCTTACATTGAACTGACTAATAAACTGTTTCTTATTGAAATGTCAGAGAACTTCAAGCGTATCTTTTCATTCTTCTTCTCCAGGGAACGCCTTACAACCCAGTATCTGATTTCGGTATCACTGCCTGACAATGATATAATCTAAGTGAAATCTTCATGTATCTCCCGGACTTTTCCTAGTGTACCTCCTCCTCTGCTGTTTCTTCAACAGAGTATTCGATATTTCCATCCGAGATTTTTGCAGAACTCAGTTAGTTTTTCTCCTCTCTCATTCCTACTGCCAAGCCCTTATTCTCCCGCAGCACTTTCTTCTGCTCCTTTCCCTACAACCGAATTCCCCCCATGATTATTAGATTTTCGTCTTCCTTTACGTGCTGAGTTACCTGTTCAAAACCGTCATGTATTTTCTCTATCTCTTTAATTTCGGCTTGCGACTTCCGCATGTATACCTGAGCTATCGTTGTCCATGTTGGTTTGACGTCGATTCTGATGAGAACCACCCTATTACTGAACTGTTCACAGTAACACATTCTCTGCCCTACGTTCCTATCCATCACGAATCTTATTCCGGTTGTATCACTTTCTACTGCTGTTGATACTACGCCAGCCTTTGTGGCCGAGCGGTTCTAGGCGCTATAGTCTGGAACCTCGCGACCGCTACGGTCGCAGGTTCGAATCCTGCTTCGGACATGGATGAGTGTGATGTCCTTAGGTTAGTTAGGCTTATGTAGTTCTAAGTTCTAGGGGACTGATAACCTCAGAAGTTAAGTCCCATAGTGCTCAGAGCCATTTGAACCATTTTTTTGTTGTTGATACTACCATCGAGCGAAGTACCGCAGGGGTTAGCACACTGGACCTGCATTCTGGAGGATAACGGCTCAAACCCGCGTCCGGGCAGCCTGATCTTGACTTTTCATGATTTCCCCAAAATCGCTCCAGGCAAATGCCAGCGTGGTTCGTTCGAAAGGACACGGCCGATTTCCTTCGCTATCCATGACGCAATACGAGCTTGTGCTCCGCTTCTAATGACCCCGATGTCGACAGTACGTTAAATACGATCTTACTTCCTCTTTTTAAACTATCCTATACTTACCTGTTCAGAAATTCTAGTCTTCTTTCCATATGACTCCATTGACCCCTACTCTATCTAGACTAAGCCTTAGCATTTCCCTTTTGAGATTTTCTAGCTTGGCTACCACGTTCAGTGCCCTGACTCGTACAACGTTATCACTCCGTTGGTTATTCAAGCTTTTCCTCATAGTTAGCTCCCCATCGGCAATCCCCTCCCGGAGATCCGAATGGGTGACTAGTCGAATCTTTTGCCTATGGGGAGGTCATCATTACAATTTGTCGATTACATGCTACATGTCCTGTTAATACAGATTATGTGTTTTTAATGCCATGCGTGTTTAATTCCATTTCCTTCTTCATCCTGATGCCGTTGATCATTACCGACTCTTCTGCCATAAGGATCAGTTTTGCACTCCAAGGACAAGAGTACCCTGAAACTCTAATAGCTCTTCTACCGTCTTTGACAAGACCGTTGGCAGAATGAAGGTGACTTCTTATGCCGGAAGTCTTCGGCCGCCATTGGTGGCGATTTTTATTCAAATTATAAGCGGTGGCAGGGTTAGAATTCGGGACCAATGACATTTTGATTGTGAACCAAAGACGCTTCCCCTAAACCACGGTGAATACTGTGGTCAAATCCTTATTTACACATAACTTGGTAGAATGAGACCACTTATCAGTATAATGTTGCACCACCTTTTTACAGTATACAAGCACTCATTCGGTTTGAAAAGTTTTCTTTCATAAGGCCATCGTATCCTCTCTTGAGACAAACTGGTCCATAGTGCTGTTCCTCGTATTCTGCACAATGGCATTGGGATGAGTTGACATCCGAGATGTCCGCAGACATGTTCTACTGGGGACGGATGTGGGGATCCTGCGGACCACAGGTGTACCTCAAAATCACGCATACAGTTCATGTCTGGACGAGCATTTTCCTACTGAAAAATAGCAGCACAATACTGCCACACGAGAGATAACCATGAGGATGGAGGATAACAGTGGCACACCATTGTGCCATCAGTGTTTCCTCAATCGCTGCCATCCATGTCCATACGTCACCACAGACGGCTCCCCAAACCATGACACCAGGAGCAAAAACTTTGTGTCTCTCCAATAGATTGGAAAAGTGTGACTTCTCCCCAGGTCGCTAACGTACTAGCCGACGATGATCATCCAGGGTAGTATAGAACCACTATTCATCGCTAAGTATAAACCGACGCCATTCATCGCCACTACCTGCTTCTCAGTCACGACACCACTCCTAATTCCACCTTTTGTGTTGTGGTGTTAACTGTAACCCACATTTGGAAAGATAATTCCATAGTCCGGTTGGTGTCTCCAACCAAAGGTGCAGTTGTTGTAGGATGGCAGGCACCTATACGATGGGTTAACGATGCTCTTGATGCACAATACGGCGATCCCCCCTTCTGGTCAGACGTGGGCGACTGGTACCTCGACGATAACACGCCTGTCCTCACATTCCCATAAAGTCCAACGCCTGGGCAGTGTCACAGCCAAATGCTCCACAGGTCAGGATGCTGCTCGATTCGACTATCAGGCCATATGGAGACGCACAATGAGGCCCCATCAAACTCTGTCGGTTGCTGTAACACTATCTCAAACGAGCACGCGGCGTCTCCGTGTCTTTATCAATGGTCACTCTACGTCTTGAATGGCCGTGCCAAGTTGTTACACCAGTTAACGTCAGACCACCGAAGTCAAACACCGTCTGATGCGGTCCATACTTCAATGGGTGGCCGCCCTGTTACGTCGCGTACTTTTGACCATTTCCCCATTGTCTTTACGGTGGAGGGACAGAAGGGTTGTTAGCGTAAAATCTCTGACCATTAGCCTCTGCGCCGATGTCGTGGATTAAATACCAGTCCTCTCGATCATTAGCCTTTGCGCCGATGTCGTGGATTAAATACCAATCCTCTCGATAGTGTTTCGTGAAATGAAGGCATGCGACACTTGATGGTGATCCGTCTGTCACATGGAGACGTTAAGCTGGGCGGGCTCCTTTATGTTATTAGAGAGGTGTAAGCTATAAGCTGGCTCCCATTTTCACCCTCTTCCTTATCTCATCGTCGTGTTAGAGACGACAACACGATACGACACTACACTCCACGAACACACACTATAGTCACCTGTACTTAACAAGTACACTTACCCATACAACTCTCACATTTCGCGAAGGAAATCTACCTGCGTGCGCGAAAGATAGGATAAATCTTTCCAATTAGGTAACTAAACCTATCCATCGGGATCTCACAGTCATTAATGCCATACGACTTAACGTAATCAACATATGACGCTCTTCACTCCCTTGTATATCCTACTAAACCTGGTAACAACACTAAACGCGAACAACATCAGAGCACTATGATGGCCGTTTTACCTTTCAAGGAGAATCGCAGTTGTAATGAATTATATACCGGTTAATGGTGTGTGCGTGTACTGTGTTACATTGACATCCGAAAACGTCTTTCGGCGCTTTACTTTTTTTGTCCGTTAATATATACCCCTAAGGAGTGAGAATATGAAGTCTCTGTGGCAGTATTGTTGGGTTTCAAAAATTTTGCCGATGGAGTGCCTCCTTTCGGCGTTGAATTAACTTTAACTTCACAGGTATGCACGGCAATGAGTGGATCGCCACCGCCTGCATGAACTGGTTCATCAACGAGATCTTAACCACAGACGACTCAGACGTCAGGGACGTCATCACCCGTGTCACGTTCAACATCTTGCCCTCAAGCAATCCTGATGGGTACAACTATACCTGGACGACAGTGAGTAACTGCTTGTAACATAATTCTTCTTTTGAGTGTCTTTTATGATGTATTCGTAAATCAGCTTTGTCTTTACGCAATCAGTGTAGATTTGCAAGTCGTTGTTGGAATATCGAAGTTAACGTTTCCACTGAAATTATTCTGATTTCATCCATTGTGAAGCCCGTTGTGTACGTGTAACAAGTCATCAACACAGAGATTATGAAGCACCAGTTGTCCAAATGTGTGATTCGTTTAATTTTAAAATACAACTTGTATCGCGAAGAACAAGCTCTCGTTATCAAGACCTGTAAACAATGCTTTTAGACTCTACTACGACATAGACATACAAATATGAGCGCCTGCAGTAATTACGATTTTTATACCATGGCATGCATAGCGGAGGGTCTTACATGTCTGTTAGTGGAGTTTTACCGCTTGATTTTTGACTAGGCCTATTAGCGTAACACTTTTAGGACACAGATTGGTACATAGGCAGAATAAACGGATATCCATTACATGTATGATGCTTATGTGAAATTATCGAAAATAATGATTCGTGGTACCACTGTTTATAGAATTTCATAATTTTCTTTCTGAAACATGTTGTGTTTCCAAATTGAATAAATCACGTATTTTGACAAAAGATGGGACATAATCTCAGCAGTGTTCCTATTGTTGTGATACTTTAATATAAATCGTTATTTCTTGGTTATCTCACTATCTAATTCTCACTATTTAAGTAGAAAATTGTGAGGATTCGAGAGAACTGTAGTGGTTCCTAAATGGTGTTGGAAAGTTCCATCCAGATACAAAAACAGTTTCTCAGCAGATTTAGACTAAACTGAAGTCTCACAGACAATCATAAACTGAACGAAGACGAAATTTGCGTAAGGAGAACAATGTGTGAAGCGTTCAGTAAATTCAAAACTAAATTCTAACTACATCTGATAAAAAATCTTTAAATGTTTATGTCTAAGTTTAAATCAGTAAACGCACCAACGCCATGACACAGATACGGAAGATGAGAGAGATAAAGTCGAAATATTAAAGTCCCTTGCCCGAAATTGTTTCGCTGAGGAATATTGTACTATGTTTACAGCTTTCAATCCTCTCAAGTGTGAGACAGGAAAATAATAAAAATCACTTTACAGAAGAAAAGAGTCTGTACCTGATGGTATACCTATACGATTCTACATGGAATATGCGAAGGATCTGCTCGTCTTGTAACTGCAGTGTAACGTAGATTACTGGGAAAACAAAATATAAAAATGCCCAGGCCATTCTTGTTTTCAAGGAAGATCGTCTAACAAACGCACACAAATATAGGCCTACATCAGTGGCACCGGTCTGTGTTATACTCGCATGTGATGACCTTTCCAAAGACTGAAAATCTCCACTGTGTGAGTCAACATGAAATTCACAAACAATGATCGTGTAAAACCCAGATCGCTCTGTTCATCCACGAGACAAAGAAGGTACTAGACAACTGCGCCTAGTTTGAAGTGCTAGTTGGTTTTCCGAAGGCATTCGATACAGATCGGCAGTATCGCGGAATGAACGAAATTAGTTAGTCCTAAATATAAGACGAGCTTTGCCAATAGAGTGAGCATTTGTAGAAAATATAACACATCACATGAATGTTACCGGAGAGAAATCTTCGGACCTAAAGGTACCTTCAAACATAGCCCAAGTGAGTATTACAGGACCGTCATCATTCAGCACGCGAGATGAATCATCTAAAACTTGCACCGCAAATATTGCGGAAATGGAAGATGTTTCTGATGTGCGGTTTTCACAGAATGTATTGGTAGTCAGGAACTGGCATTGTTAGCCAATAAACAAACTGTAACAATACTCTGAAAATGTATATTTTGTGCAAACGTACGCTCTCTTGAAAGAAACAATGCCTATTGACATTAATAACATTATGGTAAATTAGATTGTCAGTGGCGTGTGTTGCACGATTCTGGTGGGAGTCTTTACAAGATATACTATTTCAAAAGTTTCCACACCGACAGCTGTGTACGCCTTTCAAGCAGGGTAGTTGCTAGGTACAACGCTGTTGTTTTGTTTGCATACAGTGTGCTTGTGTGCTCCTTGAGTATACTGTGCTTTGCCATTCAGTTAGTGTGTGACAGTCCAAGCAGCTGGTCGTGAGTGGACGATGGGGTGGACGAATGGAGAAAAATCCGGTATGCTCATAGCGTATGGACTGTGTGGAAGAATGCAGTCTGTTCTGGCACGGTGTATGCGGCAAGATAGACGTCAACCATTTCGGCAGTTGTATATAAAACTTTTCAACCAGTCACGTAAAAGTGGTAATGTAATACTTAGGCAAAGTAACAGAAGGAAATACGTGACGACAGAAGAGAGGGAAATTAATTTTCTTGCTGCTGTTGTTGATCCGCACATTAGCTCCCACGCAATCACACGAGGAAGTGGCGTGAGTCAGGCAAATGTCCTACGCATTCTCTATCGACATAGTTTCCATCCCTATCACATCTCTCTCCATCAAGAGCTATATGAAAACGATTATGAGAATCGTGTTAACTTCTCTACATGGGCCTTAAGACGAGCTACTCTAGATTACCACGTATCTTGTTTAGTGATGAGGCCACACTTACCAATCATGGCCACATAAACCACCGAAACATATGCTATTGGTCTGTTGACTACACCCGTTGGCTTTTTCGGGTGAAACCTCAGCATCCATGGAGTGTAAACGTGTGGTGTGGGATAGTGAAACATCTGGTCATAGGCCCGTATTTCACAGACAGAACACTGACCGCGCACAACTATCGCAGCCTCCCAACAGACCATCTTCCACGGTTGCTAGAAGACGTTGCTCTGTAGATTAGGATGACATGTGAGACCAACATGATGGCTGTCCATCCCACGGTGCACGAATTACTACAGTACGTCTTCATGTATTTTTTTCCAAATCGTTGGATTGGCCGGCCCGTTCCCCGGGTTTCACACCTATAGACTTTTTCTTCTGTGGGGAAAGCTGAAAGATGCTGTCTACGAAGACATACCAACTACATCCGGTGATATGCAACGACGCATTACTGCAGCTTGATCCGGAATCTCCGCTGAAACGCTAGCAGTTGAGCAGGTTTTTAGCGA
The DNA here is from genome assembly GCF_023864345.2 of Schistocerca serialis cubense. Classification (NCBI taxonomy): domain Eukaryota; kingdom Metazoa; phylum Arthropoda; class Insecta; order Orthoptera; family Acrididae; genus Schistocerca; species Schistocerca serialis. The sequence goes on along the minus strand of NC_064641.1, from coordinate 409,567,378 downwards.
TAGTTCCACTGCCGATGATCGTTTTGAACATAACCTGTGACGGTCAGTTGTCCCTTTAGCGGTCACAGTCCACGTAACTAGCGTGTACACTTGCGTTGTTGTTTGGTGTGTAACACTACAGATATTGTACAAGTATTATTGTGAGAACTTTTCAAAATATTATTGCCTCGTAATCCTGCAACAAACACCATTGATAATTTAATTTAAGCTATTTTTTGTTTGTTAATATTGGGAGGCGTTCCTCCACTCAAAAAACTGTATGTTTCCACAAAAAATGAACTTTCTAGGTATTATTACAATCTGTTTATTGGCTGGCTACCAATCCATTTTGTGAAAATCGCTCATCAATAGCACTTTCCATTTCAGCAATATTTGCGGAGCAGGTTTTAGGTAATTTACCCTTCGTGCACGAATGACCTAGAGCATAACACGGGAAACACGTTGAGGCTGTTCGCGAATGATGCTTATGTATGCACTGAAGTCTCAACTCTAGACAATTGTAGCGAAATGCAGGAAGACCTGCAGAGGGACATTGCCTGGTAATTGATTAGCAGCTGACTCTCAGTATAAGCCATGTAACGTATTGCGCATCAATACGCCCAAATACACATTACTGTATGCTTACGCTATTTCGGAACAATCAGTAGAGTAATCATATGGAGAGATTTCATGTGGAGCGACCGCTAAAAGTAATGGTTGGTAAGTTAGATGTCAGACAGAGATTCATTGGGAGAATCCTCATGAAGCGTAGTCCATCCGCGAAGGAGGTACCTTACAAAACTCTCGTATGTAGGCACCTGAATATTCTCATGAGACTAGGACGATTGACAGAAGCAGCAGAGAAGAGCAGTGGCTTCGTTTCAGGTATATTCAGTAAGCGCAAAAGTGTCACGAAGATTTTCACCCAACTCCCATGGTAGACTTTACAAGAGGCACTGTGCATCAAACTGTGGTTTAAAGTTAAAATTCCGTGAACCTACTTTCCAATAAGAATTAAGTAACACATTTCTTCGCCATACAGACAATGAACGTAAAATCTGAATAACTAAAGCGCATACACAGGATTACCAACAATCTTCGTGAGCACTATTCGCGACTGGATGGATGCTGTGGGGGGTGGGGGACGTGGCAGTGGACAAAGAATTACCGTCTGCATCACAATATAAAGTGGCTTGTGAATTACAGATGTAGATGTAGATGTAAACATCAGTCTACACAGAAATTTGTATTTGTTATAATCTACTGTCACACCCTTTGTTTCGCCCCATGACTACAGATTTCGGTGCCATGTACCATCTTCATATCAACACAGGGCCGCAATCACCACACTGTACAACTGAAATACACTTCCGGAAGTACTGGTAAAATGTTTTTCTGTATGTAAATATGGTTCAAAGTGAATCATTAAAATATAGGCAGCCCGTCACCGCTGTTGCTCATTCATAAAAATCACTTTAACAGTTAGATGTGTATGTAGAAAATAAAACATCACAGTAAACAGTAGTTCAGAAGATAAATAAAATGTTTATTTTGCACTAAAAGCTTTTAAAAACTCCTTACATTGTGGAACGTGCTTCCTCAGTACTTGTAGTGGCTATTCACTTCTACAGAATTGACGTTCACTTACTCGTACATTCACACATTTGCTTGGGTAAGCGCTTAGTGATTACGCACCGTAGGTAGGGGTTCCCTGTATTTTAAAAGTGCAGTTTGTGCCATAGTTTAGCTATCAAATGGAAAAATATTTCGTAAATATTTTCTAAAGTATATTTTAATCGAGCACTGTGTAATTTTGATCGTAGGACAGACTGATGATGGTACTTGTTGTCGCAACCGGTAATCATTTGGCAAAATAGAAGTACAAGTGTAGGTTAAAGCCTATTAGATTTGTTTTTCTTTTTCTTTTTCTTTTTTTTTTTGTGTCTGTCCCTATCCAAATGTTCGAACCGACAGTATGCGGGAATATGTAATCACCCGAAACTCTCACAATTGATTACCGCCACTGTCAGCAAGTTCAAACGTGGCACGGTGATAGGAGGATGAAAATAGAGGGGTACCTATTTTACTTTACGTCCCAACACTCAATAGCTGCCAATGAAATGGCGGTCAAAGTTTCGAAGCGATTTCATCAGGCTACTAGCGCCATAAAAGGAAGTGTGCTTGTAGAGCAGTAGCTAAGAGCACGATTTTAGAAATTTAGTGCACCGTGTTCAAATCTAATCTTATGTTCATTTTCTTTTGTTGTCAAGGAGGCACATGACATCAAAATTTCTAACATTAAACGGAATTAATATCAGAAGAAGTAAAGGTTTCTTTCTTGTTAAAACCTCAGAGAAGTAGAAAATAAAAGCTTTTGAAATGTGACACATCGTCTCGCTCTGAATTCCGATCCAGCTCAGCTTTTAATATATCATGTAATATCTCCTTTTAGCAGATTTGTGAAAATTTTGCAGATATACGTCTAAAAATACTGTGTGAAATGTACCTAGTAAATGACTTAATGAGATACATAGCTACATAGGATCGTAAGAAACTTATTCTTTTTCTGTTCATTGTTGTTGATGTTATGAAGATACGCTATAATTAATTATAACGTACTTGACTGCTCAACTACTGCTAAGAGGCTATAATTCTCATAGATGGTAGCACTCTGTAAAATATTCAGTTCATCTGTTTACAGGATCGTCTATGGAGAAAGAACATTCAGCCCTATCAGAACTGTACAGGTGTCGACCTGAACCTCAACTACGACTTCAATTTTACAGGTAAGAATTACGACAGTGTGGCATCTTGGAAAACGTTGTCACGTGATGCAGTTTCGTACAAAGAAACAGCGAGTGAGTTTTGTTGCAGCAAAGTTTAATTTGCCATCTACTTCAAATCGGTATTCGTACTGTCTTGCAGCGTGATTTGAAACATGTGTTACAGATAGTCCAACCAACGGCAACTGACACAATCCGACACTGCATTTCAGATAAAACTGGACTGAAATGACTGCCGAAAAATTGAAACACATGCACAAATAAAATCGCATCACCAACATGTGAGAACTTAAAAACGCCCTTAACATTTCGTTAATACCAAATTAGACTACCGTGGTTATTAAAACTTTCAAATAATATGTTACTTTAAGTCAAACTATGCAATCTGCAATAATTTGGAACCTCTAGAAAATAACGCGAAAGACTAGGTACACAAGAAACGAAAAATAAGTAATGGAATCAAATATCATGGAGCTACAGAAAAAATAAATATCTAGCTTGAGTTGTCTTATACTACGATTAATTTCGAAATTTTTCACTGACAGTGAAATCTGAAGATGACCCTACAGTAGTTATCATTGCCAAATGCGAATATGTAGGTAAGATACATGAGTTCTTTCATAATAATCACACACAAGAAATCTCACGTGCTATCAGAGATTTTTAGATTCCACCCAATGCAAAGGACATCTCTCTTGACATACTCCCTAAATTGATACAGCAGCATACCAATCAAAGAACCCGTACATATAATCAAACAAAGCTTATTAAAATGTAAACTATGTCCACAGCCAGAACAGTTGTACTAACAGAATTTGCTAGAACTGGTCCTCTCCCACAGTTATTTCACATTCAGTGGCAAATGTAGAAACAAGAGGTACGCCTAGTGATGGCAAGTCCTCTCAGCGGGATCACAGCAAAAGTTTCATCATTTCATCAATCACCACGAAAATAAAATTCTGAACAACAAGGACATAATTATCCAGAAAACTGTGCGCTACTGCAGACACCTAGATGACATATTAATTGTCCATAATGGCACCAATGAAGAAATAGAAACACTGTTAAACAGGTCCAATAACTTACGCAGTAACATTCATTTCGCCACAGATCACCAGAAAGATAATAAAATAAATTTCTAGACCCTAAACATCAATGTACAGAAAACCAACAATTACAGACACTGTCATTAATAAATCTTCCACACACCCAAAGTCACATAACAACCTGCTTTCAGATCCCTCTTAAACAGGGCACAGGAATTCCGATTCAATGCTGCTGACTATGAGACATACATAAATATTATTAAATACACGGCTATCATGAACAGGAAAAATATGCGCTCTCAAAATGCGTAACTAAAAACAAAACCAAACAAACACGTCTCCCTCCCACAGCATACAAAAATCTGAGTATATAACAGTACCATATTTATGGGTCATCTCAGACAAACTAGCTAAGCTGTTTAAAAACGTAGATGTCAGAATCACTTTTGTAACCAACAACAGCTTAAGAAACGGGCTGGTCCATGACAACATACAACCTTCAGAGAAACTGAGCTAATCAGGAATGTATAAAATTACATGTATTTATTCAACAAATACTATATTGGCTAAACGGGAAGAAATTTTAAAAGGCGTTTTACAGAACTTACCGACTGTTTCAGACTGGACAAACCTAATAAGTCAGCTATAGCGAAACATATAAATAAAACAGGACACAGTGTTGCAATACACAACGACCTCAGAGTACTGCATACTTCGGAAAAGAGCTGGAGAATGGACAACACCAGGATCGACATATCGATAGTCAAATCAAAAGTAGCCTTGTTTTGACCGCGTTCTTGTTTCCTGCAGTGCTGATATGTTTTATGTTATCTTGTTACAAAGCCACCCTCACGAATTTGTGAACAGTGATGAAGAAACCCAAGAAAACCGTGGAACTAGTGATACCTTATCACATCACAAGAAGGATGCTACACCACATGAACGAGATGAGTCTGTTTTTTTTTTTATATTTTCATGTGAACAAATAGACCAACATACAAAGTGACATCGCCTCATACTAGGTTATCCTTCTGTTTATCCACAGGAAGATCACAACAGTTATGTAATTAAACTTCAATATCTGTATACACTTAGGTATTTTTGTAAAGCCAGTAAAGCCTGATGATGAAGTTAGCTCGAAACATGTCGCTAAATAAATACTTTAGTAGTCCACAAATTTTGTGGCTGTTAGGTGTATCTTGAAACCCATTCACAGCTTTTATTACGTCCACAGATATGACTGCTTTTGACACATGGGTCATTGTCTCATTCTTCCGTGTCAATCCTCTGTGTCATCATAACACAAGTCACAGGGAAGATACAAGCCGGCCGCGGTGGCCGAGCAGTTCTAGGCGCTACAGTCGGAACCGCGTGACTTCTACGGTCGCAGGTTCGAATCCTGCTTCGAGCCTGGATGTGTGTGATGTCCTTAGGTTAGTCAGGTTTAAGTAGTTCTAAGTTCTCGGGGACTGATGACCTCAGATGTTAAGTCCCATAGTGCTCAGAGCCATATGAACCACAGGGAAGATGGGGAGAACGGTTACAATTAACCATCTGACCAAGATCACGTTCATTATAGATGAAGCACAATCTTAAATTCGCTCAAACGGTGTCAGAAATAGATGGAGTTCTGGTCTATAACCACGCCCGTATCCGTCTGATGCAATGAAGCAAAACTATGAAAAACATACATAAATTTTTATGGTTGAGTGGATATTAAGTTCAGTGTCTTAAACACCACGAATTATCTGTTAGTAAAAAGCCTCTACGTTATACAGCGTGTTTCCGTAAGAGGGTGCAAAAATGTAACAGGACATAGAGAATGCTCCATTGAACAGTTTGAGGTAGGGAACGTGGGGTCGCAGCAGGCAGCTTAAGGATATAAGGAGGTAAATTTGTCTACCGCTGTTTAGCATTACTGTTTTCCAGCTTATTTACAACTCACCTGCGTACAAGTTTACAAGTACTGTGCTGTTTATTTACATGTACAGTCTTTAGTTCCTGCAACGAAGCAAGGATGACGAGCCTGATTACTACGAGGTCTACTGACCCGTCTGAATGGCCACCTCTACTTGAGGTTAGTGCCAAGAGTTCGGCCGGAGATTTTAGAGAACTTACCCTTGGCTGTTCGTGGAAGAATGTGGATACAATGTGACGGTCAGCCGGCCGAAGTTGCCGTGCGGTTAAAGGCGCTGCAGTCTGGAACCGCAAGACCGCTACGGTCGCAGGTTCGAATCCTGCCTCGGGCATGGATGTTTGTGATGTCCTTAGGTTAGTTAGGTTTAACTAGTTCTAAGTTCTAGGGGACTAATGGCCTCAGCAGTTGAGTCCCATAGTGCTCAGAGCCATTTTTTTTTTTGTGACGGTCCACCGCCTCACTTCTGTGTGGATGTCTGCAAACATTTCAGTGCTATATTTCCTGGTCGCTGGATTGGAAGGGGGCGACCTATTCCATGGCATGCGAGGTCACCTGACCTGAATCCCATTGATTAATTCCTATAGGGATAGCTCAAGACCTCAGTGGACAGGAGACGGAGTTAGCTGCCAGATTTGTAGCTGTCTGGGATGTGATTCGAAACACACAACGGATATTTGTCAGGGTCCATCATAATCTTGCCATGCTTGCCTTGAGGGTGATGGCCATCGGTTTCAGCACATTTTGTAAGCTACAGTACATATAGTACATTCATTGTGTCAGTGATGGTATTTGCAGTTAATTGTAAGTAAAAAAGAACACAGTAATGTGATTTTATTCCTATTATCTCCTTAAGCTGGTTTCTGTGACTCCAGGTTCCCTACCTCAAATAGTACATTGGAGCATCCTCTACGTCCTCTTAAATTTTTGCAATCTCCTACGGAAATACCCAGTATATAGGGAAGACAGAGGCACGTTGCAACAAAAAAGAGATACAAATTTTTATTATTTTCTTATTACAAAGTGATTAAATTTGAAAATAGTATTGAGAGACTTCATATTTTACACGTAAAAACCACAAATAAAATGTCCGATTAGACCATTATAATGGCTACAATAAAGTATAGGGGAAAGGTTGATACGTGTTTCAATTTACCCCGCCACGGGACACGTTGCGACATACTAAAATTTTACTGAAAAGAGACTACTCAGTTTGAAATATCTGACATGGCAGAAGCGTCTTAATTCTGTCCACAGTCTGCACAAACGTAGACAGGATCATTATTCGCATACGACCAATAAGACCACAATTTGCATTTAGTACGCTGTATCCATTACTCTCCCTTTCTATAAACATCTCCACAGATCAAACAATAATTCTCTTCTTCTTCTTCTTCTTCTTCTTCAGAAGGTGGATGAAACTGCAATTTTTTTTGCTGATAGTTGTTGCTTCATTATCAGGTATTTTTCTCTTTCCATTCTTCGGTGCCATCTAGTAATTTCTCTTCTTTCTTTCTTTTTCTAGTGCCTGTTTTTCGGGTGTGTCTGTTAAGAGAGGAAATTTCTTCTTCTTTACTCGACGGTTGCTCTCATTCCTTGGTCCAGCTTAAGGGAAAGGGCGAGTATGTCCAAGGGAAAATGTTTCTCCGCTGAAGTACCTGGAACAGAATTAATAGCATTCTCCACATTCTCGGAGCTAGCCAGAGACTCTGAGAATTTTTCTCCTGGAACTGGCCTATTGGTCACAAAAGATGCAGAAAAACTACTTTCTTGGAATTTCTCTGGCTCAAATACGAATACGCCTGTTGCAGAGAATCCTGAAGTGATTTTTTCTGGTATGAAAATTGTGAGAAGTCCTTTGTTTGTACATGAAGGGAAAATAGAAATTGTTAGTGTCTTTCCTGGTTTTCTTTCAACCAGGTATCGATTCCCCTGGAGCAGATCTTCTTGATAGGTCTATAAACGCTTACATCAAGGGGCTGTAATTTGTGAGAACAGTGGGGAGGAGATGACAGAAGTAATACACCAGCGTTCTTACATTTATTAAAAGCTTCTATACCGAAATGGGATGAATGTTGTCCAGCGGTAGTAGGAAAGGAGCTTCTTTTGTTGGTCTAGCTTGCCTAATAAAATGGTCCAGAAATGTTACAAAAAATTGCTCCACCATCCATTCAGAATCTGTGGCAGCGCCGATGCATCCAATGGGCCCGTCACGAATAAAATGATTTTCAAAATTTTTTCTTGAAAAATACTCACGGATAGAATGAATGTCTCTTGTGCACATACAGCAGCTGCTACTGTTAGCTACAGGGTGCAACAGGTACAAATGCAGATATTTCTGTTGATGACTAAGTATGGTGATCTGAACAACATTGCCTCAGTATTTACCTCACTTATATAATAATAATGTACGTTTTTAGGTTGCTTACATATGGCAAGTGCAAGCTTCTGATGCTTATTTTCCCCTTGGCGGCAGGTCAGGTACTGAACTGTGGACACAAACCGGTACATCTGTAGTAACAGGCTTAATCCACCTAGTGGTGCAGCTACAGCCCTGCAAGAAAATGTCAAGTCGTAAAGTCTGTGACATATCTGGGGGAAGACTCTTCGACACAGACAAAAGCAACTAACACAATGATGCGTTAACGTATGAAGGTATCACATACAAAAACATCTGGTGTTATAGCCGCTACACCCTGTGTTATCGATGACTGTTAAATAAAGTACACTACGTTTTTCGCCATTTCCCCCTTTTAAGCGTGTGTGAAATATAAACTGGAATACATAACAATCGCACCAAATGCTTGTGCAAATACAGATCAAAATGTTAGGTAACTCATGAATGTTGCAAGACTCCAGTTAGGTATCGTACTTTTATTCGACCGATCCTGTCAAAGGCAAGCTGCAGTAATAATCTTTCTCTGCTTTGTGCAGTCCTCACACGTTTCACACTCTGGGAACTAATGAAATGCGCTTGTACACGCCATTTCCTCTGTATAGTAAAGAAAACCGAACACTGTGAAAATCAAAATAAGTAACTTAATATTGATGCTGTACCCAATATTGTAGCGCAGTGGTTCGGTTCAAATACATGGTTCACCATCATTTTCGCGGAAGTGATGAAAGTCACTTGTCCGTTGTCAGTTGATAAATACGATAATGCAATGACTGTGCTACTGCATCGTAATTCGGAGTAACACAGGTATTGCAGTATCCTATTTATCCGCCGACACCGGGTAGCGACTTTCAAGTAGAATGGCTTACCAGTACGTGAATATACAAAATGGATATACAAGTACAGGTTGTGGGCACATGGCAGTTAGGGTGTCATTGCGGGTCGTGCTCGGATAGTCATATGGGAAGGCAACCACTCGCGAAAAGAGAGAAAACAGGGTTCGAGTCCCTGTCCAGCACAAATTTTCATTCTCGTTACTCCGTTATGCAGCTGATGATAAACAATAATCGCAACTGCGAATACATTTCATGTCTTTCATAACGGCTATAGACGTCGAAGTTCCTGCTCATGCATACATGTATGAAGGAACTTCGCATCGTAAGTCGAAATAACACAGGCACTGCGTTATCGTATTTGTCAGCCGACACCGGGAAAGCTGCTTTCAAGTAAAATGTCTCCCCTGTGTACGTAGGCAAACTTTTACTATAACGCTTTGCAGTAGTTAAGAAAACTTTCTCATAATTTACACAGAAACAACTTAGATGGTGCCTCTTTATATTAACTTAGCACTTCATAAGTCTGTAGAACAGGGTACTCGGATCAATCAAACACCAGGAAGGAACCCTATATAGGTGTATGATTAGGATGAAATAACAGGGTGAACCAGTTTCTTTAATGTTCAAGAATGATTATTGAAACACAGTTTAAATTAATGGTTCATGCTAACCAAAAGTAAAATAAAAAAAATAAAAAACTTATCTAGTGGCTGTAGGCCTGTGAGTGGCGAACAATTAAAGCGGCTACAATACCCACAATACCCACAATCCGGCCTGCAAGTATCTTGCTGTATGGGCTCAATTTCTCTTCTTGGTGTCGTTCAGTTTTACATACAGTAGCCCAACAACTCACAGGTAAACCGTAAGCCGTTTCCAGACTTCATCCGAGGGATTTTTCTGCAAATTTTCAGGCAAAGCTTCTCCTGCTCCATTAAGGTCTTGCCTCAATCACTGCTGTCTACAGACTGCATGACTTACTTCCCGCGCTTGCCCTTGGTAGCGTGCCAATTCGCCCTTGCCATCTTTTCCACTGCCCTAAGCCAGTTTTGTTTCAGACAAAAGCAAACTCTCTTTTACACAATACCTATTTCATATATTGTTTCTAAGCGTGACCATTTCTTACAGTTCTCAAATTTACATCAACATGAACAGTTCATACATGCAAATATTTTTAAATACAAAAGTCATCAGAAAATTATTTAACATAATAATCAATTTACATAGTATTTTGCATACATTACTCACATACAATGCAAAGAACTTCAAACTCCAGTAGGGCACAGTTTACTTTAGATATACATATACTAAGAATATGCGAAAATTTTTAAAGCAAACTGTCACGAAAAACTAGATGAATCATAAACAAATAGTTTTATACATTGTATAGTAATTCGAAATAACACATACACTGCAATATCGTACTTTGGCTTAATGGTCTGAGTTGACTGGGTGGAAAAACGTAGAAGTAATGTCTAACCATTTCTTTAGGAACCAGATTTTCTTTTAATAAGGACTGTACATTCATGTCACACCATTGGACCTTTCTAAAAAAACTGGTTCAGCTACAGCACCCAACATTTAAAAGCTTTGTTAAAACTAAGGAACTCTTAAGCAACATAATAAATGATTTTCAGTAGGACATTTGCTTAACTTTTTAACACCTGTCGCTTTGCGGCTCATGTAAAATAAGCTATATGAAAAACATATTTAAAGTGGGCCAGTTCCTGTACATGAAAGAAAACATTAACTTTGAACTGCCGCGACTCTCCTATCAAGGAACTATTTCTTTTGTCAGGACAGCTTTATCTCAAATGCTGCTTATAAAGCCAAATAAAAAATTCGACTTTCTTGGCCATGCATCTTTGTACAAATGATTTGTTGGAGGCAGTACTCTGAAATACGCTTGTATTAGAAGACTGAACGAACATTCCACTCTTACATAAATGAGTGAAACTATCTTTAAACTACTTCCTTATCTATGAACTACTCGCCTATGAATTCTCAGCTACGGCTGAGTTGATAAAAGTTACGGAACATCTTCTAATATCGTGTCCGACCTCCTTTTCCACGACATATTGGAGCAGCTTGGCGTGGCGTGCTCTCAGCAAATCGTTGCAAGCCTCCTGAAGAAACATTGAGCCATGTTGCATCTATAGCCGTCCATAACTGCGAAAGTGTTGCCGCTGCAAGGATTTGTGCACGAACCGACCTCTCGATTATGTCCCATAAATGATCGATAGAATTGATGTGAGGCGAGCTGGTTGGCCAAATCACTCACTCGAATCGTCCAGAATTTTCTTCAATCGCGAACAATAGTCGCCCGGTGAGGTGGCACATTGTCGTTCCTAAAAATTCCATGATTGTTTGGGAACATGAAGCACACTTGTGGCTGCAAATAGTCTCCAAGTATCCGAACGTAACAATTTCCACTAAATATAGGTTCATTTGGAGCGTAGGACAGAGTACATGCCATGTAAACACAGGCCACATCATTATAGAGCCGCCGCCAGCTTGCACAGTCCCCTGTTACCCACTTGGGTCCATGGCTTCGAGGTGTCTGCGCCACACTTGAACACTACCTCTTGTTCATAACAACTAAAATCTGAACTCATCTGACCAGGTCACGATTTTACAGTCGCCTAGGGTCCAACCGATATGTTCATAACTCTGGAGAGGCGCTACACGTTCCACATTCGATTCTGCGGTTATTTCACGCTGTGTTGCTTGTCTGACAATCTACGCAGACTCTGCTGCTCTCGGTCATTAAGTGAAAGCCGTCGGCACTACATTGTCCATGGTGACAGGTAATACCTGAAATGTGGTATTCTTGACACACTCTTAACACTGTGTATCTCGGAATATTGAATTCCCCAACGATTTTCGAAATGTAATTTCCCATGCGTCTGGCTCCAACTATCATTCCGCGATCACATTCTGTTACTTACATCGATAGGCCATAATCACGTCACACACCTTTTCACACGTCACCTGGGTATGGTGATGTAAGCCCGCATCTCGTGGTCGTGCGGTAGCGTTCTCGCTTCCCACGCCCGGGTTCCCGGGTTCGATTCCCGGCGGGGTCAGGGATTTTCTCTGCCTCGTGATTGCTGGGTGTTGTGTGCTGTCCTTAGGTTAGTTAGGTTTAAGTAGTTCTAAGTTCTAGGGGACTTATGACCGCAGCAGTTGAGTCCCATAGTGCTCAGAGCCATTTGAACCATTTATTGTGATGTAACAAAATAAAAGTGATGTTGTTACTCAATGGAAATGTTGGAATTTGAGATTTCGCATACTGTTTTATCAATCACAATGTCACAAAATATTGCATTATGAAATGTGAATAGTCTTTACTTGCAGTTTCGCGTTGCTTGAAGCAGTCACAGCTAGCGTGCTACTGATTAAGAAATTGCATTATCGTCTTTCTAATTACTTCATGATCGTAGATACGATCATACCCGGTCGTGAAGTTATTGTTATGAGAAAACAATTTCCTAAGGGACCAGAAAGTTCTTAAGGGCGCAAAAACAACTGTAACATCATACAAAAGGGAAATTCAATATTAAAGCCGAATGAAAATAATACTTAGGAGATGAGAGGAATGAGCACTGCTAAATGATTCAATATTTCCAGAACAGATATTTATTATAATTAAAACATATCGTACCTTAAACTTAGTACTACAATGACGGTAGATTTTTATGTCCGTTCCATGTCCATTGAGCGCTCTTTCATGTAGCCATTGTCCTCTTGAGTCGCTCGTGCGTCGTCACAATAAGTTATAACAGTTCTTCTTTTTACACTTCACTCAAACTTCGACGGAACACGTTTTTATTTATTTAGTAAAAAATAATTAGATCAGACCACCACAAATCTGCGTCCGTCTTACTTAAGAAAAACAGTACAAGTGTTTAGCGCTCAAGGCTTCATTTGTTCTCCAGCGAACAAAATAGTGAAGGATCGCGTATCTATCCGTATTCTTCTGTTTATGTTGCCGCCCAAAGACGACGAATTACTTTATTTAGGAAATCCCACCGATGCTATGCGACGCCTTATTATACATTTATCATTCTTTATAAACAAGTATTTGCCTTCTGGCTGAAAGTATTAACTATTTGCTGTTTTAATGAAACCAAAATTGCGAATATCATACCGTACCTAAAATCACGAATATCTCATGAGGATATGAGGATCGAGGTAATCCTTCGGCATTCCCTCTCTCCTCATGGGAGGCGGTGCTCTAGCTTCGTCCATCTGTTGTCTTTTCTTCTTGCGACGTGGCCAGCCCACTGCCATTTCAAGGAACCCACTATCTCTAAGATGTCATTACCCTTCGTCACAGACCGGATGTCATCTGCCCTTTTCCTATCCTTTCTTGTATAGCCCAGCATTGATATCTCCATGGCTCTCTGTGCTGTTCTAAGTTTCCCTTTTGTAAATGAGTTCAGTGTCCATGTCTCGCAGCCATACGTCATCACAGGAAGAATACATTGATCAAATACTACTTTCTTCAGATTTACTGGCATTTTTGATCTGAATACTGTTGAATTCTTCCCAAATGCTTGCGTCGGTAGATTTCTGGCCTTATGTCTCCCTTCATATTTATAATCTGGCCAAGGTAGACATATTCACTGACCTCTTCTAGTAGACTGTCCTTGACTTTCACATCTCCAGCTGGGACCCATTTGTTGGACATTACTTTTGTTTTGGAAAGGTTCATGTTCAAGCCAACCAGCTGACATTCCGATCAAGATCTGTAACTAAGTTTTGGAGCTCTGCGAAGTCTTTGGTCAGTAAGGCAATATCACCAGCAAATTTCAAGTTGGTAAGCCTTCTTCCATTAATTCTAATTCCCTTACCTTCCAGGCTCAGCTTTGACATAGCCATTTCCAATACAGAGAGAACAGTTTTGGGGAGATGGGATCGCCTTGCTTGACGCCCCTCATGATGCGGAATTCTTGAGTTGATTCACCGATGTTAACATAAGTCGAAGAATTCTCTTAGATTTTCCTGAGCACTTCAATGTATGCTGCTCCCACTCCTTGCTTACTCAAAGCTTGGAGTACAGCTACATGGCTAACGGAGTCAAATGCCTTTTAAAAGTCAACAAAGGCAATGCAGAGAGGCAGTTGGTATTCATTCGCTCTGCTTATCGCTTCACTAACGATCAGAATGTGGTCAATAGTGCTAAAATTGCTTCGGAATCCTACTTGTTCTGTAAGTTGGGCTGAGTCTAGGGTGGAACTAATTCGGTTTAACAAGACCTTTGTGAAAATTTTGTACAAAATTGAGAGCAAGCTGATAGGACGATAGTTTTTAATATTGTGAATCCTTCCTTTCTTGTGTATCAAAATAATCTTAGCCTTGTTCCACGATAGTGGGATTGAAGCATAGTGCAGGTAGGAAGTATATACTTTTGCCAAGTGATTTATTGTTACCTCTCCTGCCAGTTTGAGGATGTCAACACTGAGCTCATCATCACCCGGCACTGTTCCCTTCTTCATGCTATCTAGAGCACACTTGACTTCCGATGGGAGTATATCTGGAACACTAGGTACATCAATTAATTTAGATATACCCTAATTTTCCCTTGGATTGCTATACAAATTGCTATAAAAGTCTCTGATGAACTTCAAAACCCCCTCCTTTTCAGTGATTCGACTGTCATTTCCATCGAATGCGACAATCTGCTTCTTACCGATTGTGAGTTTGTGTTTGGCTGACTTTAAACTTGTCTTGTTCTCGTAAGGTTTCTTCAGTGAATTTCTGTATGTCAGTTTTTATTTCTCTTCGCACTGCCTTACATAGTTCGGAATACGCTTACATGCCACGATCGGTTTGGAATTTCATTTCTCTCCTCTGTTGTAAAAGGGTTTCAGTTTTGGCACTGAATTTCTTTGGTTGTTTATTTTTTTGGCATAGGCCACCGGCTTCTTCTGCACTTTAAACAATCATTTCCGCCAAATCACCATCTTTAGTTACGCGGAACTTGCTTTGGAGGACTTCTTGGAATTTCGAGGAATGTTCTTCCAGGTTTTTGAGGTTGATTACCCTTCTCTTCCCTTTCATAAGTTTATTCATTTCATTTCTTACGTTGAGTTCGACCCTTGCTTCACAAGACGGTGATCACTGCCAGTGCTGAGCTGATTTAGAACTGATACGTCTTTTACAATCTGCGGAATGTTTGACAGAATAAAGTCTATCTCATTTTTGACACTGAAATTTGGGCTCCTCCAAGTTTATTTTCGGTCAGGGTGCTTGTTAAAGAACGTATTCATGATGGACATATTGGTGTACTCAGCGAACTGGACTAATCTCTCACCTCTATCGTTTCGGTCGTCGATCCCATAGTTGCCCACCACTGTGTCGCCTTGTTTCTTGGTGCCAACTTTTGCATTGAAATCGCCAATGACCATCTGGAAGTGAGAATCGCTACCTTTTCTACAGGTGCTATCCAGACTTTCATAAAAGGATTCAATTTCTTCGTCAGGATGTCTTGAAGTGGGAGCGTACACCTGAACAATCTGTATTTTATACCTATTCGACACCTTCAGGACCATTCGAGCTGTCCTGCTGGAAGTTCCTTCTAAGACAGATACTCTATCAGCAATATTCTTGTTGATTAGGAACCCAACTCCATTGAGTGTTCCTTCTGGGTCGCCACAAAAGTAAAACAAGTTGCCAGAGTGCAAACGGAGACAGTCTTCCCCTTTTCGGCGTTCTTCGCTTAAACCAACAATACTCCAGCTGATTTTTGTAAGCTCTTTCTCGATCTCTTCTAGTCTGTCTTTGCCTATTAGAGAGCGACAGTTATATGTACAGACTTGAAGAGTCTGTATCTTCTTCTCAGCACCTCTTGGTGTTTGGGACATCAAAGTTGCTCCCACCCGGAGGTCCGACTGTGGGGCTATTAATCCGGAAAATTTAACATTAATACCACACAACATAACTCGAAGGTGAGAAGCATAATAGCCACGCTTGCTTCAGAACAGATTGGCGATGTAATTTCCAGGCCGCCCCTGACATGGGGTACAGACGCCTTAGGTAGGACGGTCCACTAGAGTACAGACGCCAGCACGTTGCTAGTTTTGGTCCACCCCGGATATTTCATTTCCCCAGTGCCACCCATATCTGAGAGGCTTTCCCCTTCGAGACGAATTAGTCAGGTAGGATTATTCATTTCTTAATAAGTATTTCATGAAATTTTTGCCATTCAAGGAATATAAAAGTAAATTCGTTACACTCTAGGTTAGTGTCTGAGGACTGGAATAGATAATTGGTACAGGTCAGTGGCCATTTACGACAGTGCCAGTTTGCACCAGAGGAGCTGTGGGCAAGATAGTATCTTGCTTTGCAGAAATAATCGAAGATGTCTATCTTGAGCGGGCTAATTGATTCGTTTTGTCGCAGACCTTTGTTTAATACTACTACTACTACTCCTGCTGCTGGTGCAACTTCACACGTGAGAAAACGACTGATCTCTTTCGTGTATCCACTGGTTATCCTACTCAACACGAATAAATATAAGAGCATCACAATCCAGAGACACCTTGGTCAGTCAGAATGCACTAATCGGTAAACATGCAATTCAGTATTCAGCAGCACATATTACACATCCCACATGTATAGTGCCTTAAGATAAACAGAATGAGACCTACCATTCTGTGCAGTTGTCAGTCACTGTCTGCCAACACTAGAATCCTTTATAACGTCTGCTGCTACGTGGCCCCATTACAAGCCGTTTCTCTCAGATGATGACCACCACTACTATATTACGGGTGCGGTTATGTCATAGGAATCAGAGAGGCACAAGGCAATTGATTTCTGCAATAAATTTCGTCTATTAATAAAAAATGGTTCAAATGGCTCTGAGCACTATGGGACTTAACATCTGTGGTCATCAGTCCCCTAGAACTTAGAACTACTTAAACCTAACTAACCTAAGGACATAACACACACCCATGCCCGAGGCAGGATTCGAACCTGCGACCGTAGCGCACACGGGTTCCAGACTGAAGCGCCTAGAACCACACGGCCACACCGGCCGGCATCTAGTAATAGCTAATACTAACTCATTTATCACCATCACAACCAGCACTAGTACCTGCTCCTGTCGACCGCCAGGAACCGCCTCTCAGCCTTTGCCACCTGCCTTGATATCAAGAGATCCCGAGACGAGCCCAGACAAACAGCTGGCTCAACTAACATCCGTGACTCAGAGCTTAAGAAGGCATAATAGTGCCGTCCGTTGCACATAACGCAGCTTGTGAGCAGTATAAGTCAAACTGGTATGAGAATTGCGTTCAATAATTTTTAACAAATTCTAAATTACCTATTAACGGTTTGCAATAGATATTCAGTACGAGGATCTGTCTCTGTCATAAGTCAGTGACAAGCAGGGGCACAGTTTTTTGACGCCGGGAGGGAGCTAAGTAATTACTGTTGTGCTTAGTATGCTTCCGAATATCATTTTTTTCATCTTCCACCACTTCATTATCGGTTCACTGACGGATTATCAATGTTTCAGATACATGACTTTGACAAGAGAACTAAAAATCAGCATTTAACAAAACCAGAAGGCACTGAAATGAAAATAACCTGGTCCACAGAGATGATCGGATTCGTTTTACCACAGGTTTCGGCACCAGCGAGGACTTCTGTGCAGACAACTACCCTGGACCGGTGCCCTTCTCCGAGTACGAGGCGGCGACGTTCTCGGGTATGCTGTCGGATAACGAAACAGAGACACTGTTGTTGTATGGCAGCTTTCACGCGTACGGCCAGAGGATCATGTTTCCTTACGGCGTCCCTGGCAACGTGGCCTCCAATTACGATGAGCTGGTGAGTCTTCCTTCTTGAGGTTATGACTGGTGTCTTTGGTTTTCCATGTCGTTCTCTTTCTTCTGTTTATTTACGCCATATGAATTATTTAATTTTGTATATACAAAAGTAGAGTCTGCAACACTGCTTCTCAGTTTTATGTCGTCAAAGGTCATTCAGTATCCCCCTGCCCCTCTCCTTACTTCAATTAGATACCTGAGATGATAGAAAGACTGATTGGCTTCTGCGCTAACTTTCAGGTAGTAATAGCCAGTACTCCGTTCAAGAATGACAAGAGAAGGAGAAGGTATACTCCGAAAAATATCGGGAGATATGGGAAGATTCCAATTACATTACATCATGGTGAGGCAGATTCTGAAATCAGATATTGGGTTTTAAGGCGTACGGAGGAGCAGATATTAGTTCAGAGCACAATTTTGTAATTATGAATAGTAGGCTGAAGTCTGAGACACTAATCAGGAAGAATCGACGCTCACAAAAGTGGGATACCAAAGTACTAAGGAATGAATATACACACTTGAAGTTCTCTGAGGCTATAGATACTGAGATGGCTAATAGATAAGTAGGGAAATGAGTTGAAAAAGAATGGATATCTCTAAAAAGAGCAGTCACAGAAGTTGTAAGGAAAAACATTGGTACAAGGAAGGTTACCACAAATAAAATATGGCCAACAGATGAAATACTTCAGTTGATAGACGAAGAAGCAAGTACAAAAGTGTTCAAGGACTTTTAGGAATACAGAAATACAAGTCACTACGTAATGAAATAAATAGGAAGTGCTGAAAAGTTAAGGCGAAACGGCTGACTGAATAATTTGAAGTCATCGAGATAGAAGTAACTGTCGGAAGGACTAACCCAGCAGACAGGACAGTCAAAACAACCTCCGGTGCAATTAAAAGCAGGAGCGGTAACATTAAGTGTGCAATGGGAATTCCTCTGTTAAATGTAGAAGAGAGAGCAGATCGATGGAAAGAATATTTTGAAGACCTCTGTGAGAGGGAGGACATGACCGTTAACGTTATCGAAAAAGAAACATTAGTAGGCAGGAAGAGGTAGGGGAATCCAGTATTAGAATCAGCATTTAGAAGAGCTTTGGGAAAATGAAGATGAAATAATGCAGAAGGGATGGATAACATTCTATCATTTCCAAAATCATTGAAAGAAATGGTAACAAAACAACTATTTACGCTGTTGTGTAGAACGTTTGAGACTGGCGAAGTACTATTAGAATTCCGGAAAAACATCATCTACACAATTCCAAAGTTAGAAAGATCTGAGAGAATTATCGCACAATCATTTAAACAGCTCATGCATCCAAGCTGGTGACAAGAATAATACACTGAAGAATTAAAAATAAAATTGAAGGTCTGGTAGATGACGATCAATTTGGCTTTAGGAAAGGAAAAGGCACCAGAGAGGCAGTTCTGACCTTGTGGCTGAGAAAGAAGACAGACTGGAGACGAATCAAGAGACGTTGATAGTATTTATATGATTTGTCGAACTGAATAAAGTGTACGACAATGTCAAATGGTGCAAGATGTTCGAAATTTTGAGAAAAATTGGGGTAAGCTACAGGGAAAGACGGGTAATGTTCAAATGTGTGTGAAATCGTATACGACTTAACTGCTAAGGTCATCAGTCGCTAAGCTTACACACTACTTAACCTAAATTATCCTAAGGACAAACACACACACCCATGCCCGAGGGAGGACTCGAACCTCCGCCGGGACCAGTCACACAGTCCAGACGGGTAATATACAGCATGTGTAAGAACCAAGAGGGAACAGTAAGATTCGAAGAACAAAAAACGAAGTACTCGGAATAAAATTTGATGTACCCCTGCTGTTCAGTCTGTACATCGAAGAAGCATTAACGGAAATAAAAGTTCAAGAGTGGGATTTAAATTCAAGGTGGAAGAATATCAGTGATAAGATTCGCTGATGACTTTGTTATCCTCAGTCAAAATAAAGATGAACTGCAGGATCCGTTGAACGGAATAGTCAAGTGAGTGCTGAATGTAAACTGAGAGCAAATCGAAGAAAGTCGAACGTAATGAGAAGTAGCAGAAATGCTAACGGCGAGAAACGTAAGATCAGGGTTGGTGATGACGAAATAGTGAGGTTAAGGCATTCTGCTACCTAGGCAGCAAATTAACCCAGACGGGCGGATTAAGGAGGACATCAGAAGCAGGCTAGCACTACCAAGAAGGATATTCCTGGTCGAGAGACGTTTACTAGTATTAAACATACGCCTTAACTTGATTAAGACATTTCTCAGAATGTACGTCTGGGGCACAGTATTGTGCGGTAATGAAAGATGGACTGTGGGAAGACCGACACAGAAGACAACTGAAGCATTTTAGATGTGGTGCTACAAGTGTGTTGAAACTTACGTGAACTAATATGGTAGGCGACGAGGAATTCTCCGCAAAACCGTCGACGAAAGGAATATACGGAAATTACTGACTAGAAGAGACGACAGGATGGTTGTTCTATAACACCACACCCGTCACTTACCTCGTTTTGGCGTGTGTTTACCCCAGCTAGTTGACTAACAGAGCAACAGAGAGTGCAAAACTGCCGCAATGTCGGATAACGCAAAGAAAGTAAAAAGGCCCTGTGAATCCTGATTGAACTGCGGTGGCAGTGCTGACATTAATTGATTCAGAATTCATCACTTTTAATTAAAAAGGGGTGCACATTGATGTTATAGTAAGCTATTGAACACCAGATGCACATGTTGAACATAAAATTAATTAAGAAAGTGACTTGGGATTTCAACTACTTGATTGAAAACAGATGCAGCCGATCAGCACAAATTTATTGCAACTCCCGACCTTCAATCTATATGATATTACATGACTCTCCTAACAGGCAGTGGTAATAAATTGCGTTTACGTGGAGTAAAGCGGGATAAATCAAAATTAATTCCTATCGACTGACCCAGGTGTAATGCGAAGTGCAAGAAGAATTCCCCAAAACACGGCCCATGAAACCCTCGTGGAAAATTTTTAGACGTGATCCACAAATTAATCAGTGGCCTAATTCAAGCCAGAGCGGGTGTAATATCACTGAATTCAGCGTGGCGGGGCGTCGTTGTTGTGCGGACGTCGGCCGACCTTATGGTGCTGCAAGGCTGCGCTCGTCTATTCACTCCTAGATATATTGCTCAGTACATAGCTGAACCAAAACTTTTTATCTCCAAGCTCAATCGTTCCGTTTGCTAAGTCCTAAACTGCAGAGATGCGCACTCTGTCTCAGGCAAGCTGAGTAAAGAATGCCACGTCAGCACTCTGGGCAAGCTGGGAACGGAAGACCCCTACGGGGACTTCTCCCAGTCCGCTCTTTGCCTTGGTTTCCCCTCCAGCAAAATCACTTACGCCAATTGCAGCTCAAGTTGCATTAATTATGCGTCGCTTCCCAGCGCCAACCAATGCCTGCTCTGGGAAGTGAACAAATTCCCAGAAAATTTCCCTTCCTCTCAACTTCTGCTATTTAGCTCCTCCCAGGCCACCCATCAAGGTTAGCGTCTGCACAAAACACCAATTTTTCCGGAATCCTGACTCCCAGGAGAACACTTCAAATTCCTTGGTCCTACATTCTCATCAGAGGCCAGCGTATGTCATTCTGTTGCTCTTCGCCTGATTTACTTCAGACTCTGCGGACCATGAATTCAGCGTGAAGTTGCTGTAGTCACGAACACGCATATTTTGGCCTCTGTTGACCACTCCACTGTAGCTTTCCGCGGCTTTCTCGCATGTTTCACTGAAAACGGGACGACGGACATTTATCAACAGTCATACAAGTTCTCTGTCTGCTTCACGGTACACCAGCATCTGGTCAACCACCCACTCACTGTCACCCATCTTAAGGCAGCTGGAGGCTCTCAAAGCTTGAGCCGCCCCAAGCTGCCTATTGTCACTTCCCTTCGCCGCTCGCGAGCCGGCCACGGTCAACTCTGAATACTTCCCTGGGATAAACTAGACTCCAGCAAATCGACGCGTTTCCACAAAGTTTTCATGTCGTGTGAATTACTTTAAAACCATCACCCGACATTAATTATTCCAATATGTCCATACTATACCCTCTACGAGATGCATTGTGCCTTGTCAGTCATTTCTGTTCAGCCCTACTGTTCGCTCTACTTGAGTTAGGTGATCTTTAATAACTTCACGTAAGGGGCATAGTTCTTTCCATCTTACAGTTCATCTGTTAACACTTCTGGGAATAACTTCCGTGGTACTAAATGAACTGTAGAGAGTAAACCCCACAGAGCAAGACAGGGACTGGAATACAGCCAGCAAATAAGTGAGGACATGAGTTGTAATTTGCAATTGCTAATCTGGGAAAAGATTGGAACGTTGGTGGGTCGCGTGAAACAAGCTAGAAGAGTGATGAGTGTAATTGAAAAGTATAACATTATTAAAGACAGGTATTACTAGAGCACATTTGTGCCACTGTTATTTATGTGGAAGGTGCTACCTAGGAAGAGAGTTCAACATTCCTCCAACTCTGCAATTGGACTTTGCTGTTAAAGTATTTATTCCATGTTCAATCGTCGGAGGCATATTCAGTTTTCTTCTTCGATAGCACAATGCACTGACCGAAGATATCTCATTGATGATAGACTTTGAACAACCTGAAACCTTTCACGTAAATAACAATGGCACAAGCGTGCTTTAATAACTGAATGTTTATCGTTAATAACATTATAGTTTCCTCTTTTTTTCTTTTTTACAAGTCTTCTGACTGGTTTGACGCGACTCGCCACGAATTCCACTCCTCTTTAACACAGGACATTGCACAGACGAACACATTCGTGTACGGGTAAGAGCTACTTGCGGTGACACGAAGTGACCTACTTGTACTAATTCTATAGGAAATAATACAACGGATGTAGTTATAAGAATGTAGGGTACTATGAGTGAACGTTCCCATGAAACTGATATACTACCATAACAAAAGAAGCCTAAACGTTGCAACAAATAACAGTTAAATTTCTCGTGTTGACTTGTAAGGAATATCGTTATCAACGTACACTGCTGACTGTAAGACATATTGCGAGAAATAATAATTCCCAGAGAGTGGCTGACGAGAAGTAACTCCATACGATAACGATGAAACAAGCTAAGGTCGTGTCATTCTCGCAGTTTATCGTCAATGATGTACGGGGCACTTCTAGTCAGTACACTTCCGTCCCAGAACCGTTGCCAACAGAATTATGTTGTATCTAATTTTGAAGCCTTCGTAATTCTTCAACACATCTTACAGTTACATGTTGATAACATGATATTTCATTTTGTCTATTAAAGGATCCGTATAACTTCCGAACTAGATTGCAGAGCTCCTATCACAATTCCCATTGCTCGATCAGTGCACTCAAAACATGGTGGAGTTATCAGATAATACATCGAGAAACATAAGATGTTTCTGATATAGTAATGTTTTGACTATTTTTCATTTTTCAGTTTATCAGTTTTCTCGATTTTTCAAAACTGCCTGCGGTATTAAACAAAACTGTTCAACCTTATAACTTCCATCTTTGACCCCGAAAAGTAAAACATACACAAAAATATTCAATTCACCATGAAAAAAGGAACTCAAAAGCAAATAAATTTCATAGATATAACAATAAAGAGTGGCAACAATAAACATACTCTTGACATCTTCAGAAAGCCGCTCAACAAAGAAAACTATGAAAAAGGATTACAAACAATACAAATCATAGCCACAAACAATGGTTACAGCACCCATATAGTACAAAAATTCAACCAAAAATTGATAACACAAATAAAGAAAAATGAAAACAAGCAGATAACACAAACATCAAAGAATCACACAGAAAGTGCAGGACACACGGAAACACAAAACAACAACACTCATGACACGAATAACAGAAAAAATGGTACACTCTTACATACAAGCAACACACAAGACAGAAAATATGCTAAATAAACAGGGTTTACAAATAGCTTACGGAACTGGAAAAACACTCCAGTCACATTTACAAACAACAGACAAACCAGATAAATACCAAGGAGCTGGTATATACCACCTAGAGTGCCAAGTATGTAAATCAGTATATCTGGGGATGAGAAGCAGAAACTTCAAAACTAGATATAAAGAACATATAAGAAGTTGTAAATATGAAAATAGCCATTCCACCTTCGCCGAACTCCTGATAAAACATGGACACTAACTATCCAACATGGAATGTGCCAAGACAGTTATCAGGGTGAATAATCACAACAAAAAGCCTGTGACATTGAAAGAAAACAAACGTTCACATACAAAGAGCCACCGAAATGGAAAAGAAGGTACTCAACGACCAAATCCATATAAGTAATAGCTCTCTGATCGTGGTAGCGACTGAAACAACAACAAACCGAAGTGTAACCAGGATAAACAATTAATGAATCTCCGTCCCCCCTTCTCCTCTCCCCCCCCCCCCCCCACATATATGTCCTGTGTATGTATGTGTGTGTGTGTGTATTTCCTGTGTGAAATTGTTTCATTCTTTCTTGAGAGGGTGTTCTTTTCCCCCTTTTTTTTAATAAATGGATATTTTTGTGTATGTGTGTGTATTTTGCTGTGTGTAAATGTTACATATTTGTGTGTTATACAGGGTGTCCCAGCTATCTTGTCCACCCAAAATATCTCTGGAACAATAACAGCTATTGGAAAACGACTTTCACCGGTATCAATGTAAGGCTGGGGCCCATGAATGTACATATTTGGAAACATTCTAAAACGAAAGCATATATGTTTTTAACACAAATTAACGTTTTTTTTAAATGGACCTCCTATATTTTTTCTCCAGCAATCTATAGCATGACAAAGCACATACACAATGGCGTTGATTGCATCGCAATATTCCCATTACATCCCGAGATATTGAGACGCGAAGTTGACGCTTGAAACACCCGACATGCGCTGCTAGCGGACGTCCTGAGGCTCAGGCGTGAACCCCATGCTGCCCGTAATCGCGATGTGATTGACATGTGTAATCACACCTCCATACTTATCAAGAAGTCCGAAACGAATAATACGGTCTGCTGCCATCCTGCATTAACGTCGTACATTCCAGCAGGTATTTATCCCATAGGCTGGGGGTGATGCGGTTGTGTAACATATCTGTGTACCGCAACGTTAGTCACAAAGTTGACCTCGCTTATCGTTAATCCGTTACTAAAAAGGTAATGCCGTTCAACGTTCAAACTTTACTTTACTGTAGATCTAGCGCAAGTGACAGTTAATCATTCACTCGTAATAGTAAAATTCATGTTGATGGTTTTAGTGAAACGAGCAGTGAACTAAAAGTTTTACCGTTGTTTAGGAAAAAATGTTTTGATTTGGGAAGTTCAGGTAGGACATAGAAGATGAATGTAAACATGTTTAACCAATTAGATTTATTATCACATAATTATCAATGTTATGTTTATCTAATGCGTTAAATGACAAATTGTTGCAAACAAATGTTTCTTAACATCACTGGGTAAAATGGCCCTTTGTAGAAACTTCCACTGTGATACCAGCACTACATACTAAACATAGCGTTCACATCTCATGCTCAAAGTGATGCCCATTGGCTTGCATACATAGGGTCACTCTGCGGATGAAGGATGCCCTACTTCGTGCTACTGTTTCCTCTTAGATGGCTGTACAAGCATCAATAATGCGTTGCTTCATATCCTCTGGTTTTGTTGGTTCATGTTGGTAAACAGCATCCTTCACTGCTCCCCAAAGAAAATAATCCAGCGGTGTAAGGTCCGGAGATCGGGCAGGCCACCTAACTGGGCCACCTCGTCCAATCCACGTACAAGGGAACTTACGGTTCAGAAGTCGTCGTGCTCGTAAGGCGTTACGTGCAGGGCATCCGTCATGCTGATACCACATGACCATTCTCCGGTTCAGAGGTACGGAGTCCAAGAGAACAGGAAGATTGTGTCGTATAAATCTGGAGTATTGTCTGCCATTTTGGATACCATTTATAAAGAAAGGTCCGATAATGGTATCTCCAATAATCCCACACCAAACATTAACTTTCCCCGGACGTTGATGCTCTACCTCACGGAGCCATTTTGGATTATCTGCGGACCAATACTGCATATTCCTCATATTGCCAATTCCTTTGTTGGAGAATGATGCCTCGTCGGTAAAGAGAACATCTGCAAAAAAATTTGGATTAGTCAGAAGTTTTTGCTGAGCCCACCGACAATATGTTACCCTATTACGGAAGTCATTTCCAAGAAGATCCTGGTGTAAATAAACATGGTAAGGATGAAATTTATGACGTTTAAGAATACGCTGTGCACTTGATTTCGACACACCAACTTCACGTTCAATTTGACGTGTGCTGATTTGAGGATTCACAGCTATGGTAGCGAGCACAGCAACTTCAGCACGTTCATCTGTGCGTGTTCTATGACGATGTCGAGGTCTTGGATTTAAGCTTCCCGTTTCACGTAGACGAGATGTGAGACGACCAAACATCCGGCGTGAAGGCGATGGCTTGTCAGGGAATCGTCTTCTGTACAGTCGTTCTGCCAGAACAACATTTCGTCCAACTACAACAGGGTACAGTACAGGTATGTGGAGTAGGGTAGAAAATAGACATATTAATAATCATAATATTCGCTAACAGTACTATCAACAAACAAGCAATCTCATAACGTGTTTCCCGTAAACGTACATTCCCCATAGATCAGCAGCATTTCTACCATATCTTCATGTGTGTACATTATACTGTACAGTATAAGTTGCACAACACAACGTTTATTCACAATGTGTACTACCTCCGTGCCGTCACTAGATTACTCTGATGCATGACTACACTGGCAAGCGGTGTACTGCACGCCAAAGCAACAACAAATGCGATGCTCGGAGGGTGGTGGAGTGCAGGAGTTTGCATGGGTCGCAAATCATAAACAAAGCGAAGTGGTAACTGTGGCAGTAGTGGGAACTACGTTGGACACTTGACTAGGTAGAGCCAGGCCCTGCGCGACAGGCACAATGGGTCATATAACGCATTAGATAAACCTTATTTTGGGTGTGCAGGATAAATAAGACAACCTGACGGGTGTACACCGATCGGTACTGGTTCATATTGTGTACGTAGATACGTAAAACGTGCAAGAGGGAAACCATTATGTGCTTATGAGAGTTCATGGCAGCAGTCCGTATTATTCGTTTCGGACCTCTTGATAAGTATGGAGGTGTGATTACACATGTCAATCACATCGCGATTACGGGCAGCACGTGGTTCACGCCTGAGCCTCAGGATGTGCGCTAGCAGCGCATGTCGGGTGTTTCAAGCGTCAACTTCGCGTCTCAATATCTCGGGATGTAATGGAAATATTGCGATGCAATCAACGCCATTGTGTATGTGCTCTGTCATGCTATGGATTACTGAAGAAAAAATATAGGAGGTCCATTTAAAAAAAACCTAAGTTTGTTTTAAAAAACACATATGCTTTCGTTTTAGAATGTTTCCAAATATGTACATTTGTGGGCCCCAGCCCTACATTGATACCGGTGAAAGTCCAATAGCTGTTATTGTTCCAGAGATACATCTACATCTACATTGATACTCCGCAAGCCACCCAACGGTGTGTGGCGGAGGGCACTTTACGTGCCACTGTCATTACCTCACTTTCCTGTTCCAGTCGCGTATGGTTCGCGGGAAGAACGACTGTCTGAAAGCCTCCGTGCGCGCTCTAATCTCTCTAATTTTACATTCGTGATCTCCTCGGGATGTATAAGTAGGGGGAAGCAATATATTCGATACCTCATCCAGAAACGCACCCTCTCGAAACCTGACGAGCAAGCTACACCGCGATGCAGAGCGCCTCTCTTGCAGAGTCTGCCACTTGAGTTTATTAAACATCTCCGTAACGCTATCACGGTTACCAAATAACCCGGTGACGAAACGCGCCGCTCTTCTTTGGATCTTCTCTATCTCCTCCGTCAACCCGACCTGGTACGGATCCCACACTGATGAGCAGTACTCAAGTATAGGTCGAACGAGTGTTTTGTAAGCCACCTCCTTTGTTGATGGACTACATTTTCTAAGCACTCTCCCAATGAATCTCAACCTGGTACCCGCCTTACCAACAATTAATTTTATATGATCATTCCACTTCAAATCGTTCCGTACGCATACTCCCAGATATTTTACAGAAGTAACTGCTACCAGTGTTTGTTCCGCTATCATATAATCATACAATAAAGGATCCTTCTTTCTATGTATTCGCAATAAATTACATTTGTCTATGTTAAGGGTCAGTTGCCACTCCCTGCACCAAGTGCCTATCCGCTGCAGATCTTCCTGTATTTCGCTACAATTTTCTAATGCAGCAACTTCTCTGTATACTACAGCATCATCCGCGAAAAGCCGCATGGAACTTCCGACACTATCTACTAAGTCATTTATATATATTGTGAAAAGCAATGGTCCCATAACACTCCCCTGTGGCACGCCAGAGGTTACTTTAACGTCTGTAGACGTCTCTCCATTGATAACAACATGCTGTGTTCGGTTTGCTAAAAACTCTTCAATCCAGCCACACAGCTGGTCTGATATTCCGTAGGCTCTTACTTTGTTTATCAGGCGACAGTGCGGAACTGTATCGAACGCCTTCCGGAAGTCAAGAAAAATAGCATCTGCCTGGGAGCCTGTATCTAATATTTTCTGGGTCTCATGAACAAATAAGGCGAGTTGGGACTCACACGATCGCTGTTTCCGGAATCCATGTTGATTCCTACATAGTAGATTCTGGGTTTCCAGAAATGACATGATACGCGAGCAAAAAACATGTTCTAAAATTCTACAAGAGATCGACGTAAGAGATATAGGTCTATAGTTTTGCGCATCTGCTCGACGACCCTTCTTGAAGACTGGGACTATCTGTGCTCTTTTCCAATCATTTGGAACCCTCCGTTCCTCTAGAGACTTGCGGTACACGGCTGTTAGAAGGGGGGCAAGTTCTTTCGCGTACTCTGTGTAGAATCGAATTGGTATCCCATCAGGTCCAGTGGACTTTCCTCTATTGAGTGATTCCAGTTGCTTTTCTATTCCTTGGACACTTATTTCGATGTCAGCCATTTTTTCGTCTGTGCGAGGATTTAGAGAAGGAACTGCAGTGCGGTCTTCCTCTGTGAAACAGCTTTGGAAAAAGGTGTTTAGTATTTCAGCTTTACGCGTGTCATCCTCTGTTTCAATGCCATCATCATCCCGTAGTGTCTGGATATGCTGTTTCGAGCCACTTACTGATTTAACGTAAGACCAGAACTTCCTAGGATTTTCTGTCAAGTCGGTACATAGAATTTTACTTTCGAATTCAATGAACGCTTCACGCATAGTCCTCCTTACGCTAACTTTGACATCGTTTAGCTTCTGTTTGTCTGAGAGGTTTTGGCTGCGTTTAAACTTGCAGTGAACCTCTCTTTGCTTTCGCAGTAGTTTCCTAACTTTGTTGTTGTACCACGGTGGGTTTTTCCCGTCCCTCACAGTTTTACTCGGCACGTACCTGTCTAAAACGCATTTTACGATTGCCTTGAACTTTTTCCATAAACACTCAACATTGTCAGTGTCGGAACAGAAATTTTCGTTTTGATCTGTTAGGTAGTCTGAAATCTGCCTTCTATTACTCTTGCTAAACAGATAAACCTTCCTCCCTTTTTTTATATTCCTATTAACTTCCATATTCAGGGATGCTGCACTGATTCCCTGTTCTGTACATACAGAGTCGAAAAGTTCGGGTCTGTTTGTTATCAGTAGGTCCAATATGTTATCTCCACGAGTCGGTTCTCTGTTTAATTGCTCGAGGTAATTTTCGGATAGTGCACTCAGTATAATGTCACTCGATGCTCTGTCCCTACCACCCGTCCTAAACATCTGAGTGTCCCAGTCTATATCTGGTAAATTGAAATCTCCACCTAAGACTATAACATGCTGAGAAAATTTATGTGAAATGTATTCCAAATTTTCTCTCAGTTGTTCTGCCACTAATGCTGCTGAGTCGGGAGGTCGGTAAAAGGAGCCAATTATTAACCTAGTTCGGTTGTTGAGTGTAACCTCCACCCATAATAATTCACAGGAACTATCCACTTCTACTTCACTACAGGACAAACTACTACTAACAGCGATGAACACTCCACCACCGGTTGCATGCAATCTATCCTTTCTAAACACCGTCTGTACCTTTGTAAAAATTTCGGCAGAATTTATCTCTGGCTTAAGCCAGCTTTCTGTACCTATAACGATTTCAGCTACGGTGCTTTCTATCAGCGCTTGAAGTTCCGGTACTTTACCAACGCAGCTTCGACAGTTGACAATTACAATACCGATTGCTGCTTGGTCCCCGCATGTCCTGACTTTGCCCCGCACCCGTTGAGGCTGTTGCCCTTTCTGTACTTGCCCAAGGCCATCTAACCTAAAAAACCGCCCAGCCCACGCCACACAACCCCTGCTACCCGTGTAGCCGCTTGTTGCGTGTAGTGGACTCCTGACCTATCCAGCGGAACCCGAAACCCCACCACCCTATGGCGCAAGTCGAGGAATCTGCAGCCCACACGGTCGCAGAACCGTCTCAGCCTCTGATTCAGACCCTCCACTCGGCTCTGTACCAAAGGTCCGCAGTCAGTCCTGTCGACGATGCTGCAGATGGTGAGCTCTGCTTTCATCCCGCTAGCGAGACTGGCAGTCTTCACCAAATCAGATAGCCGCCGGAAGCCAGAGAGGATTTCCTCCGATCCATAGCGACACACATCATTGGTGCCGACATGAGCGACCACCTGCAGATGGGTGCACGCTGTACCCTTCATGGCATCCGGAAGGACCCTTTCCACATCTGGAATGACTCCCCCCGGTATGCACACGGAGTGCACATTGGTTTTCTTCCCCTCTCTTGCTGCCATTTCCCTAAGGGGCCCCATTACGCGCTTGACGTTGGAGCTCCCAACTACCAGTAAGCCCACCCTCTGCGACTGCCCGGATCTTGCAGACTGAGGGGCAACCTCTGGAACAGGACAAGCAGCCATGTCAGGCCGAAGATCAGTATCAGCCTGAGACAGAGCCTGAAACCGGTTCGTCAGACAAACTGGAGAGGCTTTCCGTTCAGCCCTCCGGAAAGTCTTTCGCCCCCTGCCACACCTTGAAACGACCTCCCACTCTACCACAGGTGAGGGATCAGCCTCAATGCGGGCAGTATCCCGGGCAACCACAGTCGTAGTCCGATCAGGGGATGCGTGGGACGAGCTGGCCGTCCCCGACAAACCCCCATCCGGACCCCCACAGTGATGCCCATTGGCAACAGCCTCAAGCTGTGTGACCGAAGCCAACACTGCCTGAAGCTGGGAGCGAAGGGATGCCAACTCAGCCTGCATCCGAACACAGCAGTTGCAGTCCCTATCCATGCTAAAAACTGTTTTGCAAAGAACGTTTGAACTAATCTACAGAGAGCGCAAACAAATCGACAAAATTTAAACGGTTATTAAAATACAAGATTGCCTAGTAAATGCAGTAATGCTGCTACTTGCGCACTGCTGACACTGCTCGGCGGCGGAAGGAGACTAAGCGAAATTACACTATTCAGGTACTAAAACACGATGCTACACTCTCAAATACTATAATACGCCCGAAATTTATGAATTAAACAATGCAAGAACCAAAAACACGCAAAGAAATTAAGAATTAAACTATGTAACAAATGAGTGAGCTAGGAGTATACGACTTGCTGCTCAGCTGCTTATCCAACGGCGGCAGGGAGCACACTGACTGCGACCAACCGACACTGGCCGTTCAAAACAAAACAGTAGACAAACGACTACGCGAATTTACACTCTTCAGGTACTAAAACGCGATGCTACAACTCTCAAATACTACAATACGCCCGAAATTTACGAATTAAACAATGCAAGTACCAAAAACACGCAAAGAAATTAAGAATTAAACTATGTAACAAATGAATGAGCTAGGAGTATACGACTTGCTGCTCAGCTGCTTATCCAACGGCGGACAAGATAGCTGGGACACCCTGTATAACACAAATATCCATTTATTAAAAAAAGAGGGAAAAGAACACTCCCTCAAGAAAGAATGACACGGTTTCACACAGGAAATACACACACACACACACACACACACACACACAACAAATGAAAAATATCGAACCACACACACAACACAAACAGAAGACGACAGAGGAACGCACAACAACTGTTGACAACATACACACCGAAAACTCGCATATGTTGATCACAAAATGGAAAGTGCAAGTAATACATGCGATGTGACAAATGTGGGTGAAAGAATGTCAGTAATCGTCCAGCTGGAGCACAAGCATGAGTTAACAGCGCGGGAAATCATAAGTAACACCGAACGAAAATTTCATATTACGAGATTTGCGGTACAAAAGTTTATTCTAACCTAGAAAACAACAGTAAAACAAGACGAAGTGTAACACAGCAGCAAGTTGTATCAACCATATAACACGTTTATTGTATATATAAACATTATGTATTACAGGCCACTGAAGATGCTTCCCAAATAAAAGAAGCGAAATGTGTATGGCAATAAACAAACTGCCCTCAATTAATTGCAAAGATGGAGGACAGAAAAAAAGGTCGATATTACATCTGCGTACTAGTGTTACTGTAGATTACTGAAATTCTTTGCAAACAGAGACTGTAGGATATGTTTTTTTGTAATTAAAACTTTCTCGCTTTCTTTTTCAGCTCGAAATGACTCAGAGAGCCAGCGAAGCCCTAGCAGCCAGATATGGCACAACCTATACCGTCGGTAGCGTGCTGGATCTTCTGTGTAAGTATCACAGTGTCCTGACTGCTATTTCAGTTAATCTAAAAACTTAAATCATTGCATATTTTCTCTTCAAATTATTTTGTCTGTAGTCCTTTGTAGCCAATATTCACGCTGCAAACTTTTAATACTGCGAGAACAACATGCAAGGCTTATCACCTGAATTTTAAAGACAGTTGTGGGGTAGCAAGCACTTACCTATATTTCTAGTGGCGACTGAGTTATTGATTTTTCTCCATCACGTGGCCAAGGTGAAGACCGCAGAGATTAGCGCATGCCGTGCGAAGAGCTTACGAAGAGATTGCGTGATAATTTGATGCAAATTTAAATGTTTAAATATTGTTTAAAATTTAGACATACTACGTTAAACTAAACCAATGACTAATGGTTTTGAGTGTCACCATGATCTGATAATTAGCTGTTTCAAAAATCGAGTTTTACGAAATATTGAATTTAGAAAGTTGGAATTTTGGAGTAAGGTTCAGTTGGTTATCAGAATATTCTGTGGAATTTTTCATGGAGCTTCAGGGAGTTCTACTATTGAAATTAGGTTCAACTTATGGTAAAAAATATATGGTAGATGTTTTATGAAGCTACCTCCTTTACCTCTTGGATTATTGAGCAAAGACCAACTTTTGTGACAAAAACTAAAAAAATGAGTTAGATTAACTTATCTCAGTGCATAAGATACAAAGCTAAAATGAACAGCACTTTATTTTATATAAGTAATAATGAAACAGTATCAACTTTGACTATGATATTGTAACTTAATATAGATACAGAAAATTAGAAAGTGGCCACTATCTACCAGTAGTTCCGTTTGAAATATTCTGGAGGTTAAAGATTAAACATTATCAGACTGAGAATTTTATACAATATAAAGAGAGTTCAGACTTACTTAGAGAAAAATTGGTATCGGTATAGGTCTTCTACTAACAACGTTTTAAATAATTTTGTAGTAAAAAAAAGGGTTCTGGGTTAGCACTGAAGCAGATGCTGGAAGCAGTTTAAGAGCGAGTGATTCCCTAGCAGATCGCAATGCGAATATATAATGCCCTCTGTGTATGCACTGAGGAGGTTATTCGATCGCCGTTAGTCATACTGGATGCGTTACGCTCAGCTGCAGAATGTGCTGTGATTGGCTTCGTGACAGTGCGCTGAAGCCTCGGGACGTGATAATGACGACTGACGCTATCGATTTTTCGATCGAATAAAATATGGCGGATGTCTCGTGAAAATGTGTAAAAGTGAACCTATTTTAATTATTGATTTACATTGAAACCCGTCTTTCATTTTGGAAGTTCTGTTTCGTGTGCCGCTCTGTACTATACAAAACCGCGGGACAAGTGTCTGAGATTAGTTCCCCACTTTTAAGGAGAGCAGTTAACTTTACGTAATTCTGAACAACAGTAGAAATCGTCTCTGAATTGTGTCAAGAACAAGCTTTAATAATTTTCCAAACAAATTCTTGTGCGTACAAATTTTTTTCAGATTATACTGCTCTGCTAAACGACAGCAGGCTTTTACTTATCGTCTTGTTTGCTGATTTCTCTGCCTTATTCTTAGAGAGCTAGAACATTTTGTTTGAGTTTCGGCGTGGAGTATGGTAAACCTGTGGACCGAAGACTGTGAACAGTACTTCCTCCATCGTTTTCAGTCTGTTTGCACAAATGGTTTCCAGGCCTTTGTAAAATACTGTGATGTCCTAAAATCACACAGGCTACCAATATTTCAACTTATAAGACTAAGTATGAAACCAAATACTTTTACCCGTCGCCCCACACAGTACTCTTACGTATTTATATATGCATTACCCTCTATACAATAACCTTTCGATCAGTGCAGCTGTTCAACATGTATTCCATACACAGGACCGAAGACGCTATCCGATCCCTTTTTTTTATACAGGGATAGCTGTACGTCAGAGAGACCCGAATATGGATATTTCAGAAATTTGCTCACTTCCATACCACGTTCGTAGACAGCAACGGGATTATGTTGCAGTCTTTTGTCCAAAGACTTGTTTGATTAATTTGATGCGACTCTTCATCCTAGTCCCTACAGTGCAAGTCTCTTCGTGTCTGCCCAACTATTGAAACCTACATCCTACATTAGTTTCAAGCTGCTTACTGTATTCATGGCTTGATCACCCGCTCCAGCATCATTTCTCACAACTACCAAATTAACTATGTTGATACTACCAGTCTGTGTATTATATTTTATTACAAATCTGCAACCTATGACTGTTTTTACAGTCAAATTATATTAAGTTCGCTGAATCAATTCGACACCATGGAATGAAACAGATTTTACATTCTCTTTGCACGAGTCATTATTAGTTGTTTCTCTGACAGAACAACATTACGTACCTTCTTTCAGTGACTCAATTCGTAATCTAATTCCCTCGTTATCATCTGATTCAAATTATCCTTAATCAAATTATCTGCCAATTTCATTGCGGTGCCTGACATAATAACAGCGTCAGCAAACATCTATGTTCTCATTTCTTCTCCCTGAACTGTAGTTTCCTTTCTAAATTTCTCCTTGAATTCTTTTACTGATTTCTCAGAGTATAAATTGAATAATATACCAAGGAAACGAATCGAAGACCATGTTATTGAAAGGTATGGTGAAGTAAACGAATGTGAAAACGGAGACATGATCTGCTAGAAGAATTTGCCAGAGTACTATAAGACCTTGGTCCAACAAGACATCATTCGCTCAGAATTATTAAGTTCCTTGGGAGATTATACCTTGACGCAGTATCTCGCCTTCTATTAAGGTTACATGACACAGAGATATCCGGAAACGTCACCGAGTGATGTGGCGCAGTAGGTAGCACAATGAACTCGCATTCAGGATGACGACGGTTCAAATCCGCATCCTGCTATCCAGATTTAAGTTTTTCGTGATTTCCCTAAATTGCTCCAGGCAAATTCCGGGATGGTTCCTTTGAAAGGGTGCGGCCGATTTCCTTCCCCATCCTTGACACCATCCAAGCTTGTGCTCGGTCTCTAATGACCTGGATGTCGGCGGGACGATAAACCCAATCTTACTCCCTTCCTTCCACAGACTTCAAGAAGAAGCTAATACTCCAAAGAAGTGAGATGTGTATAAGTGTTAATAATATTGGATAAATAGTTTAATAAGTCACGGCTGCAAAATAGTGACAGATATTATGTACAGCACTAGGGAAAAAACTGTTAGAAGCTGATCCCAGTGAATATCAATTTGGGTTCAGAATATACATATGATCACATGAGGTAATACTCGTTCTACGACATAAAATATCTGTTCAGAAATATTGGGACACACTTACGTAGTACCAAAATGACTACTGGCTATCACAAGAAGGGGGTATAGCATTATAAAAGTGGGCGGTGGGTATTGTGTTTCCAGTAGAGAGGCAATAACAGTAGAATAGGTCACTCAAGAGTGCTCAATGACTTCGAATATGGACTACTCATTGGATGTCACCTCTGTAAGAAATACATAAAAGACATTTGAATCCTAAATTTGCTCAAGCTGGTTGCTGGTAATGTGACTGTGACTTGGAAACACGAAGAAACAATCACAACCAAATCACGCCCGGCTAGATGTCATCTTCTAACAGGGGAGGCCGTCTAACACTGCAGAGGGTGGTTGTAAAATATAGAGTTCTGTATTAACATCTCAATAATGCCTAATGGAACATCTTTGGTATGAGTTAGAATGTTCATTTCGCTCCAGATCACGGCGTGCAACATTACTACCTTCTCTCGTTTCCGCCCTTGAGGAGGAATGCGTTTCTATTCTTTCATAGACATTCAGACACCTTAGTCAAAGTTTCCCCAGCAGAGTTCAAGTGATCGCAAACCCATTATTAATATCCAATGATGCTCAGGATGCTTTAGATCAGACAGTGTATCTTAGACGACGGAATGAAAAAGGCAAATCCACATTTATAACATTCGTAGGCTTACGAAAGTATTTGACAACATTGTCTGAAGAACACCGTTGAATTTTTGAAGGTATCTTGAATAAAGTAAAGGGAGCGAAAGGGTATCTACAACGTTTACCGAAACCAGACCGTAGTTACAAGAGTCGAATGATATGAAAGTGATGCAGCAGTTGAGAAGAGAATGAGGGCTGTAGTGTACTCCTATGTCATTCCATATGAATTTAGAGCAAGGTGTAAAAAAGGGCAAGGAAATATTTCGGAAGAGTGGTAAAGCTTAAGGGGAAGAAAGATTGCTTCTGACACTGTAAACCTCTCAAAAACGGTTATGGACTTGGAAGTTTAGTTCAAGGGGAAGGATAGTGTCGTGGAAATCGCTTACAGTATTAACATCAACGGAAGTATTGATGTGTAGTACAAACTAGTCAGGCAATGCAGACGAAATTACATCAGACAATGAGAGCCAAAAGTTGCGGACGAGTTTTTGTACGATCAAAGTAGAGAGGGTATAAAATTAATACCATTATTATGAAGATTATAAACCTAAACCCAATATCTTAATAAAATCCATAAAACGACTATAAAATCAAAGTTTTACAATTTAAAATAAATAAATTATAAATTAATAACTTTAAACTTGACCCTTAAAGAATAAATAAGTTAATATTTATACCAGTATCTAAGAAGTTAAATAAAAACAAATTACTTTTAAAAAATTAATATTTTTGTTAAGAAACAAATCGAAGTGAGTACGTAAATATCAAAATTTTTAGAAACATTGATACAAAAGGTACAAGAAATTGAATTTGCTTTAACGAATTTTAATTAATATTTCATAAACCACTTACAATACCAGCAAACTATAATATAAAAAGATCAGTTCTACAATGCACACCAAGACAATATAACACATTAAAATTATTTCTTTTGAACAATTAAATAAAGAAAAATCTAATACAACATAAATAATAACCAGGATCCTGATTTGCACAGGAAAATTTTCAGTACATGCAAAATATTTTGGTAAAAACTCCTACCTCGAACCTGTTCCTAGCGTTTCTGAAAAGAGAAATTTATTAATACTGAATATAAATTTAATTGTTAAGAAATATTTCCTGAAAGCAAATGTCAGGGATGTAGCCTAGCGAAATAAAACGTGAACGATTGGCGTCATTGACAAGAACAGAACATAAGCTTTTGTAACATGATGGTACAAATGAGTAGACTGAGTAAATGAGTAGACTGAGTAAATAATAAAAAGGTAGAGTATCGAACTCGGAATGATAGCGCATTAAGGCACAATTTTGCAAGAGAAGCGATCGATTGATAGAACACACTTTGCGGCATGCAGTAACAATGAAGTTAATTATGGAGGGGTGTATAGGGCGGGGGTAAAAATTTTATATGGTGACCAAGACGTGATTAGATTAAGGTAGTTCAAATTGATGTCCGTTTCAGTAGTTATGCAGAGCTGAAGAGGATTCCGTAGGATATATAGAGTGGAGAGCTCCATCTACTGCGTCTTCTGAATATAGCCCATGAAAAAGAATCAATAGAAGACATTTGTAAAATTTGTTATATCAGGTCCAGAACCAAAAAAATTCATTTAACGTAATACCGTTAGAGCACAGAATATTAATTTAGTTCTACTTTTCGTATCAAGGGTGTTATGTACTACACTATAAACATCTCTATTATAACAGACTGTTTATTAACCATCTCTTACCGCACCAAATTAACGTTTTCTCGAAGCACAATTCAAAGTTTTACACACTCACGTTGCAATAACTGTTTCTTCTTTTTTTCTTTTGCCTCTCCTTAGACTAATGTATGGGATGATTCCGTAATGATGTTACAAACTTTTAGGCTTGAAGGAGAAGGTAAATTTATCAATTTGAGGTAAGTGGCGCGTGTCCAGAAACAACCAGGTCGAAAGTTACAAGCGAAAATCGTAGTTATACCTATGGGAGTGGAATACATCTATCGGTACTTTTGTTGCTAATGCTATAGGCTAAGCGACTTTCAGAGGAAGAAGTATGAACCAAAAGAATAAGATTGTCTTGCAAATGTGGGCTGTAAAATGCCTAGCTTAAGAGTTGTGGGCATTTGCTCAGTAGAAGAAATATATTAACGGAATAGTGAAGATAAATGGATGCTCTTAGTCTTGAGGTATGCATTATATAACCCTTATTTACTGGATTTTTTCTTGTTTTTGTCCATACTATCACCTCTGAAAGTTGTCTGCTTACAGTCTTAGCAACAGTTTGCAGGTGTATGTATTCCATTGGCGGATGTACACTCCTGGAAATTGAAATAAGAACACCGTGAATTCATTGCCCCAGGAAGGGGAAACTTTATTGACACATTCCTGGGGTCAGATACATCACATGATCACACTGACAGAACCACAGGCACATAGACACAGGCAACAGAGCATGCACAACGTCGGCACTAGTACAGTGTATATCCACCTTTCGCAGCAATGCGGACTGCTATTCTCCCATGGAGACGATCATAGAGATGCTGGATGTAGTCCTGTGGAACGGCTTTCCATGCCATTTCCACCTGGCGCCTCAGTTGGACCAGCGTTCGTGCTGGACGTGCAGCCGCGTGAGACGACGCTTCATCCAGTCCCAAACATGCTCAATGGGGGACAGATCCGGAGATCTTGCTGGCCAGGGTAGTTGACTTACACCTTCTAGAGCACGTTGGGTGGCACGGGATACATGCGGACGTGCATTGTTCTGTTGGAACAGCAAGTTCCCTTGCCGGTCTAGGAATGGTAGAACGATGGGTTCGATGACGGTTTGGATGTACCGTGCACTATTCAGTGTCCCCTCGACGATCACCAGTGGTGTACGACCAGTGTAGGAGATCGCTCCCCACACCATGATGCCGGGTGTTGGCCCTGTGTCTCGGTCGTATGCAGTCCTGATTGTGGCGCTCACCTGCACGGCGCCAAACACGCATACGACCATCATTGGCACCAAGGCAGAAGCGACTCTCATCGCTGAAGACGACACGTCTCCATTCGTCCCTCCATTCACGCCTGTCGCGACACCACTGGAGGCGGGCTGCACGATGTTGGGGCGTGAGCGGAAGACGGCCTAACGGTGTGCGGGACCGTAGCCCAGCTTCATGGAGACGGTTGCGAATGGTCCTCGCCGATACCCCAGGAGCAACAGTGTCCCTAATTTGCTGGGAAGTGGCGGTGCGGTCCCCTACGGCACTGCGTAGGATCCTACGGTCTTGGCGTGCATCCGTGCGTCGCTGCGGTCCGGTCCCAGGTCGACGGGCACGTGCACCTTCCGCTGACCACTGGCGACAACATCGATGTACTGTGGAGACCTCACGCCCCACGTGTTGAGCAATTCGGCGGTACGTCCACCCGGCCTCCCGCATGCCCACTATACGCCCTCGCTCAAAGTCCGTCAACTGCACATACGGTTCACGTCCACGCTGTCGCGGCATGCTACCAGTGTTACAGACTGCGATGGAGCTCCGTATGCCACGGCAAACTGGCTGACACTGACGGCGGCGGTGCACAAATGCTGCGCAGCTAGCGCCATTCGACGGCCAACACCGCGGTTCCTGGTGTGTCCGCTGTGCTGTGCGTGTGATAATTGCTTGTACAGCCCTCTCGCAGTGTCCGGAGCAAGTATGGTGGGTCTGACACACCGGTGTCAATGTGTTCTTTTTTCCATTTCCAGGAGTGTATTAGAAAACTTCTCGCTTATAACTTTCCACTATGCCGTTTCCGGACAGGGGTCTCTTACCTCAGATTAATCCATTTAGCATTCTCTGTCATCCTCGTACGTATGGTGCGAAGAATGGTACGTAGTGCACTCGGCCTCGTAATGGAGACAGAGGAGCTACTTGACAGAATAGTCGCCTCTCCACGATCTGGAAAATCTCAGAAATGCCAGGCACAGCGGGTGCTGACCACATACCAGATCTGCATGAGACAGCGAAGCAGACGATGACAAGGCGGCCGGTGGACATCGTTTTTGTAACTCCTACCCGTTCCCAGATATCTAATTGGAAACCATACGGCCCCCAATCACATTAATATGACCTCCACGTACATTCGACGAGAACGTGTAGTAACCACTCGCAGACAGGAAGTTTTAGCGCCACCAGAAGACTCCATTTAAATAGCGTCGGGGGGACGCGAAAAAACAGTGCGGTCGTTGTCGTAATGTGGAAACGTAGCGATTTAACTGACGTCCAAAAGCACAAGATCATTAGCTTAGGGGCCAAAGATGGAAGCACTGCCGAAGCGGCTAAGTCCGTGAACTGTTCAGTTGA
Organism: Schistocerca serialis cubense; assembly: GCF_023864345.2. Classification (NCBI taxonomy): domain Eukaryota; kingdom Metazoa; phylum Arthropoda; class Insecta; order Orthoptera; family Acrididae; genus Schistocerca; species Schistocerca serialis. The sequence goes on along the minus strand of NC_064641.1, from coordinate 409,526,527 downwards.
ACAGCCGCGCACCTGTTGAACAACAGGGCGCTCAGATGAACCAAGGGGCTGCCAACGGTGTCTCTTCAAAGACCGTTCAGGGAACATTGCTACATATGGGTCTCCGGATGAGGGGATGTTTCATGCACTCAGGTTGACTGCTGTATATATACGACAAAGGCAGGAATTTTCACGCCAATACCGCAACCCGACGACCACTGAGTGGCGACAGGTGTACTTTGCAGGTGAATCACGTTTTACGCTCTGTGGGCCAGATAGGCGCTACCGTGTACGGCGCGAAACGTCTGAAAGGAAACTCCCTGCGCACAGGAGGCAGCGTTATGGTCTGGAGAATGTTTTGTTTCATTCCCTGGGTGATATTGGCATTCTGGAAGGCACTGCGGATCCAACGAACAAGGTTTCTATCATTGGAAATCAAGTCGAGTTTGTTTTCCCTAGGCACAATGGCATCTACCACCAGGACCATGCGACGTGTCACACAGCTCGCAATGTGCGTGCTTCATTCGAATAGCACCAGGATAAGTTTGCTGTACTCCGCTTGCCTTCAAACTCATCGGATTAACGTCCAATCGACAGTTTATGAGACCACCTTGCTTGGACCGTGCTATGGACCCTCAGCCGACAAATCTAGCCGAGCTGGCCTCGGCACTAGAGTCGTCATCCTTGAGCATCCGTGTCGGTACCTTTTAGAATCTCAATGGCCATCTTCCTGCACGCCGCAAAAGTTGCTAATTTAGGCTTTTGACAGGTGGTCACATTAATGTGACTGGACAGTGTATTTAAAGTATAACGAGAGGACTATTTTAGCTGTAGATAAGTATTTCGTAGACATTCAAGACATACGTTTGAGGGACAGAATGTGCTAACCAGAAACATATGGGACGTAACGTATTGACTTAAACAAGCGCTGCCTTAGAAATGTTAGTACATTTTGTTTACTTAAAGATCACTGTCTGTTTCAGTAATGCCTAAACATTTTCCCTAATCTCGTATGTACATCACCAACATGTTTCTCATGTTATTTACTTTTGGGTCCTTCATTCACAACTTTCGTCTAAATAATGACTTTGAGAATGTTTGTTAATAACATGTAGGGTAACATAGCCTCTGTGAGAACTGAAACAGTTTCTGTTTTGACATGTTTTAGCTCCAGTATCGGGGTCTAGCATCGACTGGATGCAGGGCGTGGTCGGTCACGAGTACAACATTGCGTGGGAGCTGAGGGACGAGGGCCAGTATGGCTACCTGCTGCCTGAGGACCAGATCGTCCCCACTTGCCAGGAGGCGTTCGACAGCTTGGTCTCCATCCTCCGGGATTTGCTCTAAGACAGCAAAATGACAAAGAAGCACTAGCCCTAGTCACAGCTCTAGGCCAACACTACAGTGTGGTGTACGGAGCATCACTCATTTTTTTATGAACGACTTCGTTTTGGACATGGCCAGTAGAGAATTCATGCAAAAGTAATTACTACATCTATTCATCTATTGAATATAAGTGTCCCATTCAGAACTGCATAACTAGATGCAGCACATTTGATGTTTACAAATGAGTTCCAGTTTGAACAGATTTATCTCCATAAGAAAACGGAACCTTACGGAAAGAAGAGTGATTTCAAGAAAAACTGGTAATTTTATTCCTGCCCATCCACCATTGCTACGTAAAGTGTTCCATTATTAATATTCTGTAAAATATATATCAAGACTTAGAGAAACAAGGGAAAGCTAATCAAGTTAAATTACACATTGTTAATTAATTCAGTTTTTAGATATTTGTGGTTTATGTAATAAACTGAAAACTAAATAGAAACAATAACAATTGTTTTATCAGTTCTACAAATTAATACGAAAGTGTAATCTGGCCCAGTGTGGGGTAAAGAAGATTCTGGTCAAGGGTCAAAATGACGACAATTTTTATTGTTAGAAAGTAAGAGACAGTACATTATTTAATGATAAATGCCATATATATTTCTTATTAAATGGTATATAATGAAAGGATTATTGTGTATAAGATCAGTATAGTTCAAGATTAGTGCATTTCATTCTCAAAAGTCACGTAAGAATTTTCCGCCTTCGAAGTTCGAGAGCAGACCTCATACCACAGTGTGTGGCATTTGCAGTCTACTTGCGGATTGTCAAATAAATCCCACTGTATGCAGGGCACCGCCCTGCACTTTCTTTGAGTGTTTTTCTTTGTTTCCGTAAACGTACTTGACCCATCTTCCGTTCTTCCTTATGACCCAGCAATTTTTCCCTTGCGGAGCCTGTTAATAGACTTGCATATTGCATACCCGGACGTTTACATTCTCTCGTTTAGACAGTGGTTTGAAACCAAGTATATTTTGGCACTAATTCAGAACGATAAACCACCATTTTATTGAAGGTGCTGCTTCTTCATTTTACTCTACCTGGTGTTCATCAGGACACTTAGACATTTTAGTGGACGGGTCTGTAATTGCTATATCCTGAGCCGGAGCGCTTTCAGTCTGGCTATCATCTGTAGCCAGAACACGATCCATGCTTTCAGCAGCAGATTATTAAGTCAGGAGGGTCATAAGACTCGTCCCTTCATCCTTTGAATCAATGAATTACATTACTGACAGCAGCTGCTTAGAAGTAACCTGTACTCGAACGATATAGAGGTCGTTAACGTGTTCCCATTTCATCTTGCTACAATCGATTACTTTAAAAGTATGATTTTTGGAGTGGGATTAACAAGAATACAGTATAAATGAATATTGGCTGCGAAACACATACCGTGATAGGCAGCCATATAAAGCAAAGATCAATCAAATACCTACCCCGTTATTCCAAATGAGCTTATGTTGAAACACTTGAGAACTATATCACGTCTAAAAATTTATACTAGAATTACTTAACTCACACTGGACTAACGGCACTGGTTTCACTGTGCAGTTTTATATAGTCTCACCTTGTGAAGTGTTAGCAGATCCGTATGTTGACGCTGTCTATCAGTATGAACTTTAACCAAGTAGTTGGTAATTTTCCCCAGCCATCAGCCGAGTAATATCTTGGTTTCGGACCGACGTTTCAGTAAGTTTCTTACCTGTCATCTTCTGGCGATTTCCTGAGAAGAATTCACCGGTGCAATTCTCTGATAGAGCTTTCATTTCCACGTTACGCATTCCATCATTCAGAACAGGTTAATAAACAACACGGAACTGTAGACATTCATATTGTATCTATTCTCAACAACAGAGTGGCATAAGCAACTACATCGGCCTTGACTAACGGGTTGCAATACTGGCCTAACCTTCAAGTCTTTATGTGCATTACTTTTACAGCTAAACTGATGTTCTCATAACCGAAGTTGATTGTCTAATATATTGTTGTTCTAAATATCGAAACGGCTCAAATGGCTCTGAGCACTATAGGACTCAACTTCTGAGGTCATCAGTCCCCTAGAACTTAGAATTGCTTAAACCTAGCTAAGCTAAGGACATCACACACATCCATGCCCGAGGCAGGATTCGAACCTGCGACCGTTTCGGTCGCGCGGTTCCAGACTGTAGCGCCTAGAACCACTCGGCCACACCGGCCGGCTATCGAAAAGGAAGCAAGTAAAAAGTCACAGAGTCATTATGCAGATATCGTATTTATAACAGTAGTACTACACTGAAGCGCCAAAGAAACTGATATAGGCATGCGTATTCAAATACAGAGATATCTAAACAGGCAGAATACGGCGCTGCTGTCGGCAACGCCTATATAAGACAACAAGTGTCTGGCGCAGTTGTTAGATCTGTTACTCCTGCAACAATGGCACATTATAAATTTTGTGTTATCAGAAGAGCCAACACTGTGTTACGAGTGGAGGCCGAAATGCACGCGTTTTAGCTCACGCAGGCTTGCGTGAGGAGGGAAGAACCATACTGACGTGAGGTCTGGAACATAAACAAGGAATGAGAATTCAGAAAGCGGACATAATTAGTTTGATACTTAACTTTAATCCATTAATGATGAACGTCGTTCTTGACGGTACATGATTCACAATATTATCTGTTCAGAATACATTCTTGAAGATAGTTATTATAGTAACTGAATATGGCACCTTGCTATGGTGTAGCAAATGACGTAGCTGAAGGCTATGCTAAACTGTCGTCTCTGCAGTTGAGAGCGTCTGTAGACAGTGAACCATCGCTAGCAAAGTCGGCTGTACAACTGGGGCGAGTGCTAGGGAATCTCTCTAGACTAGGCCTGCCGTGTGGCGGCGCTCGGTCTGCAATCACTGATAGTAGCGACACGCGGGTCCGACGTATACTAACGGACCGCGGCCGATTTAAAGGCTACCACCTAGCAAGTGTGGTGTCTGGCGGTGACACCACAACAAGGATTTAAGAGAGTTTGAACGTGGTGTTATAGTCGATGCACGAGTGATGGGCACAGCATTTCCGAGATACCGATGAAGCTGGGATTTTCCCGTGCAACCATTTCACGAGTGTGCCCTGAATATCAGGAATCCGGTAAAGCATCAAATCTTCGACGTCGCTGCGGCCGGAAAAAGATCCTGCAAGAACGGGACCAATGACGACTGAGGAGAATCTTTCAACGTGACAGAAGTCTAACGCTTCCAAAATTGCTTCATCAAGTGTCATCGTACGAACCATTCAACGAGACACTATCGATATGGGCTTTCGGAGCCGAAGGTCCACTCGTGTACACTTAGCGACGACACGAAGCTTTATGCCACGCCTGTGCCCGTCAACATCGACATTGGACTGTTGATGAATGGAAACATGTTGCCTGTTAGGACGAGTCTCCTTTCAAATTGTATCGATCAGATGGACGTGTACAGGTATGGAGACAACATTATGAATCCATGGACCCTGCATGTCAGCAGGGGGCTGTTCAAGCTGGTGGAGGATCTTCAATGGCGTGCGGCGTGTGCAGTTGGAATGATATGGGTACCGTGATATGTCTAGATACGACTATGACAGGTGACACGTACGTAATAATGCTGTCTGATTACCTGCGTCTATTCTTGTCCACTGTGCATTGCGACGGACTTGGACAATCCCAACAGGACAATGCGACACCCATAAGTCCAGAATTGCTGCAGAGTGCCTTCAGGAACACGTTTCTGAGTTTAACCACTTCCGCTGGCAACCAAATTTCCCAGACATGTACATTATTCAGCATATCTGGGATGTCTTGGAACGTGCTGTTCAGAGGAAATATCCACCACCCCATACTCTTAAGGATTTATGGATAGCCCTGCAGAATTCATGGTGTCAGTCCCCTGCAGCACGACTTCAGACATTAGTCGATTCCATGCCACGTCGTGTTGGTGCATTTCTGCGTACTCTCGGGGACCGTACACAGTATTAGGTGTGTAGGTTAGTGTTTAACGTCCCGTCGACAACGAGGTCATTAGAGACGGGGCGCAAGCTCGGGTTAGGGAAGGATTGGGAAGGAAATCGGCCATGCCCTTTCAAAGGAACCATCCCGGCATTTGCCTGAAACGATTTAGGGAAATCACGGAAAACCTAAATCAGGATGGCTGGAGACGGGATTGAACCGTCGTCCTCCCGAATGCGAGTCCAGTGTGCTAACCACTGCGCCACCTCGCTCGGTACACGGTATTAGGCAGGTGTACTAGTTTCTTTGGCTCTTCATTATATATCCATGGTTGTCTCGCTGCTGCTTTCATAGCCTGAGATTGTGACATACCTGCTACTGAATAGGACAAAATTCCTTTTACAGTTATAGTTCAAAGGCGCGCGCGCGCGCGCGCGCGTGTGTGTGTGTGTGTATGTGTGTGTGTGTGTTTGAAAATACTTCCACCATTCTCATAAATAGTGATGAGCAAGACATGATATTCTACTGATATGCAAAATGAAACTCGTAATGGCCATGAAAAACTTTCGAACGCTATCTGACTCGAATAAACACTTCTGTGGTAGTCAAAAGTACACACTTTCATATAATTAACGCATCAGGGTGATAAGGGCCCTCAGATCTGAAAATAATGCCGAGTACATAAGTGAATAGCTTCTTGAAAGTTGCAAGTACCACTAACATGTGTTAGCTTCTTGATTATACCAATCTCCTGTACTACGAGACTGTTTCCCCCATCGTGTACTCATCAGCTTAAGGTGAACTATCTGAAAAATCATTTAATAGTGTTCTAATATCTCTTTTAGATGAAATCGTAAAATTTTGTGACACAGTATTACCACACGTAACGTTCCAACAGTCAGCGACACAGGAACCATCATCATCTTACCTTAGTCAGTTCCCAAAAAACCAGGTAGCATGTAAAAAGACTCTACTTAATTCTATTGGCGGCGTCCAAAAATGACTCTCTGTAAGTAAACTAATCCTAAGAATAACTTGTTGCTGATAGTAAATGTATTATTACTCATAATCTTCGACACATATTACAATCTTGTGATAACAACCTACTCCTCATAAAACCCAGCGCCTGTCACCAGAAGAGTAATCCAATATGCTCCACACAAAAACGCCTTGCACTTGTTCCTCTTTAACGTGGATGAATTGCTTATATAAGATAATGAAATGAAATGTAAATGAAGCATTATCCAGTCTCCAAGTACTTACTAATTCACAACCTCTTCAAAGCTGCACACTACATGCCAAGACGCAGAAGTACGGGTACCTTTGTTTGAAGAAGAGCAATGGATTAGAACAATCTGTACGACATGCAAAATGACCGGTAAAGTCAATCCCGTTTATATCCAGTGCTGAAATACACTCCTGGAAATAGAAATAAGAACACCGTGAATTCATTGTCCCAGGAAGGGGAAACTTTATTGACACATTCCTGGGGTCAGATACATCACATGATCACACTGACAGAACCACAGGCACATAGACACAGGCAACAGAGCATGCACAATGTCGGCACTAGTACAGTGTATATCCACCTTTCGCAGCAATGCAGGCTGCTATTCTCCCATGGAGACGATCGTAGAGATGCTGGATGTAGTCCTGTGGAACGGCTTGCCATGCCATTTCCACCTGGCGCCTCAGTTGGACCAGCGTTCGTGCTGGACGTGCAGACCGCGTGAGACGACGCTTCATCCAGTCCCAAACATGCTCAATGGGGGACAGATCCGGAGATCTTACTGGCCAGGGTAGTTGACTTACACCTTCTAGAGCACGTTGGGTGGCACGGGATACATGCAGACGTGCATTGTCCTGTTGGAACAGCAAGTTCCCTTGCCGGTCTAGGAATGGTAGAACGATGGGTTCGATGACGGTTTGGATGTACCGTGCACTATTCAGTGTCCCCTCGACGATCACCAGTGGTGTACGGCCAGTGTAGGAGATCGCTCCCCACACCATGATGCCGGGTGTTGGCCCTGTGTGCCTCGGTCGTATGCAGTCCTGATTGTGGCGCTCACCTGCACGGCGCCAAACACGCATACGACCATCATTGGCACCAAGGCAGAAGCGACTCTCATCGCTGAAGACGACACGTCTCCATTCGTCCCTCCATTCACGCCTGTCGCGACACCACTGGAGGCGGGCTGCACGATGTTGGGGCGTGAGCGGAAGACGGCCTAACGGTGTGCGGGACCGTAGCCCAGCTTCATGGAGACGGTTGCGAATGGTCCTCGCCGATACCCCAGGAGCAACAGTGTCCCTAATTTGCTGGGAAGTGGCGGTGCGGTCCCCTACGGCACTGCGTAGGATCCTACGGTCTTGGCGTGCATCCGTGCGTCGCTGCGGTCCGGTCCCAGGTCGACGGGCACGTGCACCTTCCGCCGACCACTGGCGACAACATCGATGTACTGTGGAGACCTCACGCCCCACGTGTTGAGCAATTCGGCGGTACGTCCACCCGGCCTCCCGCATGCCCACTATACGCCCTCGCTCAAAGTCCGTCAACTGCACATACGGTTCACGTCCACGCTGTCGCGGCATGCTACCAGTGTTAAAGACTGCGATGGAGCTCCGTATGCCACGGCAAACTGGCTGACACTGACGGCGGCGGTGCACAAATGCTGCGCAGCTAGCGCCATTCGACGGCCAACACCGCGGTTCCTGGTGTGTCCGCTGTGCCGTGCGTGTGATCATTGCTTGTACAGCCCTCTCGCAGTGTCCGGAGCAAGTATGGTGGGTCAGGCACACCGGTGTCAATGTGTTCTTTTTTCCATTTCCAGGAGTGTACGTTCTGTAGTTGAGGTTAGCCAGGTCGTCTATTTATATCAGTCCACACGTAGATACACGAGTATTTTACGAAAAATAAGATACTTCATTTTAATATTAATTAAAAATTTATAAATAAAAAGATAAATTTAATACGAAGACTTCGTAGCAATAATATCGGAGCACAGTCAAGTAAAGTATGATAAACGACATGTGGAATAACAAGAACAGTTAACAACTGAACATTACAATTTAGAAGGAAGTAGTGAAGAAGCGAGATAGCTGCTCTCTACAAATCAAGACCTAGTAAGAAAGATGAAAGTGTTTTGTAATTCGTGGAAAAAAATACTGCTTACCCACGTTATGTTTCTTTCTCCTTCGTACAACTAGGCGAAGGGCTATAAAAGTAAAATAAGAGAGATTCGAGGACTATTCGCGAGTGGAACAGGGAATGAGGGATAATACCGCCATACAAGAAATACCGTTCACCTAGGTAAGTTGAGGGGTACGGAAGTAGATGTAAATTTAACCTAATACTTAGGAGAAATTCTCTGAAGCAGAACGAACTGATGTTGACAATCAGGTAACATTTATGTGATGGAATGGAAGGACGTTACGGTTATAGTACAAAACGAAGTGTGTGACAGAAGCGGATTAACCTAATGGGAACTCTTATTTAACTTGGTGCTGAAATAATCATCTTTTGGGTGTGGCAACTCCTTTTCCGTGATTACTAAAAAACTAGGGAGCAATTAGCCCTGTACAAAACGCCGTCTTATTACATTTGTTCTACTCACAGATGTTTCAGTACTTTCTGTGATTTCTTCAGTCGGTTTTTGTTTATTCTCTTCTTGAAGGCTATTATTACATATAAACGTTTTGTGCAGATTGTGTGAACTTTTGGCTTAAAGTTATTATATAGAAGCATCGAAAATTAGGCATCAAACTCTTACGTTAGTTAACATATACAGTTAAAGATACTCATCACAGAGTTGAAGCAATATAAGATGTAAAGTTACGCTTATGCTAAGAAAAGCTAGATTTAAAATATTAATAAGGAACTAAGGTGATTATACATCTGTTCACACACTTCACATGACGCTATCAATTATTTATGTTTAAGTTTCATATTTACTTTGCATTCTTCAACTTGGCATCTGCAAACAACGAAACATTTTCTGTTTTTCAGTTTTGGTAAGGTTCCAGAACACAACGATCACACTACAGGAAAATACTTAACACAAAATGTAACTGTGTTTGACCTGTAACATAATCACCAGTTGCATGATTATAACTATAAGAAAAAAGTCATTGCAGCACAAGAGATAAAACGCAAAAGCTGAAATTATGCATTTAATGCAGGAAATATGGTATTTTTTTCCAAAAAAAGAGCATTCAATACTGAATTATAGACACTGCACATACAACATGCTAACCATGCAAAATACCTACAATTTTTTGATGAACTAAGGTAGAGGATTAGAGCGTAGATAGATGCAGTAATAGATAGACAGCAAATAAGTCAACAAAAGAAACTCACCAAAATTCTAAATTACTTAAAGTCCAACCCATCAGAGCATCATCATGATACAAACACCTTTCATGAATGAGTGATTGTCCTAATTGACATAAATTTATCTGAAGAAGGAAACATCTGGTTGAAAACTGTCCAAAACAATAGAGAACTTTACAACAGAAAACTAAAACAAAAAAAATGGAAAGACTTATAACAGATTAATTTAATGCTAAACTAACCAGAAAGTTACCAACTGAAGACTCAATAGACATAATTAAAGAAAGCAAATCCACTACGGAACAAAATACAAAGATAGCTGCAAAAAAGTTATAGAAAAAACAATCGAGAAAGTGCCATTGTCAAAAAGGTTGATACAGGAAACACAACTGCATTATGAAACAACAGAAGTATATAGCCAAAGCATTTGGATTTATCCACAGCTAGAATATCAAATAAATAACACGTGATCCGACAAGGAGACATAAAAGAAACTTACAGAAAGTAATGAAAACATAGAAGCAATTTTTACAAACGGCCAGACTATGAAAATAATACGGAAAAATGCCAAGGCTCTCAGTCGAAAATCATTACTTATAATTTACAAACCAAACACCCCTGTAACACCTGTGACCGACTTCACTAATGAACCAATTTACCACTTAGCCAGATAGATTTTCACATTACTACAGACGATACATGCACTGGAAACAGAAGCCCAATGAACTCCAGCGATATATTTCTTTTTTTTTTAAGTTATCAGCCCTTTGCTGTTTGCGACGCAGCATACTTAGAAGTTCTCTACCGTACAACCACTTCATTTCACAGTAGGACTTGCACGCCACATCTCTAGGATCTCTAGGATGTATTCCATTCTCTGTCTTCCCAGAAATTTGTACCATGCACAGCTTTAACACACATCCTATCATTCTGACCCTTCCTGTGAGTATTTTCTATATGTTCATTTCTGTTCTAATTCTGTGGAGAAGCTGCTCATTCATCATCTTTTCAGTCCACGTGACTTTTGACATTCTTCTGTGGAACCACATCTTAAACACTTTGATTCTCTACTGTTTTCGTTTTTCCTTTGTCCGTGATTCAATACTGTCATCCAAACATAATTTTCAGTAATATCTTCTTAAAGTGAAACTAGTAGACGTCTCTTAGCCATAAATGCTTTCTATGGCCTCGCTAGTCTGCTTTTTATGCCCACTGCTTCTTCTCTCACGGGTCTTTATCTTTTGAAGTAGCTGAATTCCTTCACTTTGTCTACTTCGTGATCACCAGTTTTGATATTAAGTTTATTACTATTCTTATTTTTGCTACTTCTCATTAATTTACTCTTTCTTCTCTTTACTGCCAATCCATTTTTTGTACTCATTACACTGTTCATTCCATTCAACAGATGCTGTAATTCTTCTTCACTTTCACTGAGGACAGCAATATCGTCAACCTTTCACCCTGAAATTTAACCCCACTCTTAAAAGCTCCTTTTATTTCCGTCGTTCCTTCTTCACTGTATAAACTGAACATTAGGACAGATGACTACATTCCTGTTCGCTACCGATTTTAATCCGAGATTTATGTTCCCTTTTGGTTCTTGTACATACTCTATATTATCCCCCTATCCCTATAGCTTACCCCTATTTTTCCTATAATTTTGAACATCTTGTACCATTTTACATTGTCCAACGCTTTTCCAGGTCGGCATATCCTAAGAATGTGTCTTGAATTTTCTTGGTTTGCTTCCATTTTCAAGCACAACGTCAGGGCTGCATCTTGGGTGCCTTTCCTCTCCCAAACCCAAGCTGATCGTCATTTAACAGATCATCAGTTTATTTCTCATTATTTAATATATCATCATTGTCAGCAACTCGAATGCGTATGGAGTTAAGCTGCTTGTGCAGCAGTTCTCTCATTTATCTGCTCTTCTTATTTTCGGAGTAGTGTGGACGATTTTTTTTTTTAGAAACTCCGATAGTATGTTATGGGTCTCACAGATTCGACACATCAACGTGAAAAGTTGTTTTCTTTCCACTCCCTCAAATGTTTTGGAAATTCCTGTGAAACATTATATGTCCCTTAAGTCCTTCCAAGCTCTTATAAATTCTGACATTGGCACTGAATCCCTTTCTGTTCCAGTTTCTTCTTCTGTCACTTCATCTGACAGGTAAAAGACAGGCCTTGAATATACTCTTCTCACACCGAGCGTTGTGGTGCAGTGGTTAGTATACTGGACTCGCATTCGAGAGGACGACGGTTCGAACCCGCGTCCTGACGTCCTGATTTAGGTTTTCCGTGATGTCCCTAAATCATTTCAGGCAAATGCCGAGATGATTCCTTTGAAACGACACGGCCGACTTCCTTCCCCACCTTTCCCTAATCCGTTGGCACTGGTGAACTCGTTGTTTTTCCCCTCTCCCAAATCAACAAACCAACCTACAGTTTCCACTAATGCGATCTCTTGTCTGTGTTCAACAGTACGATTCCCGGTGCGTTTTCATTGTGATAACTGAAGAAAACTTCGCAGGCCAACATCACTAAAAAGCATTTTATTGGTAGACGGGTTTCGACAGACATACATTGTAATCATTGGATCTAGTGCTTTAAAATTTTTACAACATATTGTCTATCGGTGTTGCAAATTGCTTCATGCTACATATGAATTTCCCACTACCATGAAAATCGCTACACATTGGCACACCAAATACAAAATTATCACATACAAATATAAACATAACTACACTGTGCTGATTACAAATGTTCATCTTCTACACCAGCTGGCAAATGCTGGTAAATACAACAGTTAATTGGACTTGCTACAGCGACTTACTTTCCTAGCAAAAATCTCGCTAAGCAGGAATGATGAAGCTTGTGCCGGTAATAGCATCTATAAGCCATTTGCAAGAATACCTACCTGCAACCCCTCCAAAAACGTCCTCGGGATCTGTAAAAATTGGTTTTCAAGATTCGTTACAACAATGCTCACCACCCAACAATTTTTCACTTCACTTTTTCACAATTATTTGTGGTATTAAATCCATGATGACCAGTTACAATTTTCACATTAAATGAATTGTACGAGTGGGCCCTTTAACCCTATAAGTCGTCAGTATAATACAGTACTGACTGAATTTTCACAACAGTCAACCTTCAACACAATGAACAAATGACAGTTGCGGCTTCTGTTAATGTAAACAGTGGCTTTATTACATCTTTGGAGGCGAAACACAACGGGACGAATATTTGCTTCATCACAGTACATAAAATGCGTTCAAATCATTTATAAGATGGCAAGAACTGTGCCCCTGAGCGAACAGTAGGGCTGAACAAAAGTGACTGACAAGGCACAATGCATCTTGTAGAGGGTATAGTATGGACATATTGGAATCATTAATGTAGGACGATGGCTTTAAAGTAATTCACTCGACATGAAAACTTTGTGGAAACACGTCGATTTACTGGAGGCTAGTTTATCCCAGGGAAGTATTCGGAATTGACCGTGGCCGGCTGGGGAGCGGCGAAGGGAAGCGACGATAGGCAGCTTAGGGCGGCTCAAGCTCTGAGAAAGCGGTAACGGGGCGCGGCCTCCAGCTGCCTTAAGATGAGTGACAGTGAGTGGGTGGTTGACCCCATGCTGGTGTACCGGGAAGCAGACAGAGAACTTGTACGCGTGTTGATAAATGTCTGTCATCCCGTTTTCAGTGAAATATGCGAGAAAGCCGTGCAAAGCTACGATGGAGCGGTCAACAGAGGCCAAAATTTGCGTGTTCGTGACTATAGCAACTTCACGCTGAATTCATGGTCTGCAGAGTCTGAACTAAATCAGGTGAAGAGTGACAGAATGAAATACGCCGGCCTCCCATGCGAACGTAGGACCAAGGAATTTGAAGTACTCTCCTGTGAGTCAGAATTCCGGAAAATTGGTGTTTTGTGCAGACGCTAACTTTCATGGGTGGCCTGGGAGGAGCTAAATAGCAGAAGCTGAGAGGAAGGGAAATTTTGCGGGAATTTGTTCACTTCCCAGAGCAGGCATTCGTCGGCGCTGGGAAGCGACGCATAATTAACGCAACTTGCGCTGCAATTGGCGTAAGTGAATTTGCTGGAGGGGAAACCGAGGCGAAGAGCGTACTGGGAGAAGTCTCCGTAGTGGTCTTCCGTTCCCAGCTTGCCTTGAGTGTGGACGTGGCGTTCATTACTCAGCTTGCCTGAGAGAGAGTGAACACCTCTGCAGTTTAGGACTTAGCAAACGGAACGATTGAGCTTGGAGATAGAAAGTTTTGGTTCAGCTATGTACTGAGCAAGATAGCTAGAAATGAATAGACGACCACAGCCTTGCAGCACCACGAGGTCGGCCGACGTCCGCATAACGACGCCTACCCGCCACGCTGAATTCAGTGATATTGCGCGCGCTCCGACCACTGATTAATTTGTTGGATCACGTCGACAAAGTTTCCACGAGGGTTTCATGGGCCGTGTATTGTAGAATTCTTCTCGCAATTCGTATTACGCCTGGGTCAGTCGATAGGAATTACTTTTATTTATCGCGCTTTACTAGACGCAAACGCAATTTACTACCACTGCCTGGTAGGAGAGTCATGTAATGTGATGACTGAAGGTCGTGAGTTAAAAGAAATCTTTGCTAATCGACTGCATCTGTTTTCAATCACGTAGTTGAAATCTCAAGTCACTTTCTTAATTAATTTTATGTTCAACATTTACATCTGGTGTTCAATAGCTCAATATAACATCAATGAGCACCCCTTTTTAATTAAAAGGGATCAATTCTGATTCAAATTAATGTCAACACTGCCACCACGGTTCAATCAGGAGTCACAGGGCCTTATTACTTTCTTTGCGTTATCCGACATTGCGGCAGTTTTGCACTCTCTGTTGATCTGTTAATCAATTACCTGGGGTGACACACATGAAAACCAGATAAGTGACGGGTGGGGTGTTACACATTCACACATCATTTTAAATGAGAAATGCATGAACCATGTCACAAGTCACTAGTGAAAACTAATGTGTTAATTAACTCACATGGATTCACTCGGTGTGTGAGTGTTGGTTTTAGACTTCTCTACATGGTATCATTCGATTAATAAACGAGCACAGACTCGGAATAGACTTTCGCATGATTCAGCCTAGGCGTACGTTTCCGAACTTTCGCATACATGTTGCTCGAGTAACGTCTGATCGCAGACATCCACAGAGACGTTAGCAAAGGCAGTGCGCGCCCCCTTTACACATAGATGTTTATTATGTGTTGCCTTAAAACGGGTACGTTTACATGGTGCGATGTGAGTGATTAGCATGAGCAGATTTTTACGTAAATGTTACTTGTGAGCTTTCTGTGTCTGCACTTAACATTGTAGGGTACTGTTGCCTTTATATTGTCATATGAATGTATTGCGATTTAGTTAACTTCATTTTGGTTTGGAAAACGGTGATGTCAGATTTTGATAATTTTGATGCTCTGTTGTTCTGACAGTAATTTGCTTTACAAAACATGTATTGGTTTAGGATAATTTAAAATGTCATGGAACCATTTTCTACATCCGTATTGGGAGTAATCCACTTACGACTACAGGCCAGTCTTTAGATCTGTAATCACTAATGAAGATATATATGCAATTTCTTAATTAATGTCTCAAATAATTTTTGACAGGAAAACAGAAGTACAATTTTAAAATCTGAAGTCTAGTAAGTATAACAGCACAATCTGCAATGGAAAAAGTAGGTGCTTTCGAACTTTAATATTAATTAGCTGGTAAGTAATTAGTTTCAGTAATAAAAATACATGGCTATAAAAACTGCATCAGAGTATTTCTAATGGGTGCTGTCAACATGTTTTATATGACTGAGTAGCCCATTCAAAATCCGTCTTTACAGGGCTTATAATAAGATCAGTTATTCATTACTTTTAATTAACTGTGTTCCCAGTAATACTAAACATATTATTGCAATCAATGGATCACGGGAATAAAGAATTTGTAAGAAATGTACTGTAATGTTTGCATGGATTTGCTTATGTACTACATCTACTCGAAAGGAAGGAAGGAAGCTTGGGTTTAACACCCCGTCGACATCAAGGTCATTACAGAAGGAGCAACAGCTCGGATTGTGCCAAGAACGGTGAAGCAAATCAGCCGTGGGCTTTCAAAGGAATCGACCCATCATTTTACTACAGCGATTGAGAGAGGTCACGGAAAAAAGAATCTGGATGATTGGACGCAGGTTTGCACCGTCGTCCTCCCGAATGCAAGTCGAGTGTACTAACCACTGCACCATCTTGCTCACTACACCTATTCGATGTGTATTACTAACTTCAAAATGGAAAAAAAGCCTTATTGACAGGGGTGCAGTAACAGGATATTTAAAGATTCCAGATTGCTCGGTTTCATCTTTCGTCTCCCCCTCCCCCCCCCTCCCCCCCCCCCCAAATTAAGTCATTTGATGGAAGATGAAAAGTTCAACATACAACTCTTGTCTTTACATCTCACATTAAGCGCAGATTAAATATTTTTTAGTTTGGTGCAATAATACTAAACAAATTTACTATCAACACAGAACTACATTTAAAGTTAAGTGAGCCTATAAGAGACGCTCACAGTGGTATCCACGCTGTTCGAAGCAAACATGGCATGTTTTCAAAACAATTTACAAATTTTGTCGCATATCTTCTGTAACCTGTAGGCTTAAAAATTCTGATTGGATTCATCTCTTCAAATGCTCCACACCACAAATCTTGGTGAAATGAACCTCAGTTTTTAGTACACCGCAAACCGAAAAAATCGTGAGTGTGGTACCTGCGGACTGTGGGGGCCATTCAGTAGTACCCCCTTTGCCAATCCATTCATCAAAGTTTTCGTTCAGAAGTTCTCTGACAATAACGCTATAATATGGTGTCGCTCATCTTGTTGCTATATCAACGTTTCCTTAACCGGCTACAGTTGTTCAAAAAACGGACTATTTTCCAGTTTTAATAGCACTTCTTGAAACATATCTGACTAATTTACAGAACTGACATTACCATTAAGAATATGGCACAATTATTCTTCTTGGGGTTGTAGCTCTCAGGGGCACCCACCCCATACTCTCACGCCAGGAGAGCTCGGCTCTGCCTCCATAGCCAAATGGGCTTTCGTAGAATCGCAGTAGACAAAAATGTGTCTGCTCACTTTCCCATTCATCTTAAAAGCCCCTTCATCGCTCCCAAGAATGCTTTTGTAAATCTTGCTGTCGGCTTCTCTGAGAGTGAGTCAGTGATTGCACAGAAAAACTGCAACAACACAATTTTTTTTTCAGTAACGAATTGGCATAACAAAAGCGATTCTGGTAGATGATATTGGATATCTTTGTTAATACTTCCTTTTGAATTCTTGTTGTGATATTTCAATAAAAACTTTTGTGCAGTAATACATGTTTCATAAGAGGTCTTACACAAATTGTCATGGCGTAGCTTTAAATACGTTATTTTCATCCGCTATTTCACGCCCTACGGGGTTAATATCCAAATAACACAATTACCATATCGCAAATATCACTGTAATTTTGGTCATATTTCCACCACGTCAGCAAAACGAATAGACGGTGTGCTGTACCTGACCTGCTATTCAGTTTATCTCAGATAATTTCATTTGATTACGCTGACTAATTATAAATACATCTCGTTCTTTTGCATCAGTAAAACCATATCTATATACAAAAGCAATGTTCCAACTAACTGACCCACTCACTCACTGACTTGTCATCGCCCAGCCCAGCCCACGAAGAATAGAAACTTTAAATTTGCAGAGAGTGTGCATCTTATACTGCAGGCGTCGTTTAAGAAGGAATTTTTCGATGTTCCTTCCTTGAGGGGGCGAAATAGGGGATGAAAGGCTTTCTAAAAAAAATGTTTCTTTAAAGGCAATTTTGAAGCTAGAATTACGAAAATTGGTACTTCGTTTCTCAGTTAAAATTTTAAAAATAGATGTTTCAGGGTTTTTGGAAATTCAGTCCCTAAGGAGGCATAATAGGGGGTAGAATACATTACGAAAACATTTTTGGATTAAATCTCAGAATAATTTATGTTTGAATTCTCGTTCATAAATAAAAAAAATACATGTTAATTGTGTTATTTGGATATTAACCCCGTAGGGCGTGAAATAGCGGATGAAAATAACGTATATAAAGCTACTTCCATGACAATTTGTGTAAGACCTCTTACGAAACATGTATTACTGCAAAAAAGTTTTTATTGAAATATCACAACAAGAATTCAAAAGGAAGTATTAACAAAGATATCCAATATCATCTACCAGAATCGCTTTCTGTTAAAAGTGCTTTAGTAGAATATCATGCTTCTATTGCCTTAACTAACGTGGAAAGTTTAGAATGTCTTACAATTATTTGTGAAAAATACTAGAATTCGAGGAAAGAAAAAAAAAAATATTTCTGAAGATGATACAGTCTACATAGGTGAAGCAGCGAGCGCTAAGCTAGTTGTACCTTAAACATAAGTAGTACGTTGTAATATTAGGGATAATAAAATATGCAGCAATCTTTAGGTAACAACCTATAAGAACATTGGTATTTCACTCCATTTCTTTTCAAAGTGTCGTTTAGTTCCAAATGCTGCATTAATTCACATAGATGGTTCACTAAACTAGAACCATATTTGCCTGTACCTAGCCGCCATTTCATCAATGATACATTTTTGTTGTTCCATTAAATTATTTTCGTGCGTAATCGTTGCTGCTTCACAAAATGCCTCTAATATTATTACTTCCTTTCTCCATTCCCACAATACTACATGATACCAAGTTGCTTCATATCATTCATCACATTTCCTGATATCAAGTTGCTTCATATCATTCATCACATTTCCTTAATTCATTATTATTTCATTATTTCGCATTGTCGCTTCATACCTATATCATTAGTTCATTAAACAACAAATACCTGCTTTGCTTCTCTTATGAAAGAGACTCTAACGAGTTACATTCCACAGCAACGAATCTTCTGGAAGTTCAGTTTATAGGTTTTCAAATTCCCATTAGATAGGTTCTTAAAATGCTCCACATTCCAGCCTTGACGAAATAAACCTCAGTTTTTAGTACACCGTAGACCTATAAAACCGTAGGTATGGTATTTGGGGACTGTGGAGGCCATTCAGTAGTACCCCTTTGCCAACCTTTTCATCAAAGTTTTCATTTAGAAAATCTCTGACAATAACACCATAAATAGTTCTGTTCATCTTGTTGTTGCGTCAACGTTTTCTGAACTGGCTGCAGATGTTCATAAAACGGCCTATTTTCCAGTTCTAACAACACTTCTTGAAGCATATCCAATGAATTTACCAAACTGACATTACCGCTAAAAAAATAAGGTCCGGATGACCCACCACTGAACAACCCAGCCCATAAACTCACGCCAGAAAAAGTTTAGCTCTGTCTCAATAGCGAAATGGGGATTTGTAAAATCCTAGTAGAAAGAATTGTGTATGCTCACTCTGTCCTTCCAAGTCCCTTCGTCGCTCCAAAGAATACTTTTGTGAAACTGGGTATGAGCTTCTTTGAGATTTAATGGATGATTGCACAAAAAATTGTGCAACAACATTAACATTCTTTTCTGTAGTAACACTTCGGAATACCTGAACGAGGAAGCTTCACTACAAGCCCATTGTCTCAACATCACAAATTTAATTTGCGATTATCTTGTCGAGGTGGAAGTTGAATGTTTGGAAAATGTTCCAAAAACCAATCACAAACACCATTGTAATTTCGGCAGCGTTTCCAACGTGATTGCAAAACTAATAGGTACTGTTCCATAGTTAACTTACTATTCGTTGTTTCTCAGATAACAACAGAACTCTTTCCTTCTGCCCCTCTTACTGAATGGAACGATCTGTGCCTTTTTCCAATCACTAGTGATGCTCCAATACTGAAGAGACTTACGCCAGAGTGTTTCTAGAATGGTGCAAGTTCGTCCCCAGTTCTCATTGAACATAATAGGTATCCTCTGAGATGCTGTGGAATTTCTTCTATTGCGCGTCGTCGTTTGGTTTTCGATTCTATGCTCACCGTTCTGTTTCGGTGGCAGGAAGAACCCGATAGACACATTTGATCCATTTACTTACATTTCATGGTGCCAAAATCTTTTTAGGATTTTTTAACAATTTAGAATTCAATATCTTCATTTTCAATTCAACGAACTCCTCATCTCGCATAGCTATCCTTAGGCTTGTTTGAACTTTATTCAGCTTCCATTTGTCATCGAGGATACGCATTAGTGTTTGAACATGCTTTTAGGCTCCCTTTCCTTTTACTTGTAAAGTTATGATATGATTATTCAACCATGATGGGCTACTCTCATCCCTCAGTGTCATTTATATTATGATAAAGAATACTAAACGATGCAGGAAAGTGAGATTTACCTTTTTATTACCGCTGTAGGAAAGTGACCATTTTTGTAAAATATTGTTTAAAACAGGGACCGATATGTAAGTCAATCGCTATAAGGATATTTTTCAGATTTATTTATGTCAAGAAGTGCCGGTTGTGAGCGTAGGTAAAAGGCGTCGGGGAGGATAAGAGAGTGGATGTTTTCCAGAGTATTCTGAAATTTAGTACGTGAACGTATTTCATTTTAAAAAGTCAAAAGGTGAAAAGTCCCTCGTTTCAATCTCGGAGAAGACTGGAACTGTTTGACCTTTTGCAGGAGGAAAAATGAGTTCAAAATACGGAGTATTTAGAGTTAGAAGTTTAATAATGTCATGGAAATCGAATAAATCTTAAGTAAGATGTGGACAGGTTGGTGTTAAGAGTGGTGGGACTTAACGAAAAATGGAAAGAATTATTACAACAGGACTATAAGATCATAACCACTAAATCAATGATAGTATAACATTAGTTGATTTACTAAAAGCAAAAACTAAAATAAATATGAATTTATTTGTAGGTCCATAGTAGATGTTGCACTTTATTAAATCCGTATCCGCTTATTTGTTTTCGTAGAAAACTAGCGCGATGTAAGTAAGCGTGAACTGAACCGGAAAACACGGGGCTTTCTGATTTGCAGTTGAGTTGCCGTTCAAATTTTTGTTATCAGACACTTATCCTTGTTGACATGAGCATCTGAAAGGCGTTATCTCCGACAGATAATTCTTCCGCCCATATAGCCTTAAACTCAAGTGTCGTTACGGCAGCCTTGCGGTCACTTCAAATACTCTTATTTCACAATGTTATTTAATGTAGACTATTGCATACAGCTTGGAATCGATCACTTAGTATTAATCAATCTTAATACATAGTATTAACATTAACTTAGTTACTAGCAGGTAAGTTTCTGGAACGAATGAAAGCTTCTCACCGACATACAAGGTGTACAACTTTGCTTCCGCCGTTTGCCGATAGGTGGCGACAACGAATTAGCGGTCGAAAGAAACAGATCGCAGACGTCAGGCAGTTAGCCTGGACCTCGGGCAACATAACCTCATTCAAACATTAGTCGATTTGTGT
This sequence comes from Schistocerca serialis cubense, assembly GCF_023864345.2. Classification (NCBI taxonomy): domain Eukaryota; kingdom Metazoa; phylum Arthropoda; class Insecta; order Orthoptera; family Acrididae; genus Schistocerca; species Schistocerca serialis. Next base: position 409,505,374 of record NC_064641.1, on the reverse strand, counting down.
CTGCATCATAAATCTCTTCTTGCTTGAAAATGTCAGTTTACGAGCCTAATTCTCGTCATTTGCGGGAGGTGTTACTGTTTTGTTTCAATATGAAGAAAAGAGCGGCTGAGTCTCATCGAATGCTCTCACGTACGTATGGTAAGGATGTTATTAGTGAAAGAACTTGTCCTGAGTGGTTTTAACGCTTCAAGAACGGGGATTTTAACGTAGTAGACCGACGTAGGAGTGGAAGAGAAAATGTTTTCGAAGATGCAGAATTGGAGAAATTGCTGAGTGAAGACTCGAGTCAAACTCAAGAATAATTGGCACGATTAGTGGGAGTGACACAGCAAGCCATTTCAAAACGTCTCAAGGCTATGGGCATGATTCAGAAACAAGGAACTTGGGTCCCGTGTGAGCTGAAACCAAGAGACGTTGAAAGGCGTTTGGGTGTTTGTGAACAGTTGCTTAAGAGGCAAAAACGGAAGGTATTTCTGCATCGTATTGTGATTGGGGACGAAAAATGGGTTCATTACGATAACCGTAAACGCAAAAAATCATGGGGATATCCCGGCCACGCTTCCACGTCGACGGCCAAACCGAATATTCACGGCTCCAAGATCATGCTCTGCATTTGTGGGACCAGCTCGGCGTCGTGTACCATGAGGTGTTAAAAGCAAGTGAAACAATCACAGGTGCTCGTTATCGAACGCAATTAATGCGTTTGAGCAGAGAATTAAAAGACAAACGCTCGCAATACAGCGAGAGGCACGATAAAGGGATTTTGCAGCACGACAACGCTCGACCCCACGTTGAAAAAGAAGTCCAAACGTACTTGGAAACGTTAAAATGGGAAGTCCTACCCCACTCGCCGTATTCTCCAGACATTGCTCCCTCTGACTATCACCTGTTTAGATCAATGTCGCATGGCCTGGTTGACCAATACTTCCCATCTCATGAAGAAGTCACAAATTGGATCGATTCATGGATCGCTTCAAATGATGAACATTTTTTTTCGACGGAGTATTGTTACATTGCCCGAAAGATGGGAGAAAGTAGTGGCTCGAGATAGAAAATACTTTGAATGATACATGTGTAACCAATTTGTTTCATTAAAGCCTCAAATGTTAGGGAAAAAAAGGCGGAAGCAAAGTTGTACCCCTTGTAAATAAGGTGCCATTTTGCAAGTCATCAACGTTAATACATTAGGAAGGAAACCCGTCAATCACGCTTTGCAGAAAGTTTCGCTAGATTCACCTCCGATAATTTTGGGATTTTTTAAGGAAGCATCAATAACCCAAAACTGGATGTTAAAACTAGGACCTGAACTTTGCTGCGCCGAATGCGAATAGTCTACCTTAAGACTGTAGCACTGCGCTCGGCCTACGCTGCTTAAAATGCTATTTTTAGCAATAAGGAAACAAAATGAGGCCGTAGTTACCTTATTGTTCATATCTTCACCAATACTGGTCGCTGATCATGCTATTCGTAAATGTTTCTTGCAGACTTTTATGTCGACCATGATCTTGAGCTTTACACTTCCAATGACTTCAGGCCGTCTTCCCAGTATCGTCTAATAGTCTTCCATTCAGTTCTTAATAGTAGGACACCAGAAAATAATTGCTTTGCGTAATGTTTCGTCACTTCCTCTGACTTCCACCATTTTCATTCCATAAATGTTGCTAATGACGTCTTAAACACCTTTCTTTTACTAATTTGTTTGTGACTCTGTCCCTTCATGCTTATCCCCTACACAGTCTTCAAATCATCTGTTAGGCAACTCTGAGCTATGCATCATTGTCTTAAGCCGTAGTCACTAGCATGTCATATATTCTCAGCGTGCATTTGAATGTGGACCAACGAGATGGAAGAACGCTACCTACTGAAATGTGTCTTCTCGACAGAGGTTCTGCGGTGGAACAATGCTTCAGCTAAACGACATTAAGAAACGCCTCAGTGTTTTTGTCACGTCACGAAGGCATATTGTAACAGCGACGCGATTTTATTTTTGGCCAATACGCGGCATTAATTCCTTCTATAAGCAACCATTCGCGAGCTGATAAATAAGAGAGTCCGTTTTTCATTCCCGTCGCCGAAAAGAGAAAAATAACTGATCACATCTCAAACCAACGTGTCTGGGTTGTCAGCCGTCGTTGTCCAGTGACGTTCCGCCATGAAAGTATAACAAAATTGTTACATTAAAATAACGTAGTAATTAAGATAACCAGACTTCAGTATTGATGAAAGGTTCTTTCTCTGTTAAGAGAATGATTAACGAAAAAAGAAGCTCCAGTGGTTTGGTCACTGAACAATCCGGCTTCAACCCTTTGAAGAAGGTCTCTGAATATCATAAACAATACATTTAATCGAGGAAATTTATTCCGTGAAACAGAGTTAAGCAGTTATCTCTCAACTTATAATTTTGTAAGCAGAGAGTACAAAGTAGTTACATCATGCTTCTACCATGATTGAACAGAGGAAGATAAGTGAGTAGTGGAAAGACAACTGAAGCTAAAACATCAGTTTCAAAAAGCAAAATAACTTAGTAGACAGCTCGACTTATTAGCAATATGCCTTGGTATCTACAAATCGAATGACTACGGTTTTTTATTCTTTTTGCTTTAAATATTGTCTCTGCAGGAAAAGAACATTTTCAAATAATGTCATTATTTAAAAAAATAATGATATATTGCCGTCCTGAATGCTAGGAGTTACAGGCATAAAAACGCTCACTTCGAGCATTCAGTCACTTAGATAGGCTTTTCTTTCAACGCTGCCTTATGTAGTTTATTTGGCAGATACATTAACATATTTTAGTGTATGGAAGAAATTGTGAATGAAACAGCTGTGCACAAGCTAACATTTATAAGGTTTGCCTCCCCATTCGGATATGGGTCACGGGAAACAGTACAAATAAAGTCTTCGTCTCATCATTTATCACCATGAAAAATGAAACTATCATTTCTCTTAGGTATCTATGCGGTCATATGGCTAACAAACGTAAATTAATTGTTTGATCGTTCGGGAATTTTCCTTTAAACATTTGCTCTTTTAGAGTTTGTTTATTTATGATGTAGGCATACTTTTAGCTTACTTTTTCATCGGTTGGTAATCAACGTCTAACGGATTTATTTTAAAACTTTTGATTTGTATGTTGTTTCCAGTATTGGAAATGAATTAAAGAGAAGGTGCAACATTGTCCGTCTTGTGTGACCAAAGTTGATTCGTAATTTCACTTATAATGTTTGTTACAAAGAGCACATGGTATGGTTGATACGAACGCCTGGCATCAGATGTGGTAAGGTTTGATGGATACGAAACCGAAGAGGACATTGGTCGTCGTCCCACAAGTCTTCGCAAATCGGTAGGAACACAAATGCAGAAGCCGCTGGAACAGCCATCGATCGGGTGCATCAGGTTCGATTTACACATGTTCTCAGGGAATTGTTCGGCACCTCATCAAGAATAAACATGAAACTTTAAGTGGGCGTTATCAGTATTACATAATAACAAACCTATTTTGGTCTTCCCTGGAAATGAAGTTCTAGTTAACACAGTCATAATATCACAATTATTAGTTATTTTCAAAAATCTTAAGATGATCCCAATACATTGGGGAATTTTTTCTCGCTTTTATTTTTAGTTAGTGAGCGTGCTTACAGGCGATGACCTATCACATTATTTCAGAAGTTTAAGTGTCTCTCCGAGCTCTACATTTCGCAAATGGGTTTATTTACATAATCCTCACTACAAACATCGTAGCGGTCCCTTATCAGTACGAGGGTCCGCACAACAGACAAGCAAGGTGGACTGCCGACCTCCCTTCAAGATCTCAGATCGAAACATCGCCAGTGGACGTAAATAACAACAGACTTTCGGCATAAACACGGAACTACTTCGTGAAAAGTCATGTGACAGAGATTGAAACTAATGTGACTACGTATAGCACTCTGCCGAATAGGCGTTATAAACACACCAGCAGTCAGACCGGCAGTGTATACCTACAGCTAGGATAGTTCCGCCCAATACCTAAGCTGGCTCTAGCATAGTAGACACTTGCTGTAGCATTCAGCAAAAAGTTGTATCTTTGCAATTGTGTTGAGTAGTATTTTGGTTATTATTTTCTTTCCACTGTTTTGTACTCTCATCTGGGTTTTGCACCACAAAAATTGTTCTTGTTCTTGTTGTTCTTGTGTTTGGAAATTAGTGCATGCCAAGAACGTATTTTAGTTATAATAAAGTGTGTTCAGACTTGATTGATAGTTCTTTGGCTCTAGCATAGTAGACACTTGCTGTAGCATTCAGCAAAAAGTTGTATCTTTGCAATTGTGTTGAGTAGTATTTTGGTTATTATTTTCTTTCCACTGTTTTGTACTCTCATCTGGGTTTTGCACCACAAAAATTGTTCTTGTTCTTGTTGTTCTTGTGTTTGGAAATTAGTGCATGCCAAGAACGTATTTTAGTTATAATAAAGTGTGTTCAGACTTGATTGATAGTTCTTTCCTGGTCACCACAGGACGCTACAACAAACAATGAATAAGAACCTCTGCAGAGCATTTTTATCATGTTATTTCATGGTTGTCAGCTGAAACGTTTATAACTTTCAATAGTTATGTGCGTTGAGTTACCGGAACGACGATTAGATATACTGCAGTAATCGTCGTTGCTCACATCCGTAACAGTCGCTGGATTGTAACGGGAGTAACTCCGTCTTTGTATAGTTGTTTGTAAGTGTCAATGCTCCACAAATCCGGCAGGATTTCCGGCTGGCAGTGACTGTCCATGGATTAACTTAGCGACAACACCACACTCCCAGTATGGCTTAGGTAAGTGTACTTTCACTGTGCATCTTCTCATGTTCTCAAAGACTTGTCATCCATTTCAACTCACTGAACTCACTCAAATTAGCATCCTACATCGTGAGCTTCAGCAAACATACGCACTTATTCAGTAGCACCAAGTCCAGATTAAATGTTCACTTCACACGTACTTCTACGCAGAGACATTCACTTTGCAATCAGTTCGACATGTGTATTTATTTCAGATTTACCTCTATATGTGACAGAACATTGTCTCTATTTGCCATACGGATCGTAAATTTTTGTTCACAAATAATTTAAGTAGCATTCGCTACTTTTCCACAATTCACTCATGTGTAAAGTTTTTCGTAGTTTTTATCCATATCGGATTACATATTGAACACGTTGCCCTGACACCTACAGGTTGAAGTATTCTTTTTCATCAGTTAATCATGTATAGTGATATTAATAACCTCATAGTCTCCCTAATAACAATGGATCCTATCTTGTCTCTACGTCAAACAAGATGTGAAACAGATGAAAGCACCGCTTACATGAAAAGGAATGCATCTGAAGGCACAAGATAAAATATCCCTGACCAAACAATAGTTAAATATACACTCGGTAATTCGTAGCCCATACTGAACACAATACCATAGAATTTAATCGTTCATAAAATAAAAATAAAACGAATATTCAGTAGTAATTATGTACAGTGAACCTCATCAATTTCAGATTGTACTGACAGGGGAAGCATAAATACATGTACAATTATAAAAGGAATAATACAAAAGGAATGCATTTAGATGCAATTATTTGGGAGTTTCGAGGAAGAAAGAAAAGGAAGATGTAGTTGATCTGATGGAAGACGAAGTTAAAAGTGTTGTTGTTTTGGGGGAAGAGACCAAACTGCGAGGTCATCGGTCTCATCGGTTTTGGGAAGGATGGGCAAGGAAGTCGGCCATGCCCTTTCAAAGGAACCATCCCGGCATTCGCCTGGAGCGATTTAGGGAAATCACAGAAAACCTAAATTAGGATGGCCGGACGCGGGATTGAACTGTCGTCCTCCCGACTGCGAGTCCAGTGTGCTAACCACTGCGCCACCTCGCTCGCTAGTTAAATGTGAAAAAGTTGCAGAAGAGAGAGAGATAGTGGTCGTGACATATCCGACAGAAGGTTCGAATTCACAGGTAAAAATCCTGAAATGATTCACATATGATTCAATAGAGGATGCTTTAATGCAGGTAGATGAGAAAGAAGAGAGCACATCGGTTGAGATTCAACCAATTATGAAGGGACAAAGTAATGAATACCCTTAGCTGCACACAGGCGTTGATATAAGTCAACGGCGACAGTTGAAAATGAGTGCCCCGAACCAGGACTCGAACACGGGATCTCCTGCTTGCATGGCAGACGCTCTATCCGAGCCACCGAGGACACAGAGAATGGTGCGACTGCAGGGACTTACCTCTGACGCGCCTCCCGTGAGACACACATTCGCAACTTATTGTCCCACACTATATTCATAGTGCCCCTACCCATCATACTCATTAATTGCAGCTTTACTGCCGATTCCCGTAAGAGTTCGGGCACCGTTTGTGCATACTCACAGAAGAAGATGGTCAAATGGCCGGTGAGCCTTAACTATATACCAGGGTAATCCCAAAAGGAAGGTCTCCTTTTTTTGTAACTAGATAGACTATTTCTACAATGGTGTACATCAGTTTACAGCTTGATCATTTAGCTAATTTTCGAGATAATCACCATTTCTGTCGATGAATTTTTGTAGACGCTGTGGCAGTTTTTGTATGCCCATGTACCAGCTCGCTGCCATGCTGTTTAGAAAGTTATGAACCTCTTCTTTCACCTCGTCGTCGGAGCTGAATCGCTGAGACCACAATTAACTCTGACAGCTACTGTGAGACTCTGAAAAAACTCCTAAGGGCAATCCAGAACAGGGGAAGAAGAATGTTGAGCAAGGGCGTACACATTCTCCATAACAATGCTCACTCACACATCACTCAGCAAACCATTGCTCTCCTGCAACAGTTTCAGTGGAACATAATCACCCACCCACCATATAGTCATGACTATCACCTGTTCCCTAGGTTAAAAGAACATTTGGCCAAAAAGCGATTCAGCTCCCACGACGAGGTGAAAGAAGAGGTTCATAACTTTCTGAACAGCATGGCCGGTAGCTGGTATGACATGGGCATACAAAAAGTACCACGTCATCTACAAAAATCCATCGACAGAAATGGTGATTATGTCGAAAAATAGCTAAATATTCAAGCTGTAAACTGATATAAGCTATTGTAGAAATAAACAGGTCTATGTACTTATAAAAAAAATAGGAGTCCTTACTTTTGGGATTACCCTCGTATATATGAAGATGGTATCTGTTCTATCGGACATGTCCGGAAGAACACACACACACACACACACACACACATATATATATATATATATATATATATATATATATATATATATATATATATATATAGTTATGAAAGTTGTGGTAGCAAAAATCCCAGTTAATGTAGTCCTAGACAACGGAAGCGAGTTAACCGCGATTTCGGAGAACTTATTTAACCAATGCAATGCTAATGAAGAACTACCTATCTTGAAAATGAAGAAGATTAAAGTGAAGGGTCCTGTCAAAAATCGTGCTGCGGACGTCAATAAACAAACAAAGTTAATTCTTTCGTGCCAACGTCAAAAGATCGAAACCAATTTCATTATCATGCCGAAATTAATGGTGGACATTGATAATAGGTGCAGATTTTCTGAATCAAGGACAAGCTGTGATAAACACAGGAAAAGGTAGCGTCACTTTTGAGAGCACTACACAGCTCTTTGAGCCAGGACTGTACAGTGTCAAACATAGGTGAAAGAGCAAGAGCCTTCCACACCTAAGGAACGATGTTCCACCACTCCAACAAAATGGTTTAGACATAATGAACTGTGCATAGAATGAGATAGATAAAAGTTTATAATTTCATTATGTAAGCTATATTAAAAGATATGATGAGTAATCAATTATAGGCATAAGTAAATAATGTCAAAGAAGTCATTGACTATGTATCAGGTAGGAGAAAAAGGAGTGTAAACAAAAGAAGAGCCAGAGATTTTTATATGTAGCAACAAACATGATACGTAGAGTTTGCAAAGGTTAACTAGATACATCATAATCCACTACCATGAAATACTAGCATACCACTACAGCACACATAACGAACATAAGGAGTCTCATTAGCTTAAAACATCGGGAACAAATTGGAACCTGATAGAGAAACTAGAACTGTAATGCAGAGATAGGACGCCAAAACATGTAAAGAATTTCTTAAGAGGCCTAAATCTAGGAATTGGGCATAAAGTAGATTATAAGAAAAGATTTTTGTATTCAAACCTCTTGCAAGAAACGATCGTCAACTGTCCGCAGCTCGTGGTCGTGCGGTAGCGTTCTCGCTTCCCACGCCCGGGTTCCCGGGTTCGATTCCCGGTGGGGTCAGGAATTTTCTCTGCTCGTGATGACTGGGTGTTGTGTGATGTCCTTAGGTTAGTTAGGTTTAAGTAGTTCTAAGTTCTAGGGTGCTGATGACCATAGATGTTAAGTCCCATAGTGCTCAGAGCCATTTCGATCGTCAACTGTCCACGACGATGCGGTGGACGACAACCGAAAATGTATGTGGGATCTGAATGGACGAGATCAAAGATTTTTTATGACGCGAAGGCGCCAGCAAGGGTACGAGAAGGGTGGCGAGTTGTAAGCAAGGCAACCCTTGTATCTAACTGCGGTAGCAACCTTTCCGTGATAAAGAAAGTACAAGGAGGGTTGATGAGCAGCTGAAGATAGAAGCTGGGTCCAGGCCTTGGGAAATTTCACTTTCCAGATACTCAAGCCGCACGGACTGCAGGAAACGACGGGCCACAAAAAAAAAAAAAAAAAAAAAAAAATGCTAAACCGCAGCTAGCGCACGGAGTAAAAACAAAACGACTCGCTGAAACCCAGGCTTGGCCGAGACACAATTTGGAAAAAAATCACTTGTAGAATCGCACTGTCGCCACCAGACTCAGATATTATTTTGAACTACGGACCTGAAGGAAAATCAGTCAAACAATGCTGAACTACACGTCCTAATCAACGATTGAAACCCTAACGAATGTAAAACTTCAAAACAACTAGTAGGCAAGAAACTAGTAGTCTGAAGAAAGGAAGTACTTGAAAGAACAGAAGATGGAGAGTCCCAAGACTGATGTTGAAAAGAGAAGATGGACGAAAATATTTCCAAATACCCATCCTATTGTAAACTGGTTGTCTGCGAAGTGTACAAAAATATAAATATCGTCAGCAATGTCTTTAGAAAAAAAATTACATGTCTTTAAAGCCAGTACTCCACGAGACTTCGCACTAAAAGGTCCACATTGTTATGAGGGCAACACCACACTATGGCAAAATCCTGTTGTAAAATTCGATGAAGAACGACGCTGCTCACCCAAAGGTTTGGCAACAAACATCTCATACAAGTCTTTCAACTTTGTGCAAAGACATTTGTCGCCAGCCTCACACGAGAACATTCGTAGACATCATGTGAAAATAGTGGTCGAATTTCGTAAAGATCAATGTCATACAGTTAAAAAGCTGCAAAACACACAACAATTAACATAGGACTTCGCTGTATTGATGCAATTTACATCTCTCTACACAATATTTGTAAGTGTCTGAAAAGAACTGTATAACAGTCTTTTCAAAATCTTTGTTTCATGAGTAATGCAGGAGAAACATTGTTGTAAAGAATTGTTTTATGTACTTGTTATGTTAATTAGAATAATATGTTAAAAAGAAAACCTGTTCACGTATATTGTGTTTTAAATATAACATTTCTGTTAAGTAAATTTACTGTCTATAAATGCAATATTTTAAAATTTGATTCATGCATAATTCACAATGCAAAATTTCTTAAAAACCACATTGTCTACTCGAATAATATTTTTTTAAAGAATAATATGTGCGTATGAACATTGTTTGCAACTATATTATTTTTAAATTTTGCATTATTCATTAATATAAAGTTTTAAAATTTTGACATCAGTAGGAGTTGCTAGAGAGGTATTTTGCTGCTATATTGGTTGTTAGGACAATAATTTTATAAAACAAACAACAAAATGTAAAAAATATGTTTTTGTATTAAGTTTAAAGTAACTTCACTTTTTGTGCTTATTTAAACTGTAAGTGAGTAAGAAAATCACATTAAAACATCGATGTGACAGTCTTCTCATCTTCGATATAAAATCTCAAATACACACACACATTTAAAAAAAATAAGAAAAAGAAAATGATATCAGTAAAACAAAAAACCGATTTTAGTCTTCACTTAAAGGAGAAAATTAAATCAATAACAAATTTAACCATGTTAAAAATAAAGCACACAAACCAATAAAATTAAATAGAATAAGGTCTAGATCTAATGGTTGACCAATATTCAATGCTTGAGAAAAATTATACTTTTTGACTGACTAAACACTGCCTCAACCGCTGTCTAACTTCAGTACAAAAATTATCGTGGAAGGGTGGTGATATGTTAATTGCCAAACAAATAACACACCTTACATTGAATTCCTGAAACAATTTCAGTTAAATCGATATGTCACACAATATAGTGAAGTGAAACTGTAGGAATTATTGATAGACAAAGATAATAAACAGGGCAGCATTTCGTGAATATGAAACACTAACACTCACACTAGTAATTACATGCAAGTAATTTCCCAGACCCGAGCTACGAGACACAGTTCTGAGGCTAGGAGAATTTTACGACAGCAACACCCGTCCCAATGTCAGGTCAAAACCCACACAACAGGACATCTAACAGACAGAATGAGACGCCGGAGCCACTGTGCAGACCCCCAGAGGCTAAAGCAGGCCTTGTCCGTGCTTTTAACAATGACCCTTTGGAAAGCTTTTCCACAGGAACATAGTCGAAAATGCAGACATACGTCCAAAGAAACCCAACTCGAAACATTGGTGGCTCACTGTAGCCACCTGTAGTAAAAGTTGCATGAAATAAAAAGCTGTTTCCCTCAATATCACATAGCAGAAGTTAACTTCTACCCTAAGAAATAAATGACGCCTGTTATAGGGTGCAGAAACTCTAGCGGACAGAGTTATGACTAGTACGAACGCTCTGATTGACCAGAAAGAAAATGTGTGGCCACCAGCTTTGATATAGGCAAACTGCAGAGTGATAATTCGCTCTTTCTCTTGCAGCAAATGGAAAAGTGTTTGAGCAAGGTTACTCGTGCTGCGCTGAGACGATTGCGAGAGTCATTATGTGAACACTTGTTCATAGGCTCGTCTTAACTCGTAAGGAGTTAAACTGCAAGGTCTCCTACGGAGAATCGCACTGAACACTGATAGTTAACGCTTGCGAGCGATCTGAGGGCAACGACGCACACGCTGTTTGAGCCTAACAGTGTGTACCATGCCAATTAACTTATTTAGGGAACAACTAGGAGTCTCAACTTCACCGAAGAAGCTGGAAATGTAATGAGATGGAGTTTAAAGGTCGAGAGAGATTTAGAATAGGTTCTCAGGTTCACACTACGCGCTGACAGGCGCCGCGTCCGCCGCAGACGAAAGGTAAACACGCTCACTCACGCTACTCCAGCAAATGATATCCAACTGACACTCAGAACTGAGGTCGTCTGCATCTAACCTATTTTTTCCTCTTTGTTCATTCAACCATGACTTGTGGTTAAACATATTGATGACTGCCAGGCTTCATTGAAGGAGAAACGCGAGATAGCCGATCTGATGGAAAAGACTGATCAGCCACTGTAGAGTGCTTTATACCCTGAAGGTATTGAATTGTTTTAATTGTGTACTTCTTTCTGATTGCTCTTTACCAACCCACATCCATTAACTGGCTATTTTAATTGTATATTTTAGCGTAATTAATATCTCTGGCCCCAATTGTAGTTAATTTGTTTGTATTTTATCGACCCCCAGACATGGTCATGTAACGTTCCCTGGCAGCACACACACTATTAATCAAAGGAAATGACATTTAATTGTACTATGTACGCTGTGAAGCAATTCGTATGTACTGTAATTGTTTGACAAAAAAATATTATTTAATTTTGTATAAAGGACATTCGTTATTATTGTAATATTTTCTGCAATAATATTCTCGATGTATTTACGATTGTAATATTTCTATACTCATAATGTAATTACGAAATATGTTAATATATGCGATAAGAAAAATGTAAAGTACAGCCACAGAGGGAAGTAATGTTGTAAGATTGCAAAGAGACATTAACGGTCGGCAGTGGTATAAATAGGAATACATAATGTGCATTCTTTGTCGTCTTCCTCGAGAGCTGACAGAGAGAGGAACCTGTGACGTAGCATTTTATGAATGAGTAGACTTCTTTTGTCTATATCTATCTTTAACCACCATTAGAGGAGAAATTACAAAGTGATGTAAGTTGAATTACTGTGGTGGTCTAACTACATTATAATTTATCAAAATTGTGTATTACTAATGTAAATTAGCTTGCCCATGTCATCTATAATATTTCTTTAAAGAATTTTCAGCATTTTTAGAAATTATCGTTGGTGTTGCTGGGCTGTGCCGCGACCGAACGATTTGCAGCGACGGCACATTTAAAAAATTGTTCCGCTAAGAAAAATTAACCAAACCCGTAAACAGGGAGCAGATAAAATTAGCAGTGAATTGCGAAAATATTTTTCTTTTACAGCAATCCTGAGACTGATGGAATTTATTACTGGTTTCACATTTGTGCATTCATAGGCAGGTAGTTAACGTTGATGTTTAACAATCTGTTGGTTCTTTCAATTTCTAAAGCAAATTACTTAAACATATAGTGAAGTGTGTTTTGTCAATGACAATTAAACGTTCAGGTCGGCTTGGCAATATTTAACCATTTTATGCTAACAGAGACAGTCTTGTGTTCCATAGCTAACGCCGGGAAAGAATTCAGTAAATATTAAAAAAAAACCACTGCATTTAGAAAATGTGCGCCAAGGCCGAAATATGTAAAAAAAATTTAATTTATACAATTTTCAACTAAATGTTCTTAATCAGTTAGTATGAATTTATCAGCATGAGAGGGTCGAAGGTTCACGTAATTTTAAATGTGCTTAATTCTGTCTAAGTGAATTTTTATTACCACACGTAAATAAGGGATTCTACAACAAAGTTCGTACTGAAAGGAAAAATAACAAAAATATATAAAGCAACATTTCCATCCCCACATTTGCAAATCCATTTTCGATTCATTTTATTTTCGATTCTTTTTTTACATAATAAATAAATAAATATATCTTCCTCTTTTTTTATTTCATTAAATTGGCGCCCAGCGTGGGGCCCGAATAAGCAGTGGCCACAAAATACCCATGAGATAACTAGGGAATAATTGTAGTCGAACTTTGTTGGAGAACAATTAATAATTTTTTCATGTATTGTATGTATTAGCTAACCAGTATTGTGTGGTAATACCTGTATATGACTTTTTGCATGAGAACACTATATACCCAGAGGCAAGCTGAAGAAGAGAGCTCATTATGTGAAAGAATTAATTACCTACCACAATACCAGGGAGCAGCTGCACCCAAGATAGATCACCAAAAGGTAAAGCTACAGTGTAGTTGGCCTGTGGGTAGTAAAGTATCCTCGATGCGGTGTTCTCGGATCATTAGTCGCGTGCTTGTTGTTAATGTTCTTTTTTTAAAATAACAGGACATTTGAGTAGTTAGTCATCGTAGTATATAATAAGTGTGTTTCAACAAATGACCATTTCTTGTGTGATTATGTCAGTGAAACCTGAGTGTTAGGATATTTAGTTCAGATTCTGTTTCTTTTGTTGACTATGGTTAGATTGCGTAGTCAGAAAAATATAAACATGGATAATGAACAACAGTTAGCAAGCAGTGACACCGAGTTACAAAGTGGGGCACAAAGTATGTTAGCGGCGTAGTTCAGGAAGTACAATGTGAGAATCTGGGGGCAGAATGGCAAGAAATGTTGCCACTGCCAGCCAGTGATTCAGTTGAAAGTAGAAATACTGTGCCACCCACAAGCACTAGACACGGACCGGAGAGTGGTGAGGTGTCAGAAGTGCAATCATTAAGAGTTATGTTCGAGCGCATGCTCAATTTCCAAGCTACGTTTGTGCATGAACAAGCAGAGCGTGATGCAATCTTTGGAAGCTATGCAAAGTGAGATTGTTAGTTTGAAACAAAACTATGAAACCATACGCAAAGTGGTGCAAGAACTGAACGGAAGAGTAGATAATCCAGGTGGCTAACGACAGCATCGTGGGTGAAATCAGTGTACTGGCTAACAGGATGGCAATTAGAAATTGACACAAGTCAAGCAATAGAGCAGAAAATGTCCGAACAGGCGAACAAACTTGAAAACTAATTTACAAAAAAAATAGACGAGAAGGTGCACGCCGCGATTGAGGCCAAACACTTGTGCTCGAGTGCGGAAGTGCGGGACCATAAAAGAGCGGTGCACACTGAATGTCAACCATCGTCTTGCGGAGTTGGAAAACAGCTTGTTGCACGGCGACGCACAGCCGTGTGTCACGCCAGCCAGGTCCAACAATGATAGGCACATAAATACAGCAGTGAAAAATTGCGACTGCGAGACAGAACAGGCAACCAATGTTAGCGAAACAAACAAATGTCACTCCAAAATAGTGATTGGAGAAAGCCTAATTAAAAACCGATAGCTTCAGATCTTTACAACGGAGAAGAAATCTGTTCACCCTGCAGTATTTATCAAGGGATTTAGAAACATTTTGCCTAGCGTTTGGAGTCACACAGAAAAATACAGTTCGTTATGTCTTACATACAACGAGATGCGGCATTATGGGCAACCGAAGCAGGTGACAGTTGCGACACATATGAGCAATTTGAAAAGGCATTCTTGGCCAAATATTGGTCAACATGTATTCAGGAGAGATTACGGAAAGAGGTACATAATCCAGAGCCGTCTTCTCCACGATTAGGCAATTTGCGAAAATATTTTGAGAAATACATTAATAAGACCCGTTACTGGGACGAGCAGATTTCATCCCGGGATTTGATCAGACTTTTGAAATCACACTTGCCGATACACGTAAAGGAAAAACTTATACACGTACCGGAGAACGACATGGAACATTTCTTGTCTGTTCTGGACTCAATTGACCTGATTCAGGAGGGTGTTAAGGCAGCCTCTGAACAGGGTAGAAGTAACGGAAACGGTTACAGAAATGGTCAAAATAACACGCCTCCACCAAATAATGGAAACGGCGGAGGTAACAATAGGAGACAAGATTATGTACAAAACGGAAATAGAGGTAGAGACCGGAACAGCAATAGTCCGCCGGTGAATAATGACCTGAAAAGGAGGTTCGATGACCGATATGAAACAGGCCCACCAAGCAATAGTAGATGGAAAAATTCCAGGGGGCCGTGGAACACTAATACCTATAACGATGCAAACCGAACTTGGCCACAGAACCAGAGGCCCAGTCCGGACCGGCAGAACAGTGAAAGATATGACAATAACCGACCGCCACCAAAAGATGTGCCAATTGCGCAACCGTGGCTACCGACGCAACACAACTTACACATAGTGGAGGTCAGCGACACAGAGCAGCCACACCCATCCACCAGTAATAATCCAACAAACTAGATTCAGCCGAGATACGCTCTCCATCGTCGGCTGAGGTTTGGAGTGAGAGCAGCCCGACACAGAACAAAACATCGGAAATCTGTATCCGCAGGTATAATGATGGGGTACAGATGGGACATGAATTAATAACTGAACCACACACGTGCATAAAGGAGCACAAAGACGAAGTACAAGCGACAATAGAGATAAAATTAACAATATTGATGTGCAAGCAATCGTAGATACAGGTGCTACTGTCAGTGTCATGAGTATGGACTTATTCAGAGTACTGTGGAAAGAAAAGCGTATGCTGACTTTTCCTGTGAACAATTGCAAAGTCACTGGAGCCATCAGTACACAGTGAGAAATAATTAAACTCCAAGTGCGGGTAGAGATGTATATAGGGGGAGAAGCCATAACGTGCTCGTTCCTGGTAGTAAAGGGTCTAAAGCTAGCCTGCATTTTGGGAGTTAGATTTTTTTGAGAGAAAGGGACGCAGTAATCGACCTTTCTCGGGGGAAAATTAATTTTGATGAATGCGGGTAGGAGGATAGAATTGTCAATGCTCATATCTGAAGAGGTACCTGTGCCCAATTGTAATGCTATTAACATAAAATGTAGGAATCAGTGGATACTACATTTAGACAATCATTCTCTAGGACAAAATCTCTATTATCCAGACGTACAAAGTGATCAATTAAAAGCAAATGTGGACGCACTTGTGAACAAAGTATCACAGTCCGAAAATTTGAAATCCATGCAACAGCAGGATTTGGTACAGTTATTATCTAACTATGCAGATGTATTTTCAGAACGACCAGGAATTGTTAAGGGATATCAATACAATATCGAGGTGAAGCCTCACAAAACCTACTGTCGAGCCTCATACTCCATTCCTTGGTCCAAAGGAAATAGTAGCTATCTCTTAGCAGATCCCCAATCAGGGAGAGTACGGGGACTGTATCTGCGTAAGGATGTGAAAATATTCCTACAGTAAATGACTAATAGTCCTATGTGTTATGTGTAAAAAAGGTACACCATTCATTTGAAAATGAATGAACATTAATGATGTGTCATCTGTAGAGATAATGTACTAGTGTATAAGTATTTAGTTATAAGAATATGATTGACTTTCTCTTTTGTTTATGATTATTTGTGTTATGTCTTCTTTTTAATTAGGGTTAGCTTAAACATGCTCTAAATGTCTGCGCAGATAACCTGATTAGTGCAATTATTTGTAGTGTTAAATTGTGACAGAGATCAGTCAGGAGGAACATTTTGGTAGTGATTAGTTTGTGTACTGCATAATATTCTATATGTGCGTCAAACTTGAAATATTCCTTGGTACAGTCTTCTCTATTATATATATATATATATATATATATATATATATATATATATATATATATATATATATGTGTGTGTGTGTGTGTGTGTGTGTGTGTGTGTGTGTGTAGCTGTCAGATTGACAGGTTCGAACCCAGAATAATATTAATAATATGAGACTCTGAGAACTTTATTTTCAAACCAGTATTATCAAAGAGAGTAATGACCCGAGGGCACCATGGGAGGCAAACTTATTGCAAATTTAAGTTACGCAAAGTTACGCACAAAGAAGCTTCAATTGAAGTATGTGCAGATCGAATCAGTGAAAAGAGCTAGCCCGATACAGTCCAAGTCAATTTTAGCCTACAGAGACTACACTTTAGTTACGTAGGACCTTGCAAGTAAAGTGAGACATAATTTCAAAGGAGTTATTGAACAATATGCTTGAATCTGGCTGGAATGCACAAATAAAATCTACTCGAACATAAATGTAGATGATTTTTGGGCAAACTAATACGAAATTTTAATATTTGTTACCATGTACGCAATTGTCACACACCTTGGTAAAGAGCGAACAAAGAAGTTACGAATGTGCTGTTACAAAAAATTGCACAACGGACATTGTAACTGAAAAAACTTAAAACAAAAGTGCAGTATTGTGTGGCAGAGACAGACAGTGACTGTTAAACCTGCAGCAATACGTCACGAGGTTGTTTTGAACAAGCAATAAGAAATAGTATCATCGCCGTGTGTGCAAGTGGACAAGGAACTAGCACGACACGAACAGAGAGCCGATAACAGACGGTGGACCAAGCTAGTGTCAAACTATAGCTCTTTGTGTGTCAAGGGCTGGCCGGTGTGGCCGTGCGGTTCTGAGCGCGTCGGTTTGGAACCGCGTGACCGCTACGGTCGCAGGTTCGAATCCTGCCTCGGGCATGGATGTGTGTGATGTTCTTAGATTAGTTAGGTTTAAGTAGTTCTAAGTTCTAGGGGACTGATGACCTCAGTAGTTAAGTCCCACAGTGTTCAGAGCCATTTGAACCTTTTTTTGTGTGTGTGTGTCAAGGGACGCCAGGAAAGCGCATTGACTACAGAGATACATTTTGTCCTAAGGTGAAAACTTGCGTGTGACTAATGACAAGTCATGACATGGTGAAAAAAATATTGTGTGCCCATAAAACGTGTTACTGTGACAACGAAACATTGTGCAAACGAGACTAGTGAAGGCCTACTGAATAATAACGGCCAATAACTGTGTGCGTTCTTTCCCACAACAGGAAAAATGCCCATAAGGATAGTACACTGTTTGTGAACTTGTTGCATGTTTGCTGGAGCACTGCAAGAGGATGTCACACGGGTGAGCTGATATACAATGCGCATCCGGCTACTTCAGCCATGCAGCGGCCGCAGCAGCCCGTAGCAGACCAGACAGCCACACGCCTCTCCACGCCGTAGGTGTCAACACCGGGGGCGGTGACCTACACGGAGCCGACGCGCCGCGCCGAGCGCCGCTCAATAATCATTCCGCACTGCTCACCAACTACAGCATTATTGACATATTCCAAAACATTTACACAAACTGCGTAACATGTCAATGAACTCGATTTTTGACAAACATTGAACTCTTATTATGTATATCCGTAAATTGACGAGAGAAAATGAACACTAACAAGTGTAGGAGATGGATTTGTAACACGTATTTAGTGGGAACATTATGAAAAGTGACGTTGTACTAAATGATTTCAAAAAACTAAGTGATATATCCTAGGACAAGTGACCTTGCAGTATATCGCAAAAATGATAATTACGAGTTGTTAATCACACACAACAAACTTTCGTTGAACTGTATGTGACTGTGATATTATGTAACCGTTGATGACATACTGCTAAATCAATTCAAAAGAATGACTGTTAATGAGACAAGATTAATCATGAACCATCTGGGATCGCTGGGCTCCGGCACAGTTTTGCCCAGGTTTCCTGTCTGCCTTCGCCCAAATGGGGGAGCCATGAACATATATAACCCTGGGACTAATTAAAAGAGCCATTCCATAAAAAATACAGAATTGTAAAGAACGTTACTGGCACCGTTGTGTCAAAGTATAGAAACTCTTTGCCAAATTCCGTTAGAACATTCAAAACAGGGTACTAGCACAAACAGGCAGCCTGGGTGGCTGACTAAAGGTATGAGAATATCTTGTAGAACAAAGTGGCAATTATATCAAAAAGTTAGAAACAGTCACAATCTAAATGCAGTAGCCCATTACAAACAGTATTGTAAGGTGCTTAAAAAAGTTATTAGGAAGGCAAAAAGTATGTGGTATGCTTATAGAATAGTTAAGTCTCAGGATTAAATTAAAACCACATGGTCAGTTGTAAAGGAAGTGGCTGGTCTGCACAGACAGGTCGAGGATATAGAATCAGTGCATAGTGGGGATGTCTGTGTTACTGATAAGTCGCATATATGTACAGTATTTAATAATGACTTTCTGAATATAGCAGGTAAACTAAATAGAAACCTAATCCCAACAGGGAATCATATAGCGCTCGTAGAAAAAAGTGTTCCAAGACTGTTATCTGAAATGCTCCTCCATGATACTGACAAGAGGGAGATTGAGTTAATAATTAAATCACTAAAGACCAGGAACTCTCGTGGATATGGCGGGGTATCTAGCAGAATACTGAAGTAGTGTTCCATGTATGTTATCCCAGTACTTAGGCATATCTGTAACTTTTCTATTAGGAGTGGTCGGTTTCCTGACCGATTAAAGTACTCGGTAGTGAAGCCACTTTATAAAAAGGGAGACAGGGATAATGTTGATAATTATAGACCTATTTCTATGCCATCGGTGTTTGCTAAAGTTATCGAGAGGGTTGTATATACAAGGTTACTGCAGCATTTAAATTCACATAATTTGCTGTCAAATGTACAGTTTGGTTTTAGAAATGGCTTAACAACTGAAAATGCTATAGTCTCTTTTCTCTGTGAGGTTTTGGACGGATTAAATAAAAGGTTGCGAACGTTAGGTGTTTTCTTTGATTTAACGAAGGCTTTTGACTGTGTTGACCACAAAATATTACTGCAGAAGTTGGAACATTATGGTGTGAGGGGAGTAGCTTACAATTGGTTGGCCTCTTACTTTAAGAGCAGAAAGCAGAAGGTAATTCTCCGCAATATTGAGAGTGGTAATGACGTTCAGTCCCAATGGGGCACTGTTAAATGGGGCGTTCCCCAAGGATCGGTGCTGGGGCCACTGCTGTTTCTTATTTATATAAATGATATGCCTTCTAGTAATACAGGTGATTCAAAAATATTTCTGTTTGCTGATGACACCAGCTTGGTAGTGATGGATCTTGTGTGTAATATTAAACATTATCAAATAATGTAGTTCATGAAATAAATTCGTGGCTTGTGGAAAATAATTTGATGCTAAATCACAGTAACACTCAGTTTTTACAGTTTCTAACTCATAATTCAACAAGAACTGATATTTTAATCAGACAGAATAGGCATGTCATAAGCGAGACGGAACAGTTCAAGTTCCTAGGCGTACGGATAGATAGTAAGCTGTTGTGGAAAGCCCATGTCCAGGATCTTGTTCAGAAAATAAATGCCGCTTTAGTTACCATTAGAACAGTACATGAAATATGTGACATTTCAACACAAAAAGTAGTCTACTTCGCATATTTTCATACGCTTAAGTCATATGGTATTATTTTTTGGGGTAGTTGTTCTTATTCAAAAAGGGTATTTTTGGCTCAAAAACGGGCTGTTCGAGCTATGTGTGGTGTAAGTTCGAAAACCTCTTGTCGACCCCTATTCAATAGTCTGGGAATTTTGACTTGCTCTCACAGTATATATTTTCTTTAATGTCGTTTGTTGTTAGCAATATTAGCTTATTCCCTAGAGTTAGCAGCTTTCACTCAGTTAATACTAGGCAGAAATCAAATCTGCATGTGGAATGCACTTCCTTGACTCTTGTGCAGAAAGGAGTGCAGTATTCTGCTGCATCCATTTTCAATAAGCTACCACAAGAACTCAAAAATCTTAGCAGTAGCCCAGACGCTTTTAAGTCTAAACTGAAGAGTTTCCTCATGGATCACTCCTTCCATCCTGTCGAGGAGCTCCTGGAAGAGCTAAAAAATTAAGCAAATTCCAGTGTTACATTCTTGATTTTCTTTATTT
Source organism: Schistocerca serialis cubense (assembly GCF_023864345.2). NCBI lineage: Eukaryota > Metazoa > Arthropoda > Insecta > Orthoptera > Acrididae > Schistocerca > Schistocerca serialis. Next base: position 409,484,390 of record NC_064641.1, on the reverse strand, counting down.
AAACTAACGACGTGTCGCCTGAATATGTCTCTTATATATCATTTTATCTGTTTCTACAATCGTGTTATAATTTCATGTATTGATTCGTTCCATGACCATGGAGACTTCTCCTTAATGTGGTCCCACGGAAAAACAAATCAATAAAATAAAAAAAATAAAAATAAAAATGCTGCCAGGGGGCAATGTAACGTTCCCTGGCAGCACACACACTATTAATCAAAGGAAATGACATTTAATTGTACTATGTACGCTGTGAAGCAATTCGTATGTACTGTAATTGTTTGACAAAAAAATATTATTTAATTTTGTATAAAGGACATTCGTTATTATTGTAATATTTTCTGCAATAATATTCTCGATGTATTTACGATTGTAATATTTCTATACTCATAATGTAATTACGAAATATGTTAATATATGCGATAAGAAAAATGTAAAGTACAGCCACAGAGGGAAGTAATGTTGTAAGATTGCGAAGAGACATTAACGGTCGGCAGTGGTATAAATAGGAATACATAATGTGCATTCTTTGTCGTCTTCCTCGAGAGCTGACAGAGAGAGGAACCTGTGACGTAGCATTTTATGAATGAGTAGACTTCTTTTGTCTATATCTATCTTTAACCGCCATTAGAGGAGAAATTACAAAGTGATGTAAGTTGAATTACTGTGGTGGTCTAACTACATTATAATTTATCAAAATTGTGTATTACTAATGTAAATTAGCTTGCCCATGTCATCTATAATATTTCTTTAAAGAATTTTCAGCATTTTTAGCAATTATCGTTGGTGTTGCTGGGCTGTGCCGCGACCGAACGATTTGCAGCGACGGCACATTTAAAAAATTGTTCCGCTAAGAAAAATTAACCAAACCCGTAAACAGGGAGCAGATAAAATTAGCAGTGAATTGCGAAAATATTTTTCTTTTACAGCAATCCTGAGACTGACGGAATTTATTACTGGTTTCACATTTGTGCATTCATAGGCAGGTAGTTAACGTTGATGTTTAACAATCTGTTGGTTCTTTCAATTTCTAAAGCAAATTACTTAAACATATAGTGAAGTGTGTTTTGTCAATGACAATTAAACGTTCAGGTCGGCTTGGCAATATTTAACCATTTTATGCTAACAGAGACAGTCTTGTGTTCCATAGCTAACGCCGGGAAAGAATTCAGTAAATATTAAAAAAAAACCACTGCATTTAGAAAATGTGCGCCAAGGCCGAAATATGTAAAAAAAATTTAATTTATACAATTTTCAACTAAATGTTCTTAATCAGTTAGTATGAATTTATCAGCATGAGAGGTCGAAGGTTCACGTAATTTTAAATGTGCTTAATTCTGTCTAAGTGAATTTTTATTACCACACGTAAATAAGGGATTCTACAACAAAGTTCGTACTGAAAGGAAAAATAACAAAAATATATAAAGCAACATTCCCATCCCCACATTTGCAAATCCATTTTCGATTCATTTTATTTTCGATTCTTTTTTTACATAATAAATAAATAAATATATCTTCCTCTTTTTTTATTTCATTAAATTGGCGCCCAGCATGGGGCCCGAATAAGCAGTGGCCACAAAATACCCATGAGATAACTAGGGAATAATTGTAGTCGAACTTTGTTGGAGAACAATTAATAATTTTTTCATGTATTGTATGTATTAGCTAACCAGTATTGTGTGGTAATACCTGTATATGACTTTTTGCATGAGAACACTATATACCCAGAGGCAAGCTGAAGAAGAGAGCTCATTATGTGAAAGAATTAATTACCTACCACAATACCAGGGAGCAGCTGCACCCAAGATAGATCACCAAAAGGTAAAGCTACAGTGTAGTTGGCCTGTGGGTAGTAAAGTATCCTCGATGCGGTGTTCTCGGATCATTAGTCGCGTGCTTGTTGTTAATGTTCTTTTTTTAAAATAACAGGACATTTGAGTAGTTAGTCATCGTAGTATATAATAAGTGTGTTTCAACAAATGACCATTTCTTGTGTGATTATGTCAGTGAAACCTGAGTGTTAGGATATTTAGTTCAGATTCTGTTTCTTTTGTTGACTATGGTTAGATTGCGTAGTCAGAAAAATATAAACATGGATAATGAACAACAGTTAGCAAGCAGTGACACCGAGTTACAAAGTGGGGCACAAAGTATGTTAGCGGCGTAGTTCAGGAAGTACAATGTGAGAATCTGGGGGCAGAATGGCAAGAAATGTTGCCACTGCCAGCCAGTGATTCAGTTGAAAGTAGAAATACTGTGCCACCCACAAGCACTAGACACGGACCGGAGAGTGGTGAGGTGTCAGAAGTGCAATCATTAAGAGTTATGTTCGAGCGCATGCTCAATTTCCAAGCTACGTTTGTGCATGAACAAGCAGAGCGTGATGCAATCTTTGGAAGCTATGCAAAGTGAGATTGTTAGTTTGAAACAAAACTATGAAACCATACGCAAAGTGGTGCAAGAACTGAACGGAAGAGTAGATAATCCAGGTGGCTAACGACAGCATCGTGGGTGAAATCAGTGTACTGGCTAACAGGATGGAACAATTAGAAATTGACACAAGTCAAGCAATAGAGCAGAAAATGTCCGAACAGGCGAACAAACTTGAAAACTAATTTACAAAAAAAAATAGACGAGAAGGTGCACGCCGCGATTGAGGCCAAACACTTGCGCTCAAGTGCGGAAGTGCGGGACCATAAAAGAGCGGTGCACACTGAATGTCAACCATCGTCTTGCGGAGTTGGAAAACAGCTTGTTGCACGGCGACGCACAGCCGTGTGTCACGCCAGCCAGGTCCAACAATGATAGGCACATAAATACAGCAGTGAAAAATTGCGACTGCGAGACAGAACAGGCAACCAATGTTAGCGAAACAAACAAATGTCACTCCAAAATAGTGATTGGAGAAAGCCTAATTAAAAACCGATAGCTTCAGATCTTTACAACGGAGAAGAAATCTGTTCACCCTGCAGTATTTATCAAGGGATTTAGAAACATTTTGCCTAGCGTTTGGAGTCACACAGAAAAATACAGTTCGTTATGTCTTACATACAACGAGATGCGGCATTATGGGCAACCGAAGCAGGTGACAGTTGCGACACATATGAGCAATTTGAAAAGGCATTCTTGGCCAAATATTGGTCAACATGTATTCAGGAGAGATTACGGAAAGAGGTACATAATCCAGAGCCGTCTTCTCCACGATTAGGCAATTTGCGAAAATATTTTGAGAAATACATTAATAAGACCCGTTACTGGGACGAGCAGATTTCATCCCGGGATTTGATCAGACTTTTGAAATCACACTTGCCGATACACGTAAAGGAAAAACTTATACACGTACCGGAGAACGACATGGAACATTTCTTGTCTGTTCTGGACTCAATTGACCTGATTCAGGAGGGTGTTAAGGCAGCCTCTGAACAGGGTAGAAGTAACGGAAACGGTTACAGAAATGGTCAAAATAACACGCCTCCACCAAATAATGGAAACGGCGGAGGTAACAATAGGAGACAAGATTATGTACAAAACGGAAATAGAGGTAGAGACCGGAACAGCAATAGTCCGCCGGTGAATAATGACCTGAAAAGGAGGTTCGATGACCGATATGAAACAGGCCCACCAAGCAATAGTAGATGGAAAAATTCCAGGGGGCCGTGGAACACTAATACCTATAACGATGCAAACCGAACTTGGCCACAGAACCAGAGGCCCAGTCCGGACCGGCAGAACAGTGAAAGATATGACAATAACCGACCGCCACCAAAAGATGTGCCAATTGCGCAACCGTGGCGACCGACGCAACACAACTTACACATAGTGGAGGTCAGCGACACAGAGCAGCCACACCCATCCACCAGTAATAATCCAACAAACTAGATTCAGCCGAGATACGCTCTCCATCGTCGGCTGAGGTTTGGAGTGAGAGCAGCCCGACACAGAACAAAACATCGGAAATCTGTATCCGCAGGTATAATGATGGGGTACAGATGGGACATGAATTAATAACTGAACCACACACGTGCATAAAGGAGCACAAAGACGAAGTACAAGCGACAATAGAGATCAAAATTAACAATATTGATGTGCAAGCAATCGTAGATACAGGTGCTACTGTCAGTGTCATGAGTATGGACTTATTCAGAGTACTGTGGAAAGAAAAGCGTATGCTGACTTTTCCTGTGAACAACTGCAAAGTCACTGGAGCCATCAGTACACAGTGAGAAATAATTAAACTCCAAGTGCGGGTAGAGATGTATATAGGGGGAGAAGCCATAGCGTGCTCGTTCCTGGTAGTAAAGGGTCTAAAGCTAGCCTGCATTTTGGGAGTTAGATTTATTTGAGAGAAAGGGACGCAGTAATCGACCTTTCTCGGGGGAAAATTAATTTTGATGAATGCGGGTAGGAGGATAGAATTGTCAATGCTCATATCTGAAGAGGTACCTGTGCCCAATTGTAATGCTATTAACATAAAATGTAGGAATCAGTGGATACTACATTTAGACAATCATTCTCTAGGACAAAATCTCTATTATCCAGACGTACAAAGTGATCAATTAAAAGCAAATGTGGACGCACTTGTGAACAAAGTATCACAGTCCGAAAATTTGAAATCCATGCAACAGCAGGAATTGGTACAGTTATTATCTAACTACGCAGATGTATTTTCAGAACGACCAGGAATTGTTAAGGGATATCAATACAATATCGAGGTGAAGCCTCACAAAACCTACTGTCGAGCCTCATACTCCATTCCTTGGTCCAAAGGAAATAGTAGCTATCTCTTAGCAGATCCCCAATCAGGGAGAGTACGGGGACTGTATCTGCGTAAGGATGTGAAAATATTCCTACAGTAAATGACTAATAGTCCTATGTGTTATGTGTAAAAAAGGTACACCATTCATTTGAAAATGAATGAACATTAATGATGTGTCATCTGTAGAGATAATGTACTAGTGTATAAGTATTTAGTTATAAGAATATGATTGACTTTCTCTTTTGTTTATGATTATTTGTGTTATGTCTTCTTTTTAATTAGCGTTAGCTTAAACATGCTCTAAATGTCTGCACAGATAACCTGATTAGTGCAATTATTTGTAGTGTTAAATTGTGACAGAGGTCAGTCAGGAGGAACATTTTGGTTGTGATTAGTTTGTGTACTGCATAATATTCTATATGTGCGTCAAACTTGAAATATTCCTTGGTACAGTCTTCTCTATTATATATATATATATATATATATATATATATATATATATATATATATATGTGTGTGTGTGTGTGTGTGTGTGTGTGTGTGTGTGTGTGTGTAGCTGTCAGATTGACAGGTTCGAACCCAGAATAATATTAATAATATGAGACTCTGAGAACTTTATTTTCAAACCAGTATTATCAAAGAGAGTAATGACCCGAGGGCACCATGGGAGGCAAACTTATTGCAAATTTAAGTTACGCAAAGTTACGCACAAAGAAGCTTCAATTGAAGTATGTGCAGATCGAATCAGTGAAAAGAGCTAGCCCGATACAGTCCAAGTCAATTTTAGCCTACAGAGACTACACTTTAGTTACGTAGGACCTTGCAAGTAAAGTGTGACATAATTTCAAAGGAGTTATTGAACAATATGCTTGAATCTGGCTGGAATGCACAAATAAAATCTACTCGAACATAAATGTAGATGATTTTTGGGCAAACTAATACGAAATTTTAATATTTGTTACCATGTACGCAATTGTCACACACCTTGGTAAAGAGCGAACAAAGAAGTTACGAATGTGCTGTTACAAAAAATTGCACAACGGACATTGTAACTGAAAAAACTTAAAACAAAAGTGCAGTATTGTGTGGCAGAGACAGACAGTGACTGTTAAACCTGCAGCAATACGTCACGAGGTTGTTTTGAACAAGCAATAAGAAATAGTATCATCGCCGTGTGTGCAAGTGGACAAGGAACTAGCACGACACGAACAGAGAGCCGATAACAGACGGTGGACCAAGCTAGTGTCAAACTATAGCTCTTTGTGTGTCAAGGGCTGGCCGGTGTGGCCGTGCGGTTCTGAGCGCGTCGGTTTGGAACCGCGTGACCGCTACGGTCGCAGGTTCGAATCCTGCCTCGGGCATGGATGTGTGTGATGTTCTTAGATTAGTTAGGTTTAAGTAGTTCTAAGTTCTAGGGGACTGATGATCTCAGTAGTTAAGTCCCACAGTGTTCAGAGCCATTTGAATCTTTTTTTGTGTGTGTGTGTCAAGGGACGCCAGGAAAGCGCATTGACTACAGAGATACATTTTGTCCTAAGGTGAAAACTTGCGTGTGACTAATGACAAGTCATGACATGGTGAAAAAAATATTGTGTGCCCATAAAACGTGTTACTGTGACAACGAAACATTGTGCAAACGAGACTAGTGAAGGCCTACTGAATAATAACGGCCAATAACTGTGTGCGTTCTTTCCCACAACAGGAAAAATGCCCATAAGGATAGTACACTGTTTGTGAACTTGTTGCATGTTTGCTGGAGCACTGCAAGAGGATGTCACACGGGTGAGCTGATATACAATGCGCATCCGGCTACTTCAGCCATGCAGCGGCCGCAGCAGCCCGTAGCAGACCAGACACCCACACGCCTCTCCACGCCGTAGCTGTCAACACCAGGGGCGGTGACCTACACGGAGCCGACGCGCCGCGCCGAGCGCCGCTCAACAATCATTCCGCACCGCTCACCAACTACAGCATTATTGACATATTCCAAAACATTTACACAAACTGCGTAACATGTCAATGAACTCGATTTTTGACAAACATTGAACTCTTATTATGTATACCCGTAAATTGACGAGAGAAAATGAACACTAACAAGTGTAGGAGATGGATTTGTAACACGTAGGTAGTGGGAACATTATGAAAAGTGACGTTGTACTAAATGATTTCAAAAAACTAAGTGATATATCCTAGGACAAGTGACCTTGCAGTATATCGCAAAAATGATCATTACGAGTTGTTAATCACACACAACAAACTTTCGTTGAACTGTATGTGACTGTGATATTATGTAACCGTTGATGACATACTGCTAAATCAATTCAAAAGAATGACTGTTAATGAGACAAGATTAATCATGAACCATCTGGGATCGCTGGGCTCCGGCATAGTTTTGCCCAGGTTTCCTGTCTGCCTTCGCCCAAATGGGGGAGCCATGAACATATATAACCCTGGGACTAATTAAAAGAGCCATTCCATAAAAAATACAGAATTGTAAAGAACGTTACTGGCACCGTTGTGTCAAAGTATAGAAACTCTTTGCCAAATTCCGTTAGAACATTCAAAACAGGGTACTAGCACAAACAGGCAGCCTGGGTGGCTGACTAAAGGTATGAGAATATCTTGTAGAACAAAGTGGCAATTATATCAAAAAGTTAGAAACAGTCACAATCTAAATGCAGTAGCCCATTACAAACAGTATTGTAAGGTGCTTAAAAAAGTTATTAGGAAGGCAAAAAGTATGTGGTATGCTTATAGAATAGTTAAGTCTCAGGATTAAATTAAAACCACATGGTCAGTCGTAAAGGAAGTGGCTGGTCTGCACAGACAGGTCGAGGATATAGAATCAGTGCGTAGTGGGGATGTCCGTGTTACTGATAAGTCGCATATATGTACAGTATTTAATAATGACTTTCTGAATATAGCAGGTAAACTAAATAGAAACCTAATCCCAACAGGGAATCATATAGCGCTCGTAGAAAAAAGTGTTCCAAGACTGTTACCTGAAATGCTCCTCCATGATACTGACAAGAGGGAGATTGAGTTAATAATTAAATCACTAAAGACCAGGAACTCTCGTGGATATGACGGGGTATCTAGCAGAATACTGAAGTATTGTTCCATGTATGTTATCCCAGTACTTAGGCATATCTGTAACTTTTCTATTAGGAGTGGTCGGTTTCCTGACCGATTAAAGTACTCGGTAGTGAAGCCACTTTATAAAAAGGGAGACAGGGATAATGTTGATAATTATAGACCTATTTCTATGCCATCGGTGTTTGCTAAAGTTATCGAGAGGGTTGTATATACAAGGTTACTGCAGCATTTAAATTCACATAATTTGCTGTCAAATGTACAGTTTGGTTTTAGAAATGGCTTAACAACTGAAAATGCTATAGTCTCTTTTCTCTGTGAGGTTTTGGACGGATTAAATAAAAGGTTGCGAACGTTAGGTGTTTTCTTTGATTTAACGAAGGCTTTTGACTGTGTTGACCACAAAATATTACTGCAGAAGTTGGAACATTATGGTGTGAGGGGAGTAGCTTACAATTGGTTGGCCTCTTACTTTAAGAGCAGAAAGCAGAAGGTAATTCTCCGCAATATTGAGAGTGGTAATGACGTTCAGTCCCAATGGGGCACTGTTAAATGGGGCGTTCCCCAAGGATCGGTGCTGGGGCCACTGCTGTTTCTTATTTATATAAATGATATGCCTTCTAGTAATACAGGTGATTCAAAAATATTTCTGTTTGCTGATGACACCAGCTTGGTAGTGATGGATCTTGTGTGTAATATTAAACATTATCAAATAATGTAGTTCATGAAATAAATTCGTGGCTTGTGGAAAATAATTTGATGCTAAATCACAGTAACACTCAGTTTTTACAGTTTCTAACTCATAATTCAACAAGAACTGATATTTTAATCAGACAGAATAGGCATGTCATAAGCGAGACGGAACAGTTCAAGTTCCTAGGCGTACGGATAGATAGTAAGCTGTTGTGGAAAGCCCATGTCCAGGATCTTGTTCAGAAAATAAATGCCGCTTTAGTTACCATTAGAACAGTACCTGAAATATGTGACATTTCAACACAAAAAGTAGTCTACTTCGCATATTTTCATACGCTTAAGTCACATGGTATTATTTTTTGGGGTAGTTGTTCTTATTCAAAAAGGGTATTTTTGGCTCAAAAACGGGCTGTTCGAGCTATGTGTGGTGTAAGTTCGAAAACCTCTTGTCGACCCCTATTCAATAGTCTGGGAATTTTGACTTGCTCTCACAGTATATATTTTCTTTAATGTCGTTTGTTGTTAGCAATATTAGCTTATTCCCTAGAGTTAGCAGCTTTCACTCAGTTAATACTAGGCAGAAATCAAATCTGCATGTGGAATGCACTTCCTTGACTCTTGTGCAGAAAGGAGTGCAGTATTCTGCTGCATCCATTTTCAATAAGCTACCACAAGAACTCAAAAATCGTAGCAGTAGCCCAGACGCTTTTAAGTCTAAACTGAAGAGTTTCCTCATGGATCACTCCTTCCATCCTGTCGAGGAGCTCCTGGAAGAGCTAAAAAATTAAGCAAATTCCAGTGTTACATTCTTGATTTTCTTTATTTAAACTAACGACGTGTCGCCTGAATATGTCTCTTATATATCATTTTATCTGTTTCTACAATCGTGTTATAATTTCATGTATTGATTCGTTCCATGACCATGGAGACTTCTCCTTAATGTGGTCCCACGGAAAAACAAATCAATAAAATAAAAAAAATAAAAATAAAAATGCTGCCAGGGGGCAATGTAACGTTCCCTGGCAGCACACACACTATTAATCAAAGGAAATGACATTTAATTGTACTATGTACGCTATGAAGCAATTTGTATGTACTGTAATTGTTTGAAAAAAAAATATTATTTAATTTTGTATAAAGGACATTCATTATTATTGTAATATTTTCTGCAATAATATTCTCGATGTATTTACGATTGTAATATTTCTATACTCATAATGTAATTACGAAATATGTTAATATATGCGATAAGAAAAATGTAAAGTACAGCCACAGAGGGAAGTAATGTTGTAAGATTGCAAAGAGACATTAACGGTCGGCAGTGGTATAAATAGGAATACATAATGTGCATTCTTTGTCGTCTTCCTCGAGAGCTGACAGAGAGAGGAACCTGTGACGTAGCATTTTATGAATGAGTAAACTTCTTTTGTCTATATCTATCTTTAACCGCCATTAGAGGAGAAATTACAAAGTGATGTAAGTTGAATTACTGTGGTGGTCTAACTACATTATAATTTATCAAAATTGTGTATTACTAATGTAAATTAGCTTGCCCATGTCATCTATAATATTTCTTTAAAGAATTTTCAGCATTTTTAGCAATTATCGTTGGTGTTGCTGGGCTGTGCTGCGACTGAACGATTTGCAGCGATGGCACATTTAAAAAATTGTTCCGCTAAGAAAAATTAACCAAACCCGTAAACAGGGAGCAGATAAAATTAGCAGTGAATTGCGAAAATATTTTTCTTTTACAGCAATCCTGAGACTGACGGAATTTATTACTGGTTTCACATTTGTGCATTCATAGGCAGGTAGTTAACATTGATGTTTAACAATCTGTTGGTTCTTTCAATTTCTAAAGCAAATTACTTAAACGTGTAGTGAAGTGTGTTTTGTCAATGACAATTAAACGTTCAGGTCGGCTTGGCAATATTTAACCATTTTATGCTAACAGAGACAGTCTTGTGTTCCATAGCTAACGCCGGGAAAGAATTCAGTAAATATTAAAAAAAAAAACCACTGCATTTAGAAAATGTGCGCCAAGGCCGAAATACGTAAAAAAAATTTAATTTATACAATTTTCAACTAAATGTTCTTAATCAGTTAGTATGAATTTATCAGCATGAGAGGTCGAAGGTTCACGTAATTTTAAATGTGCGTAATTCTGTCTAAATGAATTTTTATTACCACACGTAAATAAGGGATTCGACAACAAAGTTCGTACTGAAAGGAAATATAACAAAAATATATAAAGCAACATTTCCATCCCCACATTTGCAAATTCATTTTCGATTCATTTTATTTTCGATTCATTTTTTTTTACATAACAAATGAATAAATATTCCTTCCTCTTTTTTTTATTTCATTAAAGTCATCAAGCATCTTACTATCAAATTACCGTAGCATAATTAGGAATTTCGCTTCACAGCTGTAAACACACCATATCAATATTTTACCATCCTGTATACATTATAATTATGATATTACGATATTATGAAGTCATATTTAGGGATAAAATAGAAGCTTGATAACGATAATCTAAGATTTTCACTTTTTGCTAACATGCAGTTAATCCCAAACCCGTATACTAATTTCCGCTAGTGATAACGTTTCCTGTACAGGGAGTGTAATACAACCGACATTGAGATTGCTGTCTCATTACATTACTCTCCATACTGCTGCACTCTTATGAACTCTGCATGCATGAGATGGTATCTTCCTACCTTGCAGGCTGTAGCTTCAACACCAAATTCCTAAAACACTCACAGAACGTCCTTGCACAACTGTGGTAGGAAGATATGTCAGAACTAGTCTCACACATGTTATAATGTATCTTCGTTTCGAAGATATACCCTCCAGACATAAAATGCGAAATTACTCTTTATGGTCTGCTTTACCCCTTAAAGTTGAAATTGAGCACAAGCAAAAAAAAAAAAAAAAAAAATGTTGCATTATTCTCTCCCTCTACACATCTATCAAGTTTCATTAACATAGTTTTTGACACTTGGGAATGTTCTTTTGTTAAATTTGTGAGGCAAGTGGTTAATGTCGCATGGTAAGTTGTTACAATTTTGGTGCAAGTCTTTACAGATGTGAGTCAAGTTGATACAGTTTTGGGGCTAAAGTGTTATAGATGTGGGCAATTTGTTACAGTTGTTTTCCAAGTTGTTACAATTGTGGAGGATATTGTTAATGTTGTGGGCAAGTTCCTCTAGTTGTGGGGTGAATTGATACAATTTCAGAAAGCAAGTTATTAAAGTTGTAGTAGCAATTTGTTACAGTTGAGAATTCATGTTTGTTTCAGTTATGGGACAAGTTTTTATTTTTGTACAGCAAATGGTTATGGCTCCCAGTCAAGTTGTTCCAGATGCAGGGCAAGTTCATATAGTTTTGGAGCAAGTTGTCTCATCTAAAGGGACACGTTAGTACAAACTGAAGCAGTAAAAACAATTGAAGGGCAAGTTGATAAGAAGCTGTTGCTGTTGCAGGGAAAGTTGTTACAATTGTGGAGCGAGTTGTTACTTTTTCAAGGGAAGAGATGCTTCATCTGTAGAGGATACTTTTAGAGTTACACGTAATTGATTGACCATCCATACAGCATGTCCCAGATGTTTACATATAGGTGTTAAAACTTTTAAAACAGAAAACTGAATGTAAAATCCAATGGTAGAGGGATTTTTATAAATTAATACGATCTCGATATCCAGATAGCAGCCACTGCATATGCTCTGGTAATACATTGGGCGTCTTGTAGCTTATATTGCCAGCCACTACGATTACCACTACGAGTATTACAGATTCCAGTAAATCTGATCTTCAGCACATCTTCTTCATTTTGTTCATTGGTGGCCCCAAATCGTGTTAAAATCGTTTTATTCAGTATATTTTATAGATTATTTTTATTATTTTCATCATTAAATTTATTTATATTTTATTCTTCAGTCACTCCAGGACCCAACGTTTTCCTGAATAACATTTATGGGTGCATCATCTGTTGCTTGACAGAGGCCTACAGGAACATATTTTAGTCAGTCAGGCCAGAGACAGTTCATAGTGGTACTAGTACAGGTCAGTCCCATTTTTGTTGGTTGTTCCACCTTACATGGGACTGCCCACATCTCTTTTTCATTTTAGTTACCGCTTCACTGTTTTTTAGTCGAGAATCAGTTACGATTCCTAATTCCATTCCTTCATTTTACAGACTAGTCATTCATCATTGATGTTGGTTTTACTTACTGAGGGAGGTTGAAACCTTTGCCTAGCCATGCCAACTGTTACTCTATGGCAATCTGTAATAGCATCCTATACCATATGATACAGCATCGTAAGCAACCATCTTTTGGTATTTGCTAGTCAGATGTGTAATATTTTCGTCTTTACATACTTCCACTCACTCAATAGTTTGAGAATACGTCATAGAATTACGATGCCTCATCATCTAAGTATTAATTATAAAAATTTCTCTACAAATGTACACCAGAAGAGGCAACATAATACTTGTGAAACTGGTATGTATGAGTCTAATCAACACCAATAAATACAGCTATTGCAGGCGATTGCACTTGTGATTCAGTTCTGTATTTTTAAAGTTTTAACCCTAGTATGTAAACATCTGTGTTATACTGTATGAAGGTCAATCAGTCATAGCTGTGGCTGCCCTAGTTTTAAAATTTTTTTAGACTTGCTTAAAATTGTCACTGTTTAAAGGTAATCTGATTCAGTTTCAAGAGCAAGATGTTACATTTGTAGGACCAGTTGTTCGGCAGGTTCTTACAGTTGCAGATCAAGGTGTTACAGTTGTTCGGAAATTTATTACAGTTGTGAGACAAATTGTTAAAGTTGTCAGGTGAGTTGTTTCATTTTATGTTCAAATTGTTGCAATTTTGTGGCAAATTTATACAACTGAAGAGCAAATTATTACAGTGGTGAAACAAGCTGATACTGTTGATGGGTTATCTGATACATTTTTGGCGGCAGTTTGATGGAATTATGGGGAAAGTTGATACAGTTTTGGCAGCAAGTTCTTACAGCAATGCATCAGCCTGTTGCTGTTATGGGGCAAACTGGTACAATTTCTTAGGAAAGTCATAGTTTGATGAGCGAGTTGTTACATATGTAGAGCAAGAAGTTACAATTGTAGGACAAGTTTTTACTTTTACCAGGCAAGCTGTTACAGTTACTGGGCAAGTTGTTTATTTCTGGGGACACTGATATGTTGTGGAGCACGTTGTTACAGCTTTGGAGTAAGTTGTTACGATTTTTGGGTTAACTGAAACACTTTTGGGGGCAAGTTGAAACAATTTTGAGGACAAGCTGGTGCAGTCGTGGAAAAAGTTATTATAGTACCAACAAAATTTGTGCTTATCAACTGTGGTACAACAATCGAACATTGGTTGTTAACTAGTACTACTTAATCTGTACGTTTTTATCAGTATTGTCAATACAGAAACCATGTATACTATTTTTTAAATAGTGCATTGCAATATTAATTTATGACAGTAATTTTTGTGCTCTAAATTGCACATTTCTGAGAAATAACGCCTTTTCTATTGCAGTTAAGTTTGAATTTTCATTTGTAATGAGAAATCTTGAACTACACTTGTGTTTTGTGTAAGCAACCTGCATATGTTATGAACTCAATGAATGATGACTTTATTTTAGTGGAAAAGATTGGATTTCTGAGATACTGACTTATCATATCTGATTGGTTGCACTCTCATCTTTGGCTATGTGTCACCTCTGTCTTGCTCTACCACCATCACCACCATAGCCACCCTTTTTGGTTATCTTGTGATGATCGTAAAAAACTGGTATATATTCTCTGTTTATTAGTAAAATATACAGTGTAAGTGATTTTTTTGTCATCAGTCTCCTGACCAGTTTCATGCGGTCTGCCATGAATATGTTCCTTCTTCATCTTAGAGTACGTCTTGCACACTATGTTCTCAATTATTTGCTGGATATATTCCAATTCTGCCTTTCTCTAGAGATTTTACCCTCAACAGCTCCCTCTAACATTATGAAAATTATTTACTAATGTCTTAAAAGATTTGCTGTCATCCTGTATCTCTTTATTGTCAGTATTTTCAGTAATTTCCTTTCCTTGCTGATACTGAGATAAACTTCCTCATTCGTCACCTTAACTTTTCAGACAATTTTCAACATTCTTTGGTTGCACCACGTCACTAACACTTCGATTCTCTTCTGTTTCAGTTTTCCTACTATCCATGATTCACTACCATACAATGCTGTGCACCAAACGTAAATTCTCGGAAACTCTTTCCTCAAATTAAAGCCGATGTTTAATACTACTCACTTGCTTTGACCAGCAATGCGTCTTACCATGTGCTACTTCGCTTTTTATGTGCCACTTCCTTTGTCTGGCATGTATTATTTTGCTTCCATGGTAGCAGCATTCCTTAGCTTCCTCTCCTTTGTGGTTCCCAATTTGCTTCTTAAGCTTCTCGCATTTCTCATTTCTGCTTCTTCTCATTCCTTGAGTTTTTCTTCTGTTTGCCCTCAATCCAAATTTCGCAGTCATCTGACTATTCACTACATTCAACAGATCTTGTAATTCTTCTTCACCTTAATTGAAGCAAGGTAATCAGCGCATATTATCATTGTTACCCTTTCATCCCGAATTTTAGATCGACTCTTGAATATTTCTTTCACATCTGTCACTGATTCTTTGAGGTATAGATTGAACAGTAGGCGGAAAAGACATCATCCTTGTCTTACCACCGGTTTAATCAGAGCATTCTCTTCTTGATAATTGTACATTATGTGTATTCTTCTTCCTTCTGTACAGCTTACTTCCATTTTTCGCAGAATTTCGAACACCTTTTAACATTTTACATTCTCAAATTCTTTTAAGAATATTCCTTGACTTTCGTTCAGTATTGCATCCTTTATCAAACGCAACATTATGACTACCTCACTGCTGCCTTTACATACATCACAACAAAACTCTTCAAGACAGCTTCTTCCTTCCTTCCTTAAATCATGTTTTGAGAGTTAGCTATGTTGGAATATTAATTTTTATTTTTACATAATGTATTTTGACTAGATTTTGGTGTCACTAGGTACATAATTAAAACAAATAAAGTTTAAGAAAGCCTATGCATCATAGTTCTGATTGGTAATCATTGCAAAATTCCTTGGAATTTTCTTTTGTAAGTAATCTCTACTATGTCCAGTGCAAATCGAAAAAATAAGCAATGTTAGATAGTTATTTAAAATCGATTATATTTTCCAGTTTAGAACATGGTACATTATACAGTCTTACTTAAACAATTGTTACTAAACTGAAGTATTACAAAAAAAATTGCAAAAACAACAGGTGATACAGTAATTGGTTTACGCATTACCAATGACATAGCTTGAGATCTAAATGGCAACACCCTTTGTGTACTTTAGATGTGGAGATATCATTCTAATACTTCACAGAACAATTGTGTGGAAAAACATTAAATGTGAGGGTACATTGTGTCTTTCATTAAGAGTAGACTTAAATAATGGAATTAATTACTTTTTAAAGTATCTGGCAATGACTGATATTGTCTCAGTTGTGTGCTTGCTTGCTCAGGGTATCATTTTAGACAACTTAGGTTTTCTGTAGTTATAATCTTTTGTCAGGTTAGTTTTGTGACATTGCCTGATTTAGACCATTGAAATGCAACTATCTTTTCAGCATGATGGTTTTTGGCCACAAGTGTTTACACATGGATATAGCATTGAGCCACTTACTTTTAGAGTCCATAGCATTGTTTTATGCAAAAATTTTGAAGGATATAAGTTTATAAATGTGAAAAATAACATTGTGACTCTTGATGCAAACATCGAATTTTTGTATCTTTCTAACTTGTATTTGCAGACATTTTAGACGTGGAAAGAACATTGTGAGACTTGAGAAGCATCATAAAATGATTTATATTTGAAAAATATTTAGTTTGAGACCAATAACATTGTGACACTTGACAGAAACGTTGGGTTATTTGTATTGCTGACATATTTTAGCAGACATTTTAGACTTTGGAAGTACACTGTAACACTTCTCAGGAATCGCTGAACAATTTATATATTGAATATAAATAATTTGAGACTGAATTGTATCTTATACCACGGTACATAAATGATGCTTTCTACACTCACTAGAGCTACTTAACCTGCAAGTTCATAAAGAATTCGTGTGTTTGTGTTTGTTTGTTTGTGTGTGTGTGTGTGTGTGTGTGTGTGTGTGTGTGTGTGTGTGTGTGTGTGTGTGTGTGTGTGTTTTGCCAGCACATTTTAGATGTGAAATACTAGAATATACATCCTTTACCAAAGTTTCCAGATAAATACTACTAAAAGTTAAAAAATGGAGCAAAAATTTAGATTATTTCGATACTTTCGAGCCCTGTCCAGAAGCCTGCTCTGTGGCTACACTGTGATTTCGTTTAATATCAGGTTCTCATTCAAATGAGCAAAAAGTAGGCAAAGATTGGAAATTTTTTGAGACAGTGAAAAGAAGTACAAAGGATTTGCTTCTGCAGTAAGATCGATCGTACTTGAACTTTATTTTCGATTTTCAGTAAAAAAAAAGAAACAAAATTGCGCCAGTGACTATGGTTTGATCAAAGGCCTGCGAGTTTGAAGGACGCAGACTGCAGGGATTGTAACTCCTCAGGAGTTATTTGAAATCAAAAATGGATAACATCATTCAATACTACATTGAATTTATGGGACCTTATCCCTACCCACAACGAAGTAACCTTAAATTTAACGATATGGTGCTAACTCGAACTCTTAAGTTCGATTTTTGGGGATTTGTGTCACTCTTTACGACTTTACAAAAAATAGTTAATATTAGCAAATTTTATATATTAGTCATATAAGTTCCCAGTAAAAGTGCTTAATTTTTGGGTCGAAGGTGGAATGTAATAGGGTGAACGGTTTTTATTCTATACTGTACGCAGTTTTGAAAAATCGTTTCTCGACAAAAATCTGTTTAAAGTTTAAAGAAAACTTTTGTATTTATTATTAGTTCAATTTGCATAAAAATTACATGTTATCGAATATTTTTGATATAGTTGAACGCAAATCTGAAGTTAGATTTTCTAAATTCAAACTGGGTAATCCGATATAGCAGTCAAATATTAAATTTTGATCAAGTTTGATCAAAGTTTGAGAAAAAAGTGTTTTCGTTACGTTTAGTCTACAATTTCAGGACCATATAACAACCCGCCCTATTAACTTTGATTGTTCCAGGGCAGCCATTCCATCGTTCTTCTTCGCGAGAAAAGCCGATCTGGCTGAGCTGGATATGTTGCCTTCTTCAGTTGGCACACATTGTCCGTCAGCTCTTTCGGCGAATATGTTCGGATGAGTACTGCAATATAAATCATTTTTTGAACGTGCTTCAAGGCACGACAAGTTTTTTACCTGATCTGGTCGTCTCCGGTTGAGAGCACCCCACGGCGGACATGACACTGCGTCGAATAATGGACTGTAGAAACTTCTGTATCGCGCGGGTTAAAAGACATTTTCATCCCATAACTCTCTGGAAAGATGTTAACAGCCATTGAAATTGTAAGTAGTTTATCTTAGATTTTAAAACTCTTTGGGAAGATGTAAACAGATGTTTGTGAAAATGCTAAGTTGTGAGTTACTTGTTACTGTGCTCTGTGTGCCAGAAAATGAAATCGCCAACAGAAATGTAAGAAAACGTATTAATATATTACCTAATCATGCTATTCACATTATGTACACACTGTAAAAGCTTTATCCTTCCATACAGGTTTATTTTTCGGTTCTTAAGTGCACTGGCATACACAGCTAACGTACATAAGCTATCACCTGATGTATAGGTAACTGTAAAATGCACCTGATGATGGCATGCTGCCAAAATGCAATGCGCTAATAAAATATTAGTAAAAAGTGACTGCAGCAGTATAAATTACTCCACATAATCTTATAATGCAGTCGCAGACCGAAAACAACATCCATATGACGTGGATAAATTTAAACCTCTGTGGTGTTTGGTGAACTTTGTTCCACATTGTACACGGCATTGCTTGTTGTTTGTGTTGTAATGGGGATTACTTGGTGTACTTTTTGTTACTTTGGAGAGGGACAGTGTTTCGTTGTCGGCTTTGCAGACCTTGGAGCTGCTACTTCTCATTCAAGTTGGCATGGCCAGACTCACTACCCCTATTAAGTCCCACTGCCAAGCAAAAATCCCTTGCATATCAGGAACTGAGCACAGGTCCTCCACATGGCAGACAGTCACACTGACCACGCATGTAAGGAGGTGGTCTGTCCATACAGTAATATGAATACAATGTGTCGTTACGAAATAAAGTTCATTGTCTTCCACTGGTAGTTAATTGAGTCTGCTGACGTGATAAGTATTATCTAATCAGAAAAAGACAGTTCGTAAATGGCTGATATTTTTGTGCGTTGTATAAGAGTCGAGATATTATAAGAGTAACTCTAGAGACAGATTTCTTAACTGGACGAAGAGCAGTACCGTAAGTAATCGAATGTTGTTTAGCTGTATTATGACGATTTCACAGTTTTGTATAAAATGTCATTGTGTAATCAAAATATTGTTTGAGATTAATCTTAATGTATCATAGATGTTGAAGCCAACTGACGCATATAGGCTCTCTCTGGATTCAATCTCTGTCAACATGATACATATTAAGCATGCATCGTTGCTCATGACAATCCATTCACAAAAGATTAGTGTCAAAATATCTCAACTACGGTGGTTATCAGTCAGGACTAGGGAAAGATAATTTTCGGGTCTTTTTAGATATTTGACTTAATTTATGAATTTGCTAGATATGTGACCTGATTGGTGTTGTCAGGATTCACTCATTGTTATCAATTTCACACTACAGTAATTCTCTGACAATAAACATGGAAATTGCATATTGCTTGTTCCAAGCTTAGTGCATCTCTTTCAAGTTTTGTTGAGAGTTTATGTCTAAAAAACATCGCAAGATGATGCTTCAGGACAAGAACATTCGCCTTGTAGACAAGTCTCAGAAGTGACGTACAAGTTCGTTGTGAATATGGAGTTGTTGTAAAAATTATTTCACATAGGGACAATCCATTTTAGTAGCCTTTATTAACATAAGTCGGTGGGAACCAATAATAAGCCTTCAGAGTTAGTGTTACCTATCGGTAAACTAAAGAGGAAGCAGTATTTGTGGTGGGGGTAAGTGACCTCTCTCGGAAGAACGTCTTTTTTTCCCATACAGAATGTGTAAGAATGTGTTTCCCGTCTAGCAGTGTAGTGCAGCGTAGTGTAGTCTACATAGATCATGTTAATATGCATTCCTTGTGTTAGCTATAATCGCTGCTAATCTGTATTTAGTAATGTATTATCAAATTTAGTGGAAACTTAACAACCACAGGAAGGTCTGAGTACTGCACTGCGACTCTTTTCAAACGTGTGCTGCAGAAGAACAGATATAACATTGGAGAACAGCCTGTAGGCGCTCCTTGAGACGTTGTTGGGTAGAGAGGGTGACGACTGTGTAAACGATTCACTTACCATTATGTCATAGGAATGGACAGAGAGAGGTGGAAAGAGTGAGAAGAGAGAAGGGAGATAAAGATGGAGAGAAAGGAGGAAGAAGATATGGTCTTATGGTGAGAGGTAGATGATGGACAGCAAGACTGAGGAGGAGGAGATGGATAGGTAAAGGAGGGAGGATTAAATGGACTTGAGGTGGGAAGAGGGAAAGAGAGAGGGTGCCGGAGGGGATGGAAAGAGAACCAGGAAGGAGGAAATGGTCAGAGAGAAATGGGAGGAGCTATGGTCAGTAAGATGCTGGAGGGGGGAGGTCTAACAGACAGATGGAAGATATGGAGGGATAGCACACAGGTGGAAAAGGAAGAGAGGTCAAGAGGATACAGACAGAGATAGTGGGAAGAGGAAGAGACAGAGGGTTAGTGGGCAGGTGGAAAAGCAAGAGGGGAAGAAGGAGATGGGCAGGGAGAGGGAAGGCGAGATGGTTAGAGAGGAGGAAATGGGTAGAGGGAAGTGAGAGGAGGACATGACAGATAGAGGGTGAGGAGGAGACAGACAGAGACTGTGGAGGAGGAAGATATGGACAGAGGTAAATGGGAATAAGGAGACAATAACGAGGGGAGGAAGTGGAAGATAGGCAGAGAGGAGGGGTGGAATGGACAGAGAGTGGGAAAGAAGGAAAGAGAGTGCAGTGAGAATGAGATGGAGAGAGAAATGGATGAAGAAAGAGATGGAAAGAGGAAGGGATGAGGAAAAGATGAACATACCCTGATAAAGTCCTAGTAGCTTCAGTCCTTCTTGTTCCTCTCTCCTATTTTCCAGACTTCGTAGAAACTTTCCTACATACCTAGCTGGACTGGCAGTTTTGGAATGAAGGTCATCACGACTTAGGCGGTGGACGTTATTACAATGAATCTTTACACTCACTAGCAAAGTGTGTAGTATTTTTCAATCTCCTGACAGACTAAAACTGTGATAGATTAAACCTATGATGAACAGTTGTCACTCCTGCCTGAACAGCTAAGCCAATATGGGCATTGCCTGCAGAAGGCAACGAGTCTTGATCTGGACCACAGTTTTAATTTTCCAGAAAGTTTCAAAACAGTGCACACTCCAGTGCAGACATGCTTTTCGGATCAGGCGATCAGTTTGATGTCTTACCTTTGTAAGCTGCTGGCATGATAGATATGATAACAGAAGTCAAACAGACATAAACACAGATTTCAAAGGTGTTGAAGTCCTTTCGTCAGAAAATAGGCATGACTTGGAACATTTTATACTCAGTGAGTGGCATAGGACTGTAAATGTGTAAAGGATGAACAAAGCCAATACAAGACTGAAGATCTGTAATAGAAAGGAGAATAATACTTTGTCATTGGGTGCTGTAAACGAGAGGGAATATTAAAACAGAACCAGTGTGTGAGACTTTCACGGAACTCTAAATCGAGAAGTTATATTACCAAAACGGGTGCTACCACGAAAACTGTTTTGTATTTATTTAGTGGTCATTATTGCTGCAATAAGTTCTCTGCAAAGAATCTTCAACTTTCACTAAATCCAGCCAAAGGTGTCTTCATTAAAGTAACAGCCTCACGTTGCTAGAGATAGCGCCACAAAAAGCCGGACAAAGAGCAAGAGAGATCCTTCCAGGTCACACTTGAATGCAGCCCAGAAATTCCAGTCCGTGACGATAATGTCCGTTTAATGAGCCTAGTTGACTTGTTCTGGTAGTCTGGTTAGGACAGGAAGATATCAGAATGAGTTAATGCAGTTTATAAGAGCGTTTAATCTACTTCAGCTACACTTTATTTTGGGAGCTATCTGCAGTATCTTGTTGCACTTCATTTTGCTGAATTTCGCATGTTGAATGTTACCATATAGGATACGCTTTGTTCATTCAGGATGAGCAAGATGTGTGAATTACATAAACAGTATGAGGTTTCTGCCAATTGCTTATTCACTCCATGAATTTTGAAGTCTTGCACGGGTTGTACACTGAATTGTGTACTAAATCATCATTCTTAGGCACACGTGTAAAATGTCTCAGCCTTTGTTCAACGAATCACCAAGTATTACACTAGTAAAGGCTACAGAACTGTTAGGTATAGTGTATACGTGTATGCAGAAATTTTTGTTTGCATATTGGTTGAACATTTTCGCTTATCACACGTGAGTAGTTGTTAAAAGGCTAGTACGTTAACTGGGTATACTCAGTGAGTGTAATTCAACCCATGTGTTCTTGAGTTAGCAGCTGCCATTATTAAATCTGTACACATTGGTGGACAGAAGATTTTTCACTAAACGTACGCCAATATGCTCGAGAAACTTTCTATCGCACTCAAATTTACGATTTTATCTGGTAGTCCCGAATTTAGTACTGATGTTAGCTCTCTGCTCTATCTGTCTGGTATTTGAACGGGTCCATGAGACTTGTTGGCGGAAGTAGATTTTGTTTGGTCCCTGTAACGCGTGTGCATGGATTTCATGAATTTTATCCTATCCGTTATGCTGTTGTGCCGTCTTGAGCACGAAACTGGCTTTTCTCCCAGCGGAATCAATGCCATCCCTGTGCCCTTGTCTATTACATGTTATGAGACCTATATATACTTCAGGTCACAAGACAGAGTTTAATAATATAATTTAGGTGCCCCTTACTCTTTTGTATCATGCATTTATATAATAATCTCCCTTTGTGATCTGAAAACCGTTCACTCTCATCTGTTATTCCAAATATGCCGCATAACTCAATCTCCAGTGGAATCCCGCATGCCTGTATCAAGAATATCAATACAAAATCAACAAATATGTGTGCAGTGAAAACAGACAATTTCGAAATCGTAGAATAGTCGATTAAATGAGCGTTGAGAGAACCCCATAAAATCGCTTACTGTTGCATGCTTGCTGACATCATTATTATAGCCGGCGCTAAGCAATTTTACTTCTGATGTTATGTCATAATATAAAACAAATAACACCCTACTATCTCTTTTCCTCCCCCCTCTCAAAATAAGTGGCTTTATTGTGATGTGACTGCTTTCTTGACTCCTCAGGAATGGACAACAATATTTGAAACAATGTGCTGGGGAGATTGCAGCCGGCACTGGGAACCGCCACAGCAAGACACAGTGTGATAATGAGATGAAAGTGCATAGTTTACATGCCAGAAATTTTCACCATGCACGTAGACTGGAAGGCGTTGTTAGGCTGTATCAGTCGGTCGTTGGGTAGGCTTGCAAATTGCCCTCTTCAATGAACAAGCCAATACGACGGAAAACTCAACTCCCTGGAGGAAAGAGGGAGACGAGTAACAAAACTGCGAAGCAGGAGTTGCTAGAAATTAATCTGTGGGTCAGGAAAATAGTGAAGAGACAGTGATGAAACAGAGATGTCAGATGGAGAGGAGACAGTGATGAGACACTGAGCAACCAGAGGTATCAGAAGAGACGGTTAGTTAGGGCTCTGAAGACATCGCGACCTACTGTCGACTACACACTTCGTGTCAGATCCGTACTTCCTTCCCGTGTCGGTGACATACTCTTTCACCCATTCCATGTTGATTGGATTTACCTTGCAAACCAATGCACAAACCTTTAACCATCAGATTTTCTTTGCATGATCTGAGCCTACAAATATTACGCCAGCGCAGGATATTCAAAGTAATCATCACCGACAATAGGCACTGAGAGCGAAAGCCCCGCCCAGGGCATCACCGCAAAGCCAAGGAATAAGGAAGACGAAAGTTGCTAGCTGTCAACTCACCGCCACATAAACATCGAGGACTGGTCGACATGTTGCGCCAACCCTGCCTCTGGCGCACATGCCTTCGTGAAAAACTGGCTCCACTGAGTAGTGACACAGTCAATTCTCCATCCAACTTGCTCAGTTACTGAATGTTGTCCACGACAAGAGTTATACTTGGTTAATCACCTAAAAATTGTACCGTAAATGTTGCGGAAATTGGCTATGCTATTGACGTGCGATTTTCACAGAATGGATTAATAGTCAGGGGCTCGTACTGGTAACCGACCAACAGATTGTGAGAATACGTAGAAAATGTATTTTGTGCAAACATACAATTTCTTAAATGGAACAATGCATAATGACATTAACAAGTTAAAACTATGGCGAATTAGAATGTCAGACATTTATTGCCGGATTCTAATGCGAGTCATTTACGAGATACCGTATTTTGAAAAGTTTTCACACCGGCATTTGTAGAATACTTGTGTTTTCACACACTAAAGAACAACACAAGTGCATGCACTGGTTGTAAGTATTTGGACCAGTAACGAGACAATTGAACATCACAGGTTGTGTTTAAAATGATCACTGACAACGGCAACACAAGCTGCGAGTTAAGAGTTTGGTACGAACGGGTGCCGCACACGTGCTGGCATTCCAGCGAGGATGTCCGAACAGAGTGCAGTAATATGTCATATCATATCATCGGGTTTATTTGGTACGTCCTTGTAGACAGCGTCTTTCAACTTCCCTCTCCCCCCCCCCCCCCCCCCCAAACACACAGAAAAAAGAGTACAGGTGCCAAATCCTGGGGACGCGCCAGCCAAGGTGCAGGTCCTCTGCGTCCATTCCTACGACTTAGAGAAATTCGTGAAAACTTGCTATACTTCGTGCACTATGGGCTGGACAGCCCGATGGCTGGTACCACAGATTGAACCTAGTCTGCGGAGGTACGTCTTCTAGCATCCGTGCTGAGGTTCACTGATGGTTCACTGTCCCAAACAACACATTTGCATTCCACGAACGCTGACTCATGCCACTTCTTCGTGCGAATGCGCGGGAAATGACGTGCGGATCAGCTGCGACAGCAACAAGAATATTAATTTCCCCTTCTGTTGTCACTTGTTTCCATCTGTTACATTTTCTAGGTGTTACACCATCACTTTCACTTAACAGGCTGAAGAGGTTGATAAATAATTGCCGAAGTGGTTGACATTTGTTAGGATATCTTGCCACATACACCGTACAAGAACGAACTGAATTCTTCCGACACTCTCCGCAAGCCATGAGCACGTCGGCGTTTTCTGCGTTGGTAAATTCCATCGTCCACTCACGACCTACTGCTAGGACACAAACAAGTGCCGGTGTGGAAATTTTTCGAAATACGATATGTCGTAAACGACTCGTGGTGTCTCACTGCTCAATTTTTGCTCTAAAACTTGCGTAAATATTGCTGAGAATCTAAATTAGCGAAGATGCAATTGCAACTAAGGGAAAGGAATTTTGTTTAAGGAACAATATTAAGCTGGAGTGTCAGAAGCATAGGAAAACTAAGAAGTGCATTGAAGATTGTAAAGATGTCACCAGTTATATGAAATAATAACGTGACCGCGAGAAGAAAGTTGAGAGAGTACCTCTATAGATCAAAAGAGAACAGAATAAACTGGAAAAATTTGGAATGAGGTGTTATAGGAAACTGGTATAACATTATATGGGCAGCGAGTGAACGAAATGTAAAGGCATAAAAAAGAACATGAGGGAACCTCGTATCAGACACACAGAAATAGTGTCCTGAAGCATGGAAGGAGGAAATCAGCATGGAATTTAAATATGGAAAATAAAAACTCTAAACTCCGTTCGAAAGGTCTCGGAAGGTCCAACGGTTCTGACCAACAGGCGTGTCATCCTCAGCCAAAAGGCGTCACTGGATGCGGAGAAGGAGGAGCATGTGGTCAGCACGCCGCTCTCACGGCAGTTGTCAGTATCGGGGACGGAGCCGCCACTTTTCTATCGAGTAGCCGCTCAGCTGGCCTCACAAGGGCTGAGTGCAGTCCGCTCGGTATCTATATCTACATCTACATTTATACTCCGCAAGCCACCCAACGGTGTGTGGCGGAGGGCACTTTACGTGCCACTGTCATTACCTCACTTTCCTGTTCCAGTCGCGTATGGTTCGCGGGAAGAACGACTGTCTGAAAGCCTCCGTGCGGGCTCTAATCTCTCTAATTTTACATTCGTGATCTCCTCGGGAGGTATAAGTAGGGGGAAGCAATATATTCGATACCTCATCCAGAAACGCACCCTCTCGAAACCTGGCGAGCAAGCTACACCGCGATGCAGAGCGCCTCTCTTGCAGAGTCTGCCACTTGAGTTTATTAAACATCTCCGTAACGCTATCACGGTTACCAAATAACCCTGTGACGAAACGCGCCGCTCTTCTTTGGATCTTCTCTATCTCCTCCGTCAAACCGATCTGGTACGGATCTCACACTGATGAGCAATACTCAAGTATAGGTCGAACGAGTGTTTTGTAAGCCACCTCCTTTGTTGATGGACTACATTTTCTAAGCACTCTCCCAATGAATCTCAACCTGGTACCCGCCTTACCAACAATTAATTTTATATGATCATTCCACTTCAAATCGTTCCGCACGCATACTCCCAGATATTTTACAGAAGTAACTGCTACCAGTGTTTGTTCCGCTATCATATAATCATACAATAAAGCATCCTTCTTTCTATGTATTCGCAATACATTACATTTGTCTATGTTAAGGGTCAGTTGCCACTCCCTGCACCAAGTGCCTATCCGCTGCAGATCTTCCTGCATTTCACTACAATTTTCTAATGCTGCAACTTCTCTGTGTACTACAGCATCATCCGCGAAAAGCCGCATGGAACTTCCGACACTGTCTACTAGGTCATTTATATATATTGTGAAAAGCAATGGTCCCATAACACTCCCCTGTGGCACGCCAGAGGTTACTTTAACGTCTGTAGACGTCTCTCCATTGATAACAACATGCTGTGTTCTGTTTGCTAAAAACTCTTCAATCCAGCCACACAGCTGGTCTGATATTCCGTAGGCTCTTACTTTGTTTATCAGGCGACAGTGCGGAACTGTATCGAACGCCTTCCGGAAGTCAAGAAAAATAGCATCTACCTGGGAGCCTGTATCTAATATTTTCTGGGTCTCATGAACAAATAAAGCGAGTTGGGTCTCACACGATCGCTGTTTCCGGAATCCATGTTGATTCCTACATAGTAGATTCTGGGTTTCCAAAAACGACATGATACTCGAGCAAAAAACATGTTCTAAAATTCAACAAGAGATCGACGTAAGAGATATTGGTCTATAGTTTTGCGCATCTGCTCGACGACCCTTCTTGAAGACTGGGACTATCTGTGCTCTTTTCCAATCATTTGGAACCCTCCGTTCCTCTAGAGACTTGCGGTACACGGCTGTTACAAGGGGGCCAAGTTCTTTCGCGTACTCTGTGTAGAATCGAATTGGTATCCCGTCAGGTCCAGTGCACTTTCCTCTATTGAGTGATTCCAGTTGCTTTTCTATTCCTTGGACACTTATTTCGATGTCAGCCATTTTTTCGTTTGTGCGAGGATTTAGAGAAGGAACTGCAGTGTGGTCTTCCTCTGTGAAACAGCTTTGGAAAAATGTGTTTAGTATTTCAGCTTTACGCGAGTCATCCTCTGTTTCAATGCCATCATCATCCCGGAGTGTCTGGATATGCCGTTTCGAGCCACTTACTGATTTAACGTAAGACCAGAACTTCCTAGGATTTTCTGTCAAGTCGGTACATAGAATTTTACTTTCGAATTCACTGAACGCTTCACGCATAGCCCTCCTTACGCTAACTTTGATATCGTTTAGCTTCTGTTTGTCTGAGAGGTTTTGGCTGCGTTTAAACTTGGAGTGGAGCTCTCTTTGCTTTCGCAGTAGTTTCCTAACTTTGTTGTTGTACCACGGTGGGTTTTTCCCGTCCCTCACAGTTTTACTCGGCACGTACCTGTCTAAAACGCATTTTACGATTGCCTTGAACTTTTTCCATAAACACTCAACATTGACAGTGTCGGAACAGAAATTTTCGTTTTGATCTGTTAGGTAGTCTGAAATCTGCCTTCTATTACTCTTGCTAAACAGATAAACCTTCCTCCCTTTTTTTATATTCCTATTAACTTCCATATTCAGGGATGCTGCAACGGCCTTATGATCACTGATTGCCTGTTCTGTACATACAGAGTCGAAAAGTTCGGGTCTGTTTGTTATCAGTAGGTCCAAGATGTTATCTCCACGAGTCGGTTCTCTGCTTAATTGCTCGAGGTAATTTTCGGATAGTGCACTCAGTATAATGTCACTCGATGCTCTGTCCCTACCACCCGTCCTAAACATCTGAGTGTCCCAGTCTATATCTGGTAAATTGAAATCTCCACCTAAGACTATAACATGCTGAGACGATCACCCATCCACGTGATAGCCAAACCCGACAGTGCTTAACTGCGGTCTCACAGGAATCGGTGTTATCACTGCGGCAAGGCCGTTGCCAAATATAGAAAATAGATTATGGAAAATATATAGGGGACAACAACGATATAGTGATGAAGACATTGGCATACGACAGGAAGACATGGAAGACGGCATCAAGCCACTTGACTTATTGGTTACGTTGTATAACAGAATTTCTTCAAATTTCGAGTCGTAGTTATATACAAAAAAGAAGCTGGTGGGTACTATCATTGTGTGAACAGAAACAGTATCTGTATGTCAGATAGAAATATTGCTTATTTTTCGCAGTGAAAATAACGCCACAAATATACATTAGTCGATTAATAAATCCACAAATAATGTCCATATACTTCTTTTCTTCGATCTCATTGTTTTACCTATATGTGTAGGTTGAAAGCTATTCTTCATGTCTAGGGATATTTATTAACTGCGTTGCCTATTGTTAATAAAATAAATAATACTCAATTTTATTGTGGATTCAGCAAAATAGCAACACAAGAATGACACAGATATTGCCTGAGTACCAAGATCGCTAACATAAGTTTTGACGATATAAAATTGTTAAAGACGAAAATACTGATGCAGCACTTACGGCACACATTTAGTGTCAATCCCCCACTGTTTCCGTCTCAACCTCCTAAAGCTCAGGACGACTGTTTTGTCAATCGAGGGACACGTCATAATAATGACGCTAGTTTCCATCTATATTTTACACAATGAAATTCGGGACATCGCAATAGTAGTGGATGGAGAGTTGTGGATCCTTTTGCATGAAAATCATGTTTAAACTTTGTTCGTTAAGCTGGATTGACGTGCAGACGGGGCTAAGTCGGAACAAATAAAATTTAACAGGCAGCTGCCAATATATACCGTAACAATGATATTATTACGTACATTAAATGACAGTGTTGGCTTACGGGAATCTGAATCTGGACTTATATGTTGTCAAGACAGTATATTTTGAAATCAGTCGTTGTATTTTTGTTGATGTTGTAACTGATTCATATTGAATAATGCACAAGGTGGCAGCCAGTCAACAAGTATTTTAGGGAACTTGTTTAAAATATTTATTTTAAAGGCCATGTGAAATCTTTACAAGTTTTCTCCCAGAGCAACTTACGCTGTAGCTACGTGACACAAGCTGCCTGTCTTTCAGAACCGAGGCAGTTCTGTCCAGGTCTGACAAGAGTCACCTTGAGGCCTACGCTGAAGTTGCTAGATAATTCGCGCCATTGACTTTAGCCAGTAGCTAGCGTGGGGTCCAGGTTACGTGTGTGGACTCTGGAGCATTCTGCAGTGCGGAACACAGTTGCTTTGCTCCCTTGTGATCCAGAGCTCGAGCAGAACAGACGTCTTTCTTGGGAGGCAGAGCCTCTAGCTCTGCGTTCCATGACCGGTCACTAACATTTAATTGACAAGAACCGCCTCCCCTTCCGTTGCCCGCTTCAGTTAGTTGTTCGACCTCCTAGACACCTAAATCTGGTAACTTCCGACCCTAGGCGCGTCCGTAGTATACCGTACACTGAAACATATTCTCTTTAGTTTATGTAATTTCCTGTTCTGTTATTTAACGGCAGCCCTGGATGCCCACTTACAAATCCTGACCGCTCGACCTCCTGTACGTTATCATCGCAAGTCGAATCCAGCAACCTTCTTCCCCCTTCCCTACCCATGTACAATAAAACGTTGTCTTTGATGGGACACTAGTTGTCTAAATCGAGGAATGGCGGTGAGATAGATCACCTGTCATTAAAAATTGTTCAAAAACAGATGCCGTTGTGCTTCTGTTATCAGTCTTTGTGTGGTTTGATCATGGATGCTATCCCCCCAAAAATATGATACCTCACTGAGAATAAAAAGTGATTGTCCCATTCAGTAAATATTAGCAATGTTACACATAATCTCCGTAAAACCAAAAGTGGAAACTAGAATCACACGACAGCAACAGGTAGAATAAGTATAAGTGAAACGGTAAGAAAAGGATAATTTCAAACAATACTGATTTTGTAAACTGAGACACCTTTCCCTGATGCAATGTATATTTCCTTACGTCGCACACACCTTTCGCCTTCCACGTTAAGGCATCTCCAGTGAATTTAATCCGGAGTAGCACAGTTTGGCTTTTATACGCGATACTTACACGCGGAGCGTTCAATAAGTAATGCAACACTTATTTTTCTGAAGGCACTTTAGTTTTATTCAGAATTCCGACACACCACGTTATCCCCCCTCTTTTCGCTACAAATCCTGATTTTCGAAGGTAATCTCCGATCAACGCGACGACCTTACGCCACCATATTGGGATGATCTGTATGCCCGCATGATGCCACCCTACGGGTCGAATTCGGAGCGAATGGTTCAAATAGCTCTAAGCACTATGGAACTTAACATCTGAGGTCATCAGTCCCCTAGACTTAGAACTACTTAAACGTAACTAACCTAAGGACGTCACACACATCCATGCCCGAGGCAGGATTCGAACCTGCGACCGCAGCCGGACTGAAGCGCCTAGAACCGCTCGGTCACAGCGGCCGGCTTGGAGCGAACGTCTTGTTGCATAAGTAACCTCCTCATCGTACACGTACTGCTTCCTGCGGAGTGCATTCTTCATTGGATCAGCTCATGGAAGTCTGAAAGTGAAAGATCCGTGCTTAGTGGTGGATGAGGAAGAACAGACCATTGAAGTTCTGTGAGCTTCTCTCGGGTGTGCAGACTTATGTGAGACCTTTCTTTGCCATGGACAAGGAGAAGTTCTTTTGTATCTCTGTAGAGACGAACACGCTGAAGGCGTTTCTTCAATTCCCCGAGGTTAGCACAGTACACTTCAGAGATAATCGTTGCACCATGATGGAGGACATAAAACAGGATAACCTCTCCAGAGTGCCAGAAGACCTTCACCATGACTTCACCAGCTGAGGGTGCGGGTTCGAACTTTTTCTTCAGAGGAGAGGTGGTGTGACGCTACTCTATGGAAGTGATGAACCCCTGTTTCATCAGCTGTGACAATGTTTGGGAAAAATTGCCACTACCGGCCTCGTAACGCGCAAGTAATTCATCGCAGACGGTGCTTCGTTGTTGTTTACGAACCTTCGTTAGGCGGCGAGAAACCCTGCAGGTACACACCTTTGTGTACCCCAACTGGTGGGCGACTGTATCAGTACTACCTGTAGAGACGTCCACCTGTAAAGCGAGATGTTGATTGTGATCCATCGAGCATCTCGAATGAGTGTGTTCGCACGTTCCAGGAGTGACAGCCGTGTGGGATCGGTAGCACGCGGGAAATTGGACAGGTTTTTGCGACCTTCACAATGATGACAGACGCCGCGCCCACGACCAGGACTTCATATACGTTCTGCAAGCGCTTATGAATGTCTGCAATGCTCTGGTTTTCCCCCAAAAGACACTCTAAGCTTTGCAGACGCCATTTTGAAAGCTTCGTTTAGCGCCGACACCTATGGAAACTTAATGAATCAAGCGAGATAGTCCACAAACTTTCATGTCATTATTTTTTGTTTGGTGTTCATATTTTACGCATTTGTTCCTCAGAAAAGGAAACCATAGCTTCAAGTTGAATGTACGTATGAGCAGCACGTAACTAGGAGACGCTACCTGTTACACATTCATGACGACGAGCAACTCTACCATTTTGTCTTACAATGTGAGTAATGATTTGTTTGACATACGCTCTTGGTTATTTCAAAAGGATTTCTTTCCAGCTTTGGTATCAAACTGGCCCACTATAATGTGTTGCATTCTTTGCAAATTATTTTTGTTATAATTATCTGCTCAACACGATTTATGAAGATATTTCCTGAGGCTACCAGAATTGAGGAACTCATTGGTAATGCGTCCTCCTCTAAATAAACCTCATTGCTGAATTGGAAGTAGTTTTGTTCTATTATAAGCTCCAATGATCAGCGTTTTTAATTAAAATCTTCTAATAGAGTAAAACCACTTCCATTTCAACAATGAATTTTATTTACTAGAGGATGTATTAACATTTTCTTCAGTTTGAGAAACATTAGCAAATATTTTTATAAATACTGCTGATAAGATTATTTTTACGGAAGTAGTGACGAAAGAATAGAACACTTATATTGGGTCAGATGCGTAGATGACATCCTGAAAAATAATAGATGAACCACGAACAAATATTGGTCAAGAACAAGATAAATAAAAAGATTACATTCATAATAACAAACCAATCCAATAATCAAATTAAATTTAGATGCAGTTATTAAGAAACAAAAACACAAGTACGTACTTGAAATTTGCAGTTAACCCACAACATCATGAAGGAAACAATCCAAACTCACAAAAATAAACATGACTTCGACAAATGTTCCTCAGACTCAACACCCTACCGCTCAATAAAGAAAACTATCAAAATGAAATACACATCACAATGTAAGTAGTCATGAACAGTGGGTACAGTAGTAACATTGCCACCAAGGTAAACAACAAAAGTAAAAAGCAAACAATAACAGTAAACACAAAGCCAGAGACAAAACAACCAAATGAAAACAAACAAAATAAAACCAAAAAATACAGAAAAATCAGAAAAGAAGAGAAAATACAAGACATGGCACCGTAATATGCAAACAAACTCACGCAAAAAAGTAATATGAAATTTTTAAAGAAGGAGGCGTAATCATAATTTGCTGATCAGTCCGTTCTGTTCAGAAATACTTTCTAAAACCAGCAAGAGATATACATATACTTTTATACCAGAAATCAGGTATCATTATAGTAAAATGTAACGCATGTAATCGGAAGTACGTGGGTCGAAGATGTAGAAAGTTTTATATACGGTAAAAAGTGGATATGAGAGACTGGAGATACGGGCTATTCATCAGACATTTGCAGAGTCTCTCGGAGAACTTAAATCACAAACTAACCTCTAAGCAGAAAGAGATGAAAATATAACAAAGAATGGAAGTCACCTTGACCAGTTTAAGAACATTGTTATGTAGAATAAATCAAAGCAGAAAAGGAAACTTCTCGAATGAAAGTGTTCATGTCAAACAATTCACCACATGCATTAATGGATAAAATGGTAAACAGTCAAGTAGATAAGCATTAGGCTAACGCCACGCGAACTGCTTTCCGATGTTCGTTGGTGGCTTCCATGTAACCTCTAAACAAAATAATCCACTCCTCAGCAGATGCATGCATACTCGTAAGCGCCCACAAACAAACACACACGCTCGTGCGCTCGCGCGCACACACGGTCGCGCGCACACGCGCACGCTCACGCACGCTCACGCGCGCGCACGCTCACGCACACACTCACGCACACACGCTCACGCAGAGAGAGAGAGAGAGAGAGAGAGAGAGAGAGAGAGAACAAATTTCCTTACATTGGCAACACTAATTCATAGAAATAATCAAGCAGACGCCAAAGGAAAGAACAGCTGAGACGAAAATTACTCAGAGTTCTTGCAAAAAAAAGTCTACATTTCTTGGCAGATCAGCAATGGTGTTCCACAACAGTTACCTAACGAAATACGAAAACTAGAAGACAAAAAAATAACGACGTGAAAATGTGCCAATGTTTTATTAGTGAAGTGACTGCGCTATCTCTAACTTGTGATCAGATGTAAAGAAACGTAGATTTCGATCGGACACACGATTAACTGTAAGTAATAATTTATTTATGCGAAAACAATGGCACTAAATGTATTCCAATATATATATATATATATATATATATATATATATATATATATATATATATATATATATATATATATATATATATATATATATAACAAACAGACTGAGTTATTAGAGGCTAAATCGACTGAAGAAGCCTTACTGTGAAAG
This sequence comes from Schistocerca serialis cubense, assembly GCF_023864345.2. Classification (NCBI taxonomy): domain Eukaryota; kingdom Metazoa; phylum Arthropoda; class Insecta; order Orthoptera; family Acrididae; genus Schistocerca; species Schistocerca serialis. The sequence goes on along the minus strand of NC_064641.1, from coordinate 409,450,238 downwards.
GTAAAACGCGTCTCGAACATAAATACGTAAATACATACTGCAGGATGAAAAAGGCGTTTCAACTTATTAAACGAATATTTACATACTTGCTGCGGAAAATGGGCAGACCAACAAACTTATTAATTTGAAGCAGTTTTAAGTTGTAGCCCAAAGTGTTTGTTATGCTTCATCGGAATTAATGTAGGGTAAAAAGAACAAAAGTGTTTCATTCGGAAGCGATTGTGTTTCGATCTATTGCCTTCAATTGATCTTTGACTGTTAAATGACTGGGAATCGAATAGAATTATATCACAAGTTTCAAAGGAGTGAATGGACACTAATATTCGTGTCTTATATATTCAGTCTACTAACTTCATTCATTGATATTCAAAGAGGTATCGATGGAAAACGCAAAATTTGTAAACTTCGGCGGCCAATGGATGAATGTGTAACACTGCAGCGCACTTTCACTGCACAGCTGACAACGATAGCAAGCAGGGGACATGTTGATATCAGGGCATAAAGTCTTTGCGAATTTCGTTACATGTACACAGCCTTGCATCCAGGTGCGTGAAAGATACACGCAAATGTCAGCTCTGGAGAAAAGGTATGTAGTTAGGCTCAAAGAAACCGGTTGGAATAATCGGAGAATTGCTTCACGTTTGAATAAGAGCTATGCCACTAGTCAACGACTTTGCCAGAAACTGGTGAACCATGGCCGAACACAGGGTCAAGAAGGATGTTGTCGACCTAGAGAGACGATAGAACGTGAAACCCGTGCAATCGTCAGAGAGGCACTTAAGGCCGCGGATTCATCATTATCAGCAGTCAGATGCGGAAATCATGCTTCAGTAACGACTAGGACCATTAATTGGCAGCTCACCGAGGGGGGGCTGAGTTCAGGCCGCCACCTGCGACGACTCCCATTGACTTCTGTACACCAACATGCCAGTTTACAGGGGTGTCGGGAGCTTTCATGCTCGAATCTCACGAATTGGCGTCGAATTATCTTCGGTGAAGAGTCCCGCTTCGAACTGGGCCTCGATGACCAGCGACGCCGTGTCTGTAGATGCCCCAGAGAGCAGTGGGATACCGGCCCCATTGTCCCCCGCAATACGGCTTGACAACCAGGAGTGACGGTCTGGGGAGCCTTTTAATTTCGTAACAGCGGCACCATTACAACACAGCGACACGTCGATGATATTCTACGCCCCCTGTTTTCGCCCTTCATGGCATGCCATTCTGGGCTTACATTTCAGCAAGGTAATCCCGTCTGTATACGGCGGGAGTTTGTGCTGCTTGCCTTCGTGCTTGCCAAGCCCTACCTCGGCCAGCAAGATCACTGCACTGGACCTCCCTCCAAGTGAGACCGTTTGGAGCACCATGGGCAGGGCCCTACAATCAGCTCGGAACTTTGACCATCTAACACGCCAGTTGGACATAATTTGGCAAGTTGTCCCTCAGAATGACATTAAAAAAAATCTTTCTGTCAGTAACTAGCCGAATAACTGCTTGCACAAGGGTCAAAGGTTGACCAACACGCTACCAAATCGCTCAATTAGTAAAGCCCTTTCTCTGCAATAAATTAACCAAATTTTCTGAAATTGTAATCATATGTTTGGGTGTACATGTACATCATTTCTAGCGATTTCTGTCCCGTTAGGATAATTACACCGTAGTGCGTCCTTTCTCTCTCTCTCTCTCTCTCTCTCTCTCTCTCTCTCTCTCTCTCTCTCTCCCTCCCCCTCCCCTTCTCTCTCTTTCTCTGCTTCTCTCTGAGAGTGTGTCGTAATTTGAGAACTATGCGTTCACTAAGATTGAAAGCTACCACAACGCTTGTCATTGTCGGAGAGTGAAGTAACGTGACTGGCCTCAGTTTCAGGATGCTGTGGAGAGCTGTTGTGTTACTGGCGACCACCGTGGTGGTGATCTCCAGCGAGAAGGTGCGCTACGACAACTACCGCGTGTACCGGGTGCATCCAGCCGGCGACGAGCAGCTGCGCTTCTTGGCCAACTTCGCCAAGTACCACAACGACGTGAGTATTCTGTAAGCCACCCGTCTGCATTGTTATTTAAGTAGATGTCTGTTCGCCCTGCATAGCGACCTGATTGCAATTGTACTCAAAGGAGCGTACAACATTAAGTCGCAGATTGTTTTTCTTCGGTCCCAGGACTGCTCACAAGCTTGATGTGATCGAGTCTTATACGGTAAACGCGTTAATAGCCATGGTAAAGATACTGATAACGATTCCACAAATATAGTGTCTCTTGCATCAGTCGTGTGTATACTTAATTTTAAAAACTTTTTAAATTGAACTCTCTCGTGTTCCTACCGAAAAATTATGAATAAACACGAAATGTCTCCATCAGCATCCATTTTTCGGAAGGTACTCTGAGGCGTATGGCGGCGGCACCTCAGAGTCATTTTCATGTCAACTGATGACATCTGCATGAGGTGACTGCCGGTAGGCAGCGATGTCTTGTAGCAACGTTTCGACTGGTTTCCTACACGTCATCTTCATGCGAAGCGTCGGGATGCTGTGGTGAGCTATTTCTCATAGCCGCTGAATTGTAGACTTTTCTATTCCGCCGCTTTTAGACTGGAATGTTGTTGACGGATTGTTACTGTCGCTGAATGCTAACTGATAACAGTCGTCTCGGTTGATGAGTTTGTCATGTGCTCGTGGTTCCGTTACGTCTTTGAAGATAATCTCACAACGCGTTGGTACGGCGTAGCACTTTCTTCACGTGCTTTGCCACAGCACACTCATCTGACCGAGGTGAACGCTTCAGAGATGTATAATACAGCGCTGCGAGATTCAACATTGAGTCCTGCCATGCCTGCAGTCCTATTTTGTCTCTTAGTGAGCGAAGCATGTCCTTGATTTTGAGTTTTGGCTAGAAAGTAACTTTTATATGGTGTTTGCCCATTACCAAGGTAATCTTAACAGTCGTCGTCCAGCATACGGGAGGAACGACAAATGAATGGTTGAAGAGCGAGTCTTATTTGTGTCTCCGTGTAGCAGTTCCTGCGGAAATTTTCTAGGAGATGCAGACTCTTCTCGCTGCAAATGAATGTGGCTCTGTCGATATGGTGAGCATCGAATTGAGTTGCACTATATGGTGGCAACTATTAGCGTTAAGGTATAGGTCAGTCTGTGTCTTATTTCTGTAGACAGACTGCCTCATAGACAGACTGCCTCATCGTGGCATCAGGATTCTCCTTTATCGGAATATCCAAAAACGTTAAGCATTCAGTTACTTCCATCTCCACTGTGAAGCTAATGTTCAGTTGTCGGATATGTTGTTACGGCGACGTAGGTTTTCTTCACCATGCAACCAGATCATGAATGTGTCCTCCACGTTTCTGTACAAAGCCTTAGGTTTTAAGTGTGCAGTTTCAAGACCTTTTTTTCGAAGTGCTCCGTATGTAGGTGATTGTTTCTTGGAGCTACATTAGAACTCCATGCATCCTACGACCTCTTCGTAGAATTTACCAACACATGTGGAAGGAAACGGAGGTAAGCGCGTCTCGGAAGAGTTTGTCCTGGTCTGTATTAAAGCGACCCTCGAATAGTAGCATCGAGTTTAGTAGCTGCCTCCGTGTGTAGACAGACGTGACGTCGAAGCTCACTAGACCTCGACAGTACATTTGTGAAAGTGGTCCAAGTGATGCTAGTTGAGAGTAGTGATCTGGGCAGCTTGGAAATCACGCGTGTGCCGCTGAAAGACTTCATGATGCTATTCAAAGTTCACTAAGCTATAAAGACAGTGATAACCCGCCAAGGACAATCAGGTTTGAAAACGGTGGACTCAGTGGACAGAATGACAGGCAACACATGGAATAATGCATTGCTTTCAGTTACACTGGTCAGTATAATTTTTCTTACAAAGAACGTGAATGTTGACTGCACAACACAAGTAAAGGATCACTTTTTCGAATACCCGTAATTGTCTCTCACTGCGACGCAGAAGAAATTTCCTCGAAGGTGCCTACAAACTTCCTCAGTAATGACGCAGAAACTTGGCGCCCTGCGATCTCACCGACTCTTCAGACAGGAAGGTGTCGGCAGAGGTGAATAAAAGGTCAGAGCTGAGAAGTTCACGTGACGTGTCAGGTGCGCACGAAGTTTCAGCACAACTCCGCTCAACACCAACATGTATGTATCACACGGTGGGAAAGAGGTCGCGCTCCCTCTTACCCACATTTCACCCCTTCTTTTGACGCCTCTGCGATGGAGATCAGAACCGCGACGCGAAGTGTTGAAATCACGTGATTTTCGAATGGGTGGCCAAGGAAACGATTTGAGAAAAACCGCCGCTCAGAGGGTGGCACAAAGGGAGCAATGAAACCACCCTTTTGGTCTGGTAGTAATTCCCTCAAATTTCGATTTCGAAAACGACAGTTGGTAGAGCCATGAGCACCAGGATGACGTTCTTAACAACCTGTGGCACTGCTGACACCTCCGGGCTCTCAACCCTCCTCTGAGGACGTTGTGGGGCTCAACTGCACTGAACATGATCGCATCCCTTTAGACTGCAATGCGACCGCAATTTTCTCTGGTGTATCAGACGGAGCCACTAGAGGCCGCTCGAAACCATTCAGCGAAATTTGAATCTGATACGAAGCAGCAAAGGGTGCTTACACATTTTCAGCCCTGCTGTTTCACGCCCTACTGTGACGTGTGCCTGGCGCCCTCCGCAGGTGTGTGGTCACCGCGGCCTACTGTCGTGCGGGAGACGCTGCACTGCAGCGGATATTTGCGAGCTAGGAGAACTGGTACGGTACGCACTGAGCCTTGTGAGGTCAACTGAGGAGCTACTTGGTCGATTAGTAGAGGTCCCAAGGTCAAGAAACCCAACATCCTGCTTGCTAACCACACGTCCCTCCATATCGCGTCCGACGACGCCATTGTCAGTGGATTACATAGCGGTCGGTCGACCATATTGGCCCGTCTAGGGCCAGCACGCGGTACTTTACTTATACCGTGGTGGGAAGTTTTCTTATTAAAACCGAACTTTTCCACTCTGTCTGCAGAGGAAATCTTCGAGTGGAGTTGAAGCTACAACGAGATGTCCTGCACAGATGGGGCCGAACGTTGGGTTTCAATAAGATGGACGGAACATTGGGTTTCAATAAGATCACGGTGTAATAGCTAGGAATAACTTAATAAGTGTAAAGATATTTATTTAGATAGGCAAACGAAAGAAACGTTACTCTTCCCTCAGTGTTAGGAACATAGTTTAATTATTTTTCAGAGAGAGCAACGACCTATAACTTATTAAACGGAACATTTTTCTCCATCGTGTAGCTGTTGTATTTAAATCAATAACGTGCAAGTATATTTAAATCAAATTTCTATCAATTTTATTTACGGGTCTAGAACTTATGAACGTTTTAAGGATGGATGCAGTGTGTGATGTCACGGAGCGATAAGCATCCTCGATGCGCTGTTTGAAGTGATCTGGAGTTGTGGCTTCGGTGAGATAACAACGTTCCTTCGATACTCCCTATAGCAGTAGGGAATCTCGTTCGGTTAGTTTGTACAACGTCTCCTTACGCTACCTAAGCAAGGCAGGTCGGAATCCAAAAACAAATGAGGTACCATCTGCGATGGACATTAACGTGGAACAATCATGCCATACACATCCAACGAGTACGTTGACATGATGCTAATGCTCGGCTCATGCTGGTGCAACGGTTGATGGAATACCAATGACTTATGCCTTGAGATATCCTTGTTGAAGAGCTCCATCAGCCATTATGTTCTTTCGTGTTAAACAAAGACTTCGACAAAGTAGAATCAGAAGGTGTGCTGGCAATAGACCAATATCAACCAAAACTGATCATGTAGAAGTCGTTATTTTCTCTGAGCTACACCACTATTCAAATGTCAGCTTACGAGAAGCTGTCGCAGTCACTGGGATCAGCTGGCGAATAGAGCACGGTCACGAATTTTATTCGTACCACCTTTCATGGACACAGGACCTGCATGGAAACTATTTCAATCTGAGTTACTTCTTGCGAATGGCCCATGAATAATTTCATCCTGGACGCCATACAAAGCTTTAAGTTCTCTGATAAGTAAACGTTCAGTGACGCAGTGAACCGACATATTACTGACCCACATAAAATCATAGATGGGTAACTCATTTCGATGCTCAAAGGAGGTGGGTGATTAAAGTATGGTGTGGAGACCTCGGAGAGGAAATCATCGATCTACACTACTTCGCAGCTGCTCTGAGAGATGACATGTATCAATCTTTTGCTATCGACTGTTTAGGTGCAGTCCTTGAAAATGTCAGCCTAGGCATTAGTGGCCGTATATGGATGCACTCAGCGCATTCTGCGCGTGATGTGCAAGAATCGAACAACAGATTTCCCGGAAGACGGTCAGGAAGCCGTGGACCTCAGGTACGATTTGCACAGTCGCCTGATCTAACATTACTAGTTTCATTCTTGGGGAATATCTAAGCAACCTCGTTTGTTTCTGAAGACGCAAATCCAGGTAACTTCAAACAGAGAGTGGGGGAAGTTTGTCTCTCTGTGACACTAGCAAGATTATGCACTCCATGTTGCATCTGCCCTTTAAACTTTGAACAACTTTAGTTTCCCAGGTAAAGCTGACGGATATTCCATTTAAAAATATTTTTGTTCATTTTTAAATAGATCAACTATCTGATAGTAAAATATAATATTATATGTTATTTAGAAATTGTAACTCGTAGCTCGAAAATAATTTAATAAACTACATTCATGTTTCTAACACTTACCTTTCACAATACATATTCCTTTAACTTATTATCTTGTGAGGTTAAGAGAAAGAAGACCTGCCTGAAACACCCTACATAAAATTAACGAAGTGATACTATTCGTACGCTTCATTAAAGCCTTTCGGGCTGGAAACAAGAGATCGTTATGTTGATAATCGTAGTTCGTGGTAGCACAAGGAGAAGCCACGAGAAATAATTCGCTCACAAAGTGGCCATTTGGAACTGAAACTGCAATTGTCTCAAACATTCTTTGCCCTCTCCTCACCTTCTCTTGAAAATAAGTGAATCAAAATGTGATTGTTTGGGTTGTAGAAAGGATAGAACTAACCATAGATTAGTAGAAGGTGGTACTTTTGCAAAGTACGTATCGATAGCTTAGAAGGCGTTAGGAAGCTCCATAAGGTGTTTATAAATTTTATTTTATTTTGATGATCTTTTCTTTGTGTCATAGAACAGAGTGCACTTCGGGCTGAACACATAAAGAGCGTTAAGCTATAAAATTTCTAAGTTTTGCGGGTTATTACCAAACTCTTATAATAGCTATATATGTTAGAAGTTTTACAAGAATAGTTTAACGGGACCAGTTCTAGCAAGTCGTGGGTTTTCTTGGTGACTCTGGTGTGAATATTGTTTCGCACCCCTTTTGTACAGGATACTATGAGAAATCGCTATAATTATGTAAGCGTGTTTGCTAGAACAGTTAGTAGACGAGCTATAGGCCAAATTGAGATAATTTTCCGTTATCATTTTACGAATTCGGATTCTTTTCCTTTGTACTTGCTTTTCAACCACGTGTTTCACACCAAGTAAGAGTACCTGTTCCCAGTGAACATTAATCATTAGTGTGTGTTCTTTATTAATGTTCACCCACTGTTAAGGAATATAGCAGCCTAGTTAATCTATTTTTATTGATTGATAATGATTATTTTTCATGTTTTCTTTGCGATAGATGGCGGTACCGCATGGTTTACAACGTGTGGCTACGGATTCTTTGTGTACCGTATTGAGGTTCACGATACAATATTAGTTGAGTGAAAGTCAGTACTGTATGGTGAAATGTGCTAGCATTTGGAGTTCCTGAATTTTAATTTAATTTGAAAATCTTGGTGGTAGCTCATCTAAAATATAATTTTGTAACGCCTGTGTCAGTTAAATTCTGTAGACCACTACAGCAAGTTCTCTAAGAACATCACGCACATTAACGTAATTTTGATAATTTCAATGAGCTATCTTTAATATAGATCATGAAAGTGATCGCACACCCATTTCATATTTAAGTATTTTCTCTGATGTGATTTTTAAAGTGTCATTCAGTTTCTTGCTAACGTCATCATGAATAGCTTTACACTGACTAATGCCTTCCTTAATTATAAGGGTGGCATGATAGCTTTTCAGCGCAGTTACGTTATTATGCGATCTGCTTGTAAGAACCGTTCTCTCCTGATCTCCGATGCTTAGCCTTCCCACTAACAGTGATATTCATACCGTAGTGGTTATATTGTATGCCAGTGAGGATCTTATTTTGTGCGACGATATTACTCATATTTTGCATTAGGTGAAACCGTCCTGCTCCCTAATGGTGTGACGATCCTCAATTAGCTCCAGGAGACCAAGATTAATTCCAACTGGGAATTATGATATGTAGCATTTCAGACGTGAAAGTCCTGATCTGCAGAAGAGATGAAACTATAAGATAATTGTCAGTATGAGAGACTTTGTATTGTAAGATCCCTATGGTGCTCTTGATATGGAGGAAACCTTCACTCATTCCCACTGAAAGTATATTCCCAATAACTGATTGTATTTGATTCAGCAGGGTAATTAAATAACTGAAGAAAATCAAGTTCAAAATGAGAAAGAGTCATAAGTTCAACAATTTATGGGCAAAAGCAGATCTCTACACCCCCCCCCCCCCACCCCCCACTGATTGTAGTGACTGATGATGCTGCCAGGAAGCGTTATTTGTTGTGCATTATTACAATTAATCTGAGTGATGAAAGTTAATTAAGATTAGTCATTTAATTTGTCGGTCAGTAATTGAGAAGGTACCCTGTTGTCACTAGCCATAGCAAGCTATAACCCTCAGAACTATTAAGAAATGAGGCAGCCAAGTGCCCATAATAGGTGTGAATAAAACTCAGACTCCATAACAGCAAATGATAAAATCAAACAAGGAAGTAGGGGTGAGTTTGCAATAGGATGCCATAAAAATTTATAGAAACCATTATTACATGAAAACTTAGGACAGTATAGAAGTTTTGAAATTAGGTCTTCTAGAAAAAGTGTATATTGTTCTTGCAATTGAAAAAAAAATTAACTGTACTATAAGAGGAATCGATGATGAAACGATGAGGCGGTCATTTGGAGATTCATAGCAACAGACATTGACCACCTATGTTGTAATATGCTTTATATCCCACACAGATAAGCAGAAACGTCGAACTTTACGTGGTCTCGCGTTTTCTTCTTTTTATGAAGTGCTTTATCTAAAACATACTGTTGGACATTAAAATTGCAATACCAAGGAGGCAAATAACGAAATATTGCGTATTGTGCATGTACAGTATAGGAGGAAGAATACACGATTTAATTTGTGGGTAAACGTGGGTATATAAGGTGTGAAATTTAGTACAGAGCAGTCATCTCTGGCACCAACAACGGCTCTGACGCTGCTTACCGTCGAGTAGAATTAAGATTTACTCTATGCTGCTTTAACGCTCCGTCAGAGTTCATCTATCATAGAAGCCGACGTGTGGTTATGTGCCAGACTTTAGACAACCCGAAGCTAATTGTTTTCAGTGGGTAAACAGCTAGCCAGGGCAACAATCGAATAACCCCTCTGGCGAGACAGGTCGGGACAGCGCGGGCCACATGCGGGCTTGAGTTATTTTGTTGAAAGATAATGTCGAAGAGACCTTGAAAATAGTGCAATGCTGCCGGTCTTAACACATCAGAGATGGAGAGCATGCTGTCCAAATTACTGGTTATACAAACCACACTTACCCGTATTGTGTTCCCAAAGTTGCTACAAACGCTAGGTGCTGCTGTTGTATGACGTTGACGAATGCGATCTGGAAACGTCAGCTCCTTCGGTGCCTCCTCACACGGAAATGTCCATCGAGTTGCTGAACACGAAACTGAAACTTTTCTGAAAAGCATATGTGGTGACACTCATGTGTACTGTGAAGTCCATGGGCGTAACACCGTCGGCACACCTCTGTCTCATGCAGCGGCAATGGAAATCGCAACAGTCGCAGTGCTGACAGCCAGTGGTACTACTGACGTCGTAATACTGTCTTCGGAGATATCTGTCTTACTGCAAACAAACCACTGTACCGGCTCAAGGTATGTGTCGTGGTCATACGATCGTGTTAGGCTGAGCCAACAACGTCTGTCCACTTGGGCATTATTCGCTTTAGGCATTGATCTTGCCAAGCGTTGAGTACGGCTCATTGATTCTAAATTCACGTAACAATCATTGGACACGGAACAATGCGTGCACCAAGATCGAGGTAAGATCAACCGGAGTCTTCACAGAGCATGATCTTGCTACTGTCGGATTCTCCTTTTGACAGGAGGCACAATACAATCTTATCTCAAATCTTCAAATGCAGTTTCTAAACGAGGAACTCACTGCGTAATCTTTCCTTACGTACAGAACGCAGGCGGCGTTACACCTTCTTACTCTCTCTGTTTGCGTTCGAACGCTGATCACTTGCATATCCTAGAATGTAGACTTCGTGCCAACTTGGCTTTTGTAGCAATTCGCTTTCATTGTGCTGAAATTTTAATCATCTACCTTCTGATATTACTCTCTCAATCGGAAAATAACTTTTGTTTAGCTACATCGTAATGGAGAACGTATGTGTTTCACTTCTGTGGGAGGAAGACAAAATCGTACAAGCAGTATGCAACTTTTGCGTGTAGTCTTATGTCACAGGTGGAGAAACGTCTAAGCTCCGTTATCACTTTACCACAAAAATTATCGTAAAGATGCGGGGCAAAATGCAGGAAGCCTTGAAATACTGAAAGGAAAGCATTCAAATGAAAATTTTTGGAATTAATTGTACGGAATTCAGAGAAATGACAATTTCAAAGTGTTGGGATCAGAAGGAAATTTGCGATAAAAATATAATTCGACTTTGCTTAATCTTATGGTGCAATAAATATGGACCAACCAGAATCTCATAATTCTTTCTATAGTAAAACGCATCGCCGAGACAAAAGATAATCGATTAACTGTACACTGCACTTTTGAAGATTACAGTGAAGTAATATTACAATATATGCCAACTTAATTTGCTTGATGCTATCGGTGAAACATCAAGTACTAACCGTAGCATTGTTAATTTGTAAATAAGTTTTAGATCTATAATGTGTTTTAGTAATAATGAACTAGCTGCCAACGTGTTCACTTTTCGAGAACGGATAAAGAGTAGCTAACTCAGCTAGAGCTACTATTCTGAGATAAAACCATGTAGTTTCATTTCAGAACTACATCTCCGTGGCTTATAAGATTTCAGTAACATGCTTTTCGCTGTTTATGATGCCATGTTGTCTATTGATCAAGGTGACAATAGAATATGTAAAGTCCATACGTGGGACTTGGTATAAGTGAAGCTACCTCGTATCCACAGAGGCTGCATGTTTGAAATTCCCTAGCTCCCTGTTAACCACCCGCAATGAAGGGGTGCGAAAGCAGCTCTGTAACCACCACTAAAGACCAATCGACAACGCCTAGGTTTATGGCACCCATGACAAACGTTCCTGAGGGTACTAGAGTTGTAGAGTAGCATTAACACAAAGTCAGCTCTTCTATCTTTAGATCCATAATCAAGCACTTTTAAAATTCCATAGGAGGTGAATGCCATATTCCTTGATCTTGGAAGGAAGACAGCAAGCATTTGCTAGACCTCGGAGAGCTTCGACGACTTTTTCTGTGGCATTCGGGCAGAGAGATCGAGCTGAACATTTGCTAATGAAGATATTCGGGCACTAGACGAACCCTTTATCTTAGAACGTTATCGTTTTGTAGAATCTATCACGGGTTTAATTATGTATACAGAGTGTCTCTCCTAAAAGTCAGACGCATTTTCTCTGTTGCTTCGGCAAGTATTTGCAATTTAGTTTTGGCAGTGTGTACATGGAGTCAGCGCAGACGACTACTGCTCACCACGATTCTCATGCAACGCCCGATGTCACAGAAAAGCGACGGTTTGTTTCGATTTACAAATAAAATGATTTTTTAAACAGGAATTTTACGTGTTCATTCTATGGAGCGGTTCTAAAGAAGTCTAGTTTTATTGCTGTGTATTAACAGGGACAGTAAAACACGAAGAGTGCCCAGTACTGCAGCAGCAACAGCACCGGCCTGGCCCGTGCTGACTCCTACCGCCAAGCACGCAGCGCTACTGAGAAGCTCTGGATTCCTGGTTATTCTTCACGTTGTACTCTTCCTATTAATACATAAGGATAAAACGAATAACGCATTAGATTAATATGGAACCGCTCTATGCAGTGGGAACCTAAAACTCAATTTTAAAAAACATCTAACGGGAAAGAAACCGAAGCCTTCCATCGACGCTTGTCGTCACTTCAAACACGTGATGAGCAGTATTTGTCCACTTAAATGAAATTGCCGGTATCTGCCGAAGTACCAGGGAAAATGAACCTGGCGACTCTTAGGAGAGACACCAGGTATAATTGTTGAACATGTCACCCCTTCACTTCTGCAGCGTCTCATCATTGGTGGGAAGCCGTGATGAACGTTTATCTTGCAGTACACACTGCTCCGTCCGAGAACATCACTATCATAGATGTTCAACAGATGATATCTAGTTTCAATGTAGTAACAAATACAGTTACATCGATTACCACTCTGAAGAGTGAGCAGGATCTAATCCGCCGAGAAAACGGCCATGTATTGAATTTCTGGCTAGCGAACAATGCAAACGCTTAGTCACATTTTATGAACAAAACAGTCCAGATAATATTTCTTACTTTCACTGTACCACCTGGTTTCTGATGAAATAGGCCATCTTCAGCTCTAAAAACTGAACTTTAAAATAGTTGCTGTCAGCAGCGTCAGTTATAGCGACGAAGAGATTTCCGTTCTCCAAAATAGTATGTTGAGTGAGAGTAAAACGCTTCCCATGATTCTGCAACAGGCGGACGCCAGTGAAGTAGGCCTTTCTGTCCCATAACATTTGTTCAAAACTGGAATGATCTAGCCTTTTCCCAACAGCTTGGTAGCCTTCTTACTTTCAATAAATTACTGCTAGAAGATAAGCAAGTCGGTCTGTTTTCTGTTGCCTTCCTTTTTTGAGCTGTGTTATTTCCGCACTTTGCTAAGACACATATTATAGGAATCGATTCGCATTTATTCTGTTCAAAATTTAATACTAAAAGCACCTTTCTTACAGATTCAGTTCTGGAAGGAACCCAGAGTCGTGAACAAACCTGCAGACGTGATGGTGTCGCCGGAGATGCAAACTAGTTTCCTGGAAGGCCTCGAAGCGAATGGAATCCAAGCGACCGTCTACGTGGACAACGTGCAGACGTAGGTCTTAACGTTTACCGTTTATTCACAGTATGATATATCTTATGGTCGTATCCTTAACGCGACTTTGTCTTAATCTGATCTTGCAGATATTGCCCATGATTCGTCGGTTTCTGCATGTAATCCCTTGTCTTCCACAAATTTTATTCTGATTTCCGCTTTCTAAGAATTTTTGTCGGTCTACAGTCTTTCATAATTCGTCCTGTCTTTGCACTAAGTGAGATGGCACAGTGACTGGGACGGCTATATCTGCACTTTGCAAACATCCCTATGGTGTGTGGTGGACGGTAAATTGTATACCCCTGTAACTAACCCACTTTCATAATCCAGTCGTGAAGCGCCCGCGGGAAGAACAAACGTTGATAAGCATCGGTGTGAGCTAGAATTTCTTTAACTTTATCTTCGTAGCCGTTTCGCGAGTTATAGATAGAAGGGAGCAATATATTGATGGACGCTTCAAGGGACGCACGGATGCAAGCACACTTTTTGACTGTGCTCCACAATGTGATGCCCAGCGCCTCTTTTGTAACGTCTACCGTTGAAGTTGACTGAATTGACTGACGCTTTCGCATTCACTAAATAGTCCCGTAGCCCTGTACCCAACTACGCTGCTCTTCTTCGTATCCTCTTTATATCGCCTGTCATCTGTACTGGTACGGATACCAAACTGATCAATAATACTCAAGTACTTTTCGAGCGATGGTTCACTAAGCTACCTTTTTTGAGAGTGGATTGCACATCCTTCGGATTCTTCCAATGAATCTCAGTGAGGCATCTGTCTTATCTGCTGTTAGTTTCATATGGTCGTTCCACTTTCGGTCTCCAGCAAGGTCATAGTGCGCGAATATATAATATGATCCAAAATTCTACAACATATCTACATCAGCAACACAGGTATGTAGTTTCATGCGTGTGTTCGACTACCCATCTTGAAAAACTGTAGTGACCTGCGCTCTTTCATTAGGAAGGCTTTTGTCCTCCAGCGACCTACGATACACTACAATTGAACGAGGTGGAAGTTTTTTGCGTTCTCTATGGAGAATTATACAATATCTCATTAGTTCCGGTTGCTGTCGAGCAATTTCAGTAAAATTCCTATCCCATGATCGTTTATTTTGGTATGTTTAGTTTCGTCGTTGGTGTGATAAATTAAACGAGCAACCATAGTACGATTTGCTTCTGTGAAACAGTTTTGGAAAAAGGAGTTTAGTGTTTATCCATTCTTTCTGTTATTCTTCTTCGCAGTGAAGACATTGCTTTCATACTGTTACTAATAACGCCGTGTGGCTAGGACCTCCCGTCGGGTAGACCGTTCGCCTGGTGCAAGTCTTTCGAGTTGTCGCCATTTCGGCGACTTGCGTGTCGATGGGGATGAAATAATGGTGATAAGGGAAACACAGCACCCAGTCCCTCAGCGGAGAAAATCTCCGACCCAGCCGGGAATCGAATCCGGGTCGTTAGGCATGACATTCCGTCGCGCTGACCACTTAGCTACCAGGGGCGAACATGCTGTTACTGATTTAACATCACACCAAAATTTCTTAGGATTTTCTGTCAGGTCAGTAGATAGGCAACAGACAGGCACTCAAAAGGACTTGAAATCGCTGGCGTTCTGCTTCATGTTTCCCCTTGCTTCCCTTAATCATTGTAAGTGCATGCTGGGAGTAATTCCTTCAAAGACAGATGATTTTTTAAACAGGTGTTTTACTCCCCCTTCACGTCCAGTCCGAGCAGGTCTTCTTTCAAAATGACTTAGACGTAGAGGCGTTATATTTTAACTTTATATCTTCACATGAAAAAGAATTCCTTCCACAGGCCAGGGCAGGTCCATCGTTACCGACCGACCACCGTGTCATCTTTCGTCAATAGCGTCACTGGATGCGACATGAAGGGGTGTGTAGTCAACACACCACTTTCTGGGCAGTTGTCAGTTTTCGTGACATGGGGCAGCGACTACCCTGTGAAGTAGCTCTTTAGCTCGCATCACGAGACTGAATGCATCCCGTTCCAGTCCTGTCACCAAGGAGAAATTCCTGATAGTACCGGGAATCGAACCCGACTTTTTCGTATTACGGTCAACCGCCCTTAGCACTCAACTACGGAGGCAGACTCCCTTCATTAGCCGTAAAATTAAATTTCCGTTTTTGAATCGTTGCCTCTTTATTGTTATGTATTATTTTAGTCAACAGCTTAAAGATAAAATAAGGAACTAAGAAGAAAAATTCCATAGTAAAAGTGTTGCAATACCAGACTGAACGCTGCTGCAGACCTTACTTATTTTTGTAGCTCCTGCCATTTTTGTTGTTTTAAGTGCTTTCTCAGTCACAATTTGAAGCACTGATCTTAACTGTTTTCTGCACAACTACCTACTGTCACCAATAATTTAAAACCCCTCGTTTCAGACTTATCGACAATGAGAGAGGAGTCCGGAGACAGGGAGAATCCTTTGGCTGGGAGGACTACTACACCCTCGAAGAGGTAAGTTGCTCTCAAGAGTTAAGTTGCCAGCATCTTAGCCACTTCTACACCGTGTAAGATAATGTTGTCCCGAGCCCGATGCTTGGTTTGAAAACAGCAATAGTTCAATAGACATGGTCCTATAGGAGGCGACAAGGTCTTACATTCTCCCATCCTTTTAAAGTGACTCACCCAGCCAGTAACTGTGGAATGTGGACTCTTTAATTGACATTTTTCACTGCTACAAAACTTGGCATTTTTCACTGCTACAAAACTGTGCTAGAGGTGAGGGAAGCGACAAGCGAATGAAATAACCTCCAGAATAGACACAGCATTGAACCCCACACATTCAGACTCTCTTGCAGTGTGTGCAGGTCAGAAAATGCCTAATGACCAACGCACTCGCACGAGTAGGTAGCAATGTTGAGACACAGAACCAAGAGCACTTCGGAGAGACAAACAGCGAGAGATGTGGTGCGGTAGTTAAACGCCTTGTCTCGTACTCTGGTGCAACGTGCTTCGAGTCGTTTCCTGGAGCCACTCAGATCATTAAAGGTGAACATCAGGACGGTTATTTTAGAAAATAACGACCAATTCCTTCTTCCACGTTTATACAACTGAGTTAGTGTTTCAGATGTATTCCAAAGAAGTCGCCGCGACGCTAAAGTATAGTTTCTCTTCTTGCAAGAGAGAAGTAATTGCTCTTTGGTTACTGTAGGTAAGCCTGCCGTCAACTCTAAAGCCGTCGGCACACTGACCGTGCTGTCGAACGTTAACGTTGAGCGTGCCAAGTTCAACGTGCTGCTGAACGCTCAGGAACGATGCGACTTGTGCATACAGTACGTGGGCCCAAACGTGGTATACGCGATCGCAACGCACTCCAGCGGCAGTTGAGGGATGCTTCTAGTTCGTAATCACAATATTTACTCAACGAAAAGGAAAGTACCATGTCCAATAAATAAGGTAACGGGCTTATAAAATTTCCATTACAAACTGTGCATTAAAAATTTGAATGCTTCTCCGCATAAGATAAATATTATTTCATCAATCCCACATTTTAGTAAAACCCCAAGGTCAATCTTACTTGATCACTGTTCCTACACAGTAGCAGAATCTTTGCAATATGTGAAATACGAAGTGTAAAAGAAAAAAGAGCAAAATATCTTTACACAAGTAGCGCAAGCTGTCCTGTAGATTAAGCCAATCGAACAAAGGCAACCCTAAAAAAAAAAAAAAAAAAAAGGAAGGTGATCTTATATTTACATAACATCAAGTATTATAGTATATGCTTGAATTAAACTAATAATAAAGTTTCGGACCCTAATAAAAACGCGCATTTTAGGGAAAAAAATTGGAAGGGTTAAGACACGAACCACTGCCCCAACCAAAAACTCTCCACATGACACTTAAGCTACTCATTACGCTAAATCAACATCACATCTCTTACATCTAATAATGTTACCCCTTGCTGAAAACCTTAATCGTAGATACGTTACTAACTGAAAGTTAATTATAACAAATTGTGCCAAGAACAGTACGTTTTGGCTGGATCTTCAGTGTGTCGCTGCCTTCAAATAGCCTACTCTCATAATACGCAAGTTACCGTAATTCGTTTGCCACGAATATACTGTTTCTCATTATTTTATTGGAACGAATCGCAAAGTTAACAACGGGTTTTCCAGTGATTCTCAATTTGCTGGTGCTCAGAAGCGGTATATATACATATAGGCTTGAAATGAATGCCAATATGACGTCTCACAACAATGTATGAAAGGAGGCGGCGTGCTTGTGACGTGGGTGGCGTTGTGGCATCTCATTGGTCATCGCTCACACGCACGCTCAGAACATCTGACATACCAGATATTGCTCTGCACGTTCGGAAAGACTCCCGGGCGTGCTATTCCACGCTATGACGTCAGAAACTCGGCACGCTCAACGCTCAACTTTCGGATGCACGGTCCGTGTGCCGACGACTTAACAAAAAGCAGTTTTTTGTAATTAACAATCCACTTGTGTTAGAAAATTTATGGAACTGAAGAGAATCCTCGTTTTTTTCCAGTTATAATGATGTGTTCGTTATCCATTTTCCTATGTTATTTTACACAATAATTTAATGTTTTATTTGAAACTGTTGTATTACATTTGACTTCAGGTGTAGGTCACAAATAGGAATCAGTCGTAATATATTCATTTGGTGCAGAGTAGGGGCAGCCAAGATTTCGACTGGCAGGGCATGTCCAGCCGTGAGTGACATAGGCTCTGCCTCGCCACACTTTTCCCCT
Source organism: Schistocerca serialis cubense (assembly GCF_023864345.2). Classification (NCBI taxonomy): domain Eukaryota; kingdom Metazoa; phylum Arthropoda; class Insecta; order Orthoptera; family Acrididae; genus Schistocerca; species Schistocerca serialis. The sequence continues at coordinate 409,432,187 of NC_064641.1, read as the reverse complement.
ACCGTCACGCCACACTGTCTGAATGCGAAGAGAGGGAAGTGGGCAAAACTGAGAAAGCGCAAGATGTAAATGGAAGTGCAGTCGCACTACATACGACTTGGTTTTATATATCCCATTTCTCAACAGCACAGAACAAAAACAAACAAATTTTCAGTATTATTACTTATATTTGGAGTGATGAAGAATTTTTATCTGGTACGAACTGTCGGTATACAGAGAGACGCAGACAGTTTCGTATTGAAGTTCCCACGTAATTGCGACTTATTTAGTTTCATGATCCATAGAAGAGGGTACTAGGAGGGAGGAATGTCGCAGGTTATATGGCCTCCCTAGGGTCCCCAAGGAAGGGGTACCTTTTCGTCGTTTTTGAGTAGAGTTGGAGCTCTGACATATCGTGTAGCAAAACATCTTGTTACTCTGTTGAGCCCTATGGTGGGTCTGTATGAGCACTACATCAAGAACTCGGCTGATTTCTGAGTCGATTAGGGGAAATGCGTTTGAATGACTGTGATATTCTAAGTTTTGATGTGGTTCCTCTCTTCACTCGTGTTTCTATGTCTGATTCGTTACTGTTGATTGAGGTTAGGTTTAGTGCTGAATTAACGAGCCTTTTTCAACATGTGTTGATTTCCACTTGCTTTTTATTCAATAACTAGCCATACGAACAGGCAGTCGGAGTTCCGACTGGAAGCCCATTGTCACCTATTATTGCAATTCGTCTACGAAGGATTTCGAGGAACGTGCCACTGACGGGGGCTTTGAAGCCTGCATGCTTTCTTCAGATATATAGAGTGCGGCGGCGCGGTTCCTTTCAGGGATTAAACCAGCACCTACATGTGAACTCGTCGCAGCATATTTAATCTTCCTTTCTACTGGTTAAAAAAATCTACGCCAATTAGCATTTTTGTACATAGATAAGGGATTATAAGGGAATCATGGAGTACTTCCACACCATTTATTTTTACTGGCAACAGAACTTCGTGTTTAACAGATTTTTTAACTTTTATTGTAGCTACAATTATCTGTGCCTCCATTACTGGCATTATTACAAGTTCATTTCTATTTGGTAGCGATTCTAACCATTTTTTATTCACAGCACATAAATAACTGCCACTATCTGCTAAACACTGTACTTCTTCGTTATAGACTTGCAGACTAATTTCTGGCTGACTCAACACCTTTCTTTCACTGCTACCGTCAGAACCATCCTCCAACAAATCGTTCACAGCCTCCCTTCTATCGAAACCTTCCATGTTTCCAGATATTACACAGATTTTTGCAGAATTACCCACATTACTTTTCTACCCCATACTAACTATTCTCTCCACTAATGACAGCTCAAAAATTTTTTCGGCATTTGGCCATTCTCCTTTTCCTGTCTCTCTCTTTCTTTTTTCCACAGTTAGTTGGCTGAACCCCATTTTGGTCACCATTTTGCTGCCTCTCCCTTATAGCCTCACAAACGTCGTCATTTATAGACGCTAGTACTTCTTCTACGCCGACATAACTAATCTCCCGTAATTCTCCAGCTTCTGTACTTTCTCCTCCCCAGAACATGACTCAACTTCAACTTAATTGCTAAAGACTTTCTCGCAATCAGGTTCTGTCATATTTTCCGCTAATACGTCACCCATTTCGTCTGCAATATAGTGTTAATTTCGTTTACGTCTGTCCAAAAACTCCACTAAACCTCCGTTAAATGTAGCTCGTTTCGTCTGTTGTTACTACCTTCTTCCGCTCCTCACTTATAATCCCTGTCTGTTTAGTTCTAACACGTACAAAGCGGCTTCAAATTCCTACTTCTCGTCTTGTAAACGCAAGCTCTTTCACAGACGGCATTTAACGGATTTTGGGATCGTGTACCATTTCTTACGTTTGCCCCATTTGCTGTCGCCTTGGCACAATGCCATCCTCTCGCATCGCAGAATACGATCGACAATAATGCACCTTCTCCCATTTATTTCGCCTATCATTTGCTGGATAGCACCACCTCCCGGCACCCCTGCTCCTGCTGTTTCCTCGGTACACTCTAATTCTGTTAAAGTTTACATTTGTCACCCATTTTAACGCACACTTCCTTACGCTTTCCTTCCTGAGATTAAACTTTTCCCCAGCCCAGAAGCCATTTAGCAACTCCATTTGTTTCTGCTTGCCGCAATATTCTTTAAAACCCCCTCTTTAAATTTATCTAGAGTATCGTACTGTTCAGTAACGATAATCCCCCAAATTCTAGACTCTCCCAAGAATTTGGACATAATGAACCCTATTTTCTGTGTCTGACCACAAACTAGGTAGAGCACCTTCAAAGTCATTCCAGAATTATCTTGGATGCACGTTTGCTGTTGTATCAAAACGTAAAAACTGCCTGAGAGCGACATGATATTTCAGACGATTCTGCCACAAAACTACACCCACTACTGTTAGTCACATGTCTGGGGTAGTTTCAACATGGCATAATCTACTGCTCTCCTCATGCAACTTATTTTAAACCTCTTCTACGTGGTTAGTTAGATGAAGAACACTTTCTTCAGACACACCCACTAGGCCAAACACACTTTTTACTTATTCATACATTTGGCATATTCAGAACTGATTTTACTGTCCAGCAATTTGTGATCATTTACACATATAGACTCTACCGCCGATATTTTGACCTCTACTTTCAGCACACTTTCCTTTATAAAATCTACCCTTTGTTTGTTTCCAACAGCAATTTTTTTTCAAGGCATCTCTTAATTCACTTTTTACAGTTTTAGTGGACTGTTGGCAGTTATTCTCAACTTGAAAAATTTTGCCATCCACTTTACTTTCTAACAACTTCAAATCATTTTTCCACATTTCTTTTAAAACCGCAGTTGCCTTTTCAATTTTTTCGTTAAAATAACTCGTTTGCTTTTCGATTTTTCATCAAGTTTACTGATTTTATGACCGGTTGTGTCCATCTTTTATAGAACCCATTAATGCTTTAAACATTTTTTGCAAAGTTCCAGGTTCTATTTTCTGCATTTCCTGTTAACCATGTTCCGCCGGCACTGTACCAAATCTGGTATTCACATTTGACACATTTGTTTCAGTAACACTACCCACACTGTCATAACACAGTTTATTGTTACCGATTTCATTCCTAATATAACTTTCAGTATTTACATTAATCCCACTAGTTACATTAACTGACATACTTGAAGCAGACTCTGCTCCATTGTCCGTAAATAACAAAGAAACATAGTCAAAAACCTCAAAACGGCTCTGAGCACTATGGGTTGGTTGGTTGGTTGGTTGTTTGGGGGAAGAGACCAAACAGCGAGGTTATCGGTCTCATAGGGTTAGGGAAGGATGGGGAAGGAAGTCGGCCGTGCCCTTTCAAAGGAACCATCCCGGCATTTGCTTGGAGCGATTTAGGGAAATCACGGAAAACCTAAATCAGGATGTCCGGACGCGTGATTGAACCGTCGTCCTTCCGAATGCGAGTCCAGTGTGCTAACCACTGCGCCACCTCGCTCGGTAGCACTATGGGACTTAACATCTGAGGTCATCAGTCCGCTAGAACTTAGAACTACTTAAACCTAACTAACCTAAGAACATCACACACATCCATGCCCGAGGCACTACTCGAACCTGCACCGTGGCGGTCGCGCGGTTCCAGACTGAAGCGCATAGAACCGCTCGGCCACTCCGGCCGGCTCAAAAACCTCCTCTTTTACTTTAACATCTACTCCTTCTGTCTGTTTTTTTTTCTTTATTGTCATTTGTTCACCTTATACAAAGGCGGGCAGGCAGTGGATACATCTACTCTGTTCTTCAGCCACAAGCATTACAATAATAGAGGAAAAGGAGACAGAAAAGTAACAATTCGTGGTTAAAAAACAGGAGATACAATAAATAAAAAACATGAAGCCATTCACACTCGACGAAAACACACGAAAAGCTGTCGGCACTGCACACTAACACTGACGAATAAGACGGAATGAGTGAACGAGGAGCGTGGCGGCGAGAAACACTAAATCACAATCACGACGGCACAAACACTAAACTCATGGCGATGATCTCTGGCCCACGAATGTCCACTTAGTGTGTGCGAGTCCGGGGACCTGCCAGGAGGGGAGGAAGGTGGTGAGGGTGGGAGAGGGGAGAGCAGGGATGCCAATGGCAGGGGGGGATGAGGGAGGAATGAAGGGAGGAGGGGGTAGGGGAAGCCTGGGGGAGGAAGGGGGGAGGAAGGGAGGATGGAGGGAAAGGAGAGAGAAGTGAGAGAGGGTGCCCTAAGGAAAGGACACAGGAAGTGGGAGGGGATGATCAAAGTTGATAGGATGGGTAGATGGAGGGGAGGAGGGCATCATCAGGGAGGTGGAGTTCGCGGAAGCCACCTTGGGAGAGGGTAAGGAGGGTGGAGAGATGGAGAGCAGGTGGGACATGGAAATACAGGTGCGGCAACAGGTGGGGGTGGAAGAGGATGTGACAGACAAGTGGGTGAGGGGGATCTAGTTTATGGGAGGTGTATAGGATCCGTATCCGTTCGAGGAAGAGAAGGAAGTGGGGGAATAGAATAAGATCGTACAGGATCTGTATGGGGGAGGGGAGACGGATACGATAGGGGAGGCAGAGAGCATGGCGTTCAAGGAATTTAAGGGATTTGGAAACGGTAGGAGGGACGGAGATCCAGGTAGGATGGGCGTAGCAGAGGATAGGGCGGATGAGGGATTTGTAGGTGTGGAGGATGGTGGAGGGGTCCTGACACCATGTACAGCCAGAAAGGAGCTTGAGGAGACAGAGCCAGAAGCGTGCATTGGCTTGGATTGTCCGGAGATGGGGGGTCCAGGAGAGGTGACAGTTGAGGGTGACGCCAAGGTACTTAAGGGTAGGGGTGAGGGTGATAGGATGGCCATAGATGATGATATAGAAATAGAGGAGGCAGAAGGAAGAGGTGGTTTTGCCCATAATGATCGCCTGGGTTTTGGAAGGATGGACCTTAAGCAACCACTGGTTGTACCAAGTGGTGAACCAGTCAAAATGGGATTGGAGAAGGTGTTGGGAGTGCTGAGGGTGGGGACAAGGGCAAGGAAGTCAGTGTCATCAGCGTACTGGAGAAGGTGGGTAGCGGGTGAAGGTGGCGGCATGTCCGCCGTATACAAAAGGTACAGAAGAGGGGAGAGGACGGAACCTTGGGGCACACCGGTGGAGGGGGAAAAAGGTGTAGGAATGCGTGTTATGGATGGTGACGTAGGAAGGACGTTGGGAGCCTATCAGACGGATGTAGTTAATAGGAAGGGCGTAGGTTTGGAGCTTGAAGAAGAGACCGGCATGAGACACGTGGTCAAAGGTTCGTTCAAGGTCAAGGGAGAGGAAGATAGCGGAGTGACGGGAATTAAGCTGTTTGGAGAGGAGATGAGTGAGGTGAAGGAGAAGGTCATCGGAAGAGAAGGATGGCCGAAAGCCACACTGGGTAACGGGAAGGAGGTGATGGTGGAGATGCTGGTGGATGCGTTGGGTTAGGATGAATTCGAGGACCTTGCTGAAGACCGAGGTAAGGCTGATGGGATGGTAGGAGGAGACAGCGGACAGCGGTTTACAGGTTTAAGGAACATCAGGATATGGGAGGTTATCCACAGGTTGGGGTAGTATCCGGTGGACAGGACTACGTTATAGAGCCTGGCCAGGGTGAGAGGAAAGAGGCAGGAGCTTCACGAAGGTGGCGATAGGTGACACGATCGTGACCAGGAGCGGTGATGCGTTTCATGCGGAGTGTAGTGATGAGATCTTGTTTAGTGATAGGGGCATTGAGTTCAGTGTGTGCAATGTTGTCCAAGTACTGGAAACCAGGTCCAAGGGGAGGGACAGAGGTGTCAGTTCGATCGTGGACATCCGGGAAGAGGGAGTAATTGAACTGGGGATCATCGGGGATGGTAAAGACATCTGAGAGGTAGGAGGAAAAGTGATTGGCCTTACTGATGTTGTCAGGGAAGGGTTGATTATCAATGAGGAGAGGATTGTAGGGGGGGGGGAGGTTTAGATCTGGTAAGGTGGCGGAAGGCTGACCAGAACTTGGACGAGTTTAAAGGAAGTGTAGCATTTGAATAGGTGCATGTCTGTCTCCAGTCCCGGCGTTTCCTAGCCACAAGCAAGTGTCGGATGTGTCGCTGAAGTTGCCGGTGGTGTCGTAGTGTGTCCAGGTCACGTGTGTGTAGGAAGACACGGTAGAAACGGCGGGATTCATGGAGGCGGAGGACGGCCTGTGGGGGTAAGGTAGGACGGTGGGGATGGATGGCGACAGAAGGGACGTGGGCATCCACGGCCTCAGACAAGGTCTGCTGGAGAAGGAAGGTGGCATGGGTAACATCATCAGGGTGGCGGTAGGTGAAGGGGTGGCCATCAACTTGGGTAGATAGGGTATCCTGGTAGGCATTCCAGTCGGCACAGGAATAATCATGGAAGTACTTTGGGGGAGATTCATTACGAGGGTCGGGGCAGGGGCGACGACCGTCTGAAATGGTGAGGAGGACAGGGAGATGATCACTACCAATGGCGTCCAGGACATCCACAGCTATGCGGCTAAGGAGGTTAGGGGAGGAGAGGATTACATCAGGAGTGGAGTTAGATTCAGGGTGGATGTGCTGGGCAATGGGGACGCTGTCGCCTTGGAGGGAGGAGAGGAACCGATGCCACCGCCGTAACTGGGTGGCAGAATGACTATGGATGTTGAGGCCGGCGGCGACCATGTAGGAGGAGAAGGTACAGTCAATGTGGGAGAGGAAGTCAAAAGGAATAGGGGCGTTAGGGCGGACATACTGTAGATGGTGCCACAGGAGATGGTAAGGCCAGGGAAGAAGAGACTAAGGATCAAGTGTTCGGTGGGGTCTGGAAGGAGAGTTTGGAGCCAAACTGGGATCTGGCAGTGGTGACCAATGGCAACTCCGCCATGTGCTATCGGGAAGGGATTATCGGAGTGGTGAAGGAGGTGGGGCGATTTGTGTATGGTGTGGTGAGGCTGAAGAAAGGTTTCATTGAGGAGGAAGGCATCCACGCAGTGGGTGGCGTGGGTGTGCATGAAGAGGTTCTTGTTGGCGGGAGGGGAACAGATGTTGTTGAACAGGATATGGTGCTGTCACGCCATGACAGGGATTTATACAAGGGTGTCGATTTGGAAGAAGGTAAAATGGCCTGGTTGTGGGAGTAGGTGGCATATATTTTGAGGTGGAAGATGGAACAGGTGGCGAGGGATATCTGCTGGAGGGTGTGAGGCACTGGAAAGAGTGGATATTTTGGAGAATGATAGTGAGGAACCTGATGATGTCCTGAGTGGGGGGGAGGGGGAGGGGATGAAGGGAATTGCCAGGAGGGGTGGGGGCGTCCAGAGGACAGACAGGGACGGTGAGTTCAGGAGTGGTGGGAAGGGGTCGGGCCTTACATTTTTGGGAGTATGTGGGATGTGGGAGATCACAGGTGTTACAGGAGAGAGGGGACTGGAGGTTGGGGCACTGCCAGAGGAAATGCACTTGCTTACTGTACAGTGAGATGGGGGCCTCATGGCAGTCACATGTTGTATGCGCATTATAGTGCAGATACCTCTGGCAGCAGAGGGATTGAGGAGGGGAACAGGAGGGGTCGACTTTGTAGTGTTGGTAGAAGAGGAGGGCACCCTCCTTCAGGAGACGGCCAATGGAGGGGATGTCTTCTGATAAAACCTGCATAAGGCGGGTGAGGCCAGCTGAACTGAAAATGCAGTGGACTGCCCGTACTTCCAACGAGAAATGAGCCTTGTGGTCTGCCAACACCTCCTCCTCCGTGATTGTCGGACTAAGCCGAGAGATCACGGCGGTTAGGGTCAGCGGACGATAGGGGCGTTGGGTTGGCAGGAGGGAGACGGGAAAGGTGCAGGGGTGAGTGAGGAATTGGGGCCAAAGTGGGTGATGGGGATGCGGGAAAGGATGTCAGTGTGAAGGGTAGGGCTGGGGGAGGAGATGAGGATGGAGTCACGGCGAGGAGTGAGGAGGGAGAAGGGGCCACCGGGAAAGTGTTGGCGGAAGAAGAGAGTGAGGTTCTGGGCCTCGAGGAGGGGGGGATCAGGATGGGAGAGGATTTATCTGTAGGAGGAGGGGGAGGAGGAGTAGGGAGCAGGGACAGGTGGGGAGACATCAATGGCATCCTGGGGAGGGGGAAGGAGGATGGGCCTGGGTCTTTTTAGGAGCAGAGGGGGCAGGGGTGCCACTGAGGCGTTTGATGGCAGCCAAAGGGTGAGAGGATGTGTGGGGGACAGGGGCAATGGGAAGATAGCGGGAAGTGGCAGGTTCCAGCATGGACACTGGTGCTGGCGCCGGAGATGGCGATGGTGAAGGCGATGGTGATGATGAGGGTGATGATGATGGTGAAGGAGATAGTGGAGCGTGGGCTGTGGCCCTCTGGGCCACTACTCTAGCAGGGGCCACAGAAGCGGAAGGAGCTGAGGGAGGGAGGTAAGGGGTCAGAGGAGGAGGCAAAGGAGGAAGGAGCTGGGGAAAGGGCGACAAAAAGCGAAGGAGAAGGGATAGTGAGGAGCGGGAGGATGGAATGAGGGGGAGGGGGAGATTGGGCACACCATGTGATGGTGGTGGTGGCGGTGGATGGGGACGTGTAGACTATGGAGGTAGTGGTGGCAATGGTAGTGATGGTGGGAGTCGACATGATGAGTGGGAAAAAAGGCACAGACTGCTACGGTCGCAAGTTCGAATCCTGCCTCGGGTATGGATGTGTGTGATGTCTCTAGGTTAGTTAGGTTTAAGTAGTTCTAAGTTCTAGTGGACTGATGACCACAGATGTTAAGTCCCATAGTGCTCAGAGCCATTTGAAAAAAGGCACAGGACAGAACAAAAACGACAGAAGTGAACAAGGGACTTACAAGGCGGACGAAAAAGAGAGGAAGGCAGACGAGGACCGATGAAATGCCGACTGGGGCCGAAGCCCCACTCTGCTGCCGCTGGCAGGGGCGACCGCAAGGCAGGAACTGTGGCTGGCTGGCTGTCAGGAATGCTGGCTGGCCGGCAGGATCGCTGGCAGGAACCGCTGCTGCTGCTGCTGCTGCTGCTGGCAGGCTGGTTGGCTGGCTGGCACCTGCAAAACCCTAACACTTCGATTAATGACGATTGCCACAGTCGAAGGCGGTATTCATAGCGAAGTACCGCCGGAGATGCCTTCTGTCTATTCAGGCGTGCTAGTTTGTGAAAAACTTAGGCTGCAGTGAATGAGAGTCCTTCCTCTTTTATCATATTTACAAAATCTTTATCGCTTTTCACGTTAGTCATTCTTGCAGCACACATTCACAACAAATGTAAGAAACTTCACTTATCTTTCGTCGAATGCTGCAGCCTTGGCGTGCTGAAACTGCCGGTCCGACCTCCTTCGTCTACCGTACCAGTTTCAGGGTCCTCCCTCGTCTTGTAAGTTGGCAGCGCTGCCCTGCCGTAATGCTGCTCGTTGACACCGCTATGACGCCGACTGCTGCTTCGATGCACCCTCGTTGTTATCGTACCGTTTAACATCTTCTTCTTTCTTGTTAGTCTCTTCGGCGACTCGAAACGGGTTCCGTCCAAAATTCCACGTGTACCCATTTACTAAATTTTTCATTATCGTTCACATTATGGTTTTTCACACAATTTCTCTCAACCACGGATTCAATGTACTACAGCGTTTTAACTGTTCTCCCAGCACAGATACACGATGTGTGGCGGTGCGGTTCCTTTCTGGGATTAAACCAGCACCTATCTGTGAACTGTCGCTGCAGATCGCCGGGAGGAAAACCGAGCAGAAACCTACCGTACTGCGACTCCCACCAGTCTGCATACAATGTAACTACACTAAAAATCGGGAAAAAGTCTTAATTTTGAATGAAAGGTGAAAATACTGGCAAAACTTCGGTATATTCTGAAGTCGAGAATTACACGTTCAGTGCCAAGCCCGTGCTGATCCTAACACAGTCATGCACAAACCTTTTCATTCACGTTAGCATGTTTATGATAACGCATTTCCCAAAATCTGAACAGCTACTAAACACGGATTGTTCCTAAATGAAAATGCTCTCCACACTGTTACGTTTATTGGTGTCTAATGCACTCAGGTTTTTGGTCACCGATCTGCTCAATATGCCACGTAGAATTGCTATACTTTCTCATACACTAAAACTGGCAAACTATAACTTCCTTCGGAGCTCATGCTACACACGACCGTACCATTGGAAGGCTGGGCTCCGACTACTTTAGATTGCTGTAAGCATTCTCTATTTCCAACAGAAAAGGCGCGTGAAGAATACCCCGTTCTGATTGGTCAGTTTTCTTTAAGGCCAATAGAAAAATATTACTCTCCCGCGTTAGTCAGCGCTTTTCATGACTAACCAATCAACAAATAACACATTTTCGAATTTTACTTTTTCCCGAAATAAATATTTAACATTCTGTTATTTTATTTATACTTTACGTTATTAACTGTTATTATTTGCACTCGAATTAGCTTTCGTTTTACCATAAACTTACTTAACATATTGTGATACAAAATTTCCCGTCATCTGCATTCACACAGTCTCAAAAATTTCTCACGCTAGATCATACAGCGTTTGTCAGTATAACAATGAGCTACATATTTACTTTAGACTACATTCACGCATCATTCACACTACTAAAAACTTACACTATGTGATCAAAAGTATCCGGACAGCGGGCTGTAAAAGACTTATAAGTTCGTAGCGCCCTCCATCGATAACGCTGGAAATCAATATGGTGTTGGCCCACCCTTAGCCTTGATGACAGCTTCCACTCTCACAGGCATACGTTCAGTCAGGTGCTGGAAGGTTTCTTTGGGAATGGCAGCCTATTCTTGACGGAGTGCTGTAGTGAGGAGAGGTATCGAAGTCGGTCGGTGAGGCTTGGCACGAAGTCGGCGTTCCAAAACATCCCAAAGGTATTTTTTAGGATTCAGGTCAGGACTCTGTGCAGGCCAGTCCATTACAGGGATGTTACTGTTGTGCAACCACTCCGCCACAGGCCGTGCATTATTAACAGGCTGTCCTAACATAGGAGGGAAATGAAAAAAAGGGGTTACTAGTCAGTCTGCGCTCCCGAGCGGTACAGACCAGAAGGACAATTCACAGTGAAGGAATTTGATTGTTTTATTGTATCTGAGCCAACACTGGTACAGGCATTTATTAGAAATGCTGGTGGTGATTCTCGGTAGGGAACTCGTTGTGGAGACTCTTGGACAAACAGGGTTTTGAAATAGTTGTTTATTCCAGACAGAGCTAACTAATACACAGTTCTAGGGTTAGAAAAAGCATGAATAACACTGTTTCAACAGAAACCAGTGCAGAAGTCCCAGGAGTGGAGGCTGAACACAGTGGCAAAACACTAGCAGCATCTTAAATCAACTACTTAGCTACAAAACAAAACATACTGAATGTGACACTGTTCACTGAGACACTCCAAGAGAGAGAGCAAACTTACGCGGAGCTGGACCGAGGCTGGAGTCGACGGATGCGGATTCGGCGCCCAGATCGTCTGAGTGAGAACTCTGCCAAAATGCGGAGTCTAGGGGTTTTAAAGAGTCGCGTGGGGGCACTGTTTTTCCCACTTAAAGCCACCCAGAACATCCCGTAGGTCTCTTGCGGGTGTCTGCCAATCACGGTTTGGTTAGGTCCCTATACTACTCCTAAGGCGGGGATGGTAATGCAGTTGCACTAACTAAGTCCGAATTGGGTATCAACATTGTTCAGCTGAAAGCTAAACGTAAGTGTTCCGCCAAATAAGGCTTGCAACATTATTTTCATACGTCATTTAGCCCCGCCACTCGGGCTCCCCGATTAGGGACTGCTAGCTCAACAGTTTTTGGCGTTTCTGCTCTCTTTCTAATCCTTGTGAGCCTACTGACGTTGTCGTTCTCAGGGTAGGTATCAAGCTGGCTTTGTACGCTACTAAGTGGCTGTTGGTTACAAAGTTCTACGGTGGCAACCTATTACAGCGTCTGGACGACATATGAAGTTACATGTTAATTCCTTGAAGAGTAAATAACCCCCTGGGACCGCGTGTGGGGGCGTCTGCATTTTCGCAAGGTTCTCCCTTACGGTTTACTTCATGTAACAATATCTCTCCTAGTTTCGTCTGCCCTCAGCATCGTCTCTGCTTCCGCACCTTGGAACGCCTGTCCTTATTTCTCACAGCTTCAAGATAACACTAGAGTAGCAAGGAATAATCAATATATTACAAGGTGCTCGATCGTATTGAAGGATGCAATCACCATCCCCGAATTGCTCTTCAACAGTAGGAAGCCAGAAGGTGCTTGAAACATCGATGTAGGCCTGTGCTGTGATAGTGCCACGCATTCCTCCTCCATGAAAAACACGACCATACCTTAACACCACCGCCTCCGAATTTGGCACTACACACGCTGGCAGACGACGTTCACCGGGAATTCACCATGCCCACACCCTGCCATCGGATCGCCACATTGTGTACCGTGATTCGTCACTCCAGACAACGTTTTTTCACTGTTCAATCGTCCAATGTTTGCTCTCCTTACATCAAGCGAGGCGTTTTTGGCATATACATGCGTGACATGTGGCTTATGAGCAGCCGCTCGACCATGAAATTCAAGTTTTCTCACCTCCCGGCTAACTGTCATATACTTACAGTGGATCCTGATGCAGTTTGGAAGTCCTGTGTGATTGTCTGGATAGATGGCTGCCTATTACACATTACGACCCTCTTTAACTGTCGGCGGTCTCTGTCAGTCAACAGATGAGGTTGGCCTGTACGTTTTTGTGCTGTACGTGTCCCTTTACGTTTCCACTTCACTATCACATCGGAAACAGTGGACCTAGGGATGTTTAGGAGTGTGGAAATCTCGCCTACAGACATATGACATAAGTGACACCCAATCACTGGACCACGTTGGAAATCCATGAGTTCCATGGAGCGCCCCATTCTACTGTCTCACGATGTCCAGTGAGGACGTTGACAGTGAATACCTGGCAGCAAAAGGCACCTAATATGAAAAACGTATGTTTCTGGGGGTGTACAGATACTTTTGACCACATAGAGTATACAAAACAGCACAAAAATAAATAAACAGAAAAGCCTGCAAGAAATAAACAGAACAAATATCAAAAATATTCTCTTGACCTGTTTCTTGAATGTCTCTGTCCGCCACTGTACTCTGGTGGATGATAATTAGAACTGCGTACTTGACTGAACCCGCTTCAGACCATCTGTCACTGTGCACGCATGAGCCATTCTCCCGATACACAGGCTCCAGACATGAGCGACATAAAGGCGCCACGCCTTGAGAGGATACTCTTGTTGTTTGACATAGCGGCTATGAGAACCTGAAACGAATTTTTAGAGCACCTAAATTCAATTTTTTGTATCTGCCTACTCGACTAACGTAGGGCGCCTAGGATTCTGTTTTTCTATAATTGCTAGACAACAATTCAAGCAAATCGTATTAATGGAGTTTATTACAGTACGTTAAATTGACAATACTGAACTATGTGGATTCACAAAGGTGTATCACACGCCAATGATGTCATGCAAATAATCAGTGTCCTTCGGTATGCACAATTTCAATGCAAGGAAACATTACAGTTCATAAGTCACTATTGTGGCGTTTCTATGACGGCTCGTCTTCCACTCCCCACGGCTACGGCGGAGCGGCGCTTATATTCTGTTCATTTAGATGCTACTCCTGCCTTGGTGTCAGCGTACTATCGATGATGTTTGGTTTGTTGGGCGCTCAAGTGCGTGGTTATCATCGTCCCAGCGTACTATTCGGTGACGTCGTCTCACAGCCCCGTCTGCTCTTCCGTTCTTCATATTCGTACCGGCGCTTGTCGTTACGCTGGAACATTCCTCTCCCCCAAAGCAACGGACGTTCGTCGTGTAGGGTGCGCGACGACGGCGGAGGAGGCAGGAGCGTGGACGCTTCGCTGGACCAGAAGCTGCTGCTGAAGGGGACGTCAAGCATCCAGACCTATACCCCCCCCCCCCCCGCCCCTCCTCCACATCCAGCCTTCGCTCTGGCGGAAACGTCCCCCGGAAAACTGACCAGAACGGTACGTGTCCACTATCGGAGGCCAATAATCAGATATAGAAGGCGTCGACTGCTAAGTGTGGGCGGGTCCAGTTCCATCTGTAGGACGAGAGGAGGCGGACGAGGCGAAGCGAAGGCTCCGTGTTCATGAGGTCGTTCCGCGGTGTCGTGATGACACCCTCTGGCAGTGTTGTGGCCACGGTGTTCTCGGGATCCATGAATCTGGGGAAGAGACACAGAAGGATCACCGTACACATGACAGTGACGAAGTTGATTGTGATGTCGGCACTGCAGTCCGTCTGGACCTGAAATGAGGTACATGCAAGCGCCAAGTAGACAGACGATCTCACCTCGCACCCAGCACTGCTGCCGCTGAAAACCCTGTAAAACAGAGTATCATGGGACGCCTGATCCTGAGGAGAGTGGAGCAGGTGGAGCACTGTCCGATGGTGGGGGCCGTGAAACAGTTCCACCAGCGATGGTCCATATCGTGGGGGCTAACGATGGGAGGCGCGAAACAGTTGCAATGATTGATCAATGGTGTGTGTGGAGCGAAGTTTGACCATCTGCTGCTTTAAGGTTCGATTCTGACAAAACATTCCGCTTCGCCGTTTGACTGTGGATGGAACAGTGCACTAGTTAGATGCCGTAATCCATTGCTTTCACAAAATGTTCAAATTCGTTTGACGTGAACTGAAGGCCGTTGTCTGCCACTATGACTTCAGTTAACCTTCGCGGCAAAGAAAAAAAGAAAGGACAACACCTGAATTGCGCTACGTGACAATGTTGAGTTCATTGGCACAGCAAAAGGAAACTTGCTGTACGAGTCAACCACAATCAACCTACGAGTATTCCAAATAGGTCCCACAAAAGTCTATGTGCACATGTTGCCATAGTGATTGCGACTTAGGCCAAGCAGAGAATTTTTGTGGAAGAGCGGAATGATTTTCCGCATATGCGTGACACTGTGACGTTATCTGTTCCATTTGGGTGCCCAACCCTGCCAAGTACAGTGTCGACGCGCTAACTGTTTCGTACTAACAATCCTGCATTGTCCTTGGTGAAGTAACTGCAACATTTCTTTTTGCAAAGCTTTAGGGATCAACACACGTGACTGTCCACTGTCATTCTGCACAAGAATCACACCTCTCTGTATAGCGAGGCTGCACCGACGTGCAAAGTATCGGCGCACAACAGAGCTCTTTATGATATGCCAGGAACGAGTCAACGTGAACGAATGTATGTTAGCAAAATGTTCGAATCTGAATCAGCTTCCGTGGCCTGTGCAACTTTCCTATAGTTCAGAGGAAAAAATAGAAGCAATTCAGAATCCTGAGCATCAATGTGGCAACAAGATGCAGCTGAAGCGTCAACGTCTGAATCAAGGCCAAACGGAAGACGTGAAAGTGCGTGCGCATTACCATGTTGAGCTGTCGGACGATACACAATCTCGTATTGGTATTACGACAACAACAAAGCCCATATTTGCAAGCTTTGGGCAGTTCGTGCAGGAACCGGTTTAGTCGAATGATACAAGGACTGTAAAGACTTGTGATCTGTTAATAAGTAGAATTTTCTGCCATACAAATAGTGGTGGAATTTGGCGACACCATACACAATAGCCAAAGCCTCTTTCTCAATTTGTGAATAGTGGCAATGAACTTTGGACAACACTTTTGATGCGAAAGCGATAGGCCTGTCTTTCTCACCAATTCTGTGCGAAAACACTGCACCGATTCCATAAGAGGAAGCGTCAACTTGCAACGCAACTGGTTTGTCAGGATCAAACTGAACTGAGCATCGAAAACTGAGCAATTCATCTCTAAGTTTTTGAAAACCTACTTGGTCTTCACCTGTCGAAACAAAGGGGACATTCTTGCGAGGCAAGCAATGCAGTGGAGCTGCGGTTTGCGCAGCATTCGGTTTGAACCGAATATAATAGTTCATTTTCCCTAAGACTGAATGCAATTTAGGGAGATTGCGAGGAACTGGCAGATCTCGTATGGCTAAAAAATGTGACTGAAGAGGATGTATACCTTGACTATTTATGACATGACCAAGATAGTGCAACTCAGTTTTAAAAAATTCACACTTGTACAGTCTACACTTTAGTCCTGCGTTAGACAACATACGAAACATAGCATGCAAAATTTCATTATGATCTTCAGTTGTACGATCTGCTCTGGCAATATCGTCCAAATAGTTTGGACAGTTTGGCACTTGATTTTTCAGCTGTTCCAAATGCCGTTGGATGTGGAAGCACTGTCAAAAGGCAAATGCAAATATTGAAACAAGCTCAAATGAATATTCACTACACACAGTTTTTGAGATTCTTCATCGAGCGGTATTTGCAGATACACGTCGCGCAACCAGCGCCTAATCTGTCCATGAGATCCTCTGGGCGTGGCAATGGATAAGCATCTTTCACAGTTTGTGGGTTGACTGTAGACTGAAATTCAGAACAGAGGTGAATGCGACCTGAAGTTTTGGGGATCAAAACCAGTGGATTTGCCCACTGACTGGCTTGTATAGGCGCAATAGCTCCGCTATCTTGCAATTCTTTAAGTTCAGCAGCAACTTTGTGCCATAATGCAATGGGAACAGTTCTGGCCTGGCAAAATTTCGGCTGAACATTGCCTTTCGGAATAATACGTGCAACGAAATTGTTAACCTTGGCTAAAACTTCAGAAAAGAGTTCCGGGAATTCTTTCAGCAAGCTAGCTACACTCTCTTTTGCATGGAACGCAGGCACTGACAACACATTGTGCTGAATGTTAAAGCCAAACAAATCAAATGAATCAAGATCAAATATGTTCTCACAATCGCGTGATTGTAGCACCGTAAAAGTCACTCTTCGTGTATGCGTGTGGTACATGACAGGCAAAGTACATTTTTTGAGTACGGGAATGTATTGTCCATTATAAGCCATCAGGTGTGTGCTAGTTTTAGACAGGTGTGGGAAGCCTAACATTTCACATGTGTGACGATTCAGCAATGTAACAGAGGCACCTGCGTCCAACTGAAATTTCACATGTTTCCCACAAGGAAGCAAATGAACAAAAAGTTTGTTGGACTGGCGCAGGATTAAAGAAACTGCTCGCCTGCTGGTTTTGCTAATGCCAGTTGCACACTTTGAATATACTGCATTAATGACATGGACCTTGTGAATAGATTTTCGTGAGTGGGCTGAATTCTTAAGTTCGTTCCATTGCAAACATACCGCCTCTTTTTGTGCAGACATCCACTGACCTGTGAACATCTTTCGCACCACAAACAAACAGCAAAGGCTAAACAGGGCTGACACCACGATTCTGCCGTACTGAAGAGATTTGTATCTATCGAAAAGTATCTATTATTTACCATTATACTTTTTAAGGCATTATAAAAAAGACTTAATGCAGATTTGCGATTCAGTACTTACTGATAAAGCTAAAAGTTATCGTATAAATATTACAACACTAAATGATAAAATTATAACATTCCAATATTCGTAAGAGATGTAGACAATCGATATACTCTATTCTGGAAAACACTAAGAGCCCTCGTAACGTTTTTCTCCCTTTGTGCATCTAATATGAGATTACTCCGAAGATGCTATTCACTGGACTCATTCCTCTCCCAATCTGCCGTTATTGTACGTATTTGTTAATCAGATATTAAATTCACTCTGTTTCGTCGTGCTGAAACTGAAATGGTTCGAAGGGGCAGTTTTTCTTTGGCATTTTGAAACTTTTTTTTATCAACACTTATCTTCGCTTTAATTTCCATTCTTTGAAGAGCAAGCTTTTGTGGAGTGCCTGTAAGACTTTCCGGACGCCTTGAGGAAGTTTTTCTTCGTTCTGGCTTTAGGAAACGGACGCACCACCTCAGGTGAAAAAGTTGCAACCTCGCACGCTTTCGGGGGCCTTGCTCTTGTAGTCTAGGGTTCTGTCAATCTATCGTCGGGACCACTTTGGCTCTTTTATGTGTCTGGTACGTCCGAACTTTCTTAGCACGGAACCTGACAGTTGAAAAATATAATCATTAAACGAGCAAATTACCAATTTCAGAGACTCCTTACAAAATATTACTTGCTGTTTCTCCTTGCGGTACAGTAATAGCAAGAATGTCTGATGTAATCTGCACGTTCTGTTTTCTGCTCGCCACTGGATGTATGGTTATGCGGATTGTCGTCTGCTTTCCGAATATAATTCATTCGTCATTTTCTGGCAAATCCTTTGCAGTGACACATGACTTATACCAAATCCTCTCGCCAAACTCCTCACTGATTTTCTGGAATTTAAATCTACCACTGCAGTAATTCCAAGCTTCTTGTGGAATCTGCATAACATTTGTCAACTTACTGTAAAAGAGCTTAAAATACATTATTTTAATAAATGTTTCTTGTAGACGCTATTCAAACAAGGTAACTATTCAGCCAGATGCACAAAAATAATTTGTGTTCGCTGGAAATGAATTGTAGCGTGTTATAAGTGTCCCCATGTACTCTGTTACAAATAAGCGCTTGCCCCGTATTAACTCTGAACAGGTCTATTCGTACGAAAAAATACATAATTAAATCCTATACGAAACTAAAATGTAATATCTAACATATATTTATGTACTGGGTAAAACAAATTCATTTACCCAGAAATCTACAGAAATAAATACTTCAAAATTTATTTTCACTTCGTTACGCTAAACAGAAGTCCCACTCTCCCACATGAACAAATGTCAAGTAATCATCCACGTGATGGAGGTGAACTGAAGACTAATGCCACCTCTAAGAAATTCTACATTTGCCGGTGGACTTGATGTGTTACAATGGTACTTACGGCTGCGCGTTCTCCTATACACCGTAATGAAAGCGCCTGCGCGTTCTCCTATACACCCTAATGAATGCGCAGAAAACATGATCTTGTGTTATCCACTTGTGATCGATTCGTCATACCGAATATCTTTTGTTACTAGCTATCAACATGGGGTAGAGATAAGTCACAGGACTCGCATACGGCAGATCAAGTGTTCCAGCTCACCATTTAGTTCGAGGTTTTCGGTGGTTTCCACATACCTCTAAAGACATACATCGGGAAGTTTCCATCGTCAAACAGACGGCTGATTTTGCTCCCTATCCTTTCCTAATCAGAGTCTCATCGTCCTTTAGTGAAACACAAGTTTCCACGAGCGTCCAGCATGCTGGTGTAACTTGTGTCAGCAACTTCTGTTAATCGATAGAACGAAAAGCCAGTCCAAGTTTCAAATATTTCAGTTTTCATTCGATAACTAGATCCATTTTCAAATCAACATAACACAGTCGAAAATTGTATTTCAGAAGATTTCAACAAAATGTGTAACGTACATTCAGGTGTATTGTACAATCACAGTGCATACAGGTAACAATTATATTTATACACTGATGTACATTACACATTTTGTTGACATCTTCGAAAATATCATTTTCGGCTTTGTTATGTTGATTTGAAAGTGGGTCTCGGACAGAAATTAGTCATCGAATGATAAATAAAACATTTGCAACTTGGACTGCTTTTCGTTCTATTGACTTACGTTTCTGCCTGCTTTTTATTACCAGAGGACGTTAGTTACACTGAAATTCTCTGTATCAAGCGCTTATATGACACTTCATTGATGCTTGTTAACTAAGCAGTTAAATATCTTACATCACTGGATGAAAAATTCGTCATCTCCTTAAAATATCACACTGGTCTCCTTAGACCGCTGATGACGTGAAAGTGATGCCAGGCCCTAAAGTACTGAAGTAACTTCTGGCACTGAAGCGCGTATGTACAAGTCGGTTCTATCGATTCACTGTATGCATTCATTGGTAGACGCGAAGGCGTAACAGAATGGCAGAAAAGAGCTGTCTTGTTTGCATGTCCCATTGACCAATCCGTGAATTTTTTGAAGCGATGGATTGGCGGGGTTTATCGGCATCAACAATTCTTGGATTGGATTGAAGCGGTCTACCACGAATTTCTCTCTTGTACCCTCTTCTTAATCTCATAGTAGCACTGGCATCAAACGTCCTCATTTTTGGTGGATATACTCCATTTCTTACCCTCTACAGCTCCATCAAGTACCGCAGAAGTTATTCCCTAATTCTTTCACACTTATTCTATCATCCTATATCTTCTTCTTGCCAGTGTTTTCTACATTTTGCTTTCTTTGTTGATTCTACGAAAGACCTCTTATTCCTTATCCTCTTTGCCCATTAATTTTCTGTATGCTTCAGTAGCTCCACATCTGAAACTCGATTCTCTTCTTTTCCGGTTTACACACTGTCCATGATTCATTTCCACACAGTGCTGCGCTCCGGACGTACATTCTGAGAAATTTCTTACTCAGACTGATGCCGGTGTTTGGTACTAACAGACTTTACTCTGCGTACCACACACTAGGAAGAGCGCTCGTGAAAGCGCTCTAATCGGCAGAGATCGGAGATGAGTGTTACGCCTTGTCATTGTCAATCGATTTCAAACCCGGCAGGAACTGCTGCTGTCAGTGAACGCTGTTCGATTTAAACCAGTTTCCGAGTGAACATTGCTAAGCAATATGCTTGCGACAGGCATCTGGAATATGGACCTTTGAGAAAGGTCATTACTCAAAGTAGAACGCTAAGCCGCGGGACTTGTGTGACAAACAATGCAAAAACTGGACAGTAGGTGACTAGAGCCGTGTAGTGATATCCGACAAGTTGCAGTTTTGCCTCGTTTCAAATAATGTATAATGTAAGTCGTCGAGTGTGCTAACAGCTCAATGAAGTGTTTAAACCGCTGTGAGTGGACGGTATTGTTCAGTTGTGCTATGGTTCTGTCAAGTTTTGGGAACGTAATTCACGGTATGACTTGGACACACTCATTCAAGTCATCGTGAACATAAATCAGGCTGAAACTTCCTGGCAGATTAAAACTGTGTGCCAGACCGAGACTCGAACTCGGGACCTTTGCCTTTCGCGGGCAATTGCTCTACCATCTCACCTACCCAAACACGAATTACGCCCCGTCCTCACAGCTTTACATCCACCAGAGCCTCGTCTCTCACCTTCCAAATTTCACAGAAGCTCTCCTGCGAACCTTGCAGAACTAGCACTCCTGGAAGAAAGGGTATTGCGGAGACATGGCTTAGCCACAGCTTGTGGGATGTTTCCAGAATGAGATTTTAATTCTGCATTGGAGTGTGCGCTGATATGAAACTTCCTGGCAGATTAAAACTGTGTGCCTTCTCGGGCAATTGTTCTACCATCCGAGCTACCCAAGCACGACACACGTCCCGTCCTCACAGCTTTACTTCCACCAGTTCTTGGGTAGCTCAGATCTTAGAGCAATTGCAGACGAAAGGCAAAGATCCCGAGTTCGAGTCTTGGTCGAACAAACAGTTTTAATCTGCCAGGAAGTTTCATATTAGCGCACACTCCGCTGCAAAGTGAAAATCTCATACTGGATGAATCAGGCTGATTATTTCAACATTCTCGGTGACGAAGTGCTGCTTTTTCTTCTACAACCGCATGATGAGTAGGCTGTGGACACACCCGTGTTGCAAGATAGCAGTAGTGTTCATTTGGCTACAAGCGTGCGTTCCTGGTTTGACGCACACCCAGTCACTCGGTTACCCCTCAGCTGATCCACTATATCACTCATAATCCAATAGAAAGCAGCGGGTGGAACGTAGCAGCCTATATCTCCGCAGTTTTGTACCTCTACGCTATCTAATCATCAACGAGAGGGTTCGCTGGATAAGGTATACAGGATCGAACTTGTGGACTCTATTCCTCGCCAAACTGATACCGTTATGAAACAAGTTGCTCTGGCAATTTAGAAATTACTATAAATTAAATTGTTTCACTGCTATAATCGGAAAAATACTGATTAATTTTGGACCAAATGGGTAGCTCCAAGCGACTGTAGTAGGAAGGATGCTGGGACAAGACATGTTAAACGCTATCTAAAAAAATGTATTTATTTTCCTAAATACTCAAGATTGGTAATTAGTTTGCTTGCTAAACCGTGGGAGTTTCAGTTCATATCTACGCAACACCTTGCAATGAAACCAAATAAAAAAATTAAAACAACCTTACAATAGATTAAACATCAACTTCAAAACTTTCGGGGCGTTCATCAGTTTTAAAATTTCTTTAGGTAAACCCTACAATAAAATTTTAGAAAATAAATATTATCAATTATCAACAAATTAAATCACTTGAAAGGTCAGTAAGCTAATGGCAAGTAGGCCAATCCCTTTTACAGTAAGTGAAAACCAAGTGCCTCGTTTCGAAAAGAGCTCCGCTTACATAGCGGATTAACATTACGTAGTGTGGTCGGTTGGTACCGCTCGTACATGCTACGTTTACAGTTGTTAGTTTGCCTTACATCAGCACTGTTTCCGAACATAATAAATATAGCTCCTGCAAGACAACAACTGTTATGTACTTGTAATAACTATACAACGTGAATAAAAAATCGTGGCCCTTAATAGCGTCATAGCTTGTCGTCGTTATCTGATATACAGCCAAGGCTTTTAATTTACGTAAATTTAATTGCCAAACCAAACGAAGAATTTAAGCACTAAAAACAAACGCAGCCCTTCAATTACTTGATGCAATTTAAAGCAAGGGCTTTAAACTACCAAAAAAAATACTAGAAAAGAAACTAGGCAAATTCAAGTGATAAATTAAAATATGAATAAACCGGACCTCAGTTGCTTGGTACTCTACATTCTTTAAATTTGAGGCCTTTCAGTCGTGTTACTACGCGGTCACTGTAACAAAATCTATGTCTATGTACCAACATGGCGAACTTCACACAGGTTTGCATTAGTACGAATTTCCAGAGCAGGATAAGTGCTTAGCAGATGTAAAACTTCCACTGCGCCCTTCAGTAATATTATTTTGCAAATAAATCATATTAACAATTACGTATTTGGCACAACGCGAAATATTTGTCAGTATCAAGGCTAGAGGACATGCAGTGCGATAATAATATGATGTCTGCTAGGCGAGACTCATTTGTTGTCCAGTGTGCTTATCCCCTCGTACAGTGAAATTAGACTGCTGGGGTTGTACAGTAGACGAAATAGTGTGCCCGTCTCTAAATGCCGCTACTAGATCAGGTGTGCCCGTATCTTTTCCCATTAAAATTGTTGTAGGAGACTTGAAGAAGACGAGGAATGCAGAAAATGATTCCGGTGGTACTTAGCTCCAAAATTTCTCTCTGCCTGCTAAAGGTAGCCTCCTCAATAAGGCAGGTATGATGTTACTGTGTGAATAGCCTGTGTTTGTATGGGATGGGTTACCTCCAGATGATATTCTGGACTGTTCTTGTACAACCGTTGACGCTGCTAACACTGGTTACTTGGAACCTCTGTATTCTGTGCTGTAGCAAGTTTGCCGACTATTTATGTCTGGAGTACTATAAACCAGACTTCTTCCTTCCTATACAGACACCAGTTACTACCTTAACGATCGTCCAACATACTGGTTTTCTAGACAATAAGCGTTGAGTCCAATGTAGGATAGATTTTTTTGTGAATAGGTGAACATTCATTGTTAATGCTATGCTTCAGGCACTACGTCTGCATTCAGTAAAACTCTTCCAATATACTTGAGTACTCCTCCTTCTAATTTCATAACAGAAAGGTGTTTTTCTTCTGTAAGATGCATAAATAATTATTTAAGGACATCATTTTAGTTATTTTGGTGTCCTTATTACTGAATCAGACTTGGCCGTGGAATTGGACTATGGAGAAATCATAAACTTGTTCGAAATGACAGGGCAGAGAAAAACCCTTTGTTATTTAAAAAAGTCAGTCCTTTGCCCCCTGGTACCTTATAAAGGGAGTATAAGTAGCACGTATTGTTTATATTTAATTTTAATGAAAGCACAATTATAGTGTTTGCGTTTATATCCGTTGTATGAGACTTTATTAAGATTTTATATTTGTAATTTTTATAAAATCACTGTTTTAAGCTTGCAGCTCATAGTTAAGTATTACACAGACAGAGAAACAAGCCCACCAGCAAGGAAATTTTTTTAAAAAAACTACTCATATTTCAAGTTTTGGGGGGGGGGGGGGGGCGAGGAGGGGCAGCAGATATTTTTTACCCAGAGCCATCAGAAGTCATCAATGCCGGCCTGCATGTATTAATCATACTCAAGACAATATTTTTACATAAGGATAGTTTCCTGCCAGTTCAAAGTTCTGAATAGCGATTGTTAGTAGATCTATATTATAGTGGCATTGCAGTGAGTAATTTAATTTCCTTGACCTTTTTTGCCATTATTGCAAGCCTTATTAAGACTCTTAGCAAATCTTTGTACCTACGCAAATCTTTCCCTTCTATCATTCCTACTTTTCTAATATAACATTTCCTTTTTAAAGTATTTTTCTCCATTTTAAATAGTGATGTTATGTAACATGGAGCTGGGTTTTGGGACTAGGTAGATAAAAGACTATAAAAGAAGGGAAGAATTTAATTGATTCACTGTGGCTCTTATGATTATCAATATGTTAATTATTATGTTTACTGTTATTAATTATAAAGATGGCATTGAGTTACTTCCAGATCCAACTTTTATCTGAAAACAGGATCTAATTAATTGAATAAATATGAGTAAAAGCGTTGAACTGCCAACATTCATACAAAGCACTCATTTTCAAATCGGCTGTCAATAGTTTTCTTTGATAAACTGCTGTTTCTGAGTATTCCATGACATTTCACTAATGTACATTTAACATATAATCAAACAAGTAATTTTCACATCGTCTTCAGTTTCTTGGGTAGTTTCCAGACATCGATTTGAGAGCAGCTGGCTCTCAAAAAGTTGGCGATAAGAATACCAATATAAATAAACCTACTTAAGCTGCTACTTTCTTTTTTAAATTTACATGTCTAGTTTGGGTATGACCAAATTGAGAATCAAATATCCATGGTGGTGGAAGCTTTTGGTACACGAAATTACAACAGAAAGTAATAACAGATGAAATAAAATGTTTATGAATCATAAAAAGACAAGAAGGTTTAAGTTTATATAAACACAGTAAACAATATAACAAGCTTAATTTTTCAAGGAATTTGTTGACAGAATAGGAGTGACCCATAAGGAAACTCTTCAGTTTTAATTTGAAAGTAAGTGAATTACTGTTAGATTTTTGGATTCTTGTGGTAATTAATTGAAAATGAATTCAGCAGAATAGTGCACACTTTTCTGCACAAGAGTCAAGAAAGTACAATCCAAATGCAGACTGCATACCTGTCTAGTATTAACTGAGACAAAGCTTCTAATTCTCTTGAGTAAGCTGATATAGTCAACAAGAAATGACATAAAATAATATATATATTACAGGAGAATGTGAGAATACCCAGACTAATGAAGAGTGGTAGACAAGAGGATCGAGGACTTACACCACTCATTGGCCGAACAGCAAGTTTTTGAGCCAAAAATACCCTTTGAGAACCGGAAGAGTTATCCCAACATATAATACAATGTGTCATAAGCGAATGAAAATAAGGAAAATAGACTACTTTTTCACTTATTTCAGATATTTTTGTAATAGTAAAAATGGCGGCATTAAGTCTTTTAGCAAGATCCTGAATGTGGGCTTTCCAAGACAGTTTACTATCTATCTGAAAACTTAGAAATATGAATTGTTCAGTTTCATTAAACTTATGCCCATTCTGTGAAATTAAAACATCAAATCCTGTTGAACTCAATGTTACAAACTGTAAAAACTGAGTCTTAATGTGATTTAGGTTTAGTTTATTTTCTACAGGCCATGAACTTATGTCCTGGACTGCACTATTTGAAAAATGCCAATGTTGCACACAGCATCCTATATTACTAAATACCAATTACCAATATCGAATATTATAGAATCACTGTAATACAATATAAGGTGCATCATTTATATAAACAAGGAACAGAAGTGGCTTCAGCACTGATACCTATGTCACCCACCTGTTAACCGTGCCCCTCGTGGACGTCACATCATAGCCATTCTCAACATTGTGTAATAGGACCTTTTGCTGTCTGTTCTAGTAAGACGTGAACCAGTTTAGAGCTACTCCCAGTACTCAATTATGGTCCAACATCTCGAGCAACATTTTGTGATCAACAGAAGCTAATTTCTTACTTAAGAAAGATGCCTAGCATGTTGTCTAACCCATTCAGTACTTCACAGAGAAAAGATAATATAGAATTTTCTGCTGTTAAACCACTTCTAAAACCAAACTCTACATCTGACAGCAAATTATCTTAAATGAAGTGATCAATTATCCTTACATACATATCTTTTTTAAGAACTTCATCAAACACTGATTGCACAGAAATAGTTCTAAAATTGTCTACATTACTCCTTTCCCCTTTTTTTATAATATGACTTTGCTACTGAGTATTTTAATCATTCTGTAAACTATTTCTAAAGGAAAAATTACAAAAATGGCTAGGGACAGGGCTAAAATGTGCAGCACATTACTTCAGTATTCTGCTAGATACTCTGTCATATCATTAAGAGTCCTTAGTCTTCAATCTTATTGGTTCAGTCTCCCCCTTGTCAGAATTAGTATTTCAAATAACGGTCCCTGAAAGGCATTTCCCAAGAGACTTATACGATTTTTATTTAATTCAACAGCTATGTTCAGAGAGTGATTGTTAAATACTGTATCTATATATCTAACTTATCAGTAACAAAAACATTTTTACTATGTACTGTCTTTATATCTCTGATCTTTTGCTTATCTGATAAATTAGCTACTGTATTTGCATACCATATACACTTGGCCTTCCTCATAACATTTTAAGCGCGTTACAATACTGATTGTAATGGACTACTGTAGCTCGATTGTGACTACTTCCAACATTATGATATAATTCCAACTTTCTTCTACATGATATACTTACCCCACTACTCAGCCACCCAGGCCAGCTTTTACTGCTAGTGCCTTGTTTTGAATGCTCTAATAGAAAACAGCTTTCAAAGAGCATGAGAAATGTGTTAAGGAAAGAATTATACTGTATTTGTCACTTGTGTTACCATCACTATAAGTATCCTGCATCTCTCCCTGGAGGCACCACCTTATCGTAGCACTGTCCGTGTGGGTGGGAGAGTTTGCGTGTTCCTGTGATGCTGAGAGCTATACCGGTGGTAGCGTAGCTACTGGCTGGTTCAACCTAGCCGGTCAGGTCTCAGCAGAGGAGCCAGACGAAGTGTGCATCACAACGACCTACCGTCCTTTCCTCCCTTTCCCTTCCAGTCCCTTCCCTTTCCTTCTTCCCTTCTGTCAGTCTCTTCATCGGTGTAGGAGGCGGGTAAATCGATAGGTAAACACTCACGGCTTCTGTACCGACGAAGCAAGGCACCTGTGATGTGCCTTAAGGGCGTATGTCAGGATACTTCCAGTGGCATCCCCTGCCTCTTGCCAGTCGTATCGGCCCTACGATCCACTGCCTAACAGAGGCAGAGGACGAGAGAGTGGATCTGCATCTGCGCAACTGCTTGTCCACTTTAAATACCTTCATGCGCAGATGACTCCGGCAAAGTTTCAATGGACTATGAGTTTTGAAAGTCCTGCGGCGATGGAGTATTGACGGTGAGGCAAGGGTTTGCTGTACCTGAACCTTAGTTGGTGCTCTGCACGTTAGGCGGTCAGACGGTGATGGTCGTTCTGGTACTCGTGAGAGACGGGAGGACTGGTTCGGCAGCTCGTCAGACGACAAAGCAGCCCTATTTAGGACCGCTCTGCTTTCCCTAATCCAGGGAGGGGCCTAGAAAAGGTGGCCTAAACATAGCCCGTCTCAACCCAGCACAAGTGGCAAACTGCGGTCACTTGTTCACTAACATATGCGGTCAAAAAAAATAATAAAATAAACAGTTACCTTAAATATCTAATGATTGGAGTCTGGAACGTCCGTACTTTACAGGATAACGACCATAATCAGTGGCCAGAGAGAAAGACAGGACTTATCGCAAGGGAATTGGCTAGATATAACATCGACATTACCGCCATAAGTGAAACACATCTTAGTGACTCTGGACAGTTATGTGAACCGCTCGGAGGTTATACCTACTACTGGAGTGGAAAATCATCCACTGAAAGGGCGGAAAGTGGGATAGGCTTTGCCATACGCAATAAATTGGCATGTTCACTAACAGAACTCCCAAAAGGTATCAGTGACAGGATAATAACACTCAGACTTCACCTGGCATCCAAGAAATATCTTCACTTGATCAATGTATACGCACCTACATTGCCATCTCCGGATGAAGAGAAGAACAATTTCTACCAAGACCTCCGACATGTCCTTAGGGATATTCCTTCTGCAGATAAACTTCTGTTACTTGGTGATTTTAATGCTCGTGTTGGGAATGATTTCAGTGCTTGGAATGGAGTCCTCGGTCGCCATGGGATTGGAAAATGCAACTCGAATGGTTTGGATCTTCTAGCTCTATGTGCCGAGTTTGAACTCTGTCTGACAAATACATATTTTCGTCTGCCTGAAAAATATAAAACGACATGGATGCATCCGCGATCTAAACACTGGCACCTTCTGGATTATGTGATAGTATGGAAAAAAGATCTTGGTGACGTACTGGTCACACGTGCAATGAGAGGCGCTCAGGGATGGACAGACCATCGACTCGTGAGGTCCAAATTAAAGATAACTTTGAAGGCACCACGCCGAACTTCACACAAAATACCAACAAAATTGTTCTGCAAAATCTTGGCCAATGATCGAACTATGAGAGCAAAACTGGATGAAAAATTTGGTGTCGATGGCCTTTTGATATCTGAATCTGCCCCTGTAGATGAACAGTGGAGTGCATACGCTAGGAGACTGCATGGCTGTGCTTCAGAAGTCTTGGGAAAGCCTCAGAAGAAGCACCAGGACTGGTTTGACGACTCAGATCCAGAGATCAGAAAGCTAATTAATGATTTCAGAACCTCTCTTCGCACCCC
Source organism: Schistocerca serialis cubense (assembly GCF_023864345.2). Classification (NCBI taxonomy): domain Eukaryota; kingdom Metazoa; phylum Arthropoda; class Insecta; order Orthoptera; family Acrididae; genus Schistocerca; species Schistocerca serialis. The sequence goes on along the minus strand of NC_064641.1, from coordinate 409,403,200 downwards.
TGATGATAACAAGCGTAGAGCAGCGCATTACAATCTGAAAGTGAAGGTACGCGCTCTCAAAAACAGTTGGTGGGCAAATAAAGCAAATGAAATACAGTTATATGCCGACACACACCAAACGGGCAGATTCTTTGAGTCCCTGAAAACTATCTTTGGTCCAAGAATTGGGAAGATAGCACCAGTCTATAACAAAGATAAAAGTTGTCGGCTGACGCAACAGAGTGACATCCTGTCTCGGTGGGCGGAACATTTTAATGACGTTCTTAATCCCGACCATCAGACAACCGATATTCCATACATAGAAGCACTTGAAGACCTGCCAGTTGAGGAACAACTTGCGGATGCCCCTTCCTACGATGAATTCATTTCAGCAGTGGCTAAGCTGAAAAATGACAAAACAGCAGGATTAGATAACTTGCCATCAGAGATATATAAATATGGGGGGCCAAACATCAAGAAACCATTGTTTGCTCTGATCTTAAGGATTTGGGAGTATGAAATGATTCCACAAGACTGGAAAGATGCTTGCATTTCCAAGATCTATAAAGGCAAGGGTGACATATCAGACTGCAGCTCCCACAGGGGCATTTCTCTTCTCTCAGCAGCGGGAAAGTCCTTGCCCACATAATTAACACCTGGTTAACACACTTTGCAGAAAAACTGCTACCAGAGGCCCAGTGTGGCTTTCGCCCAAACAGAGGCACAGTGGATGCCATATTTGTTGTCAAACAAATGCAAGAGAAAAGCTTAGAGCAACATCGGCCTTTGTTCATGTGCTTTGTAGACCTGGAAAAAGCTTTTGATCGTGTCCCACGGGAAGCTCTCTGGATCATACTAAAGAAAACTGGGTGCCCTGACAAAATTGTCAGTTTGATTCGGCGGCTTATGAAAACATGATGGCAAAAATCCGCCATGAGGACAAGCTCTCAGAACAGTTTCCCGTGACATGTGGTGTAAAACAAGGCTGTGTTCTGGCTCCCACACTCTTCTCACTTTACTTCGCAGTTGTTATGAGAGACGCGACCAAAGCCTGTAGCAATCAAATTAGTCTCGACACAAGGACAGACAAAAGTGGTTTCAACATCTCTCGCCTCAGAACAAAAAGTCGCGTAACCAAACTATCCATCTTAGACATTCTCTATGCGGATGATGTATGCATGATGGCTAATTCTTGCGAAACTCTTCAGACTCACATAAATCTGCTAAATGTCTCCTGCAGAAGATTTGGCTTAGCCATTAGCATCGCTAAGACGTAAGTTCTCAAACAGCCACATAGAGGTCTTAATGCAGATGACTCCAGTATTGAGATAAATAACAAACCCTTGCAAAATGTGTCAAATTTCAAATACCTGGGAAGCCAAATTAGAAGTGACAATAGCCTGACAACGGAAATCGCAGCGCGTAAAGCCAGCGCAGCCTCAGCCTTCGGTAAGCTTAATGACCGAGTATGGAAATCACATGATCTTAAATTACAAACAAAAATTGCAATCTACAAAGCAGTAGTATTATCCACCTTACTCTATACCTCGGAAACCTGGTGCTGTTACAAAGCTGACATTAAGAAGCTAGATAAATTTCATCTTCGATGTCTGAGATCAATTCTGCGCATCAAATGGGAAGACCGTGTCCCAAACACGGAGATTTTGCGCCGCGTGAAACTGGCTGGTATTGAAGCTTTAATAATGAAACATCAACTGAGATGGAGTGGTCACATAGTACGCATGGATGACAGTAGGCTACCTAAAGCGGTGTTCTACTCGCAGCTCTCGTGCGGGAAGAGGAGGAAAGGTGGTCAACACCTGCGATATAAAGACACCATTAAACGCCACCTTGCAGCCTGTGGCATTCCAAGCAACCGTTGGGAGGAGCAAGCATTGTGCCAATCGGAGTGGCGATCAACTGTACATAAGAGCATCGAACAATTCGAGCAAAAGCGTCTAATGAACCTGGATGCTAAAAGAGAGCTCCGAAAATCTCAGCTCAAGCCTGTCTACACGTATACTTACAACTCTGCTGGTCAACTTCAGTGTGCTTCATGCAACAGGATATTCAAAGGGAAATTCGGATTCACGAGCCACATCCGAGCCTACCACAACAAGGACAGAGAAGACTGACGGAGTCGCTGTCGCCAGACACGGCGAGGAGGACATCAAATATCCGGCAACTCTTGTTCTTTAATGAGGTTTAAAAACCTTTCTATTGCCATTGGATTCTCTTTACTACATAGTTTGTAATTATATATAACATTTGTTTCAGTACAAAAACCTTTTAGAGTTAAAGTTTATGCATAATTGTCTGAAAGGTCATTTGACCATTTACTAACAGGATGCCCATCTAGTTATGAAGAATGAATAAAAATACTTTCTTCATCAGATCATATGAATTTAGGAGATCTTCCAATTACTTTCTCTTGCACAGTCACATATAAAACTAATACTGAAGTCACCACATACAACAAATTTTCTGTGCTTCCTGTAAAGTGATTGATCTGAAGTCAGAGGTAGGAAACCTGTAAATAACAACGATTAGAGCTTAGTTACACCAAATTCAACTGCCCCTGCACAATATTCAAATACCTACTCAGTGCAATGCTTTGATATATCTACAGACTCAAATGGAATTTTTCACATATATGGTCATTCCCCCACTCCCCAAAGAACTCCTTGTAAAAAGGCCAGCTAATTTGTATTCTTGCAAAACAATCCTTTGAATTGTCACATTATTTAAGTGGTGCCCTCATATATCAATAATGTCAGAGTTACATCTATAAGCAGTTCACTATCTTTATCTCTAATACCTCTTAAGTTTTGATGAAATATGCTAATTCCTTCACTACTTGGATATTTGACCCTCTTTGAAGGTGATTTCTTTGTTAGCGAGATTTCCCTTAAGCTGTGATAGCTATTAGCAGACATACATCTAAAAAGGGTGCAGCTCCAACAACAAGTTTTGCAGAATTTTCCCATGAGTTTTCCCACCACCGACCACTACACTGACACCTATAATCTTTGCCATCCATCCATTCCCAAATCTATTGCGGTGCAGGTCGTGCGTAGTGAAACCTGATCTATTGGTTGACTCATCTGGCAACACTACCCTGAAAGCCATGCCCTCCAGCATCAGTGCATTCTCAAGCCCCATGTTAACATGCCTAACAGCAGCATTAAGGTGAGGCCGATCATGACAGTGAAACAGTTGCGCGAAGTGCACGTTTGCAGCATCAGCTTCAGTAGGTATCTTTTCCAGGTCACCTTCAACATCATACTCTCTGTCCCTGTTCAGACTACTCCCAGCTACACCCACAATCACTACCTGTTCGTCTTTCTAAAATTCCTACATAATTCCGATAAGTTAAGTCACCTGAGCTAAACACACACTAGGCTTCACAATGCTGGTGACCTGGCGCTCACTCCTCAACACTTCCTGCAACTGCTCGTCTACACCTCCGCAATGTGAACTACCTATCAACATAACCTTCTTCTTTCTCTTTGAAACTGCAACTGTCTTAGTGTCCTTAAATGCTGAAGTCTGTTGCGTGTTTCATACAGGCTCCTGTCCACTAAGCTCTGACATATGGTTAAATCTATTGGTGATGCGCAAAGTACAGCTATCCCAGTATCTCCTCCTCCTGGTTGCCTTCCTACAAACTGCCCCAGCGCCCTTCTCCCTCTTCATACCATCTAACTCCTTCTCTACATTTTTTAACTGAACCTGAAGGGCCCAGATCTTAAGCCCATAGTACTCTATTAATTTATTTCTGATACTCAATATGCATTTCCAGGAGATGATCTCTATCTCGCTAGAGTACCTAGAGTCCCCACTGTTCCCCCCCCCCCCCCTCCCCAATGAAATTACTACTCACAAACTTACGACAAAGCCCTCACTTCTCAATCAGGGTAAAATGTTAACAATTGCTGAAAAAACTAATCATCTATGTTACCTGCATTCAATTACTACAGTAGAATGAGTTAAAGAAGTAACAATTGTGATCTCGAATTTCGCTCTTTACTAAGAGAGAAACTACTTCTTTTAACACTACTAAACCACAGCTAATACCGGTACCACAAAAACTTCACACAATTTCTTGTTTAAAACCAAAAATTCAAGTGTCAACTGGAAAACTCAATGAAACTGTACACAGTGAACAGAAGTTTTTACCGATATATTTCACTAGAAACAGCGAGAAACACCGGTGGAAAACTACCGTGCATCGCACACTAATCACTCACTTGACTTATAGATCCACGGATGGCTGAACTCTCTGTCAGAGACATACCCAGACGTTGTGACGCCGATAGTTGGAGGATCCAGTTACGAAGGCCGAGAGATCCTTGGTGTGAACATCACCTTCGCACCAGGCAACCCTGTCGTTGTCGTTGAGGGAGGTATGTAAAAAGGAACTTCACACCAGTACTTAGTGTTGCAAAACGATGCGCCATAAATCGCTTTAAAGAATGGCTCTACTATGGTGCAAGAGTAGAAGAACTGCAGAGCGAGTGTTTACACATAATCGTCCACATGAATAGTATTAAATTAACTTATAGTAGGTTAATTATAGTTGATCTAGTCCTTTATTATGAGCACTAATTTTATTATCAAGAAATATCAGTGCATTGTAAACTAAAATGTTAACATCAGCTTTTCATACTCTGTTGGAACCTGCGTTGTTTCTTCCACTAGAGTATCTGCTCTTAAATACTAAGCTCATTCATTTAATGACGTCCAGATTTCGGTAGTAATTCTAGATAAGCATTCGTTTTGACAGAGGAGTTTGTCTACACAAATTTGAGCCCTTTATCAGGCATTAACTAATAATTAAGAAAATGTTGCAGCAACGCAGTTGTAACCTTTTGCACTTTTCACCACGTTAGCATTACTGACGTCGTTATGGTACTTATGTTCATAACACATTATTATAAAATTATAACAGATTCTTGATACTTCCAAAGTGTTTTCAAATGTTAGATACATTTTTCCACAGCAGTTGTAGCAGTAGATTCTGTCCATATAAAGAGTAAATATATCATGTCATGATGCCACCTCTTTCTTCCTGTAACGTTTGTAACACTGTAACATAAATTGTAATAAAACGGTTTTCTGTCTTCTCATTAAAAACCCTCTCTGACATGTCTTCATATTTTTTTGGAAGTTCCTTGAAATTACTCCTTCAGCGTGATTCAGTACACAATATGTTCCCACAGTTGTAGATGCCAGATATCTTTTATTTTAATTTCTTATTTTTCGTAATTTCTCTGTTTTACCATTTCTGTGGTCTTTATAGTGCATGTTAGATGAACAGCAGTATCATTAACTTTACTTGTACATTTAAGCAATGGAAGACCCATGATATTACAACAATATTATGAAAAGGTTAGATTGTTGCTCACCATGCATTGGAGAAGTTGAATAGCAGATAGGCACAGGAAGACTCTTAAACAAGTAAGCTTTTGGCCGAAAGACTTTCTTTCAAACTAGGCAAAATACAGATTCACATTTATGAAACACAGCTGACACATAGATGATCACTGTCTCAGGTTGCCGACACCAGAGTGGCCTCAGGGAGACAGAGATAGTGATCATGTGTGTGTGTGAGTGGCTTTTGCATGAATATGTGAGAGTATGTTGTGTAATTAGGAAGAAACCTTATTTGCCAAAAGCTTATTTGTTTAAGAGTATTTTCGTTGTTCCTATCTGCGACTCAAGATCTCTGCTGTATGGTGAGTAGCAGTCTATTCCTTTTTTTTTATTTTACGCTTCTTGTTGCGTGGAACCAAATTGTGGAGCATATCTCCAAGGTCATGTAACGTGTCAGTACATGAAATTACAACAGAAAAGTAATAACAGGTAAAATAAAATGTTATGGACCCAAAAACAAGACAATCCGTAAGTATATGTAAACGCAATCAACAATATAACACAGGAATCAGCTTAATTTTTCAAGGAATTCGTCGACAAAATAGAACCAGTGACCCTTGAGGATCGTCTTCAGTGTAAATTTCAAAGCACGTGGATTACTGCTAAGATTTTTTAATTCTTGTGGTAGTTTCTGGAAACGGATGCAGCAGTATACTGCATGCCTCTGTGTACAAGAGTCAAGAAAGTGCAATCCAAATGCAGATTGGCTTTCTGCCTAGTATTAACTGAGTGAAAGCTTTTAATTCTTGGGAATAAGATGAAATTTTAACAAAAAATGGCAGTAAACAATATACTGGGTGATCAAAAAGTCAGTATAAATTTGAAAACTGAATAAATCACTGAATAATGTAGATAGAGAGGTACAAATTGGCACACATGCTTGGTTTATTAGAACCAAAAAAATAAAAACGTTCAAAAATGTCTGACAGATGGCGCTTCATCAGATCAGAATAGCAATAATTAGCATAAGAAAGTAAGACAAAGCAAATATGATGTTCTTTACAGGAAATGTTCAATATGTTCACCATCATTCCTCAACAATAGCTGTAGTTGGGGAATAATGTTGTGAACAGCACTGTGAAGCATGTCTGGAGTTATGGTGAGGCATTGGTGTCGGATGTTGTCTTTCAGCATCCCTAGAGATGTCGGTCGATCACGATACACCTGCGACTTTAGGTAACCCCAAAGCCAATAATGGCATGGACGGAGGTCTGGGGACCTGAGAGCCCAAGCATGACGAAAGTGGCGGCTGAGCACACGATCGTCACCAAATGACGCACGTAAGAGATCTTTCACGCATCTAGTAATACTTCGTTTTTCTTTTTTTTTTTGTTCTAATAAAACCCCATGTCATTCCAAGCATGTGTGTCAATTTTTACCTGTCTATCTACATTATTCCGTGGTTTATTAAGTTTCCAAATTTATACTGACTTTTTGATCACCCAGTATATATAGATAGGCCAATATCAGAATACCCAATCTAATGAAGAGGGGTCGACAAGAGGTTCGTCATCTTACACCACGTACTGCCCCAACCGATGTTTCTGAGCTAAAAATATCTTTTGCGACTGGGAAGGGCTACCCTAAAATAGTATAATAACATATGCATCAAGCGATTGAAAATAACTGAAGTAGACTACTTTTCGTATCGAACTATCACTTACTTCAGACATCATCCAAATAGTAAAAATGCCAGCATTAAGTCTCTGAACGAGATCCTGAATGTGGCCTTCCCATGGCAGTCTATCATGACACATATAAATTTGACCTGTTCAGATTCACTAATCATACGCCCTTTCTGTGCAATTAAAACGTCAAGTTTTGCTGAATTATGTGTTAGAAACTGTAAGAACTGAGTCTTACTGTAATTTAGCATTAGTTTATTTTCTGCAGGCCAAGAACTTATATCTTGAACTGCACTATTTGAAACAGTGCCAAAGTTGCACACAACATCCTTTACTGCCAAGCTAGTATCATCAGCAAACAGGAATATTTTAGAATCAACTGTAATTCTATAGGGCGTAAAATGTATGTAAATAAGGAACAGGAGCGGCCCCAGCTCTGCTACCTAGGCCACACCCTATTTGTCCGTGCCCCACTCAGACCCCGCATCATAGCCACTATCAACACTGTCAATAATGACCTTCTGTTGTCTGTAGTTAAAGTAAGAGGTCAACCAGTTGTGAGCTACTCCCTGTATTCCATAATGGTCCAACTACTGGAGCAATATTTTGTAATCAGCACAATCAGACACCTTAGTTAAAGCAAAAAAGATGCCGAGCGTTAGAAACCTTATGTTCAATCCATCCAGTACCTCACACAGAAAAGAGAATATAGCATTCTGAATTGTCAAACCACTTCTAAACCCGAACTAAATATTTGATAGCAATTGTGTGAAGTAAAATGATTAATTATCCTTACTACACAGTCTTTTCAATAACTTTAGCAAACGCTGATAGTATACAAATAGGTATCCATATGACAATGTAGTATCCTTACTGGCTACATCTGCTTGGGTACTGATTTCTAATTCTATTGATGCCTAAAATTTTCTGCATCTCTCATTCACTTCCAGCTTTTCCTGGTTCAGACTCTATGGTTTATCTGCATACCCAGTACGCTTTTTTCATTTTCTTTACGAAATTCCTACAAACTTTACAGATATTGAACAGCCCCCCCCTCCAGCTTCCCTTTCAAACAAAGTCTTTCAAATCAACAGTATGGTTGCAGGAACAGAACTTCGTCAGCAAGTTTATTGTTGTCAGAACTGGTAAATGTAGATCAGCATCTATGCACTTATAGACACCAAAAGCAAGTAAAAGTGCTGTCACAACCGAGCAGTTAATAACTGAAATTACATTTTTCTCAGGATAATTCTGTGCTGTTTATTTTTGTTATCCTCATTCTACATTAAATTATAAATATTTGCATTTATTACTTCTGATCCCTATATTTTGTTGTATTTCTAAACACTTACACTCTAATCCAAGTAGTAGCCAATCAGTACTATTTATTTTATCATTTGCCAATTGAATTTACCTTCGTGAATGTTCGACACTTTTCTGAAGTACAGATGGCATACTGATCTCCTTGCAAAGTGTTTAAATAGGATACCTTTCGAGGTGCCCTAGCCATACAATAAATATGTGCAACAAATGACTCCACATTGGTCATGTAATGCTTCTATAATCAACCACCAAGTGCTACATATTTCAGGTATCATGTGTAATTAACTTACTACTGTATAGCGATACACTAAATATGGAAAACAAGTGATTCCACATTGTTCACGTTTTGTTCCTCTAATCAACCGCCAACTGCAGCATATTTCAAGCATCATGTCTATTTTACTGCATATTAGCTTACTGGGGTAACGCCAGAGTATTTGTGAAAACAAATAATTAGAGCATGGCATGGCTAGACAACAAATGAAGATCTACAAGAACTCCAGTAAACACAAAGTGCAAGAATTCCAGCACACATATACAGAAATTCTGTTCAAATAAAATAATTGTTTGTTTGGGATCACATAGGTAACATGAAAGTCCTGATGTTTCCATGTTTTTACTCTTAAACAAAAAGAAGAACCCAAATTAATGTAGGCTTTTATAAAAAGTATTAAGTGGGTATGTTGAGCGCACTTGGCATATTTTTATTGCATAATCTTTTCAATTATTTAATTGAATTAGTTATACATCGTTTCCTTTTGGCCTTTATCCCACTTCAACGTGAGGTCAGTCCTGTTACTACAGATTTGGCAGTGTTGGTGTCAGAGGGTGGCCAGATGCCCTTCTGGTCACCACCCTGTACCCCTGGGACAGAAGTAGTGTTCCCCAGCTGTCTGTGTCTAGTGTAAGCCATGAAATAGTGCAATCGTTTTCAAATGAGTGCGAGTCATGTAACTGAAGTGAGACATGGGAACCAGCCTGGTATTCACCAAGTGGGATGTGGAAAACCACCTAAAAGCCAAACCTAGGCTTGCCAGCACACTGGCCCTCATCGTTAATCTGCTAGGTGGATTCAATCAAGGGCCAGCACACCTACCTGAGCGCATTAGCGCTCTCGGCTAACCTGATGGGTGACATAACAACATGATTAATTAAATTAATTTTTAAGAAAGTTAATGCAATAAAAAATGACAAGTGCATAGAAAAATACAACCCAATATTGTGTGCACTATAATTAATTTAAAAAAATTAGCAAAGTTATTCATTCTTACTTGAAACCCACATAGAATAAAATAAAGCTTTAGTCGAAAATAACGGACATTTTGAGCACACTAAAAATTACAAAATTTGATTAAAATCTCTATAGAGTGAAATAAAATTTAAGTTGATAATGTTAGGCATTTTGAGTGCACTAGAATTAATTTTAAAAAATTATGGACATTTTATCATTCTTAATTAAAATCTCTATAGGATAAAATAAAATTTTAGCTGAAAATAATAAGCATTTTAGTGCACTAGAATTAATTTTAAAAAAATAATATGAGTCACAAAGTTAGAAAAATTCGAAATCATTAATTTCATTATGATTGTTTACTCCTTTATATACAGTTAACAAAATTTTAGTTTAGTTTTAAAGCTTCTTGGTGCCTGGTGGGGTTTTTCCGTCATAGTATTCCTCAGTTTTTTTTTTTTTTTTTTTGCTGAATGTCGCTGTTGGTCTGTAACTTGGATGCTAACCATCGCCCACTCATCTTCATCTTCTGGTTACGTCTTGGCAGCAGCTTGTGTAGATTGTAGAGCTGTTGATGGCAGATGTCCTCATCTTCTTCTAGATGGGCTTGAGCAGTGGATGAGAATAGCACATGACAACAGTTCTGGCTATTTAGCTGTTCCCTGCAGGGTATGGAAATAATGTTCACAACTTATATATAGTTGGTATTGGAGGAACAAAGTTGATTTGAGAACAATAATGAGACATCTACTAGCAGTTTCCTGAACCAGCTCTAGCAGCTAATTTCATCCAGGAAATTATGGTTTGATAGCACAGAGCAGCCTTTTGGCTGTACCAGATAACAACTTCAGTCAGCTGTGAGGCACGCAACAGCAGGAGCTATGCAATATATCACACCAGCAGACATCCACAAGCAGTACCAGCAGAACAGATCGATTTTCGTAATTTTTCAGCCAAATATTAACTGATATTGAAACACAAAGTGCTAACATAAGCTATATGAATAGAGCTATACAGAAAAATACAATGAATATCATTTACTAAATGAAATTTTTCAATAAATATTCTGTGTTGAGTGTCCCATGTAAATTTTTCTTAGTGTACATGACTATATAGAAAAGAGTGTCCTTTGGTACCTTATTGTTAACTTGATCATCATCTTTTGAATTATAATAGTATATTATCCAAGTGTTCTGTTAATCACATATACATAATTTTTTGCAAAATTGTAATTGTTTATATCAACATCTCCTTTCAGGTGAGTAATTCGTTTTAAATAAACAAAAGGGTTATAGCTTTCAAATAATTATCTGATGGTTCTGAATTCCATGATTCTTGAGGAAATATTTCGTTTCTTCCACCTTTTAAATATAGAAACAAAGAAGGTTCAGAATGGACGAACCATGATGGAGGATTTCTTCCTTTATTATTGGCAGTATTGCTGTATCTATTGACTACTGGTTCAGTAGCATGTCGAGCAACTTGTATTGCAAAAGCAGTAACACACAAGAAAAATCGTGATACAGGATTAGAAGATCTAAAAGAGGGCATATTTTAGCGATGGAGAAGTAAGCTTGAATAAAACAAACTGCAGAACAATAATTCATATATATCCAAATGCATTAAGCAATTTTGATATAGAAAATCTTGCTAAGCAATTAAAAACCAGATACTTGTATGGTATTTTTGTGACTATGAATTACATATTCATTCTAGAGAATATGAACCTGAAACAGTCAATTTAGATACCTCTGGTCATTCTGGCTCATACTAGATCTGTTATTACAAGAATAAAGATAAAAAGCTTGTGTTTGATTCATTTGGAAGAAAAATTCTAAAGATGTGCCTAAATACCTTGGCTCAAATAAGTTACACTATTACAACGAAAATACAAAAATTTTGATGAAGGTATTTGAGGCTATTTGGATGTACTTGTTCTGAATATAATTTTAAGTTTATTGATGTTTTGAATTTGATAAATGGACATTGTTGGAACTAAGGTGAGATCAGTGACCAAATAAACTTAGAAAAAATAAAAAAACTTTCGAATCAAAAACCAAAGATTTTGAATCCAACATTAAGAAAAGAAATAAATTCAAAAACAAAAAGTTTAATTAAGCATTTCAGCAACAGTTTAATATGTGTGCAGAATTAAAATCATTAGTATACAGAAAAATAAACAGTGTGATTAAACAATTCCAAAAGTGATACCAGTACCATTTTAAAGCATCTACAAGTTGTATTGATTTTAGGGCTAGCTGTGATGGAGTTACCAAACAATATTTAGAAAATGAGTCTGCATCAGCTACAGCAGACTTTGTGCAGCTATCACTCACTCTAGCAAGCAGATTATTCTGCAACTAAACACTCTTGATATAAATCCTGAATAAAAAAATTTTCTAACACATTTCAATGAATTAGATACAATTTATGATAATTCTATAGAAGACAATCATGAAAAGATACAGAACATCAATATAGTTCTTAATTATGCTTTAGATAGATGTGGTGTGCTAAAAAGTAAGGTATATGATAAACAAATAGCTGAATTTACTTTTATGGCAAGTGCTGAAAAGATAACACTTAGTGACGAGCATGTATTCACCCGTAAAGAAGTTGTTTTATTGGTAAAACACTTTACCATATTAATATTTTGTTAAATGTGTTTGATAATCTGTATCAAATAGCCACTGATATGTACCCAAGAAAAATATTACATAAATCAAACTTTCTAGCTGTAAAATTGAAAGATAAAGTTAAAATGGTTTCAATAAATTCAAAATTTTGGTGATATTTAATCTTATACAAATGAATAACCTTTCAGACAATCATATTTCATGCCTAAAATGTAAAACATTTACCAGTACACACCGTCAAAATAGAACAACAACAGAAAATGGAACACAAAGAGTTGATGTAATTTGTTAAATATGTAAAACTAATACTGATAGCTCTCAATATTCCACCATAATCGAGTCCATCAACAAGAGGTGACAAATATGAGGTAGCCAAAGAGGTGGAAACATGAGTTCTACCATGTTAAGACTGCTTGGTAGCTACAACAGGAAAACACAATTAATTAGCAGGAGTACAAAACAGGAAAGTATTTATTACTTAACTTTGCTGTAGTCCATGATCAGTTTGTTGACAATTATAGAAGATGCTACTAGACTAAGTGTCTGTAGAATGACATAATTTACAAGTGACAAATCTTACAGTGACGAATTAATCTCTCTGATGAATTTGAAGGCTAACTTGGAACAGAGCTACAAAGACTTGGTGGAAGCAATGACTGAGCTGCAGACGAAGACTAACATCGGCGCTGGCTGACCACTAAGTGTGGCTACAAACTGTAGACTGGCACAGCTGCACTTCTGTTGCACATGAAGTGGCCTAACAGTGCCTCACAGTGAGCATAAGTACTGTGACTGGTTGTGTACTCTTTGGCTAACACAGCCATTCTTCTGTTCCGTTTATCGAGAGAATCGTATCTGGGGGTCGATATCTCGGGCAGCAGTGTGGTTGTGTGAATGATTACATCACAGAAACATCTCAGTTCTAATATCCGTGAAGAACTAGTTAATGAGTTACATGAACCAATGAGAAAAAATTTTAAAATAAGACATGTTGGCTCATTTGGTATAGATGATTTATGGCAAATGGATCTACTAGAAATGTTCTGGTAAACTGAAAGGCATTTCGAAAATAAATAAAGGATTTAAATATTTATTAACTGTTTTCAGTGTTTTTTTTCCACATATGCTGCTCTATTCCAGTTAAAAATAAAACATAAAACACTTGCCAGTCACATGGAGCAATACTCTCAGTATCCTATATAGGGCAGAGTGGAAAATGTCCTCCACAGACTTAGGTGGCTGACATAAAGATGACTGGCAGGTGTTCAGTCCAAATATCGTGGTGTGAAGTTCATAACTGGCAGCAATCCCAAAATCTCTTTCAACAATGGTAAATAATTCTATACTAAGGAATTTCAGTAACTGATGAAAACTTGTAATATTAATCATCATCAGCTTTTACTGAATTAGAAGTCTCTGTTGTAGAAGGATTTCATAGAACACTTAAAGCAGCAACGTGGAAAAAAATTGCTCCATAAGGTAATTATGAATGGATGAACTAGTTGAAAAATTGGTTAATGAATACAATAATGCAAAAAATTTGACAATAAAATGAAGAGAGTAGAAGTTAATGAAATAAATTATAAACCAAGCATGTCCACAGCTAATGATAAACCTAAATATAAAGTTGGCAGTAACGTTAATATCAGCAAACTTAAAGGAATTTTGAAGAAAGTTATGCAGCTAACTGGTCAATAGAAATTTTCGAAACTAATGATGTTATTCATTATAATCGAATCACATAAATTAAAGGCATTCGATGGAGCAGAAATAAAAGGAAATTTTTGTGAGTATGAACTATGGAAGACAAAATATCGAGATGTATTTCTAGCTGAGAAAGCCTTACAGAATAAAGGAGATAACGTATATGTCAAATGGCTGGGATTTGATAATTTACATAAAGTTGGGTTGGTAAGGATAATGGCTTCTCCTTTTTTAGCTGATTAATTTAAAGAATATAAACCAGATGCAAAGTAAAGTGTGTTTAAGCTGTTGCAGATTTGTTACTACAGACTACTATCATTATCAATTAACATAAATATTTCTTTATTTTCATTCTAAATATCAAAAACACTATTATCCATATTCTTTTTATTTAATTTATTTTATTTTCTGAAATAAGGCCAAATATTACTATTTTTTGAGTAATCGGTCTTTTGACTGGTTTGATGTGGCCCACCAAGAATTCCTCTCGAGTGTAAACCTCTTCATCTCAGAGTAGCACTTGCAACCTACATCCACAATTATAAGCTGGATGATTTCCAATCTCTGTCTTCCTCTAGAGTTTTTGCCCTTTACAACTCCCTGTAGTACCATCTAAGTCACTCCACGATCTCTTAACAGATGTCCTATCATCCCGCCCCTTCTCCTTGTCAGTGTTTTCCACATATTCCTCAGTCCATATTCTCTGCTCATTAGACTGTTCGTTCCATTCCCAGATCTTGTAATTCTTCTTCACTTTCACTCAGATGGCAATGTCACCAGCATATCATTGATATCCTTTCCCCTTGAGTTTTAATTCCACTCTTGAACCTTCCTTTCATTTCTATCATTGCTTCTTCGATACAGAAACTGAACAGGAGAAGTAAAGACTACATCCCTGTCTTACAACCTTTTTATTCTGAGCACTTCGTTCTTCATCGTTCACTCTTATTATCCCCTCTTGGCTCTTGTGCATGTTGTATATTACACATCTCTCTCTATAGCGCTTACAACATATTTTTATCAGAATTTCGAACACCGTGAATCATTTTACATAATCAAAAGCTATTTCCAGGTCAACATGTCCCATGAATGGGTCTTGATTTTTCGTTAGTCTTGCTTCCATTATCAACCTCAATGTAAGAATTGCTTTCCTAAAGCCAAACTGATAGTCACCTCACACATCCTCAATTTCCTTTTCCATTCTTCTGTATCTTATATTTTCAGCAACTTCGACGAATAAGCTTTTAAGCTAATTGTGGGATAATTCTCACACTTGTGAGGTCTTGTAGTCTTCACAATTTTGTAGGTGATCTTTTTCTGAAAGTCAGATGATATGCCGCCATACTAATACTTTCTACACATCAACATGAATAGTCGTTTTGTTGCCATTTCCTCCAATGATTTTAGAAATTCTGATGGATTGTTATCTATCCCTTCTGCATTATTTGATCTTAAGTCCTCCAAAGCTCTTTTAAATTCTGATTCTAATACTGTATCACTTATCTCTTCTAAATCGACTACTGTGTTTTCTCCTATCACATCAGACAAATTTTCCCCCTCATGCCTTCTGCGTAGTCTTGCCACATATCTGCTCTCTTATCTGCATTTAACAGTAGAATTCCCTTTACATTTTTAATGTTACCACCATTGTTTTTAATTTCACCGAAAGCTGTTTTGATTTTTCTATATGCTGAGGCAGTCCTTCTGACAGTCATTTCTTTTTCAGTTTCTTAATATTTCTCATGTGGCCATTTCTTCTTAGCTCCCTGCAGTTCCTATTTATTTCATTTCTCTGCGATTTGTATTTATGTACAGCTGAATTTGCCTGAACATTTTGTACTTCCTCCTTTCGTCGATAAACTTAAGTATTTCTTCTGTTACCCATGGTTTCTTTGCTGTCACCTTATTTGTACCTATGTTTTCCTTTCCAGCTTCTGTGACTGGCCATTCTAGAGATCCTCATTCCGCTACAACTGTACTGCTTACTAAGCTACTCCATAGTCCTGTTTCTGAAGCCTTAGAAAACTTCAAACTTATCTCATAGTTCCTTAGTACTTTTGTATCCCATTTCTTTGTGTACTGATTCTTCCTGACTAATCTCTTAAACTTCAGCCTACTCTTGATAACTACTACATTGCGACTGGAGTCTACATCTGCTCCTGTGTATGCCTTGCAATCTAGTGTCTTATTTCAGAATCTCTGTCTGACCATGATGTAATCTAACTAAAATCTCCCTGTAACTCTCATCCTTTCCCAAGTATACCTCTTCCTCCTGTGATTCTTGAACAGAGTAATCGCTAATAGTAGCTTAAATTCCGGAATGAAATTTTTACTCTGCAGCAGAGTGTGCGCTGATATGAAACTTCCTGGCAGATTAAAACTGTGTGCCAGACCGAGATTCGAACTCGGGACCTTTGTCTTTCTCGGGCAAGTACTCTACCAACTGAACTACCCAAGCATTATTCACGCCCCATCCTCACAGCTCTAATTCCGCCAGTACCTCGTCTCCTACGTTCTAAACTTCGCAGAAGCTCTCCTGCATACCTTGCACAACTACCACTCCTGGAAGAAAGGCAAAGGTCCAGATTTCGAGTCTCGGTCCAGCACACAGTTTTAATCTGCCAGGAAGCTTCACTAGCTTAAGTTTATTACAGAACGCTATTAGCCTTTCTCCTCTTTCGTTCCTTGTCCCAAGCCAATATTCTCCTGCAACCTTTTGTTTTTCCTCCTTCCCCTACAACTGCATTCCAGTCCCCCATGACTATTACATTTTCATCTCACTTTCAATATCCTCATACACTTTCTTTGTCGCTTCAACTTCAAATTGTGAAGTTGGCATGTATGCCTAAACTATCCTTGTAGATGTTGACGTGTTGTCGATTCTGATAAGAACAACCCTATCACTGAACTGTTCCCAGTAATGCATTTTCTGCCTACATTCCTATTCATAACGATTTCTACTCCTGTTTTACTATTTCCTGCTTCTGTACTTATCTGACCAGAAATACTTGTCTTCTTTCCACTTCACTTAAGTGACCCCTACTATCTCTGTGTTTAGCCTTTGCATTTCCATTTTCAAATTTTCTAGATTTCCCGCAACGTTCAAGCTTCTGACATTCCATGCCCTGACTAGGGAGGCATTATCCTTTCATTGGTTGTTGAATACATTTCTCGTGCTGACCTTCCCCTTGCAGTCCCCTCCCAGAGATTCGCAGGACTATTCCAGAATCTTTTGCCAATGAAGAGGTCGTGATGACACTTTTTCAATTACAGGCTACATGTCCTGTGGATACATGTTATGTGTGTTGTATGCAGTGGTTTCCACTACCTTCTGCATCCTCAAGCCATTCATCATTGCTGGTTCTCGCATCTTTAGGGCTAGTTACTCATCACAAAAACAAGAGAGTGCCCTGAACCTCTGTCCACTCCTCTGCTCTCTTTGACAGGGACGTTGGAAGCGTGGGGGTGATTTCTTATGCTGGAAGTAGTAGCTTTGGAAGCTGGGACCGATTTTTCCATTACTAATCAAAGTCACTACCCCTAGACCACAGGTGCTACCTAGATATTGTATTGTTGTTGTTGTTGTTGTTGTGGTCTTCAGTCCTGAGACTGGTTTGATGTAGCTCTCCATGCTACTCTATCCTGTGCAAGCTTTTTCATCTCCCAGTACCTACTGCAGCCTACATCCTTCTGAATCTGCTTAGTGTATTCATCTCTTGGTCTCCCTCTACGAATTTTTCCCTCCACGCTGCCCTCTAATACTAAATTGGTGATCCCTCTATGTCTCAGAGCATGTCCTACCAACCGATCCCTTCTTCTAATCAAGTAGCGCCACAAGCTCCTCTTCTCCCCAGTACTATTCAATACCTCCTCATTAGTTATGTGATCTACCCATCTAATCTTCAGCATTCTTCTGTAGCACCACATTTCGAAAGCTTCTATTCTCTTTTTGTCTAAACTATTTATAGTCCACGTTTCACTTCCATACATGGCTACACTCCATACAAATACTTTCAGAAACGACTTCCAGACATTTAAATCTATACTCGATGTTAACAAATTTTTCTTCTTCAGAAACGCTTTCCTTGTCATTGTCAGTCTACATTTTATATCCTCTCTACTTTGACCATCATCAGGTATTTTACTCTCCAAATAGAAAAACTCGTTTATTACTTTAAGTGTCTCATTTCCTAATCTAATTCCCTCAGCATCACCTGACTTAATTCGACTACATTCCATGATCCTCGTTTGGTTTTGTTGATGTTCATCTTATCCTCCTTTCAAGACTGTCCATTCCGTTCAACTGCTCTTCCAAGTCCTTTGCTGTCTCTGACATAATTACAATGTCATCGGGGAACTTCAAAGTTTTTATTTCTTCTCCATGGATTTTAATACCTACTCCGAATTTTTCTTTCGTTTCCTTTACTGCTTGCTCAATATACAGATTGAATAACATCAGGGAGAGGCTACAATCCTGCCTCACTCCCTTCCTAACCACTCCTTCCCTTTCATGCCCCTCGACTCTTATAACGGCCATCTGGTTTCTGTACAAATTGTAAATAGCCTTTTGCTCCCTGTATTTTACCCCTGCCACCTTTAGAATTTCAAAGAAAGTGTGCCAGTCAACATTGTCAAAAGCTGTCTCTAAGTCTACAAATGCTAGAAACGTAGGTTTGCCTTTCCTTAATCTTTCTTCTAAGATAAGTCGTAGGGTCAGTATTGCCTCACGTGTTCCATCATTTCTACGGAATCCAAACTGATTTTCCCCGAGGTCGGCTTATATCATTTTTTCCATTCATCTGTAAAGAATTCGCGTTAGTATTTTGCAGCTGTGACTCATTAAACTGATAGTTCGGTAATTTTCACATCTGTCAACACCTGCTTTCTTTGGGATTGGAATTATTATATTCTTCTTGAAGTCTGAGGGTATTTCGCCTGTCTCATACATCTTGCTCACCAGATAGTAGAGTTTTGTCAGGACTGGCTCTCCCAAGGCTGTGAGTAGTTCTAATGGAATGTTGTCTACTCTGGGGGCCTTGTTTCGACTCAGGTCCTTCAGTGCTCTGTGAAACTCTTCACGCAGTATCGTATCTCCCGTTTCATCTTCATCTACATCCTCTTCCACTTCCATAATATTGTCCGCAAGTTCATCGCCCTTGTATAGACCGTCTATATACTCCATCCACCTCTCTGCTTTCCCTTCTTTGCATTGAACTGGGTTTCCATCAAAGCTCTTGATATTCATGCAAGTGGTTCTCCTTTCTCCAAAGCTTTGATTTTTCCTGTTGGTAGTATCTATCTTACCCCTCGTGAGATAAGCCTCTATATCCGTACATTTGTCCTCTAGCCATCCCTGATTAGCCATTTTGCACTTCCTGTAGATACCATTTTTGAGACGTTTGTATTCCTTTCTGACTGCTTCATTGATGGCATTTTTATATTTTCACCTATCATCAATTAAATTCAATACTTCTTCTTTTACCCAAGGGTTTCTACTAGCCCTCGTCATTTTACCTATTTGATCCTCTGCTGGCTTCACTATTTCATCCCTTAAAGCTACCCATTCTTCTTCTACTGTATTTCTTTCCTTCATTCCTGTCAATTGTTCCCTTATGCACTCCCCGAAACTCTGTACAACCTCTGGTTCTTTCCGTTTATCCAGATCCCATCTCCTTAAATACCCATCTTTTTGCAGTTTCTTCAGTTTTATTCTACAGTTCATAACCAATAGATTGTGGTCAAAATCCACATCTGCCCCTGAAAATGCCGTACAATTTAAAACCTGGTTCCTAAACCTCTGTCTTACCATTATATAATCTGATACATTCTAGTATCTGTAGGGTTCTTCCATGTATACAACCTTCTTTCATGATTCTTGAACCAAGTGTTAGCTATAATTAAGTTATGCTCTTAGCAGAATTCTACCAGGCGGCTTCCTCTTTCATTTCTTAGCCCCAATCCATATTCACCTACTATGTTTCCTTCTCTCCCTTTTCCTGCTCTCGAATTTCAGTCACCCATGACTCTTAAATTTTCGTCTCCCTTCACTACCTGAATAGTTTCCTTTATCTCATCATACATTTCATCAATTTTTTCGTCATCTGCAGAGGTGGTTGGCATATAAACTTGTACTACTGTGGGAGGCGTGGGTTTCGTGTCTATCTTGGCCACAGTAATGCGTTCGCTATGCTGTTTGCAGTAACTTACCTACACTCCTCTTTTTTTTATTCACTATTAAACCTACTCTTGCATTACCCTTATTTAATTTTGTATTCATTAACCTGTATTCACCTGACCAAAAGTCTTGTTCCTCCTGCCACCGAACTTCACTAATTCCCACTATATCTAACTTCAACCTATCCATTTCCCTTTTTAAATTTTCTAACCTACCTGCCCGATTAAGGGATGTGACATTCCACGCTCCGATCCGTAGAACGCCAGTTTTCTTTCCCCTGATAACGACATCCTCCTGAGTAGTCCCCGCCCGGAGATCCGAATGGGGGCCTATTTTACCTCCAGAATATTTTAGCAAAGAGGATGCCATCGTCATTTAATCATACAGTTAAACCTTCATGCCCTCAGGAAAAATTACGGCTGTAGTTACCCTTTGCTTTCAGCCATTCACAGTAACAGAACAGCAAGGCCATTTTGGTTAATGTTACAAGGCCAGATTAGTCAATCATCCAGACTCTTTCCCCTGCAACTACTGAAGAGGCTGCTGCCCCTCTTCAGGAACCACACGTTTGTCTGACCTCTCAACAGATACTCCTCCATTGTAGTTGCACCTACAGTATGGCTATCTGTATCGTTGAGGCAGGCAAGCCTCCCCACTAATGGCAAGGTTCTATGGTTCATGGGGGGAGGAGATATTGTATTACGTTTTGTAATTGATTAGGTGAGTGATTCGTGCACACATGTATCTCCATAATATATCACTATGTATTTTACGATCTTTTTTCATTGTAAGTTGGACCCAGCTAATTGCAAAGTATCGATATTTTTTCATTGAAACTTAGGGGTGCTCATTCACCACCTCAAAGGGGGGGCAGCGATTCACTGATACCTATATCTCGAAAAACTGGTTAATTAATATTCTTCTTCACCCTTTTTAAAATATTTTAGCATATTTGAAGGAGAAATGAATCACCACCTTGATGTATCAAACAACAACAACAAAAATGTTTTCTAACTAATTTGTGTATGTAAATGTATCATACAATGCACTTTCATGTTTTCTATCTGCATGTTGTCCTGATGATGATACATCCACATTCATATATCAATTAACTGATGAGAATGTGAATAACTGATACAGTCTAAATAGAGAAGAAATACAAAATTTTGTACATTGCTGCACATTCAGAGACTGTGAATAGTTACAGTTGAAAGAAAACAGCCCTCAGTCACTATTTTTAACGAATTAACTTGGTGTCAACACTGCTAGGGTGTCTTCCTCAGAATTTAAATCAAAGAATGGTCTATAACATGACCACAGAATTATGACTGCAACCTGCACCACACAAGTAACGAACAGCCCTTAGTGGCTCGCCATCACAGTTTTCTTTATCTTAAATATCTTTGTGACTAATGCCCTTTTGGCATATTTGTTATTTTGTAAATGACATATAAGTACCACCAGTCTTACAAGATGATTCCATACTTATACTCTATGTCATACATTTTTAGTCATGGTTCTGTGACCACATTATAGACCATTCTTTGATTTAAATTCTGAGGAAGACACTCCTAGCAATTTGGAAACCCAGTTAATTCGTTATAAATAGTGACCGAGGGCTGTTATCTTTCAATTGTAGCAAAGAAATATGTATTTTTATAACTACTACAAAAAGAAATGTAAGTTACCTACTATGGTACTTAAAATTTATTTCTAAATATGGATTAGCTTCTGTTAAAATAGTCACAGTGTCCTTACATATTCTCCTCATCATACTTCCCTTAATTGTATATCCTTTAGATAGAAGAACTTTTCTAGTGTTTTTCAATCCACATACATTTTGTAAGGATGTTCTTCATAGATTCCAGAAATAACTGGAGGTAGTTCCTCTCTAGGTAACCATCTAACAAAGTTTTAGTAATTATTTTATTGTTTTCTTTTGTTGTGCTTTCTTCAGTGATGCTAACAGGTTGAATATATTCTGATGATGTTAGAATACTGTCATATAACTTATTTTTAATTTCTTCATTATTGATTTCATGTCTGTGCAGTAATGAATTATTTTCTTTCTGAACATATCTATCTATGTAATCTTTTAAGTCATCAAATTTCATAATGTATGCTCTTTTTACCCACTTCTATTCTATAACACTTGAAAGCAGATTCAGCATCCTCTTCAGTCATTTTTTTTGTTGTTACACTCGTTGCTGTGCACATAACAAAAACTTGTCAGCTCAATGTTCTCCTGTATAGTGTGGAGATAATTTGGATTTGATTAACTTCACCAATTCTGAAGACATTATATTTTTGTAGTTTGTCTGTGATGACTATGTTAGTCTTATAATTTCAGTTCAATTTTAAATATTCAGTTCTATTCTGAATTTTTTTATTTCTATTTTAAATATTTCGTTGTTTTATTGTCTTAGTTTTTCACTTATTGCTTTCTCTTCTTTTAGCTGTATAGCTAGTTGACGTTTTTGTTCTTCTTCTATTTTTAGTTTGTTTCCAAGTTGTTGGGGTTTATTCTACACCTCTTGTATAATCAAAATAGTGAACTAGTATATCCTCAATTGCAATATAGTAAGATTTAATTTCATCAGCAACTTTAGTTCTTATACTCATAACAAGTTTCTTGAAATTTATTGATGTTAAAAGTATCCATGTTCATTATTCAAAGTATTTGCATTATGTTTTTGAATTCATTTTGAATATATTCACATTCTAAAGCTAATTGCACATTGTACAATATTTCAGTATATTCTAGGTTTAACTAAACAAGTTTACTGCTATCATTCACTATTTATTATCTCCACAACACATTTCTAATGTTTAAACCTCCATCATTAGGTGGACATAATTTGTTAGTGTGTGTATTTTTTGTTCCAATTTTTGGAGGAACATGTGGCACTGGCTAGTAGAGAAAACAAAACACTATTTCAGAACATGGATTTGTTTTCCTTTTGAGAAAAAGCTAAACATATATCTAATGGTAAAAATGAAATAAGTAATATAGAGTACCTCCAGTGGTCACAGGTTCCTCTCACTGTCATAGCACATCACATGTATACTGTCATATTTTGTACACAAATGTGGCATCTGGAGGCTTAGGTGCAAAGATCGTATAGCAGAAGAGAAACATTATCACTAAGTACAAAGAATATACATTGTAATAGCATTATTACTGAATAATTATTAAATGATTTTGGAGATTTGTATTTTGAGATGTAGAATACAGTCATTGGATTAAATATTTCAGGTTGGTACAAATCCGATTTTGTCAAGTTAATATAGCTTAAACCTCATACTCATTTATGTAACCAGGTGAAACCTAATAGTTTGCAGATACCACATTTGTTTACAAAATACAACGGTATATATGTGACATGTTATGACAGTGAGAGGAACCTGTTACCACTGTTGGTACTCTATTTTACTAATTTTATTTTTACCCCTATATACAGATTTATTTTTTGTCAAAAGAAACCCAGATTCATGTTCTGAAATAGTGTTTTGTTTTCTCCGCTAGCCACTGCCACAAGTTTCTTAAAAATAATAACGCAAAACACAGATGGAATTTAATGATACTCTAGGTTGTATGTGTTTAAGGACTCGATAAAATTCTTTTTAATTTGTTTTAATTTTTTGGAGGCGAGATTTCCAGCCTCTGAAATTCCAAACTTAGTAAAACAAAAATTTTGTTAGTGCTTGATGCATTCTTTTTTTAAATAATGGAACCCAAATATAATTAAACCAGGTACCTAAATTTGACACATATTTCTTAGGGTTAATGAATTCAAATACATACATCATAAGTGCCTCAGTATTAAATGTACTTGGAACTGGTTCCAAGTAATAGGAAACCATTTCTATTAGATATTTATTTTATTAATAAAATTTTTTACATGTAAATATATTTTACATACTAGTGATAAAATTGACGCTTCCATACCTTCTACCTGTATGTTAGCTTGATAGTGATATATTCACATTCAGAGATCAGTTAACCAATGAGCATATGAATTACTTACACAATCTAAACTGAGAAGAAATGTGTATGAATACTTTAAAACACAGATGTAAGTTAATTAAAATTTATTTGAGCATTTCTTAAGGTAATAACTGATTAATTACATCATTAATCAGTTTCTCTTGTGTGTAACCATTTAAAATAGTGAAATAATTGTGCCAAGACAAATTCTTGAAGTTTGTTTCATCATTTGGTATAAATTTATTGAATTCATATTGTAATTAAGTCTTAACATATCTTCACAATTTGGATGTTTATCTTCGATTCTACACAATTGCCTTTGTAATTTTTTCATCGTGCTCTAATGTCATAATAATTGTATTCACAGTTTTCATAAAATAAATTGAAAAGAACAAAAGTTGGTCTTAAAATCTGATCAAATGTTTGAAGAAAAATGTGAGGTAATAAAGTACCCATTTCTCTGGTTCTTTCTCATATTATTCCCATAGCATTATCAACTATTTCATTTATATTTTCTGTAAGTCCATCCTTAATTTTGTTTATAGTTCCGAAGTGAGTTATTTGCCCTTGATACATCTCTTTAATTTCATTTTTAATTTTGTATTTTCAATGTTTACGAAGTGATGATACAACTTCTTCATAAACACTGTCTTGAAACTCTCCTGCTAACCTTATTTTTGATTTCATGATTAATGAATACAGACCAGGTTCAGTAATAAAATTTATATCTGGATGGAAGAGTAATGAATCGTCACCCATCAAGTATTTACACCTTTTCCTATATTTTGCCTAACATGATCTGACATTGCCTTTCTTGTGTTTGTAAAATCTAAGAGTTTAGCCACATCTTTAGCTTTAAATCGTGGTCTATTCTTTTCATCAATAGTCATGAACACTTCCTTATCATTATATGTAAACTTCTGTCCACAAGGTCGATGACTGACTATTGAATAAAAGACATATATATTAGAATTTTTCATAATTCAAAAAATAATGCTGGGCTCATTGATAAATTTCATATTTAAGTAGCGCTGTTTCGTTTCTGGGCCTACTTTGTGCAACGCTTGTTCAATTGTTGGGCTCGCATCTTTGCTCAGGACTGTTGCATTCTTTGCCAATGTAACTCCTCCTTTTCTTCTATACAGGGGGTACATTTCCTTTGGGGCTTTTCCTGAAATCCTCAGATTTCCTTGAGGGTATGTCTCACAGACAGTCTGTTCTGGATATCAGCTAGTCCCACTTCTTTAATGTCCTTTTCAGTTTCTGTCAGCCAAGTGATTTGAACCTTCTTGCTTTGCAAAGGTAAACAGACGGTTAGTCAATCTGTTTGTAGGAAACCTTGTAATATCACTATAGAGAGCTTCCTTCTTTTTCTTGCAGAGTCGGAGAACCTCTTGATATTTTTGTAGAGCTCCAAGTTATGCCGCCTTCTGAATTCCCTACCTTCTTCTATTGGGCCTACGATCTTCCTGAGGATACACCTCTCTTGGACTCCAAATTTCTCCATCAGACCTCTCTGGTTAACGGAAAGGCGTTCCATGGCATACAGGGCTTTTGGTCGTATGACTGACGTATAGTGCTTAAATTTCAGGTTGCGTGACAGGCATTTTTAACTGTAGGTGTTCATAGTCAGTCGATAGGCTTGTTCCAGCTTGTTGACTCTCATGGATAACGACGTTTTTCTGATAAGTTGGGTTCAATCCATTCATCGAGGTACTTAAATTTCTCAGTTTTTTTAATTGTTTCCCTGGTCTAGCACCATCTCTCTGTTAAATTCTTTGATGTTGGTGAAGAACTGTTTTCTCTAGAGACACTTGAAGACCCATTTTGACAGCTTGTTTTCTGAGACAGTTTACCTGCATTGTTGCCATTTCAAGAGAATCAGCAATCAGTGCCAGGTCATCTGCAAAACCGAGGCAATCTACAATAAGTCCTTATGGCCTAGGTAGACACCACTCTGAACACCCAAACTGGTCGGTTCCTGGCGCCATTCTCTCACAAATTTGTGAAGGACACAGTTGAAGAGAAGTGGAGAGGGTCCATCCTCTTGTCTAACTCCAGTTTCTATCTCGAATCTTTCTGAGATCTCACCCCTAAATTTGACCTCAAAATGGGTGTTACTCAAGGTTTTTAGAATGAATCTGCAAGTTTTGTTGTCTAGTCCTAGTCGCTGGAGTACTTTGTTAAGCGTTTCTCTATCAACAGAGTCGTAGGCCTTCCTGAAATCAACAAAGGTGATGGCCACCTTGCAGTTCCTCATCTTGGAGTATGCCAGTACAGTTTTAAGGTTGAGGACCTGTCCAGCACAGAATTGGGTCTTTCTGAAGCCATACTGATATTCTCCTGTTGAGTATCCAGTTGATCTTCTGCCCTTGTTAGTAACGCCTTGGAGAGATTCATGTATGATATTGGGACAAGAGAAATTCCACAGTAGTTGTTCAGATCAGTAAAGTCTCCATTTTTGTGAGGAGGATGGTTCAGAGCCGTGTTCCAATCAGGTTTCCCAGATGTCCTGGATGATGTCAGAGAGTTTGCCCATGGAATTGCTCCCAGCACATTTCCAGAGTTCAGCAACGATAGAGTCCTCTCCAGCTACCTTATTATTCTTTAGAAACTGAATGATTTGTCCAACTTCTTCCAATGAAGCAGGCAGTGAGTCTGGGTTGGGTGTGGTTTGTTTGTAATCGAAGTCTTCGCTGGGTGGATCACAGCTGAATAGGTTTTTCAAGTAGTGAGGTAAGAGGTGGCTGTTATCCTCATTGTTAAAAGCCAGTTTACCCTGAAAGTCTCTTAAGTGGAGGCTTGGCGGATTGTCTTTTCTGAGTGTCTGCTTGTAGGTTCTGTAGAGAACTCTGAAGTTATTCGTAGCGAAGCTCTCATCGATTTGGGTTGGTTGATATTGCGTGAAGGTCTGTTTGGTTTATTGAATTAGCTTACCTGTAAACCTTCTTTGTTCCAAAAAGTTCTCCCAATTTTTCTTGGTTCTCAGACAATTCCACTTCCCCCACAGTGTCAGTCTTTGGGTTAGTGCATTGCCACAGTTTTCATTCTACCATGGATGCTTCCTTATTCTCGTGATGGGGGTGAATTCATTGGCCATCTTCACAAGAGTCTCCTTAAGTTGGTCACAGCAGTTGAAATCTGTGCTGTTCAGCATCTGCCTTATTTCTTGTCTGTTCTTACCTCACTTATGTCAGATCTTATCATCTTCAAAGTTCTGTGTACTCTTGTGATTATAGGCTGTAGTCTCATTTTGATCTTTGGGAGATAGTGGTCTGAATCTAGACTGGCACTTATTAATACCTTCAGGGCTTGTTTTTTCTTCTGAGATTTTCTTGAAATGGCCACATGATCTAATTGGAGTTCACCCAAGGTGGTGTTAGGTCAAACCAAAGCCCTCTGATTCCTTGGCAAGTGTTTGACATGAACAACCCATAAGTCCTACAAAGATCAACCAATAGTGCCCCATTGTGGGTGGCTCTCGTATGTGGTGGATAGTTGCCCACTGTATTTCTGTACTTTTTCCCTCCTTCCAGTTGGGCATTCAAGTCACCAAGCAGTATGTTGGTGTGTGTCTCTGAAACTTTAGAGAGAATATCTTATAAGTCTTCCCAGAATTTTTAAGTTCTGTGTGGATTGCGTCTGTTGTTCTGGTTGGTTGGGGAATGTACGTTGACTGCACTGTAGCCCTTGTTATCACGTTTGAGGGAGAGGATGGATACACAACTGCTTCCAGAGGTGAAGTCAATCACTGAATCCAGTATCTTCTGACTGATTATAAATCTTGTACCTACGTGACTTAGGTTCTTCATTCCCCACTGATCCACTTTTCCTTTGAGGATTCTATATCCTTGGGACTCTATGGCATAATCATCTGTGAATCTGGTTTCCTGTACTGCTGTCAATACTATTTTGTATTGTATTAGTGAAACGGTCAGATGTTTCAGTTTACCCACTTTTAGCAGTGAATTAAGATTAAATGTTCTGAAGAAGCTTTGCCATCTTGGTCTGAGTTTAAATCCAGTGATTTCAGGATGGTTCGACTCATCCTCAAAGCACTTTAGTGCTGACTCCTCAGAATCTAAAAGTTGGCTAAGGTCACTTTGGGTGACAGTGGATTGATTACCACCTGGGGTATTGCATTCAGGGAAATTTTCCTCGATGCTTGGTTGAAGATTATTCTTTGCGAGCTGTGGAAAGCCACTCTCCAAGATACTAACCAAGTTGTTTTCTTGAGAGGCTTATTATTCAGGGTTGTCACCTCTAGACAGATTGCTTCACTATGGCTAAGGGTTCCTGCCCACGCCACTCTTTACTTATGACAAAGAATGGTAGAAAAAAGGATAAGGCAGGAATAGGATGAGGATAGGACACTGAGGGCAGAAAGGCCATTGTGGGACACACTTTGTCTGGCCCCTCCCCTTCAGCCTGTCCGGCTTGAGTGATCCTTGTTGTAGGTAAACTACTGCCAGCATAGCCCTCTGGATCCAGAGCATGGAAACTTCCTTTTAACAAAATCTTATAATACTTCTTTCTATTAATGTTGTACATGAAAATTGCAGTTGCATGTGAAAAGAGTAAACCAATGAAATATTTGAACAAATATTGATATATACATAGAATGAAACAAAACTTACTCAAGTGAGAGATGTATTTAGATAAGCTTTAATGATATTTCATTCCACACATGAATACTGACTATAGAATTGCTAGGTATAAATGGAATAAGAGAAATATAAAATGGTATTATAAAGGTATGGCTAAAAAGGTATTACAAGTAGCAAAAATCACTTTTAATATATGAAAAAAGTATATTTGCTTTCAGTTTCATCAAGATAACAAAAACCCTGATATTTTAATTATAAATAACAGATGAGTACATAGTTATTAAATGTATGGTTACTGTTGTCCAAAGCATCTAGACAGAAATGGTAATAATGTCTTAGGTCATACATGTTTCCCAACTATGAATAATGATCCAGTGGAAATGCATATGGATGACAAAGAGTTGTGATACTTGGAGATTGATAAGGGTAAAGCAATCCTATTTGAGGTTTTCGTTCATGAAACTGGTCATGCTTTAATTTTAAAATACACAGATGTTGATACAGCAACAATGCATCCATACTACGGTGGTTCACATTTAGAACTCTCTCAAGATGACATCGACTCTATTCCAAAAAATACTGACAATAACACAGCCATAAAAACCATAAAGAATCCCAGTTGCTTCATCTGAACCAAATGAATCTTTATGTTAGATGAAGAAGTTCGATCGCCCTGATGGGCTCAGTACACAGTCTGTGTACAATCATATATCATTTGTGAATGGGATTTTATAAATATTTTATCGAAAGTCGTTGAGGATTGGTAGTGATATGAGATCATAGCTAATAAATAACTGGATAACATTTCTCAAACAAGATTTACAAAAAAATAGATGAAATATATTAAACACGAAGTAGAAGTTTATTTTATTTGTGTCAATACGCTATACATCATATATTTTTATATATTACAATTAATACCAAGCTATCCTAACTCAATATCTAGTAGGGGGTTACATAAGATTTTACTCTAAATCATGTATTATTCCTTAATGAACTTTCCTATATGGCAATAGATGAATGCAATTTTAAATATAAAACTAGAGATGTTATAACTAGAAAACTTCCAGAAGGGCATACTGGAATGAATTCTGTATTTGGGTACATTAATGGTTTGATGTATTTCTTTTAGGACAATACTATGAATATAATGAATTCACAAAAAAAGTATTTAAAGCTGGTATAGCTGATTTATGTTTATTAACTAGAAAATTTTACTTTTTCCTTCCAAAAACTTTTCCTATATGAATGGAGCACATTCAATCAAAACTGTGTAAATTTTGAAAAACTGAAAATGAATATCAAGTAAGAGTATACAATAGTAAGCGAATTCCTTGTGTGAGTGGAGGTTATAAAAATCACTTTAACGAATTCTGAGTTAAAAACATTTGAAGATACTGTTGTCAATGAAATATGGTGAATGACAGACTGAGACTGACAACACACTCAAAAAATGTGTTGATTGTCAAGAGATTAAAGAAACAGAATGTATTTGCCCAAATCCATTGTATTGAGATAAACATACACGTAAATGTATGAAATCTACTATAGAATATATAAAAAATCAGAAATCTGGCTGAGCCTCTTTTTAAAATTCCTTCATAAAACTTTTATATTAAGTAATAGACCAAAGTGGAACAATGTACTGTGGCCTATTTGTGTGATTATTGTAGAAGAAGTAATATTACTGATTCCAACAGATTAAGTAAGCATGATAATTTAATTGTAGTGCATAATTTACTTATTCCTACAAGGAATCTTAATAATATGAGAGTAATCGAATTAAAAACTAGAGCTAAAAATGTTTGTATTAGTGGCCATAATAAATTAAAGAAATCAGAATAAATAAATTTATTTATTTTACAAACTTTCCATTTCATCAAGAATTATTCCAAAAGACAAAACAAGATCGAAACATGTACTTAATATTTTCACAGATTTGAGGATGATGTCTTTGGAAAAACTTGACCACCAATACAAGATAAGCTCTCATATTACCTTTGGTTGTGGTGAAAGCCATGCCACATCTGTACATAATACTGGCCCAAAACAGGCGTGAATCGCATCCCTGCTGAACGTGTATCGTAAAATATTATAACATGCAGTGGTAGCTCGTCGCCTGTTTCCTCTTCTTCCTGGATCATCAGATGTCAAATAAATACTACATTCATCAGTGAAAATAACCCAACATCACTGATCCACTTTCCATCACAGGAGTTCCTTTGCCCACCATCTGCGCGCATCACAGTGTTGGTGGTATATATTGTTGTTCGTAATGGATGTTAGGAACAAAGACTGGTGATGGCTGGGTATAGTCAGGATCGACTTCGCCCTTCATATTTACTTTGAAGAAGGCAAGAACTCTCTTCAGGGTACCTACGAGCCATATTTTGATGGCAGCAGACATTAGCCACTGCTAACCTCCGGTGACCACTAAGAAGTAGTCTTTTTTTTGTCGTATGATAGGGGTACAATTGTTGAATGATACTGCTGTTGTGTACGCCAATGCGATGGGCAGTTTCCCTTGCTGATAAGTCTTCTTGCTGTAACGATAAAGTGATAATATGCGCTAATCTCTAAGCTTGAAATGAATTTAGAGGTGTGATGGTAGACTAAATAGTTCGTACAAGACGCACTGACCAGTTCAAGATTGAACACATAGCGACAAAATTGCACCGATAATGCAGATTCCTTTATTTTTACATCATTTCCGGTTTCATGGCACCAAAAACCACATCTTCAGGTGAACATCTGTATAACAGCAAAACCAGAAGGAATAACAGTCCTGAGACAACATCTGATATGATCAATCTAAGAAATTATATTAATTTTTTTTTAAAAAATTTTAAAATTATTAAAACTTTTACATTTTCTTGTAACCAATTCTCGGTTTTGTGTGCTAGCGGCGAATTAAGTATTAAAGGTGTTTTATTTATTCACACGCTACCAATGATTCATTATGGTATAATTTGTTTAAGACTCATACACCATATTGGATTGGAATCGGGCTGTTTTTACTGAATGATATACCGCCTTTTAACGATGTTTTGTTCTAATCGACAACGAATGTTGAGTACAAATTCCGAGCGTTTTAGCGCAAATATTTTAGTTAAGTGAGTAAAAACTTTTTAATTATCTCACGTAAACGTTTTAATAGCTTTCTATAAATTTTTAAAACTCAAAATAATTTTAGTTAGTTATATCAGTGGCTGTCTCAAGGTTGTTATTTTACTGATTTTACTGTTGCACAGATGTTCACCTGACGATGTGGCTTGTAGTGCCATGCAACCGGCAGTAATCTAAAAATAAAGGAGTAAATACAGCTGAAGCAGCTTATTAATATCTAAGATGATTACTCATAGCTGTGGTTGCTCTACCTAGAAGGTTACTTGGAGAAGGATCACAACCTACGCACATTATGAGAGTGGTGAAAAACATTTTTGTGCTTTTTACATAAAAAGTAGCCAGCTGCATCTCTATGCGATGTACGACAATAATGGTTTAGAAGAGTATCCCATAATCATCGCTTTTATATTTAAAAATTGTAGAAAACATATATACACACATGTAAAAAAGTAAGAAAACGCCGTACCTCATTATAAAACACCCGTATGCGTACACACATGTGAATCAGGCCTGTTGTAAGCGTGTAGTTGCTAACTTGCCCTCGTGAGAATTCATACCTCATGTTTCTTATGCTGGGAACGCTGAAGCAAGGCGTCTGAGCAGATAGACCCAGACTGAAGCAAAGAAGACGTAGCAACAGTGAGACCTGCCACACCAAATGACCTACAGTCGACAGTTATTACTATTACGTGTACGATAAAAGGCAAGGAACCGTCCCTCTCAACCACACAAGAAAGGAGAAGGAAACGCTTTGGATATTCTGTGATGCTCTCGGAAAACTGTCACGCGTTATTGGACGACTGTCGACGCCACATGAGAAGTTAGAGAACAGAGATCCTAGTCTATGAAACACTGACGCGTTGCTTGAAGAGAGAGATAATTCGGCGTCAGTCATGTGGTTGTCGAAACTTTTTCAGTCTACAGCCAACGATGTAGAACTGGTTTCACCATAACTCTCATTGGACTTGAATCTTAGTGCTGCTCTTGTGCACCATCTATGTACATCTTTATAGTTGCTGACGGACAGAAAAGTCACTACTATTGAAGTTCAGTGTTGATTTCTTGGGATTTCTTTTCTACGAAAGTTCCGTTAGTAGCTGAACACTACATAGCTGTTCCTACCACAGAAGACAAAGCCGCCACACCTTCCGGCGTTAACCTAACGAGAGATAGGCGTTGGCCGCCCGCAACTCCTAAGGACGACTGACAGATCGCTCAATCGCTACTCGCTTTCCAACACCGTCAGTTGCTGATAATGCTTTCTCACATGATTACGCGGCATCTATGAGTCCTTTACGATGGTCTTCCCATTTTATACGCCACCAAGTCTGGTAGCACCACTAAACAGAAATCACACCAGTGCACTCTACCTGTCACAGAGAATTGCATATCAAGTCATTTATTTGCCTGTCAATGGTGTGTACACAGACGAACTTACATTTGCATCTGATCAGGTCTTCTAGATACTTCACTTTTTTTGTCAGGTAGTGTACATGCACAAGCAGCAGGTGAGAAAATTAAACATTTTCACCATGAATCGTGTAATGATAATGAAGAACAGCTTTCGTCATATTCGCAAAACTTACACGGCGGTGAGGATCCCATCAAGTAACAGGAACAAGATTGTTTTGTCATCTGCCGTCAAACCCGTAATCACTGGATTATTTATTAAAACTCACTGGGATTTCTTGTTTAGACGATTCTTTTTTCAGTAAATTTTGCATTGACACGCATTACTAATTCTGATCGGAATTATTACAAATATGACTTGGCAGGCATCCATGCTGGTGAGTGGATCGGCCCCGCCACCGCTACGTGGATCATCAATCAGATACTGACCACCAATGACTCGGCCGTAAGGGACACCGTGAGGCAGTTTAACTTTTACGTCTTCCCTAACCTCAACCCTGATGGATACGTATACACTTGGACCACGGTGAGTAGCAAGCTAAACTTTATCAAATTTATCAGGTTAATAGTCTGTATGCTATTCAGTTTTGCTGAATTAATCGATTATATAGGGTATGTAAGTCCATTTCGGAATGACAATAAGAATTTAGTTAATGTGATGTTATAGATTGCCAGCCGGAGTGACAGAGCGGTTCTAGACGCTACAGTCTGGAACCGCGCTACCGCTACGGTCGCAGGTTCGAATCCTGCCTCGGGAATGGATGTGTGTGATGGCCTTAGGTTAGTCAAGTTTAAGTAGTTCTAAGTTCTGGGGAACTGATGACCTCAGAATTTAAGTCCCATAGTGCTTAGAGCCATTTGATTTGTTACATATTACGACATTAACTCTAGAATATAATGTCGTTGTTTCTCTTTCTGGTCCAATTAAATCCAGATAGAACTCGGCATATTTGTTTATTTAGAGTATTGCTTCCTAAATTTATTTCTTTGACCACACTGTGTTATATGAATGGAAACCTAAAACATTTGAAATAGCTGTCACTCAGTGAAATATATTTTCAGAAACATATTCCAAAATTCCGGCCAGAGGTTTTCATGACTGTGCACTAAAACTTGTTTCGCCGTTTCAAGAAGCATCCGGAGCGCCAATGAAGATAAATGTAGGCTACTAACACCTTGTCTTGGGTGTATCTGTGTACGTGACGAATAACTCTAAACTGTCACCTCGCATATTTCGTAATGCATATGAGCAACTGAAGAGTGTTTTCAGTAGACAGATGTATGCACAGCAGCCCATAATGTTAACCAATACATTGATTCCTAGAATGATGGAAAATATGTTTTACATGTTGTTATGACCAGTTCTGAAACAGAACAATGTATATTTATGCTATGAAATAATTTTAATTACAGTGTATGCTGGTGCGTTGTAGTGACAGTAATACATTCACTCTATAATCGTTGTTGTCCCCTCCCCCTCCCACATCAACAAACGCAAGTAGTACAATGTCTCTTCCCAAGGTGATGTTTGACGTTACACATGAAAATCAGACTAAGAGCAGCCGACCAGTTGCAAAGGATAAAGTAATCTTTAGCTAGGTTTCAATAGATATAAATCTATCTTCTTCAGAAGACGGCAGTATTATAACAACATGAAGTGATATGTCCTTATCGTTTAGGCAAACATCTGCATAGTTACATTAATCATATAAAATATAGCCCTGAAAACAGGGTTTGTCAGACAAATAAAATAGGTACATAGAAGTTGCAGAGCGCCTAAGCGACTGAGTAAAATCGGCCAGCGTAGTAGCACAGCGGCCAGGGCAGGTGGCGCTCATGTCGCGAACTATGCAGATGTTTGCCTAAACGATAAGGACATATCACTTCATGTTGTTATAATACTGCCGTCTTCTGAAGAAGATAGATTTATATCTATTGAAACCTAGGTAAAGATTACTTTATCCTTTGCAACTGGTCGGCTGCTCTTAGTCTGATTTACGTGGAACCGTTGCTGTAGCGCAGCTATGTTTAAATTACACATGAAAGTTTCTTCAGACTGTCCTTGAGAGTGACCACAGAGATTTTCAGTTTACGTCCGAGTAGGATAGAAAAGTATACAGGTAACCTTGCATGTAGTTGGCGTAGCTAGAGAAAGGCGCTGCGTAATTGATGCTGTGAGGATAGGCCACGAGTCATGCCTGAATCAGTCAGTAAGACCATTGGCAGGGAAGTGCGAAGTTTCGGGTTCGAAACGCAGTCCCGCATAAAGTTTTGATCTATCGGGAAGTTTAGAAAGTAGCCTCTGCCTTGGAGTTTCTCAGTAGCTTCTGGACTACGGGAGCTGATGTAGAGTACAAGTGCTTCCCAGCTGTCGTCGTGCTCAGGATTGACATCTGTCCGCAGGATCGCAACTGGCGCGGGACTCGCACCCCATACACGCCGTGCTACGGGGCTGACCCGAATCGTAACTGGGACTTCCACTGGGGAGGTAAGTATTGAATCTACAGCAAGTACTGGTCCGCCTTTCACAATACTCGTATGTCCATTGGTATCTAATGAACGTAATTATCTCTGTGTCTTTGTACACAGTGGTGCAGCAATTAAATAACCTTCCTAAGGTTGATAGTATTTACGATTCTCCAATACTCGAAACTAAAATGAGTATTACATATAATTAAGGATAAATTATACGTGTATGTAGGTGACTTTTGTCTTTTTTCTATTCAACCAAACACATTCTTTAACTCGGGCACGAATTATCAGTTGCAAAATCACGAAAACATGTTCCAGGATTTAGATACGAGTGTCCATTGGCATTATCCTTTAACTTTATTCTAAGCTAATTGCCATAGGACACGTAGTGAAAAGTGCGGTAAGAGTTTCAACCAACGTCGAGATGAGAGCTGAGGGGATAACTGAAATGGCTGTTGGTTGTAGTAGGTCCGAAACGACGAAGAGACTTGTACAGAACAGACCAACGCGGCGAGACCCCAGTCATTGAACATACGAGAACAACAGCAAAACATTGAGAGCTAGAGAACTCCATCCCTTTCATCTATACACACTGTAAATCTCTTTGAGTTTAAATATGCATGTCATTGGCATTTTCTAGCTATATCTAGGTCAAAGGTGTTCATTCTGTAGTTTGCTACAACGAAGAAGCGCTCTCATAAATCTAGAAGCAACTGCATAGATACACGAATAAATGGCCTCAGTAATCATGTGTTCACAAGCATTTGTGTTTCCTCACCAACAGAAGAAGGTGCCAGCTCCACAGTGTGTTCATCGGACTTTGCCGGTCCAGAACCCTTCTCCGAGGTTGAAACGAGGACCTTCTCAGAATTTTTGGCGAGTCTGGGCGACGACTTCCAGGTCTACCTAGACTTCCACAGTTACGGGCAGATGCTCATGTTCCAGTATGGCTTATACAGCGTGACAGCGCCGAACTACGACGACCTGGTGAGTCTTCTGTGACAGCATTATTGAATCAGGACCGGCGTATTTATTTTGTTCTGTTTGTTAGCGTCACTCGATCTGACTTTGTAACACTATTGCAGTCACTAGCAGCTAATTAACCATTTATGTAGTAGACTTTAGCTGCAGAATATTAAGACCAAACTGAAACATTAGCGACATTTGTTTGAAGACATTAAATAATTGTGTACTTAAATAATTGTGTACTTACTTCTTGGTCAACATAAATCCCAGTATAAAGTTTCAAAGTCCCGGACTTCGTTATCTAAATTACGAATTAAACTGGTCTTGCGGTGGACACAATATAGGTAAAACAAAATAATTAATGTAGAAGTAAAAAGCTGGCAGCATATGTCTACTACATGACTACGTGACAGCGCACATACCTCATTTCTTGTAGGGAAAATCTGTGCAAAGAATGTGTTTGTACCAGTCCAGAAAGCTACATATGTCAAAGACTGAAAAAGTAAACACACATCTGACTACGATGGCAATATCTCTACTGGTTTACCTGTAAGGCCAGTTGACCGAGTTAAAGGGCCTCACTGATTTCCACATACATAAAAGCTTCACGTTGTCACAGCTCGTTAAACTTCCTTTACGAAGTTTCGAGTTACAAATAGATAAGCATAGCTCTGTTCTGCGGGAGGCTGTAACAGACAGAGTATTGCATAAGAAATTACTCTTAGAATACATGGGGTGTCGCATTGAGATGATATTTGGTAAAGGATACTGGGCAGATGGGAATGTAAATACGAGAAAATCACTCGTGATGCCAGAATTAATTTACAAATATATATTGATTTAATCAAGAACGACTTGAGCAGGCATTGACGGTGCTCTTGCCAACCAGTTGAATAACTAGGTTTTCATACAGACTTATATATTCTCCTTTA
The DNA here is from genome assembly GCF_023864345.2 of Schistocerca serialis cubense. Classification (NCBI taxonomy): domain Eukaryota; kingdom Metazoa; phylum Arthropoda; class Insecta; order Orthoptera; family Acrididae; genus Schistocerca; species Schistocerca serialis. The sequence goes on along the minus strand of NC_064641.1, from coordinate 409,365,590 downwards.
AAAAGCGGACTTTTTATTATAGAGCGTTAATATGGATGATTCGCTCAACGTGCTCCAGCAATGACTCATATAAATAGAAAAAGCTAACTAACAAAAATAGAATGTAGCCTAAACTTCGATTTTTCTTAAGACTTCAAAGTTTTATGTTTTCATACTTCGTTTGACTGCGTACAATTTACCTTAAGCGATTACAATATAAAAAAGTCATCGTAAAGAAATAAAAAAATTCCTTCTTCTCTCATGTTTCTTAGATGCATTAGAAACGACGTCACCATTACCCAAAACCTCACTCAATAATATTAAAATGATGCCACCAAGGTAGTTAACACTTTTTTTCACGAAAAGACAACAAATGAAACACGCATTGAATGACTCGCTTGACATTTTGTACAGAACTGCAATTTGTTTTCCTGTTGTTACGTATACAGTAACGACTGAAAGGAAACTGTTATTAACAGGATTCGGATTATCAGTTTTCTGCGACTGGCTGAAACTTTTAATTTTCCATATATTTAATGTCGGCAATATTTCAGTGTCTCCCCAATACACACAAAAGCGGAAAACAATTTGTATGTATCTAACTGATCAAGATTTCAGCTCTTGGAAAACTCTTTAAATTTTCTGTACGTCAAAAACATTTTGAACTATCATTTTGCTATGTGCTACGGCATTCTTTCAACACTGCAATTTCGTATTAAGTTTTTCGATTACTAATATTCTGCATCTGTGTATCAGTTTTGATACATAGGGCAATTATGATAAACGGGAACAAATAGCAGGAAAAGATCGCTAAGTGGATACGTGGCAAGAGAGACGCTATGGACATATGAAAATGTGTTGGAACGTGTTCCAAAGGCGGTACACCCATCTAAAGATGGAGATAAAATATCTTTGCTGGTATCAGAGACTGAAAACATACGTCAGAGCACAGCAGGTAAGTGTGAATAGTCTGTCTGTACTAGCAGTTTGGTGATGTTGTTGCAGCAGACCATCAACACCAGTTCAGCCTCAATGTGTGGTCGAGGTACAGTAAATGTTGTCGATTTGCATCCGCACAGAAATTCAGAAGTGAGCTGGAGGATGTAGCACCCACCTCACTCTTCGTACCATATAAGGCACCAGAAAAGGAGAGAGGATCACAAGCAGGAAGAGCAGATGTGTTTCGCCTGTCAGACGTGATGAACGGATTACTGGTCCCATGAGACAGTTGCGAATAGTGCCCACCCGCTTGCTGAGAGTGTCTCAGTGTTGGTGATTCGCTGCTACCATTCCACTCAAACACTAGTACAGAGGGGACATTCGCACATATCTGGTGTGTTTACATGTGAGCTTTCAAAGGTATTACATACCTTTTATCTCTAATTTGAAGTACATGAACCTCCCGTACAACGCAATCCTGGCCATATGACTATATGACCACTTTTACTCCTTATCTTCTCAGGGATAGTTTGTTGCAGTTTGCCCACATTTCTCAAACTCACCCAGTACATCAAAACTGATACACTCTCTTTATCTTCTCAGGGGCCATTTCCTGTGTTTATGCAGTTTAGCAAAATTATCAAGTACAAATACTTAAACTTCAGTAAATAAATTAGGGCAGTGACTGGAATTATTGAAATACAAAGTACAGAAAAATCGTTAAAACTATGATCAACTTAAAAATTTTACGAACATAGTCCTAACGTAATGTTTAACTACGTTCCTTGTTTGTACTATGATAATAATTGTATATCATTGTTGGCCCAGAGACCCCGTCTGCATCTACATCTACATGATTACTCTGCAATTCATAATCAGGTGCCTGGAAATGGGTTCATCGAACCATCTTCAAGCTATTTCTCTACTGTTCCACTCTCGAAAAGTGCATAGGAATAACGAACACTTATATTAGGTATTAAAATCCATGGAGAAGAAATAAAAACTTTGAGGTTTACCGATGACATTGTAATTCTGTCAGAGACAGCAAAGAACTTGGAAGAGCAGTTGAACGGAATGGAAAGGGTCTCGAAAGGAGGATATAAGATGAACATCAACAAAAGCAAAACGAGGATCATGGAATGTAGTCGAATTAAGTCGGGTGATGCTGAGGGAATTAGATTAGGAAATGAGACACTTTAAGTAGTAAATGAGTTTTGTTATTTGGGGAGCAAAACAACTGATGATGGTCGAAGTAGAGAGGATATCAAATGTAGACTGGCAATGGCAAGGAAAGCATTTCTGAGGAAGAGAAATTTGTTAACATCGAATATAGATTTAAGTGTCAGGAAGTCGTTTCTGGAAGTATTTGTATGGAGTGTAGCCATGTATGGAAGTGAAACGTGGAAGATTAATAGTTTGGACAAGAAGAGAATAGAATCTTTTGAAATGTGGTGCTACAGAAGAATGCTGAAGATTAGATGGGTAGATCACATAACTAATGAGGAGGTATTGAATAGAATTAGAGAGAAGAGATATTTGTGGCACAACTTGACTAGAAGAAGGGATCGGTTGGTAGGACATGTTATGAGGCATCAAGATATCACCAATTTAGTACTGTAGGGCAGCGTGGGGGGGTAAAAATCATAGAGGGAGGCCAAGAGATAAATACACTAAACAGATTCAGAAGGATGTAAGTTGCAGAAGGTACTGGGAGATGAAGAAGCTTGCACAGGATAGAGTGTCATGGACAGCTGCATCAAACCAGTCTCTGGACGGAAGACTACAACAATAACAACAACAACAACAACAACAACACAAAAAACAATGGTACAGATATATCTGTGTTGATACAGCCTCTCTTTTCCTTTCGCTGTTCTATAATTATTTCCTGTTCACGCATTCTGGCTGAATCCTTTATTTCTTTATTTTGTTCTTTTCCTAGTGATATGTGTACCCTGTAGTTGATAAAAGTGCGTTCATACCGGAGAGTGCTCAGAAATGCTAGTACTGAGCCGTGCGGCTCGCTTAGATCTCTCTATTGTCGGTTGTGACCTCGTGCTGCTATCTTTGTCCGAACACGCCTCTGTGGTGCGACAGCGCGCCTCGCAGTTGGGAAGTTGGCTCCAAGTAGCACGGGGTCCCAGCCGCGCGGGGTAGCCAAGCGGTTTGAGGCGCCTTGCCATGGTTGGCACGGCTAACCCCGTCGGAGGGTCGATTCCTCCTTCGGGCTTGGTTGTATGTGTTGTCCTTAGCGTAAGTTAGAGTAAGTTGGATTAAATAATGTGTAAGGCTAGGGACCGATGACCTCAGCAGTTTGATCCCATAGGAACTTACCACCAAAAAAAGCACGGTCAGAGGAAGGACCGCGGCGTGCAGGAAGTGACCACGTAGCGCTGAGCCTGTTGCGGGACAGGAGGGCCTTTTGGACGGCCAGCGGAGTTGTATGCAAGGAACGCGACGCACCAGTGACTGACTGTGAGTAGCGTCGGCTGTTTGTACCTGCCGGGCTACGTCTAGGGGAAGCGATCTTAAAAAAATAATTAAAAAGATCAGTTTGAGACACATTTTTACGTTGTGGGCTGTTGGTGCCTTGTTGTTGAGGTGCTGTCTGAGACGCCCTCAGTGAATCAAAAGTTTGACCGTTTATGTTAAACTGTACGCAATGCGTTCTACGGGAGTAGGTCAATGGCTGTGCGCACTCTATATAGTACTACTCCCTAGTGAATTCATGAGTTTAATTTACTATTCTGCTTGCTTAATTGGTGTTGCAGTACAGGCTGTAACGGTCTCCTTATTATGTGTTTATTTTCAAGAATTTAGAATTTAGACATCTTTCCTTGTTAAAAGTATAAGCAACTTTAAGTATGTTGGTTAAGCTCTCTGGCAGCTTGTCATTTGTGCGTTCATGGTTGTCCGTAAACTACAATCTGAGTTTGAGCAAAGTTCAAGTTGGACTTCTGTGGGTCTACTGTTTAGCCTTATGCAACGGTTATTAGTTGGAGGCTGCATTATTCGAATTGCTTCTCAGTAGTAACAGTCGTATGAAATTCGCCCAAGCTGTCATTATAATTTTAGAGCTGATTGGCGAAATATTTACTCTAGTTATTCAAGTCCGTCACTGTGTGATTGTGATGAAACGACTTCTTGAATTGTTTTATTAATACTTACGTCAATTTTGTTGTAGCTACTGTCAAATCTTAAAATCCCTCTTGTAGTATTAGGCGTACGGTTTCCTGGTCAATTAAGTCATTTACTTAAACACTCTATTATTGTTGTACCTCATTTAATGTTGTTAAGTTTAATAGTAGGTCTTTTCACTCTTCCCCTCCATTGAATCGTTTTGTTGTCGCATCTAGCAATTAATTTGAAACAAAATTTCTTAAGACTCTGAACTTAGTTTGCTTTTACGTTTGTTAAATTCCTCAACTTCACAGCTGTCATTAGTTTTGAATTTTGGACAGAAGCTTCCACCACTTACAAGAAATAATCCAAATAATTGCAGCAAGATCTTCTGACAGTAGTTCGTCACTGTAACGTCTCTGACTCACTAAGCTAACGCAGTTTGTTAAAGGAATGCAGTGAGTTCTCAAGTAGGTAGCTTGACAAAGGAAATAAAATACTTACAGTATTTGCTAAAAGAAGGTGACAGTGCATATGATCATCAGAATTGGCATCGACATTATGGTTTGAACTCTAAAGCTCTTCAATGGCCCAAAGAAATGACGCCATGTTTCATCGTCAGTGATCTGTGTGTCAAATGTAAATATTGGATTTGTTGGTATTATTAGTGCTGTTCTAGAGGAATAAACTGTATTCACTCCTTGTTGATATTTACATCGTCGACATAAACTCATAGATTACACAATACTATAGAGTTATCAAAAAGCCCCACCCTGTGTCCATATATTTGTAATGATCATATTGTATTACTGCGATCTTGGCAAAGGACAGATCTGAGGTAGTATGACTATTCTTCATTATTTATTCCAGAGTGTCTGTGTGTACACCACCGTTTTCGAAACATAACCACGTCTAATCCGTTTATCATAAAATACCTCATTGAGAATATAATGGGCTGGTGCCCCATTCTGCTGCAACCATGCACGACAACGCGGTTCCCGATCCTGCAGGTGTGGAATAAACCAATTATCGAACATGGTGACATACTCAATTTGATTCACAGCACCGAAAAAGAATTGCGTACCTATAAAGTGGATTGTAGACATTGCATCCCAGATCATGACATGCAATGGATTGTTTTCACGTTCTTTACAAAATGTGAGTTTTCTTTATTCCAGAAATAAATGTTTCTAACTTTTGCACTGTAATATATTGCACACTTTTCCGGAAAAACCCTTTCCTCTACAAAGGAAAAGTTGTAAAAAAAACAGCACTAGCCCAAAAACCTGATGACCTTTGGCATGTCATTATTCGGTAACAAACTAATATTTAAATGCTTCTCTCTATATGGTTCTGTAATGCCGAGTCCATCTTATAGAATTATGGAACATGTTTTATGTTCAGCTCCAGAATTATGACGTTTTTGGAGTACGAAGATCTCCACTGCTATAATCAACATTGATTCCGCAAACAGGGATCTTGCGAAACTCATCTAGTAGTGTTCATCCATGAGCTGCATAATACTGTAGACAATGGCTCTCAGGTTGATGCCATGCTCCTTGACTTCAGGAAGGCCTTTGATAACGTCCCGCACTGTCGTTTGGTGAAAAATATACGAGCTTATCGAATATTGGACCAGGTTTGCGACTGGACTCAAGACTTCCTTACAGAAGGAGCACAACATATCACTTTTAAAGGAACAGAATCGACAAACTTACAGGCAAAATCTGGAGCACCCTAAGGATGTGTGATAGGATCGTTATTGTTTACAATGTATATAAATGATGTAGTAGCGTCGGATGTTCTTTAGGGCTGTTCGCAGATGATGCTGTTGTCTACAACAAAGTAGCAATGCCAGAGATGCTATTGATTTGCAGAATGACCTGCAGGGGATCGATCAATCGTGCAGGTTCTGGCTGTTGATCCTGAACGTGAATAAATGTAACGTATTACGCATAAAAAGGAAAAGAAAGCCACTACTGTACATAGAAACGATTAATAAGAAATTTCTGGTAACAGTATCTACCGCAAAATATCTAGGAGTAACTATCCAATGCGATCTTAGGTGGAACGACCACATAAACAAAGTAGATGTCAGATTAAGATTCATAGGAAATATCTTAAGGAAATGTAACTCACCCATGAAGGAAGTGGCTTACAAGGAGTTTTCTGCACCGATTCATTAGTACCGTTCATCAGGATGTGATCCTTACCAGGTATGACTGGCAGAAGAGAGAGCTAGAGAGAGAGAGAGAGAGAGAGAGAGAGAGAGAGAGCAAAGTGAAGATACAACGAAGAGCGGCTCAACAATCACCTTTTCCGGATGTGACAAGAGAAGCGTTGTGCATAACGGAGAGATTTATTATTGAAATTTCGAGAGAACATTTTTCTAGGATGAGTCGGACAACATATTACTGCCTGCTATTATAATAAAATTTGAAAAATTAAAACCAATACATAGGCCTACCGACAATCATTCTTTCTACTCCCATTCGCGAGTGTAATAGGATAGGAGGCGGGGAATCAGTTAGTGGTACCAGAAGTAGCCTCCGCCACACACCACGAGACGCAGATGTAGATCCAGTATGGAACTTCCAATTTCTGTGAGCGCTTACGAATGGACTTCTTTGGCGAACGTCCGACACACGCTGTAGACCCTACACATGTTTCCAGTGTTGTTGGTCGTCGTCCTGAGCAGGACTTAACTTTTAGGCTGCCGCCTGCAAAGAGCTTTTCCTCACACTGTAAAATTTTTGGTTTTGCTGCGGGAGCTTTCGGAAACCTGAGAGTGAAGCAATGCTGAACATCTCTTATTGATTTGCCTGCACAGGGTCATTCGTGAGCCAACGTCCTCGTTGCCATCCATTCCTCTACGGTGTAAGTAAACTTATCAGCCGTGATTTGAGCCTGTATCAGCACCTACAACAAGAACAAAAACAACAATTCGTAACATCTACGTAATATATAATAATACATAGGGGTAATGGAACTTTTTCATCATCCTGTAGAACACACAAGTACTCATCAAGCATCCACACCCGTTGACGACGGTACCGGAATGAGTACGTCTGGATGAGATAGTTGTAGGCATACCTGCGAGTCCCCCCTCAGTACAGATAAACGAAGCTCATACGATGATTAAATTAACACCTGACGGATGAACACTGTTGGCATATTCACTTCTTACAAAAAACACAGATTTTATATGTGAATGTCTGACTAGACTACGTTTCCGCATATTTTAAACGTCAGGAGTCATATTTCCTACCCCCATGTTGGCCGTTGCACCATTAGTCAGCTAACATACGCATAATAGTTTCGTGAGATATTACGAAGATTGACCTGCTACCCAAAGTAGCAAGTTTTATTTTTATATTTCTCTTTATTAGGCAGTAATCCTTCGTCGTTTGATGCTGCCCTCCATCTTGAACTATGTTGTCATATTTACCGCTGTTTTTAGTACCAGTTTAACTACTCCTGTATGTTGTCGCAAATGCCCTATTAACCATTCCCGTGTTTTGGCAAACGTCGTCTATAGAAATCTATCTTAACTCACTCATATTAGAACTATTCGATTTTATACATGATATTATTTCCACATAGTTTTTAACACAGTTTGATGGTACACGTTCCCAACTTTTTAATGTTTTCATTTCTTGATTCCCTAAGTCCACGTTTCATTTTCATGTAATACTGTATCCATGACGTACACTTACAAGAACGTCTCCCTCAGTTCCATATTAGTATCCGATATCAGTGAAGCTTTGCATGTGCCAATCCTCTTATAATGACTTCCTTACTTCCACAGTCTCGTGAAATCTCACTTCCTATCTAGCAGAATTCCTCCACTTCCTCCACTACAGTATCGTTACCAGTTTTGATCTCGAGCAAGTCTTCAATCTCCTTCCACCTACTCTTAATCACCTTCGCATTTGCCGTGTTTATCGTTAAGCTATACTCTGATGAGCCAAAACATTATGACCAGCTACTTAATAGCTCGTTTGTCCACCTTCGGAATGAAATACATCTCTGATTCTGCGTGTCATCGATCCGACAGTTTCAAAAAATGGCTCTGAGCACTATGGGACTTAACTGCTGAGGGCATCAGTCCCCTAGAACTTAGAACTACTTAAACCTAACCAACCTAACGACATCACACACATCCATGCCAGAGGCAGGATTCGAACCTGTGACCGTAGCGGTCGCGCGGTTCCAGACTGTAGAGCTTAGAACCGCTCGGCCACCCCGGCCGGCTCCGACAGTTTCTTGGTAGGTTTGTGGAGGTATGTTGTAACGGTTAACTCATATAAGAGTGCGTGTGCGCCTGTTCGATGTCTACCCACAGGTCATGTAATTTGCGTAAATAACCGGCCGCCGTTTTGTGTACGCGATGATGGTGCCCAGTGGCGACTCAGATGGGTTCCATAGGATTTGATCTCCGAGATATCATCGTGATTTCAGTGTAACGCTCCTCAGGCCATTGTAGCACGGTTATGACTCCGAGACCCGGACAATTATATTGAAGAAAGACGACGTCAGCATAGGGAATGACATCAAGAAGTAAGGGATGCAAGTGGTTTGCAACTGTCAGCGTGTCTTCGATTACTACCGCAGGTCCCATCTAAGCGCAGGAGAATGTCTTCCACAGCATAAAACTGCTCTCACCACCCTGAGTCCTTGGCGCGCTACAAGTTTCGAGGCGCCGTTCATTTCCACGACGGCGTTTGTGGATTCGCCCACCAACCTAGTGCAGCAAAACAGTGATTCACCCGCATACCAGACACGTTTCCATTGATCAACGATCGAATCCCGATGGTCGCGCACCCACTGCAATGTCCTATTCACTCTCAGTCCATATTCTGTACTCGTTAGACTTCACTCCGTTTAGCAGATCCTGTAATTCTTCTTCACTTTCACTAATGACAGCAATGTCATCAGTGAATCTTACAATTCATATCCTTTCACTTTCAATTTTAATTCCGTTCTTGAAACTTTCTTTTACTTCAGTCATTTCTTCTTCGGTGTATAGATTTAATAGTAGCGGCGAAAGACTACATCCCTGTCTTACACGCTTTTTAATCGGAGTACTTCGTTGTTCGACTCCCACTCTTATTCTTCCCACTTAGTTCTTGAACATATTGTATATTTTTCTGTAACTTACCCCTATTTTTCTCAGATTTTCGAACACCTTGCACCATTTTACACTGTCGAACGCTTTTTCCAGGTCGACAAATCCTATGAACATGTCTTGATTTTTCTTCAAGCTTGTTTCCATTATCAACCCCAACGTCTTAATTGCCTCTCCGGTACGTTTGTCTTTCCTAAAGCCAAACTGATAGTCTCCTGCACATCTTCAGTTTTCTTTTCCATTCTTCTGTGTAGTATTCTTGTCAGTACTTGGATGCAAGAGCTGTTAAGGTGAATGCGTGATAAATGTCGCTCTTATAGGCTCTTGCAATCTTCGGAATGTTGTGGATGATGTTTTTCCCGAAAGTCAGATGGCATATCACGTGACTCATATATTCTACACACAGTCACTTTGTTGCCACTTCCCCAATTATTTAAAAAATTGAGAGGTTGAGAGGGAATGTTAAATATCCCTTATGACTTATTTTATCTTAAGTCTTCCAAAGCTCTTTTAAATCATGATTCTAACACCGGATCAACGATCTCTTCTAGATCGACTCCGGTTTCTTACTCTATCACGTCATCAGACAAGTCCTCCCCCTCGCAAAGGACTCCAGTGTTCTTTTTCCATCTGTCTTCTCTCACCTCTGCATTCAACACTGTATATCCCACTACACTCTTAATGTTACCACCTTTGCTTTTAATTTTACCGAATTTTGTTTTGACTGCTCTACGTGCTGAGTCAGTCCTTCCGACAACCATTTCTTTTCCGATTGAGTCACATTTTTCCTGCAGCCATTCCATCTTAGCTTCCCTGCTCTCCTTGTTCATTTCGTTTATAAATGATTTGTATGTCTGTACTCCTGAATTTCCCTGAACATTTTTGTACCTCTTTATTTCATCGATCAACTGGAGTACTTCTTGTATTACCCAAGGCTTCTTCGCAGCTACCTTATTTGTACCTGTATTTTTCTTTCGTACTTCCGTGATGTCCATTCCTCTTTAAACGAGCTGCCTACTGTGCTATTCACTATCCCAATATCTATATCCTCAGAGAATGTCAAGCATATCTCCTCATTCCTTAGCACATCCGTTTCCCACCTCATTACGTTTTGATTCTTCCTGGCTAGCTTCTTAAACTTCATTCTACTCTTCACCGTTACTATATTTCGATCTGAGCCTAGAACTGTTCTGGGTACGTCTTACAACCCAGTACCTGATTTCTGAATCTGTTCCTGACCGTGATGTAATCTAACTGAAATCTTCTCGTATATCCCTGCCTTTTCCAAGTGTATGTCCTGCTCTTGTGATCCTTAAAAGAGTATTCGCTATTAGTAGCTGAAATCTATTACAGAACTCGATTAAGCTTTCTCCTGTGTCATTTCTAGTAACAAGTTCATATTCTCCCGAACCCCTTTCTTCTACTCCTACCCCTACAACTGCATTTCAATCCCCCATAATTATCAGATTTTAATCTCCCTTTACGTATTGAATTACCCTTTGAATATCCTCGTATACTTCCTGTGTCTCTTCATCTTTGGCTGGCGACGTCGCATGTATGCCTGACTATCGTCATCGGTGTTGGTTTGCTGTCGGTTCCGATGAGAACAACCCTATCACTGAACTGCTCATAGTGACTGACTCCCTGCCCTGACTTCCTATTCATAACGATTCCTATTCCTGTTATACCATTTTCCGGTGCTGTTGATGTTACTCTGTACTCATCTAGTCAGAAATCCTTGTCTTCTCTCCATTTCACATCACTTACCCCAATATATCTAGACTGAGCTTTAACATTTCCGTTCTCAGGTTTTCTAGCCTGCCTACCACGTTCAAACTTCTGAAGTTCCTCACGCCGACTATTAGGACGTTATCCTTAGTTAGCTATTCAATATTTTTCTCATGGTCACCCTCCCGGTGATCCGAATGAGGAACTAGTCAGGTTCTTTTTCCATTGGGAAGATCATCATATCATCGTGACACTTTTTCATTTACTGGTCACACGCTATGTAGCCTTTTTTTTTTCAGAAATTAATCAGTGGTGAGGTTTGAATCCGGGACTGATGACGCTTTGATTAGTAAGCAAAGACACTATCCCTTTTTTATCTCAATTTGCGCGTTACTGTACTCTGTATTAGTTCGGGACAGACGTCCCATGGCCATGGCACCCGCTCAAGTATATCGTTGATCCATTCCCTAAGACTTCTTTTTTTTAATTACAGAAGGCAGTCAACCCTCTGACTGAACACGCTGAGCTACCGTACCGGTTCCCTACACCGCAGGTCATGCTGTAGAGGTCTACACTATATCATACTGCCCGAAGAGGCTTACTCATCCGCAAATTTAGCATATCATCTGATAGATATTCCATCGAGCCTGGAGATTTGTTCGGTTTTAACGATTTCCGCTGTTTGTCAACACCGCTGACAATAACACTTATTCCGCTTATATTTTCAGTGGTACGAGGATTAAATAGGGGGAACACTCCTAGGTTTTCCTTTGTAAAGGAATATTTGAAAACGTAGTTAAGCATTTGTACTTTTGTTTTGCTACTCTTAATTTCAGTTTCTGTCTCATCCACGAGTGACTGGACGCTAACTTTTGTGGTACTAGAAGCCTTTAAATACGATCATAATTTCCTTTTCTGTGATAGATCATTAATAACATTCTACTACGGAGGTGATTGAGGGCTTCACGTATTTGTCTGTAGCCCTGCGCTTTGTCTTATATCTATTATGCAGTAGACTGCGTTTTTTCAGAAGTTCCTCTACAGTGACAATGCACCACGGAGAATCTCCCTCATCATGAACAGTTCTACTGGCTGCGTAACTATCCAGCGCAACTTGATCCGTGGTTCCTCTTCGTGTTCTTGTCCTGTGCTAAAAGTTTCTGCTTTTCATTGAGATATGACACTACTGCTTTGTTATCTAGATTGTTGAACATGTACATCTTTCTCCTTGTTTTAGTTGGCCTTTATACTTTGGTAATCATAATTGCCACAATCCACCTCATGGTCACTCATACCACTTTTGATGTGGACATCCTCAAAGAGGACAAATCTGTTTATTGACTTAATTTGTAATAATTTTCATAGTGAGTGGCATTTCGAGCTACGTGTCCTAGGTAGTTTTCAGAGAAGGCATTTAGTAATGTTCCACGGGTTGTCTTATCATGCCTGCCGTTAGCAAACCTGTAATTTTCCCAACTGGTTGTTGAACAATTAAAATCTCCACTGATAAATACAGTGTGATTGGGGAAATTACGTACAAGTGAACTGGATTTTCTCTAAAGCTTTCGGTTACGTCAAGAGGATCCAACAGTTTTGTGCACACTGCTGATAATGAATCTTGCCCAAACAACCTCTCATGCAGCTTCAATTTCTTACTAGGTGCATTTGGCTTTCTTTCCTAATGCGACAAATACTCCACCTCCATTTCCCATCAGCTTATTCTTTCGATGTACATTTAAGTTATCCCTAAAAATCTCACTGGTACCAACTTCACGTTTTAACTACCTTTCTGACCTAGTATTACGTGAGCTTCTCCGCATTTCAGGAGCGCTCCAAAATCTACCACTTTGTGGCGAATGCTCCGACATTTATGTAGTAGGAATTTTTATACTATCGCCTGAGGGAGACATTCATTTGGATTTTACACAAATACTCCCGGGTCTCCCATAGCTGTTGCTATCAAGACTGCATGGAGGGTAGCCTAATCTAAAAATCTCATGTGTGCACACCACCCATAGTTCACCAACTGGGTATCAGCCTCTGATATGTAGTGCACATCTGATCCATTTACGAGTACCGTACAGTTTCCAACTCTGTGACTCAAGTCTGGTAACTCGTAGCCCAGCTTGCCCAGAATCTTCGAAGTTTCTGGTTCAGTCCTTCCACTCGATTTGTAACCATGGAGCCACCATAGGTTCATCTTCATCTACATGTACATCATATTCCGGAAGCCACCTAAAGGTGCGTGGTGGGGGGATATTTCCCCCCCCCCCCCCTACTCTATTTCACTTGCGAATGGCGAGTGGAAGGATGATTGTCGGTAAGCCGCTGTTTGGCTCTCCTTAATTTTTTCGTCATGGTCATTTCGTGAGATGTGATTGGAAGGGATTAATATGTCGACCGGTTCTCTCTCGAAATTTCAGTAGTAGACCTCTCCATGACGCACAACGCCTGTCTTGTAATGCCTGCAGTGGACTTTGTTGAGAATCTCGGTACCGCTCTCGCACTGACTATGAGGACAGTGCTGCAATTCATGAGCTTCGTTGAAACTCCATGCGCAAGGTTCAAATGGCTCTGAGCACTATGGGACTTAACTTCTGAGGTCATCACTCCCCTATAACTTAGAACTACTTAAACCTAAGTAACCTAAGGGCATCACACACATCCGTGCCCAATGCAGGATTCGAACCCGCGACCGTAGCGGTCGCGCACTTCCAGACTATAGCGCCTCGAACCGCTCGGCCACATTGTCCGGCAATGCGCAATGGTAGTCTTCTCAGCCTTCTCTGCCAGTTACTGAAACGATCAAAATATGACCACGGACCCCAGATAAAACACATCGTTTGTTCAATAACTGCATGTAAAACAGTAAATCAACTGGACTATCTTCTCCTCTACATTACATTACAACAGGACTTACGTTATTAATTAAAACGCACATAATATACACATATGCCTTCTTATGAAACAATAAAAAATTCGTTAAGTAAATAGATAACAATGACAAGCTTAAATGAAGCGTCTTTCCATGCTCAACATCTTGTTGCCTGTGGAATCTACATTAGTTGCACCGCTTTTAAATTATGAATGATTTTCATTCATGTCATTTTAGAATTCAATAAAATATATACTGTATCGACCTTCAATTTTGTATTACATGGATTAAGAGAAACACAATCTGAGTACCTAATGCTGACTTCATGCTATGTGTAACTGATATGGATTTTCATAATCATAAATTAATTAAATTTGCTATGACTCTCATTACGAAAGAGTACCTGAAGGGTAAGTATCTCTCTCGCTCGCGTTTGTGTGTGTGTGTGTGTGTGTGTGTGTGTGTGTGTGTGTGTGTGTGTGTGTGTGTGTGTGTTAGTGTGTGTGTGTGTGTAATTTTACTTAACATTCAATAATATTCATAACTTCAAGTGCATGTATCTTATGTCATAACTGTCATATGATCATGAACTGAAGTTCATTGAGCTGGTCTCGTCGCTGCGATGTCTTTGGCATATTTGGTTTCTGTGTTTTACGATCGTACCTTATGAAACAGAAATTCAATGAGACTATTCCAGTGGTATTACTACAGGTGCACAGTGTCCGCTGTTATGGTCGCTGTCCCCAGCTCCGTGCACTTAACAAGCGCCATATCCCTTACACTGGATTGAAAGTCCACTGTACTCCACCTGTCGAGGTCGCCTGCTGCTCTGGTCTAACCACTGCCGTTTGCTTACCCTTTCCCTTCTTACATGCACGAGGCGACAGATCTCACCCAATACAGATGTATAAGTAAACGTTTATTGGACGGTTGTGGATCTTATTTGTATTTCTGAGGAGACCTTGTATGACAAAATGATGTTACTATTGTTGTGTTTAATTATGAATTCAGTCATGAAAGGGACTGCAAGCCTGTACTGGTACATAACCTGTTCCTCTCCAATTGCACAAAGAAAACTGTATAGTTCAGAGTTCGCACTGGTCACTTTGATCTCCATTAGCAGTGCCACAATCCAGCAGTCTATGAGCCATAGCTGTGAGCGATTGCAACCAGGAAACTAGGTGACTATCTTATGATAAGGAATTGTGCGCCAACATACAAACATGCGCCATCATTTAAACCTACACTGCTCAAGCAACAGCAAAGTTTGTGATGGTGGGAACTTTGTAGAACTTCTGTTACTTTCTCCACTCCTGCATTCCCCTTTCCTGTTCTACTCTCGAATGGTGCGAGGGCAGAACGTTTGTTGGTAATTCGCTGTATGAGTTCGAATCTCTCTTGATTCAGCACTTCTGAGAAGCTTTCGCACTTGCTAAATGAACCCATGACGAAAACTACTCTTCCTTGGATCTGATCTTCTTTGGATATTTTCTGTTTCTTATATCAGTCCTACCTCTTAAGTGTCCCAGACAAAGAGCACTATCCGAGTATCGACTAACCTATGGTTTTGTAAGCTCTTTTCTTCGTAGATGGACTAAACTTCTTGTGGGTTTGTCCTAATGAATCGGACATCCACCTTTCCTACGCATAGTTTCATGTGATTGTTCCATTTTAAACTACTCAGTGTGTATTTTCCTAGATATGTAATAGATTCGACTGCTTCGAGTCATTGTTCGGCAATCATGTAATCAATCAATCATTAGCTGTAGCTACCGCATATTTGCTTATAAGGGAATCGACAGCTGTAACCTGATGGTAAGAAGAAAAACTTTAAACAGTATGACTGTCACTGATTGCCTGGAGTCAACAGTTATCGTTTATCAGCGCACTATGAACCGATTTTTTAAATTTTTTTATGAAACTAACATTGCAGAACGAACAATAATAACTCAGTCTGTGCTTCTTTTCAGCTTGTAATAACTACTAAAGCTGTGGAAGCTTCGACTGCTAGATATGGGACGCAGTACACATTCGGGAGCATAGTGGATACTATCTGTAAGTATAAAAATAAATAATCTCTTAAAAGAAACAGACAATACAATAAATTTGAGGTTATCATGAGATTGATGACCGCTACAGTTCAGAAACATGTAAGCAATTTGCTACAAATATATAAGCAGATGTATTAACTTCTATATGATAAAAGGGAGAAAATTACATTCTTTTGGGCTTGTGGGTGGCAAGAATTAGTCTGGATGAGATTAACAGCCCAGATGATAATTCTAATAACATCAACACCATACATCATAGTAAGATCCAGGAAATTAATGCCATATTGTTTTTACAAATCCATAGTGAAGATATTAATATGGGCTAACATTGCTCTGTTCCTTATGTGTTAGGTGTAACTGACAGAAGTGAAATACACATGGTGTAATAACAAATGTTTATTTATTGACTGTGAACGAAACTCAGTATAGCTTGTCAGGACGAATGTTGTCACAACTTGATTACAAACGAGATGTCGATGCCTAACTGATACCACGATGAAATGCACGAACATCGAAGTGGCGACGACCAGTCAAGTGCCGTGGAGACACACCTGTGTCTGCACGAGACTATGAGCTCACTCACGAACAGTCAACCGCTGAGCAGCCGGATGCAGAACTGACACAGTCCCACGATGTAGTGGCTTGTGGGCAGTCAAGACACAGTCCAGCAAAGCAGGCCCTCGGGACTGGCTCATACCTGGGGCTACACAGCACTGTCTGACGGCAGTAGGTGGATCCGTAGTGTACACTCGCCGGCGGCTGATGGTCAGCCTGGAGCCCAGAGCGACACTGGCTCCCGCGGGACTGAGCAACGACCTAGCTACTATCCGCGGGAGACTACAGATGCAGTGTCAACTGGACAGGTGACCACAAAGACGCACATAGATGCCTGTGACTGTAGCGCTGTTTACCGCGACCTGCACACAACGTATCGGCGTAGCTCGCGCCTCCAGAGGCTGTGGCGGCTGCACGAGGCTTGCGGTAAACAGCTCAGTCACTCTTGTGTTGACAACCTCCAAGATTAGGTACGCTCCATACCTGGCGGGTGAAGCATATCCGTGAGTGCGGTGGCCGAATATGCAGGATCACAGCCCTGCATCAACGTATAAAAGGGTTGTGCATTGGTGGTGCTGTAAGTTGTACTCAGGTGATTTATGTGAGAGGGTTGCTGACGTGATTACAGCTGCACGACCTGAATTAACAGACTTTGAACGCGGAATGTTAGTTGGAGCAAGATGAATGGAACATTCCATTTCGGAAATTGTAGGGAAGTTAATATTCCGAGATCCATAGTGTGTCGAGAATACCAAATTTCAGCCATTTCCTGTCACTATGGGCAGTGCAGTGGCCGAGGCCTTCGCTTGACGACCTAGAGCAGTGGCGTTTGTGTAGTGTTGTCACTGCTAACAGACGAGCAACAGAGTGTGAAATAACCGCAGACATCAATGTGGGACGTACGACGAACGTATCCGTTAAGACAGTACGGCTAAATCTTGCGTTAATGGGTTACGACAGCAAACGACCGACGCGAGTCGCTTTGCTAATAACACAGCTCATGGCCTATCGGTTGGAACCTAGACGACTGGAAACCCTTGGCCTGATCAGATGAGCCTCAGTTTCAGTTGGTAAGAGCCTGTTGTATGGCTCGAGTGTGGCGAAGACCACACGAAGTCATAGACCCAAGTTATCAACAGGGCACTGTCCAAGCTAGTGGTGGCTCCATCGTAGTTTGCACTGTGTTCACATGGAATGGACTGGGTCCTCTGATCAAACTGCGCCGATCATTGATGGAAAATGGTTATGTTTGGCTACTTGGAGACCATTTGCAGCCATTCACGGACTATGTTCCCATACAAAGATGGAATTTTTATGAATCACAATGCGTCATGTCACAGGGCCACAATTTTTTGCGTTTGGCTTGAAGAACATACCACACATTAGAGCGAATTATTCGGCCACGGATATCGCCTGACATGATTCCAATCGATCATTTACAGGATTAATGGAGAAACCAGTTCGTGCACAGTATCCTTCACTGGCAACACTTTGCCAGCTGTAGAAGGCAATGCAGGCAGCATGGTTACATATATCTGCAGGGAACTTTTAACGGCTTTTTAAGTCCATGCCACGCTGAGTTTCTTCACTATGTAGAGGATACGGCGGCCAGAAACAATATTAGGAGGTATCGCATGGCTTTGAATTTTGTCACCTAAGTGTAACATAAAAGTCATTGACTCTATAACCAGCACTAATGTGTCATCCACACGTCTTACATGATATTCAGTTTTATCAACTGTAGTGAGAAACTTACGCAAGAAGTAAAAGTTTTACTAAGAAACTAAGTAGAAACATGGATGCACATTTGTTTCACTTAAATAAAATCTGCGGCATCGAGCACACCCCGTGGTGTCAGGTGACATGAGATGCATGTTGGTGCCTTATCAGTGTCATTCCATTTGCTGCTATAGTTCAATTCTTTTATCTTGGCGGCTCGCGCATGCCCGCCCAGACGCGGGAGACTGCTGCGTTGCCAGTTGCACACGACACACGCGCCAATATAAGCAGCACCATAGTATAGCATAGTTCGCAAGCTTACGTTTAGGGGGAAGCGCGCAGTTCATGAAGTAAAGCCACCACGGCCGCATTAACCCTTTCGCTGCTACAAAGACGTGCTCCCTGCAATCCACGCCGTGCGCGATTTTGTCACTGCACTGCTCGCCTGTGCAGACACATCGTGTTCCATCTGCTTTGACACCCTTATCATTCGATTCTACAAAAACTCTTTGGCCCAAAAATTTGATTTTTACACATCTTCTTGACTGATACCTTCCCCCCATAAATGACTTAATTTTGTTTCGATGTTCATCGCAGTTATTATGCAGCATTAAATATAGTAAACCATTGCACGAAATTTTGAAGAGTTTGCAGAGGTAAAAGTCCATAGAGTATACTTTTCCTATGGTCGATTTTAGTTGCCAAAATGTTGAGAATGAAATGTGGACAAGATACCTAAATTTCATATTAAGTTTACTGTATAACAATATCTCATTTAAGTACCACGAAGATGTCATATGTAACATTGAGAAATATTCCATCTTCCATGACTATAACAAAAATTTTATATGCACTGAGCATGTTTGGCTTTATTTTAAAGCACTTCAATGAATCAAAAGGAAGTAGACAAAATAAATTAAACAAGACTGTGGACTTACAAAAACATTAGGACTTTAATATACCGTCTATCACTGAAGTGCTCTGAGCTATGTCAAATATAATTTTTGTGTGTGGCACACACAAACATCATTTATTTGCTAAAACACTGATCAGCCAACACAAACGTTGAATATTGTGTTACCGCAGCACAAAACTACAAAAGGTGACTTGGCAATGGAGGAGACTGTCCACTGAAGATGCTTCAAAAGAGAGAAACACGTCTGGTCTAAATAAGTCGCTTATTACAGTTGCAGAAGAGGAATATATTTCAGTACCATTGGTAAAACTGCGACTGTGGAACAAAAATAAGAAAGAGAACATGAGTACCATTGAGTATGTGCCGTACCTTTCATTGATTGAAGTGCTTTAAAATAAAGCCAAAGGCATCCAGCATAAATAAAACTTTTATTACAGTCGCGAAAGACGGAATATTTCTCAATATTACATACGACACCTATGTCGTACTTAAATTAAGTGAGATATTGTTATACAGTAAATGTTATATGAAATTTAGGTATCTTGTCCACATTTCATTCTCAACATTGTGCCAACTAAAATCGACCATACGGAAAGTATACGCTATGGACTTCTACCTCTGCAAACTCTTAAAAATTTCGTGCAATAGTTTACTACATTTAATGCTGCATAATAACTGTATTGAACGTCGAAACAAAATTAAGTCATTTATGGGGTGAAGGTATCAGTCAAGAAGACTTGTAAAAATCTAATTTTTGGACCAAATAGTTTTTGTGAAATCGAATGATTAGTGTGTCAAAGCAGTGGGAACACCATGTGTCTGCACAGGCGAGCAGTGCAGTGATGACAAAATCGCGCACAGCGCGGAATGTGGGGAGCACGTGTCTGCAACAGCGAAAGGGATAATGAAGATACAAAGCACTAGGAATTTCAAAAAATTGCATTCAAACGAATATAATTCGTGACGTAAGGCACTTTGATATTGTTTTTGAATAATGAAAGAATTAAGCACCGCACAAGGTTCGAACTCATAACCTTTCGTGTAGAAGCCCAACACATTAACCATTGTGCTAATGCAGCTCGTCTAACTAGAACACGCCATGAGGACTCTAAGGCATCATGCAAAATACTGACAAACACTGTTGGTATGACTATGAATTACTCACGCTTCGTCGAAGTACAATAAGAAATAAACAATTACCACTGTTCTTTATTGTGAAAAAGCGGTTCGTGAGATTGATATGAACACCTTTCCTTGCTATCGCCTGAATTAGGAGTCTTATTGCTTGTTTGGTTTAGTAAATTAATAGAATATGAAGCAATTGGTACAAACAATACTTTTTCCAAACTTTCTATAAAATAAAGTCTGCTATCAAGACATTGCATTTCTTCTATTACTTTATAGATGACTGAACGTTTCTAAAACTGAACACACTCGTCCATGCTCTGCACTGCAGTCGAGATCTGGCAATTTCATTCTCTGTTCATTGGCTGACTGTGTTTTGTGACGTCAGATGTGCAGAGCGAACCTAAACTCGGCCGCCAACATAAATGATGCGCACTTTAGTTAACTCACTTCAGCTACTTTCCTATGTGCCTTAACAAATCAGGATGCTACTGCGGCATATTCGAAGTCACAGCACATATAATATTTCACACCATATCTGCTGGGTGATAATCATAACTAGGCACAATGGTGTATAATAAATACGTGGAAGAAAAAGTTAACAACGAAGCCATTGAACCAGTTAGTACCTTTCTTGTGCTTAAAGTACCTAAGGAAAACCTTTAGATGAACAGAAAAAAAATGAAAATGACATGGAGTATTTTGGTAACCTAAATAGAATTTGGATGACTCATCCTCTGATAAGAAAGCCTGTAGTCTTGCCATAGGGACTATGGCTGATAATGTAGACATTGTGAGTTCAACGTATCCACTGTTTGAAATTCAGAATAAAAATCATACATAATGGCAGCCAAAGACTTCCAGTATGAGACTGTTGTGCTAATATCCTTGTATAAGGCAGAGGAGTGGGCAAAAGTTCAAGGGACTGTCTTCCCCATGGGGCGGAAAACTGCTCCTAAAAGAGTGAAAACTCAGCGATGATCAACGGCATCAGAACGCATAAGGTGCTCGAAGCCACTGAATCAAAGGGATATAGGGCGATTCCACAGGAAATGGGTTGTAATTGAAAATGTGTCATTACGATTTATCCATTGGCAAAAGATTCCACATTAGTTTCCCATTTGGTTCCCACAGAAATGAGTGCCAATGGGTTAAGTGACTATGACACAAAGATTGAATAACTACCGATTGGACAATGCTCTACAAGTCATACTAAAGTTTGAAAATGTTAGGAAAACTATAAAATCTGAAAAGGGAAAAGCAATGGCTCAGTGCCGACATGTAGGGGACAAGTGGAGTGAAACAGAAAGAAACGTAAGTACTTCAGGTCAGATGACTGTAGTATTACATCAACAGCAGCAAAAAATGGTATAATGGGAGTAGGATTCATTATGAATAGGAATAATATGGCAGAGTGTTGCCACATTTGACAGATCATGAAAACCAAAATTCTGTTAAAGAGCCACAAGAGGGGGAAGTATGCTTGCACATGAGACACAAGATAAGTCCAGCAGAGTAGTATATGATTGGGGTTTCTGGACCAAAGAGGATATTTTTTTTATTTCTTGATACAAAACCAAAATTTTATATTTGTCATTTCTCCCATTTAAAATCTATCTATATCTATCAATCAAATTTTTATTTATTTAGAAACTAAAAGTCTAGTAACTATTTTTCATTATAAATAGATTCTCCCAGTTGTGTTATCTACATCCATGAACGAAATTTTCATTCACTTAAAAAATAAAAATGTAATTAATTTTCTTCCTTTGATAAGAAGCACTCCAAGATCGTGTTTATGTATATCCATGAAGAAAATTTTCATTTAATTCAAAATTCAGATTCTAATATATTTTTCTGTATGTAAATAAATTCTGTTAGACCTCATATATCTATATCATTGATTGAAATTTTCAAAGAAAACTCAATGGTACATTTCAAATGTAAATATTTCAACTTTTTAAAAAGATTAATTTTTTGCCCTCAATAAATGCAAAGCCAAATCTACTTTGAAAATGAGCTATTACAAATCTTAAAGAATTATTCTAAATAGAAATGTGGATTAAGTTATACTGATTTAGAAAATTGTTGTAAGTAAAAGGGCCATTCAAATGCAACTAGAAGAGATCTACAGGAATTATTTGATTATTTTAATATAAGAGTAATGAAGAAGTGAGAACTAAGACACAAAAATATAAATGAATAATTTGTAAATTACGAATATTACAAAATTACTGTGAACTTAATGAAGAAAAATTAAAACACTCTCATTCCAAAATTGTATGGGTAATATTAATAATATGAATAATATTTTTTAAAAACTATAATGGAACTTCATGAAATCTGTAAAACAAAAAATTTAATGAATTATCCCCAATTCAGAAACAATAAGTAAATGATCTTATCAAAAAATCAGATAACAATATTAATAATAATGATAATAAACTGAATTAAAAATCTTTAAATTCCATTTGTAAAATCCATAAAACAAAAAATTACAATAATACTCAAGACTTGATGAAAAATAATTTATCTATCTTATTACAAGATCTGAGGGTAATATTAACAAATGAAGAAGTTTTGAAAACATTAACAGAAAAATATGTCTGGATTCAATTTTCTACACGATTTCAAACTTTTAAAATCACCTCAGCGAATTACAAGAAAAACGTCTGCCTTAAATTGAGGATAACAACTAACAAAATTAATAATGCTGATAATATTGTTAAAACCCAAGAATTTTTTAATGAGACTACTTACAAATACTTTAATCACGAAGAATAGCTATTAAGGTTAATATGAAATTATATTGAATTTTTAGAAATCACAAGAATATAATTTTATAACAAGTAATAAAATTTTATAACAGCTGCTTTAGAAGGATGTTATCAAACAACAACAAATAAAATTTAACTGCAGTGGAAGAAATTCAAAGAAAAATCAGGTTATTTCTCAATTTTATATAAATAGTCAAGAATTAAAGATTAAAAGGCACAATCAATTTTTGGTTCTTGTTATATCGATACAGCAAAAGATATTAAAAATAAAAAACTGTAATTAATCCAAAAACACAGATCAGAAACGTTTTCCTTATTCAATACAATCAGATTTATGTCCACTAAATGATCAGGTTGAAAGTTTTAAAAATCATAACAATATTGTGTATAATTAGACGAAATTTTTGAAAAGGGGAAAAATAATTTACTGTTTATTTAACAGGTATTCCAACATTGGCAAAGAAGACAGATATTTCAATGAATGTTTACACAATGAAAAATTTATTGTGAATCCTTTTTACCATAAAAAATAAATAATGAAAACAATTTATTCTTCTATAAATTTGAGATAAAACAATTGACATTATTGTTGGATAACAATTTTATCTAAATCAATTAAATCACAATGACTAAAAACAAATCAAAAATTTATCCTTACATAGATAGATAAGGTATTTTATTCTCAAGAAAATATAGACAATCATGGGAATTATTGTAAAGAACGTAAAGAAAAACAATTGATATGCCTGTAGAAGGTAAAATAATTAAATTTATAATTACAATAATTTATTGTAATTACCTTTAGTATTAAATACAGGATTTGAATGCCTTTTTAAAGATGCTAATGCATATCAACATCTTTCCTGAAGAGCCCAATAATAATGAATATCGAAAACATTTACCGATTTCATTCTATCATTATGTTAAATATTCGAGTCATGGTATGTTTAGTGCTAAGGACGCAGAATTTTTTTTTAAATGTTGTAACAAGAATTTAGACAAATTGCTAAAACATGTGAGTGAAATATTCCAATGAAGATAATAAAAATTTTATACATTCAAATACTTATTTTATTTGCAAAAAAAATTGAGTAAAGAATAAAAGAAGTAAGATAGCATTATCATTTAAAAGGAAAAGAATGTGAAGCTGTACACAAGAATTGCAATCTTAATCATGAAAATCTTAAGTTTATTCCATTTTTCATTCATACTTTAACAAATTATGATGTTTATTTGTTTAATAAAGAATATACACTAGATCGAAAAAGTTTATGCTATTAAGAAGATGATCAGAAATATATTTCCTTTCGTAAATAGGATGAAGACTTATTAACATTAAGACATTTGGACAGATTGGACAGATTCTGAACTTACAAAAGAACAATTTGGAGATACAGCAGAACATTTTAAAAGGGAACAATTAGATTTAGTCATAAAAAAAAGAATTTATCCATATGAGGATAGGGAGCCTGAAGATAAATTACAACAAACGAAATTACCCAAAACAGAATTTTTTTCCTAGAATTAATAAAGAAAATATTTCTGATGAAGTTTAGAATCGAGGGAAAACAGTTTGTAAAAAAGGATATTCCAAATTTAGTTGAATATACAAAGTTATATATACTAAATCTTTCCTTTTATTTTTAGCAGATATTTCAGAAATACCCACATTAAATATTATAAACTCGATCCATCTTGATATTTTACATCTTCAGTGTCATTAAGGATTCTATGCTAGATATGACAAAAATTAAATTAGATTTATTATACAGTTATGATGCGATTTTTTATTTATACAGGAATTCGCAGTAGAATTTCTCAATATATTATAAGATATGCTAAATCAGATACTAAATAGATAAAAAATTTTGAGACAGGCAAACAATCAAATTATACTACAGTTTAGACACAGATAATGTATATGATTGAGCAATTTCTACATTTCTACCATTTAGAGATTTCAGTTGGTTAAATCCAATTTGTTTTCATTCTAAAGGGATTCTGAAAATAACAGATGTCAATAAATATGGTTGCAAATTAGAAGCACATTTAGAATATCCAAAAAACTGCAATATTTACATATAGCATTTACACTGTCGCTAGAAGGAGAAAATAAATGATTAACATTAAATAATGTTGAAAATCTATTTTAAATCATGTAACTCTTAAAATAAGTCTAAATTTCGGTGAAAATAACAAAAATTTTAACATTCTTATCATTTGAACAACTGGATTCATTGACAAAATATACTAATTGTAATACAGAAACGAAAACTAAAACCAACATAAGATTTTGAAAAAAATATTTCTATAGATTCATGAATAATTCAGTATTTAGTAAGACAGTGGAAAATTTTAATATTCGACAAACTATTGAAATAATAATACATCCAGATAAATGCATATGATATATTTAAAAACCAAATCGTAGTCATACAACTGCAATTTCAGAAAATCTAGTTGCAGTTCATATGAAAAGAAACAATAGTAAAATTCAATTAACCAATTTTTTTCAGTGGCTGTCCTAGATATTTCGAAAATGAAAATGTAGGATTTCCATTATAAGGTAATAAACTAAATTAATTTGAAAATTTTCATTTGTGTTACATGGATACAGATTCTTCTATTCATGATTTATAAAGTTATGAAATCGATGATAAACGAAGTGATTATTCATAAGATATTATTTCAGGAATTCAACATGTAAACAAGAAGCTATTAACAACTCTGTAAAAACTATGGATGAACGAATCAGTTTAATATCGAAAATGTATGGCTATAAACTGAGTGACAAAGAAGGAAGAAATCTAAATGATTAATATAAAATCTTCTAACAAGTTAGAAGGTTAGAAAAATTAGCAAGAGAATCAATATAGAACGATTAATTTAATTATATCTTAGAAATATGCAATGTATAAAGCTGAATGTAATGAAATTGTTAAGTTCCTATGATGATGAACATACTATATTCCGAGATTATTACATTACCATATTGTCATTGTAATTTAAACCCCCAAAAAATAGGTGATAACTATGATTCCTTAAATTAATTGATTAGTTGTATAAATGATTAAGAAAACGATTAATGAATTAAAAATTAATCACATTTAATAGTTTTTCCTAATTTGGCAATTTTTTTATCTTGTTTCAGATATACCATATGAAAAAAAATTAGAGAAAAAGTCACCTTTGAATATTTATTAATGAATGTGTATTATATTCTTTAATATGAATATCCAACTACAGAAGTAAAACAGTTCCATAATATTACATGTATTATATTTTATCATAAATAAATGAATTCGGTTTTACATCTAAAAATAACAAACATATATATAACAATAAATAACTGTTAATAATTAGTGGAGAACAAATAGTCAATTGTTACAGCACAAAATATTTGTGATGTTTTGGAAATGTCAGTTCCAGAGATGCTGTGAAAAACAATGTTACAAGCAAATACAGGGCTATTACAAATGATTGAAGCGATTTCATAAATTTACTGTAGCTCCGTTCATTGACGTATGGTCACGACACACTACAGATATGTAGAAAAACTCATAAAGCCGCACTTCAGGTTTCTGCCGCCAGAGCGCTCGAGAACGCAGTGAGGCAAAATGGCGACAGGAGCCGAGAAAGCATATGTCGTGCTTGAAATGCACTCACATCAGTCAGTCATAACAGTGCAACGACACTTCAGGACGACGTTCAACAAAGATCCACCAACTGCTAACACCATTCGGCGATGATATGCGCACTTTAAAGCTTCTGGATGCCTCTGTAAGGGGAAATCAACAAGTCGGCCTGCAGTGAGCGAAGAAACGGTTGACCGCGTGCGGGCAAGTTTCACGCGTAGCCCACGGAAGTCGATGAATAAAGCAAGCAGGGAGCTAAAAGTACCACAGCCGACGGTTTGGAAAATCTTACGTAAAAGGCTAAAGCTGAAGCCTTACTGCTTACAATTGCTACGAGCTCATGGTTGCAACAGCTCATGGAAGAGGATGCGTTCAGTGCGAAACTTCTTTTCAGTGATGAAGCAACATTTTTTCTTAATGGTGAAGTGAACAGGCACAATGTGCGAATCTGAGTGGTAGAGAATCCTCACGCATTCGTGCAGCAAATTCGCAGTTCACCAAAAGTTAACGTGTTTTGTGCAATCTCACAGTTTAAACTTCAAGGCCTCTTTTTCTTCTGCGAAAAAAACGTTACAGGACACGTGTATCTGGACATGCTGGAAAATTGGTTCATGCCACAACTGGAGACCAACAGCGCAGACTTCATCTTTCAACAGGATGGTGCTCCACCGCACTTCCATCATGATGTTCGGCATTTCTTAAACAGGAGATTGGAAAACCGATAGATCGGTCGTGGTGGAGATCATGATCAGCAATTCATGTCATGTCCTCCACGCTCTCCCGACTTAACCCCATGCGATTTCTTTCTGTGGGTTTATGTGAAAGATTCAGTGTTTAAACTGCCTCTACCAAGAAACGTGCCAGAACTGCGAGCTCGCTTCAACAATGCTTTCGATCTCATTGATGGGGACATGCTGGACCGAGTGTGGGAGGAACTTGATTATCAGCTTGATGTCTGCCGAATCACTAAAGGGGCACATATCGAACATTTGTGAATGCCTAAAAAATCTTTTTGAGTTTTCGTTTGTGTGCAAAGCATTGTGAAAATATCTCAAATAATAAAGTTATTGTAGAGCTGTGAAATCGCTTCAATCATGTGTAATAACCCTGTATATATGCGTATATATATATATATATATATATATATATATATATATATATATATATATATATATATATATATATATATAAAACAAATAATTTTGTGCTGATTCGCAAGTACACATACATTCATGTACAAACTTTATAAATGAACCAATTATGTGTTCTATAATTAAGAAATCAAAAATATCAATTTCAGAAAATTTTCAAGGTTGGGTGTATAAAGAAGTCTTACCAGCAGTTCATAACATTGCAAACAATAAATAAATATTATAGTAAAGCAACTCTAAATAAACCATTTAAAAGATCATATTTAAATTGAGGTTAGTTATATCAAAAATCAAACGAAATACATGATGAATATTCAAATTTTACATGCAATTAATTAACAAATAATTGTTCATTATCACATGTCGTTCTTTAATTAACTGATGAAAACT
The DNA here is from genome assembly GCF_023864345.2 of Schistocerca serialis cubense. Classification (NCBI taxonomy): domain Eukaryota; kingdom Metazoa; phylum Arthropoda; class Insecta; order Orthoptera; family Acrididae; genus Schistocerca; species Schistocerca serialis. Next base: position 409,337,502 of record NC_064641.1, on the reverse strand, counting down.
TAAGACCTTATTTTCTTTTTTAGTTTACATATTTTAATTATGTTAAATGCTTTATTCGAACAAAATTTAATAATGATCAGTCGTAAATAAATATCAAAATAGATATCGAAATCGTGAAAAACTTTTAATAATTAATTATGTATCAAATTTAGTAAATTTATTCAAAAAATTAATGGGCTGTTAAGAATAATTTGCCACTGAAATTATTTCAATGGTTTGAACAACTATTCACGAGAACAACTCTATGATGATATAGGTTTCTAGCGAGCAATTCTTTGATTATAAAACTAAATTTCTAAGCTCTTTTTTCACAATTTAATTTTAAATAACATTCATAACGATTTTCATATTCATCTAATAATTAAAATTCATTTAAATCAGATGATTCCATTAACTCACATTTAAAATTTGCAAATGATTTCGACATTAAACCATGTTTGTTACCCTTTATTTGAATATGATAATATACTCTTCAATATATTTCTTAAATATATTTCTTCAATAAAACAGTAAGCATAATTGACATAGTATTCAATAATAAACATTTTTAATTCTCATTAACAAACTCTATTTATGTATAAATTTTAAATTAGATTTTAAAAGCCGGCTGAAGTGGCCATGCGGTTCTAGGCACTGCACTCTGGAACCGCGAGACTGCTATGGTCGCAGGTTCGAATCCTACCTCGGGCATGGATGTGTGTGATGTCCTTAGGTTAGTTAGGTTTAACTAGTTCTAAGTTCTAGGGAACTAATGACCTCAGAAGTTGAGTCCCTTAGTGCTCAGAGCCATTTGAACATTTTTTATTTATCCAACTATTGTTCTATTATCAAAATGTAACTATTTAACATATACTTAATTACCTTTCTTATTTAACATTTTTCAACGAGATAAACATCTGGATGTTCTTTTCCAATAGTTCACATTCATAAAAATTTCATTTTACTTCTTCACCATTTAAATCTTTCAATGTATATGTGGTTGGATTTAGGTTTAACTAGTTCTAAGTTCTAGGGAACTAATGACCTCAGAAGTTGAGTCCCATAGTGCTCAGAGCCATTTGAACATTTTAAAAACTTACTTTCCTTTATTTATCCAACTATTGTTCTACTATCAAAATGTAACTATTTAACATATACTTAATTACCTTTCTTATTTAACATTTTTCAACAGGATAAACATCTGGATGTTCTTTTCCAATAGTTCACATTCATAAAAATTTCATTTTACTTCTTCACCATTTAAATCTTTCAATGTATATGTGGTTGGATTTAAATGAATAACATCTGATATAATTGCATAGGCTTCCGTGGCCAGAGTCATTCAACATAAAAAGTTTTCTGGGTTCGGTACTGCGTCATAAAATAAAAACTACTGGTGCTGGAGAAAAGGAAACGTTTCGACCATGATTGCAGGGGTCTTCTTCTGCGGCTAATGATGTGGTACCTAAACCAGAAAACTTTTATGTCGAATAACATCTGCAATTTCAAAAATTTCTGTTTACCAATTTGTTGTATATCGTTTTTCCAAAATTCTTCTAAATGTATTTATTCTTAGTTTACCTCCAATTTTATATTTAGCATAGTACCTAACAAATTTGTTACATAAACACTTTTCAATAAACTTTTTTCATTTTCTTTGATTACATCTTTCAGTTTTATTTTTATTTTTGAACTTTTGTCTTATTATATTAATCAACTAATTCAGAAACAAGTATATAAATTTATAATTTCCTTGTAAGTCAAACTTTTTCCACATTTTTCACTTACAGGTCGCTTAAATATTTCAACAATGATTTTCCATTAATATTTACTTACCATTATCCGCTTCTAAACTTTTTTGTTTCCTCAATTTATAATTTTTTAATACTGTCACTATATTTTTACCTCTTTTACCTTTAACTACAAAAATCAAAGCAGTTATGAAGAATCATATACAACAGTTTATAAATATTTACATTCTTTATTTTTTAAATTGCTTTTCATTTTCTTGAATTCAGCTTGCAATAAATCATCTATTCCAAAAGAAATTAAATTTTCTTCCCTTAAAATTTTTCTTGTTATTTTATGTAGTTCATTAAAAAATTTCTTAACAATATTTAAACAATCACCCACAAACTTTTTAACTTAATTCCTTTTTTCATTTATACAAATTGAAAATACACTCTGATTTGATCCATCATAAATGGTTTCTGAAAGCCTGCGACTGTAAAAACAATAGGTTTGTGTATAAATATATAAATCCTCCCCAACCTGTCATGAATTTTCATTATTTTACTTCTCGCATGACGTGTTTCGAGAAATAACTCCCATTTTCAGGTGCGTTTTTTGTGTGTATTAAGAAATTTCTTTTGATGTTGTCAGTGTGTGTGTCTGTTTCATTTCATTAAGTTTTACGTTTTCTAATGGTCCAGTTGTGTAGAGTCTCACACACATTAAACATCATACGCAACTTGTAGCACTCTTTACACATCGAAAATATATAAAACAGTTACAAGGATCTTCCTACAGGTAGTCCACGGAGTAGTAAATGAAATGATGCAGACACATATACACTGACAATATGAAAAGACATGGATTAAAACACACAAAAAAAGCACTTGAAAATGGGAATTATTCCTCGAAACATATCGAAAGAAAAGAAAAATTTAAAAAAATCGTGACTGGTAGCGGAATATTTATGTATTTATAAACAAATCTATTGAACATACACCTTCAATTCTTTGTTTTCCATTTTTAGCTGTGTTAGAAACTTTTTAGATTTGAAACATTAGATGTGACTATGTTTCTCCATTCATATAATATAAAAATAATTAAATTATTTCACCAAATATCATTAATTTTACATCAACTGGAACAGTTTTAACAGAATCTAAAGGGTGTACATAAAGACCACGAAAACTTTTAATTATTTATTGCTCAAGAGCCAAACGTTGTACACATTTCATATGTATGCCATTTTGAAGAGAAACAAAAAATTTTTTTTCTCTATTTATACCGCCACAGCATGGTTTGGTAATTTGGCAATAGGCAGTGCTAGCCGAAAATATGGCGAGTACAGGTGTGGAGGAAGCATTCTATGTTTTGAAGTTCGACAAATACAAGTCTGCTACAGTTGTTCAACAAATGTTATAACCAAGTATAGTGAGAAGCCATCAACAAGGAACGCCATTTACCAGTGGCACAACAAGTTCGTTATGATGGGTTGCTTGTGCCCAGCAAAGAAAATCAGACATAAAACACAGTATGGACCAATTCTCTTCACCAAGGGCACTCCTACTGGATATTCCTACTTACACATATACAGCAATGGCTTCTCAAATGCAATCGGACTCTCCATTCGTCTTTCAGCAAGATGGGGCTCCACCCCATTTTCATCATGAAGTTCGTGGGAGCTGCCACATAGATGGATTGGCTCCGCTACAGCAGGGGACAGCTGTTTCATGAAATGTGCACCCCGATCACCAGATCTCAATCCGTGTGACTATTTTCTGTGGGGGTCACATTATAAATCTGGTATATGTACAGCCTCTACCATGTGATGTAGCAGAGCTCCCGGAGAGAATACAGGAAGCGACTGTCACAGTGCACGATGGACTGCATGGAGAGAATTTCATTTTTGTGTTGACACTGCCCGGTGACTTATGGTTTACATATCGAATATTTGAAAAAATACTTTCAGAGTTTCTCTTCAAAATTCAATATGTATGGCATCTGTACAATGTTTGGTTGTTGTGCAATAAATAATTGAAAGTGTTCCAGAATTTTATGTACACCCTGTATTAATCTTATAGTCAAAAAAATTGATTTGTCCACGATTTTTATTAATTGGATGACAGGAGACATTTTGCAATGTTCATCAATAACACTTATCAACAGATCAAAACAATTAATTGTTAAATCCCTGTTTATATTTTTTACCAAAAACACTTCTTAAGAATAAAATCATTCAAACTGTGCATATTTTGTTCACCTCCAATTATAATGGTAAATTCAATTATTTCTTTACATATCCTTTGTTTCTAAGATTAAGGAAACCATTTAATTTGGGGTTAAATTTGTTTTTAAGAAGTAATGTGAAAAAGTTTTCAATTTCCTTTTCTGTAAACTAATTAGTTAGCTTACTGCTATTAAACTGATTAAAATCCATTTCACTGACATAATTATTCAACTGTGTTAAAATACATCTATATTCAGTTTTAGCTACAAGATTCTTTAACCCATTGACTAAATGTTGTTTGTTCACTGGACCTTATACATTAATTGTATCATTTTATCTCTAGGTACTTTAAAAAAACATATAAATGTTTCTGAAATTGTTTAGTTGCATTATCCATTTTTGAGTCTACTGATGATTAAATACCTTAGATGTTGCTACTGACAACTGTAATGATAGTTTTATTTTTTAAATTCTGATGGTAATTGTTCCAGAGCTTTTGGATCTAATGTTGATCGATATTTTCACTTTCTGGTTTAAAATTTATGGTTTTAGATTGAAAATCTTCAAATTTTGGAAGTTAATTTATGTTTTATTATAATTCTAACAATTGAAAATCTTTTACTTTTTCTAAATCGTTACCAAGTTAAACATGTAACATATTTCGAAAAATTAATATACATTAAATTAAAAATGTAATTAAAACTATAATTCATCCATAATAGTTTTAAAACAAATGTAAAAACTGCAAATAAATTCGTTAAATTTTTGTATCCTTCTATGATGTTATAAAAATCACCTTTTCCTAAGTAATGTACTAGTAATTTTGATATTTTACAACCAAATAGTCAAAAACAAATTTTATTTTTTTATTCTTATGACAAAAAACGGTATGATTACCAATATAAATTTGCGATTCCACATTCTGAATTTTTAGGTTTGTCAGATAATTCATCAATCATAAACTCGCCATCAAAATATTTAATTTTTAATTGTCTGACTAATTACTTCATCTCATAATTAGATAAAGCATTATTAAAATTTTTAAATATTTCTGCAGATGTAAAAAGTAGGAGTGATGAACCAGGCACTAGTAGCAGTAAAATCCACCATCGTGTTTTGTTTCTTTTTTGTTCATTAAATAATATAAAAGTATTTTTTAAACACAAAAAGCAGAAGTATTAAGCAAATTTTCACCAGTTCTTTCTCCTTTTCTTTTGTTGTGCATCAGTTATAAATGATTCAGTACTATTTAGATATTCATTAGTTAATTATAATTTAATTGATTTTGATTTATTTCAGTACTAAAGTTATATATTCATATATATCAAACATTAATAAAGCTTTGTTATAATCCCCATCCAATTTTATCTCAATTTCATCCAAGTCGTAATCCTAGTTTTCCATACATTATTCTGCTAACTGAAGTTGCAGCTAATATTTTACCAATATGGCATCTGGATTATACATTCTTTGTTTTGCGCTAACAGGAGTTTTTTTTATCAGATTCACATATTTTCTAAATCTTTATTATCTCAATACAAAATATCATTTTCTTTACATGCTTCATCAGTTGCATTTATTTCTTTTACTCCATGTGCTACTCTCTCATTTACATTACTCCCAGGACTACACCAGTTATTAACTAGTAAATCCATTTAACATGGAAAAGTATTAATTGCTTTATTAACTAAACTTTTTCCATATTTGCATTCCCAAAATGTATGTAGTAAATTACTCAAAATTCTAATGAAATATAGAATTCCTTTTCGATTGTTAATTATAAAATCACTAAATTTATTAGCAAACATTTTTGTTACTCCAACTTTTTCATTATGATAATTTTTATTTCCAGCCAATCTTTCTCCAAGGGTTATAGCTAATCTATCAATTAGTTGATGAACATCATTCATCCAAATATTTTCAACTGCTTTCTCTGAGTATTTTTTATTAAACCTTCACTAATATTTTGAAATCAACCATTAAATATGAAAACCTAGAGAAATAATCTTCAACACTTTTTATCAAATAATTGATTTTATTTACTATAATTGATTTCTTTTTATAAGGATTATTATCAGAAAACACAGAATATGAGTCGAATAATATTCTAGCATCATTTTGTAAAACAAGAGAATCAAATTCTTTGCCCAAATCAACGAAACAAATTTGTATTGTGGTTGAAAGATGCATTAATGCATCAGTACCTTCATATTCTTATCACCAAAATTTAATTTATTACGATTTATTTCAACTGAATGTTCACCGGTATAGTTAAAAGTACCAACAGCTCTTAATCCAATAACAGAATCTTCACTATGACTGATTAATTTTAACTTTCCCTTCACTTATATATTTATTATCGTCTTTGTCTCTTGACTTTTTCTGTTTTTAACTTGTTCTTCATTTTATTAAATAAATCACGTATTTCTGATTCATTGAATATATAATCTCTTTTATCTCTACCATACTGTTTAATTGTTGTGGTATCGTTAAATTCTTATATTGGATTATAGGGAAAGGTTTGCTTTTCAACTCCTCTGTTATCACTTAAGCCATTGATTCAATGTTTAACTTGTTCAGTTCGTTCAATAATTGGTTGATATTCTTTTTTAGATTTTTCATAATATGTTCTGGGTTGTTGTTTTTCCCTTTTTAAAATGATTGTTTAAATTGCTTTTTTTACTTTCTTGCATCGTTAGGATTTCTTAACAACTACTGGACGTATTTTCAAATCATTTACCAATGATAAAATTAGAATATTCATTTTTCTTACTTTTATGTTCATCATTTTCATGTTTAGGTTCAATGTTTTTACATTCAACTTTTTTTGTTTAATGTTTTTATTTTCTACATTTAATGTCTACAAATATTTTTATCTTTCCTCTGTATCTAACATCATCAATTTCTTTTATCAAATCTTTTGTTATAATATCAAATTCATCTTTATTCCAACATTTGCTACACACTTTTTAAAATCGTCTAATTTTAAAGCACCATCCAAAAATTCATGATAATAAAATTTAAATTTATGTCATCTTGTCTGGAAATTTGTAAAAATATAGATTACCTCTAATTAATTCTTTTGGTATATTTTAAAAAGTTTTATGGGAGTAAAAACATTGTTTTCAATTATGTCTAACTCTAGTAAAACAGTCTCTAACTATATTTTGATTTTTAAGAATAAAATCATTAACAACTGCACCTGAACAATTTTCACACTCATTTAATGGAATAATTCCATTATTATTTTCGATAAAAGTAGTAATTCTGTTATTCATTTTGTCTAAAATTTTTTCACATTTTTTAAATAAATTCTAGATATTTTGGTTCATCTAAACATTTCGATTAAGCTTACATATGATTTAATTTTTCCAGTTTTCACATCTTGGGGCTACAATATAATTTCCAATCATTCATTTTGTTTTCCACAAGCATGAGGTTCTATTGATGAACATCTAATAGAATTTGGTAAAAGTTTAGTGTGTTTACTTTAATATTTTTTCAGGAATTGTTATGTTTGGTTCACAATCTGTTATTTATTTACATAATTTTTAATAATATGAGTGGGAATATTACTTAACTTGAGCGATAATTCATTTGTTCTGAAAAGAAGATTAACAGTTCCAATAAAAGAAACTTATAAAAATGTTTCACTAGTTGGGTTTGACCTCCAAATATTTTTACAACATATAATAAATTATGTACTCACACAGAAATGATACAAATTCCTGTTGGCCAAAACAATTGAAAAATTTATTCAATCGAAAAAATCTAACACACACATTAAAGAAGTAAAAATTTCAAATGGAGTTTTTACTGAAAGGGATATAAAATTATTTATTGATAACGAATATTGTATTAGAAAATTTTTAGGGTATCATAATCAGATTATTGATGCCAATGAAATACAATTGGTAAAAATTCAAAAACTAATCCACTTTAATTAACAAGTATAAAATTTAATGTAGTTGATGGAATGTGAGTTAGACATAATGATCATTTTGATAGTGAAATTAATATGATTTCTTCATTTAAACAAAATGCTGAATTTGGCGGACCATAAATTATGAATCAAATTATCCTATAAGTATTCCAATTTTTTAACTATTCAAAATTTAATAATTACTGTCACTGGTGTAAATAATAATTTGATTGACTTTAATTGTGTTTGTGTAGGAGTATTATTAAAAAGGAAGTAATAAATTTTTCCTTAGTAAATCATGAACAAAATCGCTACTTATCAACATTACTCATTTCCTTTTAATGAGGAAACAAAAAATATTAAATTATATCTAACTAATTTAGAAACAGAAAGTAATATTAATATTGGAGATGGATGAATTCGTCCTAGTTGTTCACAGCTTTATATTACATTTGATGGTATTCACCACAGATGGAATGGTTTTTTCAGTGTAAAATGGTAAATAGAATATTACACTAATTGATAATTATGTGTTAAAATTGTTTGATGTTCTTACAATTACAAAAAGAAAGAATTTTTTTCAAGCTTAGAATATCTACTTATTTCTACATCAACTATTATTTGATTAACTTCAACAATATCAAATGAATTAACAATCAAAGGACATATTCTTCACAATGATAAAATCATAAACAAACAAAATATAGTACATTACCCATTTTAATTATTTCGTGAATTTTAAAGGATTTTAAAGAAATATTTTGCTTTACGACATTTAATAGTAATTTTGTTTCAGAGTTCAAGAAACGATCAAGAAGACTCTGTTCTTTGCTGGTCTACTAATAATGATAATAGTAAATTTCTAAAAGAAGGTCAAATTGTTGTAAGAATGTGGCAAGTCTTGATCTTTTCCTTAAATATTAACCAGAATATTCCCTTGAATTAAAACAAGAAAGACTGAAAGATCCAAGAATTCCAGTTTCTCTCATTGATCTACAAACAATTGAATTTGATAGATTAAATAGAAAAACATTTTGTATGAGATATTACTAATTATTATACTACTCCTGAACATGATATACCATACTTTATTTTGGTTATTTTTCCAAGAATCCGAAAAAATAATTAGTTGAAAGGTCTTCTTTATTTGATGAAGTTAAATTACAAAATATTAATGCAAAAAATTGAAGAAATGAAGTTCTCCTAAAGAATTGTGGAATCTTGATACCCTGAATAACTTTTTAAATGCTTATGTTTCTTGTAGAGATTTTAAAAGAATAACACAATTAAATAACGATGTAAATCTAAATCCAATCAATGTTATTCAAAATTATCCTATCTATGTCATAAATGTTCCTAGAAGAATTAATATTTTAACTACTGAAAAAATAACAATCAAGTTATGTGCATTTTTAACTGAAATATAATTAATGATGTTACTATATATATATATATAATTTCATATTATAAAAGGAATGTAACTCATGATTAACACAGATTTGGCTAAAAAATTTTAATGAGGTAAATGAATAAAAACTTTAAAAATGTGATAAAATCTTCATCTTCATTTTTACATTTCTTTTAGAAACATTTTGAGAAAGATAGATAAATACTTGAAGGATCTCTGCATGAGGCTCTTCATGTTTTTTCCATTTCCACATAGCTTCATTTGTTTGCCTCTGGCACTCCAATTGTTAGTGCAAATGGTCAAAAAGGGAAAAGACTGAGCAGCTGAATGTGTTTGTGATGGCCACAGTGTATTATCTGTATTTCGTTCTAATTTTTCATGAGGTTATTCGTATTTGTAGGAGCCCCACATGCATGTCTGAAACATTTAACCGCCAAATTTCAGTGTATCTATCCTTTCTTCTTCTTGTCCGATCATTTGACTGTAAGAATGAGAGTGTGCAAGGCTTTAAGTGTGTATATCCATGGGGTGTAGTAGTCTGCTACTGTAGGAAACACATACCAGGTAGCAAAGAGGTTTCTGTATGCCTGGGACCAACCTTTCACATAGATTGACACCACAATAGGGACTATTCTGGCCACTTCAGTAAGTACAGAGTGGTTTTGGTTTAAGAGTGAATGCTTGTGAAGTGTTCGATGGGACATGAGATGGGTGAGACCTACTGGCAGTAAGTGTGCCTTTTCGATGAGAAGTTAATGTTGAGTTTTATGTACATTCTTCAAAGCTGTTAAAAGTATATAATTCCTTTCATCATTTATAGTTTATTACCATGTGTGACAACTTTTATTTGATGATTCATGAGTGTTAAATGCATTAAAATCCAGGGATGGTTTAAGCTATTGTTCTGTTGAAGTATTCATCAAATACATGGAACCGTGTTAAGTTTATTGTGATTTAGTTCATTTTGTTTACTATCCCTTTAGCGAGAACATATATCTTGTGCTTGATTCCCGTGATTTTATGACTGACTTTTGTGAATTCGTCTCAATTGATAACTTTCTTTGTGCATACTTTTGTTTCTGAGGACCACATGGTCATGATCTAATGAAAAAGTTTATGGTGCCAAGGTCATAGTGATCTTTTGCTATAGAATATCTGAATTAATTATGAAACTTCCTAGTATATTAAAGCTATGTGCTGGACCAAAATTCGAACTAGGGACCTTTGCCTTTTGCAGGTAAGTGGTCTACCTACTGAGCTACCCAACCACGAATCACATCCTGTCCTCTCAGCTTTACTTCAGCCAATACCTCGTCTCCTACCTTCCAAACTTCACAGGAGCTCTCCTTCATGCCTTGCAGAACTAGCACACCTGAAAGAAAAGATATTCTGGAGACATGGCCTTGTGACAGCCTGGGGGATGTTTCCACAATAAAATATTAACTCTGCAGTGGAGTGTGCACTAATATGAAACTTCCTGGCAGATTAAAACTATGTGCCAAACTGAGACTTGAACTCAGTACCTTTGCCTTTCACAGGCAAGTGCTCTACCAACTGAGCTACCCAAGCATGACTCACATCCATCCTCATACATTTATTTCCGCCAATACGTCGTCTGAGCACTTGCCAGCGAAAGGCAAAGTTCCTCAGTTTGAGTCTGTCTGGCACACAGTTTTAATCAACCAGGTAGTTTCATATCAGCACACACTCCGGTGCAGAGTGAAAGTTTCATTCTGAATTAATTATGATTTTTAATTATGCTTCATTCTTATAGAATACGAGTTTTATTCATCTATCCCGCATGCTGAAATCAAGAGAACAGCTGTTCTTCCTACCCATGTGTGCTGTGGTGAAGGTTTTCAGTTCTTTTCCTTCCTGTTAGTCTGTCAAGTGTGTGTGAATGTAAGTGTTTGTAATTAAACCATCACTTAAACATCCCTCTTCCATAGACTATAGACCTCCCAGGGGACTCCACAGTAAAGTTCTAGGGTTAATTAATATGCATTGTACTAGATTGCAGGCAAGAGCAACCATCATATTACTCACTATACACGTTCGTGTATGCAACTTACTGATCTAATAAATTTTCTTTTATCAGAATTTTTGTTTATGCTCTCACTGCTAAAATTCCACTCCATGCTTCATCCAGCTCTGATGTATAGCACATCCTACTGCATTCCATTTGCAAGACAGTAGTATTGAGGCCACACTTTATCCCCATGTTCAGATTAATTGTAAAGATACCCATAATTGTAAAGATGCCTTTCAAACAGAAAAAATTAGATTTTAAAAAATAAAAACTTTTGATTAACATTTTAATTTCTGAAAATGTATATTTTTATATATAAGTAAAATGAACATGAATGGTAGTATCGAAAATCTAGTATGTAAACTTAACAGTTATCATAATGGTTGTGCAGAATTGTTCATTAAATTATCAGGACTTAAAATGAATAAATCTTACAGTATTTCAAAAGCTTAAATTTTAATAACTAAATATGATGAAAATGTTTTATTAATTTTAGATGATAAATAAAAATTACTCTTCAAGATCATTGTACTAAAACATTTTCAGAAGATGAAGATAAATTAGATAAAATTATTGGATTTATCGAGATAAAAATCAAAATAAAGATAAATCAGTTGATGTTATTGAATCTGAATAAATTGTAGATTTTTATAATTCTATTTTTTAATTTTTTAAATAAATTATAATTTTGGTCCACACATCTACTAGATTGCAGGCAAGAGCAACCATCATATTACTCACTATACATGTTCATGTATGCAACTTACTGATCTAATAAATTTTCTTTTACCAGAATTTTTGTTTATACTCTCACTGCTAAAATTCCACTCCATGCTTCATCCAGCTCTGATGTTAGATAAATTTTTAAATTTTTAAATCGGGGAAACAACAAAAATGAAATCTTGGTTTCACATCAACAAATATCTAAAAGTGTTCTCTTTGGTCCAGAAACTCCATACTTAAATGCTACTCAGTGGGAATACATCATGATCACACAGTGATTCAAAAATCAGATACCGGTACTGGATTGTAAGGCCTACTAAGGTGCAGATGTAGACACAGCTCACAAATTTGTAATTATGATGAGGAAAGCTGAAGTTTATGAGAATCAACGGGAAATGCCAGAGTAGAAGGAAGTGGGGTACTAAAGAAGTGAGCAGTGATGTGATTCATTTGAAGTTCACTAAAGATGTGGAATTAGCAATGAGAAATACCATAAGGGTCAGTTCAGTTGAAGAGGAGTAGACATCTCTAAAAAGAGAGACTAATGATTTTGGACCGACAAATGCAGGTACAACTAAGGTAACTGCGAAGTAACCTTTGGTAATAGGAGATATACTTGCACTCATCGACAAAAGAAGAAAATACACACTTATTCAGAGAAAGACAGAAATATGGTAATATAAATCACTTAGGAACAAAATGAACCATAAATTCTGGGAAGCCAAAGCGAAACAGATGCAGGTAATGGACAAAGATATCGAATAAGAAATGACTATCAGAAAGACAAGTCAACATTTAAAAAGGCCAAAAGATCCTTTATTGAAATGAAAAGTGAGGGTGAAACGTGAAGAGCGCAATGGGAATTCCACTAGTAAATGCAGAAGAGGAAAGGTAGAAATAATACACAGAAAGGCCTCTGTCAGTGTGAGCACTTGTCTGATGACGTGTTAGAAAATAAATTGGAGTAGATAGGGATGACAGTGGATTCAGTATAATTTTAAAGAGCTCTGGAAGACTTGTGATCAAATAAGACAGAAAGGGTAGATAACATAGGAATTTTTGAAATCATTTTGGGAAGTGGCAACCAAACGCTTATTTCAGTTTTTATGCAGAATGCATGAGACTGATGACGAATCACCAGATTTTCGGAAAAAATCATCCACACAATTCCGAAGTTAGCAATGGCAAATGACAGCGAGAACTATCGCACTAAAAGCCTAACAGCTCATGCATCTAATATGCTACCAAGAATAAAATACAGGAGAATGGAAAAGAGAATTAAGGATCCATTGGCTGACGACCAGTGTGGTTTCAGTAAGGTAAAGAGAACCGAAAAGTAATTCTGGCGTTGCGCTTGTTAATGGAAGCAAGACTGAAGTAAGTTCAACACATCCATAGTATTTGTCGTCCTGGACAAAGCATTCAACAGTGTATAATGGTGCAAGATGTTCTGAGAAAAGTATAAGTAAGCTACAGGGAAACATGGTTAATATAAAAGACAGGGATACAGTCTTTCGCCTCCTGCTGTTTGGGAAGCAATAAAGGGAAGTTTTAAGAGTCTCACTGAAATACGAAAGTGATATCAATGATGAGACTGCATTGTTGTCGTCAACGAAAGCGAAGAAGAATGACAGATCCTGTAGAGCTGAACGAATAGCCTAATGATTGTAGAATACGAATTGACAGTACAGTGACGAAAGACAAAAGTAATGAGAGGTATCAGAAAGGAGTATAGTAAAAGCTTAACATCGGAATTGTTGATCACGGAATAGACAACGTTAAGAGACTCTGCTACTTTAGACCAAAATGACGAATGAAGCAAGGAGGGCATAAAAAGTAGACTACAACTGTCAAGCAGGCATTCCCAGACAAAGGAAGTCTATTAGAATCAAACATGGGCTTTAATTTGGTGACGAATTTTGAGGGATTGTGCGTTTCAAGCACAGTGTTGTATGGTAGTGAATCTTGGATAGTGGGGATACCACAACAGAAGAGAATCGAAGCGGTCAAACTCTGTGGTGCTACAGAAGAATGTTAAAATGTGTGTATACCAATAAGGTACAGAATGAGGAGGTTCTCCTCAGAATCCCTAAGATAAAAATGTATGAGAAACGTTGACAAAAAGACGGGAGAGGATGATAGGACAATTGTTAAGGCATCAGGAAATAACCTCAGTGGTACTAGCGGACGCTGTAGATGGTAAAAACTGCCGAGAAGACTGAGACTGGAACAGATTCAACAAATAATTGAGGACTTCAGGTGCGAGTGCTCATCGAGATGTACAGTTTGGCACATGAGACAAATCCGTGTTTGTGGTGGCGCATCAACCCAGAAAGCTGGTGAGCCATGTATATGTATATATGGACTTTGCCATTGGTGAGAAGGCTCGTGTGCCTCCACGATAAAGAGAGACATACTGTAGGTCTGACCACAATGGAAGGGCATCTGTTGAGAGGCCAGACAATCATGTTGTTACTGAAGACGTGCAGCAGCCTTTTCAGTACTTACAGAGGCCACAGTCTGGAAGATTATGTGATCTGGCCTTGTAACATCGACCAAAACGGCCTTGCTGTGCTGCTACTGCAAATGGCTGAAAGCAAGGAGAAACTACAGCCATAATTTTTTCCGAGGGCATGCAGTTTTATGGTATGGTTAAATGATGATGGCATCATCTTGGGCAAAATATTTCAGAGGTAAAATAGTCCCTTATGTATCCAATTGGCTGGTGATTATGTGAAAAAGTGAATATTGGTAATTAAAGATCACATTCTAAGGCTTATTGCTGTGTTTGATTTACTAAAATTTCCCATTCAAACACAATTAACGATGATGGAGACATTACTTTTCATTCAACCCTCGTAAATGACAGCATTCACTTCATATTTGCTGCAATCTTTTTCCGATATTAAAAAAGTTACTCTGAGAAAGTAAAGGTTTTCCAAATGCGAAAATTTATTCCAAGGTAAAACATGGTCTTGTACATAGCAACAAATATTATATTCAAATTTAAAAGTGTTTTAAACGAGGAAATCATGTCATTACTGCATTTAACGGTCTGTGTGTTATTACTCTACTACACACCAGTAATCAGTAAGTGAAATCATATTAACAAGAATTATCATCAACAAGCTACTAAGTGTTAGAAACATTTTGAAATATAAACTGTTGGCAACTATCTCAAATTTTCATTTTCGTGACAGGAATAATGGTTGACACACTGAAGAAACTAAGTTTGTTTCTAAACATCAAGCGCTCCACGTGGAAGACCTTCCTTTTCAAGGTACAAGACGATGCAAGACTGATGAAGTATGGCTTAACCGTCCACATGTTATGTAACTTGTTCTAAAAATATGCAGAATACAGTCCCGTAACTGAAGAATTAGCAACGTCCTCCAGATAAATTTAACATGTTATACAGCACTTATATATGCAGAACTCGTAATATTTACAAGCGCAGCACAAAGCACACCTACATTTCTCACAACAGCAACAACAGTAGAAAATACAAGAAACTGCTTATGGCGGTCCCTAGCACATATTCCTCTCATGTGGTTCTTAAAGCAGTCACTAGATTATACACAATCAGGGAACATGATGTGTTCCTTGGTACAGTATCCTCCTGGTAGAACGCTGTCCCCAATTACCCAGTAAACGTGTTACTTTAACAGTTGAGTTAAATATCGCCCATTCCTATTATAGATGCGGCGGCGGGCTCCAGCCTCGATTGGGTGATGGGCGTGCTGGGCAAGCGTTTCGTCTTCGTTTGGGAACTGCGTGACAAGGGGCAGTATGGCCAGCTGCTGCCAGCTGACCAGATCATCCCCAACAGTGAAGAGACCTTCGACAGCATCTTGTCCATCCTACGTGATGTGCTCGCCCGGATCGAGAGCAGCCATTCATAAAATAACTGGGAATTTCATCATAATTATTGCACAGTAAATTATATTTAATAGACAGTCAGTTATCAACATTTCTGATAACATTATTCTTACAAGACACGGTCCGATGTCAGAAAACCAAAAAGCTGAAATTGAAGGTAACTTAAATATAAGTTAGTTTCATGTACCATTTTGCATGTAAATTGTAACGATGTGGAATGAGTCATTTTACATTCACACTGCAGATTGGTTTATAAATATGGCTACATGCTTAACATTTAGAATTTTTTTAATGTGCAGATATGAGTCAGTAATTCCTAACTGTCACCTGTTATACATTACAATAATACAGATTATTCTACAGATTAGAAGGAGTTAACAAGGACAAAATTTTTCGGTTTGTTTTGACTTTTTAAAATTTCTGTCTGTTACACAATTTATATAACTGGGTAGGCGACCAAAACTGCTAGTTTCAGTATTGTGCACACATTTTTGTTCTAAAGGAAACCTTAATGTTCATTAATGAATGTCTTTCTTCTTCTCATGTTGTAATTATGTACATCATTGTTCCTTTTGAACTGTAGTGGACTATTTGCAACAAACTTGACAAGGGAACAAATGTACAGTGAAGCAGTACTCAGAATATCCAAATGCTTAAACATCGGTCAACAAGATGATCATCAGTGAGCAGCACATATCATTTTTACAGCATGTTTTTGAGCAATGAAGGCTTTCATTCATAAAGATGATTTACCCCAGAACATTATTCCATATAACATTACTAAATGAAAATATGCAAAACATGTCAAATCAATAATTTGTCTCTCCCCAAGATTTGCAGTAATGCTAATGTGGCTGAATTAAATTGTTTTATGTGTTCCAAAACGTGTTTTTCCCAGTTTAAATTCTCAATACAGTTACCTAAGAATTTTTACATTTACGACCTATGCATTATTTCATTACCATGAGTTATGCATATAAGTGGTGTAGTTCCCCTATATTTGCAGAACTGTATAGGCTGTGTATTTTTAGAATGGAGGCTAAGACCCTCGCACAAAATCAGTCAGTGATACTTTTAAGAACATTGTTTATAATTTCTTCAGCTTCTGTATGGACTGATTACAATACTAGTGTCGTCAGCAATAAGAACTAACTCCATTTATTGTATAATAGACAGAGGATTGTTTACATATATGAGGAACAATAGTGGGTCTAAGATTGAACCTTCGGGAACACCATATATTATTTCTCTCCAGTCTGAATTACGTCCTCAGACTATATCTGTTGAATTACTAAGTAAAACGTTCAGCAGACTTTTGGTTAAATATGACACTATCCATTGGCTGACTATAGCATCAATTATATAAAATTTCAATTTGTCTAGGACAAGAGAAGCTTGCATTGAATAGAGCTGGATGGTTGCTGTTCATTTAAAAAGGATCGAGTGAAACTGATATATTGTTGATGAACAGAAGAAAAAGCGCCTTGAATAGAGACGCCAGATAGAAGGTGACTAGTTCGTTCTGGTTACAACGCTATAATAAGACGTCTGCTAAGAGGAATATATCGTTAATTTTGAAAATAGTATTCATATAAGGCCTCTGTTCATGAATTCGACTGATATTATTTTATTTCCACCTATCTCATTTTCGTCAACTTCATTCTCGTTCCACCAAACGAATTTGCGTTATCAAATAACGCCAAGCAATGAGATTAGTAATGTTTTGCACAAGGGATAACTTGGATGCCTTTATGCAAGCCTGTAGTAGAAAGTTGGGCGTTGGTGGTTGCATTGTCGTCTACTTCATGGAAAACTACTCAGTTTGGGTCCCATTCTCTTTTAAACACACACACATTCCGTTTAAACAGGTATTGTGATGAATACACCGGCAGCAGATGGAGATTGGAGTGGTATAAAAAAACATACTAGGAAAACTACGTCTCTTAGGACACAAATGACATTTTACTCTAATGAGGCTTGGAACTGCCACTGACATGCAGCTTCGAAACATGTTTACAATAGAGAGCACTTACAGTAAAAACAGGAACACATGATTTAACATTGGGTTTCGTTTCCGTAATGCATTACAGAATGGATGCAGGGGAAATATTGATTCTGTTGTTAAGTGTGACAAGCCTCATGTTCGAAACAATGAAGCAACACGAAGGATGGAGCAAGACTCATTTTATCCACAACAACGCATAGACAGAGAATCAGGTAACTTCTACTCCCAAGATGTTCTCCCATCAGGACATTTACAGCACAAACAGCGAGGACAATAAAACGTGTGGGACCAGAGACAAATGGTCGCATAAAAGTGACTAAAATGGAAGGAAAAGGAAACGAAAGAAACTTCTCCGCAGAATACTATCGCAGGTTAACACTAAAAATTTGTTGAAGTTCTTTACTAGCGACGCCACGAGTCAAGCCGTTTGAGTCTATGACAGGCAAACTGCCAGCCAGGAGGAAATGCTGAACAGGCCGAGGTGAACCTGGAAGCGATTGCGACAAATGGAACCGGCGGAGCACCCCAGTCCGCAATCGAAACACAGTGTCATCATAGCAACAGACAAATATCGTCAGACTATTGACAGAGCAATGTGCCACAAAGCCCAGTTGTAACGCAACAGTAACTATTCAGCTGAAAGACTAAGTTACGAAAGTCTGAAGCCACTAGGAGAGCCGACCACACGAGAAAACTGGTACATCGCAACAGAGTGCTGCGTAAGGACTCCGCCTTTCTTAATCACTCTGAGTTGCAGCAGTCCCGTGTCACAGGGGAGGTTGTGTCAGTAGGACCTATGAGAGCCTAATCATCTACGATGACCTATGGAGTCGCAAGTTCCACTGACAGACTCTGCCACTGTAAGCTGTGACGCCAACTTCTGAGTCTCCACTGACTGGATGCGGTAACCGCCATCATTCTGCTGGCCTAAAAGAGACTTGACCAACAACGATGAGAAGCCGTACGATACCCGCCGTCCTGCAGAGGACTCGCTGTTGCTGCTCGCTCCGCTCCCGTAGCCGACACTGACGCTGCCGGCCATTGTCTTCTAACTGGAGGTTGTCACTCACACGTTAAAAGAAAAGAAAAGCTGAAACTGTTTCTTACGAATCTGAACTATTCGAAATTCGGAATGAGCCACAGTGACCACCACAGGAATGAAACACGGAAATATTAAACAAATAATTTTGCACTGTATTAAGTGACTTCGTGTGGTAAATTTGGACTGCTAAAGTTCGACTTTTTTGCGCTGATATCCTTCCTATACCAATCACTCAGAAATACATAAAATTTTAATATCATTGATAACAAAGGATAACAGCAATGCTCCTCGAACGAAACATCGATAAATGTCGAGACTGTAATTATTACTACCAAACTTCTGAAAATTGATTACAACGAAGCTTACATGCCTTGCTGCTGCAATAGAAAAGGACAAAAGACTGATTCCGAATCGTGCTCCTCTTATTTACAAAAGAATGTCGCAATTCACATCAAGGATTGTTATGGGAATGTAATGGCAACATCTTAGGTAAAGCTGATAGATAAATACTTGCTTGAATGCGGTGACATTATTGGCAACGATACAAGGGCAGCTATTCCGCTGTAATATTTTGGAGGTTTACTTTCAGACAGCACGGAACATATGAGATGCAACAGTCATACTGCGCAATTTCATTAAGTGTGAAGTTACATAAGCCTTTATGTTCCTTGCATTAACGTGAAAAGTCTAAAACAACTTGTTCAGATAATACAATAATCTTCTTCGAGTAAATACTTTCAAGGCATTCATTGTAACGTACAGTATAGTGCTCCCATTAGTAATACAGCAGGTTTTTAGCGCTTACCAAACGACCGGAATTCAGTATTTTCCAGATAGTTTAAATAAACAGCAGTTAGGGGTTAGAATTTTTGAAACAAGCTGTGATTCGCGTGAAGTCCATTAATTTGAACAGTCCTCGTAACTCCTATATTATTACGTCGGTGATGACAATGGCTACATAATACGAATTTCATCCTTGCTTTCAAAGTAGAGGTGGAGCTCTTCATGTTGTTTATGTTATGGTTGTAGGTTGAATGTTGCAGCAAGATGACCAGATGTGACTGACAGAGAACTTGGTTGAGATGGTATTATCAGATGACATCGGATCCAGGTGAATGATTAGATTTTCGGTAAGATAGCTCGCCATCGAACAGTAGGCATGATAATTCACCCAGTGTTTATTCTCTGTCATCAAACAGCATACAGCATAGAATCGTTAGATCACATGAAACTGTTATACAACTGGATTAATGCTACGTAGACGTAAACTTACAAAAATATATTAAAACAAATTTTCATCAGACTATAAACAACAGTCCTTTTTATGATATACAACAATAATGTGAATTCTTGGTACATGGAATGGATTCGGTTTTATTTGAGGGAAGTAGAGTCTCTTATAATTCGAATTTTTGTTGACACAGCGTACGCTACTTAAGTTAATAATAAAACAGTCCGTGCAGTAAGTCTTAATTTCATTTAATGTCTACAACATCCACTTCTTTAGTCTCTCCGTCAGCAAGTTCTTCTAGTTATAAAAACTAGCTTTCACATTTAACAACAGTGGCGTGCTAGTGTTTATAGCGAAAATCCGGGCAACACCTACTCAAAGTTGTGGTTAGGCATACCTCAGGTAGCCAACTTCCGTGAGTTGTGGCAGAGCATCTTTCAGTGTGAGAAATGTCGTCCCGTATAGCAGACGTCGCAGTTTACACCAACTACGCAGTGATGAGGCTTGTACCAGACAACCCATTGCTGAGTGTATCGCTGGTGAATACCATGTTCCGTTGGAAGCACGTGCTGGCAGTTTTTTTTAGTTTGTTTTGCAACTCATAACAACACACTGCTACACAGTACTAGTTCAGATCGTGGCACAATGACGTTTCTAGTGTTCGTCGCTGTTATGGCTTATTCACAATCATGAGTCTTATTTCCTTGACATAATATTCCTAATTAACATAGTTAAAAGACAGTTAGTTCGCCTCATGGCATAAAGATCATTCCCATACATTGCAGCAGAATGAGGAAGCAGTAACTTCCTGATGTCACTTACCAGAGAGGTCTGACCAGCGTATATGCTAATTCCATGTTAGGACCATTTACAGCCTGGTTAGACCAATTTTGCCTTTTTGTAGAGTGACAAGTCTTTCACATGTAGTGTCAGGTTAAGTCAACGTGTGGGACACGAAAAGGGTAACTAATTACGAAAGAAAATCAAGGCTCAAAGCCGAGCAATCTTCAAAATCTCAAGAAACTAGGAAGTCATACTTATGCAAAACTTGCTTGATCTACTACTATTTACAAGATTTGTAGAGAACTATATAAACCGTTTCGTGGTAACATAAATACATGAATATAAACACGTCTGGCTTCAGTAGAACCTCCTCATCGAGCCAAGGGTCTTATGTACTGACTCCAGAAGAACTGGAAAGACATTTCCTGTACTTATTCATCAAGTTAACTACTAATACAACGAAACTTGTAGTAAAGTATTCACATCGTAAGAAATTACTTACAAGGGAATGGTCCAATAAGACATGTCGAAATCTACCCTGAAATTTGAACACAAGAAGAAGGCAACGAAAGAAATGCACAGCCAAAATTTTAGCTGCTAAGAGGCACTGCAAGTATTTTGTAAAAAATGTTTAAGCTACACACTTTTGCCGCGCGGAGAACAGCTTATAACAGCGGTTTATACAGCCCGCCTAGCGCGAGATTCTGCGATCACTCACGCAGCGCTGCGTAGCTGAATTATGCGGAGTTCACAGACACCTATTTTAAGCACCTAAAGCCTGGTTTACAATGGAGGGAATGGAAGCGATAACGTGCGAATGAGCATTTGCAGAAAATTCGCTACCATTCGCTTATATGTGGATTGAATCGTTTATACTAGAGGGAACGGAAGAGAACACAAGGTAACGAACATTGCCTATAGCACTGTGTAATTAGTTTTTAGTTTTTGGAGCTAATATTCGGCATACAAGATAATACTTTATCTTGTTAGAGCCACAATAAGAAACTTTGCTATTCAATGAGGATTATTTTGCATGGCGAGCGTACTGTTCTTGACGGAGTATGCAAAATGGCGCAGGGAAGGAAGAAAAGTGTCTCAATTTGTATGGAAGCGTGACATACGTGGAGATCGTGCACTTTACACGGAACTGCATCTCCATCTCTCCTTACCACTGGTCCAAAATTTTCCTTGTAAGTTGGCTGCCATTTTCCCTTGCTTCTCACTAGCACTGAAGGGAAACTTATAAAAATGTTGTACATTTGACTATCTGTGAAACAGTTCATTATTTATTCCGTGTAGTTGTCACAAAAATGCGAATTGTCTATTGAGCGACTAAAACAAACATTTGCTTGGATCAGGAACGCAGGACAAAGGAAAAACAGATGCAGTCAGGCACTTCGCAGCATCCACTAGTTTTATTTAGACAGAACTAGGGTGGAGTCAGAAACGGTCCCATCAGCTGTTCTGCATATTGTGCTACGTACCAGGCATACTTGATCAAATTCGTAAATCGTGACGAAGAAAACTGGTAATGTACAAATGACTGGAGCTTAAGAATACTGTTCCGCTGATAAACCTGAAATCAGAGAGATGTATCGGAAATTATGTTGCCTGGTAATTTCCTGAAAAATGCTTTCCACTGGCGAAAAAATTCTTTATTCAGAGGTTGAATCGCACTAGTAATTCCAGGCGGAAGCCACATTACATCTACAGATTTTTCGTCGTCCTCCACAATAACAGAGGCGTTGTTATGTCCAGACCATGAATCCAACGAAAGCAATACATTAGTTTCTGCAGCTGGTAGGAATACGTTTCGAACGAAATGTTGAAAATTATTCTTTCCCATTTTTGCAGATTTTGATACGTCGATTACAAGTTTTTTGCAACTAAATAGTCCATTTTTTATCTTTGGTCCTTTTTTGCCTTGCGGTTCTTGACCGGCTGGTGTGGCCGAGCGGTTCTAGGCGTTTCAGTCTGGAACCGAGCGACCGCTACGGTCGCCGGTTCGATCCTGCCTTGAGCATGGATGTGTGTGATGTTCTTAGGTTAGTCAGGTTTAAGTAGTTTCAAGTTCTAGGGGACTGATGACCTCAGATGTTAAGTCCCACCGTGCTCAGAGCCATTTGAACCATTTTTTTGCGGTTCTTGAAGACAGATATACGAGGCTAGGGAAACAGGAAACCACTCATATTTATCACTGGAATTATCCTACATGAATGTGTCATTGCATTCATTGATTGGGCAACTGACTCCTTTTTTTCACCCCGAAGTGATAAAGTGCCGTATGCACACAGTTCTTTCAGGAAACCTGATTGATAAGCGTTATAAACAGCAGTTGCGGAGATAACAACAAGTTTCGTCTATACGTCAGCTATGAATTTCTCTATAGCACTGTCTATTACTGGCAGCTGCTCTACATGTTTACGTGACGTAAACTTGGTAATTCTGCGACTTCTTATTCTGTAAGATTTCTTGAACCTGCGTAGCCAGGTCGACGAAGCCTGGAAATTAGCAATGTTCATGTCAGAAGCAATTCGGTGGGCCCAGTCTCGTAAATCTCCATCGGTAACCTCTCACGAGCAGTTCTATATCTTTCGAACAGTTTTTCATTCAGATGGTTTCGGATTTCCGTTTGGCGCATATTTCTTACTTCATGTAATTCAGTCTTCCATTTTTACGGTTCACGCTCCGATTTTAAGAAACGAAAACGTCTGTGCACACTGCGTAACTTCAAGCGCCTTTTCCCTCCTTTGTTTAACCAATATTTCATTGCCTTTCCCGCCTTTTCTTTGTCGCTTAATGTTGTTGCAGTTTTTTTCTTGGAGGATATTCTTCTTCAGAACTGTTACTGGCACAACTGGCGTCGTCCGAACCACAATTCATGGAATCGTCGTTGTTATTTCCTATTTCTTCTAACGTATCCACAATTTCAAACGAAATGTCGATATTGTTCGAATGAATGTCAAGGAAATCAAGTAACAAATGAGACATATGTATGTTCTCATGAGAAGTAGGTGATTTCGGCTGGAAACCACGTTCTTCATATTTCAGCATTGCTAAATTGAGAAAGTTAATTGGATTCCACACTGCTGTCACACTAGAAGAAAAAAAAGGAACTACTAGCAGGCATGCCTTACAAAAGCACAATAAACAGTAGAATGAGATGAAACTTCCTGGCAGATTAAAACTGTGTGCCGGACCGAGATTCGAACTCAATAAGTATTAATTCAGCTTTATCTGCTTTGTCAATACTTACAAATACTGCAAAAAGCAACTGATAATTTGGGATAGATGTTACTTGACTGGCTAATTGGAGAGAATAGTAACTATGTACTGTAGTGTCAGAGAAACTATCAACGAATTGTAACCTGGAACGTCCTTTACAAATTATGATCGGATTGTGTTGTGGTTTCCTGTTTACAAGTGTACCGTCAACCTCGACTGTGTGTGTGTGTGTGTGTGTGTGTGTGTGTGTGTGTTGCAGTTGCTACAGCGCCAGTAGGGGTGTACATTTCTACTGCAGCATGGCGCGATACGAATTCGGCAACTTTCTGCATTTTTCTTTTAATACTTGCAGTACCTCTTAGCAGCTAAAATTTTGACGGTGCATTTCTTTCGTTGTCTTCTTCCTGTGTAAATAATTTCAGGATAGGTTTCGACACTTCTTATTGGACAACTCCCTTGTTAACGAATAGATCTGTGTAACGATTCCTTTATCTTTTCACCACCACCACATCAACGTCTTAACGATAGGGTATTTTCCATTTTCTAACTAGTAAGTTCAAACAACTTCTAGAAATAAATCTTCCCATTAGTTTCTTCGTTGAAAATAGCGAATTCACTTACCATCATCACATCACTTGGGTTTCATTCTACCGCAAGTAGCATAATTAACACTGCAGCATTTGTGTTTAAACCATCTTACTATTTACGTTAATTATATACATCTGATAATGCATTGAACACTCCAGAATGAGAAACACCTGTCAGTGAAGTGTACTCTGCAAGCATAATTTGCGAGCAGGAGAAATGAGCTAAGGTAAGTACCGCCAGCAGAGGCATAAACTTGTTGGTTCACCAGCTTCTCTCCACTGTGAACTCAAGCAACCTTGAGTAATCCTTTGCTCACCTTGTCATAAAAACTAATCATCCTCTGTAGACTTCATTGTCATCCTAAACAATACCGAACTTAGAACTGGAATCGGACGATTTGTCGTAATATCGGCCAACTTCATGATGTAGTAGCAAGAATAATTTGTAGAGAACCTTCTGGTTAAAACGTGATATTGTCGTGTTCAGTATTGTTTCGATTAAATAGGGCGTAATGCGTTATCCAGAGAAGTGTCCTAACATTGTCATGTTACAATTTATGTAAATTGGTGTACTTCTTGACAATAATCCTGAATTAAAAACAATTTGTGTACAGCTAAACACTGTTGTTCTCTGTCATAGAATAAGGGTCTACTTCTTACCCCAGTCATTTATTCTATAGACGCTAACACACTCACTGCTTGTTTTTTGATGATGTGTGATGGTAGAGAACAGGTGTGGAGTGGCAGAACATTTCGTATGTTAAAAAGCTAAACCCACAAACAGGTACTGTTATACAGATGTACACCCCATAATACCAACAAATCCATCTGAAACTGTCGCCATTGGCGCCACAGGCTCCCTTCTGTGAAGTAAGTGTGGGAGTAAATATGTGGTCGCGCTGTATGACTTTTTTTAAGTACATTAAATGATATGGTACATGGTTGACTGCAGTGGGACACGTCATAATGAGAGTAATGAAAAACTGTGTTCCAACAGTTGGCAAACTTGCCACTCCACTGTCAGGAAATGCGACAGATTTTACTTCCCACAAATGGAAAAGGTTTTTTCCTCGCAAGTGAAGTTGTTTCACTCTTTCATCCTCAAGGAAATACAATATAACATATTTTACGAGAATTCAACCAATTCATTAGGACTTATGTACCCAATAATCAAGCAAGGTGGATAGAATATATAGGTCTTTTTGACTAGGTGTTGAACAGTTTGCCACTATTCATTACACGAATTACATTTGCAGAACTCATAGGTAACTTGAAGGAGAGCAATTAATGGATTAACTCTCTTCGTCGTATATGCAGAGACAGTAGTCCCTGGGAAGAAAAGGTAAGGAGAGTTTTAATTGCACTTACTGAACAAGTTCATATAAGGAAGATATATTACGACAAAAAAATAGTAACGGACGCAGAAGTACCAGATAGGGGAACACATTTTGCTGAAAATCATGCAATATCGTAATTTCTTTGAAAGAAAAACTAAAAACGGCAATTGTTGTTCAAGGTTCCCTATAAGGCTGCTAGTAGTCTGCATGTGGGGAGTTATCTTCTGGCATACCCTAGAACCAATAAGATTAAGTGGTTGTATTTCCATCACGATCTGAAGAAATACTTTCAAAATTAAGGAAATGAGCTTATCCTTGCTGAATTAATGTTTAGTACTTAGTATAACTACTATTTATGAGTCTAAATTGGCAAGTGATGATGGTAAAAGAATTGATGATATTTGAGATAAGACTTGTATCAGCCAAGGAAAACCTTAAGATGTTCATACTGGACGTGACTAAATATTTCAGGATGGCATTTAGGGTAGTGAAGCAGAAACTGTCCTACGTTTCTCGTCAAGCGAGAAAACCAGCACTCATCCCTAATCTTGAAATATGGCGATATGCTCGTGCATGGATGGAACTGTTTGCATATCAAAATGCCCTCTCAGTTCTCACAAGAACAATTAACTATGTGGCTGTTTCGTTTCTCTACTGTTGTAGCTATAGCTAATTTCGAATTGAATGTCATCTGAAGTGAACGCAGTGTTCACACACAAATCCTCCTTTGCGTCGTACAGAGTGTGATGCGCTCTGTTTTGCAACTGACGTTGGTTCAGAGGAGAGTTCTCCGAAATTTTCGGTCTTGTGTCTCTCGTAGCAAAACCGTCTAAAAGCTACATGCGTACACTATGAGCATACCACACGCCTTGCACATGATCAACTGCATCGCTGGTCTGCTTATATCCATTTGGAAATTCCCCAACGCAGTTTTCTAAAGATTCTTTCCGTAGCACGCCGCACTGGCCCGCTACCTGTTCTCCTCCATGCATCGCCCGGCGTATTCGTTGTCCCTCACCATGAGTCGCCTTAAAAGCGTTCCGTTGTACTCGGGCCCGTGATGGCACAACTCACTTCTGCACCAAACTAAATGTTTCCTCCAGCAGCTTTTTTCACCTCTTGCTCACTGACATGCAGGATTTAGGTTTGGTGTGGTAATACCGTAAACTGAGTGTCATCCCTTTGCATTGCATACTGCACATTTTTATAGGCAAATCTGCTCGTTTTCGTCGAAGTATGTCAGGTGACATATTAATCTTCTCAAAAATGGCTCTGAGCACTATGGGACTTAACTTCTGAGGTCAGCAGTCCCCTAGAACTTAGAACTACGAGGGCAGTTCAATAAGTAATGCAACACATTTTTTTTTCTGAAAGAGGGGTTGTTTTATTCAGCATTGAAATACACCAGGTTATTCCCCAATCTTTTAGCTACACAACACTATTTTTCAACGTAATCTCCATTCAATGCTACGGCCTTACGCCACCTTGAAATGAGGGCCTGTATGCCTGCACGGTACCATTCCACTGGTCGATGTCGGAGCCAACGTCGTACTGCATCAATATCTTCTTCATCACCCACGTAGTGCCTCCCACGTCCTTCATTGAGCCAAACATTTGGAAATCCGACGGTGCGAGATCGGAGCTGTAGGGTGCATGAGGAAGAACAGTCCACTGAAGTTTTGTGAGCTCCTCTCGGGTGCGAAGACTTGTATGAGGTCTTGCGTTGTCATGAAGAAGGAGAAGTTCGTTCAGATTTTTGTGCCTACGAACACGCTGAAGTCGTTTCTTCAATTTCTGAAGAGTAGCACAATACACTTCAGAGTTGATCGTTTGACCATGGGGAAGGACATCGAACAGAATAACCCCTTCAGCGTCCCAGAAGACTGTAACCATGACTTTACCGGCTGAGGGTATGGCTTTAAACTTTTTCTTGGTAGGGGAGTGAGTGTGGCGCCACTCCATTGATTGCCGTTTTGTTTCAGGTTCGAAGTGATGAACCCATGTTTCATCGCCTGTAACAATCTTTGACAAGAAATTGTCACCCTCAGCCACATGACGAGCAAGAAATTCCGCACAGATGGTTCTCCTTTGCTCTTTATGGTGTTCGGTTAGACAACGAGGGACCCAGCGGGAACAAACCTTTGAATATCCCAACTGGTGAACAATTGTGACAGCACTACCAACAGAGATGTCAAGTTGAGCACTGAGTTGTTTGATGGTGATCCGTCGATCATCTCGAACGAGTGTGTTCGCACGCTCCGCCATTGCAGGAGTCACAGCTGTGCACGGCTGGCCTGCACGCGGGAGATCAGACAGTCTTGCTTGACCTTGCGGCGATGATGACACACGCTTTGCCCAACGACTCACCGTGCTTTTGTCCACTGCCAGATCACCGTAGACATGCTGCAAGCGCCTATGAATATCTGAGATGCCCTGGTTTTCCGCCAAAAGAAACTCGATCACTGCCCGTTGTTTGCAATGCACATCCGTTACAGAAGCCATTTTAACAGCTCCGTACAGCGCTGCCACCTGTCGGAAGTCAATGAAACTATACGAGACGAAGCGGGAATGTTTGAAAATATTCCACAAGAAATTTCCGGTTTTTTCAACCAAAATTGGCCGAGATAAAAAATGTGTTCCATTATTTACCGAACTGCCCTCGTACTTAAACCTAACTAACCTAAGGACATCAAACACATCCATGCCCGAGGCAGGATTCGAATCTGCGACCGTAGTGGTCGCGCGGTTCCAGACTGTAGCCCCGAGAACCGCTCGACCACGCTGGCCAGCTCATCTTCTCATTACGATGTGTAAAATCTCTCATATAAGGTGCGAAATTGACATTCATCTAATCTCCCACCTTACAATGTTTTAAAGAGTTGCTTGCTGTGTCTCATGGGTATATCAGATTAGTGCATTCAGGCATGAAACTGGTTAGATCTTGAGTCACTACTGTAAAAACAGAACATCATTTTGGAAATGTATGCTATTATTTTATCGTATCTCTCGATTTTATTGTAAGCAATGTTTTCAAAACGTAGAAATGTTGGGCAGCATTCTGTAGTTCTGCAATGTTCTTCTACATATCTAGGTAGTATTGTCTGTGTATTATTAACTTTCGTGAGTAGAATATGGTAGACATTAGACTGCTCAATATGTTCCATGTATTTGGCTAGTTCCTGAGGTAACCATGACAGAGCTCTGGACATGCTGTCATCCCTACCAGAAATATGAACGACCTCATAATAGTATTTTGGCAGAAAAAGGACCAGCAAACAAAGTGCAGATGAAGTAACTTGCAAACTAACAAAATGCTTAAAGCTTGATGATCCAAGAAAACTGTAATTTTCTTCCCACAAATGTAAAAATTAATTTTTTTATTGCCACACTGTTGCTACTGTTTCGAGTTATATGGCTGAGTACGAGTTTTCACATTCTGATAGGGTTCAACTTGCAAAACTGATATCACAAACATTTGGATTTCCAACTTCATTGCTCATCTGAGACAGACAAGCTCCTATACCAGAAAACGATGCTTGAGTGCACTATCAGAAATTCTTGTTCATATCAGGATGGTGCAGTATATTTGAATTAACATACGTGTCGTTTATGGAATCAAAATCTTTTTTACACCCATTGGTCCACACCCACTGTGCATTTTTCTTCAGCAGATTCAAAAGGACAGTACTCTTTAAAAGCTGATTTCATAAGAACTTTCTAAGAAACGATTATAAATGAGAAAACACCTTAAGCTGTCTTTTTGTGCTGGGGTAAGGAAAGTGTTCTAAGGCACTGATTTTGTCAAGGTCAGGTACGATTCCTTCAGAAGATTCCGTGTATCCAACAAACTTTGATTCCCTTAAGTATGCAGGTACTTCTGCTTCAGAGAACTTCTGAAGGGTCTTTCTTATTAAGCCTACGTGTTCATCCCAGGTGTGTGTGGCTACTAGTACATCGTAATCGTATAATGTGAAGTACTGCAACTAACGTGATTACGTACATGCCTGAACATACATTGAGATCAAATGGTAGCACATAAAATTGGTAGTTACATCCATCAATGATAAAGGCCCTGTAATTCCTAGATTCATTTGGAAGACTCACCTGCCAGCAGGAACTTCTTAATCAATGCTAGTAAGATACCTTACGTCCTCAAATTTGTTTAGCTGCTCATCCTAGTTTTCTGGACGTATTTCCACAGTTACAATGATTTTATTAACTGACCTTTCGTCCAGAACCAAGAGAAAACTGACGTCAGGCTTTGCCACTGATAACAAGGGAGTAAAAAACAGTGACAATAGAAGGTTCAGTGATTCACCAACCTAGCATTTGTTTAAATTTTGCAGCCATGGCTGCCATCTTGATCCAAGAGATAGACTACATTTTGTAACAGTACACTTCATGGTGGCTGGCTTCCAAATTAAATTGGTGCTTTTTGACAACACCAGGTTTGATTACAAAACATGAATATATTTTAAGAATAAATCTTTAGCTTCTGCTAAAAGCCGTGAATCAATAGTAGTGGATTTAATAATCTTTTAATAAACTTTCTGTATCTTCAACGTTACCACAGTTTTTGTCCCAAGTAATCTTACTCTCAAATCCTGGCAGTATTTACCAAGATCCAACTTGGGTTTTATCCAGCATACTATTGTTTCTTAACCATCGAAATTCAAAGCACATTTTCCTGTAGAAATATCGATAACTGCAGCCTCCTTACGAAAGAAATTTATGATCAAAATGCATTCGACATTCGATCACTATTTCACTAATGGCTAGGAACAGGCATTTTACTGCTCCATTTTCTAGCTTCATATCCATTTGCCCTGGCATCTTCATATTTTGTAACTTCGTATTAGTAACCCTAGTAATCCAATAATTTTACACTGTATAGGTTGGTACTTTACTAATCTCAAGTATGTTATCAGACGAATTAGACTCACCATATCACCTGTGTTAATAGAACTCTAGTCGGTACTCCCTCGACTACTGGATGGATTATGGCCTCCCCAATGTTTTGTTAAGATTACGACATTTGAAATGATCTGTGATGGATGGAGAAGTTACAAACGGAAGAAGGTGAATCGTGCCTTTCTTGTTTACACAACAATGTCGTAATTCACATAAACGATTCCTAACGGAATGTAATAGCAACACCTTAGACAAAGTTGATGTATTATTTGCTTACTTACAGGGTCGAATTCCACATGACAACCAGTATTACAGGCTGGGCTTCTGGACGAGTCTCCTGTCCGTGCGGCTTCAACGAGAGCATTTCCTAAATAAGCTCGTAGAACATGCTGTCTGCTGTGAGTCCGCTGGGAGTATCATCTGCCCGTGAAGTAACGGCTGCCAAGCGATTCTTTTGTGATGCAGCAGAACTGATAGGCAACGTGCTCCCGTTACTGCTGGCTGGGTTCGCACACTGCTGGCTTGGCAGGGTTGTCAGTGCCTGAGGAAGACAGTCCTATATTTCTGCTTAGTAAATGTTATGTTGTCAATAATATTTTCTTGATGCTCTCGAGCATTACTGGATCCTCCACATAACACCCTGGTTGGCCGATTCGTGACACCCGTAGGGGTCTTAGACTGAACCCCTATAGTTTAGACACAGAGTTTTGCATTCTACAACACGCATGGCAGCACTAAATAGTAGCTTTCGAACGGAGAACATGTGGTGTGATTCACACTTGCCTGGTGCTATCTAGTGCAGGTAAATCATATGTTCGTGTAAAAACCCTACTGATTCGAAATGTGGGAAAAGATATCGTGAATGGGCAAGAAGTAATTTCTGAACGCACTTTCACTCAACACTTTGCCATTGTGTGTTCAGTTCAGTTACACTTGGACGAAGTTGTAACATCGCTCACAGAGGCTATCCCGCTAAACAACAATACATGCAAACACTATTTGTCACAGAGTTTTATAAATAATATGCAATCAAGCTAGTAGTTAGACAGTTCATGATAACCTAGCACCTCCAACAAAGCTGACACATGGAGGTAGTTTCGGAAGAAAAAGGTGCGCCATTTCAAGTTACATTCAGCATGTGAAAATTTGGAAATAGGAACCAAAAACTGATCACAAACCACTTCTTTAACATAACGTAACTGAAATAAATAGATTATTGATGGTTACAATATCTGTGTTTACTGGAGGTGTACTCAGACAGCAGAAATGGTTAAGGCTACTGCTCACAGTGAGTGGAATACCCGAATTCGAGTCCCAGTCTGTCACAAACCGTAAACAGCTGATGTCAGTCCAGATTCGCAATATGTGAAACCATTTCGTGAAATAAAGAGATTAAGCACCTTTAGAAGTTCAACTTTTTTATTCTAATACATTGATCCATGACCTAGTACAATTGCTCACAAATGTGTGACTGTATACTTACAAAATGACAGTAAGTGCAACCAAAAAGCATGAAGCCATAAAGTTCCTCCCTTGGCTAACAGGAGTGTAGGAAGACGTACTGTTAACAGTAGTATGGCGAACTGCACACTGTGACGTCTGGAATTAAATTACATCTCTGACATTGCCCCTTGTGGTATCGCGTATCAGTACCACCCCACAGTTGTTAAAGTTTGCAACAGAATTGCAAGTCTCTCTCAGAGACCGATAGTTGTTGGGCTCTGGTGGACCTAATGGAGCACGCCCGCTGAGCTACAACTTCAGCGGCTGTGGACTGTGAGCGCCCTCTGTCGCCCTGATACAGGATGGCCGGCGGCAGCCAGACAGCCCACTTCCACTTGGAACCTCCTCGCTACGTGATGGTTCAAATGGCTCTGAGCACTATGCGACTTAACTTCTGAGGTCATCAGTCGCCTAGAACTTAGAACTACTTAAACGTAACTAACCTAACCTAACTAACCTAACACACATCCATGCCCGAGGCAGGATTCGAACCTGCGACCGTAGCGGTCGCTCGGCTCCAGACTGTAGCGCCTAGAACCGC
This sequence comes from Schistocerca serialis cubense, assembly GCF_023864345.2. Classification (NCBI taxonomy): domain Eukaryota; kingdom Metazoa; phylum Arthropoda; class Insecta; order Orthoptera; family Acrididae; genus Schistocerca; species Schistocerca serialis. The sequence goes on along the minus strand of NC_064641.1, from coordinate 409,304,439 downwards.
ACGGCCACTCTTGCCGGCGCGCTACGTGATGGTACGTGGACACCACCTAGACGTAGCTCCAACACCATCTTTTGTGCTTTAGTTCATCCTTGTTAGCAATGACAGACGACTCTGTTCCTTGCAACATTATTTGTAATGAGTCCTTGTACGCTTGGAGAAATATATGTTAAGTAAATCTTCCGCTTAGTGTGATAACTCTTTCGCTAATCATTTCTGCTCCTATCCAGCTTTCCTACAATGACAGTTGCCGCATCACCTCTGTAGCCCACCAGTCCTTACCACCATTCCTTACCATTCCTTACCTAGACAACACCCCCTCTGCTATTCCCTTCCATTACGTTAACAGCGCTCATCCACTACCCTAATTGCTTTGGTTTCTCTCAGAAACTTTTCAAATGCACTCACTTTTCAGACATTCCCAGCCATTTACGGTCATTCATGGGAGATATTGATAACTGATAGGTTTCACACGTACGAAATAAATGATCACGTTACCTCATCCTCTCTCCAAAGCCTTACTGTTAGCTCCACAGAGTGATGTGTGTATGGTAAACGCAATTTTCCAAACACAGTCAGTTGTTTTCTGATTGATCTCCTTCGTCACAAAACGCTTTGGGAAAGGAATCATCGAGGCTGTCTTCCAGTGGGAGAACAGTGCCTATAATTTTTTGTATAACTGACCTGAAGGGGACAGTGAACTGCTTATTATGCGTACAAAACAATGAAAAAAATTCAAGAGAAACGCATATAAATTGTTTGTGGGGAGAGACTAGATTTTTCAACTATGCTACATGAAAACATAATCACCGAAGACACAAAAAATAAATAGATAAAGATGATTACAAGACCTACAAAAATAAGTATTTACTTCTAAGCTTAACTATATCTCATGATAAAATGTGATCTCAAACGCGTGATGGAGTGGATCCCAGGATCTGGCAGGCAGCAGCACTGTCGCTAGGACGCGCGAGTTCCGTTGACAAGCATCTCGTCCAACTTAGAAAAGAATTGTATTCTGAGGTGGCTTGGTGTTACTTGACCGGCATCTGTAACAAGGGTGTGTCTCGCCTGAATTTTTCAACTTCGGTCCGCTACTGCCTGTACTTTTTTAAGACACTATATTGGACCTACAGCTATAAATGGTTACAGACCATCTTAATTCGACGTTCTTTGTTTAAAGATGCTGCTGAAAAGATGATACAATGATATTATCTTTGACCGAAACGACTGCCAGTTTGCGCTCAAGAACTGGAAGCTTTTTATGTGAAATATGAGGGTTGGAACTTTAATAGTGGCGACTATTTATTTACAGCTCGTAGAAAGTTTTACTGACCTTCAAAATAGTCACCAGCATTGTGTATAACTCGTTGCTAGCGATGTGGAAGTCGTACGATACTCTTAGCAGTGCCACTTGTGTTGACATTTGGAGCGGTGCTGTCTATTGCCCGACGAATTTGTAGCAGTTCTGAAGCAAATGCCGTGAAGTGTTTCCTTCACTTCCTGGAAAATGATGGTCATGTCCTGCAGAAAGTGTCAACACTTCTGTCTCTAAGCTGGTCGTAGGTTGTCTTCCAAAAATGAACAGCATGGAGACAGAAGTGATGACACTTTCTGCAGGACCTGACCATCATATTGCAGGACAATGATCAAGCAGCTACAGTGCAAGCTGTTAGTGATTTGTTTGACTGATCGGGCTGCTAAGTGCTATATCAACTGCTGTAAACTCATTACTTAAGCCATCGTGAGTTCAACTCCATTTCTAAACTGAAGGAAACACTTCACGGCATTTGCTTCAGAACTGCTACAAATTCGTCGGGCAATAGACGGCGCCGCTCGAACTGCCAACACAATTGGCACTACTAAGAGTATCAACTTCAACATCGCTAGCAACGGGTTATACACAATGCTGGTGACTATTTTGGAGATCAGTAAAACTTTGAAACACGTATCTATTTTGTACGAGCTGTAAATAAGTAGTTGCCACTATTAAAGTTCCAAAAATCGTGTGAGCTCTTTCTGCTTGCGATGCCAATTTGATACGAAGGCTGGTCGGAAAATTATGAGTACAGACGTAAATTATGATACCAATTACGGAAAAACGTGATTTTATACCGCATTGAAGTCAGTCTCTCACTTAAGGTACCTTTTGTAATAGGAGAGAATCATTTGTACGTTTTGCAATCTGGCGGCAGTTTAAGATATTGTGGTTGTTAGTTGGCAGGTATCCGCGGTCTAGGGGTAGCGTCTTTGATTCATAATCAAAACGTCTTCGATCGCGGGTTCGATCCCCGCCACTGCCTAAGTTTTGACAAATAATCAGCATTGGCGGCAGAAGACTTACGGCATAAAAAGTAAGCCTCATTCTGCCAACGGCCTTGTCAAAGAGGGCGGAGGAGCGGATAGAGGTTCAGGGCACTCTCTTGTCCTAGGGGTGGGAAATTGCCTCTAAAGGCGGAAGAATCAGCAATGATCAACGACATGAGGATGCAGAAGGCAATGGAAACCACTGCATTAAAGACACGTAACGTGTATCCACAGGACATGTGGCCTGTATTTGAAGAAGTGTCATGATGATCTCCCCATTGGCAAAAGATTCCGGAATAGTCCCCCATTAGGATCTCCGGGAGGGGACTGCCAAGGGGGAGGTTACCATGAGAAAAAGATTGAATAATCAACGAAAGGATAACGTTCTACGAGTCGGGGCGGGAATGTCAGAAGCTTGAACGTTTAGGGAAACCAGAAAATCTGAAAAGGGAAATGCAAAGGCTCAATCTAGATATAGTAGGGGTCAGTGAAGTGAAGTGGAAGAAAGACAAGGATTTATGGTCAGATGAGTATCGGGTAATATCAACAGCAGCGAAAATGGTATAACAGGTGTATGATTCGTTATGAATAGGAAGGTAGGGCAGAAGGTGTGTCACTGTGAACAGTTCAGTGACCGGGTTGTTCTAATTAGAATCAACAGCAGACCAACACCGACAACGATAGTTCAGGCGTACATGCCGACGTCGCAAGCTGAACAGATAGAAAAAGTGTATGAGGATATTGAAAGGGTAATGCAGTATGTAAAGGGGGACGAAAATCTAATAGTCATGGGCAACTGGAATGCAGTTGTAGGGGAAGGAGTAGAAGAAAAGGTTACAGGAGAATATGGGCTTGGGACAAGGAATGAAAGAGGAGAAAGACTAATTGAGTTCTGTAACAAGTTTCAGCTAGTAATAGCGAATACCCTGTTCAAAAATCACAAGAGGAGGAGGTATACTTGGAAAAGGCCGGGAGATCCGGGAAGATTTCAATTAGATTACATCATGGTCAGTCAGAGATTCCGAATTGCATACTGGATTGTAAGGCGTATCCAGGAGCAGATATAGACACAGATCACAATATAGTAGTGATGAAGAGTAGGCTGAAGTTCAAGACATTAGTCAGGAAGAATCAATACGCAAAGAAGTGGGATACGGAAGTACTAAGGAATGACGAGATAAGTTTGAAGTTTTCTAACGCTATAGATACAGCAATAAGGAATAGCGCAGTAGGCAGTACAGTTGAAGAGGAATGGACATCTCTAAAAAGGGCCATCACAGAAGTTGGGAAGGAAAACATAGGTACAAAGAAGGCAGCTGCGAAGAAACCATGGTTAACAGAAGAAATACTTTAGCTGAATGATAAAAGGAGGAAGTACAAAGATGTTCCGGGAAAATCAGGAATATAGAAATACAAGTCGCTGAGCAATGAAATAAATAGGAAGTGCAGTGAAGCTAGGACGAAATGGCTGCAGGAAAAATGTGAAGACATCGAAAAAGATATGATTGTCGGAAGGACAGACTCAGCATACAGGAAAGTCAAAACAACCTTTGGTGACATTAAAAGCAACGGTGGTAACATTAAGAGTGCAACGGGAATTCCACTGTTAAATGCAGAGAAGAGAGCAGATAGGTGGAAAGAATACATTGAAAGCCTCTATAAGGATGAAGATTTGTCTGATGTGATAGAAGAAGAAACAGGAGTCGATTTAGAAGAGATAGGGGATCCAGTATTAGAATCGGAATTTAAAAGAGCTTTGGAGGACTTACGGTCAAATAAGGCAGAAGGGATAGATAACATTCCATCAGAATTTCTAAAATCATTGGGGGAAGTGGCAACAAAACGACTATTCACATTGGTATGTAGAATATACGAGTCTGGCGATATACCATCTGACTTTCGGAAAAGCATCATCCACACAATTCCGAAGACGGCATGAGCTGACAAGTGCGAGAACTATCGCACAGTCAGCTTAACAGCTAATGCATCGAAGTTGCTTACAAGAATAATATACAGAAGAATGGAAAAGAAAATTGAGAATGCGCTAGGTGACGATCAGTTTGGCTTTAGGAAAAGTAAAGGGACGAGAGAGGCAATTCTGACTTTACGGCTAATAATGGAAGCAAGGCTAAAGAATAATCAAGACACTTTCATAGGATTTGTCGACCTGGAAAAAGCGTTCGACAATAAAAAATGGTGCAAGCTGTTCGAGATTCTGAAAAAAGTAGGGGTAAGCTATAGGGAGAGACGGGTCATATACAATATGTACAACAACCAAGAGGGAATAATAAGAGTGGACGATCAAGAACGAAGTGCTCGTATTAAGAAGGGTGTAAGACAAGGCTGTAGCCTTTCGCCCCTACTCTTCAATCAGTACATCGAGGAAGCAATGATGGAAATAAAAGAAAGGTTCAGAGAGTGGAATTAAATTACAAGGTGAAAGGATATCAATGATACGATTCACTGATGACAAAGCTATCCTGAGTGAAAGTGAAGAAGATTTAAATGATCTTCTGAACGGAATGAACAGTCTAATGAGTACGCAGTATGGCTTGAGAGTAAATCGGAGAAAGACGAAGGTAATGAGAAGTAGTTGAAATGAGAACAGCGAGAAACTTAACATCAGGATTGATGGTCACGAAGTAAATGAAGTTAAGGAATTCTGCTACCTAGGCAGTAAAATAACCCATGACGGACGGGGCAAGGAGGACATCAAAAGCAGACTCGCTATGGCAAAAAAGGCATTTCTGGCAAAGAGAAGTCTACTAATATCAAATACCGGCCTTAATTTGAGGAAGAAATTTCTGAGGATGTACATCTGGAGTACAGAATTGTATGGTAGTGAAACATGGACCGCGGGAAAACCGGAACAGAAGAGAATCGAAGCGTTTGAGATGTGGTGCTATAGACGAATGTTGAAAATTAGGTGGACTGATAAGGTAAGGAATGAGGAGGTTCTACGCAGAATCGGAGAGGAAAGGAATATGTGGAAAACACTGATAAGGAGAAGGGGCAGGATGATAGGACATCTGCTAAGACATGAGGGAATGACTTCCGTGGTACTAGAGGGAGCTGTAGAGGACAAAAACTGTAGAGGAAGACAGAGATTGGAATACGTCAAGCAAATAATTGAAGACGTAGGTTGCAAGTGCTACTCTGAGATGAAGAGGTTAGCACAGGAAAGGAATTCGTGGCGGGCCGCATCAAACGAGTCAGTAGACTGATGACCAAAAAAAAAAAAAAAAGTTGCCAGAGAGTTCTTGCGATACAAAAATTATTGCATAATGTAGTTGTTCACTCCAGTATTACCTAGTAATTATTCCATTGGTTTTTCCATCGTTATGAGACGACAGAGGACAGATAATTACGAAGCCAGGTAAATAGTTCCTCTGGCAGGACCGGTGATTGCTAATATTAATACCAGATTTTTCATTAAGTTATTGCAGTAACATTTTGTGTTGCGTTTGAGTAGGAATATTTTCGAATTATGCGGTAAACTGCAGAGAACCGTCGAAGTTGCAATATTAATTTTCTTTATCACTTGATGACTGGTTCCGTAAGTTGATTATCAAATCATCCTAAAACACAGGAACCAAATAGTAAGTATTTAGTACATTACAAAATAGTGCCAAAGTACAAACAAAACTGATGACAACTGATGCGTACCTGCAACATATGAAATAACATATATTATGACAGCCACATGACTGTTCATTTTAGTTAAAAACATCTTGGAAAGCAGTGCAGGGCTGAACTTCATTCACTAAAACGAGACACCAAAGCGTGGAAGGTATTAGGAAGACTAGGATAGGAGGCGCTTACCGGAAGTGCACCCTCAGGCTGCAGCTTTATTTTACACATAATTTTTTTTTTTTCAGTTTCTTATAAAGTGATTAACAGCACATGCAGTAACATGTATCACAAAACGCATATCTCAAATACCATCAAAAAGCTTTACAAGAAGATATTAAAGTAACTATTTGTAATGTAAGCAAAATGGTGTCTGAACGTCATCATGTCCTGTACGTCATCATTTCACTGCTACACTCAGAAAATAAGTGAAAAAAATTTTGAGTTTCTCTACGATGCTAGTCATACGAAAACAAACTGTGACAATACCAACAAACAGATCAAGAGACAAAGTTTTAACACAGTCTAATACGACATGGCAAGATGAGAAACTCCACCGTTAACAAAATCACACATTCAGTTATAAAACATTACATAAAGTCAGACATAAAAGAGTGGTAAAACCACTCATTCAAGTATAAATCGTTACATAAATTCTGAAATAAGAAACAACGCAGTACAACATGGCAAGATAAGGAAGATCAACATCAATGAAAGCGTCCAATCGGGTGTAAAACAGTTACATAAAAATCAGGCAAAATGGTGGTAAAACAACACAGTCGGGTATAAAATCAGTACGAAGAATGAAACAAAATTAGTGGTACATCTGCGATTGAACTGATGGTAACAATGCCCCATACCCACAAAAAGAGCATATATTCATAAATGTAGTAACACATCGTATGTAAACGTACGGTTTTCTTCGTAATGTGGAACTCCATTGTTTTACCTCTCAAAAACTGAGAGTAGAGCAGATATCAGTAATAAAACATTAAGATATTAATTAACAGCATATTTATAACAGAATTTTTAAAATAGTGCTTCATCTTAAAATTAGTTTCGCGAGTATAAAAATGAGGATGTCATTGTAAAACTAAGTTCCTATAGAATACTGGGCATGAACCCAAAACACACCACTCTCATTTTGGTTACCAAGCTTCAGAAAAAAGTAATAATGTTCTCCTCTGTCGAACCTGATATATAAAGGTAATTTAAAACTACCAATCAAATTAATGGACCACAGGAATGGATACGTATTATGTTAAAGAACACATTGAAGATTAGTACTTAAGGTGCAATTCTAACCTAACTTGTCATGATATTCCCAATACCGGAATCTACGAATAGTGGCTAAGGGTGTGGGATGTAGGGAGTTCGAGGAGGCACAGAAGATGGGGGGGGGGGGGAGGGGGGAGGGGGGGGGAACTCATATATGACTAAAGCCGAGGTTGAGAATGCACTGATAGTTATACGTACAGCTGCTGATGTCATACCGTTCTGAATGCTTACATTTAGGGAGTAAATTTAATATTTCGTATAAGGGATAATCTGACTGAGCTGTACTTTAGTATTTATGGGTTTTAAGAATTTTCGGACACACTATTCCTTATCCAGGCATGCTCAGTGAAGAGCAGCACGTCGTTCAAATCAGTTCTATTAAGTGGTCCACTGCTCTTGTATTCTGGGTGTTGTAGCTGTAAACCTCACACCTGTAAATAATGTACACTTTTTAAACTTTTTCCTCATTTCTTTCCCCAAGAGCACTTATGTATTTTATTCAGCACAGAAGTATCGGAAAATGTTTCAAGACTTTTCTACTGACGTAAAATAGAATTTCCTTTGTATACTTAGCCCTGGGAGTAGCCAGTGATGTTTCCCACAAGAGAAAGAAGCGGTATTACCTCCTGAGGTGATACCTAAATGTATCTACCACAATAATTAACATAAAATATATTTAAAAATGAAGGGTAGAGAATTAGGAATTCTCGTTGCTGCCTCATCCCACAACCTTTAAAGCTACAACGAGCATTGCAATGAGGAAACAATGCACATCATATTGTTGAAAAAAGAATGTGTGCTGTGCCTTGTTCGTACATAATGGCCATTGGTATGACGTACAAACTGAAATACGTATTTACTCAGTTTCCATTCAAAATGCAAAACATACCTGGTCGCAATGTACTGAAAATAACAGAGGGATACACTTCCTGTTCAGACTGGAATATTGGTTGCAGTAACGCTTTGTCGATATTCCTATTGAGCGATGACACTATATTACAAATATTGAGTGGAAATTGTAATCGGTATGTCATTTTATGATCGTAAAGGAACAGACTAAAAGTCTACCTATTCAAGTTGGCCTTTAATGACACAACTGATGAAGAAACGTTCTTAGTGTAAATTCCTCCTTCGACGGTGCATCTGAAGGATGAAATCCTAAATATATGTAAAACCTTGTTTGTGAGCGGTGCATACAAACTACATACGAATTAAGAGTTCGTGATGTAGTCGACATCAATGTGACAAATAGTTTTCAACAGTGTGAACAGTTCTATAGTAATACATGACACAGTTTTATCAATCAAGAAAAATTGTGAAAGTACATACTGATAGATGGATATTAAATTTTGATACGTTGTTGCTTAGAGAAAGAGATAAAATGTCAGTAAGCAGATTTTTAACTGCAGTTTAAATACGTGTTCGTAATTCAGATGGCATTCTCAGATTCTGTTCATTCATATATCAAAAGCTATTTAACAAATACAAAGAAATTTTATCAGCCTGCGTCGATATTAGGCAGAATCCACTATCAAGCTGAGCAGCCAGCGAGGGTGTTTGGTAGTGACATAATGTTTAGGACAACGATATTCTTACTCTTACCTCTTCTGCAACCACAAGCTATGCCAAATTTTATAATTCAGTATATTGCTATGAAATTAATACATCTTTATTTAAATGTACTACAAATTTGAAAATTTTATTTTCATAGCGATTGACTCCGGTGGCTGCTTTTTTATTGTCGTTTTTAGGTGTGGTGTGAGTGCTGCTCCCGACTGATGTTCACCTACTGCTGGTCGTAAACGGTCACTATTATGCTTGTCACACTGGACAAAGGTCATAAGAAGATGAACTGCAGAATGTCTCAGATCCTCTGTTCTTTGCATCCTAACAGTAACTTTAGATTTTGTTCCACTGAAAAACATTTGAAGAACAGGTTATAATGACGTAATAAATTGAGCAGGTGGTAATAACGAGTAAGGGAAATATATTAGTACATCAGCAAAATTAACACCCACTGGTATATCCATGCGCATTCAAGCTCCACATCCAGGACAGTCAGGTACGCCAGCCCCACAGCGAATCGACGGGGTTGATTAGCGTCGAGGATCGATATACTGGCCAGCCTGGATGCGGTTTTTTAGGGGGATTACCACATCCCCCTGGATCAATACTGGGCTGGTACCGAAGTTCCTTCAGTTACGTGATTCGCAAATATTTAGAGAACTGTCGCCCACTTTCATACGGATCACACTGCACACATACTCTGTCTCATGGTGGGGCAGAGGGGAAGGGGGAGACGAGGTGGTAACAGGAAGGGCATCCGGTTACGCCTCAAACTGCCAAAATCGTTCGTAACCATGTCGACCCTGTGCCGAATTAGGAGAAAGGCAGAAGAAAAAGAAGATATCATCAAAAATTATGTGTGTTACATTTATGTCACAACGACAAAAACGTGAAATTTTTTTTAAGTAGCTCCCTTTTGTTAAATCGTCAGTGAATCTGTAATTAAAATATATTATTGACAAAGAATCGCTACGTTAGTGCTGACCTGGGGAGTATAGAATTGCATAATAACAACATTATGGTTAGATAACTGAAAGAATGACAACTCCTGTTAGAGATCCACGTAAATTCTTTCTGTGAATGTCACGTCTCAAGTGAAAACTGTATGCATGTCTAGTCCCATGTGGAGAGCATATTGCGATATCCTTTATTAAGAGGCGCTTCATACCGTTGATTGGTACTAACACAAACTGTGTAGCACATACATAGCCAAAAAGTAGCCATTAGTTTGTTTCAGCCACTCCTTGTTAAATCATGAGTGCTACAAAGGGTGAACCATGCTGCCATTCACTTTACACACCTAACTAGTCTAGTGTTATGTTTTGATTACTAGATTCCGTAACTTTAGGAACAACACGCTAACATCACAAATGTGTTATCTGTCACACAGAGTTCCGAGTACCGCAGAAAACTAAATTCTTTCAAAATGTATGTTTTCAAAAGTGTATGATGTTTAGCATTCAATCAGAGATGATGAATCGGAATTACATATGCCGAAATCCTCAATTAGATACACAAGGTGTTTCGAATAGATTTAGCCAATTTTAAGAGTCTATGTCTTCCATATGAGTGAAGATAGGATGAATTTTAACTTACTCATAGGTCTCACAGTTTTTGCTGTCAAACGAGCCATCCGATTTTACAAAGGTATATCTTTTACATGCATGTCCACATAATCTTGGGCTTATTTTTACAATTACGATTATGATCTAATTTTTAATTTACCTTTCACAAATAGTCAACATCTCATTACGGGATGCGAGGCCAACATCGAGAAAACAGTCAAAGGTTTTTCCATATTTTAGCAAGCATGTCAAATTATTGCATTCAGTTCTGCTGCTTACATTTCCACGTGACATGTAGTGTAGTAATTACACGTACCTTTTTAGTACTAATGTTTTTCCTCTGGAACTTTGCTGTAGTATTCCAGTTAATAGTAAAACTCGAAAAGGCTTCATCTGAAATTAAAACAGAATCGTACCTCCTGTAAGGCAAGGTGACTGATTTTATGAAACGTGTTAATATTTAAATCAATGTCTTTCTTCAATATCCACCAAGAGAACTGCATATAACTCAGAAAGTCGTATGAAACAGGCACACGTAGAACGTTACAGAGAGAAGGTGGTAGGCCGCTACGGAACGACAAGGCTATGGTTAAGGGCACGTGACCAAAAGCAGTTCACATACCTCGTGGACGGGGAAGTTTCAAGCTTCTATTCTAGGCGCTATGCGGTGCATCTATGCCTTCCACTGCGTGAGCCATTCTAGTAACTGCACATTTGTAGATCTGCAGCAGAATACAGCAAGCTGTCGATGACATTACGAAAAATTATGCTAGATTAGTTAAACCTTCAGGTTATCTAGCATTCACATAATTCAAGACTAATGTCAGAACTGTATAAAGTGATTTCAATTGCTCAACTGCACTTATTTAGCTAAAACCCTATAGTTAGTTTATTAGTGGTCATGTCGACACGTGTACGAAACCTCGATTGCTGATACGTTGGCGACAAACCATCGCAGCTTGATGACCAGAGTGCAGGCGTATGAACTATCACTCCGTTAAGTACTAACCTAAGTGCTAGTAATGAGTTAGTTAGTTTCCAATGAAAGTTCTGACACCTCGCCGAGTGTTCCCAAATGGCTCTGATTATTAGCAAGATTTACATCTGTGTATACACACATCAGTTTACGAGCCAGGCTGTGAATTTTATCCCTGAATTAGAATAGGTTTACCTGTGAAGTTTGCCTGTAGTTCGCATTCGTTAGCCATTATGTATCTACAACGAGCTGGGTAAGTGACTCTGGCGCTTGGTTCTGCATTCACGTATTTTTCGACGATGCTCAAGTTTTAACACGCTGATGAACTATTGGTCGCGTTATAAAGTTCAATTTTCCTGCACAGTACCCCGTGCACATTATGCAGGTGAACAAAAGATTTACGTTCCGTTTTTTTAATAACAATTTAAAGTCTCTCGCGAAATTTTCAATTGTTATTTGGTTCAGTTTAAGTGTTTCAAAAGCACGAGTTAAAGTTTCGTTTCGGCTCCGGCTAACGATTAACCCTTATCCCCTTCGGAGCACTATGCTCACAATCTCATGACGGTGCGACTAGAAAGGTTGATGCCTGAGCTCAACGTCATTCATGTGCTTTTCCAGCCGATGCCGAACTAGCCTGTATTTACCAAACTCTTCTATGCCTGTATTAATCTGATAAGGGAACTACGCACTTCATTAGTAAAAATCTTCATAATCTTGAAAGAGACTAACCTTGGCTGCAACTATTATGGTAGGGGTTGCTCCCTCGGAGTTAAAAGATGCTCTCAGAGTCTACAATACGTACAAATTCTGTTGGTATGCTACTTATACCGCCTATTAAGTATCGAGCCACCTAAAAATCAAAGTTGCTCGAACCCCTGCAAGCGGATATGAAAGCCAAGTTACCTATGACAGTTTTCAGTGATTGAAGAACTTCGGTACAATAACAGTGGTACTTACACGTAATTAGAACCGCAATCCCGCTAAGTTCCAGACGTCAAAAGTTCATGGAACGAAGCATTTATAACCTCTCTCTTTCCCCCCAAAGTCAAGAAAAACACCTCTAACATCAGGCGGTCTTGGTCAGAGAAGATGCAATGCGAAATCTGTACGTTCTCTTCAGCCGATCCTTCGTTGAGGTGCATCATTAAATCACGCCACGCCAGCGTAAAGTTTAAGATGCGATAAATATGTTAAACTTTCTGTCTTCATTCACGTGGAAGATTGATCTTTTGAGCAAATAGGCGACATAGAGTGCAAACTGCACAGCGTATCATATGAACGAATCATGCTCATTTGTTCCATAATACACCAAATATATCCACTGCCTAGAAAAAAAAACCATCACTCTGTTGCAGTATGCAATTGCTAGCTGTTCCGCAGGTTTTCTGCTGCAGATTATCTGCAAAGTATTTTCATGATTATGCTACCACCTGAGAGGTGCTAGTCACCATAATGTTAATATCTAAATACGGAAATTGAAATAGCGATTTTAATATTATTTATACAAGGAGATCAATGAAACACATAATTCAAAATGTACTTTGCCATAGATGTATTTAAAAAAAAGTCAAGAGTGTACGTAGCCATTAAGAGTGGTAAAAGGAAGTACATGCTTCCATATTCATAACTCTGATAATACCTTCCCTATCACGCAGTAGAATCTCCATTATGTGAATGGCAATATTTGAAGTGTTACTAACTTCTGCCCTACGTACTGATCAGGCCGTATGGTAGAAATGACACACGAAAGTAACAACGTTTCGTGAAATCACATTCTTCGGACGTTCGTGTTTACATGGTTCGTTTGCAGTAACACATACATACTGGGCAGCTACAATGCAATCACTGTTAGGTCGACGATGTTAACAGTGCAGTCAAAATATCATAGCAATGAAGTCTGTAAGTAATGTTATACAGTGGTTTCGTTATTTCGCTTACTTTTCTGTAAGAGTAATTTTTGGTCATTTGCCACCATTCCCAGGAAACATGAAATAAGGTCTTAATTTTTAATTTATTCATTCTGAACAACTATGACTTCCGATTTCCCTAGTTATATGGAAACCATTTTCGTTTTAGGCTATGAGTGGGAGGGGAACTGCAATGGGTCAGAGTGAAAGGCGCAGAGCTAGGCAGACACAGTTTTTGCGCAGACAGAGCAATAGGAATGTGAACATTCATAACGATAATACAACAATTTTATTGACCTATACCTTTGAATGTGCAGTTAAGGTAATTTCAAATAATTCTGCCACTTACAACTGCGGTTTCATGAATTTACGATGCAGATTTTGAAATGGAAAACATTTCGCATTAGAGGTTTCAGTACGTGGTACAACGGTATTCACATTGTGTTGTCGCATGTGAGAAGTTAATTTGCTGGCATTAATATAAAAATCCTTTTTCAAAGGGCCCTATCAAGGAAGCATTTCCAGTGTTCCACGAATTCTTGAGAAATCAGGGGTGCACTTCTTCAAATGATCCAAGAGTTCATGAGAAATCAAAGAATTATTTCAATAATATTCGTGCCTGCAATGCAGCATTTGATACGGTCAGTTCTGAGGCAAAAATTCCACACACAATTTTAAGTGGGGTGTATCGCTTTAAGACAGACGGCATTTTTTGTCACAGGTCACGTCCAATGACTCCTCTATATTGTCATTCAACATGATAATAGGCAATTACATTTTTATGACACAGACGTTGTTTTTCACTGTAGACTAAATGAACAAACAAATCAGTCCTGCTATACTGATATCAATATAATACACGAAAGAGCTACTGAACTAGAATGCGCTAATCATTTTGAGTGTTCCTTCATTGTGATGGGAGAATATTTTTCAAGAGCGGGTAATGAAAATACAGTAATTTGAATGGTTATTACGGATTAAAAAAATTTAGACTCCTGGCATTACAGTGATGCAATTCAAACTAATGTAGCCGCTATTTTTACCACAGGTGAACCACTTTCTGAAAGAAAACATGGGTTCGGTCGAAAACATCTTGGGATCAATTATCATTTGCATTGTTATTTTCTAACGGACACACTGGTTGGCGTGCTAATTTTTTTCATAATCCATCAAACACATCCATTCCCTAGGAATAACGTTACTCTGTTGCAATGTGCATGCCATTGCTTTCAGTGAGAGGTGATTTCAGCCATTAACATCATTCAAAAACCTTATTTTTGCAGTGCATTTTTAGTATTTATGTAGGTATTGAAGTTACAACACTCACTTTTATGAGGCAAAAATCAGTATGTTCTAATGCAGGAAATTTATAATCACTTGTCATCATTTTCAACTAAATCTGAACAATCTTGTAGATATTGGAAGAAGAGTTATTTTGTATTCTTTATTTAATGGTTCTCCAACAAATAAATATCAAAATTACTTAGACGAAAAGTCCAGTGTTCAACATTTTGAGTAATGTTCATTATTTGTTACAACGATTTGCAATCCTAATTGTCCATAAATTACTAACAACATTGATCCATATGAATTTTCTGATTTTTGTCCACAAATTATTGTGAGAGTATTCAAGTCTAAATGAAATGAATTATTTAATGCAGCAGTAACGCATATTTTTGGTAAAGTTCATGCTATGATTTACACTACTGAGTCTCAAACAAAAGAGTTTCCGCAGGCCCATGTTTTAACCACTTTATGTGAAATCGGTAGAATCGTAGACATTTGTAATATTAATGAAGCCCTATGTGCAGAAATTCCAGATGTTCGAACACACTGTAAACAGCATGAACATATTGCGAAACATGTGATGCATGGACCATGTGATGTACTTAACAAAATTCTGTGTGTATGATGGATTGCAAATGCACAAAGAAGTTCCTAAAGGTTCCTGTAAAATCACATGACCATCAGGTAAAGGCTATTCTTTGTACAGATGGCAAGATAATGGTTTTAGCATTAATGTTCGAGGACAGTCACTTGATAATCGTTATGTTGTACCATAAAGTCCATATTTATTTCCTAAATTTGATTGTCACATGAATGTTGAAGTTTGCACTACAGTTGAAAGTGTTAAACACATTTATAAATAAGTATATAAAGGATATAATAGTGGTGCTATAGAAGCACACAATGAAAGATTACGTGAGAAGGAAGAAGATTAGATTGATAAAGTGAGAAATTTTGTCAATGGCCGTTATGCTGCATCAACTCAAGTGGTACAGTGTATTTGTGAATTTGCAATGCATTTTCAGTAGCACACTATCACTACAGTTGATGTTCATTTGACCCATAGAAAAAACATTTACTTCAGAGAAGGACAAGAATGGAATGCAGCTGAAAACGTGAAAAAAAGAAAATAAATTACTACCATTCTTTATATTAAATGAAACCAATCCATCGACGAATGCCTTTGCACTATGTATGTTTCGACAGAAGGCGAAAAAAATGTAAGAAGAGAGTATATCATGAGGCTAAAGTGATAACACACATGTATGTAGTGTCTCCAAAGGATGTAGAAATTTTTCATTTATGTTTGCACTTATTCAACATTTGTGGTCCTAAATCACTTGAAGGTGTTGAAACTTACAATGGCAATGTTTACAATATATTATCTGCTGAATGTCTGGCCACGAATGACATGAATGTTTCAATGAAGCAAAGTAACTGAATTCGCCAAAGCTAATGTATCATTTATTTGGTGTAATTTGTGTTTTAAACATACAAGCTGTTGCTTTAGTATTCTGGCTTGAATTTAGAATATACTATTGCGACGATTTCTTAAGGAAATAAAATGGACAAATTTCTCAGAGTAGATCACTATTAGAAATTGATGATATTTTGAATATTCATAATTTGACATGTTGGTTATCTGGATTACCTGTTCTAACAATAATGCCAAAACTTCCTGAAGTAGATATCTTGGATCCAATACATGAGGGGCTACAAGGAGATAATAATGAAGAGCTTACTGTAACTGACAGTACTACTTATGAAGTTTAGTACCCTAATACTGGCACAAATGTGTTTTGCTTAACTGTTCATGCAGGTTGTGATAAAAAATTCACACGAAATATAAATTAAATTCTTGGAATCTTCTTTACACTGTAACAGTCTATATAGACATAGCTTCAAATCTTCTAATTTGAAGTAGAATCTTGCACAATTTGTTTAAGCTGCCCATTCCAGTTTTGTAAAATCCAGTGCCCAATATAACATCAGAAAATTACTGTGGACCATACTTTAATTGATGTTCACTGATTCTTGCTGATGAAGTTACCATGTGTCCACATCAAGTATTTAAACTTATAGACAGATTATTTAGAGATCTGTGTACAGATGAATGTAATAAACATAAACCATCTGGAGGTGACACTGTTGTTCTATGGGGTGAATTTTGATAAATATTACCAATCGTCGATTTTACATGGATCACATGCAGTTCTACTTGAGAAGTGCATTACAAGTCAGAATGAGTTCATAAATTTCGTCATTATACTTTAACTCAAAATATGAGGGCTTTGTCACATAAAGTAGAGTCTGTGGATTTTTTTGAAACAAACAGGGAAACATCCATAGTTTGGTGACAGTATTATTGAAATATCACAGCCATTAGTCAGTGACGAAAATAATATCATTACTGATATTTATGGCACTATTGTACAACATAATTTATCACAATCATCGTTAAATTCAGTTAATCTAGCCCCAAAAAATTAAGTCTGTGCCATAATAATAATGATGTACTCAATGCTGTGCCAGGTGAAGTAAAAATTTGTCACAGATTTGAAAAAATAATTTGTGATAATGAATACAAAATTAATAATGGCTATCCACTAAAGCCTTTAAATGCTCGGTGTGTAAGTGGTTTACCACCATACAAATTAAAATTCATAATTAGCTGCATAATTCTTCTTATCAGAAATATAAATACTAAAGAAAGATTAGGTAAGGGAATGAGAATGTGCGTCAAATGTTTATATAATGATGCTATTGATTGCTAACTATTGACTGGAATCATACAAAATAAGCGAGTTTTGACTAGACATGTACATACTACTTACTCTGGTACAATTTTACTTTCTCAGTTTCAAAGAACGCAGTTCCCAATTATTTCTGCGTTTGCTATTATCATTAATAAATCACAAGGACAAATATTCGTAAAAGTTGGGATTTTATTAAGACAACCAGTTTTTATGTGTGGTCAGTTTTATGCTGCGAAAGGTGGAGTTCGATGTTTCAGTAGTTCGAAATTTTACGTTTGTGAGCCTAGCGAGCAAGGACATTTAGCGAACGATGAAAGAATATTTACTGAAAATATTATTTATACTGTGCTTCTGTATCGTCAAATTGTAGAATAAAGCAAATATTATCATTTTTGTCTTTCATTCTCTCATTGTTTCTCGTCGTCCTCTCTCTCTCTCCTTGTCTCATAGCACTCAGGTAAGACTTAAAAACCTGCATACTGTTCAGGTAAGGACTAAGAATCAGTATATGCATAAATTCTAATCACTTACATTAAAAATAATTGACTTTCGTTACTTTATAAACATAATTGGTCCGATTTCGATCAAAGTCGATACTAGTAAGAATGAATGCGCTAAATCAGTATTAATGGCGAAAACGACTTTGTTTTTGGTCTGTGCAGCAACGGAATTACAGATTTATGAGTCATGTTACGTGCTACGCTATTCACGTGACCAAGTGTGGGCACAGTGAATACCTCGTGCGCGGTGCTTGTTGGAGTACTGTGTCAACAGTAGAACACAGTGGAGATTGTGCAGTGGTCTTGAGGAAGATGTCTTTGCTTCCAGCTTGGCTCACTGGTTTTGGAAAAATAAACGCTTATTCTTAATGATACATTTTAGTGAAAAATACGCTTTCGTCACTTTGACTATAGTTTGAAATAGTATTTTTTCTGTATCAGTATGATATTGCCCGTTCAGAAGGTGCTGTAGGAACTTTTGCATCATTGCGTAGGCTATCACAGTAACTTTCTGCCGGGAAGTACTGAGTGCAGCTGTGTGACATTTTGTGCCAAGGACCAAAGTGCAGCCCAGACAGAGGTCACTACGGACTCTTTTGTGTCCCATAGGTGAAACGAGCACGCTTTTCCTTTCGGGTTGGCGCTGAATCTACATGTCTCTCACGCAGACCTATTATCCCATTATTCAGATGCAGCAGTCATGGAAGACCTGCGTCTAGGTTGGAATTTGTTGTCAACATAACTCTGTTAATAACCACCATACAGAATTAGAAAGCTATAGACGAAAGTCAACACTATTTGTCAATACAAGAGTGGAAGTATGTAAAATCCAGACTGGAAAAATTCTGAAAGTAACTGCATAACTAAACCTTTAATTCTACGAATGGTCTTCAACACATTTTTACTGTTCTGAGCCCGTAAATTAAGTGGTAGGGCTAGCGAGTCCAAAAATCTTTCACTATTCACCTCTTTTTTGTAAAGGAGCTGTAATACAAATTCCAGTGTTAGGAAGTCTTTTCTGTAAACATTTGTCTAAAGTGTAGCTTTATATGGAAGAAAAAATTAGATGATAGGACACCAGAAGAGAAAAGAAGCTTGTGAAATGTTACGTAACTGAAAAAATGTGTAGATAAGATGGCTTGATAGGGTAAATCATGAAAAGATACGCAATCGAGTTGGATAGAAAGTGCCTTTATTGCTCTACTTGATTAAAATAAGGTGTAAGTTGACAGGAAAATTCCTGCGACATTGGAGGGAGATGGGGAGGGGGTGGATGTACAAGTTGTGAAATGGGGCCATGTTCGACTACAGTAAGTACGTGTAAGTGAATGTGGGTTGCACTAGCAACTTTCGCAGGGCATTCTAGAATGAAGAGTTGCATCAAATCAGTATTCCGGTTAATGGACAACAACAACAATAACAAGATGAAAAAAAACATTTCTCTACTCAGTAAACGCAGCTTCATTAAGTTACTGATTTATCAGATAAATGTAAGACAACGTGAGGAACAGTAAACACTCATTGGCCAATCTCAAGCGCTCATCTGAGATCCAGAGAGAAAAATTTTAGAATCCGTTGTCTCTACCACCTCGTTGCCGGGCTCTGTTCTCGATGCAGTCTGAGAATGTGTTTAGTTGTACAGCTATTTTTTTGAATTTTGCTATCTATTTGTCAAGCGTAGTAAATTTCTCTCAGGAGTATAGCATCTTAAGAGGTTTCATAGAGTAACGTTCACGAGGAATTATATAAGGGGGTGCCATCTTGTTTTGAATTCTCTAGCAGCGTGATACTGTATTGTGCCGCGGGGTTTTCAGTGTTTGCTAGGACTAGATATATACCTAAAAAAATAAGTCCATAACTTTATTCTGTCGTGATAAAGAAAACTTTCGTGTTGTAAGTAATGTTTTGTGTGCTTGTTTATGTTGTTGGTATGTTCCAAAAGAGCTGTAATTCAATTCTAAAATGCAAAAATAATGTATTAAACCAGATGATACATAAATTTTAATCATATTAGGCATAATCTTATTCTGGATATATCTCAGTGGCAACCTTAGATTGCTTGGACTTTGAATAACATTTCTCGTCTCCAATTCAGTTGCAACTAACAGTATGTCCTGTGGCAACCACCAGCAAACATATCTACCATACTGATGTGAAGACAGACTGATTTACTGGATAGGTCTCTCGGAAAGCCTATCTAAACCTCATCAAAAATAATTATGATAAACCCGAACGTCTGTTCCACATATGATCAAGTGGCTCTAAGACTCAGCAGACATTGTGTAGCAAAACTTCAGGAAGATTAGATATTATTTCCAATTTCTTTTCATCACAACTTACACAAAATCAAACTGCACTTGATACACGTCTGTCAACACATTGCCATAAAACCAGTGGCATTGACAATAACATGGAGATATTGCATCGGGCTAACAAGGTACGGTATCTCGACGTGCTTGAAGAGCTGGAACTTTACCAAACGAACAGAACGTTACAAATATATTAATGAAAGACATGAATTTTCCCGCAGTGTTTATTTTACTATTTACGAGGACTCTGTCCAGTACATGCACAGGGCCTGATGTGCTCTCTCGTTCCGCTAACGGTAACGTGTTTATCATATCAGTTGGCCTTAGACAAACTGTGGTCGTCGCAGAAATGCAGGCTGCGACATGTGAAAAACAAACTGAAGCCTCGCTCGTCAATCAACCTGACACGTATGTGGTGCACCACGATGGCCACTGTGTGTTTCCCCACACTATTGCAACTCTTTTGTAGTATACAGTAATTCTGTTTCTTAAAAGTTACTGCAGGTTTTGTACCCAGATTTTCTTTTCTATTTTTATGTCACATTAAACTACACTTTTATGTCATATTAAATTACGAATCCTGAACAGTTTTATTTTTTAAATGATCGCAAGTTCTTCAAGTTCGGTTTTAACGGATGGAAGACTAAAATAACGCAAATTAGATACTTTCGTTTATTTTGCATTTTTTGTATTACGTAATGTATAAACACACCCATAAATGTACAATGTTTTCGTGCAAATTACTGTGACGTTGTTCCCTGTTTTTACTTTTGTCTTGTAAAATGTCATACTTACTGAATAGTATTAGGTTAACGTATTTTTATTTCAATAACTTCTTTTTTTGTGATGGAAGAATATTCTTTACGCTGTATCAATTTACTGGACACTCAACTGCGCTTGTGTCGTAATTGTCTATGTAACTTTCCCATTGGATCGTCTGTACTTTTTACGTAGTTTTGTATTACATGCTCACCACTACTTTCAAATTACTCTTGTAGAACTATACACGAACGAGTTCATAAAGTATTAATGCTATTTATAGTACCATTGCCAGTATCATTTTTAGTGTTACATTCATGTAATTTATGTATTGTCTTACTTTAAGTTTCCTTTTCTTAACTTAGACCCGAAAATGATCTTCTAGTCAGACCAAGACTGGTCATCATTCACAAAATGTAAAATAAAATAAAAATAGAAAAATAAAATGATGAATTAAATGGTATAACAGTTACAGGTGAATCGGATATCCAGCATCTAAGTATTCGACCTAATTCTACTATCCAGCCAAATAACATACATTAGGTCAGTATCTGGCGGATACGGTATTTTCAAGAAATCACGAAAGTTTCATAAAGTCGACTTTATTTATTTCGCATGTAAGATTATCTTTACACAAATAAAACTACAATATCTTCAAACCACACCCCCTTTTATTATTCATTTGAACAAAAAATAAATAAATTACCACCCTTGCTAAACTAGAGGCGAATTATAGTAAATGTACAACAATTTCTCTGCATTAAAACACAATTAGGGATTTTGTTTGTCTTTCAAAACAATGTCAGTATCAAAGAAAAGTCTTTAGATGTGTATTTGGTATTGTAACCTGTTGACACCGTACACGTAACAATCGTTCGAGGCTCCGAGGTTGGCACTAAGGCTTTCCCCGTTGTCAGACCGCGGAAATGACAGCGATCGCTAGCGGCAAAGCTGCCACTCCCCCTGAGCTGTGGCGCCACAGGCGCCATGGGTCACGAGGACAAAGTGATCGCCCAGCTGCAACTCGGCCAGTTCGTTCCCAGTCGAGTTCATGCGAGTTCTTACCCAGTTCTTACGGAGATCTAGCCGAGATGCTGTGTGGCTCTAGTAAAGAATAGTCTAGTATCGTCTTAGTGCAGATGTTACTTTCTCCACCGAAATCGTACCTGAGAAATGGCCTCCAGACTGATGTTTACTATGAATATTTAACGTGTTTGACTTGTATCAGCGTTTTCCAGGGACGTGTTTTTGGATTTCAACTAGGAGTCATTGCACAAAAGTGGAGTATAATAATAGTGCCTAATGCTATGCTCAGTGACTGTCTTCTGTAAATTCTTTTGATTGCAGCCACAGAACCCAAGCACCGTCCCATCGGAACATTCCACTTATAGGTCCGAGATTTTCTTGGCCACTTCAGTATACATTACTGCAAGACACTGGAAGATAAAATTCTGACAAACTGTCAAATTTGGATATTTTTTCGCTATAGCTGACCAGCAAATATATGCGTCTCGATTGCGATCGAATGAAAATGTGTTCAAATAATAGTCAATTTCGCTTACAGTAGCCTTCGTTTGTTGACCGCCGCACTGACTATTATTATTTTACATTTACTACCTCGTTATAGAAATTGTAAAACGTGTCGTGAGCTTCGCAAGTCACAGTTTCCTGAGTTTCTCCTCTTTTATTTCTCGTTGCAGGTATTGGAGATCAACTACTACTGGTGGAAGACTCTTCGCAAAATTCCAATAGCACGTTGTGTCCAATTATTTCCGCTTCTACAACACCATATTATCTTGGGTCTAGAAAGTTTACACTCAAGTAAAATGAATCTTCATTGAAGGAGTTAAAGCGACTTTCTGATTCACCTCTCCACAAGGCTGTCACGTTTGGTAACTGAGGGGATATTTGTGCTGACTCCTTCTTATTTAAATGCTTATTTACTGCCTCGAACCGTGGTATTACTTCGAAATTGTGGACCAGAACTTATTTTTCTTATTTCAAAGCGTTGTAGAAGTTGAATGCACAACTTCCTCTAACACCACGTGCAGCGAAATAGCTCGTTTTTGTTCCAGCGGACACACATCTACTATATGATCGAATTCCACCTCGTGCTAATACTTTACACCAACTGATGCTCCAGTAAATTTACCTGATTTTGAATCGTCAACAGTTTTCCTTCAAGTAAGCTGAAATTGCTGAAATGCATTACGAGATGACCATCAGTCCCGATCGATCCGGTGCTTCAGGCTGGATATTCAGACCTTATCGAGCCTTGTGAAGCGAATGGACGAAGCACCTAACAGAATCACACTCAGCCTCTCAAGCACATTTCAATGAGTTAGCGCCTCAGCCATGAATGAGTAAAATATGTTTGCTTTCGACAATATCCCAGCAATCTGCAATAGTATTAAGGTTTCTCGCTATGTTTTCTCCAGTGTGACGAGCTTAAAAAGGCTTCAAAGCAAGAACTTCGTGTTCCACATGGAATTCAGGAGACAATGAACTGTGAAACTCAGTTTTCATGCAAACAGGTCCATATATCAGAAGCTAAGAAACCGTGAGTGCACCTGGAATACATCTATTTATTTTTTGCATAAATTCTGTCGTTGATGTCAGGCACAGCTTTTCGGTAAATGTATTTACGGCTTGGCATTTTATAGTAGGTTAAAGTTAATTAAAGGAGTCTTGTAAATCTGGTCCTTCCTACCATGGAGAGTGGTTCATTGCCCGTTGCAGTCTATTTACCACTAAAAAATTATAGTGTTTACCTTTAACGTCGTTTCCATTCTACAGCCATTCCCTTCCTAGCAATGCTGACATGTACAATTGCTTTTCTATCGATGTTGAAGAGGAACTTATATCGAGGATAGTAAAGAACGCTGTAGACCGCAGCAGCTGTCTGTACCTTTATTAACTGCTTGGAAATTATTAGAATATTTCATTTTCAAATGATTTTTCTTAGTGATGTGTCTGTTAGACAAAAACGTATTTCATTGGGTGTAGGAATTTAGGCATTTTCTATTACTTTTACCGTTTGCTATAACTACGTTGCTCAAAAATATCCTTGCATCTCAAACAAGTTCAGTTAAATAGAGTATTCAGTAATAGGCATCTACTGAACAATATTAATCATCTTATCTATGGACAAACAGTATTTTAATAAATGTAATAAAATAGTTCAGAACGAAAGAATGAAATATAAAATCCCCGTCTTTTCCTTTTCCGCCAGTTGAAATTTAAGATTGGCCCAACAAACGGAAAAATACTATTTGTCTGTGTTTGCATCAAAATACGAGTATTATCAAGCAGGCGATCTTTTATATACGTATGACATTTTTCGTAATTTGTCTTGCATTTAGTAAATTATTTTCAGTGGTAACCTCATATAAACAACAGATTAAAGTGACTGCCACTCGCTACAAATCAAATAGTCAAGTCAGTCAATCAATATGTGATTCGCTCGCTTCACTCGTGAACGACGGAGACTGAATTAGCTCGAATCCACCAAATGATCCTCGCCGAGACCTTCAGATGTGTATATGGCTATGTGGTAATGTTCGGCTGAATACCGGACAGTCAGATATCCGGATATAGGACAGCTGTAGGATGGACGGACATTTGGTAACCCGTACCTGCCGAAAGACTTAACTGTTTCATTTCTAATGACCATAGCACAGCGATAACCTATGAGGTATAGTCATAAAGCTTCAGTTATCATCTCGTAGAATATTTTTACATAATTACATGGTTCAGTCACATTAATGTGACCACTGCCTATGTTCTTTCAACGTTCAACAATCATTCACAGACGGTAGGGAACAGCGCTAGCAGTGGAGGGTACAAGAAACGTGACGGGGCGACGCTGAAAACCGAAAACAGTGCAGTCGCCGTCGCAATGCGGAAACGGAGTGACTTATGTGCTGTCGAAAAGGCAATGGTTGGAAGCATTTTTGAATCAGCTACGTCTGTAAACAGTTCGCGTGCAGCCGTGGTTTAGGTATACCGTCAATGGCAAAATGGTGCTTTCCACATCCGGTGAAGAGGCAACTGTGTTGCACCACGGGCCACAGATGACAGGGATTATCGACGACTGCGAAGATACGTACGACCGAATAAACGTGCAGCTGTTGACCAACTGTCCACCCAGATGTAATTTCGTTATATGCTCCATCGGGCGGATGGCAAAAACAGTTCAACAATCCTCTAAGGATCCAGTCCGGAAGAGGGAGCGTTATAGTCTGGGGAATGTTTTCAGCTCATTCCCTGAGTGATTTCGTCATTCTAGAAGGCACAGTGGATCAACACAAGCCTGTTTCTATCGTTTAGGATCATGTCCACCCTGACATGCAGTTTGTTTCTCTCAACTGAAAGCAAGGTGTCACACAACTCGCAGTGTACGTGCGTCGTTCGAAAGGCACCAGGGTGAGTTTACCGTACTCAGACACACTGATACATGAATATTCAGTGAGCTTTATATCATGATATCTGGATTTTCAAAGTAGAAGTAACGACGTGTTGTGGCGGAAGAAATTAACAGCTTCAAATCACTGTAGTACTGTTTAGCCGTTCTAGAAAAAGCTACTGATTCCGGTTCTGTCTTACAGCTCGTTGGCTGCTATTGTACATATATCCTGCAGTTTATATTTCTTTGGATATACGGATGTCTCCAGAGTTTTCTTATTCGTATATAATAATAATAGAGAACCAGTTATTCTTCTGAGATTGAATCTGTCGACCACATGCTCGGGTGCGACTAATGATACTCCCTCACAGCCACGCTCGCACACTGCAATTGCAGTTTCTCGTTTTCCTGGCTGCGGAACTGCGTTACCAGTTAGTCGGCAACCAGTTGACAACGCAGATCACCTGCGTGCGGCGTTCCTTTTCAGTCGCTCCGTGTGAGCACAGCCTACGAGATTATACAGGAAATCTACAATGATTCAATTTCTATACAACTTCAAGCTCCCAGTCTACGAGTTTTGCGACGTCATTCCTACTATTTCACACTGAGGATTCATTTCATCACGTGAAAGACAAAATAAGTTCTGCGATATTTCGACAACGTACCACTTAAAGTAGAACCAATAGGAAGCAAGAATGATCCCCACGTCACAAGAAGAAAGCAAGACGCCATACTGTATTTATCGTGTTCGGTAGAAGCTGATTTTCGGGTGATTTTTTGTTACATGCCACATTCTATGAATATAGTCTATTTCTAGGCGCCATCACATTGAATGTCTGGAGAGCGAATCGTTATTGGTACGATTTGTTGTAATAAAACGACCAGAAATGTCATTTCGGTGGTTAACGAATTTACGTATTTAGTTATTTTTGCATTATAGCTCGCGTGTCATGATAGTAAGATAAGAGGGAACGATTCATGAAAACGTGTCATTCTTGTTATGATTTATTGTATTTAGATGTCAATTAATGACATTTCGGCGATTGAAACCTTTACAAGAGTGTAACATAAAGCACGACAGTGCCGACTGTAAACTTTCAGTACAACGTAGTTGATTGACGCACCACTTTATAGAACTGAAGGTGCACTGGTAGAGGGATCGCGTCCTGCTGTATGCAATTTTCTTCTTTACCTTTGTGTTTTCTAAAAGGTTGTAGGACTTCAGAAATAATTTCTGTAATATTTGATCGGTAAAGATAAGTGCGCTCTCTGTCAGGAGTGGATTCGTTCAGTTTAGTGAACTTTTATCAGCTGCTGTCCCTATTAAGTGGACACGTATCTTTCATTTTTGTCTTTTACCCGTTCACCGATAATAGTTTATCACCGATAATGAAATATTTATTAACATGCAACACAGAGAGAACAACATGACTAGTGTATTGTCAAGAAAGTAAATGTGTATTTTAATAGAGCTAACGTAGGAATTCTATGCGTGTCCATTTTCGTGAACCGACTGTATAGCTTGAAAGCCAGATAAAGCCGAAAACTGTCGCTGGAGAGAGCTGAGAACGCGATATCAAGCTAACCAGCTCGTGCAGTGCGCTGACGGTGCTGTCTCGTGACGTTGGACATACCATCTGCGTGCGTTTCAGCTCTAGCGGCCTCGTCCCTTATGCCGACGGCTTAACACTACCTCTCATTAGCGAAATTACTTAAACGTACACTGTTAGTGTCTTTGGAACATACACTAATGACTGCCTGAACGTCTTTAGCAACATAGAGTAGTCAGCGACAATTTAAAAAAAAAAAAAAAAAAAAAAAAAAAAAAAAAAAAAAACAGCTCAGCTTTGCTTTTGCTTGTTGTTCCGTCGCAGGGCACTCCGAAGGCACCGCACTAGTTTGTAAACAACAAAGATGACCACAAGAGCGGCTGCCAGCAAGACTGCGATGGCGTCGAGCAGCAGCAGCTGCCACCAGCGCAGGTGCGTGGCCGCGCTGCGTAGGTGGGGAGCCCCGTCGTGGCGCAGCACGTACTCCACCCACCACACGGCCCTCTGCAGCGACGTCTCTTGGTGTTCCCGGTAAACCGCCGAGAACTGTTCCATCTTCTCCCGGTAGCTGTGGACAAGAGTTTCACCTTATGCATACCTATTGGAAACATCATTCATACTGCCGTGCGACGACATAAAATGATGTGAACAGTGACGAAAGGCTGGAAAGTGCGTTTTTGGTAATAACAGTGCATCAAAAACGAATGTACTCCAGTTTATCAAAAGACAGACCTGAAAAGTAGGGTACCATCTGCCTCATTCTACCTTCAACACTTTTAATTATCTTGCTACTAATTTTGACCTACGAACATATGTATGTTCTTTTTAACATGTACTCGCACACGTTCCCTAACTGTCACTCGCTCACAATCACTAGTAAATCATTTTCAAGTCGCTCGTACCCATCCACTCCAATCTGTCCATTATCACTGACTCATTAAGCGCAACTCACCGTCAATGTCTCCTTATGTCTTCCTGTTACTGTCTCACAGCCAGTGTCCATCATACTCTCCAACTAATGTTGTCTTCTCTCACTGTCACAGTCACTACCTCCCTCTTGCTCTCTCTTATTGCACTATTTCATAAATTAACTCCCTCTGCTGCTACCTCTTATTACCGTCACTGTCTCTCTCTTCCTCATTGTCATCGTCATAGGCTCTGCCTCTCACTATCTCCCATAATCACTGGCTCTCACTCACTTCCACTTTCTCCGTCTCTTATTCCTCTCTCGCTGCCATTGTCTTCCTCACTCTTTTTCTAGTCCTGTTCTGTCACTGTCAACTATGTTCCTCTGGCACTGTGTTCTCTCTTTCTCCACCACTGCCATTGTCTGCTTAGCTCTTTATGTACCACAGCCACTGTCTACTATCGTCCAATTTTATCACTTTTCCATCTCTTCGCCACTGTCACTGTCTCCTTCTCTCTCAGCATAAAAAAGCGCTAATATGTTCACATGCAAAAATTTGTGGGAAAATTTTTGAGGGTGCTGAGTAAAGTAGGATGTGGCCCCGGTACCTCACCTTTCAGAGTCATTTATTAAACAGGAACATATTGTCATTATTTTCTCCGATAGGAGCATTTTTCCGTTGGTTCCATTCTTTTCTTTGCAACATCAGGACATTTCACTCACATCAAAAGAACTTTATTGGAGCGTAAAATTTTGATAATTTACTAAGGTCAAATTGAAGTAACTTAAAACTATATAACTTTACATCTTAGACTGGATTTTATGTGCACGAAAATACCGCATGCGATTCAGTACTAAAACAACACGGGTTTACCAAAAATCTTGTGATGATAACACATAGCTGGGCGGTGTGGCCGAGCGGTTCTAGGCGCTTCAGTGTGGAACCTTGCGATCGCTACGGTCGCAGGTTCGAATCCTGCCTCGCGCATGGATGTGTATGATGTCCTTAGGTTAGTTAGGTTTAAGTAGTTCTAAGTTCTGAGGGACTGATGACCTCAGATGTTAAGTCCCATACTGCTCAGAGCCATTTGATGATAACACAGACACTGTGCAGCGTATTTCTCGATGCTACGTCAGTTTGTAAACTACGTATTAGCGGCAAATCTGATTCTACGTGCCTGTTTTTACGTTTATAACTAGGCTTGCCTTAAAACGGCTTACTCTCATAACACGCGAGCTATAACGCAAAAATAACTAAACAGAAAAATCCTTTAACCAAAACTAAGACGTTCCTCGTCATTTTATTACAACAGATCGTTCCAATAACTTTCAAACTCTGTATTTCGACAACTGACAAACATATCAAGAAAATTTTCAGGTTTGTTTGAGATCGGGACCTTAGGAATATTCCGGGAAAATTCAGCTACTTGCTGTGCATAGCCGTCTTGCAATCCGCGCTTCTGTTTTGATATCCGAAAATCATGATTTTTGGGTTTTCACAGGGACCACCAATGAACTAAATGACGTCTCCATAAATCCCTTAAGAGCCACCATAGATCACATGTAACAAAAATGAGCAACCATTTTTCTCCATTAGCTTAAGCTGGATGAAGTGCGTAATATTCAAATTTTGGCCGTGTGCTGTAGAATATTTACAGTAACACGAGACTTCTATTAGGCACTCTAATACTCTCTAGGGGCTATCAAAAACACTTGATCCCCACCTTCTAACCACCAATAGAACCAGGGGTGTGATCCCCGGAAAAATTCCATTTCTATGCGGGGCGTTTTGGAACGTATTGGTGGCGCATGCTGTCGCACGTGTAACGAATGGTTGACGCTTTTTTCTAATGCATTAAAATACATTTTGCATGAAATAAAAGATTCAGTGGAATACAATCCGTACTGCTCGCGCACTAAAACTAAGAACTGTAAGCAACAGTACGACTTTTAATATTTTGGTGGTACAAGTATACAGCTTCTTCTTTGAACTAAGAAATTTTACTCAGCACTTACTGTATTGGTCGTTTATTTTTCCACGGAAATGTGTGCGTTTTGCTTCCTTCTCCTCAGCGTTGTCCGGACATATAGACATTTTCCATTAGAGTGCTCAGGTAGTGTTTTCAGTTGTTAAGAATCGTCCTGTATCAGTCACTACATACATTTTCTGACACAGGCGTCTTGCGAGAAACCTAATTCATTCAATTACCATAAGAGGGTCCAATTTAAAGCACAGAATTTTAGACCGTTCAAACTGAAGACAGATTATTATTATTATTATTATCACGTAAAAAGCATCATACTAATCTAAAATGCGCAACACATTTCAGACGATATGAAACTCAATAAGCAAAAACGAGACTTAGGTATTAAGGAGGTTTAGCCCAAAAAGGAGTACCGCCCACTGCATTAGGAGATGATACCAGGGGCACGATTACTGGTGAATGTGTTGATCCCAAGTTCAATAGATCTGCAAGTGATTAACATATGACTTGTGTCTTAACATGTTCGCGTTATTTATACAAATTACACTGCTACCGCAGACATCTAATGAATCAGTAAAGATCTTTTGTCCCATTTTTAACCGCGTGGGAATTAGTAAGATTCATAGGCCAAAGATCATGTTACCAATTGACGCTACGGAACGTTTGATGTAAGCCCTACTCTACTGTGACGTCACTGTAGACTTATCTTTGGGCCTTCTGTCGAGGCCGACTCAGCCTACACGATACATTTATTCGTAATGTCGTAATGTGTCAATGACGAAATATGTCTATAGCTGTGCCAGATGTCACGTTGTGAGCTGGACTGGTGTTGATACAGATGGTGAAGATATTGACGTTTTGCTGATAAGCAGACAATCATTAGAAATAAAGAATTCGTTCTTATATTTTGTACATGTAATGTAGATACCTATACAGATATAACATGCCAAATAAATAATACTGACATGATGTTGGATGTATTGTCGGATGTTGCACATAATGCTCCTTACTGGTGCTTGGGTAGGACATTTTGTTACGTAATTTGTAATGTTGTGATATTCTTCTATGCTGGAAAGTGTATGTTAGCTCGAGAATCATCTGAAAATCGTCCGATTCTGCATTGTGTCCATAGGGAAATATAATAATAGTAACATCGCGAAATTGTTAGCAATTCGATATCTGGTTAATGTCTCTTGGGCCGAGACGCTAAGTTAAGTTAATTTCCTTATATTCTTATATGAATTTGAAAGGCAACTGTTTCAGACAAATTTCATGAAACTATTACTTGTAATGATTAACTTGGTTCCATTTAGTTTAGCAGATTGTTTTTCTGACTGGAATTCTGGTTAGTCATTTCGTTTCAGAATATTCATTGCAGAAATTAAATTCATCTTTCAAAGGAGTCATGTGACTACGAGAGAGGACAAGTTACTCACTCACCTATTTTTGCATACGGAAATTATGAAAGATTTCACTACAACTTGAGCAAGACTCTAGAAAGATAACAGCCTGGGCAGATGTTGATAGAGCCTGGTAGGGCGCTAAAAGCATGAGGTATTTTTATGGTTCTTAACTTGTAGAAACGGCGTGTTGGGAGTTGAAAGCAATTGGCGGCGAGCCCATCCCTTAGCAATTCTTCATGTGTAATAGAAATTCACAAGCTTTTGTGTTCGCCAAATGTGCAAATAGGCCAGTGACCATTTCCCCCAGCTAATAACTAGGCTTTAGAGGCGCTAAATCCCCCCTCCCACATGACAGCACAAACTCATATCGAACCAGGGCAGTAGTCAACAAACCTCCATCTCTCAAAATAAAAGGAAGAAAAATCCGGCATCTGAGAAACGTTTAGAGATAGAATCATTATTAAACCTCATAGCTAGGACTAACAATCTCCAAGGCACAGGTTGTAAGATGGCAAGAACTATGCCCCTTACATGAAGTCATTAGAGATCACCTAACTCATGTTGAGCGAACAGTAGGGCTGAACAAAAATGACTGACAAGGGACAATGCATCTTGTAGAGGGTATAGTATGGACGTATTGGAATAATTGATGTCGTGTGACGTAAAGTAATTCACACAACATGATAACTTTGTGAAAACACGTCGATTAACTGGAGGCTAGTTTATCCCAGGGAAGTATTCAGAGCTGAACGTGGCCGGCTGGGGAGCGGCGATGGGAAGCGACAATAGGCAGCTTAGGGCGGCTCAAGCTCTGAGAAAGCGGTAACGGAGTGCGGCCTCCAGCTGCCTTAAGATGAGTGACAGTGAGTGGGTGGTCAACCCCATGCTGGTGTACTGGGAAGCAGATGGAAAACTTGTAAGCCTGTTGATAAATGTCTGTCGTCCCGTTTTAAGTGAAACATGCGAGAAACCCACGCAAAGCTATGGTGGAGCGGTCAACACAAACCAAAATATGCGTGTTTGTGACTATAGCAACTCCATGCTGAATTCACAGTCTGCAGAGTCTGAAGTAAATCAGGTGAAGAGCGACAGAATGAAATACGCCGGCCTCCAATGGGAACATAGGACCAAGGAATTTGAAGTACTCTCCTGGGAGTCAGAATTCCGGAAAAATTGGTGTTTTGAGAAGACGCTAACCTTGATGGGTGGCCTGGGAGGAGCTAAATAGCAGAAATTGAGAGGAAGGGAAATTTTGTGGGAATTTGTTCACTTCCCAGAGCAGGCATTGGTCGGCGCTGGGAAGCGATGCATAATTAACGCGACTTGCGCTGCAATTGGCGTAAATGATTTTGCTGGAGGGGAAACCAAGGCGAAGAGTGGACTGGAAGAAGTCTCCATAGGAGTCTTTCGCTCCCAGCTTGCCTAGAGTGCGGATGTGGCGTTCTTGCCTCAGAAAGAGTGAGAATCTCTGCAGTTTAGGACTTAGCAAACGGAACGATTGAGCTTGGGGATAGAAAGTTTTGGTTCAGCTATGCACTGAGCAAGATAGCTAGGAGTGAACAGACGAGCGCAGCCTTGCAGTACCATGACGACGCCCTGCCACGCTGAATTCGGTGATATTGCATCCGCTGCGGCTTGAATTAGGCCACATTAATTTGTTGGATCACGTGAGCAAAGTTTGCACGAGGATTTCATGGGCCGTGTATTGGGGAATTCTTCTCGCACTTCGCATTACGCCTGGGTCAGTCCATAGAAATTAATTTTGATTTATCGTGCTTTACTCCACGTAAACGCAATTTATTACCACTGCCTGATAGGAGAGTCATGTAATGAGATGATGGATGGTTGGGAGTTAAAATAAATTTGTGCTGATTGACTGCATCTGTTTTCAATCAAGTAGTTGAAATCCCAAGTCATTTACTTAATTAATTTTATGTTCAACACTTGCATCTGTTGTTCAATAGCTGAATATAAGATCAATGTGCACCCCTTTTAATTAAAAGTGATCAATTGTGAATCAATTAATGTCAACACTGCCACCGCAGTTAAATCAGAAGTCACAGGGCCTTATTACTTTCTTTGTGTTATCCGATATTGCGGCAGTTTTGCACACTCTGTTGTTCTGTTAGTCAATTAGCTGGAGTGAACACACGCCAAAACCAGATAAGTGACGGGTGGGGTGTT
Source organism: Schistocerca serialis cubense (assembly GCF_023864345.2). Lineage (NCBI taxonomy): Eukaryota > Metazoa > Arthropoda > Insecta > Orthoptera > Acrididae > Schistocerca > Schistocerca serialis. Next base: position 409,271,168 of record NC_064641.1, on the reverse strand, counting down.
ACAAGATGATTTAGATAAAGGTCTTTAAGACTGTATCTGTTCGCTTGTTGCTGTGGGAAGCAACACGACTTCAGAGAAAATCGTCTCTTCCCCCACTGCGAAAACTTAAAAAAGCCAGAAATTGGCGGTTTCCTTTTTCTTCAGAGATGGAGGTTTCTTGACTCCTGCCCTGGTTCGACATGAGTTTGTGCTGTCATGTGGGAGGGGTGATTTAGTATCTCTAAAGACTTGTTATTAGCTCAAGAGATGGTAAAGGTGGCGTCGTTCGTGCACTTTACTGGTAAACGGAAGTTTTCTCCGGGTTTGGTGCGAAGCCCTCGGGTACGGGACTTAGGTCTGGAAGCATTTCTAGTCGAGGCTCTGGCATGTGTGGTTGGTACTTGGGACATATCCTAAGACTGACTTCACTTGCGAGTAGTTTAGACGAGGATCCTGTGGTGAAATTGTTACTGTACCAACAGTGTGACTTCAAACGCCTTGTACTGCTCGTTTGCTGAGGGCACACTTACTCATTTTTGATTTATCAGTCTTGACGTTTGGTATCCTTGTGCATTCTGTCGTATAGGTCAGTCATATTGGTTCTTGGTATGACCAGCGAACGGATGTGTCACACATTGAAATCTACCTTGATTTCAGAGCTGTGGTAGAGAGTAAATTGCGATCCGTCTGCCTGGTCGCTAGACGATCGATTCACAGGTGCCGTCTCCACGTCTCACCTCTGCCGCACGAACCTCGCCATCTGCAATGTACATCGCCGCACGAAGCAAACAGGGTAGCGTACTAGCGCAACGCACTGTCAGGGCGTACAGATCTCAATCGCCACTTGCTCTCAGCTGCACCTATATAGAGAAACTTTAATAGATTTGATTAATCATAGTCTGCCCAGCGCCAGTTCAATTCAGATTGCGTTATCCACATTTTTAGGGCCAGAGTTAAGCTGTCTGTGCCAACCCAGGGTCCTTGTCCAGTGTAGTCTTAAACCATCTGTTAGTTGTTTACAGTTTTCAATCAACAACTTGTTTATCATAATTTATACCTGTTTTTTAGAAAAAAATAAATGTTGTTTGAACACTAACATAATCAGTCATTCAAACGGTCCCCACCTGGTTATCTTTCAACTATATTTCACGTATTTCAGTTTTACCGATCTCAACGTAGTTTTTCGAGGAACACTTTATTTCGTTATCCACCCACGTTAGGTTTTATTTCATTGTGATCTATAGAATATCTAAGGAAGAAAGAACGCTCGATAGCCACGATCGACAGCAACAGCTTGTAATTCGTAGGAATTATTAGGATTTTATTTGGTATGGTGAAATTAACTTCTAGTGATTTCTTTTCCACCTGCAGAGAGTGTTTGAGTTTTAGTGCTTTCAGAACAGCGTCCACGTCGCCTTCTCAGTATGAAGCGACCATTTGCGAAAAAATTATGTCAAGGGCGTAGTTAAAAAGAACCCACTTCTTCAAGGCCAGGTTCTCATCAAAATCTGTGGAAAATCCTACATTTTCTTGCGTATTTTGAAAGGTGTACGTGTCTAGAATTTCGAGACCAAAGGGTTTTTTAATCCGAGCGTTACAAAGTTTTATACTGCTCATTGTTCGAAGGAGTGTCGCGGCCGCCGTGGGATGCTCTCACAAGGGGAAGGCCTCAGACACGGCCAACCGATTATGCTCAAATTTGGCAGGTCGCTTGTGTACAACCTAAAACGAAGGAGTGTAAGATATTTTGGGTCAATACCCCCGCGTTTTTAAGAAAATCACCCCTAAAGGTTATGACGAGCAATCGACTCAAAATTGGCGGGATCGATAGATAATTGTACATAGAGCATTTTTCATCATCAGGTATGGGGTCCGAAAACGCATACTTTTCCAGAAATCGAGGTAAGAAACTTTTACAACTGCCGTTTCTGTATCCGAATGGTAAACGCTTTTCACCGACAGCGCCGATAGTCGCCGGCAGGGTAGCTCAGCGTGTTCGGTCAGAGGGTTAGCTGCCCTCTCTAATAAAAAACTGAGTTAACGGCTCAACACCGAACTTGAACGGGTGTCGTGGGACATCCACACCGAGCAAATGAATCGAACGTAACAAGAACAATAAAAAAAAAAATAGCGCAACGGCCAAGGTAACTGTCTGGGATTCGGGGAACGTGGGTTTGAATCTCGAATAAACCTAGCGGATGTTCTTCTTTTCGTTTGTACTTTCCCATATCTCAATTGATAGGTATAGGAGGGTTAATAAGGTAAGTAAATCAATAAGGAATGATAATATTAAGGTAGGCAAATAAATTTCTCAAACGCTGAGAAACAGAACTGCCTGCTTCCGGTAGTGCGTTGATAATGCATCTTTCTCGCAACACTTTTACAAATCAAAACACAGCGTCGGTAACTTCCCACTTTCCATCGTCTGTGACAGGCTCCCAGCTATATATTACAGCGCTAGTCGAATAGTCGAAGGGTGTACACCCTCCATTATTCAGATTATGCACCTGAAAGATATGACACAGCAAACAATAACTAATTACTACGGCATAAACAGACGAGCTAATTACTACAAACTGTCTACAGTACTCGTCATATGTTACCTACGGAAGAACACTGTATTCATTCAGAAAACGAATTTCATTCGGCGCATTAACGATGGAAAAATCGTGGTACATGTATCCGCCAGGTTCGCGGCAACCTAATGACGTAAAACAATTATTTCTGATTGACTTCTATTAGGCTCTTGCTAGACACCTTCACTCTTACAGGTGCACAACTATGATATGACGAAGAGGCAACCGGGACACCATAACTCTCCCCGCGTGCATTCTGTCCCGTGCCTCGCTGTAAACAAGCGTCGAGCGGTTGGCTATCTGTGATCCCTCGTGAGGAATTACCAGCACTCTTACTCGGAGTTGTTTTCATGTGACAAGGCTTAATACTTTACTAGCTCACGGCGTTTGGTAAATTAGTTTCCCTGCCTTATTATTATCATTCCTTATAGATTTACTTACCTTATTAAGCCTCCTATCCCTATCAACTGAGATATGGCAAAATACAAACGAAAAGAAGAACATCCGCTAGGTTTAATCGAGATTCAAACCCGCGTTCTCCGAATCCCAGACAGTTACCTTGGCCGTTGCGCTATTTTCTTTTTTTTTATTTTTCTTGTTTCTTTCGATTCATTTGTTCGGTGCGGATGTCCCATGACACCCGTTCAAGTTCGATATTGAGCCGTTAACTCAGTTTTTTTATTAGAGAGGGCAGCTAACCCTCTGACCGAACACGCTGAGCTACCTTGCCGGCGACCATCGGTGCTGTCAGCGAAAAGCGTTTACCATTTGGATACAGAAACGGCAGTTGTAAAAGTTTCTTACCTCTATTTCTGGAAAAGTATGCGTTTTCGGACCCCATACCTGATGATGAAAAATGCTCTAATTACAATCATCTATCGATCCCGCCAGTTTTGAGTCGATTGCTCGTCATAACTTTTAGGGGTGATTTTCTCAAAAACGCGGGGGTATTGACCCAAAATATCTCAGATTCCTTCGTTTTAGGTTGAACACAAGCGACCTGCCAAATTTGAGCCGAATCGGTTGGCCGTGTCTGAGACCTTCCCATTGTCAGCCGGAGACCTCCGGCTCAAGGACAAAACTTGTGCCGTGACGCGCGTTCAGAAAAAGATGTACACTGGAGGATGCATGCAAAGATATTCCATCTCAGCCTGATCTGTTATTCTTGCCAAGAAGAACGAGGGAATTGCTCTATAAGAACGATTCGAATCAGAGTAAGGGTTGATATACGATCCTGGAATTGCAGAGTAAAACCACTTTTTTGGTCAAATGTTTCATTAAAATTGTTCAAAACATAATTTTTTTTCCTCCGTTGGATGAGCCATTTTGAATTTGGGAAATCTAACTTCAGATTTGTGCTTATTGACATCAAAAATATTAAATAACATTTAGTTTTTAAGTAAATTGAACCAAAAATACATATAAAAATCGTCCCTAAATTTTAAACAGCTTTTTCTCGAGAAACTATTTCTTCAAAACTGCGTGTAGCATAAAATAAAAACGGTTCAGGCTATTATACCTTTGACCCCCGAAAAGTAAACGCTTTTCTTTAGGGAGCTTATATCTATAAAATTTGTTAATATTACCTACGTGGAATCCACCACTAATAAATCTCCACACCAAGTGGCGGCGCACTCCATTAAGATGGATTCAGACTTGGCGGAACGTCACCGTCACGTTTTTGAGGTCAGAGGTATTTCTGAGCATTCACACTACACGGCACGTCAACGTCGAAAGGACGTCGTGACGCTAGAGCTGGTTCATAAAATACTCACCATGGTAGATCGTCATATAATGTCGGAATTTAATTTAAAGCAGTTTACAGTGACTTCTGTTGAACTTTATGATGAGGATCGCAGAGCAAAAATAGTCTTGGATAGAAAAATGTTAAAAAATCGAGACTATGAAGGAGAGTTCCACTCTCTTTATAAGGAGCTGGAAGAGGAGGTGTCATCGTTCTATGAATATTTTACAGTGTCTGAACAAAAGTTTTTTTACCTGTTACTGATGACAGAAATAAAAATTACGAAGAGAAATTCAACAATTAGGAGTCCAATATCGCCTCGACAGAAGCAGATGGTTTGCCTGGGGTATTTATAGATGAGCCGTTTGAGCGTACTCGAACTATGGTTACACTTATTTCTTCTTCCTGCTGACCGTCGTTATTTTATTACAAATCTTACTTTAAACTTTTGCGTACCACACCAGATTTACTCCCGCTTTTTCTGTTCGCTATTCCACTGGAAAAATCGCGAGTAAAGCACATTGAACAAGATATGTATTGTTTAGTTTGCAGTGTATTGCTTCAATGTATAAAATAAAATACTCTAACTTAGTATTGTCTTCCAGTACATATTAAGACCTTAGCAGTCAGTGGGGAATAATTTCGTATTAGTTCACATTGTGTACTTAACGTAACAGTTTCTCTCCAAGTAGGCTACATTATGACCCACCGAAACCTTGACGTGACGTGATTTGTCGATGACGTTCCGTTGACGGCGTGTGTGAATGCCACCATTTGAACTACAGACGAGAATCCCTTTACGTGACGGACGTGACCGCGACGTTTCAAGTGTGAATCCACATTCACGCGCGGCCGAGAAACGCACCGTAGGCCGCACTTCTTGGTACAGCGTCGCCAGCCGCCGGTTTCATTAACTATGGAGCCTTAATTAACACCGCTACTAACACTACAATTCGGAATTGCTACTCTGCTATGGACCTGCTATTCGATGTCGATGTGGCTGCTCTCTGGACTTAAAACCCGAATGCTATGTTGGAACTTGGACTTCAACAGTCACTAGGCTTAGTATATCAACGGACTTGTGATTTTGTGGCGGAATTCTGCATTTCACTTCCACTTCCTGTGTTCTCTACAGCTTTGCCCTTGGTAACAGAATTATTTGCATCAGTTTTGTGTTAATAAACTGTAGAATGCTGATATATTTATTGTGTTATTCCTGGTTGTAGCAAACTATTTCTTGTAAAGCCGTAAAGAATGAAAACACCCCATAAATCAAATTCAAAGTTCGAGTTTGCACCATATTGCTAAATTAAGGAAATTTCATTGTGGTTGGGTATAATCTCCCGTAAGTTTAATGCAGTATCGACTGATGTTTTCCATTTTTGAATTCAGATAACTCCTGAGGGGCTACATTGCACTCTGCCTGCGTACTTCAAACTCGCACGTCCTTGATCAGCCGCCTAGTTACATCCGTTGCTAAGCACACATGCCAAATTCCATTTAATATCTATGATCTTTCGATAAGATACTGCTTCGGTAGCCGCTGAAGGCGTCACGCACCGCTTTTTTGACAGCGAAGTACGTTTCATTCGGCGTAATGTAGTTACTGTTGCCTTAGAAGTTTCTTTACATATTTTCTATTCCATGGAGGATTCCTCCCGTGGTGTAGTGACATAAGGTGACGATGGAAAAGCTGAAAGTTTCTTTTAGCTGCACTCAATAGCCTTGTGGCTAAAGAACGGCTTTCCACGCTGAGTGCGTGCCATCTGCCTTCCATATCCTCGTTATGCCGGCAGGCCCTGTTCCCGTGCGTAAAAATCGCACACCAGCCGTTGAATTAATAAATGACTTTCCCACACATCAATTGACATGAAACATTATGTAACCTTTCAGAGTAAGTGCATCTAACTACTGTTCGAATTTCGCTCGGGCGTTTGCCTTAAGTAGTTTGGGGAAACCGCAGAAAACCAAACACTGAATAGCTAGACGGGGATCTGAACTTCCACCCTCCCGAAAACCAGCCCAATGTGCTGATTACTGCGCCTCTTCTTTAAGCAACAGTGGTTGAAACAATATATATTCGGTTGGACCGAGACTGAAATTACCGTCCAGCCATCCTCATCTTGGTTGTTATGGTTTCCCTAAATTCTGTCAGGTGGAAGCCGGAATGTTCTTCAAGAACGATAAAATGCAAATTTTTAGTTATCTTCATCCTATCTGTCCTGATGTTCCGTCTATAACGACCTCGATGTCGAGACTGATAAAACAGAATTTGTTACCGCCGTTCATTAAGTACTAGAAATTGCTTTTTCTTTTAACCGACAAAATAATTGCAAATTTACCTGGAATTTCGGAGGACGCCATTGAGAGCATCCAGAGCAGTTTCTTTCGTTAGAGACCTTAGCACCAATTTCTTTCCGATTCCTGCACTAACCATCTTGGCGACTTCATACTTCTGATCGAAGAAGAATGGAATCCCGATGAGAGGAACTCCGAAATAAGCTGCTTCGTTGAAGCTCTGCAGACCTCCCTGAGTGATGAACAGTCGTATATTTTTGTGAGCTGTAAAGAAAGAACGCACGAGGTGGTTTCTCATTTCACACATTTAGTTGACTTTTAAGAGGAGAGATACAATTGAGAGCCCATACCGAGTACGTCCTGCTGCGGCAGCCAGCCAGCTATCATCACGTTGTCCGGCCTCCCAGGCAGTTCTGTAGCCTCGAACTTCCAGAGCACCCTCTGCGGCAGTTCTGCGAACGCTTGCAGCAGCGCTGCGAGTGTGTTCTCAGGAAGGAAGCTGCTCTTCATATTCGACCCCAGGCTGAAGTATATGAACCCGTGTTCAGCTCCATCCAGAAAGTCCTGTATTTCCTATTGAAAATACAAAATATAAGAGAGATCCTCCCCCTACCTTACAAGGTCGGTATATAAAATGAGTGCCGGCCGGAGTGGCCGTGCGGTTCTGGGCGCTACAGTCTGGAACAGACCGACCGCTACGGTCGCAGGTTCGAATCCTGCCTCGGGCATGGATGTGTGTGATGTCCTTAGGTTAGTTAGGTTAGTTAGTTTTAATTAGTTATAAGTTCTAGGGGACTTATGACCTCAGCAGTTGAGTCCCATAGTGCTCAGAGCCATTTGAACCATTTTGCCTCGATGTCTTCCTTTAATACGACCTTGTGGGGATTCCAAACACTCAAGCGGTAATCAAGACTGGGTCGCAGAATTTCCTACGCGGTCTAATATATAGATGCTTATATTGCCCTAGAATTCCTACCATCACAAATATAGCAGCACTCCTGAGAACTTCTTCAATGGCTTTCTTTAATCAGACCTGGTGTAGATTCCCAACACCAGAGCAGTACTCAAGAATAGCCCGCAGTAGCCTTTTGTATGCCGTCTCCTTCACACAGAAACCATTCTTTCCTGAATTTCTCCCAATAAACCGAAGTCGATCATTCCCCTTCCCTACTACAATCCTGACCCGCTCGTTCTATTTCATATCGTTTTGCAGCGTTACACCCAGGTATTTAAACTACATGACTGTATCAAGCAGGCCACTACTAACGATGTATCAGGACATATTGTTATGGTCTTCAATCGAGAGACTGTTTTGATGCAGCTCTCCATGCTGCTCAATCCTGTGCAAGCTTCTTCATATCCCAGTACCTACTGCAACATTCACCCTTCCGAATCTGCTTAGTGTATTGATCTCTTAGTGTCCCTCTACGAAATTTACCCTCCAAGCTGCCCTCCAATACAAAATTAGTGATAACATGATGCCTCAGAACATGTGATAGCGACCGATCCGTTCTTCTAGTCGAGTCACAAATTTTCCTTCTCTCCAATTCTACTCAATACCTCCTCACTAGTTATGTGATCTACCCACCTAATCTTCAGCATTCTTCTCTAGCACCACATTTCGAAAGCTTCTATTCTCTTCTTGTCTAAACTATTTATCGTCCACGCTTCAATTCTAAACAGGGCCACAGTCCATCCAAATACTTTCAGAAACGACTTCCTGACACTTAAATCTATACTCGATGTTAACAAATTTCTTTTCTTCAGAAACGCTTTCCTTGCCATTGCCAGTCTACATTTTATATCCTCTCTACTTCGACCACCATCAGCTATTTTGCTCTCCAAATAGCAAAACTCCTTTACTACTTTCAGTGTCTTATTTCCTAATGTAATTCCTTCGGCATCACCCGATTTAATTCGACTACTTTCCATTATCCTCGTTTTGATTTTGTTGATGTTCATCTTATATCCTCCTTTCAAGACACTGTCCATTCCGTTCAACTGCTCTTCCAGGTCCTTTGCTGTCTCTGACAGAATTACAATGTCATCGGCGAACCTCAAAGTTTTTATTTCTTCTCCATGGATTTTAATTCCTACCCTGAATTTCCTTTACTGCTTGCTCAATATACTGATTGGATGACATTGGATGACATCGGTGATAGGCTACAACCCCGTCTCACTCCCTTCCCAACCACTGCTTCCCTTTCATGCCCCTCTATTCTTATAACTGCCATCTGGTTTCTGTACAAATTGTAAATAGCCTTTCGCTCCCTGTAATTTACCCGTGCCACCTTCAGAATTCGAAAGAGAGTATTCCAGTCAATATTGTCAAAAGCTTTCTCTAATTCTACAAATGCTAGAAACGTAGGTTTGCTTTTCTTAATCTAGCTTCTAAGATAAATCGTAGGATCAGTATTGCCTCACGTGTTCCAACATTTCTGCGGAATCCAAACTGATCTTCCCAGAGGTCAGCTTCTACCAGTTTTTCCATTCGTCTGTAAGGAATTCGTGTTAGTATTTTGCAGCCGTGACATACGAAACTGATAGTTCGGTAATTATCGCATCTGTCAACATGTGCTTTCTTTAGGATTTGAATTATTATATTCTTCTTGAAGTCTGCGGGTATGTCGCCTGTCTCATACATCTTGCTCACCAGATGGTCGAGTTTTGTCATAGCTGGCTTTCCCAAGGCTATCAGTAGTTCTAATATAATGGTTTCTACTCCCTTGTTTCGACTTAGGTCTTACAACGCTCTCTCAACTCTTCACGCAGTACCGTATCTCCCATTAGATCTTCATCGACATCCTCTTCCATTTCCGTAATATTGTCCTCAAGTACATCGCCCTTGTATAGATCCTCTATGTACTCCTTCCACCTTTCTGCTTTCCCTTCTTTGCTTAGAACTGGGTTTCCATCTGAGCTCTTGATATTCATACAAGTGGTTCTCTTTTCTCCAAAGGTCTCTTTAATTTTCCTGTAGGCAGTATCTATCTTACCCCTAGTGAGATAAGCCTCTACTTCCTCACATTTGTCCTCCAGCCATCCCTGCTTAGCCATTTTGCACTTCCTGTCGATCCTATTTTTGGGCGTTTGTATTCCTTTTTGCCTGCTTCATTTACTGCATTTTTATATTTTCTCCTTTCATTAATCAGCAATTTATCGTAGATCGCTGGAAGAACGTAAAGTACCTAGCGACTGGAAGAAAGCGCAGGTCGTTCCATTTTCAAGAAGGGTCATAAATCAGATGCGAATAATTATAGGCCTATTTCGCTTACGTCAATCTGTTGTAGAATAATGGAACATGTTTTGTGTTCTCGTATTATGACGTTCTTAGATAATACAAATCTCCTTCATCATAACCAACATGGATTCCGCAAACAGAGATCATGTGAAACTCAGCTCGCCCTATTTGCCCAAGAAATTCACAGTGCCGTAGACACTGGCGAGCAGATTGATGCCGTATTCCTGGACTTCAGGAAGGCATTTGATACGGTTCCGCACTTACGTTTAGTGAAAAAAATACGAGCTTACGGAATATCGGACCAGGTTTGTGATTGGATTCAGGATTTCCTAGAAGAAAGAACACAACATGTCATTCTTAACGGTTCAAAATCTGCAGATGTAGAGGTAATTTCGGGAGTACCGCAGGGAAGCGTGATAGGACCTTTATTGTTTACAATGTACATAAATGACTTAGTTGACAACATCGGTAGCTCCGTGAGGCTATTTGCAGATGACACGGTTGTCTACAAGGAAGTAGCAACATCAGAAGACTCGTACGTACTCCAGGAGGACCTGCAGAGGATTAATGCATGGTGCGACAGCTGGCAGCTTTCCCTAAACGTAGATAAACGTAATATAATGCGCATACATAGGGGCAGAAATCCATTCCAGTACGATTATGCCATAGGTGGTATATCATTGGAAGCGGTAACGACCGTAAAATACTTAGGAGTTACTATCCGGAGCGATCTGAAGTGGAATGATCACATAAAACAAATAGTGGGAAAAGCAGGCGCCAGGTTGAGATTCATAGGAAGAATTCTAAGAAAATGTGACTCATCGACAAAAGAAGTAGCTTACAAAACGCTTGTTCGTCCGATTCTTGAGTATTGCTCATCAGTATGGGACCCTTACCAGGTTGGATTAATAGAAGAGATAGACATGATCCAGCGAAAAGCAGCGCGATTCGTCATGGGGACATTTAGTCAGCGCGAGAGCGTTACGGAGATGCTGAACAAGCTCCAGTGGCGGACACTTCAAGAAAGGCGTTACGCAATACGGAGAGGTTTATTATCGAAATTACGAGAGAGCACATTCCGGGAAGAGATGGGCAACATATTACTACCGCCCACATATATCTCGCGTAATGATCACAACGAAAAGATCCGAGAAATTAGAGCAGATACGGAGACTTACAAGCAGTCGTTCTTCCCACGCACAATTCGTGAATGGAACAGGGAAGGGGGGATCAGATAGTGGTACAATAAGTACCCTCCGCCACACACCGTAAGGTGGCTCGCGGAGTATAGATGTAGATGTAGAATTAAAATCAATATATCTCGATCAGTAAACTGGTACCATGCGATGCGGGCATACAGGCCCACTCAGTAACGTGGCGTAAGATTGTCACATTGAACGGAGATATTGAAAAATAGGTTTTTTTGAGTAAAGAGATTCAGTAGATTCAGAAGGATGTAGGTTGCAGTAGGTACTAGTAGATGAAGAAGCTTGCACAGGGTAGAGAAACATGGAGGGCTGCATCAAACCAGTCTCTGGACTGAAGACCACAACAAAAACTACAGGTTAGTTTAGCCAGAAGGGTTGGGAGTACTATGGTGTGTGGGAATCCTGAATAAAACCAACCTGCTTTCAGAAAAAAGTATTGCTTTACCTATTGTACGCCCCTCGTACGTATTACTGTAAAGAAAGCCGCTGTAGGGTTGAGACGAGTGAGAGAGAGATGAATAATAGCAATGAGGAACAACAGCGGAACATTATTCCCTATTAACTAGTTTCTAGGCCGTAGCATCTCGCTATTTCATGTCAGGGCGACAGGCGGTTGTCTTCCGATCGCATGAATCACGTAGATTCTTTACGTCGCGCAAATAACAAACATCACACTCTGTCTCCAGATTCTCATTACTCTCATCAGTGCACGAAAACTTAGAGCCAGTCTTTCGTTAACAAGGAGCTTACCTAAAGGTCTACCGTGGTGGGCAACGACTACGCTCCAGGACACCAACAAAAGCGAAGCTGAGTGTCCATGCTGGATCCTATTTAAAAACGCAGTTCCAACAAGAAAACATCAGACTGCCAAGGCAGACAATATTTTTTATTACACCCTGAACAGCCGTTCCTGCAGTGAACTATGTCTGTCTTACAAGCGAGCACTGAGAAACTCTCCAGGACTCTTATTACTCCAGTGGTCACCGCTACCTTGGTTAGCAGTAATAATTACTGTTTCAACGGCGTTTCATTAAAATTAACCTGGCACGAGATCACTCCTCTACAAAGGAAATTATGATCTGTAATTTCCTCCTCTCGTGTCAGAGACACACAGAAAATCGTGAGGTTTCTTATTTTATTTTATAGCTTAATTCCCTAATGCAATAAATGTAGTATCACAGGCTCTTCTGCTAAGTATAAACTGGATTACTGTTCCATGTTTCACCATGTGCTGTATAGTTTGAGTTTCACTTCGAAGATTACTGTTTATGAAGACTGGGTCGTCTGCTTCGCTCCTTACCATGGTGAGTGCTTCACAGTATGTTACTTTCACAATGGCTATTGGAATGCAAGTTTCTCTCATTTCGCAGAACTGCATGGCTGATCATAAGATTTACGAGTTTCACAGAGTATGAAAAGCAGTTCAATTACATGCTCGTAAATTTTCGGATTGTATGGTCGCTGTCCAAGATTTTTTTCCGTTCCTACTGTTTTACGGACCACGACCTGAAGTCCGGAAGATTTATCAGCAACTAAGGACCTGGTCGTGAAAGCCTTCATTGTATGAACTAGCCCTTTTACTGGGGAGACATGGCTTTGCTGTTTTCTTGGTAAACAGAGGATTTTGGCGCGGTGTTTAATCAAAATTGGTTCTGGCCATAGTGTGGGACACGAAATGGACAAGAAGCATGATCGTAGCACATTCTATGGCGGTCGAAACAGCAAGCCAGTACTCTGGGTCATTCTGTCTCTAAATTCGTACTAGCGATGAGTTTCCCAACAGTCAAAGAATTTGTGAACAATATCTCAATTGGAGTATGCTTAACATCTGCATGCCCTGGGGCTATTTTGCCGTTTAGGGGTCTTGTAGCAATTAAACTGGCGCATCGTCATCTATTACACTCCTTCACTCTTAGATGACCTTTCTGCATACGTTGAAGTGTCTCACATCTCCTGTACCAGATGAGTGTTCTACAGAAGATATCTATCGATGTGTCTACGCAGTCTGGAACCGCAAGACCGCTACGGTCGCAGGTTCGAATCCTGCCTCGGGCATGGATGTTTGTGATGTCCTTAGGTTAGTTAGGTTTAACTAGTTCTAAGTTCTAGGGGACTAATGACCTCAGCAGTTGAGTCCCATAGTGCTCAGAGCCATTTGAACCATTTGATGTGTCTACAATAGATCAGCTTAAATTTTGACGCCGGCAAATCCGAGTGTTTTTAGCATTTTTTGTTACTCTTCAGTAGCACCCTCTTTAGCTATGGTAAAGAAGGATGACTTGCAAAAAAGAGTTTCTCCCAAAATCATACCAAAGTAATAGGTTGCTGATATCATCCAAGAATCTGCCAAGAATCCGCTATTTCCACATTATGTAGCTTTCGTAAAGCTGTGTCGGCTCTCTGGTTCATCTATTGGGCACTGTTCCACAACTACAATAACAGTCAGTGAGGCGTCCGTATCTGGTGCGATGCTTTCATTCCTCCTTCCACAAAAAATATATTTTTGGAGTACAGACACGTTGTATCCTTAATGCTACAGAAAGCGTTTTATCTTATTCAACAGACTTAATTTGCTGTTTTTTTCTGTCTTCACTTATCAATCCTTATAGGGGTACTTCTTCATCATTGGCTGTAATACCACAGATTTCATTAGTATGTTGTAAATACTGATAGCGTTATCATGTCACTGATGTCGTACATATTCCATCTAACTCATTTAGACAAAAGGCATATGACATCATTTAATCATTGCTGTGTTGGTATGTAAAGAGCTGCATGCTAAGATTTGAAATTTTCTCGTTTGAGACTGTAATAATGCGTTTTCACAATTACAACTGATTGTAAGGTACAGTGTTTATTTAGTAGTGCATGTAAATAAGACTCAAATGTGTAAATACTAAAAAATAATCACGTCACTTATGAGTGATTTCTCCCTGGACAGTTCATTGCAAGCGACGACATTGTTCAACAGACAATAGGCTTGACAATAAAGTCACATAAATAAACACGGAAATCGCTAATCGTTGTTTACATTTCTTTCTATAGTTCTTCATTCTAAGCATACAGTTCCGATAAGAACAAGCAGTTAACATTACTGTGTTCCCTATGGTAGAATATGAGACAGAACTTACCTTTGGCAGCGGTTTCCTCTCTTGAACGATGTGCATTCCTGTGACCTGTACCACATTTGGCAGCAATGGCTGTGGGTAGTCTATACTGAAATGATTGGCAGCTATTACTAAACTGATGTTGCTTATCATTTCTTCGAGATCAGGTACGTGTTTGCCGTAGTGCTTCTCTATCAGTCTGCTGTGTGCAGGAAGGACATGGTTGTAGAAGTGGCTTAGCAAGTTCAGAACGTCGTAACTGTTGCGCATTCTGTCCCAGAAGCTCATGTGAGATGTGAGCACCGAATGTGAATCTGGTATATAGGACGGATTGTACGGATTTCCAATCAGGCTGTTCAGAGTGGGGGTCATCCCCACCGAGAGGAATCCGACGACAGGTGGTGAACCCAGTTCGTGGATAAAGCCAAAATAGCACCAGAAGAATAACGTCTCGAGGACGACCAAGTCAAATTTGTCCTTCGATCTGAAACACAAAATATTTAAGTGATACGTTGTCTTGTATAAAAGCGAAAATACATTTAGTAATTTGCATCCCCGTGACTGAATACGATTACTTATATTATCAATATAACCAAACATTTAAGGGCAGAAAATAAAGATGTGTCGGTCATCGTAACATATATAAGAGCCAACAGAAATGTTTTCGTTTGCTGTAGCGCATATGCAACCTAGCCCGACTCCCATGCGGGCGTACAAACACCGACATATGAGCAAGGTACTAGATTCGCAGTCGCGTCTTTTCGATGCTCGTGCTGTAAATGGGGAAGGGTGAACTAAAGCGACGTTATTACGAAAAGCGTCCAAACACGACAAAGGTGCTGTTAGTCTTTTCTTGGCTGCCGAAGGGCAAGAACGACTAGACATCCATCGGAGAGGGAGGAATGTGTATTGGGCAGCATGTCAGTCCAAAACCATAGTTGAAGAATTGTGCACCAAGTTCCGTACTGATCGCGCTTCGACAGAAGACGCCGGTCAATCTGAGAGGCCAGCATCACCCATTACGGACAGGAGGCAGAGACACACCAGCACCCACCGTATAGTCCTGATCTCTCCCCATGCGGTTACTACACCTCCGCTCCAATTAAAGACGCCTTGAAGAGATTCCTGTTGGACGACGATATGCAAAAGACAGTTACGGACTCCTTCACGCAGCAGGACACAGTGTTTTATGAAACGGGTATCTTCAACTGCTTCGTCGATGGCATGATTCTCTCAATGCTCACAGCGATTCTACCTGACTGGCATACCGATTCTGGACGGTAGGCATTCAAATGGTAACTGTTTGATTGCTAGTTATAGAAGTCTTTCAGTTTTTGAAATCTGATTTCTATAATTAGCTAAAAGAACTGGATACACTGTTCTTAACGGGACGAAATGAACACCTGTAAAAGTGAGTTCTGGAGTATTACAGAGGATTGTTATAGATTGTTATATGATTGTTACTGGTAATATAGAAACGATATAGTGGATAACGTATGAGTTCGCATAAGGCTGTTCTTATGTGTAGGAAGAATGGGACGCCAGAAGATCGCGGCGAAATGCAGGTAGACTTGCTGAGGATCGGTGATTAGTGCAGAGCCTGGCAGTTGAGCCGGCAAGAATTACACCGCACCGCACGCTACTGACGGAAAATATCTGAAAACAATAAGGGCCGTAAATATGTAGGAGAAGCCATCAGGTGTGACCTAAGTGAAAGAAAGACAAGCGAAAGTATGAGGTTAATTGGAAGAAGCTTAATAATGACACATCATTCGTCCACTAAAGAAGTGCCCGCAAAACACTCGTTATATCAATATATCGGTTTACAGTGATATTTCAGAGAACATTTGTTCTTAGGAGGATCGGATAAAATATTACTTCCTCCCACATAAGTCTGGCGAAACGACAGAGGAGTAACAGAAGTTAGTTGTCTTGAAGAGGGTGGGAGGGGGGAGAGGAGAAGAAAGTATACCTTTAGTCGCTCTTCCCTCCCCCCCCCCCCCACCCCCATTCGCAAGTGTTAAAAGAATGAGAGGGAATGGTAGAGCGTACCCGATTTCTGGCAGGGGTGGTTACGAGAAAATCCAAAGAGATTCTGGTCGTATGTAAAGTACACTAGTGGCAAAAACCAGTCAATACCGTCACTGCGCGATAGCGATGCAAATGTTGCCGATGATGGTGTCACTAAAGCGGAGTTAGTAAATACAGTTTTCCGTAATTCCTTCACGAAAGAAGACGAAGTAAATATTCCAGAATTCAAACCAGAACAGCTGTTAGCATGAGTGACATAAAAGCAGATATCTTAGGTGTTGCGAAACAACTCAAATCACTCTAGAAAGGCAAGTCTTCCGGTCCAGATGGTATACCAATCATGCTCCTTTCAGAGTATGCAGACACAACAGCGCTTTTCTTAGCAATTATATACAACCGCTTACTTGACGAAAGGTCTGTTCCTGAATACTGGAAAGCAGCACAGGTCACACCAATATTCAAGAAAGGAAGTAGGAGTAACCCATTGAATTACAGACCCATGTCACCTCGTTTTGCAGTAGGATTTTGAAGTATACTCTATACTCGAACATTATGAATCAATTTGAAGAAAATGAGCCGGCCAAAGTGGACGAGCGGTTCTAGGCGCTACAGTCTGGAATCGCGAGAACGCTACGGTCGCAGGTTCGAATCCTGCCTCGGGCATGGGTGTGTGTGATGTCCTTAGGTTAGTTAGGTTTAAGTAGTTCTAAGTTCTAGGGGACTGATGACCTCAGATGTTAAGTCCCATAGTGCTCAGAGCCATTTTAACAATTTCTGGAGAAAATGACTTATTGTTACATAACGAACACGGATTCAGAAATTATCGTTCTTGTGCAACGCAGCTAACTCTTTAATCCCATGAAGTAATGAGTGCAGTCGACAAGGAATCTCAAATCGATTCCACATTCCTAAATTTCCAGAAGGCTTTTGATACCGTTCCTCACAAGTGACTATTAATCAAATTGCGTGCATAGGGAGTATCGACTCAGTTGTGTTACTGGATTCGTGATTTCCTCTCAGAGAGATCACAGTTCGTAGTGATAGACGGTAAAGCATCGGGTAGAACAGAAGTGATATCTGGCGTTTCGCAAGGTAGTGTCATAGGCCCTCTGCTGCTCCTGATTTACATAAATGATGTAGGTGATAATCTGAGCAGCCCCCTTAGAATGTTTGCAGATGACGCTGTAATTTACCGTCTAGTAAAATCATCAGACGATCAATTGCAATTACAAAATGATCTAGAGAGAATTTTTGTATGGTGCTAAAAGTGACAATTGACACTAAACAGAGAAAAGTGCGACGTCATCCACATGGGTACTAAAAGAAATCCGACAAAATTTGGGTATACGATAAATCGCACAAATCTAAGGAGTGTCAATTCGACTAAGTACCTAGGAATTACAATTACGAACAACTTAAATTGGAAAAGACCTATATATAATATTGTGGGGAAGGCGAAACAAAGACTGCGCTTTGTTGGCAGAACACTTAGAACATGTGACAAGCCCACTGAAGAGAGAGCCTACATTACACTTGTCCGTCTTCTGCTGGAATATACCTGCGCGGTTTGGGATTCTTAACAGGTAGGATTGACGGAGGACATCGAAAAAGTGCAAAGAAGGGCAGCTCGTTTCGTGTTATCGCACAATAGGGGTGAGAGTGTCACTGATATGATACGCGAGTTGGGGTGGCAATCACTGAAACAAAGGTCGTTTTCCTTGCGGCGAGATCTATTTACGAAATTTCCATCACCAACTTTCTCTTCCGAATGCGAAAATATTTTGTTAACACCCACCTACGTAGGGAGAAATGATCATAATAATAAAATAAGAGAAATCAAAGCTCGAACGGAAATATTTAGGTGTTCTTTTTTCCCACGCGCTGTTCGAGAGTGTAATGTTAGAGAAGAAGTACGACAATGGAACTATGAACCCTATGCCAGCCACTTAAGTGTGGATTGCAGAGTAACCATGTAGATGTAGATGTAGAACGTACGGTCGCATGAAGACCAGGCTCCTAACGCCACGTTTCACAGCCGAGAGGGAAGACCATCGTGGTGGTACTGCATCTGCAACAGCAGTTTCAGCAGAATTTGATACCACAGTGACACAAAGAACTGTTACTAATCGGTTACTCCATGGACAGCTCCGGTCCGGGCGCCCTGTAGCATGCGTTTCACTGACCCCAAACAGCCACCAACTTCAGTGATGTCAAGCGAGAGCTCATTGGAGTACAGAGTGGAGGTCTCGTGCGTTTTCTGATGAAAGCTGGTTCTGCCTTGGTGCCAGTGATGACCGTGTTTTGGTTAGAATGAGGCCAGTTGAGGGCCTACAAGCAACCTGTCTGCGTGCTAGACACACTGGACCTCACTTGGAGATATGGCCTCGCATGCGATTTCGTATAACAGCAGAACTCTCGTGGTTTCCCCGAGCGCCCTGACTACAAATCTGCACTTAATCTGGTGATTCGACATGTTGTAGCGCCATTCCTGAACAGTCTTTCTGGAAATGTTTCCTAACAGTGTAACCCTCTCCCACATACACCTGTTGTAACTCAACATCTCTACGGAGTGTTAGTACGTCGCCTTGGCCTGCTCGATCACCATATCTGTATCCAATCGAGTACATATGGGGAGATCATCGGACGACCACTCCAGTGCCATACTCAAACTGACATCCAACACCTGTACAACAAATGCATGCACGTCTGCATGTTTGGAATCAACATTCTAGTGGTTACACCGGTTATTAATGTACTAGTATTGCACATTTGCAATGGCTAATCTCGTGCTAGCATTAACCTGTGAACTTGCAATGTCAATCGCTTAAATGTGTTATCTAGAGAAATGTGTTTCTGAAATTTTATTGCTGTCCATTAAGGACTTATTGGTGTTGCGAATTTTTCCGGTCAGTGTACATTTGCACTGTGACAAATTTCATTGCCAACGTTGTGGTTAGTAGGGGCCTTAAACTGCATTGCCAACATTGTGGTAAGCAGAGGCCGAAATATGAAGTGCTTTTTTTAGATGTTGTGAGATCGTAAAAAGTAATGCGACTGATGAGTAGTCACTTGACATAAAATGTCACGACGAACAACATACAGTTCTGTAGTAAACGTTTAAATGCTGTTTCTAAACGTTTGTATTGTATTACTGTCCTGTTCCCTACTACGTTTATTTTCTTGTTTGTATATTCGTAGTTTGTGTAGAAAAATACTGGAAACGAAAACTGTTAAGCTTTGGACATAATTTTAGAAGGGAGTTCTACGAGGGTCCGGATACGTTGGTGGTTAGCAAACGAAGAATGAGTAGGTCAAAGGAGTCGAAGTACTTTGCACCGACAGTTCACTACAGCTCTCTTCGAACCGGGTTTCTGATACAAATTATGAAATCGCTAAACAACAATACGAATGAATAGGAATTATAAATAACCATTTTTGATTAGAATTTAACGTAGATCTCTGACATGGTATTCCAATAGCACAGCTAATTAATACAATGTTTTCGACCTATTTTATGTTTACATGTTGTCGATGTGACCCACTGTCCTCTAACTTGTCTCAATCATTATTACCTGTGGTTAATCGAAAGTATCAACTGTAGACGTATGTCCTCCAACGCTTATCCAATAGTCGCTCTGTATCGAACAGTGGTAACTCCAATGTGGCAATGAAATCGTATTTTCATTGGTCATGGTTTGAACTTGATCGAAGTCATGATTGTCGATTATTCCAACAGATAACTTCCCATAGTTTATGTTGTTGTTGTGATCTTCAGTCGAGAGATTAGTTTGATGCAGCTCTCCATGCTACTCTACCCTGTGCAAGCTTCTTCATCTCCCAGTACCTACTGCAACCAACATCCTTCTGAATCTGATTAGTTTATTCATCTCTTGGTCTCCCTCTACGATTTTTACCTTCCACACAGCCCTCCAATGCTAAATTGGTGATCCCTTGATGCCTCAGAACATGTCCTACCAACTGGTCCTTCTTCTTGTCAAGTTGTGCCACAAACTCCTCTCCTCCCCGATTATATTCAATACCTCCTCGTTAGTTATGTGATCTATCCATCTAATCTTCAGCATTCTTCTGTAGCACCACATTTCAAAAGCTTCTATTCTCTTCTTGTCCAAACTATTTATCGTCCATGTTTCACTTCCATACATGGCTACATTCCATACAAATACTTTCAGAAACGACTTCCTTACACTTAAATCTGTACTCGATGTTAACAAATTTCTCTTCATAAGAAACGCTTTCCTTGCCATTGCCAGTCTACATTTTATATCTTCTCTACTTCGACCATCATCAGCTATTTTACTCTCCAAATAGAAAAACTCGTTTACTACTTTAAGTGTCTCATTTCCTAATCTAATTCCCTCAGCATCACCCTACTTAATTCGACTACATTCCATTATCCTCGTTTTGCTTTTGTTGATGTTCATCTTATATCCTCCTTTCAAGACACTGTCCATTCCATTCAACTGCTTTTCCAAGTCGTTTGCTGTCTCTGACAGAATTACAATGTCATCGGCGAACCTAAGAGTTTTTATTTCTTCTCCATGGATTTTAATACCTACTCCGAATTTTTCTTTTGTTTCCTTTGCTGCTTGCTCAGTATACAGATTGAATAACATCAGGGAGAGGCTACAACCCTGTCTCACTCCCTTCCCAACCTCTGCCTCCCTTTCATGCCCCTCGACTCTTATAACTGCCATCTGGTTTCTGTACAAATTGTAAATAGCCTTTCGCTCCCTGTATTTTCCCCCTGACACCTTTAGAATTTGAAAGAACTCTCTTTCAAATTCCAGTCAACATTGTCAAAAGCCTTCTCTAAGTCTGCAAATGCTAGAAACGTAGGTCTGCCTTTCCTTAATCTTTCTTCTAAGATAAGTCGTAAGGTCAGTATTGCCTCACGTGTTCCAGTGTTTCTACGGAATCCAAACTGATCTTCCCCGAGGTTGGCTTCTACCAGTTTTTCCATTCGTCTGTAAAGAATTCGTGTTAGTATTTTGCAGCTGTGACTTATTAAACTGATAGTTCGGTAATTTTCACATCTGTCAACACCTGCTTTCTTTGGGATTGGAATTATTATATTCTTCTTGAAGTCTGAGGGTATTTCGCCTGTTTCATACATCTTGCTCACCAGATGGTAGAGTTTTGTCTGGACTGGCTCTCCCAAGGCCGTCAGTAGTTCCAATGGAATGTTGTCTACTCCAGGGGCCTTGTTTCGACTCAGGTCTTTCAGTGCTCTGTCAAACTCTTCACGCAGTATCGTACCTCCCATTTCATCTTCATCTACATCCTCTTCCATTTCCATAATATTGTCCTCAAGCACATTTGCCCTTGTATAAACCCTCTATGTACTGCTTCCACCTTTCTGCTTTCCCTTCTTTGCTTAGAACTGGGTTTCCTTCTGAGCTCTTGATATTCATACAAGTCGTTCTCTTATCTCCAAAGGTCTCTTTAATTTTCCTGTAGGCAGTATCTATCTTACCCCTAGTGAGATAAGCCTCTACATACTTACATTTGTCCTCTAGCCATCCCTGCTTAGCCATTTTGCACTTCCTGTCGATCTCATTTTTGAGACGTTTGTATTCCTTTTTGCCTGCTTCATTTACTGCATTTTTATGTTTTCTCCTTTCATCAATTAAATTCAATATTTCTTCTGTTACCCAAGGATTTCTACCAGCCCTCGTCTTTTTACCTACTTGATCCTCTGCTGCCTTCACTACTTCATCCCTCAAAACTACCCATTCTTCTTCTACCGTATTTCTTTCCCTCATTCCTGTCAATTGCTCCCTTATGCTCTCCCTGAAACTCTGTACAACCTCTGGTTCTTTCAGTTTATCCAGGTCCCATCTCCTTAAATTCCCACCTTTTTGCAGTTTCTTCAGTTTTAATCTACAGGTCATAACCAATAGATTGTGGTCAGAGTCCACATCTGCCCCTGGAAATGTCTTACAATTTAAAACCTGGTTCCTAAATCTCTGTCTTACCATTATATAATCTATCTGATACCTTTTAGTATCTCCAGGGTTCTTCCATGTATACAACCTTCTTTCATGATTCTTAAACCAAGTGTTAGCTATGATTATGTTGTGCACTGCGCAAAATTCTACCAGGCGATTTCCTCTTTCATTTCTTAGCCCCAATCCATATTCACCGACTATGTTTCCTTCTCTCCCTTTTCCTACACTCGAATTCCAGTCACCCATGACTATTAAATTTTCGTCTCCCTTCACTATCTGAATAATTTCTTTTATTTCATTATACATTTCTTCAATTTCTTCGTCATCTGCGGAGCTAGTTGGCATATAAACTTGTACTACTGTAGTAGGTGTGGGGTTCGTATCTATCTTGGCCACAATAATGCGTTCACTATGCTGTTTGTAGTAGCTTACCCGCATTCCTATTTTCCTATTCATTATTAAACCTACTCCTGCATTACCCCTATTTGATTTTGTGTTTATAGCCCTGTAGTCACCTGACCAGAAGTCTTGTTCCTCCTGCGACCGAACTTCACTAATTCCCACTATATCTAACTTCAACCTATCCATTTCCCTTTTTAAATTTTCTAACCTACCTGCCCGATTAAGGGATCTGACATTCCACGCTCCGATCCGTAGAACGCCAGTTTTCTTTCTCCTGATAACAACATCCTCCTGAGTCGTCCCCGCGCGGAGATCCGAATGGGGGACTATTTTACCTCCGGAATATTTTACCCAAGAGGACGCCATCATCATTTAATCATACAGTAAAGCTGCATGCCCTCGGGAAAAATTACGGCTGTAGTTTCCCCTTGCTTTCAGCCGTTCGCAGTACCAGCACAGCAAGGCCGTTTTGGCTATTGTTACAAGGCCAGATCAGTCAATCATCCAGACTTTTGCCCTTGCAACTACTGAAAAGGCTGCTGCCCCTCTTCAGGAACCACACGTTTGTCTGGCCTCTCAACAGATACCCCTCCATCGTTGTGGTTGCACCTAGGGTACGGCTATCTGTATCGTTGAGGCACGCAAGCCTCCCCACCAACGGCAAGGTCCATGGTTCATGGGGGGGGGGGGGGGGGAAGCTTTCTGTAAGTCTACAAATTATAGAAAAGTAGGTTTGCCTTTTCTTAATCTATTTTCTAAGGTAAGTCGTAGGGTCAGTATTGCCTCACGTGTTCCAACATTTCTACGGAATCCAAACTGTTCTTCCCCGAGGTCGGCTTCTACCAGTTTTTCCATTCGTCTGTAAACAATTCGTGTTAGTATTTTGCAGCCTAGGCTTATTAAACTGATAGTTTATATAAGCGGCAGTTTACTGACCAGAGAAGGTATTAACGACTAAAATGCCTAACAGTCGTGTGCAAATCACCTTAAATAACTCAGTGCTCCAAATTTATCTTCTGATTGTCAGTTACATTACAGATGCCTTCTTTCCAAAGTTGTGTGACTAAAAAATTAACGTGTATTTTCGTAGTATCAAAGATGTAGTTTGTTTCAATGTAGTAGAGTTAGAAACTCTGTAACTAATGCCGCGAAAATTACGCATACAATATTTATCTAACATTTGAGAATCAGAGCATTTATGACTTCCAGCGAACTTAACACATTATTTCAAACAAAAAAAAAAGTTTTCTCTCTGACACCACCTAAGTACTAATGCAAGGAAAATAGTTTATTTATTCCAATCTGGGCGTTGACCATTGCACTCTAGTGAGAGTAGCGGAAGAACTGAGTGGTAACTGCAGCCAGTCATCGCATTTGTTAAGCTAAGTGCACCTGAATGCTTAGCAAAACACACAAAGCCCGAGATTAGATGACGTCGATACGACATCAGAAATTAATTGTAGTTGGTAGAAGGTATAAAGTGTCTTTAGATATCTACCGTATGACGATGAGCGTGCAGTGGTTCGAAAGCTTACAGATGGGCAAATAAATGTTGAAATACATTACAAACTGGTCGGTTTCATGATGTTAGAGAAAGTCAGACCTCAGCATCAATTGGGCATTAAAATAACTCCAATGGTGCAAAGGGAAAATTTGCGCTGGACCGGGACTCCAATCCTGATTTCCCGCTTGACGCGAGTGGTCGCCTTTACTGCTCCTGCTATCTGCTCACGTTTTCATCCAACCCGAGTCCTCAACTAGTCGCACATTATACAGGTAGTGTCCAGTGACCATTATCCTCGTAGCTCGAATCTTCACCTGATACCCATAGGAGTTCGGACGTAGCGCGAATCGGCACGGAGGGTTTCATTATTCGCCGTCAAGGCGTGTATATATTATTTAGATGTGTGGCATCTGTTCTTTCTGAGATGTCCGAAAGAGCGAACACCATTTCTTGTTTCAGTGCCTTATATATACATGATGTAAGAGAAATTCAGACCTCAGTCCAAATCGGGCAGGATTTCCCACTTTATGCAAGCGGTCACCTTAACCGCTTTAGCTATCCGAGCTCACTTTCCAGCCTCATATAGAATATAGAATGTATACAGTACATGCACCTTGACGGCGAATAATGGTACCTTTAGTGCAGACGCACACTACGTCTGAACTCTTGCGGGGATCAGGTGAAAATGCGAGCAGTGATGGTAACGGGCAGAAAGTGTGCCCCGACAGCTGAGGCGGTTAAGGCGACCGTTCGCTTAAAGCAGTGAATGAGACTTTGTGTACCGATGCGGCACAACGTTTCACTAGTCGCCTCTGGATATTTTTCAACGTCCGATTCTGGCTGGGGTCTTAAGACAAATAAGCGATTACAATTTCAGATAAATTGTATAATTTATTCAAGAGAAAGACCTTAACAACCTGAGCAAGTCAATAAAGCGTTGGTCCACCTCTGATTCCTATCGGATTGGCATTGATTAACAGAGTTGTTGGATGTCCTCCAGACGGATATCGTGCTAAATTTTGTCCGTTTGTCAGGTTGGATCGTAAAAATCCCGAGATTATTGGAGGGCCCTGTCCACATTTCTCCAAACGTTCTCAACGGTGACCTTGCTGGCCAAGACAGGATATGGCAAGCGCGAAGACAAGCAGAAGGAACTCTTGACGAGTGCAGGTGGGCATTATATTGCTGAAATGTACTACGAGGATGGCTTGCAAAGAAAGGCAACAAAACGGGGCGTAGAATATCCATGACATTCTGGTGCAATGTAGGGTTGTCGCAGATGACATCTAAGGGGTTCTGCAATGAAAACAAATGCCACCCTGAGCATCACTCCTCGTTGTCGGACCACATCGCGGTTGACAGTCAGTTGGGTATCCCACTGCTGTCCGGGGCGTTTACTGACACATTTTTGATGTTCATCATGGCACAGTTCGAAGCAGGAATCATCACTCAAGACAGTTCTACTCCAGTCAAAGATAGTCTAGGCCGAAAGCGTGTGTCGAGACGCCTCAGACTGTCGCCCACCATACGGCCCGACAACATGAAGTGATGGTCTAAGGTGCCTTTTCTTCCATAGCAGAATCGCTTTGGTTGACATCTGCGGCACCCTTAGGCTACAGTGCTACCTTGAGGAATTTCCAAGCCCCGTTTTTCTGACCTACACAGTAAGCCATCCCGGTTTTACATTTTAACAAGACACTACCCGTCCGCACTTGGCGAAAGTTTCCACTGCTTGTTTCATGCTTGCCGAGCCAGCAAAGACTCACGATCTACCACTAGTTCAGAATGTTTGGAGCATTATGGTAAGGGACCTCCAACCAGCTTGGGATTTTGACGATCTAACGCGCCAGTCAGACGGAAAGCACGATATTCCTTAGGAGGACATCCAACGGCTCAGTAAATCAATGACAAGCCAAATAACTGCTTGAATAATGGACATAGGTGAACCGACGCGTTGTTGAACAGCTCAGTTTGTGAAAGTTTTTCTCTTGAATAAATAATTCAAAATACCCTACTGACCATTAAAATTACCACACCACGAAGATGCCGTGCTACAGACGCGAAATTTAAATGACGGGAATCAATTGCTGTTATATGCAAATGATTAGCTTTTCATTGCATTCACACGATGCTGGCGCCGGTGGCGACACCTGCGACGTGCTGACACGAGGAAAGTTTACAACCGATTTCTCATACACAAACAGCAGTTGACCGGTGTTGCCTGGTCAAACGTTGCTGTGATGCCTCGTGTAAGGAGGAGAAATGCGTACCATCACGTTTCCGACTTTGATAAAGGTCGGATTGTAGCCTATCGCGATTGCGGTTCATCGTATCGCGACATTGCTGTTCGCGTTGGTCGAGATCCAATGACTGTTAGCAGAATATGGAATCGGTGGGTTCAGGAGGGTAATACGGAAGGCCGTGCTGGATCCCAACGGCCTCGTATCACTAGCAGACGAGATGACAGGCATCTTATCCGCATGGCTGTAACGGATCGTGCAGCCACGTCTCGATACCTGAGTCAACAGATGGGGACGTTTGCAAGACAACAACCATCTGCACGAACAGTTCGACGACGTTTGCAGCAGCAGGGACTATCAGTCCGGAGACCATGGCTGCGGTTACCCTTGACACTGCATCACAGACAGGAGCGCCTGCGATGGTGTACTCAACGACGAACCTGGGTGCACGAATGACAAAACGTCATTTTTTCTGATGAATCCAGGTTCTGTTTACAGCATCATGATGGTCGCATCCGTGTTTAGCGACATCGCGGTGAACGCACATTGGAAGCGTGTATTCGTCATCGCCATACTGGCGTATCTCCCGGCGTGATGGTATGGAGTGCCATTGGTTACACGTCGCGGTCACCTTTTGTTCTCATTGACGGCACTTTGAACAGCGGACATTACATTTCATATGTGTTACGACCCGTGGCTCTACCCTTCATTCGATCCCTGCAAAACACTACATTTCAGCAGGATAATGCACGACCGCATGTTGCAGGTCGTGTACGGGCCTGTCTGGATACAGAAAATGTTCGACTGCTGCCCTGGCCAGTACAATCTCACACCAACTGAAAACGTCTGGTCAATGGTGGCCGAGCAACTGGCTCGTCAAAATACGCCAGTCACTACTCTTGATGAACTGTGGTATCGTGTTGAAGCTGCATGGGCAGTTGTGCCTGTACACGCCATCCAAGCTCTGTTTGACTCAATGCCCAGGCGTATCAAGGCCGTTATTACGGCCAGAGGTGATTGTTCTGGGTACTGATTTCCCAGGACCTATGCACCCAAATTGCGTGAAAATGTAGTCACATGTCAGTTCTGGTATAATACACTCCTGGAAATTGAAATAAGAACACCGTGAATTCATTGTCCCAGGAAGGGGAAACTTTATTGACACATTCCTGGGGTCAGATACATCACATGATCACACTGACAGAACCACAGGCACATAGACACAGGCAACAGAGCATGCACAATGTCGCCACTAGTACAGTGTATATCCACCTTTCGCAGCAATGCAGGCTGCTATTCTCCCATGGAGACGATCGTAGAGATGCTGGATGTAGTCCTGTGGAACGGCTTGCCATGCCATTTCCACCTGGCGCCTCAGTTGGACCAGCGTTCGTGCTGGACGTGCAGCCGCGTGAGACGATGCTTCATCCAGTCCCAAACATGCTCAATGGGGAACGATCCGGAGATCTCGCTGGCCAGGGTAGTTGACTTACACCTTCTAAAGCACGTTGGGTGGCACGGGATACATGCGGACGTGCATTGTCCTGTTGGAACAGCAAGTTCCCTTGCCGGTCTAGGAATGGTAGAACGATGGGTTCGATGACGGTTTGGATGTACCGTGCACTATTCAGTGTCCCCTCGACGATCACCAGTGGTGTACGGCCAGTGTAGGAGATCGCTCCCCACACCATGATGCCGGGTGTTGGCCCTGTGTGCCTCGCTCATATGCAGTCCTGATTGTGGCGCTCACCTGCACGGCGCCAAACACGCATACGACCATCATTGGCACCAAGGCAGAAGCGACTCTCATCGCTGAAGACGACACGTCTCCATTCGTCCCTCCATTCACGCCTGTCGCGACACCACTGGAGGCGGGCTGCACGATGTTGGGGCGTGAGCGGAAGACGGCCTAACGGTGTGCGGGACCGTAGCCCAGCTTCATGGAGACGGTTGCGAATGGTCCTCGCCGATACCCCAGGAGCAACAGTGTCCCTAATTTGCTGGGAAGTGGCGGTGCGGTCCCCTACGGCACTGCGTAGGATCCTACGGTCTTGGCGTGCATCCGTGCGTCGCTGCGGTCCGGTCCCAGGTCGACGGGCACGTGCACCTTCCGCCGACCACTGGCGACAACATCGATGTACTGTGGAGACCTCACGCCCCACATGTTGAGCAATTCGGCGGTACGTCCACCCGGCCTCCCGCATGCCCACTATACGCCCTCGCTCAAAGTCCGTCAACTGCACATACGGTTCACGTCCACGCTGTCGCGGCATGCTACCAGTGTTAAAGACTGCGATGGAGCTCCGTATGCCACGGCAAACTGGCTGACACTGACGGCGGCGGTGCACAAATGTTGCGCAGCTAGCGCCATTCGACGGCCAACACCGCGGTTCCTGGTGTGTCCGCTGTGCCGTGCGTGTGATCATTGCTTGTACAGCCCTCTCGCAGTGTCCGGAGCAAGTATGGTGGGTCTGACACACCGGTGTCAATGTGTTCTTTTTTCCATTTCCAGGAGTGTATATTTGTCCAATGAATACCCGTTTACCATCTGCATTTCTTCTTGGTGTAGCTATTTTAATGGCCAGTAGTGTACTATCATTTGGTTGTCTGTACATATAAATCATGTCTACTGATTTCCGTCCCATTCAGGTAATTCCTTCGTGGTGCGTCGTTTGTTCTGCCTTAGAGTGTATACGACTGCTGAGTTAAAAAGTGGTGTCTGTTCTTTCGCAAATATCCGGAAGAACAGACTCGCACATATGAACAACTGATTTCAGTTTCCATACACATCGTGTTTTAGCTTACAACCGACACTTTTTCTATTTCTAAATTAGTAAGTAAAGATGTGTTATCCCGATTACTGCTTTCCAAGAAAAGAGGCCACGAAACGTAATAATAGTTAGATAGCGGACTTCTGGAAAATTCCGCAGGATTCTAGAAGTTTCTGTAGTAAAGTGTTTTGCAATAGTATACTGCTGATCAATAAAGTTGAAAAATCAGGTAGATTTGCAAACAATGAAATTTTACTTCTTGTGTGCGTGCAGTATAATACAAAGAATAAATGATATAATTTGTACGTTATTTGGGGTTACACAGGATGTGATATTTAGTACATAGAGCTACCGACTCAGGCAGAGATATCCCAGGTGGGCATAGAGTCGAACTATGCTTGGATGACAGATGCATGAACGCTGTTATGCGCAGTTTCGGCTCTTTGTCAGAGTTAATCACTTGTGGCTCGCGTCTGGTGGCGTCCCAGTCTCTAGGAAATTCACGAGCAGATGTTTTCAATAGGATCAAGCTAGATCCAGAGAACGTGACAGGCAGTGCAATAGCAGAACACTCTCTATCAAGGTAAGGAAGAACATCATGGGTAAGATTCTGTTTTGCGATATATCATTGAAAGATAAGGCTATGGAGACCTCTAACTTGGGACGCAGCCACCTGCCCTATGTTCTCCCACTGGGTATCCGGGAGTAACAGCAGTGGGGGAAAGGAAGCTATGCAGGATCTTGGCTTGCCCTAGCCAAAGGGATATTTATGAAATGGAATTAAGTGCACTGAAATAAAAACTACGAGGTAGCCCCCGAGTGATACATAAAAGCATGTGTCTTGCAAACAAAAAAAATCTTTATATTAGACTGAACAGTGGTTTATTTAAATCTTGGTGTAAGGCCAATTGCTTTTACATAAATGAATGTTTATAGTTTCCACAGTGCGTCGTTTTAGAAATGACCCGTATTATTTGAAATCTCGTGACCAAGGCCGAAATCTTCCTTCTTAAATATGGGAAAATCTGTTTAGATTTACCAAATAGTATAAATTCTTCTGACATAATTCAGGTCACTATTTCAGCACTGTTACTCTCTTTGTAACAATGCAGTTTCATGTTTCTGAATCTTGTTTCTGAACAGATGTCGTGCTATTTGGTAGTAGGATGGGATGGATCTAGATTTAAATTTTACGGCGTGTAAACGCCGTGAATCGTAACCAAACGATGTTAGTAGCGCAGATCGTCTGCAAACAAAGCAACTATCAATTCATTTTTCGGTCAGGTTTTCGAAAATTGGCAAAAGAGTGTGGCAACATTACATCAAACGTTCTGTTTGTTTGTTTACAAACACTTAAACATGCAAACTTGACATACTTTGTTGAATTCTTGCAACTAACGCGCTATCGTATACTCCACATTCTCATTGATAATGACTCAAAAGTGTGTGATCTGCCACACGGTAATTAGTAGGGGAATTTGTTGTCAATTTTTAACGAAATATTTTCAACAAGAGAGGAGCTAGATACAGGACATTGGGATGTAGAGAGGAGAACAACAGGAAAATTGAAGAACCTCTCTTAGGAACTGCGTACTACGCAGCAGGAATATTTTGATACAGAAGCGGAAGTGAAATCTGTGTTTCTGGTGGGTTGAAGGTAGTATGAAAGTGATTACGATCAAGTGAGATGCTGGCTGGAAACTGCCGTTGGTAGACAGACAGAGGGAAAGAGAAAGTGAGCTGACAGTTTCACATGAACACAAAAAAATGGCAAAGTTAAGTGGAGAAGGTACTCAAGTAGGACTAGGGGCAGAACCGTACAGAGAACATCAACCGTGATCAGAAAGCCCTTCAAGGTGCAGAGTGATAGGAGAGAGAATGTATAGTGGTAATGAGCTTCGTGTATACCCTTACTTACAGGAATGTTTGGGGGCTTCGTACCAGATCAACACTATCTTCTAACTATGTGCAGAGTTCTATGGGACTTAACGTTTTTGTGTAGGGATTTCAGAAAATTAGTCTATGTAATTACATTGGCTGGGATGGGAAACAGCTGGGACAGGGAGTATGTATGTGATCAAGGTGGTGACCTTGACAAGATAGCCTCCTCGCCATTCACCCTGTGTGTGCACCTTGTTGATCCGAGTGTCATGGTCGGCCATGTTTTAATAAAACTGAGGCGGATACATGCGTTGTTGGAAATGGCATTGCTAGCACTGGAGTATACCCGTGCTCTTGCTGCAGAAGTCGGGACTACCAAGATATGCGGTTTAACTAGTCGTGGTCTACATCCAAATTAGACTGAAAACAGATGATTAGTTACAGTACAGAAAGTGGGTCTCGGACTAGACGCTGTCAAATACCTGTTATATGTACGAGACTTAGGTGTTTCCCGAATAAATCCAGACAACAGCTTGTCTAAAAACACATTCTTCACTTTAAAAACCTTAGCAGCAAGCACTCACAGAATAGACTGTAACACTCGAAAAGGAGCAATTACAAGACGCCATAAAGAAAAATTACAGGCAGCCATCGAAGCGACTCAGAAAGTGCCGCTAGATTTGTTAACCGCAGGTTTTATTAACGCCCGAATGTTCTGAAGATGCTTCGTGAACCTAAAAGAGAATCTGTGGAGGAAAGGAAACCGGTATTTGAAGCTGAGTCAGAACGAGTCTGCTGCAGGCAACATACATTTCGCGTAACGAACGCGAAGATTAAGTCAATTGGGACTTGTACGAAGGCGTATAGACAGTCGTTCCTATTTCGCTCCATTTGCAGTGGAACAGGAGAACGTATGACTAATAGTGGTACAAGGAACCCTCCGCCCTGTATATAGGTGTATCGATGAGTATGTCTGTAGAAGTACATCTACATGGATACTCCGTAAATCACACTTAATGCCTGGCAGAGGTTTCATCGAATCACCTTCATAATACTTCTCTGCTATTTCACTCTCGAACAGCGCATGGTAAAAACGAACACATATATCTCTCCGTGCGAACTCTGATTCCCCTTATTTTATTTCGACAGTAGTTTTTCGGTATGTAGGAGTAGTGGGACAAGGAGGCCATCAACACACATTATGGATTGCCTACATATGGGGCAAGTATGCATTCAGGGCGAACCTAGTGTTCTCTTTTGACTGACAGTCCATAATCTGTTGTTCTCCTAAGAGGTAATCAATCCGTTTGATGGACAAGTTATGACCGCTTGCGAGATAACCTTCCCTTTTGACTGACAGTTCCTTAACCTATCAATCCCCCACCCCTCCTCCTCCTCTCCTCCTCTTCCTTCTCCCCCTCCACCTCCTCCCCATCCACCTCCTCCTACTCATACCCTCATGGAACTCCCTTCACCGAAAAAAGCACAATTTTAATATCAGTCTGATTGAGTAACTAATTAAATAAGTAACTAAATTAAATGAACCATCTGGAAACCCCCTCTGCCCAACCTTCCTCTCTCCATCCCGGCAACTGGCGGGAAAAAGACTAAACTGATAGGTCGTTTGGGGAGAAATCGATTGCAGTGTGTGAAATATTGTTTACCCAATTTAGAAAATATTGTTTATTTAAAGAATTTACGCGATACAAGGCAGTGTTTGGAATATAGTTTTTTATTTAGTTGAAGAATTTGTCAGGAAATTAACTGCAGTGTATGGAATACTGTTTATTTAAACAATTTGCAGGATAGAAGAAGATGTATGGAATATAGTTTATTTAAAGAATTTGTCAGAAAATCGACCGCAGTATGGAATATTTAAACAATTGCGACGCTTTTTTTCTGATTGTGCCTGGAAACGCTGAGTAGGTTTACTTTATATTTGTTGCCAGAGTCAGGGATGTTAAAGGGTCTTGTTATTTATTTTCCTCAGTTTTCAAAATGACAACTAAACCCTGCAAAAGTGGTCTACAGATTATGAACGGAATGAAGTGCAGTATAGTAGCCACCGTATGGTGTCTCCTGTGCGTGTCTCTATCGTCAGGGCACAGCAGCGAAGGTCAGATCCCCCAATATCCAAATTACAGATCACATTACTAAATACCACTGAACACGGACCACATATCAGCCTCCTTTGATCTTGCACTCCCCAAACAAGCATCAAGTGGCGACATTCTGTTGATCAGGAAATTCCAGAACCACTTCCTGTCTTTGTCTTTCTCAAGAGGCCACTCTCTGATTGTGTGAACCTAGATCCCAAAACATGCTGACGGAGGTTCGCATCTCGCCTCAGGATACAGTGTCCCTGTTGACTAATGCTGGAGGCAAAGGAAGAGCTGATGCAATTTAGATATAAAAAAAGAGTGAAATAAGTCATTTGCCCTATGCTTTAAAATTAATTATTTAACAATTTACAGGAGTCAAATAGGTCGCTTAAAACACTCACCTCCACCTGATGATGATCCTTCTTTATTATGAAACTTTCTTTCAACGTTTCAGTATCACACATAAACATTATTGAATTTGTGAGCAGCAACACCCTCCTCCACCACAATGTTCCACTAAATATATCTGATGAAAAAAAGAATCCTACTAATCACACAAACCAGCGACCTCGAGGCGCATGCCATTCACCAACTAGAGCGTAGCCTCCGTCTGTACCAGCTGGGAGAGAGACACACATCCAAGCGCATGTGTTTACGTTCTCTCTTACCAAAACTTCCTTGGTACTAAACCCTGACACTATAACAATGCTTTAGAATTGATAGTGCAGTTGATGTACTTGAAATGATTCAGACTCTGTCCATGCGCACTTCCATCATGCATAAAATGCACCCATTTCTTGTTCTTAACTGTCTATCATCACAACACTTTCATATCTACTACACCGATAAGGGATGTTAACCTCCTTGACAATCGCGCATCTGGAGAAATCTTGTGCTCTTGGACAGGTGCGGTATAGGTGTTACAGACTAAGTTCACTCTGTTTCTTCATGTGGTCAGCTGGAGATTAAATCGGTGACAGTGCAATACAGAGCGTTGGTCAGAAACAGTGCGAAGATATCTTTTAGTCTCTTACTTTATTCTAAGGAATCAAGAATGCTCTGTGACTCCCATCTGCATGGGGAAAGACGGTCAACTGCTTTGGTGTATATGTTCGAGATTTAACAATAGACATACTTGACAGTACCCTATCTATATTCGTAATGGTACTTGCAAAGTAGAGGAGGGGCGGTTTAGCGGTGATACAGAAATTGGGAAGCACACTCCCGTGTCACTGGTGGGCGTTGTAAGAAACTGGTAAAATTAATCACACTACCAACTGTGATGCTTTTTACAGTATATCGGCGGTGTCTTTCCTATCCCATACGTCCACTGGTATGCTGTTGATTACCACATAATGATTGAATGACATCGTTTGTTTGAGATGGAGAAAGTGACTGGGTGGAGGGGCAACACCTTCTGTGGATGGTTAGTATCAAAACAGTGATCTCGTACGTGACTGCAATATGAGGAATCAATCGACATGGAACACGAGCCATCAGCTACCCCATCATTTGAAAGGTGAGCTTAAATACAGAGATCGTGAATTAAATTCGAACAACAGTTTAGAAACGATCCACAATGCCACAAAACTCTTCCAGTTACCTTATGTTGTGACTGTCTTTTATTTCAATCATCCAGTGTGTGTGTGTTGTTGAAGCAGCAGCAACATGATTTACACCATGCGATTTCTACGAGGGCCGTTCAGAAAGTAACCTCCGGTTGATTTAAAAAAATACACCAAGTTAAATAAAAATATTTTAATACATAAATCTTATAACTACATCTTTGCACTATTTTTCTACATAGTCTCCATAGCGATTGAGGCACTTATCGTATCTCTTCACAAGCTTTGAAATTCCTTCTGCATAAAAATCACCCGCTTGTACCTGGAGCCAGTCTGTGACCGCATCTTTGAGCTCTTCGTCGTCATCAAACCGCTGTGACCCGAGCCATTTCTTCAAATGCATGAAGAGGTGATAATCACTTGGCGCCAGGTCTGGGCTGTAAGGTGGATGGTTGATAACGTCCCACTTGAAGGACTCAAGAAGGGCCGTTGTTCTGCGAGCAGAGTGAGGACGGGCGTTATCGTGCAAAAAAACGATACCGGAAGTCAGCATACCACGGCGTTTGTTCTGTATAGCCCGTCGTAACTTTTTTATTGTTTCACAGTACACGTCTTGATTAATGGTCGTACCACGTTTCATGAATTCAACCAACAACACCCCTTTGGCATCCCAAAACAACGTTGCCATCAGTTTTCTGGCAGAAAAATCTTGCGAGGCTTTTCTTGGTTTGGTAGGCGAATTTGAATGTGCCCACATCTTTGATTGTTCTTTTGTCTCAGGGTTCACGTACTTAATCCAGGTTTCGTCACCGGTCACGATTCTGTTTAACAATGGTTCTCCTTCGTCCTCATAACGTGACAGAAAGTCTAATGCAGAGGCCATTCTTTGAGTTTTGTGGTGGTCGGTAAGAATTTTGGGCACCCATCGTGCACAGAACTTACGGTAACCCAATCTTGCTGTCACTATCTCGTACAAGAGAGTCTTAGAAATCTGTGGAAAACCAGTAGACAACTCCGACATTGAGAAACGTCGATTTTCACGAACTTTTGCATCAACAGTCTGAACGAGTTCGTCAGTCACCAATGATGGTCTACCACTCCTCTCTTCATCATGAACGTTTTCTCGTCCACTTTTAAATAAACGTATCCATTCACGGACAACTCCTTCACTCATAACTCTTGGTCCGTACACGGCACAAAGCTCACGATGAATAGCTGCTGCAGAATATCCTTTGGCTGTAAAAAACCTTATGACAGCACGCACTTCACATTTGGCGGGGTTTTCTATTGCAGCACACATTTCAAACTGCCACAAAAACTAAACTAGCGCAGGTACGACGTTCACTCGACCACGGCTTGATGCCGACTGACCTGTTGAGTGCGTGAACGCACAGATGGCGTCGCTACTCCCCCCACAACCCGCTCTGTGACCAGTCGGAGGTTACTTTCTGAACCGCCCTCGTAGTTTTCTGTGAGAGCCAATGGATCGAAATGTGTTAATGTCAGTTTAGAACATGACACAGACCTCGAACTTGTGGCGGCAAAAAACAAAATGTACGGCAGTGTACAAAACGTCTTACAGCAAAAAAATTTGTATCAAACAAAAAACCAAGGACCCTCTCTTGAGACTTATAGTCTGTAGGGTATGGTCCTCCTACAGTATAGGTGATGAAACTTTGCACTGGAGACTGAGTGGATCAAATCCTGTATATTCAATAGGAATCAGCACACATGCTCGATGGCAGCAGGAAGATGGTATTTGTTTTCGTGACATACTTCAATGCATCCCAAGAGACGTAGATCTCCTTTGGACTGCAGTACCTATATATAGCTTAGAAACACATTGCAGCGCAATAACAAAATCCTCGTCCTTCTTCCAGTTCTTGTATGATGTGGAGTCTTCTTAATTTTCCCGATAAAATTTCCACTGAGTGGTCAAAAAACGGTTCTGTAGCATTAGCTCAGCTCAACTTGTTTCTACACAAGTTGCAGAAGGTGGTGGATATAGTGTGAAAGGTCTCTGTTGGATACCTTTCACGTTAATTTTTTAAAACTGTTGTCATTTCGGCATACATTCCACTTCTAAATTTACTGTGGTGTTACTGACTGACTGGGAGGAGACTGAGCAGTGGAACGTGTTACTTTCACACATAATCAAGAACGATCTGTCACACTACTACACTTTAAAACACAGTTTATGTGAAATTCATGTCACACAGTCTCATATGGAACTTACATCTGCTTTCTTTTATATACTGTATATGATAAGATACTGTCATCCCCCTTCCCTTCTGTGTGAGAGGATGAACGAGCAAATGTATTTCTAGTTGCATGCTTGATGGTAGCAGACAAGAGAACAACAGGACCAACGTTGGAACAGGTAGCTACGCTTTCTAAAAGGAGAGAGGTTTCTAATCTTAGTATGGTCCTGTCCGTCCCTTGTCATGTTGGTATAGGAAGCTGCCTCTCTGGTCACTTCCGTTTGTATCTGTTAAGCAGCTTCGGTAGGGGCCCAGGCCAGTCTGTCCGCGGCGAGCGTCTGAAGTGGTAAGATCTCCGGCTAAGTGCGTCTCTCCTAAGTCTGTAGGACAATGGATTTCTTAAGTTCAGCCTAACTGAAAATTTAATCATCTTTATTTCAGGTTTAGATCTAAAATAACTAATTTTATCTTAAATTGCAGCGCAGTGTAATTCGAGTGTGAAGTTCAGAATGTCTTCCAGTAGTTGCTTTGTCCCTACTTTGTGAGTAAAGTGGAACCACGTGTGGATGATCCATAACTCTAACTAAGATCATCAATCTTAAATGCGAATGTGCGTGACATTATAACGTCTCGTCTTGACAATATTTTTCAATATAGCAACTTTTCTTTATGTACAACCCTCGTGGGGGTGTACTTTTTGAGAACAGTAAAGCGCCGCTTTACCTCCGATGATGTCTCCCGCAGTCGGAGACGAAACGTCAGGAGAGTGTTTTATACTTCGACCACCGCCTATCAGCCCGGAGTTTTAAGTGAAGACAATACCGGCCGTGAAAGCTTACATTGTATGAATGTTAATCGGGTTAGGAATTTGGTAAGCTAGACTGGATACCTGGTGAAACAGTATCTCAGTAATGCAAGGTTAACTTCCCCAGATAGCTCACAGCTTTTAAACCGCTTTTATTGTCTTGAATATCAGCAGTGCTTTCAGAACAAATTAATGCATCAACATTAATTCCATTCAGGTCCGACTTAAATAGAGACGATCACATGGACGAAGATGCAGGCAGGCCGGGGCAGAGACTGAGGAGGAGTTACAAGATGCAGAGGGACTGTTTAAAACCACATTGGAGTTTTGCTGTAGCAGATAATTTCGGAAAAGGTGACTTGTTTTGAGATATGAGAGTGGAACAAATACTATTCACCAGTGGCTACAATCGTTAAAAGATGTCTCAATAGGATCCAACACAAGTATGGAGAGACTTGATTCCAAATGGCAGACACGATTTCTACCAGAAAGTGATACATTATCAGCGACTCTTTTGTGTGCCTGAAGAACCAAGACCGCTTTTTATGCAGGTTGATCGTAACATAGTCACTGTGATCATGTTTTTAATTGTGCAGTCGTTACGCATAATATACGTTGCCGGCGGTAGAATCCTTTTGTGGTCACCTTCAAATGTCGGTTCTCAGTAGTGTTCCTCGAAAATAAAATCGTGTTCCCTCCAGGGACTCCTATTTGAACCACGTGTTGAGTGTAATCCGACTACCGAAAAAGAAATATTACTCGCCATCGAAGTGGCTCTCACTATCAATTTGATTAATCAGTCCATCAATTTGATGTCAGTGACACGCTGCCAGGCGGGTATAGGTGATGGCTAGGGCACCACGGATATGACTTTTTTCGTTGCAGCCGTGTCTTTAATTATATTTCAGCTGGCCACCTATTTAGATAGAGAGGACCATCGTAATAAAATCAGATTTATTACCGAATTTATAAAGTGATACATAGTATAAAACCTATACTTACTTCTCTGTGCTGTTGCCTTAAGAGACTTCGTATGGTGGCGGGACATTTGGTTGCTTTAAGAGAGAGTTCGAAAGTGAGGAGGCATCCTGTGACGGTGATAGATCCTAGCACTCTGACATGAGCCAAAAATGAGTTTAATATTCTAGTCCTGTGCTGCATGACGTGACAGATAAGGAAAGATTTCTTTAAGTGATAAAAGAATACTTAGACGGAATACAGCCTATGCCATAGTCCTGTACAGGATTTCCACAATAAGTAACGATACTTTAGCGACATGGAAAGAGTATATTGTCCGATTTCTTCTGTATGTATACACTTACATAAGCGGGAGAAATCTACATTTCGCTTGAGAAACTCGAGGTGAATGATCAACAATTTGAACTGGTTGGTTTACGTTGGGGTGGAGTTGTTTAGAACTACTGTATACCTCCAAGGGGCAGCTGCTTAATCCGCAGTGCACCGCGGTTGCTTCCAAGGGTGGTCAGGAGGAGTCGGCAACTGGAAGTAACGGATTAGCTCAGCCTTTGACGGGTACAAAGAATGCGCTTACCTGTGTGATCTTTCCCGCGGCAACGAAGGCTGGCGAAGTTACCAGTGGGCTGGGTGAGCGCGGCAGAAGCGGATGTGTGTGTATTCTGTGAGAGAAGATTCAAAATGATGGACGTTCGCACTGGACATAGTAATAACATCTGAATTACTACTACTCCAATCACCCCCAGATGCCCTCCATAGCCAAGAGTGGTACACTCTGACGTACACGGACGTCCACAACTGTGGCTGTGGCAGTAGTTTCCTCCAGTCCTTGAACGTTGGTGCAGGAGGAATTTGAGGGGGTTGGTGAGCTTCGTTGGACTTCTGGGAGGTGAGTGCACGGGATGTGTGAGTGTTTTCAGCTGCCTCAGACATCTACCAAACGGCAGCTAGTGCTACAGACTGATTCTTAGTTTAAGTCAGTCGTGTTTAGCGCTGATCAATAAACTGCAGTGGACACTGTCTTGCATTTGTATTTGTTGTTGTCGCTATCCTATCATGCAGTAGGCATCCAACTTTCCGAGTGTAGCAGAGAGAACCAATTTAGGAATTCTACACACATTTAAAAACCCAATCGCGACGTAAAATTCCCAATTGATCAGTTTATTGTTTCCAATAGTTGCATTGCATACGTGCATGCGTTAAGGTGTGGGTGCATCTCCCAGCTCGTGCAGGCGGAAACTACACTATAGCCAGCAAACAGCGAGCGTGTTGCAATCACTAGTTTGTGTGATGGGTAGAATTCTTTTCTTTATCAGATATGTTTAGTGGATCATTGTGGTGGAGGAGGCTGATTGTGCTCTCAAGTGCTGGTGCATACAAGACCTCGGATAAATTTAGCGCTACGATCTATTTGTGGTGGAAATTTGATTACTTCATTTCTAATGTTTGTGTGTGATACTCAAATGTTGTAACGAAGTTTCATTATGAAGATGGAGCATCATAATGTAGAGGTGAGTGTTTCAAGCGATCTATTTGACTCCTATGAACTGTTAAATAATTTATTTGAGAGAGTAGTGCAAGTGACTTATTTAACTGTACTTTTGATATCTAAATTGCATCAGCTCTTTCTTTGTCTCCAGCATTAGCCAATAGGGACACTGTATCCTGAGGAGAGATGCAAACCTCCGTCAGCGTGTTTCGAGACGTTGGTTCACACAATCCGGGAGTGGCCCCTTGAGAAAGACAAAGACAGGAAGCGAGTCTGGAATTTTCTGATCAACAGAATGTCACTACTTGATGCTTCATTTGGGGGCGCAAGGTCAAAGGAGGCCGATATGTGGTCGGCGGTATTTAGTAAAGTGATCTGTAATTAGGACATTGGGCGGATTTGACCTTAGCTGCGGTGCCCTGCGATAGAGACACGCACAGGAGACCCCTAACGCTGGATACTATACTGCACTTCATTCCATTCATGATCTGTAGACCCCTTTTGCAGCGTTTATCTGTCAGTGCAATATGACTGCTCTATATTTCTCGATCTGTACTAAATAGTTTAGCACTGAGATTCTAGTAATTTCTCTGTTTGGAGGAAGTGACGGTGGGTTTCGAAATATGTCATGAACTTTTAGATATGTAACTGTTATGATTTTTCCATCTGTGCTTAGACACCATTGCGCTTCCAAAAGTAAGGAAAATGAATAATACGAGCCTTGACATCCCTGACTCCGGCAGAAATTAAAGTAAATCTACTCAGCGTTTACAAAAGCGCTATCGAATTTCTGACAAATCCTTTCAATAAACTACATTCCATACATCATCTTCTGTCCTGTAAATTGTTTAAATAAACAATATTCCATGCACTGCAGTCAATTTCCTAACAAATTCTACAACCAAATAAATAAACTATATTCCAAACATCACCTTGTACCTTTTGTTTAAATAAACAGTGGTCCACACATTGTCTAAATTGTGTAAACAATATTCCATAAACTGCAATCGATTTTCTGACAAATTCCTTAACTGAATTTGGGGGCGCTGTAGTGGGACGCGAAATTGAAGCGTCACCCATCCACCAGTGTCAGACCAGTTCGCAGGTGAATATAAATTTAATTTAGTGTTTTGTTTATGTATTTTTGTAATCTTTGTAATTTTTGTGAATTATCTAAAGTTTTGTATTTATTTTTTTATATTTCATGTACGGAGAGGGCGGCGCAACGAACGGAGACAGCATCTTCACTGCCGGGGCCAGAGAGAAAATTGCTGGCTACTATACGTCGCGGGTCGACAGCCAAAGAGCAACAGAAGATCCTGAAACCGAGTTGTTGCGTCGTGCTTCTAAAAACTGAAAAAATAAGAATTTGTAATGTTTCTACAACAATGATATTATAGAAAGTTTAATCATGTTGTAAATAGTCAGTCCCATCTTGTCAAGGCTCAGGTTCACGTCTATATGTAGGAAGATAATAAACTAGTGGATACTGCTAAAGTTAAAATAAGTGTTCCGAGAATTTATTTATGAAGAATTATGTGAATGAATTGATTATTAATTTTGACAACGTTCATCGCGAGTTTGAATCTGGAAAGTTTATTCAATGTGGTTCTAATATTTGTCGAGTCAGATAACTTGCATTAATATAATTTCTGAGAAGAAACAAAACGACATCTAAATTGAAAAGGTTTGCAGAAACAAATTGGACTGAGTGACGAAATTCTGCGCATACGACTCAAATGATGATGTTTTACAGTTTCGTTCAAGAACCATTCAGAGACAATTTAAAAAGAATTTAAATAATTTTGAAGTGTGTTGTAACTGACGTAGGTGACGAAGTCTGCACATGGTCATATGTCAAAAGAAAATCATTTATACAAAACTTGCGTCGTTACACTACATCGTGGCGACCTTATAAACAGGACTTGTGTGCAACTAAGACACACATGTACGAACCAAAACATCAAGAGTCCTTCGGAAGTCAACACGAGTTTTCGTGGAGCCTTCACCAGCCAGCGGCGACTTCGCGGGTGTGGGCATCTGACGGAGCGCAGCCAAGCAGTACGGTCGCGTAGTTATTCCACGAGAAGGTGCATGTGTTGGGCAGCAGCTGAATGCTGCAAACCCAGACAACCTTTTTTTCCCTAAACTAACAGGCCCAGTACGTCCGCTGGGGGGCGTTCTTCCAGCTGGTATTAGAGTTGTTGCTGAGGGCTTCGCCTGTCGACGGTGGGGCCGGGCGTAGTCGCAGCCAGTGGCGTCTCCGGTATCGACTCAGCGTCCTGCCGGTTGCGGAAGCGGGGTCGCAGCATCTCAGCGGTTGCATCAACGGCTGTTACTTCTGCAGCCCATAGCAGCACACTGATCACCAAGAACTAAAACCTACTATATTAGCGTCCGGTGAGTCTGTTTTAAGTTGGAAGTGGAGTGTTGTACATAGGAAGTGTGTTTTATAGGATTGTTGATTACAAGTCTGCGTGTGTAACTAGTTAATATCTTACAATAATGTCGGGAAGTGAAATGTCAGACGAAGAGCAATCCGTGTCCGATAGGAGCATGAGATCCCTTTTTAGGGCGATCGCTAAATTAAAACAATCTAACGAAGAATCTACTGCTAGACTAAAAGAGGAACTAAAACAGGAATTAAAACCGGAGCTAACAAAATCTACAGACAGGTTACAGGAACATCTTAATGAAACCGGTCGAGAATTAAGTGATAAAATAGAGGCTTCTGAAGTTGAAATGCAGGAAAAACTAGTAGGACTTAGTAATAAGATTGCTGATAATTGTAAAAGGTTAGAAGAACATATCCAGGAATCGCGTGAGGAAAAAGCTCGCATGCGAAATGATATTACTGACTTAACCAAGAGACTAGATAATGTCAATGTCTTAGTTGTAAATGAAATAGAGAAAAATAATGATAAGTTACGAGATGAATTTCCTATTCAAACAGAAACTGTCCGTAGAGAATTATTAGAATCTATTAAAGAGGTTTCTACCAAACCTGTAGAGATTTCTTTAATAGATAATGTAGAATTAGAGACATTAACTCATCGAGTAGAAAAAATTAAATAGAAAACATGAAATTTTTTATAACCGAAATATGCAGTAACCTTGAGACTTCCAAAGATAATAACATTGACGAAGGTACAGAGCGTTCACATCGTGAACACAGTGAAAAATCGATATTAGCTAACCGTGTATCCAATACAGAAATGCGAATACAGGAAATTACTAAACGGTTATCGGAATTAGATAATAATGAAAACATTTCAAGTAGTAGGGGTAA
Source organism: Schistocerca serialis cubense (assembly GCF_023864345.2). NCBI lineage: Eukaryota > Metazoa > Arthropoda > Insecta > Orthoptera > Acrididae > Schistocerca > Schistocerca serialis. The sequence goes on along the minus strand of NC_064641.1, from coordinate 409,227,791 downwards.
TACTGTAATCAGAGACAACAGTCGCATCGTGTTTGCTAGCTCGGACGACAACAATACAAATAAAGAAATCACGGCAAGCAAATCCGACGCAACTCCGTCTCTGCAATCTAAACAAAATCCAACTATGTCTCTCGCAGAATGTTGGGATGATATAACGACAAATTCAAATGTAGCAAGTCGATTTCCTGTATTCAAACCAGGAGGCGAACTTCACCCTACAATCTTCATAAACGCTTTTGAAACTTCATTATCTCCTAAATGGAGTAATGAAAAACGGATTCAATTTGTAATAGGACATTTAGAAGCAGAAGCTGCAGAATGGGCAGTACTGCATACAACTGAATTTAGGGACTGGGATGATTTTGTTAAGCAGTTTAAACAAAATTATTGGTCGAGAGGAAAACAACAACACTTAACCTTAGAGTTGTTAGACCCTCCTCCTTATTCTAAACGGTGGAGAGGTTATAGGAATTACTTCGAATGGCATTTAAACCGTGCTAAATTAATTGGAGAATCAATTATTGAAAGTCATCTAATACGAGTCCTAATTAGTAGGTTACCGTATTATGTAAAGGAAAGAAAAATGTTATTCTACGAATTGTCCATCCGAACGAGAAAAGGAGATCGTGTATTAGTACGATCTCATCCTAAAGGTTCGAAGATCAATAGGGAATGTAGAAAATTCTTCTTTATCTTTGAAGATCCATATGTTGTACATAGGATTGTACATCCCAAAGCGTTACTTCTTATGGAACCTTCATCAGGTGTAATTAAAGGATTGTATAGTGTCGATCAAATTAAACCGTTCATTCCTAAATAAGTTAATATTTATTATATGTTACATATGGACGAGCGTTCATAGTTTATTCATGTGAAGTTTTTCGTGATAGTTACATGTTATTTTAAAGAAATGACAGGAAGTTTAAACAAGTGTTCTACAATAATCTACCGGTACTTCAAAAAGGGAAAAGATAACTAAAAGGGGATATATATGGAAGAAACTTTTGTTATTAGGTCAGAAGGAATTTTGTATATATTATATTTACTCGGATAGTAGGAAACAAAGGGGATGGTTAATAATTTTAGGGACCATGGGCGTCGGGAGCTATATGGCTCACGAGAAAATAGCAGAGTGCCTTTAATAAATATTTGTAATAGTGTTAATGTATAACACACCAAACGGGACTCTCTCGCTTGTTTCTCCTAAATAAATTGCCATTACCCAACAAAGTGTCCGAAGGTAAAGAAAGCCGTGCCGAGATTCTAAAGAAAGTTTTGCTTGATTTCTTCTTGACCTCAGGCATAAATAAAGCATTAGGGAAAAGAACGACGTAAAGTAAATAGTACTATTAGTTATTGTTAGAAACTTATTAATATACATTTTAGAAAGAATAACTCTAGTAAATGAATAAAACTGAAACTAACCTATCACAATTTGAACGCTCTGTCCTAATGTAACAACGTTAAAGAACGTACTAAATTATTATTTACTAGCAACTAGTGAATTAAAAGGAGTAATCTCCAGATATTCGGTTGTCAATTACCATAATAGCAATTAAAAGTAAGTGATAAATAGTCAGAACAATATTGTCATAAACGGATTGAATATATCTAAGAGCAAGGACTTTAGATTACGGAAAATGTGAGAAAAATGTTTAATATTAACAGTTAAATATTGTATATAGAAGAAGTTTTATTTTCGGTTAAAACCTAACAAACTGAGCTTGTGGGTGGGGTATGTAGGGGGACGCGAAATTGAAGCGTCACCCATCCACCAGTGTCAGCCCAGTTTGCAGGTGAATATAAATTTAATTTAGTGTTTTGTTTATGTATTTTTGTAATCTTTGTAATTGTTGTGAATTATCTAAAGTTTAGTATTTATTTTTTTATGTTTCATGTACGGAGAGGGCGGCGCAACGAACGGAGACAGCATCTACACTGCCGGGGCCAGAGAGAAAATTGCTGGCCACTATACGTCGCGGGTCGACAGCCAAAGAGCAACAGAAGATCCTGAAACCGAGTTGTTGCGTCGTGCTTCTAAAAACTGAAAAAATAAGAATTTGTAATGTTTCTACAACAATGATGTTATAGAAAGTTTAATCATGTTGTAAATAGTCAGTCCTGTCTTGTCAAGGCTCAGGTTCACGTCTATATGTAGGAAGATAATAAACTAGTGGATACTGCTTAAGTTAAAATCCGTGTTCCGAGAATTTATTTATGAAGAATTACGGGAATGAATTGATTATTAATTTTGACAACGTTCATCGCGAGTTTGAATCAGGAAAGTTTATTCAATGTGGTTCTAATATTTGTTGAATCAGATAACTTGCATTAATACAATTTCTGAGAAGAAACAAAACGACATCTAAATTGAAAAGGTTTGCAGAAACAAATTGGACTGAGTGACGAAATTCTGCGCATACGACTCAAATGATGATGTTTTACAGTTTCGTTCAAGAACCATTCAGAGACAATTTAAAAAGAATTTAAATAATTTTGAAGTGTGTTGTAACTGACGTAGGTGACGAAGTCTGCACATAGTCATAAGTCAAAAGAAAATCATTTATACAAAACTTGCGTCGTTACACTACAGCGCAAGGTCAAAGGAGGCCGACATGTGGTCTGTGGTCGGCGGTATTTAGTAACGTGATCAGTAATTAGGACATTGGGCGGATCTGACCTTTGCTGCGGTGCCCTGACGATAGAGACACTCACAGCAGACCCCAAACGGTTTAAATAAATAATATTCCACACATTTTCTAAATCATATAATTTGTATTTCATACACTGCAATCGATTTCTCTCCGAATGAACGACCAACAGAATCATTTCGCAGCCAATTTCTGGGAGGGGGAGAGGAGGGGGAGGACTGTGGGGTTTGCCATATCGTGGATTTAATTATGTGATCTATTTAATTAATTAATCAATCAAATTAATATTAAAAGTGTGCTTGTATCAGTGAGGAAATTCCCTGAGGGTTGGGGTTGGAGGAGGTGAGGGGCAGGATAAGGAGGAGGAGGAGGAGGGGTGAGGGAATGGTAGGTTCAGGATCTGTCAATGAAAAGGATGGATTAACCCTTCGGTCTCAATTCTCTTAGCATAACAATAGATTAACGACGTGCCAATCAAAAGAGAACGATAGATTTGGCCTTGAATGAATACTTGCCCCTGATGTAGGCAACCCCAACCCGAAATGTGCGCTCATGCCCCCCCCCCCCCCAATCCCTTGTCGCACTACTTGTAGGTCGGTGTCAAGATTATATTTTTTTGTATTTTTGCATTTGGAGGAGGAAGTTAGTGAAAAAAATCTTGTGCGAAGATCCCGCTGCAACGAGAAACGCCTTTATTTTAATTATGTCCAGCCCAACTCTTGTGTTATGTCCATAACACTGTCTGCTCTGTTTCCCGATAGTACAAAATGTGCTGCTCTCTTTGAACTCATTCCTATGTGCTCTGTCAGCCCTATCTGGTAAGGATCCTACACTGTGCAGCAGTACTCCAAAACAGGATGGACAAATGTAGTGTAGGCAGTTCTTTAGTAGATCTGTTGTATCTTATAAGTGTTGTCCCAAGAAGACGGAGTCTTTGGTTTGTCTTCCCCACAATATTTTGTATACATTTTTTCCCATTTAAGTTGTTTGTAATTATAGTTCCTAGGTATTTAGCTGAATTTATGGCCTATAGATTTGATTGCTGTATCGTATAACCGAAGTTTAACGGCTTCCTTTTAGCACTCGTCTGAATGACCTTACATTTTTCATTATTTAGGGTCAATTGCCAGTTTTCGTGCCATACATACAGGGTGATCGGAAATTCCCGTTACAGACTTCTAGGACTTGTAGAAGGGAGTGCGTGGTGGTAGTGTGGACAAAAACGAGAAAAAATGTTCAATAAACGTGGGCTCTAAATTGCATACCTGAGGAGCTATGACCATTCGTTCATCTTCGCTAATGTGAAACACATCTCCTCTACTGAGCAAGTGTATTCATAGCTGTTAAGGTACGTACTTTAGAACGCACGTTTACTGGACATTTTTTCTCGTTTTTGCCCACACTACCACCACTGAAAGTTACCACTTTTCGCAACACAAGAACCGGTACATGTATTCAACTGTCAGATGTATCAGAACGGTTTTCGTTTATAACTTTCGACTCGTTCGTTTCCGGTACAGGGATCCTTACTTAAAATTAATACATTTATTGTTCTCCATCATCCTAGAAAGTCTGTAACATCATCACGGAATCACGCGGTGTATACGTACAGACGCACGCGCCTATAATTTTGACGCTCTGTAGTCTCGTCGGATGTCGTTTCCGGACATGGATTCCTATTCCAAATACGATGTACTCACTCCCCTCTACAAGTCCTAGAAGTCTGTAACGGGAATTTCCGACCACCCTGTATATCTTTTATAAACCGTTTTGAAATTTGTTTTGATCTTCTGATGACTTTACTAGACCATAAAGGGCAGCATCATTTGCAAACAACCTAAGAGTGCTCCTCTTATTGTCTCCTACATCGTTTATACAGATAAGGAACATCAGAAGGCCTGTAACACGTCTGTTTTACTCGATGACTTTCCGTCGGTTACAACGAACTATACCTGTCTGACAGGAAATAACGAATACAGTAGCATAACTGAGACAATATTCCATAAGCACGAAGTTTGATTACAAGCAGCTTATGAGGAACGGTGTCAAGAGTTCTCTGGACATAAGAAACACGGAATCAATTTGAAATACCTTGTCGATAGCACCCAACACTTCGCGTGAGTGCTTCACAAAAGTGATGTTTTCTAAACCTGCGTTGACTGTGTGTCAACAGACCATTCTCTTCCAAGCAATTCATACTGTGCAATACATTGTATGATCCATAATCCTCCTGCATATCGACGTTAATGATATGGGCTTGTAATTTAGTAGATTACTCTTATTGCCTTTCTTGAATATTGGTGTGATCTGCACAACTTTCTAATCTCTGGATACGAATCTTTCGTCGGGCGAGCAGTTGTATATGATTGTTAAATATCGAGTTACTGTGTCAGCATGCTCTGAAGGGACATAATTGGTATGCATACTGGAGAGGACGACTTGCATTTATTAACCCATTACTGGCCATTGTCCCTTTTTTGGGACGCATATATTTTACTTATTTCTACGTAAGCAATGGAGCTTTTAGCCTTCATTGTTGGACCTGTAGATTCAAGTAACTGCTATAATGCCTGTAAATGTAAAATTAATTTTTTCTAAGTACTTCACGCCAGGAAAATTATAAACTTGCCGATTTTTTGTTCCTGCACTTGGCAGCACTATATGTTTGCTGGTAGTTCCTGCACGACAATGAGCTGTGATTTAGTTGTGTGGGCGTGTTTGTTATGAATATATGGATGTCCGTGTAAGATTAAGTATACTTCAGATTTTTTCAAGTAAGTGCAACATAGATGTATTTTATGCGTCCCAATAATGGGACAATGGTATGTTACACTATCATTTATTGTTGATGTGCCCTATTCTTGTATACATGTATTATACAAAGAAGAATTGCATTTTGCGTTCTTTATATCTGCTTTTATTCATATTCTATTCGCATTTTAGGGTTCCAACAGGATAAAAACATGCCGCGTGGACTTACACTTGAAGAAATTCTAGCCGAACTGGAGAACCATCAAGAGAGTGACTATGAAGATGATGACGTACAATTGGCGATTACTCCACCCAATGCAGATGTAATAACAGATGAAGAAGACATTGACGAAAATGTACTGAACTATGAGTCTGTTGTACAAGATGTAGCTGGTACATCAGAGCTCATAACCAGCTGAGACGAAGCTAATGTTACAGTTGTGCCTGAAGAAGCCAAAAGACGGAAAGCATTAGGAGATGGAGCAGAAAGTGGTACGTTATCTACAAAAAAATATAAATGAAAGTGGTATAAACGTCAGCCAACGTACACAAACACTAATGAACCAGGGAAGAGCAACGAACATTATGTTGTGGAATATCTAGCAAATAAGACAGTGCCCCAGGTGTTCGAGGATTTTTTTTTCTGAGAAACTAATGGATACTATTATTGAACAAAGCGAAAACTATGCTTGCCAACATAACAAAATAAATTTTCTGCCAACCAAAGAAGAACTAAAATCATTTATTGGCATAGTACTTCTGAGTGGTTATCATAAGCTTCCCCATGAGAATATGTACTGGGAACAGGCGCTTGGTGTCGGCGTTCCTTTAGTCTTCAACTCCATGTCAAGAAATAGGTTTCGGGAAATAAAGAGATTCATTCATCTCAATGACAACTCCAGAATAGACAGAAACGGCAAGATGTACAAACTGAGGTTGTTCTTTGAAATGTTGAAAAAGGAATTTGGTAAATTTGGCGTATTACATTCAGAGCTGTCAATTGATGAAATGATGGTACGTTAATATGGCAAACATTCAGCTAAAATGTTTCTATGGGGAAAGCCTATCAAATTTGGATATAAAATTTGGTGTCTTACAAGTTCCAATGGTTTTCTTTATAATTTTTCGCCATACTGTGCCAAGACTGACAACAAACAGGAAACTTAAGATGCAAGGGTAATCAATGAACTAACCAGCATGACTCCAGAATCAGAGTATCCGAATTATAAGCTTTTCTTTGACAACTTTCTCACCAGTGTTGCACACTGATCACACTCGGAAAGAGTAAAATTAATGCTACGGGCACAATAAGAGAGATCCAAACTATTGCATGTCCTTTGATTGACACGAAAAGAATGGCAAAAGAAAAGGAACGAGGAATCTATGACTACATGTTTGACAAAGAGAACGAAGTTCTGGTTGTGAAATGGAGTGACGACAAACCAGTATGTGTAGCGACAAATTACAGTACTATTACTTCTCTGAGTTCTACTAAAAGATACTCACGGGCAAAGAAAAAGGAAATATCTGTTATAATTTCACATCTCATTGAAGAATACAATGCCCATATGGGCGGCGTAGATCTACTGGAAAAGCAGATATCACTTTATAGGATGAAGATAAGGTCAAAGAAATGGTGGTGGCCATTATTCACACAGATGATAGATATCTGCGTAGTAAACACATGGCGTGCATACCAAATTGCTAACTCTAATGAGAAGCTCTGACTTTCGGATGTCCTACAGAGATTAGTGATGTTTTACCTATCAAAGAAAACAGGATCAGTACCAAAACGCAGAGGACGACTAGGAAGTAAATTGATGGGAGGACGGGTGAGCACAGATGTACGACTAGATCCAGGAAATCATTTCATTGTGCCAAGTAAAACACAGAAGAGATGTGCTTACTACAAGAAAAAAAACAACAAAAATTTGTGATAGGTGCAATGTTGATGTACGCGACAAATGGTTTGCTTCATTTCATACTGAATAGACATTCAATAATATTAAAACATTCTTTATTTATTGTTTGTGTTGTTTCTTACAATATTATGGATGGAGAATAAGGATGTGAATTTGGATAGCGCAAATGGCCAATGTCCCAAAAATGGGACGGTCTGTAGTTTTTGTTCTAATAAACTGAAAATTTTCAAAATAACTTTTTATACACTTAATCACTTAATGTAACATATTTATGCATAAAAGTTTGCAAAAAATGATCCGATAGAGTTTTGGCCAGTAATGGGTTAAGTGTCTGAAGCTGCTCCATTACTCCGAAGATACCTCCTTCTAAGTTACTCATGTTGGGAGCTGCTCTTGAATCGAATGCTGGAATATTTACTTCATTTTCTTAGGTGAAGGAATTTCTGAAGGCTGTATTTAGTAACTGTCATTGATAGTATTTCCTGCTCTTATAGCGCAGGGAAGGCATTGATTGTGTCTTGCCGCTACCATACTTTACATACGAGCAGAATCTCTTTGGATTTTCTGCCAGGTTTCAAAACAAAGTATCATTACAGAAACTATTATAAGCCCCTCGCAATGAAACCTGCGCTAAATTTCGAGCTTTTGTAAATTATCTCCAATCTTGTAGATAGGCATTAGTTTAAATTTTAAATCCTTTTTTCGTTGTGTCTACAACAGTGTTCTAACCTGCTATGTGTACCGTAATTATTTGGTTTAAATCTCTCAATTGCTTTCAGTACTACTTCTCTGAGTTCAAGGTACATCTGGTCTACGCTTGCGTTGTTAATTAGGAAACAGTGGAGATCGTTTGTCATGAAGGTATCAAGCGAAATTTTATGTGATTTTTTGAATAGATTAATTTTTCATTCGTTCTCGGAGTATTTGGGAGTTACAGTATTCAGTCTCGCAACGACAATCCTGTGTTCAATAATCCCTGTATCCGTTCTGATGTATGTTATTAGCTCAGGATTTTTTGTTGCTAAGAGGTCATCAAGTGCTTTTTCACAATATTCATGAGCTAACTGCTCGAAATAATTTTCAGAAAATGCGTTTAGCACAATTTTGGATAATTTTTATGCCTACCTCCGGATTTAAACGTGTATTTTCGCCAACATATCGAGGGTAAATTGAATTCGCCAGTATTTATAATTGTAAGAGTCGGGTACATTTTTGAAATTAGACTCAAGTTTTCTTTCAACCTTTCAGCAATTGGGAGGTCGGTAAAACGATCCTATTATTGTTTTATTCATGTTGACGAGAATGACATCTACCCATACTAATTCATAGAAACTATCTATTTTAATTTCAGCACAAGATAAACTGCTTCTAACAGCTTCAATCACGCCACCGCCAACTGTATTTAGCCCATTCCTTTTTAACACCGTTAGATCTCTCGCAAAAATTGCAGTCGAACTTATTTCCATCTTTAGCCAGCTTTCAGTGCCTACAACGTCCGCCTGCTTAGCTGGGTGGTAACGCGCTCTCCTCCCATGCAAGCAGGCTCGGGTTCAATTCCCGGCTGGGTTGGAGATTTTCTCCGACTGGGGCTTGGGAGTTGTGATGTCCACATCATCATTTCATCCTCATCACCGGCGCGCAAGTTGCCCCATGTGGCGTCGAATGAAATAAGACTTGCACTTGGCGGCCGAACTTCCCCGAATAGGGGCCTACCGGCCAACGATGCCATACGCTCATTTCCATTTTCAGTGTCTATAACGATTAGAGTAACAGTGCTTTCCACTAGCGCTTGGAGCTCTGTTACTTTCCCACCACAATCGCCACAATTTACGTTATACCAATGGTTCCTAGATCTACGTTCTTCCAGTGTTCGACCTGGATGCGTGAGGAAATGGCCGCAGTAGGCGAAGAGCTGTATGCGCTTTTGGCTGCGGTCAGCCACCTTCACACGGCTGGCAGGAGGTGCAGCAGAGACAGACATCTGGCGTTTCGCAAGGGACTCCCCACGGGTTACGCTGCCAAAGAGTCTCCTAGTGTACACCATGCGGTAGATCCGCCCTCACATTACGGTAAGTGGAGGTTGTGGCACGCGTCACTCGAGGTGGAGGGTCACTGTGGAGGCTGGGCGTCTGGTCTCGCCTCTAGACCATATTAGTGAACAGGTGGCCACTCCTTCAGCAGAGTCCAAGCAGGCACATATCGGCTAGGGTAAGTACCATTATTATCCTTCCATTGGTAAAAGATGCCGGAATAGTCACCCTTTTGGATCTCTAGAAGGGGTCTGCTAAGGAGGAGCAGACCACGAGGAAAAGATTGAATAATCAACAACAACAACAAAAAAGTGGATCAATGGCTCTGAGCACTATGGGACTTAACATCAGAAGTCTGCAGTCCCCTAGAACTTAGAACTACTTAAGTCTAACTAACCTAAGGACATCACACACATCCATTCTCGAGGCAGGATTCGAACCTGCAACCGTAGCGGTCGCGTGGTTCCAGACTGAAGCGCCTAGTACCGCTCGGCCACCCCGGCCGGCATAATCAACGAAAGTATAACATTCCACAAGTTTGGGCATGGAATGTCTAAGCCTGAACGTGGTAGGGAAGCTAGAAAATTTGAGAAAAGAAATGCAAAGGTTCAAATGGTTCAAATGGCTCTGAGCACTATGGGACTAAACTACTGTGGTCATCAGTCCCCTAGCACTTAGAACTACTTAAACCTAACTAACCTAAGGACATCACACACATCCATGCCCGAGGCAGGATTCGAACCTGCGACCGTAGCAATCGCGCGGTTCCGGACTGCTCGCCTAGAACCGCTAGACCATCGCGACCGGCTGCAAAGGTTTAATCTAGATATAGTAGGAGACAGTGAAGTGTAATGGAAAGACGACAAGGATTCCTGGTCAGATAAATATAGGATAATATCACAGCAGCAGAAATTGGTGTATCCGGAGTAGGAATCGTTATGAAAGGGAAGGTAGGCAGAGAGTGTGTTACTGCGAACAGTTCACTCATAGGGTTCTTCTTATCAGAATCGACAGCAAACCAACATCGACAGCGATAGTTCAGGTGTACATGCTGACGTCAGAAGCTGAAGATGAAGAGATAGTGAAAGTACATGGGGACATTGAAAGAATAATACAATACGTAAAGGTAGATGAAAACCTAATAGTCATGGTGGACTGGAATGCAGCGTTAGGGAAAGGAGTAGAAGAAATGGTGACAGGAGAATATGGGCTTGGGACAAAGAAAGTAATTACTAATAAACCACGGGTTACATAACGAATACCTCTGCTGGTCGACGAAAGAAGGAACTACAAAAATGTTCAGGGAAATTCAGGAATACAGTAATACGAGTCGCTGAGGAATGATATAAAGAGCTAGTACAGGGATGCTAAGACGAAATGGCTGCTCGAAAAACGTGAAGAAATCGAAAAAGATTTGATTTTCGAAAGGAGCGACTCAGCATATAGGAAACTGAAGATAACCTTCGGTGAAACTAAGGGCAAGGGTGACAACATTAAGAGTGTAACGGGAATTCCACTGTTAAATGCAGAAAAGAGAGCGGATATGTGGGAAGAGTACATTGAAGGAACGAGGGCAAAGATTTGTCGGATCTGAAAGAAGAAGAAACAGTAAACGATTTAGAAGAGATGGGGGATCCAGTATTACCACCAGAATTTAAGAGAGCTTTGGAGGACTTAAGATCAAATAAGACAGAAGGGACTGATAATATTCCATCAGAATTTCTAACATCATTGGGGAAAGGAGCAACAAAACGACTGTTAAAGTTGGTGTATAGAATGTATGAGTCTGGCGACATAACATTTGACTTTCCAAAAAATATCATCCGCACTATGCCGAAGACTGTAAAAGCTGGTAAGTGCGAGAATGTATTGCACAATCAGCTTAACAGTTCATGCATCCAAGTTTCTGTCAGAAGATATATACAGATGAATGGAAAAGAAAATTGAGGATGTGCTAGATGACGATCAGTTTCGCTTTGGAAAAGGTAAAGACACCAGAGAGGCAATTCTGACGTTGTGGTTGATAATGGAAGCAAGACTAAAGAAAAATCAAGACTCTTTCATAGGATTTGCTGACCTGCAACAGACGTTCGACAATGTGCCAGATGTTCGAAATTCCGAGAAAAAAATGTACGCTACAAGAAGAGATGGGTAATATACACTCCTGGAAATGGAAAAAAGAACACATTGACGCCGGTGTGTCAGACCCACCATACTTGCTCCGGACACTGCGAGAGGGCTGTACAAGCAATGATCACACGCACGGCACAGCGGACACACCAGGAACCGCGGTGGTGGCCGTCGAATGGCGCTAGCTGCGCAGCATTTGTGCACCGCCGCCGTCAGTGTCAGCCAGTTTGCCGTGGCATACGGAGCTCCATCGCAGTCTTTAACACTGGTAGCATGCCGCGACAGCGTGGACGTGAACCGTATGTGCAGTTGACGGACTTTGAGCGAGAGCGTATAGTGGGCATGCGGGAGGCCGGGTGGACGTACCGCCGAATTGCTCAACACGTGGGGCGTGAGGTCTCCACAGTACATCGATGTTGTCGCCAGTGGTCGGCGGAAAGTGCACGTGCCCGTCGACCTGGGACCGGACCGCAGCGACACACGGATGCACGCCAAGACCGTAGGATCCTACGCAGTGCCGTAGGGGACCGCACCGCCACTTCCCAGCAAATTAGGGACACTGTTGCTCCTGGGGTATCGGCGAGGACCATTCGCAACCGTCTCCATGAAGCTGGGCTACGGTCCCGCACACCGTTAGGCCGTCTTCCGCTCACGCCCCAACATCGTGCAGCCCGCCTCCAGTGGTGTCGCGACAGGCGTGAATGGAGGGACGAATGGAGATGTGTCGTCTTCAGCGATGAGAGTCGTTTCTGCCTTGGTGCCAATGATGGTCGTATGCGTGTTTGGCGCCGTGCAGGTTAGCGTCACAATCAGGACTGCATACGACCGAGGCACACAGGGTCAACACCCGGCATCATGGTGTGGGGAGCGATCTCCTACACTGGCCGTACACCACTGGTGATCGTCGAGGGGACACTGAATAGTGCACGGTACATCCAAACCGTCATCGAACCCATCGTTCTACCATTGCTAGACCGGCAAGGGAACTTGCTGTTCCAACAGGACAATGCACGTCCGCATGTATCCCGTGCCACCCAACGTGCTCTAGAAGGTGTAAGTCAACTACCCTGGCCAGCAAGATCTCCGGATCTGTCCCCCATTGAGCATGTTTGGGACTGGATGAAGCGTCGTCTCACGCGGTCTGCACGTCCAGCACGAATGCTGGTCCAACTGAGGCGCCAGGTGGAAATAGCATGGCAAGCCGTTCCACAGGACTACATCCAGCATCTCTACGATCGTCTCCATGGGAGAATAGCAGCCTGCATTGCTGCGAAAGGTGGATATACACTGTACTAGTGGCGACATTGTGCATGCTCTGTTGCCTGTGTCTATGTGCCTGTGGTTCTGTCAGTGTGATCATGTGATGTATCTGACCCCAGGAATGTGTCAATAAAGTTTCCCCTTCCTGGGACAATGAATTCACGGTGTTCTTATTTCAATTTCCAGGAGTGTAGATTACGTACAACAAATAAGAGGGAATAATAAGAGCGGACGACCAAGAACGAAGTGCTCTGATTAAAATGGGTGTAAGACAGGGATGCAGTCCTTCGCCTCTACTGTTCAATCTGTACATCGATGAAGCAACGATGGAAATAAAAGAAAGACTCAGGAGTGGAATTGAAATTCACGGATAAAGGATATTAATGATAGGATTCGTTGACAACAATGCTATCCTGAGTATAAGTGAAGAAGAATCTCATGATATTCTGAATGGAATGAACAGTCTAATGAGTACAGAATATGGATTGGGAGTAAATAGAAGAAATACGAAAGTAATGAGAAATAGCAGAAATGATAACAGAGACAAACTTAACGTCAGGATTGATGGTTACGAAGTAGATGAAGTTAAGGAATTCTACTATCTAGGCAGCAATATAAGCAGTGAAAGATGGGGCAAGGACATCAAAAGGAGACTAGCAGTGGCAAAAAGGACGTTCCTGGCCAAGAGAAGTCTACTTGTATCAAATATAGGCCTTAATTTGAGTATGAAATTTCTGAGAATGTACGTTTGGAGCACAGCGTTGTATGTTAGTTGCCTTTAGAAACCTATTAGTGTAAGCCTAAATTGGTATAAATTACAAGCATGTAACTTGAATAGTACATGAGTTATTGGAGGTCAAAGTGGCCGATTACCATCGATGGCATCAGGCCTTAAGTACTGCACAGTTACACTATAAACGGTAGCAGCATGCTTATAGATATACTTATTCATCTATGTCTTTGTTTATATCCGATATATACTATTCATGAAGAAACTGGTTAAATGTTTACTGTGTTTTAGAAAGCACAGAGACATTAGGCTACTGGAACACCTTTTGTTCTATTCCTTTGATATATGTTTATTTAATATGTTTATATATCTAATAACGTGTGTTAGAGTGTGTTTATGGTTCAGCCTTAGGAATATTTATTTCATTTCAAGTTATTTAAATGTAACTCCAGTATTTCGAATGTGTTTCATTATGTTTGTGAGTGGGCATTGGCTTGAAGACAGGGCGGGAGCGCTCTAGCCAGTCACAGCGTTCATCCCTGGGGAGGACACGAGGAAGTTATGAGCAGTGGGGAGTTCTGGAGGGTACGGCACAGGACACGGGAGTGAGGGCTCGAAGCGGACAGTACAGTGCGACGGACGCACAGTCGACGGGAAAGACTGGAGCAGTTTACGCGTGGTCGTGAGAAATAGAAATATTTTGGAGTACCGACTTGTGCTCTTGTGTGATTTTCGTGGCTTCTACAGTGAAGACGTAGTGTGCGTTTAGAAGTGAATATCTCGCGAGCTATGTTAATGTTCATAACTAATTATGTGAAGTAGGAATCTATTGTTTCCCTGTTATTCAACATATTTTATTTAATTGCTGGACCATCGACACCAATAAGTGTTTTGCAGAAATATACCGCATTCTCAAAAGTACTTCTATTATCGTGCTCATCATTCAAAGTCGTTAAGATAGTACCTACAGATTTTATTTAATTGTAGTCTTTCATTGATAAATTTATATGCTACTTCCATAATTCGCAATTGCCCAGTGATAGAAACCTTCGACCATTCGATTCATGTGTGTATTCTTATCGTATACTGTAGAGTCAGCAGTACTTGGCCTGTAATGCGGCAACTTCGTATTCTAGCCCCTAGACAATGAAACCAGCCAAAACTTTTAATATTTCAACTCTAAGTCGGAGGGTACGTAGTTATTGTTTGAAAACCCGCATAATGAAACATGGACTGTGGGAAAACTGGGACAGAAGAGAATCGACACATTTGAGATATGGTGCGGCAGCTGAATGGTGAAAATTAGGTGGACTAATAACGTAAGGAAAGAGGACGCTCTGTGCAGCATCGGAGAGTATAGATGTGGAAAACACTGACGACGAGAAGAGACAAGATGATAGGACATCTGTTAAGACATCAGGAGATAACTCCATCATACTAGAGGGGCTGCAGAGGGTAAAAATTGTAGAGGAGGACAGAGAGTGGAATACATCCAGCACATAATTGACGACATAGGTTGCAAGTGCTACTCTGAGATGAAGAGGTTGTCACAGGAGAGGAATTTGTGGTGGGCCGCAGCAAACAAGTCAGCAGACTGATTACTCAAAATAAAAAGAAGAAAAACTGTTTATCGGAAGTTCCAACGTCAGGCACGTTATGGAGCCCGTCAGGGAGATAGCGTTCAGGGGTGGAAGGAAAGCCAATGTCCGCTTGGTATGTCTGCCCATGGGCCTCATACGAGATGTGGCTGTAGTCTTGCCTGCGGCAATCGAGTGCGAAGAGTGCAGTGGTCTGGAAGTTGCGACTCAGACACAAATGACGCCTGTCGCATATTTTCTGGGGCCATCCTCAGTTCATACAGTTGGCTGGCGAAGGTATTGAAGGGTGCTGGACTCTCGTGCGAGGTGCAAGTAGAGCTCACAATCGGCAACATTCTTCCCAGAGTTGATTGAGGTCTTTTGAGTTCGAGCGGAGTGGAGGGTCTCAATCAAAGGCTTCGTCGACTCTGGGGCAGTCTTTTCTAGACTTGCGTTATCAGGTGGCAGTCTAGGACTCCACTTGACAGGACAGGGGCGAACTACACAATAGAAGCATCTACTAAAGTAGCAGAGTACTTGTGAAGTGCACATGCGGGTTTTCTAGTAAGGCCGTAATTTGGGATACTCTGATGAAACTCGTCAGTCGATACGCAGAAAGTGTATTCAGACCACGTTCAGAGTAATGAGACTTCGACTGTCAAAATGTTATGAGTAAATTGTCGAGTTATTCGTAACAAAGCTCACGAAATTACTGCCCTCCAGTAGAGTTCTTGGCTGAAATTATTCTTCGTATCGAGAGCTGGGTAAAACCTGAGGCAGAAACCTCTGAGATGTTTAGCGAGTCATGGAATGTATATCGGAAAGATAAACTAGACGTCAAATGACAAAAATATTGTCTCTACTGATGCCTGTGAAGTTATCTGGTGGCGTATAAAAGGTCTAGGTGGAACCAAATTAATTGCTGGATGTTTTTACCGGCCGCCTGATTCCGCTGTGACAGTTTTGGAGTCATTCAAAGAAAGTCTGTGCTAATTGGTGCATAGATACCGAGATCATGCAATAGTAGCTGGAGCGAATTTAATCGACAGAGTATAGACTGGAATTTCAATGGATTCACTGCGGAGGATATAGACAGGAAGTACTGTGAAGCACTTTTGAATACGTTTCCTGAAAACAAACTTGAACAATTAGTTCCCCAGCACACACACACAGTAGAAATATCTTGGACCTTGCAGCTACATACAAACATGTCAGATCTTGTCAATAGCGTCAGCATAGAGACGAAGGTTAGTGATCATGATGTTATTATACCAATTATGGTTACGAAAATTAGTAAACCAAGTCAAAAAGGCTAGATGAACATGTCTGATAGAAAGAGCAGATAGCATTCTTTAGCCTCTCAGACGGTCAATTGAGTTCAAACAAACTGCAAATCGTGGTCCGGAGAAGAGAACTATGTGTTTAGTAAGCGGATTAACGACGAAAAAGGCCCACCAAGATTTAACCAAGAAACTCAGAAAACGCTGAAGAAGCAAAGGCTGTTGCATTCTCATTAAAAAAAGATCACGCAAATGACGACAAGCAATGCTTAGAAGAGATTCGTGTGTCTTTCGAATGCTCCATGCACGAAGGACACAACAACCACTCGTCATATCTTAGCAAAAGATATTACCGAGAGCCCGAGAAAAATCTGGTCCTATGTAAATTCGCTAAGGGGATCTAAGGCTTCTATCCAGTCACTCATTGACCAGTCTGGTGTTGCAGTTGAAGATAACAAATCGAGAACCGAAGTTTCAAATTTCGCGTTTAAGATATGGTTGTCGAAGAAGGATCGTAAAAACATACTGTCGTTTGAACATCGAACAGATTCCTAGATGGACGACGTAGTAATAAGCGCAAATAAGTAACTGAAAGAGTTGAAAATAAATAAGTCTCCAAGTCCACATGGAGTTCCAGTTAGGTTCTACGAAGGGTACTCTACGACACTGGCCCATTACCTAGCTCGCATTTATCGCGAATCTCACGCAACAGTACGGAGTCCCAAGCGACTGGAAAAAAGTGCAGGTAACTCTTCCATACAAAAAGGGTAAAGAAAGGACCTGCAAAATCACAGACTAAATTCCTGACATCGGTTTGCTACAGAAGCCTTGAATCAGCACGAATATTTTAAATTTTCTTGAAACCGAAAAGCTTATGTCCACGCATCAATCCGGTTTCAGAAAGCATCCATCGTGCGAAACTCGACTTGCCTTATTCTGACATGGTTTAGTGTGAACTATGGATGAAGGTCAGCTGGTAGATTCCATATTTCTAGATTTCCGGCAAGCATTTCACACGGTCCACCACTGCAGATTGATGGCGAAGGTACGAGCATATGGAAGAGGTTCCCTGATATTTGAGTGGCTCGAAGACTTCCAAAGTAATACGAGTATAAACCAATAAGTTGACCTCGACGGTGAGTGTTCATCAGAGAGAAGGGTATCCTCAAGAGTACCACATAGAAGTGTGATCTCACTATCATTATTTTCTAAATACACAATCAAGCGGATATGGTGGGTAGCAATCTGCGGTTCTTTGCTGATGATGCCGTGGTGTGCGGTAAGGTGTAGAAGTTGAGTGGCCGTAGGAGGAAACAAGATGACATAGACAAAACTTCTGGTTTGTGAGACGGATGGCAGATAGCTCTAAATGTAAAAAAAATCAAGTTAATACGGATTATTAGGACGAACAAACTTGTAATGTTGAGATACAGTATTACAAGTGTCCTGCTTGACACAATCAAGTCGTTTGAATATCTGGGAATAACGTTGCAGTTTGTGCACCGTTTACTGCGACGCATCATATACTCAGGTTGCCCTCCATGGGGTGGGTGCACGCAATGACTGTGGTTATATTGGGATAGATAGAGCAGCAATCAGTCGAGGAATTAAGTTGCTTTAAAATGACATTTATAGTCACAATGCAGATCAGATTTCGACCTGTGTCAAGTCATTATCAATGCAGTGCGGAAGTGTAGCAGTTGTTCGTGCTCAAGTGAATGCTTACACAGTTCAACCATACACTGTTACAAAGATGAATTTGCCTTTTCAAATGAGCTGACAGCCACAATTATAGGAGGTACTAATATTAGGTTTTATGGTGTTGTGTCTGTCCACCTTTAGGGAAATTCGTTATTATTTCAGATTTCTCGAACGATATTAGGTAATTTAACGTAATACATTTTACAAAGATTACAAAAGAGCTACATACTTTGTATCATTGTTCAACGAAAGTATGGTCGAAAGTGAATGAGACTTTGAGACGGCTCATTTCAGTGAATGATACACCTCTAGTTCTACGTGTACTGACGTCCAGGGTGGTAATCGAGATATTTTGTACGATTTGTACACGAAGGATTAGTATAAGTCAGCTGATATAGTGTACATGTAAATATTTAGCAAAGTTACCAAAATCAAGTGTACTTACCTCAAAAGTTGTTGTATTTCTGGATAGACTAAAGTAGTATCACATATGTGTTCGCTCCATGGTAATATTGATTCCTGAAGTTCTTTATTAGTAACTTCAGCGATGTCCTCAAATTGTTCCTTCGTTTCGCCCATGGGGATCAAAGATGCTACGTCGATTTGAGTTAAACCTTTTGGTGGTACCTGCAATGGAAAATACGTCTCTGTAAATCTCTTGTGTTCGTTATGCTGTTATATTTAAATACCTATTGTGTTACACTTTAATACATTACAACGGGTAGCATCAAGTCTGTTACGGTTTGTTGCAATAATTATGAGCCGATTCTACTTCGAAGGCGAAGAAAGGCAAACGATTCACCATGGGGCGATTGACAGATTTATTTTTACAGCTCCGACGTCCATCATAACAAATACGTAACTAATGTGAACGCGCTTCTTTCATAGAGGTGCTACATCGTAAATATGAAACAACGATGAAACATAAAGAAGCAGAGTGTGAGATATCATCAGCTGGTATTTTAAAGTTATTTTGACTTATTATAATATGATGGCTCCCTGACCATTCGTAATATTCTTCATAATATTTCGACCCGCCCTACACTGAGGGTATGGACGCGCCCATCCACGAGATTACACAAAAAAAAGTGTTTAACTTAGGAAAGTGTACCGGGACAGTTCATATTGTATGTTAACAACCTGCCAGTCAATATCAAGAAGCACCTCAGATTTTTTGTTGATGATGGAATTAGCCATAAAGAAGTATTACCTGGAAAAGACCGGACAATTCTTCAGCAAGATCTTGTGAGGAATTCGGAGTGGTACACGGAATAGAAACTTACTTAACATATTCAGAAATTTAAAATTAAGTGCGTCACAAAACGCAGAATCTTACGCTATTATTAGTACAATATTAATTAGTCATAACTGGACTCGGTAAACTCGCATCAATACTTGGATGTAAAAAATTTTGGTTGTCACATGGTTCACCCGTGGTCTAGGATGGCCTTTGACTAGTAATCAAAATGTTCCCGGCCTAAGTTCGGTTTAAATTTTGAGTAAAAATCATCACCAATGGCGGCCAAAGACTACCAGCACAAGAAAGTACTCTCATTATGCCAACGGTCTTGTCAAAGAGGGCGGAAGAGAAGACAGGGGTTCAGGACAGTCTCAGGGTAGGAAACTACCACTGAAAGGCGGAAGAATCAGCAACGATCAAAGGAATGAGGATGTAGAGGTCAATGGAAACCAGTGTATTAATTACATATAATGTGTATCCACAGGACATGTGACTTGCCACTGAGAAAGTGTCATGACGATCTCCCCACTGCCAAACGTTTCTCATCTAGTCGCC
The DNA here is from genome assembly GCF_023864345.2 of Schistocerca serialis cubense. Taxonomy (NCBI): domain Eukaryota; kingdom Metazoa; phylum Arthropoda; class Insecta; order Orthoptera; family Acrididae; genus Schistocerca; species Schistocerca serialis. The sequence continues at coordinate 409,207,964 of NC_064641.1, read as the reverse complement.
CATTCGGATCTCTCAGAGAGGACTGACAAGGGGAGGTGACTTTAAGAAAAAAGATTGAATAACCAAAGAAATAATAACATTCTACGAGTCCGGGCATCGAATGTCAGAAGTTTGAACGTGGTAGGGAACTTAGAAAATCTGAAAAGCGAAACGGTAAGGCTTATTATGGATACAGCGTAGGTCACTGAAGAGAAATGGAAAGACGATAAGGATTACTGGTGAGATGAGCGTTCTCAGCATGTTATAGTCTTAGGTGGAGATTTCAATTTACCAGATTTAGACTGGGACACTCAGATGTTTAGGACGGGTGGTAGGGACAGAGCATCGAGTGACATTATACTGAGTGCACTATCCGAAAATTACCTCGAGCAATTAAACAGAGAACCGACTCGTGGAGATAACATCTTGGACCTACTGATATCAAACAGACCCGAACTTTTCGACTCTGTATGTACAGAACAGGGAATCAGTGATCATAAGGCCGTTGCAGCATCCCTGAATATGGAAGTTAATAGGAATATAAAAAAAAGGGAGGAAGGTTTATCTGTTTAGCAAGAGTAATAGAAGGCAGATTTCAGACTACCTAACAGATCAAAACGAAAATTTCTGTTCCGACACTGACAATGTTGAGTGTTTATGGAAAAAGTTCAAGGCAATCGTAAAATGCGTTTTAGACAGGTACGTGCCGAGTAAAACTGTGAGGGACGGGAAAAACCCACCGTGGTACAACAACAAAGTTAGGAAACTACTGTGAAAGCAAAGAGAGCTCCACTCCAAGTTTAAACGCAGTCAAAACCTCTCAGACAAACAGAAGCTAAACGATGTCAAAGTTAGCGTAAGGAGGGCTATGCGTGAAGCGTTCATTGAATTGGAAAGTAAAATTCTATGTACCGACTTGACAGAAAATCCTAGGAAGTTCTGGTCTTACGTTAAATCAGTAAGTGGCTCGAAACAGCATATCCAGACACTACGGGATGATGATGGCATTGAAACAGAGGATGACACGCGTAAAGCTGAAATACTGAACACCTTTTTCCAAAGCTGTTTCACAGAGGAAGACCGCACTGCAGTTCCTTCTCTAAATCCTCGCACAAACGAAAAAATGGCTGACATCGAAATAAGTGTCCAAGGAATAGAAAAGCAACTGGAATCACTCAATAGAGGAAAGTCCACTGGACCTGACGGGATACCAATTCGATTCTACACAGAGTACGCGAAAGAACTTGCCCCCCTTCTAACAGCCGTGTACCGCAAGTCTCTAGAGGAACGGAGGGTTCCAAATGATTGGAAAAGAGCACAGATAGTCCCAGTCTTCAAGAAGGGTCGTCGATCAGATGCGCAAAACTATAGACCTATATCTCTTACGTCGATCTCTTGTAGAATTTTAGAACATGTTTTTTGCCCGCGTATAATGTCATTTCTGGAAACCCAGAATCTACTATGTAGGAATCAACATGGATTCCGGAAACAGCGATCGTGTGAGACCCAACTCGCCTTATTTGTTCATGAGACCCAGAAAGTATTAGATACAGGCTCCCAGGTAGATGCTATTTTTCTTGACTTCCGGAAGGCGTTCGATACAGTTCCGCACTGTCGCCTGATAAACAAAGTAAGAGCCTACGGAATATCAGACCAGCTGTGTGGCTGGATTGAAGAGTTTTTAGCAAACAGAACACAGCATGTTGTTATCAATGGAGAGACGTCTACAGACGTTAAAGTAACCTCTGGCGTGCCACAGGGGAGTGTTATGGGACCATTGCTTTTCACAATATATATAAATGACTTAGTAGATAGTGTCGGAAGTTCCATGCGGCTTTTCGCGGATGATGCTGTAGTATACAGAGAAGTTGCATCATTAGAAAATTGTAGCGAAATACAGGAAGATCTGCAGCGGATAGGCACTTGGTGCAGGGAGTGGCAACTGACCCTTAACATAGACAAATGTAATGTATTGCGAATACATAGAAGGAAGGATCCTTTATTGTATGATTATATGATAGCGGAACAAACACTTGTAGCAGTTACTTCTGTAAAATATCTGGGAGTATGCGTACGGAACGATTTGAAGTGGAATGATCATATAAAATTAATTGTTGGTAAGGCGGGTACCAGGTTGAGATTCATTGGGAGAGTGCTTAGAAAATGTAGTCCATCAACAAAGGAGGTGGCTTACAAAACACTCGTTCGACCTATACTTGAGTATTGCTCATCAGTGTGGGATCCGTACCAGGTCGGGTTGACGGAGGAGATAGAGAAGATCCAAAGAAGAGCGGCGCGTTTCGTCACCGGGTTATTTGGTAACCGTGATAGCGTTACGGAGATGTTTAATAAACTCAAGTGGCAGACTCTGCAAGAGAGGCGCTCTGCATCGCGGTGTAGCTTGCTCGCCAGGTTTCGAGAGGGTGCGTTTCTGGATGAGGTATCGAATATATTACTTCCCCCTACTTATACCTCCCGAGGAGATCACGAATGTAAAATTAGAGAGATTAGAGCGCGCAGGGAGTCTTTCAGACAGTCGTTCTTCCCGCGAACCATACGCGACTGGAACAGAAAAGGGAGGTAATGACAGTGGCACGTAAAGTGCCCTCCGCCACACACCGTTGGGTGGCTTGCGGAGTATCAATGTAGATGTAGATGTAGATGTAGTATTGAGTAACATCAACAGCAGCAGGAAATGGTATCAGAGAGTGAGTTACTGTGAACACTTCAGTGAAAGGGTTGTTCTCATCAGAAACGGCAGCCAACCAACACCGACAACAACGGTTACACATCCCGACGTCGCAAGCAGAAGATGAAGAGGCAGAGAAGGTATATGAGAATTCTGAAAGCATAATTCAGCGCGTAAAGGAAGATGAAAATCTAATAGTTATGGGGGACTGAAATGAGTTTGTAGAAGAAGGAACAGAAGGAAGTGTTATGGAAGAATGTGGGTTTGGTAGTAGGAATGAGATAGGAGAAGGATAAATTGAGTTCTACAATAAATTTCAACTGTTAGTAACGAATACCCTGTTCAAAAATCACAAGAGGAGGCGGTATACCTGGAAAAGACTGAGAATACAGGAATATACCAGTTAGAGTACGTCACGGTCGGGCAGTCGTTCCGAAGTGAGATATTTGGTTGTAAGGTGTACCCAGGAGTAGATATATAATCAGATCACAAATAAGTAATAATGAAGAACCCGCTGAAGTTGAAGAGACCTGTCAGGAAGAATCATTGAGCAAACAACTGTTATACGGATGTACTAAGGAATGAAGAGATACGCTTGAAGTTCTCTTAGAGTATAAATACTGCGACAAGGAATAGCTCAGTACAGTTGATGTTACTCAATACAGTACAGTTGAAGTGTAACGGACATCTCTAAAAACGTCAACCACAGAAGTTCGGAAGAAAACCATAGGTACAAGGAGAGTAACTGCAAAAAACCTGATTGACAGAAGCAATACTTCAGCTGATCGACGAAAGAAGGAAGTACAAAAATGTTTAGGGGAATTCAGGAATACAGAACTGCATATCACTTACGAATGACATAAACTGGAAGTGCTGGGAAGCTTAAGCGAAATAGCTGCATGAAAAATTTGAAGAAATCAAAAAAGGAATCGTTGTCAGAAGAACTGACTCAGCACGTAGAAAAGTCAAAACAAGCTTCTGTCAAATTAAAAGCAAGAGCTGTAACATTAAGAGAGCGATGGAAAATTCACTGTTAAATACAGAGGAGAGAGCAGGTAGGAGGAAGCAGTACATGGAAGGCATCTTTGAAAGGGAAGACTTGTCTGGTGAAGAGGAAACAGAAGCCGACAGGGAAGAAATAGGAGATCCAGTATTAGAATCAGAATTTAAAAGAGCTTATAAGTTTTAAGATCAAATAAGGTAGAAGTGGTAGATAACACACCATCTGAATTAGGGAGTGGCAAAAAAACTGCTACATACGTTGGTGTGCAGAATGTATGACACTGGCAATATACCTTCAGACCTTCTGGAAAAACATCCACACATTTCCGAAGATAGCTTGAGTCGACAAGTGTGAGAATAATGGCACAGTCATCTTAACAGGACATGCATCCTAGTTGCTGAAAGATTAATATACACAAGAGTGGAAAAGCAAACTGAGGATCTATTAGATGACGATCAGTTTGGCTTTAGGAAAGGTTAAGGCACTAGAGAGGCTGTGCTGAAATTGTGGTTGACAGTGGAAGCAAGTCTAAAGAAAAATCAATACACGTTCATAGGATTTGACGACCTGGAAAAAGCGTTCGACAATGTAAAATGGTGCAAGGTGTTCGAATTTCTGAGAAAAAAGTGGCAACATATAGGGAAAGATAGGCAATATGCAACATGTATAAGGAACAAGAGGGAACAATAAGACTAGAAGACCAAGAAGGAATTGCTCGGATTGGTGTAAGACAGGGATGTAGTCTTCCATCCCTACTATTCAGGCTATAAATCCAACAAACAATTACGGAGATAAGAGAAACGTTCAAAAGTGGGATTAAAATTTAGGCTGAAACAATATTAGTGATAAAATTTCTTAATGACATTGCTATCCTCTGTGAAGGTGAAGCATCTGTTCAATGGAATGAACAGTCTAATCAGTAGAGAATATGGTTTGAGAGAAAATCGAAAAAAGGCGAAATTAATGAAAAGTAGCAGAAATTAGAACAGTGAGAAACTTCGCATCAGAATTGGTGAGTACGAAGTAGATGAAGTTAAGGAATCCTGCTGTAGGCAGCAAAACAACCCATAACGGGCGGATCAAGGACGACATAAAAAGCAAACGAGCACTCGAAATAGGCCATTTCTGACCAAACGAAGTCTACTAGTATCAAACATAGGCCTTAATTTGAGGGAGAAATTTCTGATAATGTACGTTTGGAGCATAGTGGGGAACCTGGATGGAACAAAATAGAAGCATTTGAGATGCAATGTTATGGGAGAACGTTCAATTTTAAGTGTACTGATAATGTAAGGAATGAAGAGATTCTACACAGAATAGACGAGGAAAGGAATATACGAAAAAAATTGAGGAGCAGAAGGAACCGGATGACAGGACGTCTCTTAAGACATCAGTGAATACGTTTCATGGTACTGTAAGGAGCTGTGAAGATATAAACTGTAGAGGAATAGAGATTCGAATACGTACAGCAAATAATTGAAGACTTACGTAGTAATTTTTACTCTAAGAGGAAAAGATTGGCACAGGAGCGGGATTAGTGGCTGGCCGCATCAGACTAGTCAGAAGAATGATGACTCAAAAAAAGTGGAATGATCTCATACTCCATCTGCACAAAAAGTTCCGAGAATGATTTAATTCCTGCCTTACAAGCTGCTTCAACGCAGTCAACTACAGCTTGAACTAATACTGTAAATAACCTACATCTACATCTACATTTATACTCCGCAAGCCACCCAACGGTGTGTGGCGGAGGGCACTTTACGTGCCACTGTCATTACCTCCCTTTTCTGTTCCAGTCGCATATGGTTCGCGGGAAGAACGACTGTCTGAAAGACTCCCTGCGCCCTCGAATTTCTCTAATTTTACATTCGTGATCTACACGGGAGGTATAAGTAGGGGGAAGCAATATATTCGATACCTCATCCAGAAACGCACCCTCTCGAAACCTGGACAGCAAGCTACACCGCAATGCAGAGCGCCTCTCTTGCAGAGTCTGCCACTTGAGTTTGCTAAACATCTCCGTAACGCTATCACGCTTACCAAATAACCCTGAGACGAAACGCGCCGCTCTTCTTTGGATCTTCTCTATCTCCTCCGTCGACCTGGTACGGATCCCACACTGATGAACAATACTCAAGTATATGTCGAACGAGTGTTTTGTAAGCCACCTCCTTTGTTGATGGACTACATTTTTTAAGGATTCTCCCAATGAATCTCAACCTGGTACCCGCTTACCAACAATTAATTTTATATGATCGTTCCACTTCAAATCGTTCCGCACGCATACTCCCAGATATTTTACAGAAGTAACTGTTACCAGTGTTTGTTCCACTATCATGTAATCATACAATAAAGGATCCTTCTTTCTATGTATTCGCAATACATTACATTAGTGTATGTTAAGGGTCAGTTGCCACTCCCTGCACCAAGTGCCTATCCGCTGCAGACCTTCCTGGATTTCGCTACAATTTCCTAATGCTGTAACTTCTCTGTATACTACAGCATCATCCGCGATAGCCGCATGGAACTTCCGACACTATCTACTAGGTCATTTATATACACTCCTGGAAATTGAAATAAGAACACCGTGAATTCATTGTCCCAGGAAGGGGAAACTTTATTGACACATTCCTGGGGTCAGATACATCACATGATCACACTGACAGAACCACAGGCATATAGACACAGGCAACAGAGCATGCACAATGTCGGCACTAGTACAGTGTATATCCACCTTTCGCAGCAATGCAGGCTGCTATTCTCCCATGGAGACGATCGTAGAGATGCTGGATGTAGTCCTGTGGAACGGCTTGCCATGCCATTTCCACCTGGCGCCTCAGTTGGACCAGCGTTCGTGCTGGACGTGCAGACCGCGTGAGACGACCCTTCATCCAGTCCCAAACATGCTCAATGGGGGACAGATCCGGAGATCTTGCTGGCCAGGGTAGTTGACTTACACCTTCTAGAGCACGTTGGGTGGCACGGGATACATGCGGACGTGCATTGTCCTGCTGGAACAGCAAGTTCCCTTGCCGGTCTAGCAATGGTAGAACGATGGGTTCGATGACGGTTTGGATGTACCGTGCACTATTCAGTGTCCCCTCGACGATCACCAGTGGTGTACGGCCAGTGTAGGAGATCGCTCCTCACACCATAATGCCGGGTGTTGGCCCTGTGTGCCTCGGTCGTATGCAGTCCTGATTGTGGCGCTCACCTGCACGGCGCCAAACACGCATACGACCATTATTGGCACCAAGGCAGAAGCGACTCTCATCGCTGAAGATGACACGTCTCCATTCGTCCCTCCATTCACGCCTGTCGCGACACCACTGGAGGCGGGCTGCACGATGTTGGGGCGTGAGCGGAAGACGGCCTAACGGTGTGCGGGACCGTAGCCCAGCTTCATGGAGACGGTTGCGAATGGTCCTCGCCGATACCCCAGGAGCAACAGTGTCCCTAATTTGCTGGGAAGTGGCGGTGCGGTCCCCTACGGCACTGCGTAGGATCCTACGGTCTTGGCGTGCATCCGTGCGTCGCTGCGGTCCGGTCCCTGGTCGACGGGCACGTGCACCTTCCGCCGACCACTGGCGACAACATCGATGTACTGTGGAGACCTCACGCCCCACGTGTTGAGCAATTCGGCGGGACGTCCACCCGGCCTCCCGCATGCCCACTATACGCCCTCGCTCAAAGTCCGTCAACTGCACATACGGTTCATGTCCACGCTGTCGCGGCATGCTACCAGTGTAAAAGACTGCGATGGAGCTCCATGTGCCACGGCAAACTGGCTGACACTGACGGCGGCGGTGCACAAATGCGTGTGATCATTGCTTGTACAGCCCTCTCGCAGTGTCCGGAGCAAGTATGGTGGGTCTGACACACCGGTGTGAATGTGTTCTTTTTTCCATTTCCAGGAGTGTATAATGTGAAAAGCAATGGTCCCATAACACTCCCCTGTGGCACGCCAGAGGTTACCTTAACGTCTGTAGACGTCTCTCCACTGATAACAACATGCTGTGTTCTGTTTGCTAAAAACTCTTCAATCCAGCCACACAGCTGGTCTGATATTCCGTAGGCTCTTACTTTGCTTATCACGTGACAGTGCGGAACTGTATCGATCGCCTTCCGGAAGTCAAGGAACTACCTGGGAGCCCGTATCTAATATTTTCTGGGTCTCATGAACAAATAAAGCGAGTTGGTTCTCACAGGATCGCTGTTTCCGGAATCCATGTTGATTCCTACAGAGTAAATTCTGGGTTTCCAAAAACGACATGATATGCGAGCAAAAAGCATGTTCTAATATTCTACAACAGATCGACGTCAGAGATATAGGTCTATAGTTTTGCGCATCTGCTCGACGACCCTTCTTGAAGACTGGGACTACCTGTGCTCTTTTCCAATCATTTGGAACCTTACGTTCCTCTAGAGACTTGAGATACACGGCTGTTAGAAGGGGGGCAAGTTTTTTCGCATACTCTGTGTAGAATCGAATTGGTATCCCGTCAGGTCCAGTGGACTTTCCTCTGTTGAGTGATTTCAGTTGCTTTTCTATTCCTTGGACACTTATTTCGGTGTCCGCCATTTTTTCGTTTGTGCGAGGATTTAGAGAAGGAACTGCAGTGCGGTCTTCCTCTGTGAAACAGCTTTGGAAAAAGGTGTTTAGTATTTCAGCTTTACGCATGTCATCCTCTGTTTCAATGCCATCATCATCCCGGAGTGTCTGGATATGCCGTTTCGAGCCACTTACTGATTTAACGTAAGACCAGAACTTCCTAGGATTTTCTGTCAAGTCGGTACATAGAATTTTACTTTCGAATTCACTGAACGCTTCGCGCGTAGCCCTCCTTACGCTAACTTTGACATCGTTTAGCTTCTGTTTGTCTGAGAGGTTTTGGCTGCGTTTAAACTAGCAGTGAAGCTCTCTTTGCTTTCGCAGTAGTTTCCTAACTTTGTTGTTGAACCACGGTGGGTTTTCCCCGTTCCTCACAGTATTACTCGGCACGTACGTGTCTAAAACGCATTTTACAATTGCCTTAAACTTTTTTCATAAACACTCAACATTGTCAATGTCGGAACAGAAATTTTCGTTTTGATCTGTTAGGTAGTCTGAAATTTGCCTTCTATTACTCTTGCTAAACAGATAAACTCTCCTCCCTTTTTTTTATATTCCTATTAACTTCCATATTCAGGGATGCTGCAACGGCCTTATGATCACTGATTCCCTTTTCTGCACTTACAGAGACGAAAAGTTCGGGTCTGTTTGATATCAGTAGGTCCAAGATGTTATCTCCACGAGTCGGTTCTCTGTTTAATTGCTCGAGGTAATTTTCGGATAGTGCACTCAGTATAACGTCACTCGATTCTCTGTCCCTACCACCCGTCCTAAACATCTGAGTGTCCCAGCCTATATCTGGTAAATTGAAATCTCCACCTAAGACTATAATATGCTGAGAAAATTTATGTGAAATGTATTCCAAATTTTCTCTCAGTTGTTCTGCCACTAATGCTGCTGAGTCGGGAGGTCGGTAAAAGGAGCCAATTATTAACCTAGCTCGGTTGTTGAGTGTAACCTCCACCCATAATAATTCACAGGAACTATCCACTTCTACCTCACTACAGAATAAACTACTACTAACAGCGAAAAACACGCCACCACCGGTTGCATGCACTCTATCCTTTCTAAACACCGTCTGTACCTTTGTAAAAATTTCGGCCGAATTTATCTCTGGCTTCTGCCAGCTTTCTGTACCTATAACGATTTCAGCTTCGGTGCTTTCTATCAGCACTCGAAGTTCCAGCTTTACCATGCTGCTTCGACAGTTTACAATTACAATATCGATTGCTGCTTGATCCCCGCATGTCCTGACTTTGCCCCGCACCCTTTGAGGCTGTTGCCCTTTCTGTACTTTCCCGAGGCCATCTAACCCAAAAAAACCGCCCAGTCCACGCCACACAACCCCTGCTACCCGTGTAGCCGATTGCTGCGTGTAGTGGACTCCTGACCTATCCAGCGGAACTCGAAACCCCACCACCCTATGGCGCAAGTCGAGGAATCTGCAGCCCACACGGTCGCAGAACCGTCTCAGCCTCTCATTCAGACCCTCCACTCGGCTCTGTACCAAAGGCCTGCAGTCAGTCCTGTCGAACGATGCTGCAGATGGTGAGCTCTGCTTTCATCCCGCTAGCGAGACTTTCAGTCTTCACCAAATCGGATAGCCGCGTCGAGTGTATATCCTCCGATCCACAGCGGCACACATCATTGGTGCCGACATGAGCGACCACCTGCAGATGGGTACACCCCGTACCCTTCATGGCATCCGGAAAGACCCTTTCCACATCTGGAATGACTCCCCCCGGTATGCACACGGAGTGCACATTGGTTTTCTTCCCCTCTCTTGCTGCCATATCCCTAAGGGTCCCCATTACGCACCTGACGTTGGAGCTCCCAACTACCAGTAAGCCCACCCTCTGCGACTGCCCGGATCTTGCAGACCGAGGGGCAACCTCTGGAACAGGACAAGCAGCCATCTCTGGCCGACGATCAGCATCAGCCGGAGACAGAGCCTGAAACCGGTTCGTCAGACAAACTGGAGAGGCCTTCCGTTCAGCCCTCTGGAATGTCTTTCGCCCCCTTCCACACCTCGAGACGACCTCCCACTCTACCACAGGTGAGGGATCAGCCTCAATGCGGGCAGTATCCCGGGCAGCCACAGTCGTAGTCCGATCGGGGGATGCGTGCGACGAGCTGGCCGTCCCCGACAAACCCCCATCCGGACCCCCACAGTGATGCCCATTTGCAACAGCCTTAAGCTGCGTGACCGAAGCCAACACTGCCTGAAACTGGGAGCGAAGGGATGCCAACTCAGCCTGCATCCGAACACAGCAGTTGCAGTCCCTATCCATGCTAAAAACTGTTGCCGACGTGGTAATAGTATTCTACGGAAGCCAGTTCATAGATCTTGGCCACTGAACCTTGGCCACTGATGGGAGCGTGTATACGACTTAGATTCACCCCCTCAGTGCTAGTTAAATTCTGAAGATAGTGCACTAAGCCACCGAAACTGGTTGCAATATAATATGATAAAATCAAACGACGGCTGCAGGTGTTTCCCCTATTACGTAAGTGAATGGTCGAAGTCAGAAGGATGGACATACGTAAACAACTGATGTGCATTCGACTGGTCAGTTGCGAGCAGGCATTATTAAGTAGTGTACGTGCAGGAATAGTATGTCAGCATTCTTAGGTTACAAATCGCAAACGGAGTAACATACCTTAATCATGTGCTGAAGACGTTCTATAGAAAGATTTGAAGGTGAGAAAAGTGTGTACAATGTTTGTGAAATGCAACAAGCGGATAATTCTGTTATAGAAAAATCATCATCGGTGACCAGACTTGGTATTATAAATAAGTAGAAACCTAACACAAAATACCAATGTGTCGAAGTGTTAACACTTGACGACATAACCGACATTAGAGCCAATGTGGTGTACGCAAGAAGATAGAGACTATGCGGAATTGTAGTATTGAATTTATACGAGTACGTATCGATTGTCGAGTATGGCAATGTAAACAATCGTATACAGCGTCATGTATGCAAGTATCGTACTAGCTCAGTCACCATTGCGATGTTAAGTGAACGACTGGGCTAAGACATCAGTACAACATGATTTATGATTTATATCTGTGGCACTTTGTATTTGGCATGCTGATCTTCCTTGCAAAGGTCATAAACTTTTTTTAATATGTTACAAGATACATTATAACGTTCAGATCCGATGATGACAGCACCGATCTTCGAAACCCGTAATCATTAAAGAGATTTGCAAGTGATCATGGTGAACATGATTGTTTAAAAATATTATAACTCAGATCGCCCCAACAGCTGACACAACGTCAAACATATTCAACTAAGCAGAAAACATGAAGTACTGAAACCACCATCTTAAGTTTCATCCATTTTTTATTAATCCAGTCCCGAAATATTTTGGACTGACGGGGTAGGCTCAGTCATAAAGCTGATGGTCGATTATCCCATCCTACTAGATTTCTCAAGAGTGTGGGATGCATATCATGTATGATCAACAGTTAACACAGAACGTATACAGGAGAACATCATGGAAATGTTGAAAAAGTTAAAATCACAAAAGGTTGAATAAAGACGTCAAGTATCCCGCAAAAACGTACTTACAAAGTTTCAAGAACATGTATTATGTGATAAACCTAGTAACGTACTACAACGAGCTAGGGACCTTACGGACCGCGACGACAATAGTAGACTTATTATAGCATTCACGAAAACATTTAAACGCACATTCTCCCGCGCTGTATACGACGTATGGAAAGTGAAGATACTATACTCAAACTCTAAAGAAATTGATATTCGCAGGCATGCGTATTCAAATACAGAGATATGTAAACATGCAGAATACAGCGCTGCGATCGGCAAAGCCTATATAAGACAAGTGTCTGGCGCAGTTGTTAGATCGGTTACGGTTGCTACAATGGAAGGTTAGCAAGAGCTAAGTGAGTTTGAATGTGGTGTTATAATCGGTGCACGAGCGATAGGACGCAGCATCTCTGAGGCTGCGTTGAAGTGGAGAGTTTCCCGTACGACCATCTCCGACATCGCTGCAGCCAGAAAAAAGGTCCTGGAAAAACGGAACCAACGACGACTGAAGAGAATCATTCAACGTGACAGAAGTGGAATCCTTCGGCAGATTGCTGCAGATTTAAATGCTGGGCCATCAACAAATGTCAGTGTGCGAACCAGTCAACGAAATACCATCGATATGGCGTTAGGAGCAGAAGGCCCACTCGCGTACCCTTGATGACTGCAAGACACAAAGCTTTATGCCTCGCCCGGGCACGTCACTACCGACATTGAATTGGAGACACGTTGCCTGGTCGAACGAGTCTCTTTTCAAATCGTATCGAGCGGATGGACGTGTACGGGTATGCAAACAACCTCATGAATCCATAGGCCTTGCATGTCAGCAGGCAACTGTTCAAGCTACTGGAGGCTCTGTTATGGTGTATAGGCCGTGTGCAGTTGGAATGGTATGGGACCCTCGTACGTCTAGATACGACACTGACAAGTGACACGTACATAAGCATCCTGTCTGATTACTTGCATCCATTCATGTCCGTTGTGCATTCGGCCGGCCTTAAGCAATTCCAACAGGAAAGTGTGACACCCCACGCGTCCATAATAGCAACAGAGTGGCTCCAGGAAAACTCTTCTGAGTTTAAACACTTCCGTTGTCTCCAAATTCCTCAGACATGAACATTATTGAGGATATCTGGGTGCCTCATAACGTGCTGTTCAGGAGAGATTTCCACCCCCTCGTACTCTTACGGATTTATGAGCAGTCTTCCGGGATTCATGGTGTCTGTTCCCTCCAGTACTACTTCAGTCGAGTTCATGCCACGTCGTGTTGCGGCACTTCTGCGTGCTCGCGAGGGCCCTAGACGATATTAGGCAGGTGAACCAGTTTCTTTGGCTCTCGAGTGTAATACGTGGTGCAACTGGAATTGCCCTCTGCCGTATATTTCAAAATGGTTTGCACGGTATGGGTGTAGAGGCGGGCCATTACGTGTTTCATTCACTTGTTTCGTGTACCCTGTGACCTCGCACAGCTCATTCTACAGAGTGATTCTAAAATTGCTCTTCATTTGTGCAACGGTCTCAAGAACAGAGAACGACATACATTCGGAGAAAGTGCTCTCTCGATTGGTTAAGCCATAAAAATTTTGCCAGCCAGAGTGGCCGAGCGGTTCTGGGCGCTACAGTCTGGAACCGTGCGACCGCTACGGTCGCAGGTTTGAATCCTGCCTCGGGCATGAATGTGTGTGATGTCCTTAGGTTAGTTAGGTTTAAGTAGTTCTAAGTTCTAGGGAACTGATGACCTCAGCAGTTAAGTCCTATAGGCTCTGAGCCATTTGAACCATAAAAATTTGTGCGCAATTTCGAGATCAGTAAGAATGTAACATAATGATGGAAGTAGCCCAATTATGCAGTTAGGAAATTAAGAACCCTCTCTCCTTTCCCCAGCCCCATATTTCCAGCAAAATATAGTTCACTATTGAAATGAAAAAATAAATATCCATGATGATGGAAACACACCAATTCTGCTTTATTCCTTCTCCCTATCCTCATTCCAACCAATCAGAGGATGTTGTTGGTGTAGTCTTTAGTCTGAAGATTCGTTTGGTGCAACCCTTATTATTATTCTACACTGTACAAGCCCCTTATCTCTGAATAACTATTACACTTTACATCTATTTGAACCTGCTTACTGTGATTATCTCTTGGTCTCCCTCTACATCTTTTATCGCCGCCCCCCCCCCCTCCACATACACTCACTCACGCACGTATCTCTAATACTAAATTGGTGATCTCTTGGTGCCTCAGAATTTGCCCTATCAACTGATCCCTACTTTCGGTCAAGCGATGCCACAAATTTCGTTTGACCCCAATTCTCTTCAGTATCCTCTCATTGGTTACATGATCTACCCATCTAATCTTCAGCATTCTTCTGCAGCACCACATAGCGAACCTTTCTATTCTCTTCTGCTCTGAACAGTTTATCGTCCAAGTTTCATTTGTATAAAAGGCATCACGTCAGACTGATCACTCCAGAAAAGACCTCCTAACTGTTAAATCTATATTTGATGTTAACAGAGTCCAGTTCTTCAAAACCGCTTGTCTTGTCATTGGTAATATACATTTTACACCCTCTCTACTTTGGCCATAATCAATTTTGCTACCTAAACAGCAAAACTCATTTAGTACTTTTAGTAACGCATTTTCTAATCTAATTCCCACTGTATCGCCTGATTTAATTGGACGGGGAGCAAAATAACTAATGATGGTCGAAGTAGAGAGGATATAAAATGTAGACTGGCAATGACAAGGAAAGCGTTTCTGAAGAAGAGAAATTTGTTAACATCGAGTATAGATTTAAGTATCAGGAAGCCGTTTCTGAAAGTATTTGTATGGAGTGTAACCATGTATGGAAGTGAAACATGGACGATAAATAGTTTGGACAAGAAGAAAATAGAAGCTTTCGAAATGTGGTGCTACAGAAGAATGCTGAAGATTAGATGGATAGATCACATAACTAACGAGGAGGTATTGAATAGAATTGGGGAGAAGAGGAGTTTGTGGCACAACTTGACAAGAAGAAGGGACCGATTGGTAGGACGACCCTTCTTGAAGACTGGGACTACATGTGCTCTTTTCCAATCATTTGGAACCTTACGTTCCTCTAGAGACTTGAGGTACACGGCTGTTAGAAGGGGGGCAAGTTCTTTTGCGTACTCTGTGTAGAATCGAATTGGTATCCCGTCAGGTCCAGTGGACTTTCCTCTGTTGAGTGATTTCAGTTGCTTTTCTATTCCTTGGACACTTATTTCGGTGTCAGCCATTTTTTCGTTTGTGCGAGGATTTAGAGAAGGAACTGCAGTGCGGTCTTCCTCTGTGAAACAGCTTTGGAAAAAGGTGTTTAGTATTTCAGCTTTACGCGAGTCATCCTCTGTTTCAATGCCATCATCATCCCGGAGTGTCTGGATATGCCGTTTCGAGCCACTTACTGATTTAACGTAACTGTCTGAGAGGTTTTGGCTGCGTTTAAACTTGCAGTGAAGCTCTCTTTGCTTTCGCTGTAGTTTCCTAACTTTGTTGTTGAACCACGGTGGGCTTTTCCCGCCCTCACAGTTTCTGAAAAGACGACACCGTTGTATCCAGTGTCGTCGTTAGGCGCACCACCGTCCGCACGCCTCCGTCTGCAGCAGCATCGTGAAGAGCCTTAGCCGGTGTCGCCTTGCTGACATTCTGTGGTCTCCAAGGTCTCACCATACCTACCGTGTCGGTACGTGCCTTGCCGCAATCCAACCTAGCTCGTGACTAAAGAATGGCTCTGAGTACTATGGGGCTTAACATCTCAGGTTATCAGTCCCCTAGAACTTAGAACTAATTAAACCTAACTAACCTAAGGACATCACACACATCCATGCCCGAGGCAGGATTCGAACCTGCGACCGTAGCGGTCGCGCGGTTCCAGGCTGAAGCGCCTAGAACCGCTCGGCCACCAGCGGCCGGCAGCTCGTGACTGGTGACGTGGACGCGTGAAACTACACAGCTGAGTGATCAGTATGTCTGTCCTTATAGGTGTTTGTTCCTCTGGTCCTCTGTGATTCTGTTAGACGCTAGGAATAGCCTAGCCGTCGACTCAGTAATCACATAGGACCATGAGATCCCAACCAATGAAAGTGGCAGTAGCGTAGAACGTTGAATCCCAGTCTTAATATCGCGGTCCTGTCGTTATCGAATACCAACGTACGCTGGTGAAGATATAAGAATATTTTCTCACGAGCAAGCAACATTCAAATGCAATGAATATCCTGTTGCGTAGTATTTCCTTAGGTATGGAACGTAAATGGCGTTACGCTTACCTAAGTTGTGCCGTTGCTCTGGAATTCTAACCATTTGTTATATCCAAGCACATAGTACACTTCAGCCAATGTGATGTTTTTTTGCATAACGTTTTCATGGCGTTGAAATTTTAATGGACAGCGATGCGGCAAAACAGCTTAAACGTTCAGTATTCAAGTTTTAGAATTTGTAATAGATTACTTTCAGGTCTTATTAAATCCGAACGGATTTGGAGATGAGAATAATGGATTAAAGGAAGTAGAGATTGTTTCTTGGGGAGAGGGGTTGGGGGGCGGGGAGGTTAAGGACCTTGCATAAAAAGATACGGAAACCGAACTGGACAAGATGAAAGGGGAATGGCACCAGGTGTTTCAGGGAGTTTTGGGAAACAGTGACTGCATCCGTGATGCAGGCAGTGTGAAATGAGAGGAAGACACCAGAAGATTGGAAAAAGGCAGTAATTGCCCCTAATTTCAAGAAAGGAAGTAGGAAGGATTGTAAAAAATATAGGGAAGTCACACTGACACCAAACTGTACCACGTTATATAAAAAGATCCTGGAGAGCATAACCCGAACGACGGTCGAGAACAGGTTGAGGGACGAACAGCATGGTATTAGACCTGTAAGGTCAACTTTGATCTCATATTTGCAGTGAGGCAACTCCAGAAACGCCACTACAAATTCGGAGAGGACATGGTGATGGCCTTTCTCGATGTACAATAGGCATTTGATAGCGTCTGTAGAAGAAAGGTCTGAGAAGAACTAAATAAGAAGGGAATGAAACACAACAAGCAGAAAGGAGACGTACTATGGAAGTCTAGGATGTGTGAAAGTGGGAAATGAAAGGGCGGATTAGTTTCAACAGACACGTACATTGTCAGTTCTCGTCTTCATTGTGGTCGTGGATCAGATAATAGCTAAAGTGGCAGAAAAAACTGGAGAAGACAGGATGAAAGGAATGGTGTACGCAGATGACTTGATGATCTGGAGAACAGGGAGGAGGAGATTCAGCAACAGCTGGATGCTCGGGAAGAAATTATGAGACAGTGTAGAATGAAAATTTATGCAAAGAAACGTGAGACCCTTATCGCAACTAGAAAGAAAAATAGATCTAGCGCAGTAAGTACTGGAGTCGAACAGTTGAAGAAGGTGGAAAGTGCCAAGTACCTAGGAAGTGTGACAGATGAAAATGGAAGGAATGAGGATGATATTAGGGCAAGTGGCAGATAGACATAAATACTCCTGTGAATTAGTAGGAGCCTGGTTTGAAGCAAAGGTGTCCCACAAAAATACAAAGAAGTAATATATCTAAGATAATACATCCCAATACTGACCTATTCGTCTTAAACATGGCCAATGAAGAAAAGAGATGTAACCAGATTACAGGCACGTGAAATGCAGTTCCTCAGAAGTAGGATAGGAAAAACAAAGGGAGATGAGGAATGGGAGGGTAAGGTAAATAGTCAAAGAAAGAAACCACGAAGAGGAAAACCAGTGTATAGGTGGGTGAAAGGTGTGGAAGAGTGTGCTGACAAAAGAGGCGATGACTGGACCAGAGTGACCACAAAAAGATGGTGGGAAAACAGGTCTAGAAGGCGAGGCTAACGTTCCAAACAGACCTAGCCTGGGGATGGAAACGGTTCAAGGTGATAATGATAATGATGACAGACTTGTACACTGCGGATCACCTCCTAATTATGTGTCACTTTAAGAATTAATGAGATCAATAAAATTTGAGTACTTACATACAATCAGAATCTACCCTTAATTTACAATTCGCCGCAGTCTTTGTTCCTTCCTTCACCCGGCCGACAGCGTTAGCAATGCTCTCGCGCTGGTACTTGGATATCTCTCGGTCGGGGGCGTTTCTGACGCTTCTGGTGCCACTCTGAGCAGCGTGTGACGGGAGCAGGGGTCTTGGGCTGACCATAACCAAACTGTAGACTGTAACTGACCAGCGGGAGAGCCAGACACAGCTGTGGACTGCGATGGGTGCGTGGTGGACTTTAGTCCGGTGGCAGTGAGGATGCCGTTCATACACTCCCGTCGTTGTCCACAGAGCAGTTGGGAGGCAATCGGCTGGTGGGGAGTCAAGAATGGGAAGTCCTCTCCAAGCTAGTATGCCAAGGAGCTGTCTACGGAACCTGACTAACAGTCAACACGGGGCTTTACCCCTGTGATAACAGAACAACCCCCATAGGATGGTCGGTGACTTTTCCCAGGCGTGAGGACAGCGATTGCAATGGAGACGCAGACAGGGGCTGCAGACTAAAAGAGGAGTACCGTGTGTGTCCTTTAGCGACCGACTGTCTGTATTTGGATCGGTAGAGTGATGCAACATAATGTAAAGTGAAACGCACAGGATGTATCAGGTCGTCAGAAATGTTACACATGAAAGGTCCGTGGATAGGCATGTGTGGTTGTTGTGTTGCGGCATTCTGTTTTCCTCCAATGTGAAAGCCATATTGATTGATTTACAGTGTACCATTTTACAGAAGGTAGCTAGTTTTTACTCTGTTGTTAGCGTGACTGATTTCTCTTTTGTGAAGAAGTATACCTAATGTGTGATAAATTCTTTGTAAATTTGAGCCTACACCTAGACAGCCTGGAGACTGAACTCCAGCCCACCCAAAACCTACGCTAAAACAATATCAAACTCAAATTCTTTCTTTTAGCACAGTTTATGAATACATACATACATACATACATACATATATATATATATATATATATATATATATATATATATATATATATAATTGTACCTCGTAACGATTTCAAACGATGTAAACAAATTATTAAACTGGACATGTTTTAGCTACTTATGTCGAAAATTTTCAATTTAGTACTTCGTTTACATTGTTTGAAATCGTTATGAGGTACAATTACTGTTAAGCAGACAGTTTCTGAGATCATGTTTTGGGTGTAGGACACCATCACCTCAAGGGATTTTCAGCATATGGCCGAATAAAAAGTTAAAAGTAGTTTAATCTGCAACAAAAGTATATCTTAACGCGAAGAAGCCGCTGACAGCGCTAGCTATGTGATAAATAGCGTTATAAAAAGTGGCTGGTTGCTGTAACGTTCTCTGCAACAACCAGTCTTTATTTTGTACACAGCCACGGTCTCAAAATGTCAGTTTTCCGGAAAATAGCATACGCTGGTTTTTTTCTTTGGGTAGTAGTTAGATGATTTGTTGAATTTCAGATCTTAGTTGGAATATGCTTTTTCTGGAAGTAGTTGTGTAATGCTTAGTTTTTATTAGGGAGTGGCGCTATGTTTTTGATCTACCGTGAAAGACTGATAGTAAGGCATTTTCGTTAACAGGTTAAATTTGCTTCTTTGGCAAATAAATATGTAAATTCATTGTACAATACAACATATTTCACACGATGTTTCTCGTCAGTTTCTCCCAGCGTAGATAACGAGAGTTAATTTGCAGGGTGTCCAGATAGAGCATGGTGTCGCAAGGGCATAACATTCCACCGAATAACCATGTTGCCATTGTCGAGAGCTACGCTTAACAGGCTATTCATGAGCTTACTTGTTGATGACAACGTGGTCCTTTAACGATTTATTGTATTCGTTTGACATCAAGATAAGGTTCTACACTCGTGATTAATTTCTTACTTTATACGATTTACTCGGAAAATTATAGTGAAAGTTATTAAATTTGATATATTCTTTATTACAATTTATTCATTTGTTTACTCGTGTGGTTCACGGCCTGTATTACCTTTTAATTGATGCTATATCGGTGGCTGCTTCGGGTAAGTGATTATAATGAGTGTACGTGAAGTGGAGTGCCGTCCTCGTATTGTTGATACCGGTGACGGAGGGGGCTGGTTGGATCTATGTCTGCCAATAGACTACTCATCTTCAATAACAGCAAGTGAGTGTCGACTTTAAGGTCCTCATTTTATGAATTAATGACCATCAACAGCATAAGAAGGCGTCACTCCATTAGGCACCAAAGACAAGTTCGGAATCTGATTCAGCAGTTAAGGGACTTTACACCATCTTATTTTCTCACTTGCCGAACAAATACAGGCAATGCAAATTTCTTCTTATTACTAGCATTCGAACCAGCTACCTACAAATTATGTTGCGGATTTTTTTTTTTTTTTTGTCACTGGATGAAGAACAGCAAAGGTTTCCTTTCTCTGAAAATTGTTGAGTTACTGAAGCGACTGTCTGGCATTACGAGAAAGTAGCCTGTGCGGGAAATTATGAAGACATTGATGGACAAAAACGTGTTAGCAACAACTAAATTTCAGGAACAGGTAAAATCTTTTGATATCATTAGTCCCTTGTTCCACTCACCGTGTGTTACTTTGCTACCAGATTTCTCCTGAATTTGCAGTTTGACTATGTATAACTGAAACATAATTGACTTAAAAGAATTATGGCAGTTTCCTGTCAAGAGAGTACTCTGATAGTTGACATTTAATGTTACACGTGGCTGGAACTTGCCGTCAGTAAAAGTTACGGCAGTGTTTGTCATTGATTCAAATAACTCTTAGTCGTTTAACCTTGTGATTACTCGTCAATTAACAATGAAAATGCTGTAAGGCTGAAAACGAAAATACCATTAAACAAAATGCCATATGCAAGGTCATTCATTTACACTACAAACTATCATGAATATCTGTCAGTAATATCTGAGTTGGAGTATGTAATTAATCCAAAATGTCTGAGTATGACAGTACTGAGAAAATAAGTGGCTATCAGAAGGAAACGGTTCATATATAGGAATCTGTTTTTTGTCTCATCAGTTTTCTGACTGGTTTGATGCGACCCGCCAAAAATTCCTCTCCTGTATCAAACTTTTCATCTCAGAGTAGCAGTTGAAACCTACGTTCTCAATTATTTGCTAGGTATATTCCATCTCTGTTTTCCGCTACAGCTTTTACCCTGTACAGCTCCCTCTAGTACCGTGAAAATCATTCCCTGGTGTCTTAACGAATGTCCTACCTTACTGTCCTTTCTTCTTGTCAATGTTTTCCATATTTTCCTTTCCTCGCCGATTCTGCAGAGAACCTCCCATTACGTACCTAATCAGTCCACCTAATTTTCAGCATTCTTCTGTGACACGACATTTCAAATCCGTCGTTTCTCTTCTTTTTCGGTTTTCTCCCAGTCCATGTTTCACTACTATAGAAGGCTGTACTCCAAACGTACATTTTCAGAAATTGAGTCCTATGTTTGAGACTGGTAAATTTCTCTTGGCCAGGAACTCCCTTTTTCCTAGTGATAGCCTGCTTTTTATGTCCTCCTTGCACCATCTGTGATGGGTTATCTTGCTGCCTGCATAGCAGAATTCCTTAACTTCATTTACTTCGTTACCACCAATCCTGACGTTAAGTTTCTCGCTGTTCCCGTTTCTGATACTCCTCTTTACTTTCATCTTTCTTCCATTTACTCTCAATCCATATTTTGTACTCATTAGACTATTGATTCTCTTCAGCACATCCCGTAATTCTTCTTTACTTTCACTGAGTATAGCAATGCCATCAGCGAAATCTTATCATCTATATCCTTTCATCTTGAATTTTAATTCCACTCTTGACCCTTTCTTTTATTTCCATAATTATTTCTCCGATGTATAGGTTGAACAGTAGGGGTGAAAGACTATATCACTGCCTTACATCCTTTTTACCCGAGCACTTCGTTCTTATTGTTCCTACTTGGCCGGCCGGGGTGGCCAAGCGGTTAAAGGCGCTACAGTCTGGAACCGCGCGACCGCTACGCTCGCAGGTTCGAATCCTGCCTCGGGCATGGCTGTGTGTGATGTCCTCAGTTTATTTAGGTTTAAGCAGTTCTAAGTTCTAGGGGACTGATGATCTTAGAAGTTAAGTCCCACAGTGCTGAGAGCCCATTGAACCATTTTTTTTTGTTCCTTCTTTTTTCTTGTGTATGTTGTATATTAGCTGAGCAACCCGGCGTTGCACGGATAATTATTTCTTCTAGCCTTCTATTAGTCCACCCCCTCCTCCTTCCTCTCTCTGTCCGTCTCTTCCTTGTCCATATCCTTTGTCTCTCTGTCCATGTCCCTTTCCTTCGTCTTTCTGCCCATCTCCTCCTGCCTCCCCCCCCCCCCTCTCTCTATCCACGTCCTCCTCCCACCTCTCTCTACTCATCCCATCTCTCTGTATCCACCTCTCCTCCTTCCTGTCTCTATTCATCCCCCTATTCCTGTCCACTACATCCACCCCCACCTCTCTCTGTCCATATCCACCACTCCATTTCTGTGTTAACTTCCTCCATGCCCCCACTCTCTGTCAATCTCCTTCTCCCCTCTTTAATTCCATCTACCTTCTTCCTTCCTATCTGCCCATCCCCTCGTCCTCTTTTCTCTCTTCACATCGTCTCAGTCACCGCAATAAGAGGCAGGCGATTCTTACCCCTTTCCAGATTTTAAGTGATATACCAGAAACGCTTCGAATTGTCCACAATGTTACAGAACATTCCACAACATTGGACAGTGTTCTGGAATGTTCCACAATAACGTGCGATCTTCCCGAACATTCCAGAACATCTCAGATAATTGTGGAACATTCCTGAACAGTCTGTAACGTTGTGGACTGGTCTAGAATACTCTCGAATGTTCTGGAATGTGTTTCAATATTCTCGAATGTTCTAGAAATTTCTGGAGGGCGGAACTTCCCAGCCCTCATATCTTCAAAAGCACACCGTTCAGGAAAATTGGGAGCCTTCTTCATGAATTGGGATAGCGGGCTATCACATAATATAACTCCCTTAATTGTACCGGGACTCGTTTCTCAGTTTTAGCGGCACGCACACTGTACACTTACTTTTATTATATAAATATTGAATAACCGTCTTGCCATATAGCTTACCCCTATTTTCCCCAGAGTTACGAACATCTTGCACCATTTTACATCGGCGAATGCTTTTTCCAAGTCGACAAACCCTATGAAGCATTTCGATTTTTCTTTAACCTTGCTTCCATTATCAACCGCAACGTAGAACTTCCCCTCTGGTGCTTTTACGTTTCCTAAAGCCTAGCTGATCGACATCTAACACATCAATTTTCTTTTCTATTCTTTTGTACATTATTCTTGCAGCTGTTACGCCGATTGTGTGATAATTTTCGCACTCATCAGCTCTTGCAACCCTCAGAATTGTATGGATGACATTTTTGGAAAGTCAGATGGTGTATCACCAAACATTCTGCAGACCAACGTGAATAATCGTTTTGTTGCCACTTCCCCCAAAGATTTTAGAAATCCTGATGGAATGTTATACAGGATGAAGAAAAATTTGCGCACTCGGCCTTCGCAGAGCGATACCTCGCATAGTCGCAGTATAAAAATGTCTGTCACAAAATTTCGTCCTGCGGATATTTCCGGTAGTAAATGGGAGTTAAAGATTAGCAATCCGGCAACCCGGAATCACATGTACGCCAAGTATCTTCATCAGGAGACGATATAACCGCTGTGCAGTTTATACAGTGGATACCGTTTTGGGTTAGCATGCAAGAGGTCCAGTGTTCGATTCTGGGTCGAGGCTTATTTGTGTCTTAAGCGTCATACAGCGATTACAGTAGGTCTTCTGCAAAACATTCGCAGTTGCGTACCATGAACACAGAGATGGTAGTGCAACTGTTTTCATTGGTCAGCTTTCAAAGAATCCTTTTGCACGTCGTGCTCCCATCGAAATCATTTGCAAAGTACGTTGCTAGCCCTGCTGGTGACATAAGATCCTAACTAAATGTAATGGGCCAGAACGGAGCAATAATAACAGTTGGTATTAATCGAGGGAACTATTGAGGGAGGGTTCACAGAAACAAGTTTGGAATCTAGTAGATGCTATGGTAA
The DNA here is from genome assembly GCF_023864345.2 of Schistocerca serialis cubense. NCBI lineage: Eukaryota > Metazoa > Arthropoda > Insecta > Orthoptera > Acrididae > Schistocerca > Schistocerca serialis. The sequence goes on along the minus strand of NC_064641.1, from coordinate 409,184,017 downwards.
GAAGCGATGCGCGTCCACAGCGTGCAATTGGTTTCTTTAAAGACTGACCAATGAAAACGATTATTCTTCCACTTCGGGTGTTCCTGGAACATACCTGCAAATGTTTTATAGAAGACTCTCTGCAATCGCTGTATAACGATTAAGACGCCAGATACCATACCACTCAGACTACTTTCAGCGAATAAAAACAAATACGCCTCGGCACAAAATCGAACCTTCGATCTCCTGCACGGTAACACTGCATCAACTGCAGAGTACATTTGCTATAACCTAACAAAGATAGTTGGCGTACACGTGATTACAGTGTTGCCAGATTGCCAGTGTTTAACGTCCATTTACTGCCCGAAATATGCGCAGGGCGAAAGTTTTTGAGAAACATTTTTGTATTGTTAGTACGTGAATAATCGTTCTGCGAAGTCCGAGTGCGCGAATTCTTCATCAGACTGCATATCCCTTAGGAGTGTGTGAATGTGATAACGCTTGAAAGAAAAACCAAGGAAGGAAAAAGTAAGTGGCAAATTGTCGTTCCACCAAGGCAATAGCTTCATACTTACAGAAAAAACGGTTGTTTGTTATTTTACATGCAGAACAAATATATTTGAACTACTCAGTTACAAATGTTGGCTGCTCATATTTTGGTTATTTTCAGCAGAGGTATAACAGGAACGTCTCTGTCATGCATCCGCTAAGTTGACATTTTCCAAAAGATATTTAGCAACACTGGACTAATATTTATGTAGGAATTGTTACACTTTTTATCATTTTTTGACAAGAAACTGTGATTTCAATATGAAGTTGATATAGTTTGTAAGTATAATATATCCGTTTTAGTACTGTGTGGAGTATAACTACTCTGTATCCGTTGGCGCATCGCAAAGCCGCCTTAGGTCTAGTGTATACGTGACTAAAGCTGCACTCGACACCAAAAACTGGTTTGGATAGCACAGTTCTTTACTCAAGGTGGTCCTGCTGATGGTGGTTCGTCGTTGCCTTTGCCTGACGTTTGAATCAAGTTACCTAGTCGCAGGAGGATCTACAGTTCAACATGGATATTAATCATGATACAGCTTTATATTATTCTATTAGACAAATCGTTATTGGATGTCAAAAAAGATATGAGAAAAATACTTACTTTGAATTTAACCCTGAAACATTCTGTTTCTTGTCTGATAGTTACCACTTAGACACAGAGTCATGAACATATGTAGGACAAGTAATATCTTAACAGAAACAATGGTAATTACCTCCAATCTGATACAACAGTTGGTGTTACTACACAAAGATAATAAAAGTTTTCACTGTCGGCTTCAATTTGCTTTTAGGCTGATTTAGAAATGACGATGTCTGTTACCGATCACTTTCACAGCTAGAAGTTCTTGTTCTTGAGTGCAATATATATATACGCAATGTTATGACTTACAGACTCACCATCGCACAGACCAAACCGCTAGGGATATAAACTTGAAATTAGGAGGAGTATTCATCTGTTGTCGTCGTTTAAGAAGGGACTTCTTGAAATTCCATCACTCATGGGGAGAAATAGACAATGAAAGGTTTTGTGGAAGTTTTTGCTTAAAACAATTTTGAAAAAAGGCCTACGAAAATTGGTAGAAATAAAGAAATCCGTGTTTCAGCATTTTTAGAAATTTAACCGCAATTAGGGTGAAATGGTGGGTCAAAGTTCTCTCTTAAAATAAATAGTTAAAAAGAAATACTAAAACATTTTTGAAGCTTCATCTATGAAAAATGGTATTTGACTTCTCGGTCACAAATGATAACATACGTGTTTCAGTGTTTTGGAAATTCAACTCCTAAGCGGATGAAGTCGGGAATGAAATTTTTACAGAATGCTTCATTATGAAAGCATTTAAAAGCTAAATCTACGAAAGTTTGAGTTTGGTTTCTTGGTTGGAAATAAAAAGAACTTGTTTCACTGTTCTTCAACCTCAACCCGTCAGGGGGTGAAATAGAACCAGACTGATTCCCTCACTCATCACCGTCCCTCCCAAACTGCTAAGAACAGATACCTGAAATGTGGAGAGGGTGTAGATCTTATGCTGTAGGCATCGTTTAAGAAGGAATTGTTCGAAATTCCTCTGCTAAAGGGATGAAATGTGTCACGGAAAGCTTTTCGAAAGTATGTCGCCATTAAGGCAATTTTGAAGCTAGAACTACGAAGATTGGTGTATGGTTTCTTAATTTCCAAATAAAAAATAACTATTTTCGCAGTTTGGAAAATTCAACCACTAAGGAGGTAAAATAGTGGGTGACAGTCCACCTTCCTCTCTATCAGTTTCTTTTCTTAATGAATCGTTATTAAAGAACTACCAAAGCTGTTGTAAAGGTACATCTATGAAAATTGGTATTTGACTTCTCTGTTAGAAATTTTAAAAAATACGTGTTTCATTGTTTTGGAAATTTAACCCCTTACGCTGAAGATTAGATGGGTAGATCACATAACTAATGTGGAGGTACTGAATATAATTGGGGAGAAGAGGAGTTTGTGGCACAACTTGGCAAGAAGAAGGGACCGGTTGGAAGGACATGGTCTGAGGCATCAAGGGATCACAAATTTAGCATTGGAGGGCAGTGTGGAGGGTAAAAATCATAGAGGGAGACCAAGAGATGAATACACTAAGCAGATTCAGAAGGACGTAGGTTGCAGTAAGTACTGGGAGATGAAGAAGCTTGTACAGGATAGAGTAGCATGGAGAGCTGCATCAGACTAGTCTCAGGCCTGAAGACCACAACAACAACAACAACCCCTTACTGCAGTAAAATAGGGGATGTAAAGATTTATGACACTATCTCGTTATGAAAGCATTTTCCTCACAATCTAATCTATTAAAAATTAAAATTAATGATAAATTAAGTGTTTTACTGTTTTTGGAAATTCAACCCCTAAGGGTGTGAAACAGGGAATAAAAATCTTTAGGGAACCATTTCGTTGCATTACAGAAATGTAAAGTTAAGTATATGGTAATTCGTATTTCACTTTTCAATTAGATATGAAGAAATGTGTATTGGGGGATGAAAGTTTCTAAGGAAATATCACCACAGCAACTCAAAAGGCCTTATTAACAAAAACCTTGGACTTCAGCTATCAGACTCGCTTTTGGTCAGAAATACATTATGAAAAGACCATACTTCTATGGCCTTAATAATGTGTGAGAAGTTTAGAAGGCGTTGCAGTTTGTGAACAAAGTAAACATTCGATTTCAGAAAAACAAAAAAAATCTGTGCAGACCATACAGTCTGCGAGGGCGAAGCAGCAGGCGCTAAGCTAGTTAAAACTATTCTAACCTTTTTCGCCCCACACTAACATGGAATTTACTTTTCCGTGGCCTCTACCGTAATTATCTACCTCAACTCAGAGTTCTGTGGAAGTGGTAATGTTTGTAATGAGCTTATGCGTTTGGCGATTCCAAGAAAACCGAGAGAGTGAGGGCAGTGGTTAGCATGCCGAAGTCTCATTTAGTTAACATGCTGGAATCTGTAACATTATGTGATAGCCTTATCATTTTAAATCATTCACTAATCGAGCAGTCGCTCGGCAACAGCTACAGTTAGCAGATAATGTTGCGAGAATGTAAAAGGTGAACGACCTGTGACGTAGCTTGTTTATTGTCGAAGCGCCGTTAGAGATGCTGTGAGTTATTGACTTTGAAAATCGCGGCGCGAAAAACGGACAGAAGAAGAACACTTTTTTACACTTTTTTTTTTTTTTTTTTTTTTGATGTACGAGATATTCTCGATGAACAATTACTCATTCTTCTCTTGTCTCCTGTAACTTGTGTCGGACGCGCATGTCTTGCGGCCGTATTATTATCGTTAAAAATAATATGGTTTTAGTGTAAAGTAAATGTGTAATACTAAAAGTGCCTAGCAGTAGATTTATTGTGCGACGTGTATGTGAAAACGTCGAAGGAATTGTTTTCATTACGAGAAGTGCCAGTCAAAACGGCATCCATGTTAAATCCTTCATTGCAGTGTAAGTTCGTCTATTAATTGCCATAAATTCAGATTTAAATGGAACTGGTGTATCGACTATTTATTTAATATAGAATCTATGTCTCACTCCTTCATGAAGTTATTTAATTTTCTTTATGTTTCTGCCAAATAGAGTGTTCACAGTCACGAATTCTTTCGTCGAAATCGGACGGAAGTTGTATGCGGCGAAATATTTTCTCCGCGCCATATTCTATTGGTAAATGCATGATAAACTACGGTCCCGTAGGAAATTCATGTTGAGCTATCCAAAAATAATTATATTTTGAATAGGCATTTACTCTCTTCCGCAATGCAACTTCCGACTGATCAGACGATCCAACAAGAAACAGCCGCACACGGTCGGCGTTCGCAAATATGTTTCCACCGCTGATTATAGCTATATGTTACAGCACAAAAGTAAACATATTGTTATAATTAGCGGCTACGAACGGGGACATTTATAACAGTATGTTTATGTATACACATTACGTAAACATATCGTTATAATTGGCGCCCGAACAGGGACCCGAATAAAAAAAAAAAAAAAAAAAAAAAAAAAAAAAACTTAAAGGAATAAAAATTTATGTAAGATAGGAATTGTGGAAATATTCATAAATAATTGTAGCTAATCTTGTGCTTTTTATTTGTTACATGACATCAAACGCCATCCAACAAAATTTCCATTGAGCGAAAGAAACGAGATATTCAGAGAAAATTACGGAAGAGAGATTTTTTTTTTGGAACAGAATTTGTGCGAAAATCTAGTTGCAACGCCCAAGGCAGTCATCAACAACGTAAGTTAAAATTTCGTTAGCCATAGCCAAGCTTCCTTAATTTCATCCGACATTAATCAATTTGTGACGATCTTTAGTAGTTGCAGTAAAAATTTGCTTTGAATTCAGTAGATTGCATTTAGTAGAGTAGAAATTTCTTCAAGTATTGTTTAAATTACATTGTTGTGTATTGCATATCAATTGTTTTTAAATGTCCGCTGCCTGTTCACGGAGCTGACCAGCCTTAGTTTTCATTTATTTTGACCAGTGTGCAGCCATACTTTCTTTACGGTCCAGAATAGTCTCTTGTTCTCGTGACGTGCAACTCCCGACATTCCGAACTTGGACGTAGCAGTGACAACCGACTCGCAACCGATAAATTACATCTCTGTCGACAGCTGACGGCCGTAGCTCAAACGAACTTCATTGACTTCCTCTTTATAAATAAGTGAGCTATGGCAGACGATAAAATGTCATCACTAGATTCAAATGAACAGAATGAAACGAGTGAAGTGTCGCGCCGCTTACGGTCCCGCACAATAATTAGTAGGGCTGAGACACCAATCGAAACAATTGTAGAAAGTGAAGTGGGAAATCTTACGGACCTTAATGCCTCACACCATAATGTTACTGGTACTGAACTAGACAATGCCAGCATAGTTTCTGCCACTAGTAGTCGTAGCCATATACCGGTTACAAGGGAGGCAGGTGAAAGCAATTCAGGGGTAGTGACAGACGATGTATTCAAACAGCTACTGAGTCAAATAAGTCAAAGGATGCAGGACGGAAATCGCCAAATGTTAGCCTCGCTTGAAGATAAACTGTCTACAATAAGCGAAGAAATAAAAACTGTTAGAGAAAACGTAACCAAAGAAGTAGCAAAGCAAGTTAAGGATGCTGTTTCTCAAATGCGAAGTGGAATAATTATCGAACTGAATGACACTTTAGCTACCATGCAAAGCGAGACAGCTGACATCCGAAACGCAACCAAGAATCTTGATTCCACCGTAACCACGGTTAATCACAGATTAGACAGAGTAACTACGCAGGTAGAAAAATTAACCGAGGGAGTGTCAAACTTGACTCTGGAAACGGAAACGAAAGTAAAGGAGAGGCTAGATAGTCATGAGAGAGAATTTAGAGAAAAGTATGAGAACTGGATTGCTGGAAAGGACAAATTTGTCGAAGATAAAATTAACAAAGACCTAGTAGAGACTGTGAAAGCAACCACTCTTGGTATCTTGTCAGCTCCTGGAAACTCCGGAGATACCGTAATGTCTGAACTCGGTAGCATTAGGCGTACCCTTCAGCCAGAATTACCAAATTGGAAGCAAGAGGTAACGGAACAGCTAAATAACCTGAAGGCACAAGTGAGTAGTAGTTCCCGAATACAGAGACCGAATTTTCCTAACTCTTTAGCCTCAGAGGAAGAAGATGAATTATTTCGTCAATTCCGAATACCTGTTGTATCTAGTGAACACACTTCACCACCACATATTCCAGTTAGTCACCGAAACCAAGAATCTGACTCAGTAGTAAAAATGATGAAGGAAGAAAGCATGATAAAGCATCGAGTTTTTCAAACCTTTAACCCGGAAAAACGAAATATCCACCCAATTGTTTTTCTTCGTGGATTCTCCGGCATTTTTCCAAATTCGTGGACTGATAGACAGCGTATCCAATTTGTTACCGGATATATAGGTGGCGAATCGGCAAAATGGGGAACAGAAATGGTTGATAAGTGTCGAACATATGAGGAGTTTGAGCACTGTTTCCTCAGCAAATTTTGGAGCGAAGGTGTTCAGAAGCGCCTTCGTAAAGAAGTCTATAATGCAGAACAATTTGACCCCAGGAATAGTAGCCTGAGAAAGTACTTCGAAAAATATCTTGGCAAAATTAGGTATTGGGATAACCCTATCAATAGTAAAGATGTAATTATGATTCTCAAGTCTAAATTACCCATTTCGATTCGTGAAAAGCTGATAGCCATACCAGATGATGAACCAGATAGCTTTCTGTCGATATTAGATTCCTTAGACCTGATCTATGAGGACATGAGAGCTAACAAACCGCGGAATACTCCGCACAATTCTTGGCCACAACATTACGACAGTAACGGCTATGAAAAGCCAGGGAACGATTCAAAAAATAGTAACGATTGGCAAAACGGAAATAAAAGCAGTGGGTATCCGCACAAAAGGAATAGACATAATCAACACAACCGATTCAATCCCGTGTATAACACGACTGGTAACCAGTACGGCAATCAATCGTACAAGCAGAAGTTTGGAAACGTTTTCAGTCAAAAAGGTTGGCAACAGCAGAGCGGATCGCAATGGAATGCACCGTACTCGCGCAGCCAACACTCAGATTACGGGCAGCAACAAACAGCTGATAACGCCCACTCATACCAATACAACTCCGCGCCTAGTAAAAATCAAGCGCAGGGAATGTACAGAAACACACAGTTTAACGGCAAACCACAGTGTGAATGTGGATTTCACAGTAACAATTCCGGAAATCATAATAGTAATAAAAATCATCAGACCCCGCGAAGGCATTACAATCCCCCTGTATTTTTCACAAACGCGGAAGACAGTAACACGTATTGGACACCAGAACAAACGCAGCAACATTTTGACACGAGGTTTGTGCATAACAGTAATTTTGTTCCTCAGTGTTCTCACAATGTCAGATTGGTCGAACTTTCTAATGATGAAGGCCAATCAAAACCACACAAGCAGGAAAACTAAGTTCAGCATCTGAAAGCTCCCTAAGTGATGCTGTGAGACAGAATGGGGGCGACCACTTCGACGGAGAGACTAACCATGACGTACCTGTACTGAGATACGGTGTTAACTTATAAAGTAGGCGAAAAGGTCTTGGTAAAAACACACTTTAAACCATCGTTGCTCTTACACAAAAATCGAAAATGGCAAAGTCTTTTTGAGGGACCTTACGAGATCCTTCGTATACCGCATACAGGTTGTTATCTGATTTCTGATCCCGCAAATGGAAAAATAAAAGGGTTATACCATCACTCTGATCTTAAAAAATATCATGCTACAGAATAAGTCAAAAGGAAAGCTTTATAATGACAAGAGAAGGTTAGCCGCTAGTGACTAAGTGACAACTGATTTGACTTCGTTAAAAAAATGCTTAGAATATATTACACGACCGTGAGTCTATCTTGCTATACAGCAGACAATTTAAAATATGTTATCTTGAGCCATAATTTAAGCACAGACAAGCTGATAAATGAAAAAAAAATTCTTGTTTAACAAAGAAAGTGATCAACTCCAAGAACTCTAGTTTTAAGATTTAGTTTTAAGGAGATAATATTTAAGAGAGAAAAATGAAATATAAAGCGAAGGATGTGCCTAACAAGCCGGCTTCTGCGATATGAAATGCTAAAGAAGTGAAAATAAAACATAGTATGTAAGATTTTTTTTTTAAGTTCAAGGAGCAATGCTCCAGAAACGAAATTTATTTTCGTCAAGGACAAGGGTCGCTTGACAATTATTGGTTCCTGATCCCACTAAAAAGGAAAACAAGTAACTAGTTTCTACGTCAGCTATGTCTAGATTAAGTTCCAATGTACATAGAAATCTGGAACAGGTTCATCTCTGCATTAAAATAACGTAATGTTTACGAAGCATGTGAGTTACTTGTAAGTACCAACATGACCACGAAAGCGCTATCCTTCAGCTAGATAAACAAAGTAGCATTAATTGTAATTGCAATACGCAGGACAGATACATTCAAAGCCATAAGTGAAATAAATACCAAGTATAAGAGCGTAAGTGGCAAGGACAAAGCAATGATGACTAAATATATATAGAGGTCAATGCAGTGTAGCGCAAGCAGGCGTCAAGGCGAGAATAAAATTACAATGAAACAGCCGGCAAAACAACGCAACTAGTTCTAAATTGGAGCGCGTACGCAGACGTACGGCGCAAAGGGAAATTAATTTCTAAGTCATAAGGAACAAGGAGTTGTTTGCTAGATTTCTTCTTCTATGTATTATTATACCTAAGTCATTCTTCTGAATTTGTTTAAATACCCTAACCCGCCTAAACCCGTCCCGTAGGCTTGACGTCACAGATTGAGAAATGCGGTTGACATGGAAGGTTGGTTTGGCATACGATTTTCAGAAGGAAACGCGTGAACGAAATCGGGAAAAGCTAGTTTTGAAATGTCTTTATTTTTCCTTTTAAAGTCAATCCGAGACGGAAACCGAGATCGCGATAAGGAATTTGAATATTTTCTTGAGTGGTGTTCTGTTCTCATGTGAGAGGGCGATCAAATGTGACTGATCCTCACATCTAGTAAAAAGAGAATTTTTGTTGAAATGACAGTGATAACTTTAATGAATCTAATAAATAGAAAGAACGGCTGAAATGAATTAAAATAATAATAATTGCTAACAGATCGGAGAAACTAATGTATTGTGACTGTGAACTAAAAGCATAATTAGTCTTAGAGAAAGATGATGAACAATGTAAAGCGAAAAGTTAAAGATAGTTACCAACAAAGTAACAGAAATTGAAATGGACATGATAATCGAAGCTCTCAATTAGCAAGCTTCAAAGTGAGACAAACTATTTGATTATAAACTGTAAAAAAAATTGTGTACATAGTAGTGTATAAGTGAAGGCTTAAAATGGTGTGGAAGTCTGCCACAGACACGATGAAAATAAAAAGTGTTAAACGTGCAGATAGGCTGTGTAACCGAAGGCGGTGATGTGATTACGTGCAGTGCATCGGAAACCAAGTGTGTTAGCTGCTTTGCAAAGTGCGAGCGCTAGCCTACCTTAAAATCATCAAAATCGTCTGGAAAATGTGGAGACCGGGATGGTTTCAATGGAGTCTCTGTCCCTGGTAATCCTCGTCCCTCCGCACCAGCTCAGCAAACTACAACACCATCGACGCAACGTGTTCACTGAACCGTGCGCGGAAAAGCTGAAGTACCGCGTGGAGGCTGGTGAGCGCCTCGAGTTGCGATTCAGCTCTAACAATCAGCCTGTGTCAACGTCCATCGACGCAACAAACGCGTTAAATTTAAAGTGATGTACTTGCACAGCACTCCCGCTGCAGTTCGACGAAACGGACTTTCCATGAAAGCCGCTCCCAAAATAAAAGACTCTTATATGAGTTCACAACATATCACATACTATGCTAATGTTATATCCCGTGGATGAAATGCGAACAGCCAAACCACACGCGAATAGTGACAAAGTCAAATTCCTATGAATCCCAAGTCCTAAAATTAGATTTAAGCTTAGTTCTTAGACTAATGGGTATTTATATTTTTTGTTACATGTAACGTGTGTACGTAACATGCGAGTGAGACTCGCCCGCCAGAGCTGATGAAAAGTTTTCTACTCGCAGACCGCAAAGTAACGATCCAACTTCTCAAGGCATAAGCTTCACCTCGAGAAGAATCAAATTTTAACTTTCCTGTCAATACACAAACAATGAAAGCGTAAAAATTATAACAACTAGTGAGCAATGGAAAATGGACACGTGCGAGAAATTCCATGTGTGAGAATTATGTGTGTATAAAAAGATGAATCCTATGTGTTTTCTTTCAGGAGCAAAGAACCTATGAGCTCTGGACAATAACTTGAGGCCACAAAGATGGTCGGTATGAACTCTGTAAAAAAAGGACTGTAATGAGTATAACGTATAATGTCCATTGTAAACTTCGTAGATTTACTGTCTTAGTTTTTAAATTTTTTTGTGTATCTTTACCTTAAGAACTGACTTTGTCTATGAATGAGAGATCACCATATTTGTGTAATCCTAATAATCAAATGACAGGAATACTGTGTTTGATCAATGTAAATCTGTAAAGTACTCAATCCCATAATGTTAACGGCGACATGTGAAATTTGGTAATCTCCTTGATTTCCAAGATTCCCATGGAAGGCAATGTAACATTATGTGATTTACTTATCATTTTAAATCATTCACTAATCGAGCAGTCGCTCGGCAACAGCTACAGTTAGCAAATAATGTTGCGAGAATGTAAAGGTGAACGACCTGTGACGTAGCTTGTTTATTGTCGAAGCGCCGTCAGAGATGCTGTGAGTTATTGACTTTGAAAACCGCGGCGCGAAAAACGGACAGAAGAAGAACACTTTTTTACACACTTTTTTTTTTTTTTTTTTGATGTACGAGATATTCTCGATGAACAATTACTCATTCTTCTCTTGTCTCCTGTAACTTGTGTCGGACGCGCATGTCTTGCGGCCGTATTATTATCGTTAAAAATAATATGGTTTTAGTGTAAAGTAAATGTGTAATACTAAAAGTGCCTAGCAGTAGATTTATTGTGCGACGTGTATGTGAAAACGTCGAAGGAATTGTTTTCATTACGAGAAGTGCCAGTCAAAACGGCATCCATGTTAAATCCTTCATTGCAGTGTAAGTTCGTCTATTAATTGCCATAAATTCAGATTTAAATGGAACTGGTGTATCGACTATTTATTTAATATAGAATCTATGTCTCACTCCTTCATGAAGTTATATAATTTTCTTTATGTTTCTGCCAAATAGAGAGTTCACAGTCATGAATTCTTTCGTCGAAATCGGACGGAAGTTGTATGCGGCGAAATATTTTCTCCGCGCCATATTCTATTGGTAAATGCATGATAAACTACGGTCCCTTAGGAAATTCATGTTGAGCTATCCAAAAATAATTATATTTTGAATAGGCATCTACTCTCTTCCGCAATGCAACTTCCGACTGATCAGACGATCCAACAAGAAACAGTCGCACACGGTCGGCGTTCGCAAATATGTTTCCGCCGCTGATTATAGCTATATGTTACAGCACAAAAGTAAACATATTGTTATAATTAGGGCTACGAACGGGGACATTTATAACTGTATGTTTATGTATACACATTACGTAAACATATCGTTATAAATCGCTTCGAGAGGGCTACGGTTCAGATCCCCATCCGGTCATCCAGAATTGGATTTCTGTGAATTCTGTAAATCACTTAGAGCAAATGCTCAGATGGTTCCATTGAAAATGATATGGCCGATTTCCATTCCCATCCTTCCGTAATCCGAGCTTGTGCTCTTTCTCTAATGACCTCTATATCCATGGGACTTAAGATCTAATCTTGCTTCCATCACTCCTTACTACCAAGAAACAAATGTGCTTGAAGTTCACGTACCTTCAAAGGATGTGTTGTTACCACAGTAACTTGGTGACCCTTTTCAGCAAGTGCTGCCATAATAGCTAAGAACGGCGTTTGGTGACTAATGGACCTCGTTGGATTGATTCCAAGAATTCGTGCGCACTGCGAGACACCAGCAAACAGTAACAGCGCCCACAGCACCGACGTCCTCATGTTGGTTCACAGATTTCTCCTGAAGTCAACGAAATACATCAATTTCACACCCATTGGTCAGGAACTCTTTCACAGCAGAGCATTCCTGTAACAGCAGTGATAACGGAAAGCACTAATATTAATGGCAATTGCAACCCCGTGTGACTGAAAGGGGCTTATTTTATCAGACGTAAGGGAACATGGCAATATATCAACAATTAAGATGTCATAAATATAAATAATCGCTAAAAGTAGAGAAGGTAACTCCGCGACTATGTACAGAAGGCGCCACCATTCCGTGTTACCCCATCACAAACAGCTTCGTTCAGATATGGTGTGGAGCGGTGTGCTTCAGCTTAAAGCTGTCTCACCAATAACAGCGGCGACGCGTCATGGAATGGTAGATCACTGGAGAGATTTGGCACCACATTTGCAAATACAAGTCACGTAACACCCGTCAATTCTGAGGAGGGGGCCGATAGCTCTGACAGGCTTCAATCACATCCTAGATGTGTTCGACCGGGTTCAAGGCTGGCGAGTCGGGGCCAGCACGTCAATTGGAACTCGCCACTGTGTTCCTCGAACCACTCAATCACACTCCTGGCCTTTGTTACACGGGGCGTTATCTTGTTGAAAAATGCCACTGCCGTCAGAAGGCGTGATCATCATGAAAGGATGTACATAGTCTGCAACCAGTGCGCTATGCATTCTGGACACATGGATGCCCACGTGAATGTTTTTCAAAGCATAATGGAGCCATGGCCAGCTTGTGTCTCCTACAACACAGATGTCAAGGGGCTGTTCCCCTGGAAGACGATCGATGGATTCGCACTCTCCCATGGGCATGATGATGAAGTAATCGGAATTCACCAGACCTGCAACGCTCTGCCACTGCGCCAACGTCCAGTGCCGATGGTCACGTGCCCATTTCAGCCGTAGTTGTCGATGTTGTGGTGCTAATATTGGCACATGCATGGGTCATCGGATACGGAGGCCCATCGTTAGGACTGCTCGGTGCACTGTGTGTTCAGACACACTTGTACTCTGCCCAGCACTGAAGTCCGATGTTAGTTCCGCGAGAGTTCACTGCCTGTCGTGTTTTACCAGTCTCCCCAGGCTATGACGTCCGATATCTGTAGTGAGGGGTGGCCTCCCAACCCCACAACGTCTGGACGTGGTTTCACCTTGGTATCGTCACTTGCTGAACACACTCACCACAGCTCTTCTCGAACACTCGACGAGTCGTGTGGTTTCCGAAACGCTCGTGCTGGGCCTCTGGACCATCACCATCTGCCCTCGGTCAAGCTCAGATACGTACATAGCGCGCCTTTCTCATTATAAAACAGGGACAGCACGTTCGGTGATACTACATACACCGTGCGTGTGTCTGACTAGCAGTCATTCCTCGCCAGACAACGCTCTTATCGCCTGGACGAGTTTAGGTCGATAATAGGTCTGTGGTCATAACCTTCTCTCTGATTAACGTATATGGCAACTGACTTTGTGAGTTGCGTATGGAATCTTCAAATGTCATGACATAAAGTCAATCGCATAGCGGACTCTCCCACCATTTCGTTTCCATACGAGTAAACAATGATTACTGCAAAACACTGACGAGCAAACTGACCACGAATTACGTCCAAGACCGATAGGCAGCACGTCAGGCGAACGAGCAGATCATGCAAGCTGCAGTACCCATCGTCTCACTGAAAAAGTCTTGTACATTACACACAACAGATATCTGAGCATTAATCTATTGAAGTTCGGCAGTGTAAATTCTTGATGAAAGGACACGACGTTCAGCTCTAAAACTTCCATTATGTAGCGATTTTTTTCAGATTTTCCTCAAAACGTAGAACTAAGAGGTCGCATTCTCTACTCAATGACACACCAAACTACCACGCCATTACCTTTGGATTTTAAAGTCACCACAGCCACATCGAGCAACTATGAGGCATAACTGGACCACATTTTACAATCGAAAATTCCCTGGTGAGCTTCATGGCTCTATTAAATTCTGTGACAACTGTTGTTTCCGGGCGATGAAAGCTAAAGTCGACGATGACAGGTTCACATTTGTTGCGGCGCTTCTGCATCAAGCCAACACTGTGGCCGAAACCTTATGGTCCGTCAAGCCCATGCCGACAACGTAGCGGCAGTTACACGCTGTAGTCACACTGCATGGCCCCGTACCCTCGTCCGTTCGTGCGATCGTAGAGCCATCATCGAGCCCCATTTATTGCACGTCCTCTTGAAATTTCTTCTTCATCTGAGTTTGGCCTTTCTGATCTGGGCATACAAAATAGGGCACTATGGGCGTGATATGTTTATAATCTTTCTGCAGTCGCAATCGCTTGTCATTATTACACTGTTCTTTTCTATTACTAAGAATTTAATCAAGTACAGACCGTTCTTATCTTCCCATAACTTCTTTGTGCGTTGGCTGATGGACCATGTCCATTTATGACATCACCCTGCTAGGACGCGGTGTTTGTTGTTGGACAGAAAATTTCGTAGTACTGATCAGAGGCCTGAAATTTTCCCTGTTCAGTGTACTGTCTTCTGCAAGAATTGTCTCTTCCATCTGTACTGTGGTATTTTTTAATTTAGAAAAGAAATTGAAAATTATCTTCGCTAGCCCATGTCACTCATTCTGTAAATACGGTCGTAAAGATTTAATCTCCTCTACCTTATTGTGTCTGTGAACTTTTCTATCTTTCTGTAAAGATCTTAGTTTCTCCTCTACGTTCAGTTCTTATCTTTGTTCTTTCGTGGTCCTCAAACTTTTCTAAACATTTTCCTTTCTTTCTTCTCCAGTTCTTCTTGTTCACTTCTTTTATTGACTGTTAGGCGGCATTGAGATCCGTGTAGTGCCTATGGTTCAATTACTGTCGCGCAGTGAAACTTTCTGGCAGACTAAAACTGTGTGCCGGACCGAGACTCGAACTCGGGATCTTACCTTTCGCGGGCAAGTGCTCTATCAACTGAGTTACCCAAGCACGACTCACGAACCGTCCTCACAGCCTCAATTCCGCCAGTACCTCGTCTCCTGCCTTCCAAACTTCACAGAAGCCCTCCTGCATACCTTGCAGAACTAGCAGTCCTGGAAGAAAGGATATTGCGGAGACATGGCTTAGCCACAGCCTGGGGTGTGTTTCCTCAATGAGATTTTTCACTCTGCAGCGGAGTGTGCGCTGATATGAAACTTCCTGGCAGATTAAAACTGTGTGCCGGACCGAGACTAGAACTCAGGACCTTGCCTTTCGCGGGCAAGTGCTCTACCAAGTGCTCTCTCATACTGTTGCGCAGTGTTTAATTTTTGCTTGGAGTGACACTGGTCTTTTAATACATCGGTTTTGGCTAAGTTTGCAGGCTAATTCCATTTTCTTCTACCTTTCTTTACTCGTGGTGTTATCTGATCCATTTGATTGTATCCCTTCTCCAAAAACTTAAACTTATTAACTGTTCTGATGTTCCCTGTCGTGCTTTTATATATATTGCTTTTGTATTTATTTTCAGTGTATTATGTACTCTCATAAGATACTGGTAGTTCGTTTTTAGCTGCAGTTTTGTGAAGTGTTTCCCCACATTATCTGCGAATCTCTTTCGTCCTTAGAAAATATTGCAATATCATCAGCTGTTCCATGAGGTCATTCATGTTATTCTTTCTAGGTACTGTAATTTTCACAAACGCTGGTGTATGTTCCACACAATTCAACTCAAAACGAGTGCCAGTCGCATAAAGAGCGTATCAATGTTCAAAAAATGGTTCAAATGGCTCTGAGCACTATGGGACTCAACTGCTGAGGTCATTAGTCCCCTAGAACTTAGAACTAGTTAAACCTAACTAACCTAAGGACATCACAAACATCCATGCCCGAGGCAGGATTCGAACCTGCGACCGTAGCGGTCTTGCGGTTCCAGGCTGCAGCGCCTTTAACCGCACGGCCACTTCGGCCGGCTGTATCAATGTCAATAGCGTAAAAGCAAACAGTTGGAAGTACGCGACACTAGAAGCAAATACGTCTGAGTAAACGTAGGTCCCCAAAAGAACCATTTGCGAGGTAACTGCGGCTTAGTGGTTACCAACCACCACTGACTTGTAGTCACCTTCCCATCTACAAAAAGGTAATAATGCTTTAAAACGTTAAAATAAGTTGTTGGACATACTTTGGTAGAAGTGCAGGTTATCTGAATGAACACGAAGACTATTACATGATTGTAATCGTAGGTAAAGTGTTGTCCTTGCACCCCGATGCAGGTCTGTACCCGTCGCTACGATGAGTTTCGAAATGAGTAGGCTATAGTAGACGACATTCAGAGTCAGTCTGCTAAATCTTTGTACAGAGTTTCTTACTATTGCTTAGTGCGCTATGAAAGTGTAGATACCGCAAGCAAGCAGCTGGATGTGATACTCACAACAGCACTGAAGAAAGAGTAGAAAATGTAGCTCTATCATGGATTGGATTAGATTTTGTTTCTGCAGACAGAGCACCAATCATGTTGAGAAATAAGTCAGGATTCCTATCGCAACTAAATGAGTAAATGAAAAAGCTTTCTGTACCCAGTATGCTCTGGTCTGCAACTGAAAGTAATTGATCTGCAATGCTACAGGAAATATAAAGACATTCTCGATTTCCTCAAGCATTTCCCTTAGGAGCGATTTCCTCGTTTACTCACGTCGCTACACGAATCCTCATTCCATTCCTTTTGACGATGGAGGGGTGCAGCATTCGCTGCTCGCAAACCGGTGTCAATCATCTGTTCGTGGAGCACTTTTGCTTTGAAGCCTTGATCTAGGGTGTAGTATTTAGAATCAATTCAGAGATCGTCAGCCTACTCAGTATCACGTTGGGTGATATTCTCCACTAGAAGTGGACGGAGATATTACTAGACAAAAGATCCGTGAATGTCCTAACTAATCACAAATCAAATCCCTGCAGTACCGACCTTTCACAAGCACGCTGATTTCAAGTAGACATTGAGAAACGAAACCGAGCAATTGATACCTTCTTGCGTGTTCCGCGAATCTCGTGATCTACTGGGCTCGTGTTTGCAGAACAATAGACATCGCGAAACGGAAAGATTTACTGAAGAATGTTGACTGGTGTTTCTTACGCCTAACGATAGGACACAAGGCAGCCCACTGAGGACGTCACTACTGCCAAGATTCACGTTCCTGCTCAAGTATGGCTCACAGTACCTGTTGGCCTGAACTCGGTAGACACTACTGTGGACTTGCCCTCGGGTGGAGTGGGGGGACGGATACAATTCACGTCCATCCATGCACATTTGGATTTCACGTCTTCTTATTTTGAAAGAGCATTGCCAATTCCCTTACCACAATCTGCGTTTGTACACGATCCCTTAATAACCTTTTCATCGACAAGACCTTAAGCGCTAATCTCTCTCTCCCCGTTTGGGTGTGTACTTGTGTGCTTCACTGCTGACCATTAAGATTTCAGCACCATGATGGATAGCAAATAATGAAATTTTACTTATTTCGGGTATACAGTATAAGAGGAAGAATAGGTGATTGAATTTGTAGATACTTGGGGGTATGTAAGATGCAATATTTAGTACACATAGGTGTCACCTCACGACAAGTCCAATTGTGAAAACGTATAGAGACGGCCTTGCACGCCAAAGTTAGCAATGCAAATCGATACCACAGACATCAGCGAGCGCTCGCTGCAATCTGCAACGACGTATGGGAGGCGCTCCTGAAGACCACGCAGCACCCTCACACTGAGGTCAACATAGTGTTGAACATGCAGTTCTAGACCTCACTCCAAGATGAACCTGTAGCGTTGTCAGTGTTGAAAATTGTACCTCAAGAGAACAGGTTGTTAATTAGTGCATCAAGTGATACTTTGCTAGTGCATGATAGTTTTAAATTATGCACTACACCAGTGGGAAAAAAGTGCTGTGTATTCAACCAATCAGTCAGGTTTCGTGCAAGAACTGAGTGCAAACGGCACTTCATCATTTGGAGGGAAAGAGACACAGTCGCTTTGTAGTTGATGAATGCTATGGCACATACGTATACAACAGTGCCAGTGATAAGTATCAGTGGATTACTGTTCAGGCAGGTTTATGTCTTTCTTCGGAAACCTCAGGGAAAATGTATCTCGAAAATTTGAAAAAAACGACAGTTCAGTAGGAAATATTTTGTATGAATCAAAATCTGGAAAAATGGGAGGGAATAAATTTCAAAATTACATCTGATACGTCTCCGTACCAGTTGCAGAAAATAATTCATTACTTTTGTTGGACTCTTGGCCTGAACATAACAATACCTCTGTCTTTCGGAGGAAGACGGAAACACTGTTAACATAATTAGGTTCCAACCAGAACTAATATTGTGGTTCAATCTTTCGATACGATAATTTTTCTATTAAGTGGAACAGTTTTCAGAAAATTGCAGGGAAAATATAATTTCCGCTATCTCCTTGTCATTTCAGGTTTATCAGCGGGTCGGTATTTATGAACTTCAGACATCTGTCATTGTCAGTTTGCATCACAATGTTTTGCGAATTTGATCATGTATGCCTTGTACGTAACATAATATGCAGAACAACGGCGACGATCATTTCTTCTTCACCCCAGTTTTATGAAAAGAAAACTAGTAAATACTGTGAAGTGCTTTTTTGCATTATTTTTTCTTTTATCAGGCGTGCCTAATGTAAGGAAAATATTTGTTTTCTTCATCCAAGAGACACTTCACAATTTTTTTTTTTTTGACGTCTACAAGATATAACAAGGAACTGTTTCATTGTTAGTAAAATACACATTTAGGAAAATTATCATACTAACTGTGCTACAAGAATTGTTATAAAATATTTCTTGTCTACAAATTAAAGTATCTATTGATGGACGTCGTCTGTAATGTAACATCATACATTGTCTCGATTTTCTTTCCTCTGCTAGTCACTTGTGTGACAATTACATCTGCAGTAATTTAGCTGTCGATATGAACTGCAAGTTGCTCAAACAGTTAATGATTAGAGGCATTTTTATGTGGTTCAATTGCTTAAAATTCGGGTTTAAGCACTTTGGACACCTCGCTATGCTGCACTACGTTCTCTCGTCCCGGCTGCCTCTGCTTATTTGCCGATTCGCGCTCTGGGCAGGTAGGGCTGTACACACCGCTGTTATAAGTGGCTCTCCATGCGGAAAATATGAGTAACTTCACAAGTCCTTTAAAAGAGTTCTTGCAGTGCGCCGTACCAGCTAAAATTGTGACAACGCAATTCTTCAGTGTATTCTTCCTATGCGAAAAATATCAGGCCTGGTTTCGACATGTCGGTTTGGACCACTCCCTTGAGAGCGAGTGACATACTCGCAAAGGAGAAATATTTGCGATTAGTCATTACCTGCATGCCAATATGGCCGTTTTCCATTAATCTGCAGTACTAACAAGGGAACCTCCCCATCGCACCCCCCTCAGATTTAGTTATAAGTTGGCACAGTGGATAGGCCTTGAAAAACTGAACACAGATCAATTGAGAAAACAGGAAGAAGTTGTTTGGAACTGTGAAAAAATAAGCAAAATATACAAACTGAGTAGTTCATGGGAACATAGGCAACATCAAGGAAACTGGGATCGCCGGAGCGCCGTGGTCTCGTGGTAACTTGAGTAGCTGCGGAACGAAAGGTCCTTGGTTCAAATTTTCCATCGAGTGACAAGTTTAATTTTTTATTTTCAGTTTATGTGACAAACTCTTATGTTTTCATCACTTTTTTGGGAGTGATTATCACATCCACAAGAAAACCTAAATCGGGCAAGGTAGAAGAATCTTTTTACCCATTCACCAAGTGTACAAGTTAGGTGGGTCGACAACATATTCCTGTCATGTGACGCACATGCCGTCACCAGTGTCGTATAGAATATATCAGATGTGTTTTCCTGTGGAGGAATCGGTTGCCCTATGACCTTGCGATCAAATGTTTTCGGTTCCCATTGGAGAGGCACGTCCTTTCGTCTACGAATCGCACGGTTTTGCGATGCGGTCGCAAAACACAGACACTAAACTTATTACAGTGAACAGAGACATCAATGAACGAACGGACAGATAATAACTATGCAAAAATAAAGAATGTAAAATTTTCACTCGAGGGAAGACTTGAACCAAGGACCTCTCGTTCTGCAGCTGCTCGCGCTACCACGGGACCACGGCGCTCCTGAGTTCACAATCTCCATGATATTGCCTATATCGCCCATAGACTACTCAGTTTGTATATTTTGCTTATTTTTTCACAGTTCCACACAACTTCTTCCTGTTTTCTCAATTGATCTGTGTTCAGTTTATCCACTGTGCCAACTTGTAACTAAATCTGAGGGGGGTGCGATGGGGAGGTTCCCTTGTAAGCTCGTCTCGCACATTCAGAATAGGCTTAACACTTTCCTACCTGCTTTCGCTATTAGCTGCCGATATTCTTTTGCATCTTATAAAAGATCAGCAAGGGGGAACAAAACACATAATTTCGTAAACCCTCAACGCCAGTTTTGTAGATGCCTCGTGGCTGCTGCTGTGGAGGCAGAGTCCCCACTGTAGTTACGTTAGGCCGAGCTTGTGGGTTGGCGAAGCGGCTTCTGGTGCAGTACACCGCTAAGACAATTTCTGCCTGCCACTATTACACAGCTACGACCCAGGTTCAGGTAAAAGGATAGGAGAACGAAGGTTCTACAACAATCCAACAAACTAGTAACAAAGTCACACAAACGAGTTAAAAGGTTATGACTTGTTGAATTGTTGAGTCAGCAACATTGCTTGTAATATAACAAAAAAAGGCCCTCGATGGCTAAGTGCAAATAATTGTATGTAAACTTCAGATTGCATAGCAAATGCAATTTACAACAACTGTCTGTTCACTTCTAAGAGTTCACTAAACGACATTCCCTGCATAAGTCAGCCCTGGACGATGACCTATAACAAATTGGGCGCCAGCTGCTCTTTTATCTTCCGAGTAGGCTTCTGTCCGTTCTGTCCGGTGATTGGCGGATTGTACTCGGCCGGCAGTTGGCCGAGGTGAAGTAAATATCTTCACCCTCAGCGTCGCCTGTGTCGCTGGTGAAACTCGAACAAGTGGCGAGTCTGTATGGCACTGTCACCAGCTCGCATCTTTGCGCTTGTGGTGCTTTTTCCCTGGCTGTGTCTTGTTCGGACGACACAGCACGTAACGAAAGGGAATGACAACAGTGAAGTTAGCTGCGGTTACTGTGGACCACAGTCCAATATGACAACGACGAGCAGAGCAGAAGGTGCGACCAAGCTCGTTCTCCCATTGGTTTTTTCTGTGATAACTCTCTGGTAAACATCTAACCGTCATTAAGTTTCTTATTAAGATCCGTGTGTATAGGAACCGATGAGCAATCAGTGCGAGGCCAGAGCAAACGGAGAGGGCAGTCACTTGGTCGTAGTATATCAGTAAACGGATAACTTTAACTGCCGAGTAAATCGTACTTTCCTACCAGAGCATTCGCTTCCGTCTGCACTGCGAACAGTGCTATCGTAAGAGGTGATGAGGATACGAATGTAGCGGTCACTTGACCACACAGAGCGGATGGACAGTGACATAAAGTAGGTTAACTTACGTATGTGACTTACAAGGAAACACTTAGACTAAATTTTGAACCGATTCTGGTATTCATCTTGCAGAAGTTTAGTTACATTTGTAACTGGAGAAAGATCGATATGTTGTGATACAAACAACCGTGAAGCCTTAAACACCAAAGGCTGTCGATAATTTCATTCGTAAATAGAAAATATTGTTTAAAACTACCTCAACCAAAATTCATTACTTCTTGCATAATTATTCATTGTGACATACGATGAGTTTGAAGTTTTAATATAAAAATCCGTACATACATTTTTACTAAGTTTGCTGAATTATGTATCTGTCCGGCTCCTGTGACGAAGGTGCGGGTTGAATCCCACACACAGCAGTCTCCGCATGCTGAAGTAGTGGCTGTGTGCAGAGGCAAGGAGCCGTCCGAAGCGCCGTCGCCGACTTCACGGCTATGGCCTGAAGAGGCCACTGACCGTCCTTCGGCCTGCTGTTAGCATTACGGGTCGCCTACGCAGCATTCTCTCACCAGGGCAGAGGCTGCCACCCCCGTGTAACTGCTGGTCACGGTCAAATCGAATGAAGAGTGTTTTACCTCACCAAGCCACGACAAAGTGTGTATCGAGATTGAATGAAAGCCTTCTTTTCTGTCGGCAGCGTTTCCACAGGGCCTTCAGGCCGCCTTTACCACCGCTCCCCCCTCCGTGTGTAACTACAGTCGTCAGAGTAGTGTCAGGAATATGGTATTCGAGCCCTTCACCACGCCATTCGGTGATAGCAGAGGGAACAACAACGCCTACAGCCAACATCTATGGATAAAAAAGATAACTCTACTACTGCAGGAATACAATTTCCTTGACACATTGTGTGATGAGCGCAGTCGTTTTATTTTGTTTTTGTTTCACTATGAGGTCACGGCAAGTCAGTGCGTTTTGCCAATGACTGAATTGTACTTGTACGTTCAGCAGCTGACAGGTGAACCCAGACATTATTTTGAGGAGGTGTAAATATAAATGTTAGTTTTCACCTGGCTGATATGGGCAGGATGCATGTCATGAGCAAGAGGTGCGGCACTTTGTCTGGTAGTATAAGCTGTTAATCGTGAGTACTGATTCAGGAGGTGAAACTGAGTTTTGTCGTTGTTTCGACGTGTAGTAGTGATTATGAGCAGTCACTCTGGTGAAACTAGTTAAGTGGTAGTAGGAAGTAATATGATAGTGTTACTGTTAATTGTTCTTGCGATCTGATTTTTTTTTGTGCAGAGTAGGTAATATAAGTCAGTATTTAACAGTCCAAGGTAGTGAGAAGTAGTGTTTTTTGCTTCTATTTACGACTTCATAACTCGTAAGGGTAACCTCGTCGTGGTTAGTACTACAGAGGGCAGTGTTTACGATACCGCAGGGGCATACCATAGAGGAGCTCTTTAGAATTTTAAGGGATGAAATAGATAAGCTATTAGCGGAAAGGTAGAGCGATATATCAGAAGCAATTGATGCTGAGCTGAAGAAAATAGAATATCACAGAACTGTGGAGTATAGGGAGAAGATGTGGAGAGAGCACGAGGACTGTATAATGGAAAACAGGCCTTGAGATGTGAGGAATATGTTAATTACGAAGAGGATTATGAGAAGGAAAAGAGGGGACGTAGAAAGGAGCGAACGGAGGAAGCTGATAGGGAGAGTACCAGGTTTGTGGATAGTTTACCTGTTCCTACAGAACGGCCGTCTACCGTTAATGTAATTGAACCTGTCTGTTCTGGGAAGATTAAATCAGTTAGAGATGGTATCAAATACGGGTTCCTGGATATTCATGCCATGGGCACAGTAATGACTTTGCTGCAGTTAACGAGAGAAATGTAGAAATACCAGCTTCAATATTCAGTGGAACTGCGAAGTCTGACGTAGCTTTAGCGCCAGACGGAATGAGTGTGGGCTGCAACAAGGTAATTCAGTATCGGGATAGCAACATGGGTGGTTTCAGTGCAGTAATATCTGCTCTGTAGAGTGATGACGGATGTTGTATTGAGGCCGAAGATCCTGGACCAGGTGCACAGGAAAGTGCATGTGCTGGTGATATTAGTGCCGCGCAGAGTGGAGCTGCAGACGTGTGTGTGTGTGTGTGTGTGTATGTGTGTGTGTGTGTGTGTGTGTGTTTGTGTGTGTGTGAATTCCTAAGGGACCAAACTGCTGAGGTCATCGGTCCCTAGACTTACACACTACTTTAAACTAACTTATGCTAAGAACAAAACACACACACCCATGCCCGAGGGAGGACTCGAACCTCCGGCGGGAGGGGCCGCGCAGTCCGTGACATGGCGCCTCAAACCGCACTGCCACTCCGCGAGGCAGCTGCAGATGATCTTTTTGTTTTAGATACTACGGGAACTGCGCAAGCAGTTTTTAATATTTGTGTTGCAGATATTGTAGCAGAAGTAGGTGAATGGAGGTAAAGAAAGAGGATACGAGTTCATAGAGTGAATAATAAAGTCGCCGGGGCTGAATCTGTCGAAGAGTGTACGCCAGAGGTTCACGATGTAGCGCTAACGCAAGTACTGGGTCACAGATCTGCAGACAAAGCAAGGAGATGTTTGCAGCACAACTGAAGCCTGATGTACGCAATGAGTGTGAAGGGTGAAACGCGAGACCAAAAGTAAACGTTCTGAATGAGCATCATGCCAACGTTAACCTTCGGCGATAGGAAGCTTTTGCCAGTGTAGAGCAGTCACGGGATGTGTCTACTGTACAAGACAAACCAGTTAATCCCTGTACAAGTACATCAAGGAGTAATTCGTATGGTATAGTGTCATCTGGCACCAGGAAGTTGTTTTCAGTGAGCAGGAATACCAGATACCCAAGCATGTCGAGGAGAATTCAGTCTGTTATGAGTACTACAATATGGGGAATAATTGGGACTGCCTGTCGAAGTGTTCTGAATGATAGTGGTGTACGTTGTTTCCTCGTGAGGATAATTTTTGTGGTATATAGTCTTGGGAAGTGTAAGGAGATATTTTGTTAAAAGGACAAAGTTACGAAGGTTGTTCCAAAACAAAGAGTTGAAAAACTACCGGTTAGACAGAAGAGATGAAAGCATACGAGTTTCATGGAGCCGGAGAATATTTTGTTTAAACTAATACGTTAAGGCTAATTTATTAAGAAAGAAACAGTGTCATTTTTTTGTTTTTAAGTGTGGATCGGTAACTCATACGGGCAAGGGATAAGAAATAAATTTATGGAGCAGTGAGATTAATAATGAACTTGTATAGTAATTAAGAATGGCCGATCTAGTGGTATTTACTTGTTTCACACATTAAGGGTGAGAATAATTTCAATAAGGAACCAGGCTAAAGCAATAAATGTGAGGCCAGAGACGTGCAGTTTAGTATCACTACCTACTCTTTTAGGAAAAATAATAAGCCTTTTGCCGGCCGAAGTGGCCGTGCGGTTAAAGGCGCTGCAGTCTGGAACCGCAAGACCGCTACGGTCGCAGGTTCGAATCCTGCCTCGGGCATGGATGTTTGTGATGTCCTTAGGTTAGTTAGGTTTAACTAGTTCTAAGTCCTAGGGGACTAATGACCTCAGCAGTTGAGTCCCATAGTGCTCAGAGCCATTTGAACCATTTGAATAAGCCTTTTAGCAAATGTAATAAGAGATTATGAGAAAGCCACTACGAAGTATTGCATCAGCACCCACAGGCCGACAGACAGTGTGGCGACATGTGCATCAAAATAACATACACGTAAGGGGACTGCGAGCTCAGCAGGAAACTGCATCGCGCAGCAGTAATGGCTGTAGTTGGCGGGTCGATGTCACTACACCAGAGCAAGTTTCTTGTTAGGGATGACATCACTATGTACCAAGTTATAATGAAACAAATGCTCCTCGGAGCCATATAAATATGACTGAATATTGAAGCACAGGCATTCACTTCTCTTCGCCGAAGGTCAGGACCACGTCACATAGCGAGACCGCCGGGCACCGCCAGCAGCAGCCATGAAATCGAGACTGGGCCGCACCTGCCGCCGCCAGCGCTAGGCTCCTCACGAGGCTCGTTCACGGCACTGCCGGGATTTAGCACTGCAGAGCCAGCCTCTGTCTGAATACAGCCAGTGAGCAGCGGGTCGAATTCTGAGCGTAGCAGCCTGCAACGCTGCCCCAATGGCCAGGTGTGGGGCCGAGAGACCGTCCTTGAGGAATAGCGCATCGCTGACGTCACGACCGTAGCCTATAGAGGACACCAAACATCCATGTGCTTGCTGTCAGCATTGCGGGGCGCCTATTCAGCATCCTCTCACTTTATTTATTGTCAATAGTATTGCCATTGGGCCTTCCAGTTCATCATCACCGCCACTCACCTCTCTGAATGCAACAGCAGTCTTCGGCTGTTTATTGAATTAGTGTTAGTCCAAAAGCAAGTTATCTGCAGCTTTTGTGGGCAATACTATATTACAGGTGTAGAAACGTCTAACATACACAATCAATTAAAACGGTGCCACAAAGACTGTCATCATGAGGGGACAATTAAATAAGGAAGTTTTTCGTTCAACTGTCACTGTGAGCTTCGCGTTTTGTTGATATCGCGATGAATGACAGAAACTCCATCAGTGGACAATATAATCGATAGTCATGGCGTGCCATGTTCGTTTGCCAAAACGAAAGCGTGACTACCACATACAGATTTCTTTGCAGTAGATACGGCAGTTCGGTACAGTATATCGAAAAACCTCCTGTGGCTGCTGTTTGTGAGGAGACATGGTATGCTGACGCAGTACCCGCTACAATACAGCCTTTAGGAAAACGAGACGTCCCGTCCTGCACATTTCACATTCTACAACGATGTTCCTTTGCGGCTCAAAACAAATGCGTAAGCGGGAACTGCACAAGTATCACTTTATTGGAAGTAAGATGAAATTCTTTCGAATCCAGCACTCTGCGCGTAGGAAAGTGTGAAAGGTAATAAAATACCAAAAGTTTTGTAAGTAGGCTGTTTATGTTTTCTTATTGGCAACGTTACGTAGCGCTCAGTATGAAAATCACTGGCTGTGCTGTGTGCAGTCTGTGGCTGGTTGGCATTGTTGTAATACTCGCCATTGTAGTGTTGGGCAGCTGGATGATAACAGCGCGTAGCGTTGTGCAGTTGGAGGTGAGCCGCCAGCAGTGGTGGATGTGGGGAGAGAGATGGCGGAGTTTTGAAATTTGTAAGACTGGATGTCATGAACTGCTATGTATATTATGAGTTTTCAACACTATTAAGGTAAATACATTGTTTGTTCTCTATTAAAATCTTTCATTTGCTAACTATGCCTATCAGTAGTTAGTGCCTTCCGTAGTCTGAATCTTTTATTTAGCTGGCAGTAGTGGCGCTCGCTGTATTGCAGTAGTTCGAGTAACGAAGATTTTTGTGAGGTAAGTGATTTGTGAAAGGTATAGGTTAATGTTAATCAGGGCCATTCTTTTGTATGAATTATTGAAAGTCAGATTGCGTTGCGCTAAAAATATTGTGTGTCAGTTTAAGCACAGTCTTGTATAATTGTTCAAAAGGGGACGTTTCATATGTTGACCCTTAGCCTAGGATACCTCACTGGAATCTTCTGATTTTTTTCTTGTAGTTTGTGTAATTAGTGTAGCTATTGTTTATTGCTAGCGCGTAATTATAGAGAGAATTTCCTTTGTAGTTGCAGTCTTTCATTGTTGTACAGTAAAACAGGTGTGGCACGCATGTAGATTTGCACCAAGTATTTCGCAGCTGCAATTAACTAGATATTATTTTCAGTGCTATGTTAATGTGTTCTCTTATTTTTGCTCTTCAAAATGTGCTTTTCTGTGTTGTCGTGTGAATTATTGTGACAATAATGGCGTGTGAAAAACGTAATACTAGGCTCCCAAGTAAACTGAGAAATGACAGTGAAGACGAAAGCAGCGTGTTAGCGCGACCATGTAATGAATTAACTAATATTCAAAGTAGTAATTTGGCAACTGTGCATAGGGAAATGGAGCGGGCGTCAAATAATGGTGTAGACAGTGAAACAGGTAGTGAACAGGGAAGCATTATCGATCGATCGGTCGGCAACAGCTCGCCTCAGGAATCGGGAATGACAGAACACAATATTGCAAATACTGTAGACTCAGGTTTTGGGTTCTCACCGTTTTCTCAAATGAGTCAAGACACATTTTCCGCTTGTCAAAATGTGAATGTTGCCAGTGCAAATTCACTGCCGAAAAGCACTGAGGAACATGTTTCGGACACCAGTGCATTATTATTACAATTAATGCAACAAATGGGTCAAAAGCTTCAAAAGTTAGACACAATGGAACAACATCAGAGACAAACACAGCAACAGTTAGACACAATGGAACAAAATCTTCAAAAGTTAGACACAATGGAAAAGAAACTTCAAAAGTTAGACACAATGGAACAACACCAGAGACAAACACAGCAACAGTTACACGCAATGGAACAAAATCTCCAAAAGTTAGACATCACGCTTGAACAAACATGTGAAGATTTAACTACTGAGTTACGTAACACTGAATCGAAATGTCAAAAAGTCTGTAATGACGTAAAAACACAAATTTGTGAGCATTTTCAACCTATTTCTTCGTGGCATGAAAATGCATTACAGAATCACGAAGCAGCCATAAAAGAACTGCAAACTATTGTTCATGAAAATCATGAGACCTTGCAAGCTAAAATTGACTCAGTTGCATCTACCGATTTGGTTACGCAACTTGCAAAAACTCAGGAAAACTTAAAGGACACAGTAGATACTCTGAAAATTGGTTCAGAAAGACACATGGAGGAAATTAGTTCATTATCAGAGAAAGTAGTTGAACTTTCGGATCAGCTAAATAATGTATCTACGAAGGTAGATGATAATCTGAATGACACAAAACCGGTAGTCTTTAATGACACAGAAGAGTGCGAACAAATTAGAAAATTCAAACAAAATCAAAATCAAATCAATACACACTACAAAAGAGAAATCCGGGAAGTACAAGATCAGCTGACACAGGTAATACAAGAATTACGTATTTCAGAGGACACTCGTGCCCCAATATGGGAAGAGGGACATAGAAATACGGAACAGCCACAAAATAATAACACAGGGCATTTCGGAAGTTATGAAAGAAATTGGCAATGTGCACCGAATTTTGAGATGGAACTGCCGACACGACGTAACAATGACCGACATGCGACTCGCAGACATGATGATTTTGACTATAAGCTGTTCATTACTACACGTAAATTCAAAACGTTTAAGAATTCAGGCAACGACATTCATCCACAAGCGTGGCTCCGTCAATTCTCTCATTGTTTTCCTCCCAACTGGTCGTTAGAGCACAGATTAGAATTTATGTGTGGCTATTTAGAGAATGAACCAGCTGTAAGAATGCGATCGGTCATTCACGATTGTCACAGTGAAGGAGAATTTTATCATGCCTTCCTCTCAGCATATTGATCTCAAGCTACACAAGACCGAGTAAAACATAGCATCATAATGATGAAACATTTCGAACAATCTGAATTTTCCAGTCTTGTGAAATATTTTCAAGACATGTTGCACAAAAATCAGTACCTGTCAAACCCATACAGCCCCTCAGAACTCATCCGCATTTGCTTAATCAAATTGCCTGAACATTTACGACATGTTATTTTGGCAGGACGTTGCAAAGACGATATTGAAGCTTTTCAGGGACTCTTACAAGAATTATAAATTGACACTGACAATCGCGGAACACAAAAACAGGAACACAACAATTACGGGTCACATCCGTCGCAATTCCGCGATGAAAGAAATAATAACTGGACGTGACAAGGCTATTCTCACAACACAAATCGTGACCAAAACAGACACCACCCGTATGACAACCGTTGGCAGAGTAGTAATAATTACAGGGAAAGATGACCTCTCCGCAGTAATGACTATCACAGAGACAATCAGAGAAACAGACAATATAGGAACCAAAATAAATATTATCAGGGGAGACAGAATAACTTTAGACGCAATGGTCCAGCGCGCAGTTACGATTCAGAGAGAAATTCTCCACCACGTGACCGACAAGAGAGAAACTATGGGATCTACCAACATGACGACACATGATATGATCGTAACGACAGATCTGAATTGCATCAGAACTGGCGGGATTCAAACAGAGCAGGCCCCTCTCGACAAGGTGAATTTGTAGAAGTTAGGTCTCCAAATCCCAATAACGACGTGCGCCAAAAAAGAGACAATAGGCAATGACTCATACCGCTGGCAGCCACAAAACGTACGTATGAAACTGACGACGCAGCTGCCGTAGCTAGTAATTACGTAAAAATGGAAGACATTAGGGACATCTTACTCCAGGAACACGACGTAAAACATAACAACATTGAATATCCTGTGATTCACATTACAGTAAATGACGTAAAATTTACTGCAGTACTTGACTCTGGCAGTCCCATTTCAGTAATTAGTGAAACAGCCTTTAGCAAATGCAACAAATCGAACGATTGCCCCACACTTCCGTTACGTAAGATTAAATTACAATGTGTAATCGTTGGAAAAAGTGTATATGTACGCCAACAAACCAACTTAGAATTCTTTTGTCAAAGCCACAGCTTCTCTATGAACTTTCTTATTGTTCCATTATTGTCGACGGAAATTATATTGGGAGTAGACTTTTCGAATGAATACAAAGCAATCTTAAACTTTCACGATGCTGAAATAAATTTAGAGAAAGAAGGTAAGTCAATAGCTTTGAAATTTGAAGATTAGCTCTCAAACCATGACGAGGAAATTAATCGGCTTTACCTTCTGTTAGACAACAGTTCGGAATATTCTACAGAACTAGACACTAACAATCACTCTGCAAGTACTGACAGGGATGATATCAACGACACATTAGATA
The DNA here is from genome assembly GCF_023864345.2 of Schistocerca serialis cubense. Taxonomy (NCBI): domain Eukaryota; kingdom Metazoa; phylum Arthropoda; class Insecta; order Orthoptera; family Acrididae; genus Schistocerca; species Schistocerca serialis. The sequence goes on along the minus strand of NC_064641.1, from coordinate 409,153,447 downwards.
CTAATGAGTTAATTCAGAATAAAATTGAAACAATTGAGAATTGCAATGACACTGATAGGCAGAACCTTTTTGAGATTTTACAAGCACATTCCACAGTTTTTACTCACAAAACAGGAACAATCTGGGGATTTTAATACCAATTTCGTGTTCGTGAGCATACTAAACTTTGTGTTAGACCATACGTAATTCCAGCACATTATAGGGACCATGTTAGAACAGAAATACAATCTATGCCTGACGAGGGCATTATTGAGCCTACAGTAAGCTCATACAACAATCCATTACATGTTGTTGAGAAAAAAAATGGATCGATCAGGCTTGTCTTGGATTCGAGACAAATCAATACTATCATTACTCCTGAAACAGACAGGCCGCAAACGTTGGAAGAAATTCTTCAAAATTTTAATGGTGTAAAAGTGTTGTCTTCCATTGATCTCAGATCCAGTTTTTATCAGATCGAACTTCATCCAGAATGTAGAAAATACACAGCTTTCCTTTGTTTCGGCTTTTGTTATCAGTTTCGGAAACTTCCTTTGGTTTGAACATTTCTTCAGCAGCATTCATTCGCGGGCTAAATTCCATATTACCTGAGTTCTTAAAACGTCACATCACCTTATATGTGGACGATATTCTAATAGCAGAAGCTTCATGGGAACAACATAATCGCATCCTCAACAGTTTGTTACGTATTTTTGCAGAATCTGGAATTACAGTTAACTTGGAAAAGTCTGAATTCGGTAGGTCAAAGGTGAGGTTTTTGGGATATATTATTTCTTCTGAAGGCATTCAGCCGGATCCTGAAAAGTTAGAAGCAATCAGAGCCATTCCAGTTCCATCCACAAAAAAACAAGTCCGCAGTTTTCTAGGTCCCATAAATTTTTACCGTCGTTTTCTGAATATCCAAATTCTTGTTACACCAAAACTTTGTTCTCTCACTGGAAAAAATACTATTTGGAACTGGGACGAACAATCACAGTTGGAATTCAATTCTTTGAAAGAAGCGTTACTTAACGCGCCAATACTAGCTCATCCAGATCTGTCACAAGATTTCTGCCGTAGCACGGATTCTTCTAAAGTCGGTCTTGGTGCCCATTTATTTCAAGAAGCCATAGAAAATGACACTACCGTTCAGAAAACCATTGCTTTTGCTAGCCGAGTGCTAACAAAATCTGAAAAAAATTATTCCGTTTCTGAATTAGAAGCTTTAGCTATCGTTTGGGCATTTAACAAATTCCGTTTCTTTCTTTCTGGTAAGCACGTAAAAGTATACAGTGATCATCGTGCATTACAATTTCGTATGTCTTCAAAATTAAATCATGACAGGTTAAAACGTTGGGCATTGTTTCTGCAAGAATTCCACTTCGCAATAGTCTACATTCCCGGCAAGGAGAACATTGTTGCGGACGCACTGTCACGCGCACCGGCTGGGCTTGAGAAAAGTAACACAGAAGGCAACCTCGAGAAAAATTTCAGTATTCTTTACATTCAGAAAGTCGCCTTTGAAAACTTCATCACCACATCTTTAAAGGACATTGCTCATGAACAAGATAAAGATCCGATTTGGAAAGACGTCAAAAGTAAATGGCCTGAAAAGAGACACACACAGATTCGGCATTATTATCTGGTGAGAAACAACGTACTGTTCAAACGCTGCACTGTTGATGACAGACTATGGGTTCTTTGCATTCCAGATGATTTTGTTAATAAGCTCATTTGGTACATTCATTTCAGCTACGCACATTTTGGTCCACGAAAATGTTATCATATTCTTCGGACGACTTGTTATTTTAACAATATGGAAAAGAGAATTCGAAGAGTCTTAGACAAGACTCTTCGAATTCTCTTTGTCAAAAGGCGAAACAATCTACTATCTCCCATCGTGCTCCGCTGTTTCGTATCATTCCTTCTAAATTAAAAGAATTTGCTGCTGTTGATCTCTTGGGACCGCTTGTCAGAACATCTAATGGATTTTCGTACGTTCGAGTCGCTGTTGAACTTACTTCAAAATTTGTTTCTTTCACTCCGTTACGTAATGCCACTGGACGGTCTGTATCCAACGCCTTTGTTAAAAATTTCTTACGTGAAGTTGGACACGTTAGTAAAGTCATTTCAGATAACGGACTGCAATTGAGATCTGCTGTTTGGTCACGCATGCTTCGGAATCATAAAATCAAACTTGTTTTTATATCATTGTACTCACCACATTGTAACCCCTCCGAACGGAGTATGAAAGAAATCAATAAGCTTTGCAGACTTTATTGTCACAGAAAGCATCAGCTTTGGGACATATATTTACACTTATTTCAAAACGTACTGAATGAAATGCCTCATGACTCCACTGCTTTACCACCTACTCTTGTACTGAAGAATGAAGAACCACCGAACAGAATCAGAGAGCTTGTACCTTTCCCGAATACACGTAAACTTCGACACAAAGACATAATTGACTTGGCTCTTAAAAATATAAAATATGCAGCAGACAAAAGGAGTAAACTACACGGTGAACCAAATGCAAAGAAATTATATATTGGTCAGAAAGTTCTCATTAAAGCTCATTCATTGTCACATAAGAAGAAACACTTGAGTTACAAATTTTTTCCAGTTTACAATGGACCTTACACAATCCGACGTATACCACATGATAATTGCGTTGAAGTTGAAAATCTGTGTACTAGAAAGAGTAAAGGTTTAGACCACATTTCACATGTAAAACCGTTTATTGAAAGATAATCTGCTTTTTAACTTTGTCTTTGCCATAAAACTCTTACTTCACATTTCTAGTATGCATTGTCAGACTTAGAAACTGTTACCATGCAACAATGTTTGAAGTTAAATATCCAATCAAGAACCAAGAGAACTTATTTAAACAGAAATTACGAATGCATTGTTATAGTGAACAGACGTCACAGTGTTATTGTGTGTGTACATTCTTGCTTGTTAGTTGCACGATTATGTAACGACTATAAGGCTTACATACTTAGAACATTTACCAGTACTGCTAATGAGATTTTAATGCAACATTTTGGTTTACTTGAAAATACATTCTGGATTTAAAGTACTTTCTGTGAGATACCAGATGACTCAGTGGTTAGTTTATGTGACAGCTACACGATTTTATCACAACGCTACTAATGAGTGACAATATACAATGTTGCTTTTGGAGTGTTTCTGTTTTATTTCTGCACAGTTTTTCTGTATTATTCTGGAAAGTAAAACATGTTTTAGTAGTAACTTTTGTGGTATAGCTACAATGAGACAGCCTTTTTCGTAGCACAACAATACGTTACATTATAGTACTTTCTTGATCACGGTAAGGTACGTAATAACTACAGTATCCATACGCAAAGCATTTCACTTTCGTTTATGATGAGGTAAGTATATTGACTTCAGCCGAACTTTGCTTACAGAGGACAATAACTACGACACTTCCACAGAATTATCTTACAGCAAGACTCACATTTAGCGCTACAGGACACGCATTTGAGAGATTAATTTTGTACTTAAGCCATTTATTTTTCAAGATTTTTGAATTACAGAGAAAGTTTTCCATGATACAATTCATTCCATTGCTGTAATCTGTAACACCTCAGGGGGGTACACGCTTAGTTTGTGTACCATGTGTTTGGCAAGCACAAGGAGCCCTAGCTAATATGGTATTTGCTTATACAACTTTACACAACGGTACCATATTTCTCTAACACAAAAATTACACAGCTATTTGATCATTTAACTGAGAGATAAACATTTTTTTTACTACATCAGTGACACATATTTATGCAATTACACAGTTGGATAATTTCATACTTACGAAATTGTATTTCGTCTGTACTTTGTGAACTGTTCGTTTTTTTTCGGAACCATTGTGATACTATGAGAGCTCTGAATAATGTATTTGGTATGGGATCATGATTTTTAAGGTATGTTGGAGGTAGGTGACGCTGTTGAAATGAGCAGAGTTTTTTATTTAGGTTTTGACATTATTGCAGAAAGCTACGACGTTTTTGAGATTTGACTGAGGTGTTATGATGTTTTTATTACGATGACTATGTGTATTATGCTGTTGCGGTATGTTTATGATCAATAAGCTGATGCTATATGAGTTATTTGATTATGCCATGTATCTGTTATGATGAAATATTGAAGAAGTGTCGACAAATAAGGTAAGGAATAATGAGTAGTGGTTAGGGACTCTGGCTTGTGAAAAAGGTTGTTGGAAACCAAGAATCGTACTTTAAGAGTTATGAAATGTATGTAAATGCGTGACTGTATTACAATGCCGACGAAAATTTTTTGGACACTGTTATATCAATAGGATTTTGTTTCTACACATTTGTAACGCAAATTCTCAACCTGTGAATTTTTTTATGTGAGACTGCCACTGTAGCGGAAACTGCTGTCATAAATATTTCAGTATGAAAGGTAAGTGACCTTGACGTAATGCGTTTTGGGCGCCCAGCTGAGAGGTAGTCGTCTGACAAAAGAAAGCCATTCGGTGCAAAATGAAAATAAGAGGCCATTATCCTCGCTACTGACATTTCTTTCTCGAAAGCATCGCAAATATGACACGCTCAAACTTGAAAACATATGATTACACTGTGGAGCTCGTAATTTATGATATTTACCTAAAATGCCTAATGAAATGATGAGAAACATTTTATATCTATTGTCTTTGTAGTTGAGAGACTGCTTATTTTGTTTAATATCTAGTATCTAGCTCCACTGCAGCATTGGTTAAAATAAAATTTTATAGATGTACTAATATAAATATTTTATGCCTACAGATCCAGTCAATAATTTTACGATTTATTCAAAAAAAAAAAAACGAAGGAGCATAAAAAGACATTTCCCTTCACAGGAATTGCATATGGAATTTTCTTTTCAAGTACTTGGTAATTTTTTGGTAGAACAACTTCTTGTGGTGCACCACTTTAATTACATAGACATTAAGATGTGAATAGACATTTCCGTTGTCTGCATTGTTGTCTTTAGTGTAATATTTTTTCTGCTTGAGCTATGTCATGTTTAGATATAAGTTATTACATTTGCTGCTGCTGTTTGCCAGGCATAGTGCTACTAAATTTCACTTTACATTACTCTGTTAAGCAAGTTTTACTACTGATTTATTTTTCTTGTTTGTTGCATATTGCCTTATATTAGTTGTAATATTGCAATGGCTTTGCTAATTTCTATAATGCTGCTTGCTTTGCAAATCTGCATGTTTTTGTCATTGCTGTTTGTGTTAATTGTTTTGTGCTGCTGCATTGCCTCATCCTTTAGTTTAGCATCTGAGCTCAGTAGATTTAAGTTAGCTTAAGAGGGGGTAGACTATATAAGAGAATGAGTTGTGATGCATTGGAAGAAATGCATTGAGAAGTTATACGAAAAAAAGTACAGAAAGCAGGTATAGATAGGACTTTTTGGAAATAACGAAGAATGAATGGAGATCTCCGAGAAGTAAAGAAAGTTTTGTTTGCAAAATACTGCAGTAAAACAAACCCTGTCCTTTCCTTGTGTTATCCCTCTATGTGTTTGTGTTCCCTTGTGTATTTGTCTTTTTCCTGTCTTTAAGTGTTTAGCTAATAAAATTTATGTTGTAGAATTTTTCAAATAATATGTTGTTTTCTTTGTAAAGATGATTAGACATTATTTATTCTGCTCTGTTTCAATGCTCATGTGTGAAATTAATGTTTCAAAAACTATTCTCATTATTTTATATATTTACTTATGTAAATGTAACACTGATGTATATGTTTATTTCTATTCTTTTGTAAAGCCTGTGTTACTACAATTGTTATCTATATTGTTATGTTCTTTAATGACGTATTTTGTACCTTTGTTATTGTATTCTTATGTTATAAGATTGTAATTGACACCATTTCATCAAACTAAGTAACTTGTAAGTTACATTTCACTGCACACGTTTCTGTTGGTCATAGTATATGGACAATATGTAAGAAGTAGGGACTGTTAGTGTTTGCACGTGTGTTAATAATTCAGCAAGGGACTGGTTAACAGCATTGCTGGTTCTAAGGACAATTCCAAAAAACTTTGTGAGTGCACAAGTGGTGGTTTATGGACTTGCTATATTGTCCGCAAGACTCTATGATGGTGATTGTGCACCTGCACAGTTGCAACAGATGGCTGCTGGCCGTCTCTACAAGGACTACAGCGGGTCTGCATCTTTGATGGCCCACCATTACCATTATTTCTACAAGGACTACAGTAGGTATGCACCTCTGGTGGCCCACCAATACCGGAATCTCTACCATGATGACCTACGTACCAATATTCTTCAAAACTTCGACTGACTCTGTGGTGGGTTTGCTCTGTTGTGGCCCATTACCTGTCTGCATGTCAAGAGTCAGCACTGTCTTTTCGTTGGAAGGACAACACTACTTCTTCAAGACTGCATGGATATCCACTACTTCTGTGTGCATTTTCTTCTACTGCTCAGACTTTGAGAAAAACACTGCTATTTTACTGTGATGAACGATCAAGACTGTCTTTATGGACTGTGAGAAAATTTTAGCTTTTGACCAACATTGTATCAATAAGTGTGTGCCTTTGATTTCTTGGTTATTGTAATTATGAAAAATTTTATCGAATCATTATTGGCCACTGCCCAAAACAATTTGTAAAATTTTTTGTGGGGAGCATGGGGGCTATGTAAGTAGGCTGTTTAGGTTTTTATATTGGTAACGCCACGCAGCGCTCTGTATGAAAATCACTGGCTGTGCTGTGTGCAGTCTGTGGTGGTTGGCATTGTTGTAATACTCGCCATTGTAGTGTTGGGCAGCTGGATGTTAATATGTAAGAAGGCTGTTTATGTTTTCTTATTGGCAACGTTACGTAGCGCTCAGTATGAAAATCACTGGCTGTTCTGTGTGCAGTCTGTGGCTGGTTGGCATTGTTGTAATACTCGCCATTGTAGTGTTGGGCAGCTGGATGTTAACAGTGCGTAGCGTTGCGCAGTTGGAGGTGAGCCGCCAGCAGTGGTGGATGTGGGGAGAGAGATGGCGGAGTTTTGAAATTTGTAAGACTGGATGTCATGAACTGCTATGTATATTATGAGTTTTCAACACTATTAAGGTAAATACATTGTTTGTTCTCTATTAAAATCTTTCATTTGCTAACTATGCCTATCAGTAGTTAGTGCCTTCCGTAGTTTGAATCTTTTATTTAGCTGGCAGTAGTGGCGCTCGCTGTATTGCAGTAGTTCGAGTAACGAAGATTTTTATGAGGTAAGTGATTTGTGAAAGGTATAGGTTAATGTTAATCAGGGCCATTCTCTTGTAGGGATTATTGAAAGTCAGATTGCGTTGCGCTAAAAACATTGTGTGGCAGTTTAAGCACAGTCTTGTATAATTGTTCAAAAGGGGACGTTTCAGTTTATTATGATGGAAAGCGTCACTTTAAAATCTGCAAGACAGCAATTACCATTAATCATAAGACGGATGTACGTCGTGGTGGGATTATGCTCGCCAAATCTGAAACAAATGCGACTTCCTATTCAAAGATTTTATTTCGATTTTTAAGCTAATGAAATCTGGTACAGAATTTAGGGGACATCCACCCACACATTTTTTTTTTAAATCTAACGTCTCACAGTATTATTAATAAATATTTCATCGAACAGAAAAGAAGCCAGTGTTGCACTTAAACGTGTAATAAAAACAGTGTGTCTTTTTCACAAGCCACACACTTTCATGGCACCTTTTCAAGAAGTCACGCATTTCGTTTACAATATCGCAACCCACCTATTCTGCAATGAAAATTGTTGTAAATAATCTAGTCTAATTTTAGATGGATTGTTATACTGACATTAGATTTTTAAATAAAAATCAGCCTTCACTATCCTTCACTGCAGCTGTCTGTCCTAGGAAATTGAGCATTATGCAGCCATAAAAAGTAATGAATTTCTTTATTTTTCTGACGTTTAGTTAAGGAAATATTAAAAATGACCCAAAACAGTTATTTTCTTAAGAAAAAATACTTTATTAAAACTGACTGGGAGGCCCAACGTTTATGTTTACTGTCACAGTCATGTACAGTCATGTTCAAGAGTATCCGAGCGACCTTTATTGGATTTCGCCAGATTCGCATGCAACCCGCATAATGCAGCTGTCTAGCAGGTCCTCTACTCGCCCCTCGGTTCAGTCGTTTGACTATTGAAAATGGTTCCAACAAGTCACCACTAGAAAACACTGTTCTGTATCGCAAAACTCAAGATGTAAAGTTATACCACGATACTACAAATAACAGGGAACACCTTATAACAGATAAGACTGTCCTTACAGCTTGTAAGCTCACATTTATTACAATAAATAACATACCTGAAAAGTTACCATTCTCATTATTACGTCAGATAGGTAATTCACGTAGTAAGTTCGTCGTATTCATGATTTCCTCTTCAAAGTAACATACCGTACTTATTATTTAACACAAAATGACATTAAAAATTTAAGTTATTCAGGAGCAGCTAGTTCAGAATATGTATGGACTTCAAATGACGCGACGAATCGTCTCGTTCTGGATATGGATTCAAACCCAGGTCATGGAGTCTAAGCAAAGATTTCGAGACTGATGGAAACTAACAGTCATTCCTGACTAGGCATACAGAGAGTGACATACCTCGATTTTAGACAGTATCAGTTAGCAAATATCAACTTTAAATTACATAATGTAAACATTTTTTACGGACAGGAATTCCTACACAGCACATATTGTCCCTGTTAACGAACTACGAGATAAATTAAACATCTTCTTCATAAGTAACTTACTTGAAATGCCTTGAGTTAAGGCTTTGTGTTGGACAGGGATTCGAACCAAGAACCTAATCTAATTGTTATCGAAGCACAATGAACTGTGCATATCGGATTTTCTCGACAGTACCTAAATGTTTTAATTGAAATGACGAGAGGAAACATTAATTTTTTCCTTCCCAGGACTGCAACCCGACACCTATCGCTGCTATATTCTAGACAAAACGAACGTTATATATGGGTTTGTTACACCAGCAGCAACATGTGAGCATGTTTGAACTACAAATAATGTGACTAAGAGTTCAGTGCTGACTGGGAACCGAACCCCACACATATCGTTGTTGACTACACACAAAGAGACGTCAGCTACCGAATTTTTGTCCACTAGCATCCTTGAACTTACAATTATCTCGCAAATATTTCTGTGTCTCATTGGCAGTCAAAAACGTCAGATATCGTTAGTGTTGACAAAGAATGAAAATACATTAAAAATCAAAATCATTAGGCACCAGCAGATAGGTGATCTCATGCTAGAGCTTAATAATACATAATGAAAACCTTAGTGCTGGGCCAGGATTCGAACCCATTCACGCGCAGTATGTGAGGATGTTGAAGAATCTGCAGTTAGAACAAACAACAAATTGTAGGCGAGCTTTATTGTCACGAAGGGATCAAATTCCGTGTTAAGGGCGGTCTGAGTTGCATTCCCAGTTGAGAACCAATTTTATCGACATACAATAGCTCAAAGAGAAGATGGAATACGAGTCCTGTGACCCTATATAGCGTTTGTTTCGTCACTACAAATAAATAACCAGTATAATGAAGGTTACTGGTGATGGAGTTTCTACATGTCACCACACATGACTTTATTGTGTTCAACCTAACGTCTACTTGGTAGAGAAGGAATATCATGACTAACGTGAATTTCAGACCACAATGCCAATATACCTTCTTCGCTTGGCGTCGCCAGTAGAGAATAGAATCTGTCTCTCCCTACCAAAAATCATGGGCATAAGTACATGAACCTAATATCAATGCAACAGACCACCGACTGCTCTACGCGTAATGCCGTTGCCCCACACAGTATCAGAATACCAGCACACAGGCTCCCTGCAGTGATTTGCAGCATGTTCAGTACATTCATTTACTTGGCTGACCGAATCGCCATGAACTAGGTGCCACAGCTACCCAGTGCATTCATTCGACTCTATTTTGTAATCACCGAAATAAAATCACGTAACTGCCACCCATACAGAATTGCCAACAGAGTAGGATGCAGAAATTAAAGTAGGATGTGTTCATTTCTACTTGAGCTACTCTACTGCGCTATCTGTTTGTTGAAAATGACGTGAGGAGCAAAAAAAAAAGCTGTAACTGTCTCTCAGAAGTCTAGATCCGGCTATATGCATTATCTCACAGATCTCTGGATTACTGAAGTTCTGGTGGTGCCATAACTTCGTGTCAGCTAGAAGCGTAATGGTAAGTGTCGCGCACCATAGATATCATGTCGCGAATACGAGTACATCCACTGCTACATTTTTTAAAACGCAATTCTGCTGTCTGCTGAAGTAATGAATGAAATTAAACTTTGAACATACTTCCCTTCACTTCTCAACCCAAAATAGTCGCATGTGAAAAAAGAGCTATCTTCGGCGACATTTTGTTCTTTTTAGGTTTAATAGATGGCCAGGCTGCAGATGCATCTCGAAACTTTTGTGTTATGTATGGGGAGAGCGCATCGTGCCAAAATACGTCAGAAAAGTATTTTCCACATTGGCAGTCATGTGGTAGTGGCATTTATTCTTCTTGAAACCTTTTTTGACAGCTTTAACTCAGAACATGTTTTCTACTGGCATGTAATCAATAAACTGCTAGAGCATTCCAGAATGTGATTTTCACTCTGCAGCGGAGTGTAAGCTGATATCAGCGCACACTCCACTGCAGAGTGAAAATCTCATTCTGGAAACATCCCCCAGGCTGTGGCTAAGCCATGTCTCCGCAGTATCCTTTCTTTCAGGAGTGCTAGTTCTGCAAGGTTCGCAGAAGAGCTTCTGTAAAGGTTGGAAGGTAGGAGACGATATACTGGCAGAAGTAAAGCTGTGAGTGCCGGGCTTGAGTCGTGCTTTGGTAGCTCAGATGGTAGAGCACTTGCCCGTGAAAGGCAAAGGTCCCGAGTTCGAGTCTCGGTCGGGCATACAGTTTTAATATGCTAGAGCACTGTCAGACTGTTATAAAGAACATCAGAAAATTCGCATATATCGTTGATGATTAACTTCTCTCTCATGTTTACTATTGTTTTAACAACACTAAAAGGAACCTTACGAAAATTGTGCACTGTACTATAAAAAATAAAATAAAACTACTCATGATAACCTTACGACGATAGTCTGTTTTAATAAAACTGAGTATCTGTACACAAGCGTTCCTCTATCATCATGAATTGGTGAAATACTACTCACTTAGGTTTCGAGTGGGACTATGTTCAATTAGTATGCTGTGTCATACTCAAGAGGTATGCAAATGTGGCATTTCATAAATAAAGTGATGTATTCCGAGAAACCCAAAATTTGCTTGTCAGCAGCGGAAAGAGGCGTTGCCAGTAGTGCAGCATCGTAAGATTTTCACTATTGCACTATGAGCCGAAAGTATTTTCTTGCGATTTCGTTATCGATGTTTGATCTGACTGCTTGTAGCTCTTTCATAGAAGGGGTAAAAAGATTTTTGTCAGCGGTACTGGAACCGCGAACAATATCAAACGCTTTGTCACACGTTAGGACGTTACCAAAGAGCCAGCAAAAAGGCATGTGTTTTGGCTTCCTCGACGAGCCCAGTAGGACTCGTAAACAGCTATTTGAAGGACGAGATTAGTTGCGATTTCCACTTGCAACTACTTTCCTGGGCTGAAATCCGCAAATTTACAATGATTTGTTACACGTCAAGCGATAATAACTCAGATTATTCAATGGAAATGACAAGAAAGATCAAGCGAACTTTGAGGCGTAATTCCGTGTACTCCAGGAATTAACTCGTCAATCACAGAGTTGCCAAACATAACTTGCCGTGTTGCCAAATCTCAGCTACAGTACCAGCAGTAAGAAGACGATCCGATGTGTGCCTGCAGAGAGCTGGGAAGTGACCATAGCTGGCCTCTCGAAGACGTAGCTGCTATGGCCTGGAATACGTAATGTGTCAGATTCGCATTTATGTAACTAGGTTTAGGGACTGGAGCATAGTTACTAATAATACTCAGTACTGAGTGCAAACTAAGCATCATAAATCAGTAACTCTCATAGTTGTTTTTATATTTCTTTCGTAAGTGTACTCAAAACTAAGAAATTCATTCACGGACGTTTTTGTGCCTCACCAATAGTCGAGCACAACAAACAAATAATAAATAAAGAATGGTTTTGTGTGTGTGTGTGTGTGTGTGTGTGTGAGAGAGAGAGAGAGACAGAAGAGAGAGAGAGAGATAAAAATAAAAAAAGTATGAGAGAGTAAAAAACTGTTGTAAAGAAATTGAATCATGGTAAGTAAAGAAATCTTTGATTAAAATGACAAGTCCACATCATTACAAAATGTCGAATTCATGATCTATGGAACAAGTATTAATCTAATCTAATCTAATCCATTCTAATCATATCATATTGCTATCTAGCCATGAAGAGTCACGAATTACCGAAATTTTCGGTAACCAAATCTAAGCTTGAAAATAAAAGACGACAGTTTTTTTAATAAATCAGGACTCCTATCAAGACCCTTTCGTCCCTCTTAACTAACCACGAAAGGTGTCTGATATACCTCCACTAGAAGTAACAAGGTGTGCGTACATTTAAAGATGAAGTACATGACGTGAAGTTCTGTTACAAAGATACGAACCCAACACGTAATCTGATTGTTAACTAAGTAAATTCAAATCTTACTCATCGGTTTATCTTACCAGCTGCTAGTTGTTTGAATCTAAAATAAGGATACAAATATTTGTGCCTGAGCGACACCTACCGACCTTCTTTATCATCCAGGAATATAACTTAAGTATCAATTGCTTACTCACCAACAGTAAGATGTATGCATGTTTGACCAGAAATAATTACACCTACTGCGATTGTTGGCAACACATGAACAGACATTAAAAATGCGCGTTAGTTTTCATTAGCAGGCTGATGTGCACAAGATATGGCTTTAAATGAAATTACGAATATTTTTGTACTGGATCAGGATTCGGACCGACATACTTACCTTTCGAGGAGACCTAGAGAAGATTGCAGTCTTGTGAAAAGGAACGAAATGATTGAACTATACTGTTCCGAGAGATTGATATCATTGAAAGAGGAGATACGAATTCGAATCACAGTCCGGCACCTTATTTTTCAACGTCTCTAGTTCAATCAAGCACAAGTAAAATAAGAGCGCTGTTCCTATGAATAGTTACCGGTTCATCATATAATATTAAATTTTCTAATGTAAGTAAGTTCATTGGCGACGGTATGTCAATTTACCATGACTTTCGCCTATGTCATTTCCCTACGTAAACCGGCTCTAACCAGTTGGTAGCGAAGGAACATGATGTTTAATGTGGATTCTGGATTATGACGTGTTTCTCTCGAGGTTCCAAGTGGTACAGTAAATATGTTTGTGCCTGTTAAAAGTAAATTTCGGACCCCACACATTGCATCTGTGATAGCTCGTCCCACCAGAACGTTGTGGCCACATTTCCCAGTCCCAGGAGTGTGCCGTAACAGGTGATGCACTTAGCTTACAATATTAGTCATGTTGGAAAAAATACGAGTCTATTAAATGGTTAACTAGAAGCAAGCTTCTGAAGCGCAGATCATGTTATTCTCATGTCAGCAGGATGGAAAGGCTATCCTAGGCATCATAGATTCAATGTGAAGCCATTTACAAATTTTCTATAATTGGACAAATTTCTTAGTTCGAGAAAATCCACTGTGAAGTGTCAAGTTACCGCATAATTCGATTACTACCGTCATTATTACTATCATTTTCTACAGACCGCTGCTGTAACACATGTGCTTGAAGATCATTTATAGCCTTTTGGTAATTATAGAAGTAGTTGCCCAAGAACGGGTTCTTTCCCTGTCGTGGAATCCTTTTCAGGTTAATATGAAGCATCAGCAATTAGTCGTAGATTACAGTAAAACTAAAGTAATTGATGAAGACGTTATTTGATAGCAAAAACGAGGTGCCTTTCTTCATTTATTTGCACCTAGAAATGGCTGTAGAATACTGCCAAACCATATACCAAGGAACCTTACTGCCTTCCGATATACGTCGCTGTCAGTTCTTCCATATAATTTTGTCGACGTGACCTGTGTCAAGTTGTGTATGACAGAGAATGTTTTAGGGAATTAATTGTTTTCCTTTCCAATAAACAGAAATATTTTCATTCTAAGCTACCCAAGTTCAAATTTCCGCAATATTATTTCAAATTTTATATTCCCTTCTATAATGTAGGAAAGTATTTCACTGTTGCAAAACCCACATCCGACTCATTGGCCTTACTCTTAGTCGCTGACTATAAAGTTTAGCTCAGAGTGACATTAGTTTGAGCAACCTAATGTAGCGAAGACTGCCTGCCAGTGCTCTTTCTCACCAGAAAATACGCAATTCACTCACTGGAAAATGGTTCAAATGGCTCTGAGCACTATGGCACTCAACTGCTGTGGTCATCAGTCCCCTAGAACTTAGAACTACTTAAACCTAACTAACCTAAGGACCTCACAGACACCCATGCCCGAGGCAGGATCCGAGCCTGCGACCGTAGCAACAGCGCGGCTCTGGACTGGAGCGCCTAGAACCACACGGCCACCGCGGTCGGCTCACTCACTGGACTCCATAATTACACTGTAACAGTAATTTCTGTGTGTATGCAGTGCATACGGATTGTGGAATCTAGTGGTACTCTCTCTTCCACTTCTGTATAAAATATGTCTGACCTAAATGGGTCCTTTATCATTACAGGCCCTGGGCAGTGCAACATATTACTGACAACAGCAATGTGCTTATATGGGCAACGTCACTGATCGTTTTACCTGATTTCTTAATCATTTAAATAAAACAACGTGACCTTCCAGTGGGAGACATTTTGTCCCCCTTTTCTTTCTGTGAAATTTGTCAGTATGCTGTTTTGTCTTCCAACCGGGGAAACTCGCCAGAGTACGTCCGGTAAACGATTCACAAAGCACTATTTAGAGCCTTTAAGACATTTTCTTTAAACATAGTTGTAGCTGAAGGAATTAAGTTTCTTCTTAAATCGTCTTATGCAGCAACATTCACAGATATCTCAAATAGGAAAAACTCTTTTTCCAGGTACGAAGGTTGTAAAACGAACTTCACACAGTTTGTGTCAGGTTGATCTTTTCATCTGATAGCACTGCGTAAGTAATTTGTCAAAGAGATATCACAAGTAGTGTTCCTGTAGCTGTGGGAATCATTGGTTTTAAACGAGCTTAACACCAGTGGGAACAGTACTGATAAATATTCAAAATGATTATCAACCTAAGTCTGAGTTCATCCACAAACTGAGGAGTATTTACAATGTTGAAGCTAGACTGTGTATAATTGTCTTCCTTGAGTGAGCTTTGGAGGGCGTTTACACACATGTATACAATACTATGAATACTTTGAACGCTATAGTTGACATTGCTGTCATAAACTAATTTTGTTTTTTTTTAATTCTTCTGGGTCTTTGGAGAGCAATATGTGTTGTAGATACAGTCTTACACAAAAAAATTGACCACCGAGTCGTTCACGTAAGATGGGCAATACAGTAGTGTTCCCCTCAGAATCCTATGTCCGGCAATTTGCTTGATCTGGCAACTTTGTAGACTGCAGCATTTCCCGGAGGAAGTCTTGACTGCAGTCTGAGTACATCCCTCTTGGCTATGATTGTAATCCATCGAGAGTAAGGAGTGGAGGAGACGTTGTCGGCAGAAGGCGAGGCAGTGCAGTGCCTCAGCCCCTGCCGGTAGGCAGCAAACGGTTCCCACAGAACTCAGACGCATGCGGTGTTTCGAGGCAGATGGTCGGCCAAGAAATCTCTCGCTAAAATATTGGTGAACCAAACCGTTATTACCAATGTGACAGAAAGCGAAATATATTGTAGAATCGCTTGAGTTACACTCACAGCTTCAGCACCACTTGGAAAGGGGCGATAAAAATTTTGTCAACTTGTGCTTTCGGTTGCCAAACGTCGTATTAGCTAGTCTAGCGTTTTACCTCAAAACTACAGTCATAGTCAAGAGTGATGTACTCAGACTGCAGTCAAGACTTCCTATGGGAAATGCTGCAGATTACAAAGTTGACAAATTGAGCATATTGCCGGACATAGAATTCTGCGGGGAGCGCGACTGTATTGACAACCTTACATGGACGACTCGGCAGTCAATTTTTTTTTTGTCTAAGACTGTATCTAAAACAGATACTGCACACTAAAGACTCAGAAGAATTAAAAAAAATTAATTTATGACTGCAACGTTAACTATAGCGTTGAAGTATTCATAGTGCTGTATACATGTGTGTAACCGCCCTCCAGCGCCCACTCAAGGAAGACAAGGATACACAGTCTAGGTTCAATATTATAAATACGCTTCAGTTTGCGGATGAACTTCATAATCATTTTGACTATTTATCAGTACTTTACCCACTGGTGTTAAGCAAGTTTAAAACCAATGATTCCCACAGCTACAGTAACACCACTTGTAATATATCTTTGACAAATTACTTACGCAGTGCTATCAGATGAAAAGATCAAACTGACACAAACTGTGTGAAGTTTGTTTTACTACCTTCGTACCTGGAAAAAGAGCTTTTCCTATTTGAGATATCTGTGAACGTTGCTGCATAAGACGATTTGAGAAGAATCGTTTACCGGACGTACTCTGGCGAATTTCCCCGGTTGGAAGGCAAAAATGCTTACTGACAAATCTCACAGAAGGAAAAGGAGGATGTAATGTCTTCCACAGGAAGGTCATGTTCTTTTATTTAAATGATTAAGAAATCAGGTAAAATGATCAGTGGCGTTGTCCACATAAGCACATTACTGTTGTCAGTATTATGTTGCACTGCCCAGGGCCTGTAATGATAAATGGCCCATTTAGGTCAGGCATATTATATACGTAAGTGGAAAAGAGAGTACCACTAGATTCCACAATCCGTATGCACTGCATAAACACAGAAATTACTGTTACAGTGTAATTATGGAGTCCAGTGAGTGAATTGCGTATTTTCTGGTGAGAAAGAGCATTGGCAGGCAGTCTTCGCTACATTAGGTTGCTCAAACTAATGTCACTCTGAGCTAAACTTTATAGTCAGCGACTAAGAGTAAGGCCAATGAGTCGGATGTGGGTTTTGCAACAGTGAAATACTTTCCTACATTATAGAAGCGAATATAAAATTTGAAATAATATTGCGGAAATTTGAACTTGGGTAGCTTAGAATGAAAATATTTCTGTTTATTGGAAAGGAAAACAATTAATTCCCTAAAACATTCTCTGTCATACACAACTTGACACAGGTCACGTCGACAAAATTATATGGAAGAACTGACAGCGACGTATATCGGAAGGCAGTAAGATTCCTTGGTATATGGTTTGGCAGTATTCTACAGCCATTTCTAGGTGCAAATAAATGAAGAAAGGCACCTCGTTTTTGCTATCAAATAACGTCTTCATCAATTACTTTAGTTTTACTGTAATCTACGACTAATTGCTGATGCTTCATATTAACCTGAAAAGGATTCCACGACAGGGAAAGAACCCGTTCTTGGGCAACTACTTCTATAATTACCAAAAGGCTATAAATGATCTTCAAGCACATGTGTTACAGCAGCGGTCTGTAGAAAATGATAGTAATAATGACGGTAGTAATCGAATTATGCGGTAACTTGACACTTCACAGTGGATTTTCTCGAACTAAGAAATTTGTCCAATTATAGAAAATTTGTAAATGGCTTCACATTGAATCTATGATGCCTAGGATAGCCTTTCCATCCTGCTGACATGAGAATAACATGATCTGCGCTTCAGAAGCTTGCTTCTAGTTAATCATTTAATAGACTCGTATTTTTTCCAACATGACTAATATTGTAAGCTAAGTGCATCACCTGTTACGGCACACTCCTGGGGCTGGGAAATGTGGCCACAACGTTCTGGTGGGACGAGCTATCACAAATGCAATGCGTGGGTTCAGACATTTACTTTTAAGAGGAACAAACAGATTAACTATACCTCTGGTAACCTCAAGAGAAAGACCTTATAATCCAGATCCGCATTAAATATCACGTTCCTTCATTAACAGCTGGGTAGAGCCGGTTTTCGCTAGTCAATGACAAAAAGGTGGAAGTCATGGTAAACAGAAATACTGTCGCTAGTAAACTTACTTACATTAGCAAATTTTATTTTATTTGATGAAATGGTAGCCACTTAAAGAAACAGAGCTCTTATTTTACTTGTACTTGATTGAACTAGACATGAAAAATGTGGTGCTGGACTGTGATTCGAATTCTCTATCTTCTTCCAAAGATCTCACACTCTTTGAAGAGTGTAGTTCAGTCATTTCGTTCCTTTTCCCAGGACTGCAATCTTCTCTATTTCTCCTCCAAATGTAAGTATGTAGGCCCGAATCCTGATCCAGTACAGAAAATATTCATAATTTCATTTCAAACCGCATCACGTGCACACCGACCTGCTAGTGAAAATTAACGTGCATTTTTAATGTCTGTACATGTGTTACCAACAATTGCAATGGGTGTCGTTATTTCTGGTCAAACAAGCACACATCTTACTGTTGGTGAGTAAGCAATTGATACTTAAGCTATATTCCTGGATGATAAAGAAGGACGGTAGGTGTGCGGTTCGATTGTCGCTCAGGCAAGAAAATTTGTATCCTTATTTTAGATTCAAACACCTAGCAGCTGGTACGAAAAACCGATGAGTAACATTTGATTTTACTTAGTTAACAATCCGATTACGTGTTTGGTTCGCATCTCCATCACAGAACTTCACATCATGCGCTTTATCTTTAAATGCATGCACACTTTGTTACTTCTGAATGGAGGTATATCAGACATCTTTCGTGATTAGTTAACAGAGATGAAAGGGTGTTGATAGGAGTCCAGGTTTATTACAAAACCAGTCGTCTTTTATTTTCAAGTTTAGATTTGGTTACTGATATTGGCGAAAATTTCGGCAATTTATGAGTCTTCACGGCTAGTTAGCATTATGATATGATTAGATTGGGTTAGATTAGGTTAGATTAATACTTGTTCCATAGATAATGAATATGACATTTTGTAATGATATGGAACGTGTCATATTAATGAAAGATTTCTTTACTTACCATGATACAATTTCTTTACAACAATTTTTTACTCTCTCATACTTTCTTTATTTTTATCTCTCTCTCTCTCTCTTCTGTCTCTCTCTCTCTCTCTCTCTCTCTCTCTCTCTCACACACACACACACACATTCTTTATTTATTATTTGTTTGTTGTGCTCGACTATTGGTGAGGCACAAAAACGTCCGTGAATGACTTTCTTAGTTTTGAGTACACTTACGAAAGAAATATAAAAACAACTATGAGAATTACTGATTTATGATGCTTAGTTTGCACTCAGTTCTGAGTATTATTAGTAACTACGCTCCAGTCCCTAAACCTAGTTACATAAATGCGAATCAGACACATTACGTATTCCAGGCCATAGCAGCTACGTCTTTGAGACGCCAGCTATGGTCACTTCCAGGCTCTCTGCAGGCACACAACGGTTCGTTTTCTTACTGCTGGTACTGTAGCTGAGATTCGGCAACACGGCAAGTTATGTTTGGCAACTCTGTGATCGACGAGTTACTTCCTGGAGTACACGGAATTACGCCTCAAAGTTCGCTTGATCTTTCTTGTCATTTCCATTGAATAATCTGAGTTATTATCGCTTGACGTGTAACAAATCATTGTAAATTTACGGTTTTCAGTCCAGGAAAGTAGTTGCACGTGGAAATCGCAACTAATCTCGTCCTTCAAATAGCTGTTTACGAGTCCTACTGGGCTCGTCGAGGAAGCCAAAACACATACCTCTTTGATGGCTCTTTGGTAACGTCCTAACGTGTGACAAATCGTTTGTTATTGTTCGCGGGTCCAGTACCGCTGACAAAAATCTTTTTACCCCTTCTATGAAAGAGCTACAAGCAGTCAGATCAAACATCGATAACGAAATCGCAAGAAAATACTTTCGGCTCATAGTGCAATAGTGAAAATCTTACGATGCTGCACTACTGGCAACGCCTCTTTCCGCTGCTGACAAGCAAATTTTGGGTTTCTCGGAATACATCACTTTATTTATGAAATGCCACATTTGCATACCTCTTAAGTATGACACAGCATACTAATCGAACATAGTCCCACTCGAAACCTAAGTGAGTAGTATTTCACCAATTCATGCTGATAAAGGAACGCTTGTGTACAGATACTCAGTTTTATTAAAACAGACTTTCGTCGTAAGGTTATCATGAGTATTTTAATTTCATTTTTTATAGTACAGTGCACAATTTTCGTAAGGTTCCTTTTAGTGTTGTTAAAACAATTGTAAACATGAGAGAGAAGTTAATCATCAACGATATATGCGAATTCTCTGATCTTCTTTATAACAGTCTGACAATGCACAAGCAGTTTACTGATTACATGCACGTAGAAAACTTGTTCTGAGTTAAAGCTGTCAAACATGGTTTGAAGAAGAATAAAATGCCACTACCACACGACAGCTAATGTAGAAAATACTCTTCTGACGTATTTTGGCACGATGCGCTCTCCCCATACATAGCACAAAAGTTTCGAGATGCATCTGCAGCCTGGCCATCTATTAAATCTAAAAAGAACAAAATGTCGCAGAAGATAGCTCTTTTTTCACATGTGACTATTTTGGGTTGAGAAGTGAAGTATGTTCAAAGTTTCATTACATTCATTACTTCAGCAGACAGCAGAATTGCGTATTAAAAATGTAGCAGTCGATGTACTCGTATTCGCGACATGTTATCCATGGTGCGCGACACTTACCATTACGTTTCTAGCTGACACGAAGTTATGGCACCACCAGAACTTCAGTAATTCAAAGATCTGTGAGATAATGCATATAGCCGTATCTAGACTTCTGAGAGACAAACAGTTACATTAGTCATGATATTCCTCCTCTACCAAGTAGACGTTAGGTTGATCACAATAAAGTCAGGTGTGGTGACATGTAGAAACTCTATCACCAGAAACCTTTATTATACTGGTTATTTATTTCTAGTGACGTAACACACGCTATGTAGAGTACAGGACGCATATTTCATCTTTTATTTGAGCTTCTGAATGTCGACAAAATTGGTTCTGAACTGGGAATGCAACTCACACCGGCCCTAACGCGGAATTTGATCCCTTCATGACAATACAGCTCGACTACAATGTGTTGTTTGATCAAAATTACAGATTCTTCAACATCTCCACATATTGAGCGTGAATGGGTTGGAATCCTGGCCCAGCACTGAGGTTTTCATTATGAATTATCAAGCTCTAGCATGAGAACACCTATCTGCTGGTGAATTATGATTCTGATTTTTAATGTATTTTCATTCTTTGTCAACAGTAACAAAACCTGACGTTTTTGACTCCCAGTGAGACACAGAACTATTTGCGAAATCACTGTAAAGTTCAAGGATGCTGGTGTGTGTAGTCAACAACGATATGTGTGGGGTTCGATTTCCAGTCAGCACTGAACTCTTCTTCTTATTATTTCTAGTTCAAACATGCTCACATGTTGCTTCTGGTGTAACGAACCCATATTTAACGTTCGTTTTCTCTAGAATATTACTGCCTTAGGTGTCGGGCTGGAGTCCTGAGAAGGAAAAAATTAATGTTCCTCTCGTCATTCCAGTTAAAACAATTAGCTACTGCCGAGTAAATCCGATATACACAGTTGATTGTGCTTCGATTACCATTTGATTAGGTTCTGGGTTCGAATCCCTGTCCAACACATAGCTTTAACTCAAGGCATTTCAAGTAAGTTACTTGTGAAGAAGAAATGTTTAATATCTCTCGTAGTTCATTAACAGGGACAATATATGCTGTTTAGGAATTCCTGTCCGTAAAAAATGTTTACATTACGTAATTTAAAGTTCATATTTGCTAACTGATACTGTCTAAAATCGAGGTATATCACTCTCTGTATGCACAGTCAGCAATGACTGATAGTTTCCGTCAGTCACGAAATCTTTGGTTAGTCAGCATGACCTGGGTTTGAATCCATATGCAGAACGAGACGGTTCGTCGTGTCATTTGAAGTCCATACATATTCTGAACTAGCTGCTCGTGAATAACTTAAATTTTTAATGTCATTTTGGGTTAAATAATAAGTACGGTATATTACTTTGCAGAGGAAATAATTAATACGACGAACGTACTATGTGCATTACCTATCTGACGTAATAATGAGAATGGTAACATTTCAGGTATGTCATTTATTGTAATAAATGTGAGCTTACAAGCCTTAAGGACAGTCTTGTGTTTGATAGGGTGTTCCCTGATATTTGTAGTATCGTGGTATAACTTTACATCTTGAGTTTTGCGTTACACAATAGTGTTTTCTAGTGGTGACTTGTCGGAACCATTTTCAATAGTCAAGCGACTGTACTGAGGAGCGAGTAGAGGACCTGCTAGACAGCTGCGTTATGCGGGTTGCATGCGAATCAGGCGAAATGCAATACAGGTCGTTCGGATACTTTTGAGCACGACTGTACATTTCACCTTCCGAATTTCTAGTGGTACGGAGTTGCACGTTAATTTTTTGTATTAAAATATGCTTTCTCTTGGTACTCACTATTCGATAAATGGCTTGGTGTATACATTTACACAGATGAATCACGAATAAGTAGCTTGAAAAACAGTGTAGTTACTTATAGTTCCGGTGAAAAACAAGAAAATCAGCTGAAACTTCATGGCATATTAAGAGAAAATCAGCTATTGAATGTGTAATAAAATGAATAATGTTACACTGAAAAATATAACTTATTACCGTCATAACTCTGTGAACTGTTGTGTTTATTAAAAGAAAACCATTCTTAAAACCACAGGTTTGTTTCGATACAACAGTGCTCTGTTGTTTGATTTTTCTGAAGGTGGTGCGAAGTCACCTTCCTACGACCTCAGTACCAGCTGTCCGGACCACCTCAACGTGAAATCAGAACAACGGTATTACTTGGTATTCAATGATAAGAAAAATCCTAGCAGCGATCGGTCGCTGACCCTGAACCTTCCGGATCTGTATCTTGAAACTTAGTCGCGCCCTCGCGAAGCTACACGGCAATATAGCACAGCCACAGATCACTATTAGTACGTTTTGTATTCTACAGTGTTAATGAACTCAGATATACTCGTGTATACCTTCAACCCGAGGAGCAAAATACATAACTTGTTATACAATACAATAAAATACAATATATTTATCTTATTCCACGAAATCAGGCAGCGGCCTTGCTGTAGCCGGCACGGTAGCTCAGCGTGTTCGGTCAGAGGGTTAGAAGCCCTCTGTAATAAAAAAACTGAGCTAATCGATCAACAACGAACTTCAACGGATGTCTTACGACGTCCGCCCCGAGCAGATGCAACGAACAAAAGCGAACAAAATGAGATTAAAAAAAAAAAAAAAAGTGGATACACCTGTTCCCGTGAGGTCACCGAAGTTAAGCGCTGTCGGGCGTGGCCGGCTGTTGGATGGGTCACCATCCAGGCCTCCGTGTGCTGTTGCCGTTTTTCGAGGTGCATTCACCCTCGTGATGCCAACTGAGGAGCTACTCGACCGAATCTTAGCGGCTTCGGTCAAGAACAGCATCATATCGGTCAGGAGTGCGTTGTGCTGACTCCACGCCCTTCCTATCTGAGTACTCCACTGCGGATGGCGCGGCGGTCGGCTGATCCCGATGGGCCACTTGTGGCCTGTAGACAGAGTGTTTTTTTTTTTTATTATTATATTCCACGGATCCGGCGGAGAGGCCTCTTTAGGGAGTCAAAAAAGTATGGGTGTACATTTTATTGAAGTGCAATACAGTGAAATGACGTACTTTTTGGAAACATTACAGTACTGTCTTTCAATACTAATATTAATTTTAAAAATGAGATGTACATTAATTTTAAGAGCTCCTTTGAAGATAATCTTTAGTGATGTAGAAGCTATTGCTCATAACAAATATCTTTAATTCGATGTTGAACTTCAACACATTCCTGACGAGACATTTGTAGGCCCTGGAAAGTTGTTAAATACGCGTTATCTGATTCTATCCTGTACAAATGTCTAAACCTAAAACTGTTTATAATCCTATATTATGTTCACGCTTTGCGTATTTCTAACAGTCATTGGGACTAAGTAAACAGCTGTCAAAATGCCAAAATTAGTGTCGTCTTTGCAAGGTGATCCAGAATTGACACCAGCTATGATAATTATAATACACTTCTGTATTCAGAAGATACTACTCCAGTAAGCTACGCTTACAGTGAGTGGTAACAGATGAATAAACTATTTTCTTCATTTTCATATCAGCTATGTCAGTAATGAGTACTTCAAATGTACGTGAAGTAGACGCTCCATTAACTCTGGGGTCTGAGTTTTACAGTTAAGCTTGTGACCTATTTGTAATTCGAAAAACTTGACGTTCCCTACTTTTGTATGTATTTGTTTGCGTGCACTGTTCTTATACTTGTGGAATTTTTTGGAAATTTGTTGTAAGGTCTCATGGGACCAAACTGCTGAGGCCATTGGTTCCTAGGCTTACATACTACTTAAACTAACTACCTTACACTAAGGACGACACACACACCCATGCCCGAGGGAGGACTCGCACCCTCGATGCGTGGAGCCGCGCGGACCGTGACAAGACGCTTCAGACCGCGTGGCTACCACGCGCTATACCTTGTGGAACTCTACGAGAAGTACTGAGAAAAATGTACGAATCTTGTCAAAATTTAATAAAATTCTTTGGCTTTGAATCATCTGTTAATGTTTTCGAATATTTCATAAGCTGCTTTTTCATGAAGAGTTACGGTGCATCTTTTTATTGCTCTACTTGCGTTAGCTAAATATTGGACAAAATTTATAACTTCTGACAGTATAAGTTGAAGATGGCTTACGTATACGAGAAAGAATAGAGAACCCCAGACATATCTCTGCAGGACACCCTACATGTTTCCCTCAGATTTTGAGTACTGTATTATTATATGATGGGCTCAGACCTAATAACCTCTGATTCATGGCATGTAAATAAGAGAAAAATCGTGAGAATACTGTACCTACTGTCACTAAATATTTTATCTTTTGAATGAGAATGGCATGGTTCACACACTGAGAAGCTGTAGCGAAGTCACAAAATACTTCCATCGATAACAATATCTGACTTACTGATTCAAACATATCTTGTAAAGCAAATGTATCTTAACTTGTTTGATGCACAAAATGTGATCATGTCGGATTTTTTTAATGGTAGAATTAATAAGGTGCGTCGATAATTCTTTACTGGCGTGGCCTACTATTCAACATAGAATCCAAATCAAACTCGTGCTTGAAAAATACAAATTACAAGACGTTCTGCCAGAGGCAGTAGGTGCGAATCGGATTAAGCGTAAGAAAATATTCTTGGGATTCCACGTAGTCTAAGTAGCATTAATGACACTACAGCATAAAATATGCTCAGTGTTCGTATTAATACCATACTAGTTTTCATAGTGTGCTAGTACACGGCTATTTTACTACCTTGAACGGTATCTTTATGCTGTGACATGTTTAATAAAAATCGATCGACCAAGTGATGGTGGACAAACTGTTTACTGCAGACGTGTTCTTGCAATCCGCCAGAGAGCAAACCCGGCCGGTATGCCGAGCAAACTAATTAAAAACGACATGCGAAAATGTTTATAGCAACGAACGGAACGAATATAGGCGTTTGTTCAAAGGAAACTTGACGCAATTGAAGACATTAGCCAACTTTTGTGTCATGGCGTTTTCCGGCCTTGCGCAATGATATGTGTGTAACGAAAGTTTCGTCCAATGCCACTGAGCTGACCGAGTTTAATGAAACTTATCGCAGCCTAAGTTCAAGTTCTAAAACAAGTGAAGCACTGTTTTTGTCGAGGCATTTGATGTGTCATACAATGTACAAAATACCAAAAATAAGTGATTGTACACTATATGACAGATAGTTTGTTGTACAATTAATGCGATTAACTGCACGCATTTTTAGTGCGGCCGCCATATTGGGTGAAGAAGAGTGCGGTGATAAAATGCTGATGTTTACAGCAAACTCTTTCGCAAAAATAGTAACGAAACATGTTAAATGTAAGATGGTAGTAGTTTGAGGTTTGAGGCCAGTTATGTATTGTTGGTATGAAAAAGGGACCGGACTGTGCTGGAGAGTTCGGCGTCGCATTGATGAGTAGTACGTTTCATTATATTTAAGAAGAATGTCATTCTCAGAGTTACCATGTGCTATATCACTACGCTCCTTCTTTAATAAGTTAAGTTCCTTTGAAGCAAGCGTATCTTTCTGAGATAGTAATAATTTTTGCACAGTTTCTAGACTCATCATGTATGACAATAATTACCCCTTTAGAAAAGCCTTATTTCAAAATCTATGAAAACTAGGGAAATGGTGATGGTGAGGCATCTACTGTACAGACTTTGTATATACATTACAAACGCCTCGGTATCGAAAGCCGCATCTTTGTACAAGTAATAAGTTACTTAATTAGTTAGATTACCGAAGATCACTTTACAGTAGTTCCAAAACACAAGCATACACAG
Source organism: Schistocerca serialis cubense (assembly GCF_023864345.2). NCBI lineage: Eukaryota > Metazoa > Arthropoda > Insecta > Orthoptera > Acrididae > Schistocerca > Schistocerca serialis. The sequence continues at coordinate 409,126,851 of NC_064641.1, read as the reverse complement.
TAATACGAACCTTCTTCGAAGCAAGCCCCAGCTGCCGACTCTGATGACGCTGCACTGGCGCCTTACGCGCGTCAGTTTCGGCACACCGAGCGATCACGTTAGAGATAGCTGCGCTGTTGCAACAGATAAGCCTCTGGTGGAGATTAGCCGTCGGATGAGGACCGGATGTGGAGTTTTCACCTGTTGGCTTACTTCTTTATGGCTCAGCTCCACTCGCCTCATGGCCTGGTGTCATGTAGTAATCTGGATCAAGTCCAAGGCGTACAGAGAGCACATGTGTAGTCGCTAGACTCACACCGCAAGTCAATAATATCAAACATATTGGATGACGTTGGTACAATGGTTTCAGAAGCTCTCTTGCAAGGATGTCCTTCTAGAAGAGTGTCAGATACATTGTGGATTCCACAAAGACGGCAAACAGACAAGTAATGTAGGGTGTGTAAAAGCTATACTATACAAATTTTAGATTGTTTAGAGAACGTAAAAAAGCGCTCTTTTATGTAAAAGAAGGTCAGAGGAGCACAGTTTCCCCCATAGGAGTACTTGAACATTCTCACGCTAGTGATGTTTCAGGGATGTGGCTGACCTCTTATGGAGTTCTTTTTTGTCGTGAGAAAAACGGTTTGGTGTACGAGACACCGACAGACACACCAAAAGAGCTGGGTGACCGTTTGACCGAAGCTGCTGAAACACCTCGTTGTTTGAGCGTTTTAGACAATCATTAGTTCGCTGGTGCCAATTTTGCATTAATGTAAATGGATACCTTTCTCAGTAAAATCTCTAAAACAATCGTGGTCACATTGATCACCGTCTCTGAACATATCAGAACATTCATTAACTCCTAACGTGGAAACGGTACACCTGTGACATTTTTGTCAAATATAAAAAATGTGTCTCTTTACCTTCTCCACACATTTTAAAATTTTGTGTATAAAGTTTTTACTCACGCTGTATATTGCTCTCAACTTTCATGTAATTCTACACAGCTAGACTTAGACCAAACTAGTGCCAAAGTAACTAACGTAACCACATTTTAAACAGACGCAGAATAACTATTTCATAAATATGATATGCAAATAATAAATTTTCAACATTTATCACAATTCTTTCTCATCCTCACTCCATTGTTTAAGTAGTGAACGTATTGTCCTTCACTTAATGTGCCGAATTGCGTTTGTAAGTACACTGGCGTGCATAACTTACGGACGAAAGTAAAATTCAGGTGATAATGTCACTGACAAGTAATATAGAGAGTAACTGAAAGAAATACGCAATGAGATGCACAGAAATGACACTTTTATTCGAAGAGAATAATTATACTGAAGTCACCGCGATTCGTGATAATCCTCTGGACACTACAGAAGAGGGGACACGGTCCCTAATCCCGTGTGTGATCACTAGGCACGTCTGTGTCTGCTCGGTGACGTGTTCTCAGGCTGTCATGCTAGCCACAGGGTTGTTAAGGAGATCTTGTGGTAGGGCGTTCCACCGGTGCGGTTGACGACTGCTGCACCATGGTTAGTGCATACGTCTGCCCAACGTATCCTAGATGCGCTCTATGTGATCTTAAGTCGGAGGAACGGGCAGGATAGTCCATTCGCCGAATATCCTCTCGTTGTAAGAGCTCCTCCACCTTCACATCTGATGCGATTCGGCATTATCGTCCATAAAAATGGAAGCACGGCCGAATGCAGCCCGGAAAAGATGCCCATGGGAAAGAACTGCAGTGTCATAGTAACGTTGAGTAGTGAGTGTACCGTGCTCAAAGATTTGGAGGTTCGTGCACCCATGCCACGTTATGTGTCTCCACGCCATAATACGTGGATCACAAAAACGATCATGTTCGACAGTGTTTCTGGTTGCCTGACATACCCTCTCGCCGAGAGAAGGGACTATGTAACGCAACCAGGAACATTGACAAACATGATCATTTTGTGGGTCCAGGTGTCATGGTGTGTGGTAGCTTTAAGTTACATAGGCGTACTGACCTCTAAATTATTGAACACGTTGCATTTACTGGTCAATGTTATTGTAACCTGTTGTCCTTTTCCCGTTTGTGGCTTTTCAGTGGAGTATTCGGTCTGGACTTCATTTTTGTGGATGACAATACGCAACAGCATGGTGCAGGTGGGCGAGCTCTTTGGAACGAGAGGATATTCTGCGAATGGACAATCGAGCACGTGTAAAATGTTTTAGAGAGACGTACTTCAGCACTTACACATGCGCCAACCACCATCCTGCAGCTGTCCACCCCGGCGGTCGCCAGCTATACTATAGGAACTTCGTGTCAGCCGCGCGGCCAGGATGGGGGCACGTTGCAGAGCATGTATATGGTGATCACACACCCTATTAAGAAGCACGTCCCGTCTTTTGTGATGTCCCGGGGACCTTCATAAATCAAGGCGATTTCAGTGTAATTTTTGTCATTTCTGTTTGTCTCATTGAGTATGTCTTTCAGTTACCTTCTGTAGTATACCGTAGCAGTTCTTTCTACGAACAGTCCACGTTTCATCAAGCTATGTTACTTGACAGTGACACATCATATAAAGTTATTTTTGTGCCTAAGTTTTCCACAAAAGTGTATTTTTGATGAAAACCAGCCACTCAAATTTTCGTCAACTTGATTTACGCACTCTGTTATATTGTAAGTATGCTGTTGAGGTTTTTATGTTGGTGACGCCACGTAGGGCTCTCTCTTAAAATCGCTGACTGCGCTGTGTGCAGTCTGTGGCTGGTTGGACTCATTGTTGCAATATTCGCTACTGTAGCGTTGGGTAGTTGGATGTGAACAGCCCGTAGCGTTGGGCAACAGGAGGCGAGCCACCAGCAGTGGTGGATATGGGGAAAGAGATGCCAGAGTTTTGAGAGGTTACTATGAGCGAACGATCTGGACGTGTGTCCGTCAGAAAAAAGAAATTTGTAAGACTGGATGTCATGAACTGATATATATACACTCCTGGAAATTTAAATAAGAACACCGTGAATTCATTGTCCCAGGAAGGGGAAACTTTATTGACACATTCCTGAGGTCAGATACATCACATGATCACACTGACAGAACCACAGGCACATAGACACAGGCAACAGAGCATGCACAATGTCAGCACTAGTACAGTGTAGATCCATCTTTCGCAGGAATGCAGGCTGCTATTCTCCCATGGAGACGATCGTAGAGATGCTGGATGTAGTCCTGTGGAACGGCTTGCCATGCCATTTCCACCTGGCGCCTCAGTTGGACCAGCGTTCGTGCTGGACGTGCAGACCGCGTGAGACGACGCTTCATCCAGTCCCAAACATGCTCAATGGTGGACAGATCCGGAGATCTTGCTGGCCAGGGTAGTTGACTTACACTTTCTAGAGCACGTTGGGTGGCATGGGATACATGCCGACGTTCATTGTCCTGTTGGAACAGCAAGTTCCCTTGCCGGTCTAGGAATGGTAGAACGATGGGTTCAATGACGGTTTGGATGTACCGTGCACTATTCAGTGTCCCCTCGACGATCACCAGTGGTGTACGGCCAATGTAGGAGATCGCTCCCCACACCATGATGCCGGGTGTTGGCCCTGTGTGCCTCGGTCATATGCAGTCCTGATTGTGGCGCTCACCTGCACGGCGCCAAACACGCATACGACCATCATTGGCACCAAGGCAGAAGCGACTCTCATCGCTGAAGACGACACGTCTCCATTCGTCCCTCCATTCACGCCTGTCGCGACACCACTGGAGGCGGGCTGCACGATGTTGGGGCGTGAGCGGAAGACGGCCTAACGGTGTGCGGGACCGTAGCCCAGCTTCATGGAGACGGTTGCGAATGGTCCTCGCCGATACCCCAGGAGCAACAGTGTCCCTAATTTGCTGGGAAGTGGCGGTGCGGTCCCCTACGGCACTGCGTAGGATCCTACGGTCTTGGCGTGCATCCGTGCGTCGCTGCGGTCCGGTCCCAGGTCGACGGGCACGTGCACCTTCCGCCGACCACTGGCGACAACATCGATGTACTGTGGAGACATCACGCCCCACGTGTTGAGCAATTCGGCGGTACGTCCACCCGGCCTCCCGCATGCCCACTATACGCCCTCGCTCAAAGTCCGTCAACTGCACATACGCTTCACGTCCACGCTGTCGCGGCATGCTACCAGTGTTAAAGACTGCGATGGAGCTCCGTATGCCACAGCAAACTGGCTGACACTGACGGCGGCGGTGCACAAATGCTGCGCAGCTAGCGCCATTCGACGGCCAACACCGCGGTTCCTGGTGAGTCCGCTGTGCTGTGCGTGTGATCATTGCTTGTACAGCCCTCTCGCAGTGTCCGGAGCAAGTATGGTGGGTCTGACACACCGGTGTCAATGTGTTCTTTTTTCCATTTCCAGGAGTATACACTCCTGGAAATTGAAATAAGAACACCATGAATTCATTGTCCCAGGAAGGGGAAACTTTATTGACACATTCCTGGGGTCAGATACATCACATGATCACACTGACAGAACCACAGGCACATAGACACAGGCAACAGAGCATGCACAATGTCGGCACTAGTACAGTGTATATCCACCTTTCGCAGCAATGCAGGCTGCTATTCTCCCATGGAGACGATCGTAGAGATGCTGGATGTAGTCCTGTGGAACGGCTTGCCATGCCATTTCCACCTGGCGCCTCAGTTGGACCAGCGTTCGTGCTGGACGTGCAGACCGCGTGAGACGACGCTTCATCCAGTCCCAAACATGCTCAATGGGGGACAGATCCGGAGATCTTGCTGGCCAGGGTAGTTGACGTACACCTTCTAGAGCACGTTGGGTGGCACGGGATACATGCGGATGTGCGTTGTCCTGTTGGAACAGCAAGTTCCCTTGCCGGTCTAGGAATGGTAGAACGATGGGTTCGATGACGGTTTGGATGTACCGTGCACTATTCAGTGTCCCCTCGACGATCACCAGTGGTGTACGGCCTGTGTAGGAGATCGCTCCCCACACCATGATGCCGGGTGTTGGCGCTGTGTGCCTCGGTCGTATGCAGTCCTGATTGTGGCGCTCACCTGCACGGCGCCAAACACGCATACGACCATCATTGGCACCAAGGCAGAAGCGACTCTCATCGCTGAAGACGACACGTCTCCATTCGTCCCTCCATTCACGCCTGTCGCGACACCACTGGAGGCGGGCTGCACGATGTTGGGGCGTGAGCGGAAGACGGCCCAACGGTGTGCGGGACCGCAGCCCAGCTTCATGGAGACGGTTGCGAATGGTCCTCGCCGATACACCAGGAGCAACAGTGTCCCTAATTTGCTGGGAAGTGGCGGTGCGGTCCCCTACGGCACTGCGTAGGATCCTACGGTCCTGGCGTGCATCCGTGCGTCGCTGCGGTCCGGTCCCAGGTCGACGGGCACGTGCACCTTCCGCCGACCACTGGCGACAACATCGATGTACTGTGGAGACCTCACGCCCCACGTGTTGAGCAATTCGGCGGTATGTCCACCCGGCCTCCCACATGCCCACTATACGCCCTCGCTCAAAGTCCGTCAACTGCACATACAGTTCACGTCCACGCTGTCGCGGCATGCTACCAGTGTTAAAGACTGCGATGGAGCTCCGTATGCCACGGCAAACTGGCTGACACTGACGGCGGCGGTGCACAAATGCTGCGCAGCTAGCGCCATTCGACGGCCAACACCGCGGTTCCTGGTGTGTCCGCTGTACCGTGCGTGTGATCATTGCTTGTACAGCCCTCTCGCAGTGTCCGGAGCAAGTATGGTGGGTCTGACACACCGGTGTCAATGTGTTCTTTTTTCCATTTCCAGGAGTGTGTATATATATATATATATATATATATATATATATATATATATATATATATATACTTTTGAACGCTATTAAGGTAAATACATTGTTTGTTCTCTATCAAAATCTTTAATTTGCTAACTATGTCTATCAGTAGTTAGTGCCTTCAGTAGTTAGAATCTTTTATTTAGCTGGCAGTATTAGCGCTCGCTGCATTTCAGTAGTTCGAGTAACGAAGATTTTTGTGAGGTAAGTGATTCATGAAAGGTATAGGTTATTGTTAGTTAGGGCCATTCTTTTGTAGGGATTATTGAAAGTCATATTGCTTTGCGCTAAAAATACTGTGTGTCAGTTTAGTGATCCGTATCGAATCGGCCTTACATTTAACGATCGCCTCGAATTTGGTTTTGTGCCGTGTTGTTCTGCCCTGCGGTCTTTTGAAATACCATCGACTGATGTGTACGGTGCTGCTGCGAAACTGATAATCTCTGGTGACTGTTCTCCCGTCCTGAGGTGTGCAGCGGCCAGAGCCTGGGGCCTTCTCTCGAGCGACATGAAGAGCAGTGCGGATGGAGTAGCGCAGTATGAGCCGCCCTTTGCAGTTGTGGTGATAGCTTTCGTTCATCGTGTCGCCGAGGTGTGAATTAATGTTTTTAGAGGTTTTGACGACACTCTTTCAATAGTGCCGTCATGGGCAGTACAGTGGAGTTGCATGTTGTTTAATACCCTTCCGTGTAGGTGAAGTGCTTCAGCTGTTTTGTCCTGTTGTTTGATTGTAGTCACTCATTCGTCGAATGTTAGAAGCATCGCATGAAGTTCTCACTTTCCGACTGCAGTAGTATGACATGTTACTTGGAGGAACTGGCAAATCAACGTCTCCGTAGTTTGTGACGAATGTATTGTGCGTTTATGTTCCCTATCTACTATGAATCACCTGTTCTGAAATAAGATGGCTGTACTGGGAGTGGTTCAGCAAACGACACATGGTTAGTGATTATGAATACTAGTTGTCTTTGGTGTGATGTCCTTAGGTTAGCTAGGTTAAGTAGTTCTAAGTTCTAGGGGACTGATGACTTCAGATGTTAAGTCCCAGTGTGCTCAGAGCCATTTTAACCATTTTTTTGTCTTCGGTGTGCAAACCACGCGTGTAGAAACAGTTTTTAATTTTCTGTCGGTCACTTGTTTTGCACTAGTGAGCGTGTGCGTGTTGCCAGCAGGATTTCGCACCTCGTCTAGTGAAACCGTTTCGATCGCGTGGTGGAGTTTCGAGAGTGACGGGCCGTTCCTAATGGGATATTTATGTTTGCCATGTGTGCGAAACGTTTCGAGGTTTGTTCATAGAAATTTTATTCCTTATGCTTATACTGTCAGTTGTACGTTGAGATCTGAGTTTCGCAATCCGACTGAAGTCTTGTATTATACTTCCGCAATTGTGGTTACAGCATTTGCTTAGTTAGTTTAATTATGTGCAACTAAATCGGCACAGAGTTAGATACTACGCGATATGTGCCTGGAAGAGGAAAGTTTTTGATTTTTTCCGCTGTCACGTTGCTTCCTAATTATCTAAGATAAATTAATTGCATGCTTCCTAATTCATTTTGAAATTTGAAATTTCTGGCTAGCTTTGATCATATTCTACCAGGAGCAGGTTAGTGTTTTCTGCAGCAGGTTCCGACACTGTTGTCGGAGTGGGTTGGTATGAGTTTGGTTGGTGTTTTTGAATCTGTTGTAGATCAGTTGTGCGTGGTTCCGCAATGAGGTGTGACCGGTGATGAGGCAGACGTGTCGTGTGTTGTGGTAGTCCACCTACGTGAAGGCTTAGAGGTTTACAGTTTGTATGGCTGACGTCTTGTGTTAGCTGATGTTTTGAGATCAGTGTGACATCTGCTTGAGATCTGATTCCATATCTCAGTGGTATGAAACGAGTCATGTGTTTCTTGAAGAGGATATAAGTTTTGTATGTCATTAGAGAGAAACGACCAAAAAGTCTCGTATGGATACTATGTAGAATCATGAGAATCTAAATCTGGGCTGGAGGTACTACAGTCCGTTTGATTGTCATTCTGTTGTGGTGTTCGACATGTGATATAAGAGAGCCGTGTCCCACAGATCATTAAATCTAACTCGTTGCATTTTATTAAATTGTCATACTCCTGTTGGTTGATTGATTGTTGGACGGACATGCGTCGTCACCTTTAATTGCTCTGTGTTTGCTTTGTGTATTCTCTTTGTGATTGTAATGTTATATTGTGTGTTTGGATTTTTAGGAACTAAAGTCTTGTTGGTTGTTTTCTGTAAACATTTGGTATACCTTCCGTGCTGCTTATTTTGCGGATATGTGCATATTTACTAAGTTGTGCCATTGCGTTGCATTTTATTGTCGCCCGGAAATTGGAAAAGGCTAAATAAATATTTTCTTGAGTGTGAAAAGACACGAAGTGATAAAAGCACAAAAAAGCAATAAACTAAGACAATAGTTGTGTCTGTGATGCAAAGAAACCAAAGAAAATACGCAAACTTGTACGCTCACTTTTTGTTACATGACTGGAAAGGTCTGTGATGTGTTTACCTCAGGATATAACGATTGTTCGTTAACATAAGATAACGAATTTTGTTCACTGTTAGTATGTGTGTAAAGGAAGTTTCCTCGGAGTTGCTGCACTTTCAGTATGATAAATGTTGGCAACCATTGCTGCAATTCTCTAAATTCACCTAAAACTGGGCAAGGCGACTACATATTCCCTAAGAACTGGCTTCTTTGATCAAGAGAAATAAAATATGCAAGCAGTGCAGACACATGTGGACAGAATTTTAAATTATTTCAGGTACATCAGGACGGAGCCAGCCACATATGTTTATACAACAACGTAGCTCGTTTTCATTTACTGTATTCAGCTACTTATAAATGTTTTCTAGGTTATCAGCAGCTGTACATCCAGATCCCACATTTACCCTGAAAATAAGACAGCTCATTTTCTCCTATTTACTCTGCTCTTTAAGAGAATAGTCGTCTTCACACTCTTATGAAGCTAGCCACATCTTTAAACAAACAGTAATTATCGTGGGATGTTTGACTAGTATTGCATTTACTATTACATAAAATGGCCACAATTCTCTTAACACTGTTGTATATATCCACCTTATGTCAATCTCGTATGAAACGTAAAGAACTTTACATTTTTCATCAAGTTGAAGGAAATTAAAGTGCTTCATTTCTTTCCCACTTTAATCATCAAATACATCATTTTCTTTTTTTAATAAGTGAGGATACATAACAGCATCTTCAGTGGGATTTAGAACGATACAGTTTTGTTTTGATGTGTTATATGTAGATTGTAGAACAGTTCACGTCCCTTTTTTATGTAAATAAGTAATTACTTAGCGTTCTTTGCGTTTTAGGTTGGCATCCGTTTTTCCTCTCAACTGGTCTGGAGACTGCACTACCACTTAATTTACGAAACGTCTGCACATTTTTATATTCTGAACTTTCTCCTTCACACTGTTCATCTTGCTTACCCTTATTTTTTGTGGTACACTAACACTCTTCTGCCACTAGTTATAGATATTTGTTCTAAGACTGTGATTTTAACGATTTAAATATTGTGAGTTCACATTGTGTTTCATCCAGTTTGGTTTGTTTAACTACACGTTAACAACCTAACCTTAGCACAGTTTTAGAACAAATATCTATAGCTAGTGGCAGAAGAGTGTTAGTGTACCACAAAAAAGGGTAAATAACATGAACAGTGTCAAAGAAAAAGTACGGAATACAAAAATGTGATTATGTTTCGTAAATGAATTGGTAGTGCAATCTCTAGACCAGATGAGAGGAAACGCAGATGCCAAGCAAGAACGCAAAGAACGCTAAGTAAGTACTTATTTTTACATAAAAAAGATGACATGAACAGTTTCATGCTTTAAAAATAACACATCAAAAGAAAAGCGTATCGTTGTAGAACCCACTGAAGGTGCGTTACAGTTATAGAAGGTAAAATGCGTCCGGGAGAAATAAATTACGGTGCAGCAAGAAAATTCTTATTTTTTATTTACGAAATAGGAAACGTGTTTGTTTGTGGTCGTTCACTTTTCTCAGTGGCTCTCTTGAGATCTCATCGGATAATTTCTAAAGCGAAAACTGTTCTAATTCTTTAGTCACAAATTAGTGTAGAGCGCTGGTTACTACTAAAGTTTCTGCAGTATGCTGAGATTTACTGTTAGTGTTAATCACGCTAGAGCCTGCTTCTTTATAAACGGGTTAAGACATCGCTCTGAATTGAAAACCTAATTTAATCTACTGCTAGTGCCGATTAATCCATTACATTTTACCATGAGTGCCTATTGGCATAGTTTTCAGTGACGTTAAGTTCAGTAAACTTAATGAGTTACAGCTCTCGTTTAAGCACTTCTGGGTGTAGTTGGGAGGGCGAGCTACTAACATCTAGCAACTTTTATTACTGACTGGGCACGTAGGAAAAACTTAAGTATTTAACTTCTTGAATGTGAATTCTAGTTTGTGAACCCTTATGCACTTTGGTATCACATTTAATGTTTACTGAACGCCGTTCTGATTACATTTTAGGACAAAGCTGAACTGAATGTTTTGGTATGATATTAAGTGTTCCAACTTCTCATTGGATCTGAGCATTATGTCTTCAGTGAAACTTGTGTAGGGAAAGTCAAATAAAGGATGGAAAAGCAGATGTATGTCAGCACAACCACCCTTTGTCGCAAACAATCCAGCATTCAATTCTCCAACCACGTTCACGGCCGTTTCAGTTTTCCATTGTGGTCTAGAGTAATGTTTACAAAGCAGTGACAGATTTTTATGTCATCCATTACTTTCGCAGCTTCGCATTAACTGTCTGCTCAAAATCTGAAGGTAATGTGTCTGCATTTGAGCTGCTCAACAGACCATGGTAATCAGTGAAGTACTCCAGTTACATCAAGTTCTGCTGCAGAAGGCAAAGAATAAGTCAGTAGCTGCCTGGCGCAGATGCGGCAGACAAAGTGGTCACTTGACCATAGCTGAGTAGGCCAGCACACGAGGAGTCAACGAGTAGTGTGCTCAGAAAGCTCAGAATCGTTATCAATAAACAACAATGTTCATTGCAATTTGATACAAAAGATTGAATGGGCTTTTCTTCTATGTGTTGTGGAACATTTACATATTTTCTCTGAGAATATAACTACATTTGCAATCACGGAATATATTATGGCTGGTAGCATGCATCCTGCATGGTTCGATGACTTACTGGTTTTGTGTCGATGACCTAGAACCCCCATTTAAAAAGTTGAGATGCTGAAATTTGCTTCTCGTTCTATATGCTTCAAAACATCAAACCATATGGTTATTCATCTTATGCATGTGTTTTTTATGTATAACTACAGATATTTATGGCATTTTTCTATGAAGCGCAGTGCAGTCGCTCATTGCGCTTGTTGGTTTAGAAGTTGTCATTTCCAGGTGAAGCAAAAATAATTATTAACCTAAAATGATTGTGCGCAAACTGTTATTACTTGCTGGATTTCCTTACGTATTAACTGAATTACACTCCTATTAATTTTTGTTAATGCCTATTGATTTTTATGAACAGTACGTCATACGACATAGTTTTCCTTGTTGATGTATTTTTTGTTCATTTATATTCTTGATTTATGGGGTTACAAAGCTTGTGTCTTTAATTGTTAATTGGTTTTCATTATTCTTTTGTACGAAATCTTGCCCCCCTTATTTAATAAAATTATTGTGAGTAATAAGTTATTTGAGTAAAGAGGGCACTGTGATGCCTACACCATGTACCAAGTTTTGCCGCAGTTTATTGTAAGTTGCAAGTTCAGTTCAAAATTTGTTTATCAGCTGATACGTTCTTCTGTATTGATGCCATAACTAAATTGTAATATGGGCTTTTCTTATATGAGTCTTCAAGACTTTAACATATTGTATGTACTGTAAGCCATAAATGTAACGTAGCCAATGTGACTTATGCCTATGTTATATTACATGGTCTTCAGGTCTGATTTCATGTCTTATACTTTCTTAGCACTGAAGATTGTCGGATAGAAACTGAAATCGATTTGCTGTAATGAATGATTTCCAACATCTTGCAACTGATACTGCCATTTTTCTTGTTTACAATATTGATATCGCAGTCGTTGAGTACATGGTTCCCAATGGAATCCAACCTTCCAGTTTATTATTATTCAAGCATGTAACTCATATATCGCGTTGAGGAGACATATAGCTACGTTTGACCTACAGCTCTGTGATTTTACAATCATCGAAGTTACTTTCCTTACTTCTGCTATTTTCCGTGTTTCATGTATTCAACATGTTTAACTGTGTGGTGTCATGGCTTCAGTATTTGAATAATTCTGCTTGTCTGTTATCTGCACCAGTTCATTTCCTGTATTTTAATTTAATGTATCAATATGTGAAGCTTTTTTGTATTTATGAGGTTAATTTTAACAGGCTCATCGTCATCTTCTGATATGTCTTCTTATTTCTTCCATGGAAACAACAAATAACTATACTTCACCAATAGAACTTTATTTATCACATCCATTCTTATTGTTTCATTCTCGATCTTGTTCATATGTTTAAGAATTTCATAATTTTGGACGCCAGTTCTTATTGACCCATAAAGGTATCCCAAACTGATTGTTGTGCTTCTCTAAAAATTTTGTTACTATACTTTTTCTTTAACTTTGTATCTTTCTTTGCTGTCCTCAGAACTTTGCTGCTGATGTTGTACGCAAGAAACATGTCCATTACTTTAATCTTTCTTCAGTTTTATCGTTTCAGATTCTCACACCCCTTTTGCTTTTTACTTTACTCTTCCTCTCTTGGGCACCTATTGCTATTTCCTCGATACATCGGCGACCATTATGCCACTGTGTCTCCAAATTTGGGTACATTTTCCCCACAGGAATTCTGTCAGTCGTTTTTGATAAAGCTCTCTTCTGCCTTCGTTTCTAACACTTCATCCGGCGGACAGTATTATCGAAGTTTTTGGATCTTTCTCTTTTCGTAGAGATAACACTTGACAATCCGTATGTTGTGGTCTGAAATAAAAAAAATTTCTCTGAAGACTTGTACAAATCAAAATTGAGATCTTAGCTTCATTTATTAGGAAATATTTGTTAACTTGCAGCCTCTTGAACACCTCCAATATACATTTGTGAATGTTTCTGAACATATTTGTCATATAATGCAAATAATTGTAAATATATTTGTAAATAACCCTTTTCCTGAAGTGGGTATTTACGCAAAATGCATAAGTTCCGTTTATGTTTTGGAATACAAATGTAGATGTGAATGCAAATGATAGTTATTCATTAGTGATCATTTCTGACTTAATCACTTAATAAAATTAAATCATCCGCTCAAGACTGAATACCAATTAGGTTCCTTTCATTGTATGCTTATGGAGTTGCTCCATACTTAACAATCATATAGAACTGTTCATTTGACAAAATATCAGTATCCAAAGACTGGTAAGTTGCACAGGTCACACTAATAATTAACAAAGGCAACAGAAGTAATTCACCAAATTACAGGCCAATATATCATTAATTTCGATATGCAGCAGGATTTTGGAAGATACATTGTGTTCGAAAGTTATGAATTACCTCGAAGAGAACGGTCTATTGTTATAGTAAACATGGGTTTAGGAAACATTGTTCTTGTGAAACACAACTGGCTTTTTACTAAACGATGTGTTCAGGGCTATCGACAGGGGATTTCAAATTGATTTCCTTTTTATAGATTTTCAGATGGCTTTTGACATCGTATCTAACAATCGGCTTGTAATCAAAGTGCGTGCTTATGGAAAACCGTGTCAGCTATACGACTGGATTAGTTATTTTCTGTCCAAGAGGTCACATTTCGTAGTAACTGATAGACAGTCACCGAGTAAAACAGAAGTAATTTCTGGCGTTGCGCAAGGTAATGTTATAGGCATGTAGGCTCTCCGCTGTTCCTTATCTGTAAAAACGATTTAGGAGATAACCTGGGCAGTCGTCTTAGGTTGTTTGCAGATGATGCTGTCGTTTATCGTCTAGTGTAGTCATCAGTAGATCAAAACCAATTGCAAAACTATTTAGATAAGATATCAGTACGGTGCGAAAGTTGGCAATTGATCCTAAATAATGAAAAGTGTGAGGTCATCCACAGGAGTGCTGAAAGGAATCCGTTAAACTTCGATTATACGATGAATCAATCAAATATAAAGGATGCAAAATCATAACTTCTGAACGGTTTGCGTTAGGACGTTAAACAGCACGGTTGGCAGCGCGTCATGATGGGAATCAGTATGAGTATGATGGTTTGGCTTAGCGACGATGCCCACTTTGGAATGGGTTCGCCAATAAGCAAAACTGGTGCATTTGTGGAACTGAAACTCCGCAGTTTGCAACCGAGAAAGTCACTTCACCTTCAACGGGTGACTGTGTGGTGTGCAATCTGCAGTCACGGAACAGTCGGTGCGATATTCCTTGATAGGATAGAAACTACCGAACGGCACGTGAAGATTTTGGAAGATTATTTCATCCTCATTTTCCAAAGTGACCCTGATTTCGACAAGATGTGGTTCATGCAAGACGTAGCTCGATCCCATCGAAGCAAGAGAGTGTTCGGTGTCCTAAAGGAGCACTCTGGAGACCGCATTCTGACTCTGGGGTACCCAGAGACCACTGCCATGAGCCTCCATTGGCTGCCATATTCTCCGGATATGAACACATGCGACTCCTTTTTGTGCGGCTACATTAAAGACAAGTTGTACAGCAATAACCCTAAAACCATTGCTGAGCTGAAAACAGCCATTCAGGAGGTTATCGACAGCATCGATGATCCGACACTTCAGTAGCTCATGCAAAATTTCGCTGTTCGACTGCACCACATCATTGTCTATGATGGTAGGCATATCAAACATGTCATAATCTAAATCCAGTTATCTGTAGTGACGTTTACATGTTGAATAAAGTGCGTGCACGCCGTAGTTTCTAACTAATTTACGGTTTTTCTTCATATAGTTCGTTAATTGTCATCATTTACCCAAGAATTACAACTGTGAACAACTTAAGTTGGAAGTAACACACAAAAAAAAAATGTTGTGGGGAAAGCGAAACAGAGTGCATTTTATTAGCAGAACACTGAAATGATGCTACAGATCTATTAAAGAAATTGTCTACAATACGCTTGACCGCCCTCTTTTGGAGTACTTCTGCGCGGTATGGGATCCTTACCAGATAGGATTAACGGAGTACATCGAGAAAGTTCAAAGAAGGGCAAGACATTTTGTACCGTCGAGAAACTGGAGAGAGTGTGTCGCGGACATGATACACGATTTGGGGTGAAAACCATCAAAACAAAGGTGTTTTTTGTTGCAGAGTGATGTTCACGCGAAATTTCGGTTACCAACTTTCTCCTCCGAATTCGAAAATATTTTGTTAACACTTATCTACACAGGCAGAAGCGATCATCGTAATAAAATAAGGGGAATCAGAGCTATCACGGAAAGATATAAGTGTTCTTTTTTTTCCGCGCGCTGTTCGAGAGTGCAATAATAATAATTTATTGCGAAGGTAGTTCGATGAACCTTCTGCAAGGCATTTAAGTGTGATCCCAGATACTGGATGTTATAATATCGTCTCCTCCTCATGTATTTTGTAGGCAGCAATTCATGAACAACACTTTGTCGATATAGTTTACTCATGACTCTTCTTTTCGAACACAGTACCTTAAGCGAGTAAATATCACTCTGAAGTAAATTTTGCCATGTGCTCTTTGTTCTTCCTTTGGCCTCTATCACCTCTTATGTCTCAGTCCTCGAAGTAGTTTCTGTTATGTGATGTTCTTATTGACCATATAGTGAAATCAGAACAATGTACTATTTAGCGCGTATAAACAGAATACTAAGATGGGTAGTAAAAAATTTGCATCCTTTGAGAATGTGTAGCCTGAGACCTGCTGACTGTCAGTTGTACCGGAAGTCATTTGTAGAAATGAAACCGTTCCAGGCGAGTATTGGTCACACGGAAATAATACATCAGTGTCCTACGACCCCCAAAATCTAAGAACAAATGTGGCATCAGTTTTAGTTGCTGTGAGGTTGTGATGTTCCCGTATTTTGTTTCAAACCCGTATGTTTACTTCGATAGGACGAGCAGTGTTTGCAAGTTTATCTCTGCTACTTGGATCGAAAAGCGTCGCGTGCTGGTTGCTGGCAAGCCTGCCACCAAGATAAGACAGCGACAACGGCCACACTGAGCACACAATATGCCCATGCGTCAGAGGTTGACCCAGAACTGCGTTGGCGACTATCATAGTCGTTGGAAGTTGGGGGCCAATGACCCCGAGAACAGAGGATGGACATGGACAGCGGCTGTTAGCCAATGTCTTAGATCCTGCTTCTGTGTGGGCTTGATCCAGGAAAGAAGTGAATGATCAGGATAGTTCCCGAGAAACACCAACCCCTCACCTATCGGTAACTTTGCCTAAAGGCTTGTATAACGTTTGTTTTACAATTTTAATACAAACTTTGCACTAACTGAAAAAACGAAACAAGAGTTAGAGTACAGAATTCAGGGACCGTTCTTTCATTGGCAAAGACACATCTTAACAGCTGCAAGTCAGTTTCAGCGAACTAGCTGGAATTTATTTGGGACGCAGTTATTTATAGACTCATTCTAACTACTATCGTTTTTCTTCTCTTAGCTGTTAGTGGAAGGATGATATCCATACGTTACATCAATTGCAGACTTGGCCTCCACCGTGCTTAGACGAACCATTTGTGATGAGAGATCTCTAATCACTTATAAAATATTCAGGTAGCGGAAAAGGTTTGATAAGTTCTTACCATAAATATGGACGGTATTCAGAAACCTTTGTGTGATATCGACTCAAACACGTAAGAGGCGTTTCTACGTCCCACAAAGGCTGTAATGAACAAATAAGTAGTATTTCCGACTTACAGTAATGCGACTAGCGTCACCAAATTGTAATTGTTTTTCTGAACCGCCGACGGAAAAGGACAGTTAGAGTTCAAAAAATCGTTGACATCGAGGTCATTAGCAATAGATTGTGTACTAGTATTCTTGGAGAAGGATAGAGAAATCAATTCGGCATTGCTTAGTAGAAGTAACAATCAGAGAATTTAACTTAAATAATTATCTAGATAACCGAAATCAAACTGTGGTGACCTGACGTGGGTTTGTTGGGTAGTGTGAAAGGTGGCTACACTGAGTCACAGCGCCAGAGATTGCGCCAAAGTGTATTATTGCGCCGCCTCCATTGGGGCAGCGGTAGTTCAGAGGTTGCCGTGGGCAGTGCTTGTTGAGAGGATGTCAAGAGCAGTACTAGTTGAGAGCATGTCGTGTGCAGTTATTGTTCTGTTGGGCGAGAGAGCAGATGCTGTTCGGTTGGTGTAATGTGTATATGGAAGATGTTGCAATGATCATAGTGTATTTTTCGTCAATATATATGGAGGTAACAAAAAAACAAATTATTTCAAATCTCCTTAATAATAATGCTTCTTGGTCACAGGTTCGGTCAACAAAGCATCTGGCTCGCGTTCATGTATTAGACTCGTAATTCTGGTTTCTATGCGCAATTATAGTATTTGTGGTTTTTCAATTAGTTCATTGTAAATGGTATTTAAAATTTCCTGTCGTACTGAAGAAGAACCGTGCCCGATACATGTACGTTGAACCACACTACCACACACAGAACAGTTACACTTGCGCTTTGTTGTTTCGTAGCTTTTATAGTTGCAGGGGACTTAATCAATCAGTTGTGTTAACGGAAATTTCCTTTCATTCTTTATTGTTATTTTATGCAGTCAGATTGCGTACTAATACTAGTCAGGGCCAACCGGTTACGAGACTTCGTAACCGGACGTACAGCTACTAAAATTACTATTTTTATTTTATAATTAAGCCCCCATGCACGTGGCGACCGCTGCTTCGGATCGTCCCTTGGAATTCTTTTGACAGTAAAAATAGCAGACAGTAGTATTGTTGTAGTAATTTGTAGTTTAGTAATTGTAGTCTATAATCCATGTGTAGGTTTGGTAATTGAACATTTGTAGTTGTCTTGTCATTCTTCTAATGGTATTTCTGCAGAATTTAATTTTTGATGTCTCGTATACGGATTTGACAAATTTGTGCAGTTATGAAGATTTCAATTGTTCGTTAATCGTGTTTGTCGGAAGCATTTCGTGTGGATGGTATTGTTGGTGACAAAGTGCTATATTGTGTGTAATTTTCGTATAGTGAGGAGTTTTGTATGTTTTGTAAATGATTACGCGATCGATGAAAAAGGCAAAAATGATGGATATTCAGAATGACGAAATTGTTAACATAGCGAACTCGCCAACACAGGAGAACAGAATGACGAATAATGAAGTAGAAAACAATTTAATAAGCCGGGAAATAGTCCGGATCCGGTTCAAAAATTTTCACAATCAAAAAATTTTCAGAATACGAGATTAACGACAGAAGATTCTGAAATAGTATCGAACACAGATAGCTTTACTGCTATGACGAAGGAAGTTTTATGGGAAATGCTTGGGGCGAAAAGAATTTTGAACCAGTTAATATGGAGCAGTTGATGGGTGCTATATTACATTTGGGATCACAGATGGGAACAATGGAAACACGGTTAGACTAACTGTGATCACAGTTAGGATCTGAATTAAAACAGTGGCAACACGGTTAGAAACTGATATGGGAACAATGGAAACACATTTAGACTCACGAATAGGGACATGTTTTAAAAACATGAAAGATGAATTAAAGAAAGAAATTAGAGAAGAAGTACAAACGATTTTGAATGCTCACAATAATAGATTAATTTCAATAGAAATTAGACAAAAGGAACAGGATAGGAAACAGGAAGAAAGAGATCGTGTGATAGTTGAAAAATTTTCAGAGTTAAATTTACAACGTACACACGATAAGGAAGAAATATTTGAAAGAATCGAGGAATCCATACCAAATGAAAGAATAAATAACCTAACACAACAATATGAACAGATAACTACTAAATGTGTCAATACTGAAACCCGAGTCGCGATTCTTACGGAAGACGTAAATAAATAGAAAGAACAAATAGGTGACTTATCGGAAAGAGTTGAGGAGATTAAAGATAAATTGACAAGTCTTAGTTTAAATGGGGACAGATATTCAGATGATACAGCTCCACTGCCATTTGCAGAAACAGAAGAGTACCAGAACATAAATAAACATGTTGAAAATCAGGGAAAATTTAATGAACGCGTTAAAAGGGAATTTGAGGCGTTACGGAAGCAAGTTAAACAAATTGAAAGCGAAATCGTAGGAAAAGAGAGTAGAAGAAATTTGGAATCACCGATAGCAGCGGGTTTTGAAGAAAATAATTTATTTCATTTACGAGATGCAACAAGAGAGCGCCAGGCGCGCGAACTTGACAATAATCGACATTCGGACTGGGGCAGACGCGGTAGGTCTTTGACGCCACGAGGCGAAAACTTTGACCACATAGACTTTTTAACGGTTCGGAAATTTAAGATCTTTCGCAATTCTAAGAATGAGATACATCCATGTTCATGGTTAGATCATTTTATGTACGCACTTCCACCAAATTGGCCACTAAGTCACAAACTGGAATTTATGTGTGGCTATTTAGGTCCTCAGGGGATTCACTACACTAAGTGAATATGTGCCGTAGCGTGCACAGGACCCCGAGCTGTAGTGGTGCTATTTCCCTTTTAGTTTCCTGCACTGCTGCCTACTCTTTTACTACTCTTAGTATCTATCAAAACAACTCTTCAACTATCAATCTATCTAGGAAAGGAGTCAATAAAGAATAACCGGATATGACTATTTTACCCAAAAGTGACAGTTTTCAGGATATTTGTGAAAAACGAACCGGCGACGCGCATGCGCACACTTATTAGAGATTGTAATAATTTAAATGATTTTTATCATTCATTTCTATCGGCATATTGGTCCGAAAACACCCAAGACAGAGTCAAACACAGTCTTATTATGCAGCGTAATTTAAACAGTCCGAGTTCCGCAAGCCGGCAGGATAGTTTGAAGACATGATTCGAAAGAATCAATTCCTTTCCAACCCTTATAGCCCGACTGACTTAATTCGCATTTGCTTAACTAAGTTGCCCCAGTCGATAAGACACATTGCTTTAGCCGGAAGATGTAAAGACAACATTGAGACTTTTAAGACTTTGCTACAAGAACTTGAGTATGACAACGACGACGGAACTTCATGTAATTTTTTCAGTAATGGTAATCACAATAGATTTTCAGAGAAAAGGACTAATGATCGGAACGGTCGTTATAACGGTAATTTTGGAAATGACAGACGAAACAGACAGGACAATAGATACCAGCCTTATGACAAAGGAAAGCATAGCGATTAGAAAGTATTATTTATTTCGCAATGATATTCTTTTTAAACGAAAATCGGTTGACAACTCTGTTTGGTTTGTTTGCATTCCTGATGAGTGGGTTAATAAATTGATTTGGTATACACATTTCAGTTATGCAGACTTTGGTCCCAGAAAATGCTTTCATAAATTACGAGAAAATTGATATTTCAGTAATATGGAAAAACGTATTCGATCTGTTCTTGCCAAATACAAATTATGTCAAAAGGCTAAGCCACCAACTATTTCTCACAGAGCACCGTTGTTTCCTATCATTCCAGCGAAATTAAAGGAGATGACTGCAGTCGATTTGTTCGGTCCAGTTGTTCATTCTACTAATGGTTTTGCGTACATTTTGGTAGCAGTGGAATTGACATCAAAAGATGTGTGTTTTACACCTTTACGCAAAGCAACAGCTCGTTCAGTATCTAAGGATTTCATCAAACATTTTCTTAAAGAAGTGGGTCATGTTGATAAGGTTATATCAGATAATGGATCACAGTTTTGCTCTAAAATTTGGCTTCGTACTCTATGGCGTCGTAAGATTAAACCGATTTTCATTTCACTTTTTCACCCTCAATCTAACGCTTCAGAGAGATGGATGAAGGAAATCAATAAACTGTGTCGTCTTTATTGTCATCAGAATCACAGAACGTGGGATCAGTGTCGCAAATTTTTTCTGCTTTATAACGGTCCATATAGAGTTCACAAAATTATTCATGATAACACTGTCGAAGTAGAAATTCTTAAATCACGGCGCTCTAAGGGAATACATCATATATCGAACGTTAAAATTTTTGTGGACTCACATACTTTTGAGAAACTAACAGACGCAGAGAATATAAGGATACCGCGCCGTGTTCTGTCGGCGGCACATACTCAAAGCAACAGTCAAGTCTGCGCGCCGCACAAGGCAGTCGTTGACCGCAAACAATTATTTCCTACGTCACGCGTACCTACAGATTATCGAGCGCTCAGTGCGAATGCACTGACAGCCGTAAACAAATACATTGTCTAATTTCTCTGATTTAATTCAGTAAAAAGCAAAAATGACTTGGTCAATTATGTTATTAACGCTCAGTTTTTTCGCGATACAGTTGTATAAAATATTTAAGAACTTCAGGTAAATTCTGTGTGTGTCCGACGTTAAGAGGACTTGCTATCGAAAAATTTCAAGAAGAATGTAATTTCGAAGAAGAAGGTAATAAACTAAAAAGGTAACTATTAATTGAGTTTATCTTTCAGGTAACATATTTCTACTTATGTACGTACTTTAGACGTAATTTGCTGCTCGCGATTACGTGATTTATACTTTGTGTTAACTGATTTTGACAGTGATTCATTAATGAACAGGGTTGTTACTTATGTATATTATGCATCGCTTGACTGCACTGCTTTTTCACTGATGTCATATTTTTTTTATTATGTGTCTGCTGTGCCTGTTTATTTAAATTATAATTGTCACCTGATTAGTTGTGCTGATATGGTTATGTATGTAAGTTATACTTTGTGATTTATCTGCTTGCACCTTCATGTTTGCTTATTAAGATTACATATGAACATTTATTTGCTCATGTTGATATGATGCTAATGACCTCTTTATTATGTAAGATATATATGTGCTACTTTGCATATGAATTGCAGATTTACACATTTCTGTTTTGTTGTCATAACTACTCTTTAATTTGGTATATAGAAATGCTGATGTACTGTGTACGAACATGGAGTTTAGGTCACACTATGGTATTAATTATAGATTGTTCGCTGGGCACAGCCTCGTTGTAGGGATTGTGCTACATCCATTTGTTGACATTCTATTCTCTACTGGTATATTTACTTGCTATTGCACGTTTTGCTTACGCTCAGTGCTTTATGTTTTAATATAAGAAAATGAACTGCTATAATTCTACGAACGACATTGGTACAAGAAACTTCATTGAAGTCACATGAGCTGGAGGTTTTATGGAAGCTGTATAAATTTATGTTAATAGAAAGGAAGCTAATGACATGAAATACTAACACTAGGTTTAGACCATTGACAGTTATTACACTGCATTCTTCGTGAGCAATTGCAATAGCAACTGACACTTGACACAAGAAATACTCCACATGTTTGCTTCTATTTGCCATGATTCTTGAAGTGGTGTACACACCATGAAATAGTACGATCATTCACACTCCGTACTCGTACTTACTTACTGAAAGTTATTCAAACTAAAGGCTGTTAGAGGTCATGTATGCCTTTCTTTTATTTAATGATGGACAAGGTAACCAAAATGTATTTTATAATTCATAATGAGTAGAATATTTGGGTCAGATGGATTACACAGAGGTTGTGTGTGGACATCGTGTCTTCGGATTGTATGGGATGATGAATTGAAGTTTGCACTAGGATTTTATCTGTACTTGTTCGAGAAGACTGACTAGAGGAAAGAGTTGTTATGGAAGTGAAATGATATTGGTCATAAGGTTATATGTATCGACATATTGAAGAGGTATTATTGAGGTATTGAGATTGTGTGAAGTTGAAGATTATTGGAGTTTTGGTGGACGAGATGTAAGGTAAATGATATTGATGATAAGGTTTATATGTATCGACGTAAGAGGTATTATTGAAGTATTAAGATTATGTGCTGCTGATGATTATTGGAGTTTTGGTGGATAAGAGGTAAAGTAAGTGAGGAGCATATTTTTTTTGTTGGTTTATATGGAACAAGGAGGATGAAGATGGCAGACTAGAACACTCAAGTGGAAGGAAGATTGTCTACACACACGCTTTGTTAAATCAATAAGCAGTATATACTTTTTCTTGGAGAGAGGAAGTAATTGCATATCTTGGCACACTGACAGTTGTTCAGCAACCGTACATTTTGATTTGGCTTGGCAAACATTGGTCTTGACATGATGACTATGACATTGATTAACTATTATTGACTGTTATACACTGTTGCCACTAATACTTGATACACATGTTGAACATCAAATTTTGACAGAATTGCATTTACACAGTTAACACTATTCAATTACACAGTAGTACTTAATATGTGGATGAAAGATGAGTGAGTGTGTTTTGTGTGTTTTCCTGTCCTAATCCCAAATAATTGGTACCGACCTATCTCCTAAATATTATTTTACTTGTTTGTTGTGGCTTGCACTGACACCTATAAATATTAAAGGTTTACTGATATTTGTGTATTTGTAATAGTTAATATGACAATTATCTGATATCATTTGTGTGTTTATTATAATTTGTATGTTTAGTTGTACGAGCATTGATAATAATCTTGTAAAAGCAGTTGTGTGTGCATTCAAACTGTTGTTCGTGCTTGCACCTGTTCAACATTGATGGGTGCCGCTTGGAAATGTTTAATTACTGCTGATGAACTCTAATGAAGTGTCTAATTAGTGATAATGAATATTATGGACTGTTACCTGCACTTGTTCAACATTGATAGGTGCCACTTGGAAATGTTTAATTACTGCTGATTAACTCTGATGAACAGTTTAATTAGTGATAGTGAATATTATGGACTGTTACCTGCACCTGTTCAACATTGCTGGGTGCCACTGCTGGAACTGCTTCTACTGAAATGATGTCACTTGTTGGTGTCTGCACCTGCTCAACATTACTGGGTGCCACTGTTGGAACTGTTTCTGCTGAAATGATGTCACTTGTTGCTGTCTGCACCTGTCAACATCACTGGGTGCCACTGATGGAACTGCTTCTGCTGAAATGATGTTACTTGTTGCTGTCTGCACCTGTTCAACATTACTGGGTGCCACTGATGGAACTGCTTCTACTGAAATGATGTCACTTGTTGCTGTCTGTACCTGTCAACATTACTGGGTGCCACTGATGGAACTGCTTCTACTGAAATTAGGTCACTTGTTGCTGTCTGCACCTGTTCAACATTGCTGGGTGCCATTGATGGAACTGCTGCTACTGAGATAATGTCACTTGTTGGTGTCTGCGGTTGCTCGCCATTGCTGGGTGCCACTGTTGGAGCTGTTTAAACACTGCTGACGAAATGTTATGAGACTGCTATTTGCACCTGTTGAGCATTGCTGGGTGCTACTGTTGGAACTGTCAACTACTCTGAGGAGTGCTACTTGTTTATTGAACTATTGAAAAGATTTTATGTGAATATTTGTATAAACTGATTTTTTGTGAATTTACTGTTTATGAAATGTTATGAGACTCTTGCCTGCACCTATTCGTCATTGCTGACGCTATTGATTGAATTGTTTAACCACATTGCTTAACAAATGATACTTGTGTAAACTTTTATATAAAATCACATGTATGCAAGC
The DNA here is from genome assembly GCF_023864345.2 of Schistocerca serialis cubense. NCBI lineage: Eukaryota > Metazoa > Arthropoda > Insecta > Orthoptera > Acrididae > Schistocerca > Schistocerca serialis. The sequence goes on along the minus strand of NC_064641.1, from coordinate 409,102,345 downwards.
ATTTGTATTCCTTACTGTATTTTATATATTAGGATATTGTAGGGTCAGTGCAAAGCCAAAATTTATTTAGTTATGTGATATTTACTTATTAATATCATCTTTTATTTTTGTCTGTATTTTTTGTTGGACGAATTTGGTGGTATCTTCGCCACCAATGCTGGCAAAAATACCATCAAGTTCTAGCCCGTGGAGGAAGGGCATATGAAAGGTGGCTACACTGAGTCACAGCGCCAGAGATTGCGCCAAAGAGTACTATTGCGCCGCCTCCACTGGGGCAGTGGTAGTTCAGAGGTTGCTGTGGGCAGTGCTTGTTGAGAGGATGTCGAGAGCAGTGCTAGTTGAGAGCATGTCGAGTGCAGTTATTGTTCTGTTGTGGGAGAGTAGATGCTGTTCGGTTGGTGTAATGTATATATGGAAGATGTTGCAACGATCATAGTGTATTTTTCGTCAATATATATGGAGGTAACAAAAAAAATTTATTTCAAATCTCCGTAATAATAATGCATCTTGGTCACAGGTTCAGTCAACAAAGCATCTGGCTCGCGTTCATGTATTAGACTTGTAATTCTGGTTTCTATGTGCAATTATAGTATTTGTGCTTTTTCAATTAGTTCATTGTAAATGGTGTTTAAAATTTCTTGTCGTACTGAGGAAGAACCGTGCCAGATACATGTACGTTGAACCACACTACCACACTCAGAACAGTTACACTTGTGCTTTATTGTTTCTTAACTTTTATAGTTGCAGGGGACGTAATTAATCAGTTGTGTTAACGGAAATTTCCTTTCATTCTTCATTGTTATTTTATGCAGTCAGATTGCGTACTAATACTAGTCAGGGCCAACGGGTTACGAGACTTCGTAACCGGACACACAGCTACTAACATTACTATTTTTATTTTATAATTAAGCCCCCATGCAAGTGTTTCAGAATAACGGGCCGGTGCACAGCAGTTGAATATTTATGCAGAACACACGTCCACGTCACTAGCATATCTGTGTCTAACTTTAATTGACTGCTTCGTCAGTGTAACATGTTAACAAGAACAGAAAGAACCCTTATTCGATCCTCTGCAATGATGTCTCACTAACGAGTTCTTCGGTTTTTTAGGCTATCAACAGATCGCAGTTTTGAGAAAATAAAAATTGTTGCAAAGAGTCAGGGAAGTATTTCATTTTCGTTCTTACCTCCGGATTTTTTTGGATCCACTCTGTGACTGAGCGTTATGCTTTCACTATCGGCATTTTTGGGGAAAAATGCTTTAAAAGGCGTATAGCTTCTCTTTTCTGCACAAAATGTTACAATGTGTTCAGGGAAGCATTCCCTAATTTCAAAATTAAATGTCTCTAAAATTAAGATCGGTAGATGAGTGCAACAAAAGGTTTGTTTGTTGTGAAAGCTATATGAATTTTACGCATAAGTTGTACAGAAGTTTCGAAGTAGTTACTGAAGCTGCTACAGATGACGCTGAACGCTGTGAATTCGTGCAGTATGAGTGTGCATAACTAGACTCGTCCTCTGCAAGTAGCCTTTGCAAGTGTATTAAAGTGTCTTCGTAATGTCCACCACTAGCAGTATGGAGTTGGCGCAAATGAACAATGAAATCTGAGATCACATACCGTATGTCCCAACGGAAATGGATTCAGATGCTACACGAATCACCAATTCAACCTCTTCCAGCGAGGTGGGGTGATTCCAGTAGGTAGTGTCTATCAACGTGCCCCATAAATGGTAGTTGCAACGAATCGTATCGGGCGAATGTTGAAGCCGGTCCACCCCTGCCCCAGCAAATTTCCAATAATACAACACAGTGACTATTCATCATGACAGCGAAACACCTTGTCAGTGCGATGTGATCGGGCCCCATCTTGCGTGAACCACTCGGTACCTAGTCAATTCTTCATGCTGGGCATCGACAAATTGCACCAAAATTGCAAAGTGACGTTCAGTTTCTCGAATGAGAAACGGGCCGGTAATGCCGTACTGATTACCACAGCGCAAACAGTAACTTTGGATAATTCAGCGGTTCCACTTCACACAAACGAGGATTTTCGAAACCCCAAAACAGCAATTTTTGCTTATTCACGACTCAGCTGTCAGCTCAGCTGTCAGCACCAATCCTTCATTACCGGCCATTGTGAGATTCTGGTATTGCACGGTCAGCCCCGTGTTGCACAGCTCGTACAGAAGTAGCCTGGTGGCTTTGGATTTTGAATGTGTAGGCTCTGTCTCAGTATTTCATGTGTGGCGGAATACAGCAAACCAGTCTCTGCTGCACTTCTTCGGACGAACTTCCTTGGATTTTGCCGAATATTTCTAGAAAAGTGGCGACATTTTCAGGCGTAACTACAGTTTTCTGGTACAACATGCCCCACTAGATTATCACAAACGCTTCCTGTCAATTGAAATTCGGTGAAGGACTTAGGAATGGTTTTCGCATCCGTTCTTTTCCGAACATTAAGTCGTGTTTGAAAACTTCCCCTTGTTACCATAGGACTGTGTTCTAAACTATGGTTTTTCAGTAACAGTAAAACACGTTGTTCAATGGAATACCTGATTTCAACCTCTTCCTTCGACAAGCTAACCTCCTTCCACGTTTCAACAGTGGAACTGATCGCTCTGAGATGCGTCGCACTGCTTACAGGCACGGCGTTTTGCTATTACAGCGCCAGGTCAGCAGATTTTCGAACTATAAAAAAATATGCAACTGAAACTGAACAATAAATGAGAATTATTTTAAGTTTTCGAAGACTAACGACTAAACAAAAAAAAATACAGCCCACGCTGGACCTCTGTCGGTAGCTGCACTTTGTTACCACTCGGTGTATGCGGCATGGCTCAAGAAATTTGTGGACTCTCTCACTTGCCTAACTGAAGTCATTATTAAGGGCAGCTGGGGTTTTAGCCGGTATAAGGGTGCCGTCTTCCGAGGGCGACTAACTTTTGGTCCAGTATCATTATTAGTGCAACGAATAGCGGTTGGCTAAATTCTTAATAGCCTTTATTTTTCCGAGAAGGGCTCGCAACCGACTACCAGTTCGTAACGGCAACGGTGCTCTCGGAACAGTAAGGGTCGGACAAAGTCGATTTTATCACGGTAAACGTGATAGCAACGCCAGGTCCCACTGTTTACGTAAACACTCTCAACAACAAATTGATAAATATTACTTACATCTATATTTACACTGTGCAAACACTTAACACGTGGTAGGTGGTGTTTGGCGTGTAAGCACGTCTGTGATTCGATCCGACTCCAATTGCGGATACCCTGCAGGAGGTTACTTTTCATCTGGACGAAGCTATCAGTGACGCTACGCAAACTTGATGCCGGAAGAAACGGCCTCGGCCTCATTAAAGAAACCATCCCGATATCTGCCTGACAGCCTGAACCTAATTGTTGATCAGGAAATCGACTTCTTCCAGTTGAGGCTCACCGTGTGAAGAACTCGCAAAGTCCTACAGGAGACAGGGCTATTTGTACACTTCTGAACATGCCCTGTTTGCACTGATTATTATCATGGTTCTTACAGGACATAAGTGTATTAGTTAGTACTGTGCGAGCCACTTTTACGAAGCTCAACGACATGATGCTCACCATTTTCTCTATTTTTTTTATTACGGTAACTGATTTTTTGCTCTGACCCTCTCGAGATGACTAAACAGACTTCTGAAGTTCTGTGTAGCTTTATTGAATTTTTTTCCAACTTCTCCGACTATTCTGTTATATAAGCATCCCAGAATACATATGACATCAGATAAGTCGTTTCTTCCGTAGCTTAAATGTTTTTCCTCCTTTATCACTGCATTCATCTGTTTATATCTCTAATACTTAACAATTTTCTTTGGAGCTTCGTCGGGGCTAGAAGAGAAGGGACAAATAAGATGTGGAGAGTAATACTGTGGAACACGGAATGTAGGTTTCTAACGAAGCTCGATTTCCGGTCAGTGGGAACGAGATTAGACATGCGGTTCCTTTACGGACAAAATAACTGGTGGCTTTAATTAATGTATTTAATTCGATGTTTCTGTTTACATTCTTGTTTAGTCAGTCGTCTAAGAGCATGATCTCTCAAACCACACTAACTAACACATATTGAATGGGTATGAAGGGTTCTTCCAGAAGCAGGCAGAGAGCGCAGTCGGTTAAGTTATAAAACTCGGGTATGCATAACCTCTCATATGCAGACGTGGTTTAGCGGTAGCGTCTTTGATTAATAATCAAAACGTCATCGCTCCCGGATTTCAAACCCGACACCCGATATATTTTGATGAATAATCAGCATTGGCGGCATAAGAAGTCACCCTCATTCAGCCAACGGCCTTGTCAAAGAGGGCAGAGGAGCGGAAGAGGTTCAGGGCACTCTCTTGTCCTTGGGGTCGCAAACTACCAACAAAGGCGGAAGAATCAGCAATGATCAACGGCATGAGAATGCAGGAGGTAATGAAAACCACTGCATTAAAGACACCTAACGTGTATCCATAGGACATGTACCCTGTAACTGAAAAAGTGTCATGATAATCTCTCCATTGGCCAAAGTTTACCGAATAGTCCATCATCAGGATCTCCAGGAGGAAACTGCCAACGGGGAAGTGACCATGAGCAAAAGACTGAATAAACAACGCAAGGATAACGATAACGAGACGGGGCTTGGAATGACAGAAGCTTAAATGTGGTAGTGAAGCTATAAAATATGAAAAAGGAAAAACAAAGGCTCAATCAATATATAGTAGGTGTCAGTGAAGTGAAATGGAAAGACGAAAAGGATTCCTTGTCAGATGAATGTAGGATAATATCACAGCAGCAGAAATTGGTGTAACGGGAGTACGAATCGTTATGAAAGAGAAGGTAGGCAGAGAGTGTGTTACTGGGAACAGTTCACTCATAGTGTTGTTCTTATCAGAATCGACAGCAATTCAACATTGCCAACGATAGTTCAGGTGTACATGCTGACGTCACAAGCTGAAGTTGAAGAGATAGAGAAAGTATATGGGGACATTGAAAGAATAATACAGCGCGTAAAGGTAGATGAAAATCTAATACTCATGGGGTACTGGAATACAGTTGTAGGGGAAGGAAAAGGTTACGGGATATTATGGACTTGGGACAAAGAATGAGGGAGGAAAAAGACTAATTGAGTTCTGCAATAAATTTCAGCTAGTAATCTCGAATACTCTTTTCAAGAATCGCAAGACGAGGAGGTATACATCGAAAAGACCGGGTAATAAGGGAAGATTTCAGTTAGATTACATCATGTCAAACACAAATTCCGAAACCAGATACTAGATTGTAAGGCTTAACCGGAAGCAGGTATAAATCACAGATCACAATATAGTAGTGATGAAGAGTAGGTTGAAGTATAAGAGATTAGTCAAAAAGAATTAATACAGAAAGAAGTGGCACACGGAAGTACTAAGGAATGATCAGATATGCCTGAAGTTCTCTCGGGCTATAGATAAAGCAATAAGCAATAGTTGAGTAGGTAGTAAAGTTGAAGAGGAAATAACACCTCCAAAAAGGGCAATCACATAAGCGGGAAAGATAAAGATAGGTACAAGGAAGATAACTGCGAATACACCATGAGTAACAGAAGGAATACTTCAGCTGATCGATGACAGAAGGACATACACAAAAGTTCAGGGAAATTCAGGAATACATATATACAAGTCGCTGAAGAATTAAATAAATAGAAAGAGTTGGGAAGATAAGACGAAATGGTTGCATGAAAAATGTGAAGAAATCGAAGAAGAAACGATTTTCGGGAGGACTGACTCAGCATATAGAAAAGTAGAAACAACCTCCGATGAAATTAAAAGCAAAGGTGGTAACATTAAGAACGTAAAGGGAATTCCACTGTTAAATGCAGAGGAGAGAGCGGATGGGTGGAAAGAGTACACTGAAGGCATGAGGGGGAAGATTTGTCTGATGTGATAGAAGAAGAAAGAGGGGTCGACTTAGAAGACATAGAGGATCCAGTGTTAGAATAAGAATTTAAAAGAGCTTTGGAGGACTTAAGATCAAATAAGGCAGAGGGGATAGACAACAGTACACCAGAATTTCTAAAATAATTAGGGAAAGTGGCAACAAAACGACTATTCAAGTTGGCGTGCAGAATGTATGAGTCTCGGAGGCATGCCATCTGACTTTCGAAAAAATATCATGCACACAGATCCGTAGGCTGTAAGAGCTGGGAAGCGCGAAAATTGTCGCACAATCAGCTTAACAGCTCATGCATCCAAGATGCGTACAAGAATAATATGCAGACGAATGGAGAAGGAAATTGGAGAGGTGTTAGATGACGATCAGTTTGGCTTTAAGAAAGGTGAAGGCACCAGAGAGGCAATTCTGACGTTGTGGTTGATAATGGAAGCAAGACTAAAGAAAAATCAAGACACGTTCGTGGGATTTGTTGCCCTGGAACAGGCGTTCGACAATGTAAAATGGTACAAGATGTTGGAAATTCTGAGAAAAAAAGGGCTCAGCTACAGGGAGAGGTGGGGAATATGCAGTATATAGATGACCCAAGAAAATAATAAGAGTGGACGACCAAGAACGAAGTGTTCGGATTAAAAAGGGTGTAAGACACGTGTGTAGTCTTTCGCCCCCACAGTTCGTTGTGTACATCGAAGTAGCAATGATGTACCTAAGAACACATTTCGTTATGTAGGGTCAACTGCCACTCTTCGAAACATTCAGATATCTTTTCTAAATCGTTTTGCAGGTTTTTTGATATTCTGATAACTTTATTAGTCGATAAACGACAGCGTGATCTGCAAACAACCGAAGACGGCTGCTCAGATTGTCTCCAAAATCGTGGCCGAACGGTTCTAGGCGCTACAGTCTGGAACCGCGGGTCCGCTCGGGTCTCAGGTTCGAATCCTGCCTCGGGCATGGATGTGTGTGATGTCCTTAGGTTAGTTAGGTTTAAGTAGTTCTACGTTTTAGGGGACTGATGACCTCAGAAGTTAAGTCCCATAGTGCTCAGAGCCATTTGAACCATTTTTTTGTCTCCAAAATCGTTTATATAGATAAGGAACAGCAAAGGGCCTATAACACTACCTTGGGGAACACCAAAAATCACTTCTGTTTTACTCGATGACTTTCCGTCAATTACTACGAACTGTCAACTCTCTGGCAGGAAATCACAAATCCAGTAACATAACTGAGATGATATTCCATAAGTATGCAATTTCACTACGAGTCGCTTGTGTGGTAGTGTCAGAAGCCTTCCGTGAATCCAGAAATAAGGAATCGATCTGAAATCCCTTGTCAATAGCACTCAACACATCATGTGAATAAAGAGCTAGTTGTGTTTCACAGGAACGATGTTTTCTAAACCCATGTTGACTGTGTGTCAATAGACCGTTTTCTTCGAGGTAATTCATAATGTTCGAACACAATATATGTTCTAAAATCCTGCTGCCTATCGACGTTAACGATATGGGCCTGTAATTTAGTGGATTACTCCTACTATCTTTCTTGAATATTGGTGTGACCTGCACAACTTTTCAGTCTTTGGGTACGGATATTTCGTCGAGCGAACGGTTGTATATGATTGTTGAGTATGGAGTTAATGCATCAGCATACTCCGAAAGGAACCTAAATGGTATACAGTCTGGACCAGAAGACGCTTTTATTAAGTCATTTAAGTTGCTTCACTACTCCGAAGATATTTACTTGGACGTTACTCATGTTGACAGCTGTTCTCGATTCGAATTCTGGAATATTTACTTCGTCTTCTTTTGTGAAGGCATTTCGGAAGGCTACGTAAGGTAACTCTGCTTTGGCAGCACTGTCTTCGATAGTATCTCCATTGCTGTCGCGCAGAGAAGGCATTGATTGTTTCTTGTCGCTTACTTCACATACAACCGGAATCTCTTTGGATTTTCTGCCAAGTTTCGGGACAAAGTTTCGTTGTGGAAACTGTTATATGCATCTCGCATTGAAGTCTTTCTGCCGGCGTCTACTCACACGCGGTCACTAACAACAGAGATCGAACAAGAATTGAGAACCTTAAAACCATTAACAACATGTAGAGAGAACAACTGCAAAAAGAACTTCTACACAAAAATTAGTAACTGAACGTCAAAGTATGTTAACTGACATTTTTTCTCTCTCTCTCTGTCTGACACACACACACACACACACACACACACACACACACACACACACACACACGAAGTCAGCTGTCGAAGAGTTCTTCACGTAATGAGATTGCGAGCTCTCCATATGGAAATACAGAAGAAAACAAGTGAACGTAGTGAAGATAAACATTTATAGTATTTGACATTCTGTTTTTAGAGTTATGAGCAGGGAATGTTGCACATAATTTCAATGTGACGCAGATATATACTGGAGAAGAAAAAAAAACTGTTAATACTTCGTCGCCGTGCACCACCGAGAGCTGAGGACAAACAGGGACGTTAAAGCTGCAGCTGGTGCGTGAGATTTTCCCAGGCCACACAGACTTGACTTCTAGTGAATGCCTGGTCCGCCCGGAATGTCCTCACAACCGGGCGACGCTAAATAGCTAACTCCCAACACGCACTTGGACGAGCTGCTGGCCTTCTAGTTAGAAAGAAGCAGCTTTGTTGTTGTTTCCACGACAACTTGGGAATTCAGCCAGACACTTCATCAATGCGTTGGAGGGATTCCAACCACCGTTAGGAGTTACAAGCCAGCAGCTACAAGCTCGGAAGAGGCACAACATTTACGTACAGCGAGGAGGAAGGAAATGCTATGCGATTACGCTTCTGAACCTACACTCACCCGAAATTCATATTTAAGTTCCTGGCAAACGGTTCATCGATCCACCTTCAAACTATTTCGCTACCGTTCCGCTCTCGAAAGGCGCACCGGAAAAACGAGCACTTAAATCTTTCTGTACCAGCTCTGATTTCTATTATTTTATTAAGATGGTCATTTCACCATATATAGGTGGGGGCCTTCAAAATATTTTCGCAATCCGTGGAGAATTTTGATTTCAAATTCACAAGAAGATCCTGCGCAACGTAAACGCCTTTGTTTTAATGATTGCCGGCTCAGTTCACGTATCATGTCCATGGCGCACTCTCCACTACATCGCTATGACACAAAACTAGCTGCCCTTCTTTGATTTTCTTCGATGTCTTCCGTCAATCTTGTCTGATGCAGATCCCACAACGTGCAGCAATAATCTAGAAGAGGACGGAAAAGCGCAGTGTCGGCAGTCCCTTTAGTTGACGTGTTATATTTTCTAAGCATTATGTCAAGAAATCGCAACCTTGGTTCGCATTCCCCGCAACATGATATAGCCGCCCTGAGGTGCCGCGAGGTTAGAGGCGCGATGTCATGGACTGTGCGGCTGGTCCTGCCGGAGATTCGAGTCCTCCCTCGGGCATGGGTGTGTGCTGTTCTTAGCATAAGTTAGTTTACGTTAGTTTAAATGGTGTGTTAGTCTAGGGACCGAAGACCTCAGCAGATTGGCGCCTTATGAATTCACACACATTTGAACATTTTGAAGAACATAATATATGTGATCGTTCCAATTTAGGACACACTTAATTAGTTGAATTTACAGCCTTTAGATTTGTTTGATTTATCGTGTAACCGACTTTAGCGGAATTCTTTTAGTACGCATGTGAACGACCACACTTTTCATTGTCTTGAGTCAATTGCCAGCACCAAATCTTGTCTAAATAATTTTTAATTGGTTTAGATCACCTGATGACTTTGTTGTTGTTGTGATCTTCAGTCCAGATACTGGTTTGATCGAGCTCTCCATGCTACTCTATCCTGTGCAAGCTTCTTCATCTCCGAGTACCTACTGCAACACACATCCTGCTAAATCTGGTTACTGTATTCATCTCCCTCTACGATTTTTGCTCCCCACGCTTCCTTCCAATGCTGTATCAGTGATCGCCCTATGTCTCAGAACGTGTCCTATCAACTGATCCCTTCTTCTAGTCAAGTTGCGCCATAAATTCCTCTTATCCCCAATTCCATTCAGTACCTCCTCATTAGTTACACGCCCTACCCATCTATTCTTCAGCATTCTACTGTAGCACCACATTTCGAAAGCTTCTATTCTCTTCTTGTCCAAACTATTTATCGTCCATGTTTCACTTCCATACGTGGCTACACTCCATACAAATATTTTCAGAAACGACTTCCTGACACTTAAATCTTTGCTCGATGTTAACAAATTTCTCTTCTTCAGAAACGCTTTCCTTGCAATTGCCAGTCTACACTTTATATCCTCTCTACTTCGACCTTCATCAGTTATTTTGCTCCCCAAATAGCAAAACTCATCTACCACTTCAAGTGTCTCATTTCCTAATCTAATTCCCTCAACATCACCTGATTTAATTTGACTACATTCAATTATCCTTGTTTTGGTTTTGTTGATGTTCATCTCATATGCTCCTTTGAAGACACTGTCCATTCCGTTCAACTGCTCTTCTAAGTGCTTTGCTTTCTCTGACAGAATTACAATGTCATCGGCAAACCTCAACGTTTTCACTTCTTCTCCATGGATTTTAATTCCTACTCCAAATTTTTCTTTTGTTTCAATTACTGCTTGCTCAATATACAGATTGAATAACATCAGGGAAAGGCTACAACTCTGTCTCACTCCCTTTCCAAACACTACTTCCCTTTCGTGCCCCTCGACTCTTATAACTGCCTTGTATTTTACCCCTGGCACATTCAGAATTTGAAAGAGAGTATTCCAGTCAAAAGACGGTGAATGCCAGCATCATATGCAAAGAGTCTAAGGAGGCTACCCATAATGTCTTCTAAACCGTTTACGTAGATCAGAAATAGCGAAGGACATATAAAGCTTATTTGGGGCTTATCAGATATAACTTCTATTTTACTTTATGACTTCCCGTCAGATACTACGAACTGTGACCTTTCTGACAGGAAATCGCGAACCCAGTCGCACAACTGACGCGGTTCTTCGCAGGCACGCAATTTGATTAGAAGGCGCTTGAGAGGAACGGTGGCAAAAGCCTTTTGGAAGTTTAAATATATGGAATAAATTTGACATCCCCTGTCGATAGCACTCAATACTTCGTGAGTATTAAGAGCTAGTTGTGTTTCACAAGAACGATATTTTCTGAATCCTTGCTAATTATATGTCAATGAATCGTTTTCTTCGAGGCAATTCGTAATGTTCGAAGACAGTATACGTTCCGACATCCCACTGCAAACCGACGTTAGTGATATGTGTCAATAGTTCAGCAGATCACTCGTATTTCCTTTTTTGGGTATTGATGTGACTTGTGAAACTTCACGGTCGTTAGGTACGGATCTTTCCACGGGTGAGTGGTTGTATATCATTGCTAAGTACGGAGCTATTGTATAAGCATACTCTGGAAGCCTGACATGTATAGTATGTGGAGAGGATGCCTTACCTCTATTAAGTGATTTAAGCTACAGAGAGGATGTATGCTTCTACGTCACTCATTTTGGCAGTTGTTCTAGAATGGAATTCTGAAGTACTTATTTCGTCTTCTGTGTTGAAGAAGTTTCGGAAAACCATGTTTAGTAACGTTGCTTTAGTGACACTGTATCAGTCACATCGCCATTGTTATCACTCAGTGAAGATATTGATTGTGTCTTGCCTTTGGTGAACTTTACATACGATGAGAATCTCTAAGGGTTTTTTCGTCAGATTCCGAGACAGAATTTCGTTGTGGAAAGTATTAAAAGCATCTCACACCGAAGTTCACGCTAAATTTCAAGAGTCTGTAACACTTCGTCAGTCTTTGGGATTCATATTCTTTCAAATTTGGCACGCTTTTTTCGTTGCTTCTGCAACAATGTTAGGATTTGTTACGTGTACCACTCAGGGTCAGTACGATCCTTTATTAATTCATTTGGTATATGTCTCCCAATTGTCACAGATAGAATTTCTTTGAATTCAAACCACATCTGGTATACGCTTACATAGTCAGATTGGAAGGAGTGAAGACTGTCTCTTAGAAAGGCGTCAAGCGAATATTTATCTGCATTTTTAAATAGTAATACTTTCCGTTTATTTTTAGTGGGTTTGATGTTACGGTACTCAGTCCCTCTACAATAACCTTGGGGTGGCTAATTGCTGTGTCCGTCATGATGCCCCCTATTTGCTCAGGATTATTGTTGCTAAGAGGTCAAGTAAGCTTTCGCAACCATTTACACTTCGAGTGGGCTCCTGAACTAATTGTTCAAACTAATTTTCTGAGAAAGTATTTAATGCCGACATATATTTTTGGTAACTTATGGAGGGTAGATTGAAGTCAGCACCAATTGCTATTGTCTGAGTGAGTTGTCTACTTCAAATGAGACTCAAGTTTTCTTTGAACTGCTCAGCAACCGTATCAACTGAGTCACAGAGTCGGTAAAAGGAACAAGTTATTAATTTATTCCGGTTGTCAAGTATAAGCTCTGTCCGTGGTAACTCACATGTATTATGCAGCTCTGTTTCACTGAAAAGTAAACTACTTCCAACAGCAATAACTACTCCACCACCAACTGCATTTTACCCGTCCTTTCTGAGCATAGTTAAGCCCATTGTAAAAATTTCACCTGAGGTTATTTCCGTTCAAATGGTTCAAATGGCTCTGAGCACTATGGGACTTAACATCTATGGTCATCAGTCCCCTAGAACTTAGAACTACTTAAACCCAACTAACCTAAGGACATTACACAACACAGAGAAAATCCCTGACCCCGCCCGGAATCGAACCCGGGAACACGGGCGCGGGAAGCGAGAACGCTACCGCACGACCACGAGCTGCGGATTTATTTCCGTCTTTAGTCAGCTTTCCGAACCTATAACGATTTAAGCTCCAGTGCTTTCTATTAGCGCTTGGAGCTCTGCTTCTTTCCCAAAACAGCTACGACATTTTACAACTACAATACCGATTATTACTAGGTTTTTGTTGGTGGATATTTTTAGGTTGCTGTGTTTATATGGCACTGTTTTAGACTAACTTCCTTTCTGTAGTTTTCCGAGACGGTCTAACGTAAAAAACCGCCCAGTCCCCTCCACCCAGTCCCCGCTATCTGTGTACCGCTTCGGTGTGTTTAGTGGACGCCTGACCTATTAGCCGAAACCCGGAAAGCCTCCACCCGATGTGCAAGTCGAGGCATCTGCATCCTACTCAGTCGCAAAACTGTCTGAGCCTCTGATTCAGATCATCCGCTTGGCTCTGTGCCAAAGGACTACATTCGGTTCTGTCGACAATGCTACGTATGGTAAGCTCCGCCTTCATCTCGCAAGCGAGACTGACAGCCTTTACCATTTCAGCTAGCCGTCCGAAACTAGAGAAAATCTATTCCGATCCAAAGTGACACACATAGTTCGTACCGATATGAACCACTGACTGCAGTTGGCTGCATCCTGTGCTCTTCTTAGCATCCGGTAATACCCTTCCCACATCTGAAATGACTCCTCCCGGTACGCGCACAGAGCCAAATCTTCATAACAATAAAAAATGTAGAATCTAAAAACAGCTGGAGGCGTGTATGTGCGTTTAATTTCCAGAATATGTACGCATTGTAACTTCCTTCGACATTAGGTTTTTAACATCTCCCCTTTAGTCTTTGTTTTAAACATTATATTCATGTATGGCTGCTGACGCGCGCATTATGATTTCATTAAATCCCCTTACGTCCAGAGAAATGAAAAAGGCTTTATTGGAAATTTTCCTCTCTGCAAACGGGCTACGTTCGTCTGTCATACGAAATTAAGAAATGAAGTTGACTTGTTTGAATAAAAATAAATTCGACGTGCTGTGGCATGTAAAGCTCCCATGTGGACCTATTAAAAATGAAAATGTATGACTCATAACTGTCGTTGATCTCGTAATTTGATTTACATCAAAAATCAATATTAAATTTTCTAAGAGTTTTCAGCCCCTGTTTCGAGGGATCACCGGCATTACTTCCCGACCAGAGACGAGGTCAGGAAAAAACATCTATTTGAACACACAAGATTTTTGGGGCATTTAGATTTTTTTCATGTGTTTAGCCTAACTTCACAACAGCAGATTATTGTTCTCTTCTGATGGTGCAAGGACGTTAAGTTACTTGAAAATAACTGCCCTCTGCACTTTTTTCAGTCATCTTTTCTGCTACATCACTCTAGTTTTTATAGAGAGTTTTATTTTTGTTAATAATTCTGACTCTCTGTGGTCAAATCGGTCGTCGAATCTGGCTCTTCCTGAATAATACCAACATGCGCACACAGTGGCCTCACATATTAATAGTAACTTCACACCACCTTGGAGTTTTGAGCGCAACAGTTGCACAGTTTAATGAAGAATTTTGCACCTGAAAACCTGGCCACAGACTGATCGTTTTCTGCTTAAAATAGATTCAAAAATTCTTTCTGCCTTTGAATGGGGAGTACTGGCTGTTGGCTATTCATTTAACGTGAGAGTGTGTGTTTTTGCATTTAGGCGAGATTAAGCGAGAGAATGACGTTTCATAAGCTGACTAAACTTAGAAAACTTTTATTTTACTTGACACAATCACAAAACGCTTCACACCTTTAACCTGTATCGGCCTACGCTGACCACTTCGAAAATTTTAAATTCAAACAGCAAAACGTGAAGGCGCTGTGTATTCTTGTCTTTCAGGAGGCGTTTAACTCTGCCCTAGACGTTAAAGAGACTGGGCAAGTTCTCTTTGGGTGATATTTTGATTCTGCCCCCTAGACGCTTCCTTTTACTCCTTAAGTACTTTCTCACGTTCTCTATCCCACCAGCGTGGAGACGGATTACGGAATTTTTGGGACGGCTTGTTTTGTGGAATGGTACGTTATTCTGCTTTTGTGATGTACTTAATAAAGGAAGCATAATGTGTCTGCATTTGTCCTCTTTCATTATATTCTTTTAGGTATTCGGTTATGTATTTAACGTGTTCAAATTCATTATCTTTCCTAATATTCCGTTTATGGTGAGGGAAGACTACATATTTGTTATGACGTCTTGTTATTGGCTGTATAGGTAAATTATCTGTCTCATGCATTCTTGGAATACTTTCCAATTAAGATTTTGTGTGGTTTTAGTCAGAGGACAAGATGACATCGAGGGCCACGTTGCTTAGGTTTCGCTAATCGTGTCGACGTTCCACCGATTATGACAGTCAGGCTGCATTCGTCCATAACTTTAGCAACAATTGTGCCTGGTGTGTCGTCGTGGGAATGTTCCTAGATAGAATGATAGACATTACAACACGCAACAATAATGTATTAAATATTTATTGTACTTGATCAGTGGTGGTGTAGAAAACTGGCAATCTATAAATGGAAAGGAGATTTACTTGGCTGTCCTACACCTTGCGGGACGAGCGTTATCCTTTCGCGAAACACCCCCAGGAATGCCTTTCATGAATGGCAGCACAAAAGGTCAAATCACCAGACGTGGAATCCCCAGGGTACGTGGGATAATCACGCTCTCTGCTCCTGCTTTCATACAAAATCACATCACAGACCATAACTCCAAGTGTAGGTTCAATGGGTCTAGCACACAGACAGGTTGGTTGCAGGCCCTCAACTGATCTCCTTCTAACCAACACACTGCCATCACTGGCACCGAAACAAACAAAAAACTTCCATCAGAAAACACAACAAACCTCCACCCTGCCCTTCAGTGAGCTATCGCTTGAAACCACCGATTTCGCAAATGATGATGGTTTTGGGTCAGTGGAATGCACGCTGCAGGGCGCCTGGCTTCGAGCTGTCCTTTAAGTAGCCGATCTGTAATAGTTGTGTCACTGTGGTGCCAACTGCTGCTCAGGTTGCTGCTGCAGGTGCAGTAAGATGCGCCAGTGCCGTACGCCGAACACGATTGTCTCCCCTCTCGGCAATCCCTTGTGGCCGTCCGTACATTCTCTTGACCACATCTGTCAGCAATCACGTACAGTGGCTACATTCCTGCCGAGTCTTTCTGCGGTATCGTAGAATAAAGTTCAGCTTCTCGTAGCTTTATTACACGACCTCGTCCAATCTCTGTGGTGTGTTAATAATGGCGTCTTTGTCGTCTTAAAGGAATACTCTTGACCGTTAGAGCGTGTATTTAAAGCAAACCTGATTCGCATTCTCATAGTGGCGCTTCTAGCTCCACTCTTATGCGACTGGCGCGACATTTGAATATAAATCATCTTTCATAAGTAGAAACACGCCTACCAACTTTCGTGTATGTCGCACAACTTCTTCTTGGCGGTGTGATTTTTTTCCATCAGTGTATCATGTGAGAATAGCGTGTTTTGTTTCATATTGTCGATATTTTCGTAATCCTTGCTGGCTGGCATAAAGAAGGTTATTCTGTTCGAAATACCTTATTATGTTGTAGCTCATAATAAATTATAAGGCTCCACAACAAGTGGATGTTCTGTGGTTCACTTGTGTTACCCATCTTGATGGGTGTGACCTGGCCTTTCTTTTAACTACCGGGCACGGCTTTTTGTTCGAGGAATCTACGACACATCATAGTTAACGAAGAGTCTAACTCAGCCACACACTTTGTATGGAATCTGATAGGGATTCAGCCGGGCCCTATGGCTTAGGTCAATTTCAATGATTTCAGCTGTTACTCAACACAAATGACACTCGTGTCCATTTTAGTCATCTTTTCCATGGTACTAGAACTAAACTGGGGCAGCACTCCTGGGATTTTCTTCGTAAAGGAACATTTGAAAGCAGAGTTGAACGTTGTTTCCTTTGCTTCGCTATTCTCAGTTGCCTTATCGTTCGTGAGTGACTTGACACTGTCTTCGGTGTCACTAACAGCCTTTACATACGACCAGAATTCCTTTGCGTTTTGTGCAAGATCTTTCGACAATATTCTGACAAGGTACTCACTGAAGGCTTGTCGCAATGTTCTCTCGAGAGTCAAACGCGCTTTTTTCGGCAACTCTCTATCTCTAGCCCTATGCTTTGTTTCTCATATATAATGCAGTAGTCTGTGTGTCTTTAGAAGTATCTTTACAGTGATTATACCCCATGGGGGTCCCTCTGTTCTACTGGGTACATTTCTATCCAGTGCATCATCAAGTATTCTTTCAAACTTGAGCCATAGCTCCCTTATCTGCTCCTGTCGTGAGCAAAAAGTTTCAAGCCCCTCTTTGAGATATCACACTACTGTTTCTTTTCATCGTTTGCTGGACATATAAAGCTTTCTTCTTGTTTCTGTTGTCTTTTTACTTTGGTTGTTATAACTGTCTCATGGTCACTGATAACGGTTTCGATGTGAACTTTCTGAAAGAAGTCAGGTCTGTTTGTTGCCACTAAATATAATATATTTCCATCATGGGTGGGTTTCCGAACTATCTGTTCCACGTAGTTTTCAGAGAAGGCATTTAGTCATGTTTCACAAAATATCTTATTCCAGTTGACTGTTGGAGGATTAAGAACTACTCCGGTGATTACAGTATGATTGGGGAATTTACCTACAAGCGATCTGAGGTTTCCTCTAAAGTTTTCGGTTATATCAAGATGAGAATCTGGTGTTCGGTGAAAGGACACAGCTATAAGTTTACTGCCCATCCTTAATACTGAGTCTTGCCCATACAATCTCGCATGCAGCTTCAGTTTCTATCTCGTTACATTCTTACTTACTGTGACAAATACGTCACCTGCATTTCGCCTCTGGTATACACTTAGATTCTCTCCAAAAACCTCACAGCTGTATACTTCAGGCCTTAACCAGCTTGCTGTACCTAGTATTATGTGACAGTCACTGCTTTTTAGGAGCGCTTCAAACTCTGGCTCTTTGTTGTTTATGCTTTGGCTGTTAACCACTAGGATTTCTGTATTCTCACCTGCGGGAGGTGGGGGCCGGTGGCGGCATTTCTTTGAATGTTACACGGATACTTTCAGGATTCTTACAGCTATTGTTATTTGGGCTGGATTGAAAGTCGGATAATCTGGAAAAAGACATGTTTGCATCCCATGCACAGTGAGATACCTGGGTAGCTGCCTGTGATGTGCAATTCACACCTGAACCACTTACTGGGACCCTACAGTCATCAATGCCATGGCTCAAGTCTAGAAAACCAGCACCTATTTTCTCACATGATCTTTGCATTCGCTAGTTCAAGCCTTCGAATCAGAACTAGAGGGCGATTATCTACTCTGCGGATAATACCGCTTCGACGAAACTCTGGTCTCCTCAGCCTTCTCTGCTAGCTGGAGTGATCCAAATATGACCTCGGAGTCCAGACGACAGGCATTGTTTGCTCCAGCATGTGTCACAATCTGCAGCTGGTTCCACTTGCTCCTTCGATGGCTATTGGAATAGCCTCTTCAACAAGCTGAGGCCTCCAGAAGATTTTCCTTCGCAACCCTTGTTGCCACTCCTCTGTGGGATACCATTATTCGCGGTGCTTTTCAACTGCCGACAATTTATTGATTCCTGTCCTCTTGTGTTCACCTGCTCTTGACACAGGCCACAACATGTTCCCCAACAGGTGAACTGCATCTCATTGGCTCTGCCATTTCAGCGGGTCAGCGTATCTAACTTGATGGTAAAGGGTATGGGTGTGACCTCCTGAGTTCTGCCTGGCCACTGTCTCCCCTGTACACGACGTTTAGACCTCCAGAAGAGACAGTGTCCACAGTAGGGGAAAGTGCTTGAGGTACCTTTGGTATCTCTGGTACGTGACTCTCCGCAGACCTCCCAACACATCCGTTCGTTGCAGTTTCCAATTGCCTGACGGTAATCAGGATCATTTCCAACTGCTTAGGAACAGTGAGCATCTCATCCAGTGCCCGAGAACAGCAAACACAGTGGAACTGCAGTGTGCCTGGTGCAATATCTTACAGAGCAGTAAATAATTAACTTTAAACTTAGCTTACTCTTCCTCTTTTAATTTATGCATCTCATTTGATACTAGTATTATCAATAGTCTTTTAGTGCTAAAATGATTAACAACCATAGCGAGATACCTATTACGACAAGAGAAAAATTTTGGACTACGTTTACCTTCTCTGTGAAACGTTACTTTGTGTTTAACAATAAATTATATATGCAGGCTTGGCCATGGGTATCCCACTAGCTGTCATTTTAGCTGACATTTTCATAAATTCCCTAGAAGAAGATTTCTGCAAGAATAATTCTGAGCTAAAACGTAACGTTAGCTTCTATGGTCGATATGTTGACGATTCAATTTTTGTTTGATGAGAAAAAATGTTCACTAAGGAAATGCAGATCGAAAATAGTGAGTTAAATTTCCTTGTTCTTACTTTGGGTATAAAAAATGAATTTTTTAAGATGACATTATCACGGTTGATTCGGCTCACCCAAAGGCACACAAATTGCCCTTTTTCCATTATAATATTCATCGTGCTTTGGTTGCTCCATTATCCCCGTAGAATTTTCGCGAAGAGATAAGTTTGATTAAAACTATAGCCAGTAATAACGGCTACGAACCGTCATAAGTAGACCGAATACTGCATAAAGAAATCGCTAAAAATATTAAACTTTAGGAGTTTACTAACAGGAAAAAGAAGGTAAAGAGGAAAGGAATTTCTTCTCCACACTTTTTCTAGGAAACATTTCGTATAAGATAAGCAACCTTCTTACTAAGACATATGACTGTAAAGCTTCGTTCTTAACTAACAACAGTCTTGGGAAAAATTTAATTCACGCCTTAAAGCGTACTGACAAAACATTTTCCCATTCTGACTTCTATAAAATAATGTGTAGTGATTGTCCCTGTTTCTGTATATGACAGACAGGAAGAGCAATTAAAGCTAGATCCTAAGAACATTTACTTGGTAAAGGAGGCGGTGTCGTTCATGGCTCTACTTATGCGGAGCATCTCATATAATGTGCACACTCCCTTACTTTTTGCATAGGGAAGGGTTTTAGATTGGACTTTCTGGAAAAATTTCAAATTTTTAAGTATAATTTCAATTATAGGGGCTTTATTCCCAGTGATCAATTACAGCTGAAAAACGAAAACTTTTTCGATGGCTTCCGGCTTCTTCTTAAATTGACATAGCACCTACATCGTGCTTTCGCGCTATTTCGAGATCTTAGGTTTCTCAAAGACGCAATCTGTCATTATCCTACTTTAATGTGCATCGTAGTTTTGTTCACCATTTGCGTAAGTTTATTTGCTTTAATATAATTTATTATGTTACTGTTTCTGTAATGTTAATTTAATATAATTTTATGAATATGTCAGGTGTATTTTGTGATTAGGACGGCTTCTTATTTGAGCGCTACCTGTGCGTATGGTTCCTGCTAACTTGTCCCTTCTGTTAATTGTTTTTGTATACGATGGGCGTAGCCTACATTTTACTTCGCTCATTTTTACTGTTGACAAGCCATTCCCCTATGCCATAGCATTTATATGACTTTATTTCTCTTTCCACGCTATATGTGATGCGTTATTTTATTTTGTATTTCCACTGTAAGTAATTTTTGATATTTCTTTTTGCTGGTCATATGACTTCCATATACTGGTATATCCTGCCTTTAGGTGTTACTACTCAGTCTGAGAAAGACAGGTTTATATCTGTCGAAACCTAGGTAAGTGTTTCAATAAGCTTTTGACGCGAGAGTGGTTGGCTGTACGATTTCCATTGCATCCATAATTCTACAGTTTCTGACCGCTGCTATGTTCAATATTTTAAACGTTTTACAGGTTATGGTCACAAACAATGGACAGTAGCGTTAATTCAGGGATAAATGGAGACATAATGCACCCTTGTTAAAATAAAAAAAACTTGGGTGACACGATATGTTACTTATTTACAGTAACTGTAAATCACAAACGCCAATTTACTACGAAATAATTAGACAAAGCGCTCGTAACTTACGAAAATTCTCGAAAACATACGTTTGAAAAAGTCTCACATAAATATATAAATAAATAAAAGAACAGCTGGTTTTGAACGAGGATCTGGGGCCAAAAGTTTCTGAGAAGCGCAGGCTAAGTTTAGAACTGACGATATGATATTACACAGTACATCATGACACTCGTACGAGCTTTTGCAATTGATGTTTTGCTATCCTGCTATATGAGTAGTATTTCTACCTTCTCTTCGTTGGTGTACATTGTGCTCACAGAAACCTTCACCTTAATATTGTTGACTGAATAACCTATGTAAATATCCTTGTGTTTCCATTTGTGTACTGTCAACTCCAGCAAGTGGACCAGTTACGTTAGGAGGGGTAATTGCACAGCGTGCTAATACACAAGAGTTGAAGAAAGTTTAAGGTTACATTTTGAATAGCGCCAAGTTTATGTGAATGTTAAACTGTGTACGTTTTCGAACAGTCCTTGAGGATAGAAACTGAATTACCGAATAACAAATACAGGCCGCTGGTCATATCCTCGTAACGAATAAAAAATTACAAGAAAATCATCACGCTGGTTAACGTCCCAGTGTTACCTAAACAACGTTTGCTTCATACATTTTTTACTTTGATTCTGGACAAAAAATTATTTCGGGTGCTCCAGGTAAATGGGACGAGCTGTATGTGCTTCTGCGCGTTATTTTGAAAACAGTTGGTGATGGAGTAGGTAGTTGGCTGATATGGTTTAGTTCAGCTCGAAGCGTTATCTTATTACGTCAAGCGGTGGTTATACTTATAGCACTTCGGTTGATCCTACCTTCTACTTGATAAAATAGTTTCCCAATTGACAGTGAGTCCAATTTACTCATATTTTTGTCTTGGTTTTCAACATAGACACAACATGGATCTCCATCATACACCTTCTACAGTCTCACTCTTTATTTTTCTGAGGTTCACTACTCACAGGAATTCCTGGTGCCGTCGTGGTGGTGTTATCAGCGACCGACGTGCGGGCTCCCGAATCCGCAGACGAATGCGGTCTGCATGTCCCTGTCCACTGCCTTCTGTGTTGTCCCAATATTGTGGTCCTCCGTGGTCGCTGTGGCGGGTCGTTTCTGGAGGTTTTTCTGAAATGGTATATCTGCTTCAGATATTACTATGCATTCTAAGCTCTGTCGCTCCGGCAGCTGTGAACATGCGACTGGTTGCCAAGGCCGACGTACGGTGATACAGGAGCTATAATCTTCAAGCGTACTGTTTGCCGCGGTGTGCTACTAAGTAAACTATGTAAATGGGCTAAGCTGCGCTGTCCCACATTCTTGATCCACGACGATACTCAGGGCGCTTAAAAACTGTTTCCCCTCATAGACACTACGAAATTACAAAACTATAAGGAAGTTGTCAGCAAAATGTATGAAAAGTATCCCAAGTAACTGACAATAAACGCGATTTCTCGGAATCTGCATTAACACGACAGCCTAAGAAGTGCACTTCCTATTCAGTTTTAGTTTTTGCCGATGTAGTTACTAGCGATACTTTTGAATGCTTCGTCGGCTCAGTAATGATAGTAGAAAACTTTGCCAAATGTACACTGACAACTGTGATCACTCGTCTTCCTCACGGTATTTATGGTGTTTAATTTTTTCAAGAATGAAAAATATCTCAGTAATTAATCATATAACTAGGTTTTATGTCGGTTTTTATAGTAATTTCTAAACTCTTTTAAATAAAGACAGGGGTCAGGCAAGAAATCTGATCATCCACAAGTATTTGCAGTATCGTCCTGCAGCAAATAATGGAAACCTGAGAAAAAGTCCTGAAGTTGGAAGGATTAAAAGTAACGCACCTAGTGAGAAATCAGTTGTTTAGCTCATGCAGCTGACTTTACCCTTTTAGCTAGAAGCCGGAAGGATACGCAAAGAATTTTGGACGCTTTTTGAACTTCGCTGAGAAAACAGGTCTCAGAGTCTCATACCAAAAGACGGAATATGAGAAGCACAGACACTAAGGGAAGAAATCCTCGTAGGTAAAATGTGAGAAGATTAAAACGAGGAATAAACTCAGATACTTAGGAGAATGGCTACCACCTATACGACTGAATGAAGAGGCAGTAAAAGTATGAGCAATAAAATTTGACCTTGCTTACAAACTAACACAGAACTGAACAACAAAGGAGCGATGTCCTACAAGATCAAAATCAGGCACTGTAATTCAGTGGAACTAGAAGGACTCTATACTTCGGAGTGCCTTATTTAAACAAAGAGATATAGTTGGAATAAATTGAAAAGAAAAAAACGAAGATACTCGGAAAATTCTAAGACCTCAAAAAACTACTGGGACTTATTAAATAAAACGAAGAACCATGGAAGTGCACCGCGAATATCAGAGACATAGTTCGGAAACGACGGTTGAAATATTAGGGATACCTAGCAACAATGGACGAAAACCAATTTCGCAAAATGATCTTCAGTTTCATCGTGTCATTAAGGTCCACCTCTTAGGGGCTAAAAGAGGTCGAAAGAGAAGCACGAGAAACATATTAAATAGAGATGATCCAAAACGTAGAAAATTCCAGAAACGTAAAAGGATTTAAAGAAAAACCACTAAAAGAAGGTCCAGACATTACTTTTCTCAGGAGGGTGGAAAGAAATGAAGAGTAATAATGAAGACCTTCTTGAAAGAGAGGAAAAGAAGAGTCAGAAAGCCTTAACTTCTACGCGGTCCATAGGGGGCCAAATTCAGAAGAAAGGAGAAATTGTAGAATTTGCAGTCTTGGTAACATTCAATTTGTTTGGACATAAACCGATTTCAACTTCACAGCTTTCGCCATACCTTAGAGGGAGCTGTGGCGAGGAAGTAAAGTCCTCTGTGTTTCTGTTTCTCTTTTTTAGGTTTCATATTGTCTTTAAAATGGTTACAGGTTGTCAGTCCAAATAACATGTTACCAAGGCAGCGAATTTTACAGTTTATTTAGATATCAAGGTCACGGATCTGCGTTTGTTGGCTGATGATGCTTGGTCTACGGGGAGGTATCATCGTTGAGTGACTGTAGGTGAATACAAGACGATTTAGACAAAAGTTCTAATTGTTTTGAGAAATGGCAGCTAGCTCTAAATGTAGATAAATGTAAGTCAATACAGATGAGTAGGAAAAACAAACAGCCGTAATGTTCGAATATGGCTTTAGTGGTGGCCTCTTTGACACAGCCACGTCGTTCAAATATCTGGGCGTAACGTTGCAAAGCGATATGAAACAGAACGAGCATGTGAGGATTGTGGTGGGGAAGAACCCTGGAAAAGTGTGACTCATCTGTAAAGGTGACCGCGTATGGGACACTGGTGCCACCTATTTTTGAGTACTGCTCGAGTGTTAGGGATCCACACCAGTTCGGATTAGGAAGACATCGATGCCGTTCAGAGGCGGGGTGCCAGATTTGTTACCGGTAGGTTCGAGTGACGCGCAGTTATTACGGAGATGCTTCGGAAGCTCAAATGGGAATCCCTGGAGGGAAGGCGACGTACGTTCTGTTACGTTCTTTTCGAGGAACACTAATGAGAAAATTTAAAGAACCGGCATTCAAACCTGGCAGCAAAATTATTGTACTGTCGCCAATACGCATTTCGCATTAGGACCACGAAGCCAAGATACGACAAATTATGGCTCATACGGATACGTATACACGATGGTTTCTCCCTCGCTCTGTATGCAAGTGGAACGGGAAAGGAAATGACTGGAAGTGGCTAGGGTACCCTCCGCCACGCACTGTAAGGTGACTTGCGGAGTGTACGTGTAGCTGTAAATGTAGATGACCTCCTCCAAAGATCAGAGCGACACCTGGCCACCAATGCCATACGACCACTTCGTTTCATTACAGATTCTGAGTGTCTCAGTATTGAGTATTGTCGTTACTGGGACCCTTGCTTTCACATCAGGCATAGAAGACGGACACCCAAAGGCGTTAAGAAACTCACTCAAGCAGTACACTGTTGACGCCTCTTCGATTATAGTGTCAGGATACAGGTAAGACTTGTACGTCTTGGAAAGTAATCCCTGCGTTTACCGCTAATCGTGTCCACAGTACACTTTTTGAGGCCAAAGGTGCCAATATTTTCGGTGGTAGTTTTGCACAAAATTGGGAATGCTTTCAAATACAGTTCATCAACAGATACAATCAGATTGTCAAAACAAGACATAAACACAATTTTCCGTTCTGTTGTCTGCGATGACGATTTCCTCATAATTAGCTCATAAGTCGCAAGCGAAGTAGTTATTGCAGAGATAACCCGTCATTCTGGGCCAGATATTAATTACTCAACATATCTGCAGGGATCTGTATTTTTTCAAGTAGTTTTTGATCTCGTCCGCCTATGTACGCCACTGAGAAACCAGCAATATATGTCATTAATTTCCAGCTAAGGGAACAACTAAGCCCTTTGCTATTTCTAACTACTCGAGGAATTACACTCACTGCTCTAAAAGTGCGCGGTTTCTTATGGCTTATGACGCCTCTTGGAATGCTATTCCATTTTCATTGATTTTCGCTCGTGTACGGTGTGCTTCTGGAGCCTCGGAATAATCTGAAAAACAATCAAGTTAGCGTGTAATAGCGCTTGGCGTGCTTCTGGAGTTTCTGAAAAGAACGCTGAGATAACATTCTGTTGATGATAGGTGATAACTACACCTGATGCTTATCCGTGGTTCATGATGCTCGTTTAGGAAGATTGTATAGCAGCTTTAATCAGTAATATGTTTATTAGTTATCCCTAAAATTTCTTATTCCACATAGAAATCATTGTTCTTGTAGTTACAGATCTTATTTCTTTCAATTAATAGTTTACGCTACGTTGTCGTAAGCTCCGTGAGTCAGTAATGACGTGATTAAAAGCAATACAGCTGCAAAAATACGATGAGAAAAAGTAATATCTCTATGGCCAACCAGGCCGCTGTCGTGAGTCATGTCAAACAGCTCCTATGCATCGTGCAGTTCATGCAGGTACCATGCTACACTCAGTGTGAACATTTAGGAAGCAAGACAATAGCTTTGAAAATGATGTCACGGTCGCCTTTCGACTATAAAATAATTATTTATTTGTACTACACAATACTGCGATTTTGGTAGTCCAGTTATTACGAAGGGAAAAAGGAACCAGAGCGTGTACATGGCACTCACATCATGCTTTGCACATGGAAGTTACATAATTAAATAAAAAGTTAAAATAATACAATATCATTTACATTCTGCTTTAATAACCGTTTAAACAGAAATCAACTCACCTATATGCATGCTATCGTCACATTCACTGGTTCTTTCACGATAAGCGAGCGTATCATTATTTTGAGCATTTTATTTTGTTATATACAGTAAATGCCATATGCCCGGCATGGTGTGAGTGAAATTCTATGTGTAATTATATATATATATATATATAATGGCTAAACGGTGGAAATTGCAGCTGGGAGTTGTGCAAATATTGTGCGAATAAATAATTTTAAGACAAAAGGCGACCATGATTTCATTTACTACATTTTACATGACTGTGGACCCCAGCTATAAGAAGATAAAGAGTTGTTCCCTAAATGTTCGCCAAGAACTGAGAACCAGCAACGGTAATCGACAAAGCAAGACAATCTATAGAATACCGCGACATCCTGTAAGGTGTCTGCATTTTGGTCGGCATATTTCCATTGAAACTTTATACTGACATTAGAAATGGCCGCCATCTTCAAACTTTGAGTGACTTCTGATCAGCAATTGGTGAATGCCAGAACCAGACATACTAACTAGGTCCATACAACGCTTCTGCTCAATTGGTTATGATGGTATGTTTTTCACATTTCAGTGTAACGTGCTCTTGTTTGAAAACTCCTGGCAGATGAAAACTGTGTGCCACACAGAAACACTAACCCGGAAAATTGCTTTTCTCGGTCAAAGATCTTACCGGCTGAACTATCCAGGCGCAATTCACGACTAGTCCCTACAGCTGCTTTTCTGCCAGCAACTCTCTCCTGCCTTGTAAACGTCACAGAGATCTATCTGCATACCATGGGAAAATCAGTATTTGGAATACGCTCCACTGACCACTATAAAACCATGCTGACTGCGAGAAGTGCATAACCAGTGAGTGATCTTCGTCAGTCAACGTGGGCTGTGGGCATTCAAGAAGATCACTCATGTACCCTGTTGTGCTGACGTGTCTTTAAATAACTACAAATATGTACTGTGCCTAACGTATTCGCTGCCCCAGTTACTGAAAAACATTCTTCTGGGAATAAGGTAGTCTGTGTGATAGATACTAAAGTGACAGACGTCATGACAAATACGCAAAGACAATTGCAATCTCTCGGAAGAGAACGTTTGATGGCAGCGGGATCGGACGCTGTCGAATCGCAGACTAACCCACACGTTCAACAGACTTATCTCTGAACTTTTATATATGTCTAAAACTGAAGCAAAATGTCTGCAAGCAGAAACTGACGACTCTCGAAGATGTGACGTGCTGTATAACAGAGGACCGCGAGCAATAGGTCCAGATCAAATTCAGCGTGTACTATTGTCTATCCGGAATTACTGTGCAGTATGTACCAGTGGTCAAAGTTTACATTTTGAGCTCTTGATAAAACCGTTATAATAGTAAACATATGAAAATTAGCTGGGTGACGCGTCTGCTTACATTTTTTATTGCAGGGCAGTTCTGGGACCTATTCTCTTGATAACATGACACTGATTTTCTGTCCTTTTATCTGTATTGCTGTATTGTTTATTTTACGTGTCCACACATACACAGAAACAACGGTAATTATAAGCGCTATAAATTACATGCGCACATCAGAGACTTGGTCAATAGCCCTCTAATGCTTAGTGAAAAGCGCACCTCATCACACACTGGTGCACAAAACTTGAGGACGAAACAAACTTTCGCATGATGTGTCGCAGCCAAGTAACACAGCTCAGTGAAACTTGGGAAATGCGTTAAATGAAATACACGAGTTGGCCGAATAGAAATGATACTTTTATTCAAAGAGAATAATTACACTGAATCGTGACTGAAGACACACACGATGGTCAAGGTTCTTAACAGACTGTCTGATAACGACGACGGGAATGCGTACTCTGCAACGCGTTCTCATGCTTGCCATAAGGCTGATGAGGAGTTCTTGGGCCAGGCTTCCCATTTCTGCATCAGCGCGATTGACAGCAGCAGTTCGTCTCTCCAACGCTTCCCACACGTGACCGACGGGACTTATATCGGGGGAACGGACAAACCAGCCCATTCGCCGAATATGCTCTCGTTCTAACAGCTGGCTCCACCTGCGCATTGAGAATCCGCCGCTCATTGTCATTCACAAAAATAGCCAAGGCTGATTACGCCACTGAAAAGATGCACATGGGGAACGATTCCTGTATCACAATAACATTGATCTTTGAGTATATTGTGTTCAAAGATTTGGAGCTCAGTACCCCCATGCAACATTATGCCTCCCCACACAACAGACGAAAACCTATTGTGTAGCCCTCTCTCAGTGATAAGCAGAAACCAGTGACGAGTGGTGAAAATTATGATGGTCGTCTGCATTACGATGCACTCTCCGACTTCACACGCTCTGATGTCACATCATCCTTACCGGCTCTAAGGGTGCTACGTTGCTCCCAGTACCAGGTCACTATTTTTATTTGAATGTGCTCGTAAAATGTTGTGCAACTAACATGGCATATTCTGTAGATGATCTTCAAAAGACATCTTTGGAGGAGAAAGGCAAAGAGTTAGAAAAGTCTACTTCAAATTTGTGAGCAAGACTTCAGGTAACCGAGCTGCGCAGCATTGGTTAAGTGCACTCACTGGCAGATTTTTTGCTCGGAATCAGTTCTTGTTGCTACCTTCTGTTTTTATACTGTTTTATTACTTGGAATGTTAAACAATTAATTGTACAAATTAAATAAACACTGTTGGAAAAAATCGCTGATGGAGGAGATCTTGGAGCTACAGGATATTCGCATACTGGCCTGCCCATTCCCACGGCTTAAACCTCCTCATGCAAGTGTAGGATGCATTGGTGAGACGCACAGCAGCATTTTCACGTGTACCAAGGACCATCCAGCAGTCGTCAACCACGCTGGTGCAGAAACAGACCGCCTTACCACATGAATTCTGTACCAACATTGTGGCCTGCATGAGAGCATGTCACTGAGAATGTATTTCTGTGAGCTGTGATCACACACCTTATTTAGAACCATGTCCATCCTTTTGAAAGGCCTAGGAGTTCTCATGAATCGGGGTGACTTCCGTGTAATTATTATCTTCGGATAAAAATGGCATTTCCGTTCATCTCTTTCGGTATTTCTTTCAGTGACCTTCTGTATTATACTGTAGCAGTTCTTTCTACGTATGGTCCACGTTTCACCGATACACGTTGCTTGGCAGTGACACATCATGCGAAAGTTATTTTCGTCCTTAAGTTTGACACAGCAGCGTATTTACTCGCTGAGTATATATTGTAGATGGTTTGTCATATCTGCCCCTCTCTGTATAGTATCAGTAAAAGAGAGGGGCTGGCCACGTCCATGTAACAGAACAATTCTGAATCAAACAGTTCGAAAGAGTTGTGTACAGGATGACTGGCTAATCGGTGCCGTAGCCGAATGGTTAGCGTCGCAACCTTCGGTGAGGGAATGAGTAGGGCTCAATAGGCTTTATCTTTTCAGAATTTTTTTTTAGGTATTCGGGCCTGGAATGGGCTCCACTTAGTCTAGAGAGGTCAAACGAAGAGCAGGTTGAATAAAGAAGAAGCGTCATCACCAGGATTCCTGCACTCGCAACAACTGTTCGAGGCATTGTCGGCGTGCTGATCGCACGTCACGCCATCGCAGATCGCTCCTAGAACTGCCTTGTAGGATGCACTCGATCAATCGGAATAGGCCTAGAATGGTGTCTACGTTCACGTAGTGAAATTAAATCACAGGAAGCAACTGGCGATAATCTATTCGTGACATTCCGTTGCGCAAATTTTGATATTTGATTTTAGACAGACTTACAATCGATTCAACGGCTGCTTCCGATAAGTCGCTGAAGCACCAAAAGAACTATAACCACAATCTCTTTTCCGCATTCCAGTTGCAAATGTGGCACGGGAGACAGTGCAAACAATGAAACACGTATTAAAATTACCAAATAAACAGCAACCAGTCGCAAAATCATGTTTTCTTTATTTAGTTTTTCAAATCGATTTCAACTGATTAACAGCCATCATCGGTGCTTTCAACGAATATGTGCCCTGAGTAGTAACACTGTCTTAAGCAGAAGTCAAACATAAAGTTGACCTCTGCAAACATAAAGTTGACCTCTGCAAACATAAAGTTGACCGCTGCAAACATAAAGTTGACCTCTGCTTAAGACAGTGTTACTACTCAGGGCACATATTTGTTGAAAGCATCGATGATGGCTGTTAATCAGTTGAAATCGATTTGCAAAGTAAATAAAGAAAACACGATTTTGCGACTGGTTGCTGCTTATTTTGTAATTTTATGGTTTACGGTCACTGCACAACTTGGGAACCACATGGAGCCCACCATTCAAAAACACGTATTCTCCCACCGTACTGTGCAATGCCTTGTAGAGTATAAATGTTAACGTAAACTTTCCAAGAGTTATTATCAACCCTTTAGTATGCATTATTTGGTCTGTTTCGTTTCGTATGGTAGACAGATTGTAAAACATCTGTATTTCAAACAACGTTGAAGTACCTCCAGCACCGTGCTCATTGTAATACCATCGAGCAATGATACGTAGAGCTGTTACGTCCAGAAATACCTGCTGAAAATTTCCTCACTATTTCACAATGAAATCTGACTCCCAACATAAACAGGACATCCGATGGGAGATTACGGGTAACCCGGAGAAGATCAACAACGCCTGTTGTCTGCCTTCTCGAATCATGCGTAGTTCTAGGCTCTCGGAAAACAAAGTTACGTGATTCGAAGACAGATCGTATCAATTTCAATAAGCTCTTTCTGCCTCCGTTTCTGTTCCGTTTTTCGGCAGAGCAATGTAAACTGTCAATGCCATATAGAATGGGTATCGTGAGGAATGCAAAAATCCGGAATTGCTATTTACAGTAAGGTCTTGATGAGCAACAATTTCTATTGTCAATGTTTTATATCTCTCATCTGTAATGGTACAGCCGGCCGCGGTGGCCGTGCGGTTCTAGGCACTGCAGTCCAGAACCGCGTGACTGCTACGGTCGCAGGTTCGAATCCTGCCTCGGGCATGGATGTGTGTGATGTCCTTAGGTTAGTTAGGTTTAAGTAGTTCTAAGTTCTAGGGGACTGATGACCTCAGATGTTGAGTCCCATAGTGCTCAGAGCCATTTGAACCATTTTTTTGTAATGGTACGAAGTGCGACAGTGTTTATAATGTTTCTGGTGTGCTCTTCTGTGGTCTTGTAACGGATTAGAGTGAAGGAGTAGAATGGAGCTACAGAGCCTTGGAATACTGTTAACTAAAAAGACGAGCGCTTAATTTATTTCTCCTAATTTCGTATGACTGTTTGATCCATTGTTAATTACTCATGTGACGATCCAGAAAATACTCGGAACAAACCCGAACATCACCAACAAAATGTTGGACGTTGTTCAGGAATATTTTCCGCATGTTGTACATGTCCTGTAGGGTCGGAATCAATCCTCCTGCAGGTAGTCATTTTTCAGATATACACCATCATCTCCACGGTTTGTTCTAATCGAAGACGACAGAGTACGCGAACGGTAGGTGACCAGTCAAAATATCGTGCAATGAATTAAACGACAACCGGCTGCAAGCCAGAAATTTGTTTGAACTTTTTATTCGCCGGAAGTATTTTAAAATTCACAACATCGACACACATTTGTGTATTGATTTTCGTCAATCTATACACGTCTTTTCCTGCTGTCGAATATGCCCTTTGTTTTAACATCGCTTCATTTGTGAACAACAGAGAAGTTGTAGTCAGAATGAGATTTTCACTCTGCAGCGGAGTCTGCGCTGATATGAAACTTCCTGGCAGATTAAAACTGTGTGCCGGACCGAGACTCGAACTCGGGACCTTTGCCTTTCGCGGGCAAGTGCTCTACCAACTGAGCTACCCAAGCACGACTTACGCCCCGTCCTCACAGCTTTACTTCTGCCAGAAGATAGGAGACGAGGTACTGGCAGAAGCAAAGCTGTGAGGACGTGCTTGGGTAGCTCAGTTGGTAGAGCACTTGCCCGCGAAAGGCAAAGATCCCGAGCTCGAGTCTCGGTCCGGCACACAGTTTTAATCTGTCAGGAAGTTTCAGAAAAATTGTAGTTTTCTGCAAGAATAAGTTTGCAAACTCCACGCGACATGGGAAGTTCGCTGGGTGTAAAAACCGTATCTTCTGATGCGATAAGGGTGTAATTGTTGCTGATGTAAGATTCCCGAAAATTGTTTCGCTTGTGTTCAAGAGTCCATGCCACATGCCAAATACTGATGGCAGAGTTGTTACCAGTCGCGTGTAACACGTTCCCTCCCTGTTCGTATGTTCCACGTTGCCTCGCGCTGCCAGTATCTTCCAGCCAGCCTACGTAGAGGTGTACAGTACAACTAACGCTGTCACGACGACAAACCCAAGACACATCCGAGCAGTACTGCATGTAGTCTGATGGACAAAGAGTAAAGTGGGAACTGCCGTTGTCAACAGCAAGAATATTGAGTGAAAGCAACATTTTTGTTTCTAGGAAAAATGTACAGCGCGTACGCCTGACATTTGCTCTGTTATACAGATATTTTCAATGCAATACAAATAAAAATATAAAGGTACTAAGAATGCAAACGAATCGCCATTACCCTGTAACTAACTTACATCAAAATAATCAGAAAATGCTCCTGAATAGCCTCGGAAATTTTATGCTGAAGTTCGAGTTCACCCTGTATGTCTCGCATAATTCACACAAGGGTATGAATGATATGTAAGGTTGATGGGATTTGTATACTTATTTAAAACAATTAGCTAAAAATAATTAAAAACTGCCTTTTCAGAAATGCGGTGAACTGACGTTCACAGTTACATTTACACCTAACAAGCCATAATACGGCATAGACCGTAAAGCAAACGGTGACAGTTTTATTCGTTTTCGCCTTTCTTCCACGTTGTTGCACCTGTTTATGCACCTTATAGTGTGTCTTCGTTTCATGGAGTACGTAATTTCATGATCTTTGCTGTGGATCGTGTGGTGCCACACTTGGACACAAATTAAATTTTTAAAAATCATTTCGGGCTTCCGCCTCTCTATCGAATATACCAAGTGGACCTGACGACCTGCGTGGTGCTCCATTGCCCTGTTCATCTTTCCGGCACCGAAGTCCACGTAAGCATTTGATCCAGGCTCATCGAAAGCCATCTGATGTGACCGACCGCGCGTACTTCAGTTACTTTCATGGCACTTCTGTGCAGTGGTTTCGAGCCTGGACCTTGCGTTTGCTACGTTATTCCACTTCAAATTTGCTGGTATATGATTTCGAACCCATTTTCACTAAAGGTGGTTACACTTTACCCTCATATATTACGACACTTTCAGAATAAAGCGAAATTTTTACATTTTTCTCAAGTTCGCTACCATGAATCTCTTCGAGTTTTTACATACACACACTGAGACTAAAATAAGTTGTAACACATACACTCATCAGTACCTGGTTCACTTGTGGTCACGTGTCGAATGAGTAGCGTTCAAGGTAAAGGTAGGCGCAACGTCCGTTTTTAGCCCGGTTTTGCCTCTTTGAAAATACTTCTGCAGAAAGGAAGGCTTACTTGGAAATGATTGCCCGAAAACGCTTAGCATCAGTTTTTAGTCGTTATCACACTAAAATTTTGTCAAAGGCACCAGTGTCCATTAATTGCTACAAGGGTTACAGTGTGGTGTAATACTTCATGCTACTGTATTAGCAGTCCTCATATTTTTTATGCTAGCTGCACCCTGTGACGCTTTGCTATGGCTCAGTCCGCTTAAATGGAAAACAGAGAAAAGAGAAATCGCATGCTTCTAATATGTATGGGAACTGCTTATACGTCCTATCGTCCTTCTCTCTCCTATCGATGTCCATCTCTAGCCCCCCCCCCCTTCTTTGTCCATCTCCCCCTTCTCTCTGACCATCACCTCCTCTCCCGTTTCTCTGTCAATCTTCTCCTCATCCCTTCCCTCTCCACCTCCTCCTGTCCTTTTTCTGCCCTCTGTCCGTTTCCTCCCACCCATCCATTCATCTCCTCTCTCCTCTTCCCCTATTTCTCCGACCTTGAGCCTTGCTTATTATTTGTGTGTGTGTCTGTGTATGTGTGTGTGTGTGTGTGTGTGTGTGTGTGTGTGTGTGTGTGTGTGTGAGGGTGTGTTTGTGGGTGGGTGGGTGTGTGTGTGTGTAAAAGTTTATTACAGTAACATGTAAATTGGAGAAGTACTTTTTGAGACTTTTGGTAAATGTGTTTTCCATTTACATATTACATATAAACATTTATATATTATATGTATTAAAAATATCCAATACTAAAGTATTAGATTCGTAAAAACACGCCTGCATTAGAATGCAACATTGTGGCAAAATTGCTAAGCAATCGGTCAAGAACTTTCGGAGATTAACGATTTTGAACAAACATTTATATTTGTATTTATATGTCTGTTAACACGCCGTTACAATAATCATAATATTGGTTGATTGGCTGGTTGGTTGATTTGTGGGAGGAGAGCAAACAGCGATGTCATCGTCCCATCGGATTAGGAAAGGATTGGGAAGGAAGTCAGCCGTGTCCTCTCAAAGGAACCATTCCGGCATTTGGCTGAAGCGATTTAGGGAAACCGCGGAAAATCTAAATCAGCATGGCCGGACGCGGATTTGAACCGTCGTCCTCCTAACCACTGCGCCACCTCGCTCGGTCAAAACATTGGAAGGCACATCATTTCACGTAACGGTGACGATTCATAGCCCTCTACGATACCCTGATCTCAGATTCTCTTACTTATGCTTTTAGGGACATCTTAAAACCAAATTATATCACAATAAAATGGAATATATACACTGAAGCGCCAAAGAAACTAGTATAGGCATGCGTATTCAAATACAGAAATATGTCAACAGGCAGAATAAGGCGCTTAGGTCGGAGCAGTTCTTAGATCGGTTACTGCTGCTACAGTGCCAGGTTATCAAGATTTAAGTGAGTTTTAACGTGGTGTTGTAGTCGGCGCACCAGCGATGGGACCCAACATCTCCGAGGTAGTGACGAAGAGGGGATTTTCCTGTATGGGGATTTGCCCGTACGATCATTTCACAAATTCGCCTTGCACATCAGGAATCCAGTAAAACATCGAATTTCCGACATCGCTGCGACGGGAAAAAGATCCTGCAAGAACGGGACCAAGAGAATAGTTCAACGAAACAGAAGCGCAACCCTTTCGCAAATTGCTGCAGATTTCAGTGCTTGGCTATTAACGAGTGTCAGAGTGCAAACCATCCAACGAAACATCATTGATGTGGGCTTTCAGAGCCCTTGTTGACTGCACGACACAAAGCTGGGCCCGTCAGCACCAACATTGGACTGTTGGTGAATGGAAACATGTTGCCTCGTCGGACGGGTCTCGTTTCAAATTGTATCGAGCAGATGGACATGTACGGATTTATGGACAGCTCTGCAGGATTCATGGTGTCAATTCCCTCAATCACTACTTCAGACATTATTCGAGTCCATACCACGTCGTGCTGCGGCACTTCTGCGTGCTCGTGGAGGCCCTACACGATATTAGCCAGCTGCATCAGTTTCTTTGGCTCTTCAGCATATAAATTACAAAAGACGTGCCTCTGCTATAGGATCCCACAGCATACTCCAAGCTAAAAAATTATGAAGTCTCTGGTGGAAAATAAGCTTCTCTCAGGGAACCGGCAAGGATTCAGGAAAGACCACTGTTGAAAAATACAGGTTTACTTGTTCGTACATAACTTCTTGCAAACAATAGACGTCGTTGAAAATACGAGTCTACTGAACATGTCCGCCAACATGTGATTGACTCAAGGAATATTTCACTAATAGAGCCCCGTACCTCGTACTTCAGAACGAAAACCCTACAGGACCGAAAGTAACATCTGTTGTTCCCCAGTTAGGCCGTAATAGGACGTCTAATGAATGTTCTCAGTACGCACAAACTACTTAACAGATAGCATCAGCGGCGCTGTAAGATTCGTCGCAGAGGTGCTTTTACCTACACTAATGTACCGTCATTGGGTGATCGACCACAAGGAGGTACAGAAAGACGTGGACAAAATTTCCATCCAGTGTAATGAATAGCAATCCTCTTCAAATGTTACTAAATGAGAGATAATGGTTATAACAAAGAGAAAGAACTTGATCGTGTCCAATTAAAACATTCGTTGTGAACATCTTAATCACGTCACATCGTACAAGCATTGAGGAGTGAAGTAAGAAGCCGCATGAAGAAGGGATCTGTAGACGTTCAGTACACACATAAATGAAATCGCATACAAGACGCTCGTCCGACCAATTCTAGATTACTGTAACAGTGATTGGAGCCCTTAACAAGTAGTTATAACTGCAGACATCGAACGAAATCAGAGACGCGCAGCTATTATCGTAACAGGCCAAGTGTAATTGAAGTTCTCGGAGAACTTAAATGAGAATCACTGGAAGAACGTATTTCTGGAGAAACACAGTTATGCAAATTTAGAGAACTTATATGCAAAAAACTCCCTGCGATCTTTCTGCCGCCAGCACCGTATAGCACGCTTATGGATCATGAGAATAAAGTGAAAGGAGTGACGCTCCGAAGTAAGGCACATTAGGAGTCATTTTCTCCTCGGTCGGACAGAAAACGGATAATACTGATGTGGCATACCTCGGCTTGCGAAGTAAATCAATAGAGGTTAGTGTACAAGTTGTCAGAAGGTTGATCATATCTCTCTGATGTCATCGTCAAAACAAAGGACCTAAGCATGTATCATTCACAGTGACATGGTTAATAGTATGGAAATATAACTCTCCTTTGTTTTAATCCTATATTTTACGTCAATTTACATTACAACATATTCTGGCCCCATTCTGTACGTACAATGAGGTACCAGTTGCTTCGAAAGATGCTGGTAATACTACCTCATTCTTCCTAAATTATGCAGTATTATTCCTTATGTCCTCTCTATAAGTGCAATCGACAGAAGACATTCGTAGGACAGTACTGCCATAATGTACAAACCCGTTAATGTATACAGTAGTGTCACAGCAATTGTCCCGCAATCTTCTTAAGGTGTCCCACTGTCACGTTCGTTAAAAAGTCATGTACATACGATGCGTATTTTTACCTTACTTTGAACTGCAATTGCCATCATTATAGAACACATAAGGAAAATCAAATGTTGTAGGAAATATCTCGAAATATACAATTTGAAATGTGTATTATGCGGCACATACACATACATACCTGTTTGTCATTACCGAAGAAATAGAAGCGAGCGTAATATGCACAGATAGTCTTGGCAACTACACAGTATTTTTCAAACCCTGGCTTCATTCATGGAACTTAGAAGTCCCTAACATCCGAGGCGTACCGTTGAAGAGTATCGAAACTTTACCATGGGATTCAGAAGAGTCAGCGTGAAAAATTGATGTAGGACCCATCTGTCCTCTGTATGCAAACACGGTACCGCCCCTATTACGCAAACGATTCACAATCTTAGATGTGAATTTTTCGAACCGTCTCTAACAGATCTGATGCTGTATTCACACTTTGGGCTCTTCGGTAACTGACCAAATGGTTGTCTCATCGACGTTGTGAAATGTGTGAAGAGTGGATAAATGTTTAGCCTGGCCGACACTCTAGGTATCAGAGTTCTGTGCAAAGGCATATGCATGAGCTTGTCCCGCGGCACGAAAGCTATTTTAAAATGTTGGGCTTGTAGAAAAATGAACATAATGTATTTTCGTGATCTTTTCTCCTTGATCAGTCGTTAAATTTGACAGAAGTATGGTGCCAACATTTCCGCCTTACTCAGAGTAGTGCGACAATCTGTTGAAAGTTCATAAAGACTAGTGACTAGCGTTAGATGGTATTTTCACTTACAGCAAGAACTTGGATGTACAACGGTTAGAAAAATACTGAGCAGGTCATTGATGCACTCGAGGGTATTATGTCAGGGATTTGCTTTTCAATTTGCAATACAATACTGTTAGTTGGAGCCAAAAGGAAATCCTGTAATTATACAAACGGTAAACATTGCTCTTTTCTTAAGTTTCAAGAAGTAGTAAGAAGATTGACACAACTGGATACCACAGACCATTAGTGTATATCTATCTTATTGTTGTTGTTGTGGTCTTCAGTCCTGAGACTGGTTTGATGCAGCTCTCCATGCTACTCTATCCTGTGCAAACTTCTTCATCTCCCAGTACCTACTGCAACCTACATCCTTCTGAATCTGCTTAGTGTATTCATCTCTTGGTCTCCCTCTACGATTTTTACCCTCCACGCTGCCCTCCAATACTAAATTGGTGATCCCTTGATGCCTCAGAACATGTCCTACCAACCGATCCCTTCTTCTGGTCAAGTTGTGCCACAAACTTCTCTTCTCCACAACCTTATTCAATACTTCCTCATTAGTTATGTGATCTACCCATCTAATCTTCAGCATTCTTCTGTAACACCACATTTCGAAAGCTTCTATTCTCTTCTTGTCCAAATTATTTATCGTCCATGTTTCACTTCCATGAATGGCTACACTCCATACAAATATTTTCAGAAATGACTTCCTGACACTTAAATCTATACTCGATGTTAACAAATTTCTCTTCATCAGAAACGATTTCCTTGCCATTGCCAGTCTACATTTTATATCCTCTCTACTTCGACCATCATCAGTTATTTTGCTCCCCAAATAGCAAAACTCCTTTACTACTTTAAGTGTCTCATTTCCTAATCTAATCCCCTCAGCATCACCCGACTTAATTAGACTACATTCCATTATCCTTCTGTTGCTTTTGTTGATGTTCATCTTATATCCTCCTTTCAAGACACTGTCCATTCCATTCAACTGCTCTTCCAAGTCCTTTGCTGTCTCTGACAGAATTACAATGTCATCGGCGAACCTCAAAGTTTTTATTTCTTCTCCATGAATTTTAATACCTACTCCGAATTTTTCTTTAGTTTCCTTTACTGCTTGCTCAATATACAGATTGAACAACATCGGGGAGAGGCTACAACCCTGTCTTACTCCCTTCCCAACCACTGCTTGCCTTTCATGTTCCTCGACTCTTATAACTGCCATCTGGTTTCTGTACAAATTGTAAATAGCCTTTCGCTCCCTGTATTTTACCCCTGCCACCTTTAGAATTTGAAAGAGAGTATTCCAGTCAACATTGTCAAAAGCTTTCTCTAAGTCTACAAATGCTAGAAACGTAGGTTTGCCTTTCCTTAATCTTTCTTCTAAGATAAGTCGTAAGGTCAGTATTGCCTCACGTGTTCCAGTGTTTCTACGGAATCCAAACTGATCTTCCCCGAGGTTGGCTTCTACTAGTTTTTCCATTCGTCTGTAAAGAATACGTGTTAGTATTTTGCAGCTGTGACTTATTAAACTGATAGTTCGGTAATTTTCACATCTGTCAACACCTGCTTTCTTTGGGATTGGAATTATTATATTCTTCTTGAAGTCTGAGGGTATTTCGCCTGTTTCATACATCTTGCTCACCAGATGGTAGAGTTTTGTCAGGACTGGCTCTCCCAAGGCCGTCAGTAGTTCCAATGGAATTATGTCTACTCCGGGGGCCTTGTTTCGACTCAGGTCTTTCAGTGCTCTGTCAAACTCTTCACGCAGTGTCATATCTCCCATTTCATCTTCATCTACATCCTCTTCCATTTCCATAATATTGTCCTCAAGTACATCGCCCCTCTATATACTCCTTCCACCTTTCTCTTCTTTGCTTAGAACTGGGTTTCCTTCTGAGCTCTTGATATTCATACAAGTCGTTCTCTTATCTCCAAAGGTCTCTTTAATTTTCCTGTAGGCAGTATCTATCTTACCCCTAGTGAGATAGGCCTCTACATCCTTACATTTGTCCTCTAGCCATCCCTGCTTAGGCATTTTGCACTTCCTGTCGATCTCATTTTTGAGACGTTTGTATTCCTTTTGCCTGCTTCATATACTGCATTTTTATATTTTCTCCTTTCATCAATTAAATTCAATATTTCTTCTGTTACCCAAGGATTTCTATTAGCCCTCGTCTTTTTACCTACTTGATCCTCTGCTGCCTTCGCTACTTCATCCCTCAAAGCCACCCATTCTTCTTCTACTGTATTTATTCCTCCCATTCCTGTCAATTGTTCCCTTATGCTCTCCCTGAAACTCTCTACAACCTCTGGTTCTTTCAATTTATCCAGGTCCCATCTCCTTAAATTCCCACCTATTAGCAGTTTCTTCAGTTTTAATCTACAGGTCATAACCAATAGATTGTGGTCAGAGTCCACATCTGCCCCTG
The DNA here is from genome assembly GCF_023864345.2 of Schistocerca serialis cubense. Classification (NCBI taxonomy): domain Eukaryota; kingdom Metazoa; phylum Arthropoda; class Insecta; order Orthoptera; family Acrididae; genus Schistocerca; species Schistocerca serialis. The sequence continues at coordinate 409,062,063 of NC_064641.1, read as the reverse complement.
GAAATGTCTTACAATTTAAAACCTGGTTCCTAAATCTCTGTCTTACCATTATATAATCTATCTGATACCTTTTAGTATCTCCAGGGTTCTTCCATGTATACAACCTTATTTCATGATTCTTAAACCAAGTGTTAGCCATGATTATGTTGGCTCTGTGCAAAATTCTACCAGGCGGCTTCCTCTTTCATTTCTTAGCCCCAATCCATATTCACCTACTATGTTTCCTTGTCTCCCTTTTCCTACACTCGAATTCCAGTCACCCATGACTATTAAATTTTCGTCTCCCTTCACAATCTGAATAATTTCTTTTATTTCATCATACATTTCTTCAATTTCTTCGTCATCTGCAGAGCTAGTTGGCATATAAACTTGTACTACTGTAGTAGGTGTTGGCTTCGTATCTATCTGGGCCACAATAATGCGTTCACTATGCTGTTTGTAGTAGCTTACCCGCATTCCTATTTTCCTATTCATTATTAAACCTACTCCTGCATTACCCCTATTTGATTTTGTTCCGCCTGCCACCGAACTTCACTAGTTCCCACTATATCTAACTTCAACCTATCCATTTCCCTTTTTAAATTTTCTAACCTACCTGCCCGACTAAGGGATCTGACATTCCACGCTCCGATCCGTAGAACGCCAGTTTTCTTTCTCCTGATAACGACATCCTCTTGAGTAGTCCCCGCCCGGAGATCCGAATGGGGGACTATTTTACCTCCGGAATATTTTACCCAAGAGGACGCCATCATCATTTAATCATACAGTAAAGCTGCATGCCCTCGGGAAAAATTACGGCTGTAGTTTCCCCTTGCTTTCAGCCGTTCGCAGTACCAGCACAGCAAGGCCGTTTTGGTTATTGTTACAAGGCCAGATCAGTCAATCATCCAGACTGTTGCCCTTGAAACTACTGAAATGGCTGCTGCCCCTCTTCAGGAACCACACGTTAGTCTGGCCTCTCAACAGATACCCCTCCGTTGTGGTTGCACCTACGGTACGGCTATCTGTATCGCTGAGGCACGCAAGCCTCCCCACCAACGGCAAGGTCCATGGTTCATGGGAGGGATCTATCTTATTATACAACAAATATCTTTCGTCTTTGGAGTAATTATTAGCATGTTTCAGTAAAACGGTGCCGTACTCTAGTACCTCAGCATTAACTCTGACGTTTCAGATTTGCGCTGCAGTATTTCAGTGGCCCATGTCTTATTTTACTTAGGCTGAAAATATTATCCGTATTTGATATATGTGAAGCCAATTTTTATAACTTGCTTTACAGCTCCTACATTTGGACCTGCTCCTATGGGCGTGGAGACTTAAAATAAACCTTTAGACAAGAACATCTCTTTAAAGTGTTTGTGTACAATCTACAGATTGAAAAAAAACTACGTAAACTTTGACAATAATTCTGCACAATTCAGGACGCTTTACGGCGTAAAATATGTCTTTAACGCAAACATATTCAAAAGCATGTGATATGGAAATCCATCTGTGCATAAGGAATGAAACATCGTGACTGGTTGTGATTCTTATAATGAGTGTACAATTGTGACTGAGAGCGTACTTCCGAAACGCATCCTGGTAATTAAATTGGTAAACTCTCACAGAAACAATAAATTTATCATATATATCAAATCGGGCAGCGCCTACACAGAAATCTCCATTTACATCAGTGGCCTGTTCATCACGACGGCGCTAAGCACTGGTAACAACTAAGTATCATATGTCCATATGTTGCCTATTACGGATGCAATCCGTAAAAAGGCATTACATACTACAAATAATGTCTGGAGGCAGATCACAGTTTGCGACTTGACCACTCCAACTGAAAATTCAACGGTTATGTAGTTTGTACAAACCAGTTAGCGCAGAAGAAGCGAACCGCCAGAGTGCACTGGTATCGTGGTACTCACCAGGGCAGTAATGACCTGGACGGCACAGTGCGAAGGCGGCAGCACTCTCAAGGCAGGCCGGTGCAGCTTCGCTGGCACTGCAGCCTGCAGCATCCACTGGTGTTACGTCAAGCTCAGGCGCTGCTTTTGACGCTGCGCCGTATGCGTAGTGACGTCGGGCCTCACGAACCCTCCCTCGTCTTTACCAGTGCTTAGCGCCGTAGTGATGAACAGGCCACTGATAGCTTTGGCACCCCTTAAGCCGTCGGCACACGGGACGAGTTAGCTGAAGTTGATGTGGCTTTCTACGAGTTTTGTGACGTCACTTTCTGCTATTTCGCGTTGAGGAACCGTTTCGTCACGTGAAACTCAAAATAAGTTCTGCGACTTTTCGGCGACGTGCCACGTGGAGTAGAACCAACAGGAAGTAAGAACGCTCCATACGTCACGGGCCGAAAGCTTGAGGCCCGCAGAAAGCAAGACGCCATATTGCATTTGTTGTGTTGAGTAAAAGCCAGCTCCGGATCTACTATAATTCTGAATCGCCTGTCCAGCGAGCGTTTGAGATAGACGTCAAAAATTTAAAAAGAGAACCGTTTTTCAAAAATAATTTTGTATGCACATCCTTCCGAAGAGTTTGATACATAAAACATACACGTTCGAGCAAACGTAAGACATGTTATTTGGTGTCAAGTGTGCCAAAGTGCAGTGCCACGCCCCTTCACACAGCATTTTTCTATCGCACGTCACCGTATTTCGCTTATTCGAATTCAAAAGTGTATATTTTGTAATGGAAGCCATGAAGCCTATATTCAGGACAGTGAAAATTAAAATGTCCTGTGGTGCCTCTCCTGCCTCCCTTAAAAAGAACACACAATTAATACTGGGAGGGACTATTTGTGACTGGGATAATATTAAGTCTTCAGAAGATTTGCACTCTTTATTGTCTATTAGCTAATACCTTTCTCTTTTACGTGACATAAAATTAAATATAGGAAACATAAAAGTAGTAAATAGAAGAGACAAGCAGGACAGAATACATTTCTTCAGTCCTCAGGTCCCAGCACTTTTTTCTCTCTAATCTTGCTACAGCTTTACACGGCTTGATTTCTTTTCTGCAGAAGAATCTATTACCTCATCAATGTTCGTCAAACGTTTTGCTACTTGAAAAATCAAAATGTAGTTGCCTGATACTGAAACGCTGTTAACATGACCACCCAAGACTGATGTGGTTTCTCGATTTGATTACGTCTACTTTGTCACTGTCAGTTAGATAAAACGAAACAGGCCTTCTAGTGTTGCAGCAGCTCTAACACCTGTCAAATAGGCGAGACTGTTTTGGTACAAAGGCCATTTTTATCTACGTCATTTACGTAAATAACATGATAGAATGTAGTTCACGAAATACCAACATTAAATGCCTATTAGGCCTACCTCAAGCAAAAAGTTGTATGTTTTTCTCAAGCAGGAGACCTAAAAGCAGTAGCAGCACGAAATTATTATATAAATTTGGAATCGTCATATTCTCCCCCATTTATTCTCCACCCTCGTTGTAACAAACAATCGTCATCACTATTTCTTTAACTATTCCTACCACTGTCAAAACTTATTCTCTGATTAACTTCACTAACCATACCAGAATCACCAATTCACTTATCCCGCGTTTATTCTCCAGTTAGGCGTTATTATGTGTTCTACAAATCGTTTTCCGCGCTATTCTGAGAATAGAACTTCAGCGTCTGCTATCCGGGACTATACAATTGGCCCTCAATAGCATATAATTCTGACTAAAATTTTCTGTCAAAATTTCATTTTCTTGCTTACATGGAGAGGATAATATGTAATGTTTCTTACCTGTTATTCCTGTTAGTCGTTTATTTCCACTCTGGTAGTCTGACTCTATGGATTTCGCTAGTAACTACAACAACGCATATCATTGGTACACACAATCAACTACATAAGCATACAGCGATTGGCATTCATCTGTTCAGGTGTGCATGGCTCAGATCTTATAGCCTCGTCCCCTTTCGTCTGCGAGAAACTTTTTTATTCTACATGCGATGGGGATTCCCCTGACAGAGACGTTACGTACACTAAGCACGCATTCAAAAATCAGCTTATGATTCGTTCAGGAGTAAACTTAGAATGTGTCCAGAAAATGTTCAAAAACGAATAGGGAAGCGTTTCAAAAGCAAATGAACAATCGGTAGATCAAAGTGTGCTGGATGCTACGCATTTTAAGCAACAAGATTTTTTCCTTCAGTAATATGAATTTGGCGCCCCATGAAATTGTCGCCTGGGGAAGATACCCCGATTTGTCTCCCTGCCCCCCCCCCTCCCTCCCAAACCTTCATCTGGGCCTGGCAGAAGCCCAGATTCATATATCTTACATGAATGTATGCTGTTTGTTGATCACTAGCACATTCGATGTCTCGAGAAATAATTGTTATTGGTAGGATTTTTTGTAATAAAAGAACGAGAGAACGTCATATTGGTGGTTAAAGAATATTCATATTTCGTTATTACGTGTTAAGAGAGTAATCCGTTTTAAGCCAACAGCAAATTGAAGAGTCATGACAAACGTATCGTTATTGTTAGGATTTGTTATAATTAAATGTAAGATAATAGTTTACCAGCGATTAAAACCTTTAAAATAGTATAAAATGAAACACCAAGGCCATTATGATGAAGCTGCAGTGTAGTATAGTGGGTGAAAGCACTGCGTCAGATTAGGTTAGATAAGCACAGAGATTAGGTCGGCGGATGTTTTGTGTGCTTCTGAATCTAAATTTCTTTTTTTTCCGCCTTCGCGTTTTCTACGTGGCTGTGGGACTTCCATACGAAATTAATAGAAATAATTACTGAAGTACTTGATGTTATGGAAATATAAGTACGTTGTCTGGTGGGAGTCACTATTTCAAAGTCTGTGTACATGTAATACATGTCCAGTCAGTAAGTGTATCAGCTTATAAGAGTTCAACAAATCAAAGTTTATATTTATGTATATCACATATATAGAACAACATGACTCACATATGGACAACAGAAAAAATGCGTGTTTTAATACAGCTAACGTAGGAACTTTATGCGTGACCATTTTCGTGTTCGAAATGCATTGTTTGCAAGCCAAATAGAGCCGACAACTGCCGCTGGAGAGCGCTGAGGGGGCAAAATTACGTTTAGTAGTTTGTCCCGTGTGCCAGATGGCACTGTGTCTCATGACTTCGAAGACCCCGTTTTCGTGCATGTCAGCGTTAACTGCCCCATCCCCCGTGTGCCGATGGCTTTAGGGATGGCGTGGCGCTATGTACTCTGCACACACTCGTACTGGACTGTGTCCATCATCGTCCCGCCTCTCCAAAGCCACTGGAAACTGATTACAATTGTGGTTGACGCATACAGTGTTGATCCCTAACCCGCACGCTGCTACCCCTCACACAGGTATTGTAGCAGTGGAAAAAAAAATTAGGACCCAGTAAACTTTAACTCTGCGTAAATAAACATCAATACGGTTTGATGTAAGAAAACAATAATTCTGTACACAAGTTAACGAATTAACTACGCCTTTACGAGAACCTTTACACACAGATACTTGTCACATCAGTAATGATTGGAAGAACGCAATAGAAAATGTTTGAAAGGAAGTATAATGCAGTAATTTCGTGTTTCTTCCAGCTTCGTGTCTCTTGATTTTACACCATTTTGGCAGTTTGCTTATTAATACCGCTATTTATTCATTCAAGTATGTTCTCATTTGCCCTCATGAGGATGAGTTATCCCGTTCCAGACCTTTCAATAACACGAGTAGAAAAAATTTCATCCAGAAACGAACCCAGAATCTCTGCTTTATTAACCACAAATTCTTTAATTAATGGGAAAAGCAGTTTTTGGATTATATGGCATCAATACGTAGCAGTTTTCTGTGAAACTGCACTGAAATATGAAATGTACTGTAACGTTGTTGCTTTAATTTGCTATGAAAGCGGTACTGATGGACAATAAAAGCGGGTTAACAGCTGTGAGCTGTCTGGGGAAGTTAACCTTGCATTACTGCGCAACTGTTTCACCCGGTATCCACACACACACATGCACACCTGTTGTCTATTCTACAAACTAACTACCCATAAACATGCATTACTCAAAATTTTACTTCAATCCACTACTAGTTAAGCCAACAAGCTACTTCGATGCTATTTCAACACCATGTATATACCACTACAACATTGTTCTAATTCGTCCTCTTCTTGACGCTCGCGGCATACGTGATAAACGTGGAGAAACGTTCCTTAAACATACAAAGTAGAAAGAACAATGGTTATTTGCAAATCAAAACATGTATACCAGTTCACACACCTGATAAGAGACTCGCAATTATACATTTATCATACTTATATATTCACAAATGAAACAGTAAGAAAATTTCATCTAAAATTACGTTATCACAAGAGTTAATCACGCAGATGACTCTGAGAAGGTTAAAATTTTTCTTTTCATACATGTTATGCTACAGATTCTTACCTATTTTGCTCCCATTTCGTTCCTTCTTTAAGTTACCTTTCCCTTCCAAATCAGTTGTTTCGCCTATGGTGGTTATTCTGGATTCATTTCTCAATGAATGGCAAAATTGTGGTCTCCTCTATTCTGTAAAACAGTTTCATCTTAACATATTGAACTTACAACAGACACATAAGATTAGAATCCTCCTGTAGTTTAAATGACAAATGTTTTGCTTCATCCTTATTACCTTAAACCAAGCTTTCCTTCGGTCCCATAATCAAAATTATTTAATCTTCCTCTACCTTCAAGAGGAAAATTTCCTCAGTATAAATCATATAGGCTGCAGTGCATCCCGCACAAGCGAAAACAGTAAGCTGTAATGCTCACAGCATCAGCAAAACACATAAACGTCGCTTTTCTAGGACAAGTATTAACGCAGAATAATTTTTCAGGCTTTGGCTCAACATCAATCAAGACTACAAAAAGGATCCATATTTCCGTTCCATTCTCCATTTGCTGAAAAACTGCTCATCATTTGATTGCCATAATACTATTCCAGGCCACGTAAATTACACAAACCACAACTCTTCTTTCACCTTGAAGGGAATCAATCTACTTACGAAATCCAAAGACAGCACTTTACGTACTCAGCTATAAAGAACAAAAAAAGACATATATAATCAATATTAACATATTAGCGTATATTGGGAAGCCATTTGTTAAACAATCGTATTATCTTTGCATCGTCCCGCAAGAATGACGTGGCGCAAGTGCAATGGCAATTTGGTGATGCATATCCTAATTAGTTCCGCAGGCCCGTATGGGTCGTATAAAAATTGATTTGCCTGCAGCATGTGGTCGAATAGGCGTGCTGGGCTGCCGAAACCAGACTGGTTCAAATTTGGCAGCATAATTATGCCATGTTTGACCCTATCTTGTGCCGCTTCCGACCAATAGGCGGACAGAAAGGCTTGTCGAAACTCCCGAGTGTAGTTGCAGTGACGTGCTGCCGACCTCATGCGAATCGCCGGTTCGCTTTCCAAATAGCCACACATATATTCTGTCTTATGTGAACTTGCCCAGTCGGGGGGAAGACAAAACTCAAATTGCTCGAGCCATGCTCGTGGATGTATTCCTTTTTGCGAATTTCGAAATATCTCAAACTTTCTCACCGTAAGGAAATGTTTGAAATCAAATCCCCGGATTTCCTCCCGGCGAGGCCCTTGAATGTTTCTATTTTTCTCATGTCTGCCGCTCAAAATACATTCTTCCCTATCGTCAAAATCTCCCTCGTGACCAGAGTCCCTCTCTGCACTGTTCGTACGGCTATTTTTAGTGCTATTGGCGAGTTCGGAACCACACGCCATGCGGTTTTCCAGATGCGCCACGCGTTCTTGTAATTCGCCTGTTACAGCTTTGTGCTGCCTGTTCACTTCGAACTGTCCCTTCTGAAATCTAAGAAGCGAACGCACTTCTTCGGTCTCTGCGGCCGCTAAAGGTGTAGTATTGTTCTCACTTTCCGTCACCTTCATCGTGCCTACAATGTCCGCTAATGCCGCAATCTTATCATGTATTTGTCTCTTGTCCTCCGCCCCAGTCTGCTTCAATTGTTCTACTTGCTGTTCCAGCGCGTGAATCGCTAGACTGTTGTCCGCTATTGTGTTGCTAACGGACGTGGGACAATGAGTTTCCGCCTCTTGGACCCTCGAGAGTACCTGCTGGTGTTCTCTTTGGCATTCTTCTCTCAGCGCTTGGAAATTCCTAAGTAGCTGTTCTTCGCTCTCTTTCGATTCCGCATCGCAACTCCGATTGCCCTGTTCTAAGGCTTGCAGACAATCATCGATTTGTTCAAATGTACGGCCTAATTCTTTCATAATATCGCTTTTTATTTCACTTGCCAAATTGTTTATTCTTTGTGAAATATCATCGGACACTCTCTGCATCGACTTGTCGACTTTATTTGTCTGCTGGATTAGTTTTTCGTCTATTTGTTCGCCTAGCTCGCGGATCGATTTTTCACATGATTCTTTTTGTTCTCGGAACGATTTTTTTGATTTCTCTGCGTTTTCTTTATTTTGTTGCAATAAGGCTTTCATGAGTTCTGCCAAATCAATTTGGTTAGTAGGAGGCAAATTAATTTCTGGCTCTGCTGTGAGCCCGTTCGTCCTGTTTTGCATTTCGTCTGAAGTATTTCCCATTGTATTTTCGGAACTGTCCGACGCGTTAATATTTGAAATCAAATTATCCCCTTGGTCCATGTTGCTTAAGTTGTCGGACCGCTTACTTTTAGCTTGGTTACGTGTCTGCATTAGTGCAATTTATACCCGGTACGCGACACACTAATCCAAATAAATGTGTCCCCCAAAGATTACGACAGTCACATGAAAGATAACCGACCTAGTACGCACTTATTCACACGCAAAACAAATTTTTATCTTTGATCGAAACAGTGGAATTTACAAGCGAGAAAAAAAAACACACACATACATATAAAACACACAAATAAAGAAAACAAAACAACAAGACAAACAACACAACGCCGCTCAACAACGCCGTGAATCGTTTGAAAGTCTGCTCAGAAACAACGCAGAAGTTGTTTGAGCACTGCAGGGGAAAAAAAATTAAGATTATAACACGCTCGCAATCTAACGTTTCAGAGATTCCAGAGTCTAGCGGAATCACAGAACAGGGTCGCCATGTGTAACGTTGTTGCTTTAATTTGCTATGAAAGCGGTACTGATGGACAATAAAAGCGGGTTAACAGCTGTGAGCTGTCTGGGGAAGTTAACCTTGCATTACTGCGCAACTGTTTCACCAGGTATCCAGTTTAGCTTACCAAATTCCCAACGAGACTAACATGAATTATAATCTTTTAATAGGCATACGATAATCGGTAATATGTATATATATATATATATATATATATATATATATATATATATATATATATAAAAGAGAATTTAAATAAATAGAAATAAATCAATTTATATTTGGAAATTTATTTTAACATTGAACATTGAAATTTCATCATATTAAACTTGATTCCTAACTAAACTGGTGCCTTATTTGGGATTGTGAAAATGTGAGATTGTAATCTTTCGGAACACATCAAATATGGAGCCAAGATTGGGAGACTGCATACAACACTGCATTCATAAAACAACACACAAAGAAAGTTGAAACATGTGCAAGAGAAAATTAACCACTACCAACCGATTCAATTTTCACCCAAAGAAGTTACGTTCGTTGCACAATCCTGTCCGTCATGTAATTACCACACACTGATATACTAAATTCATATTAACTCTTTGTGAAATCTTCCCGAAAAGAATAGCTGAGGGCTACTTTGATGATTACACCACGTGCTTCACGTGGTCTACTTGGTTTACACAAAGAGTGTAACTCCACAGTAATTTTGATAATTAAAATAAATTAGATCGAAAACCAATTTACAGAAGAAAAACCTCGAACTGGTTACTAACATCTTACTATTAACCTGATGGGTCAAACAATTATATAAGCACGTGGTAGTGGTCTCACAAAGTACACCCCACGTGGGTTGAACATAAAGAAAAGTTGCTGGATTGAAAAATATTGTCAAGACGAGACGTTATAATCTCACGCACATTCGCATTTAAGATTGATGAACTTAGTTAGAGTTACTGATCAACACGTGGTTCCACTTTACTCACAAAGTAGTGACAAAGCAACTACCGCAATATATTCTGAACTTCACACTCGAATTACACTGCGCTGCAATTTAAGATAACATTAGATATATTAGAGCTAAACCTGAAATAAAGGTGATTAAATTTTGAGTTAGGCTGAACTTAAGAAATCCATTGTCCTACGGACTTAGCAGACACGCGCTTAGCCGGAGATCTTACCACTTCAGACGCTCGCCACGGACAGACTGACTGGTCCCTTCCTGAGGGGTGGCTCACAAATACAAACGGAAGTGGCCGGAGGGGCAGCTTCCTATACCAACATGACAACGGATGGACAGGACCATACTAAGGATAGAAACCTCTTTGCTTTTAGAAAGCGTAGCTACTGTTCCGACGTTGGTCCTACTGTTCTCTAGTAGACAGGCTTGTCTGCTACCCTCAAGCATGCAGCTAGAAATACATTTGCTCATTCATCCTCTCACACGGAAGAGAAGGGGGATGACAGTATCTTATCATATACAGTATATAAAAGTAAGCGGATGTAGGTTCCGTGTGAGACTGTGTGACATGAATTACATATAAACTGTGTTTTAAAGTGTAGTAGTGTGACAGATCGGTCTTGTTTATGTGTACAAGTAACACGTTCCACTATTCAGTCTTCTCCCAGATAGTCAGAAACGCCACAGTAAATTTAGAAGAGGAATTTATGCCGTAAATGACAACAGATTTAAGAAATTAACATGAAAGGAATCCAATAGGGATCTTTCAGCACCAATTATAAATCATGAACTATTTCGAAATTCGTGGTAAGCTTCTAAGGGACCAAACTGCTGAGGTCACCTGTTCCTAGACTTACACACTACTTAATCTAACTTAAACTAACTTACGCTAAGAACAACACACACACACACACACACACACACACACACACACACACACACACACCCATGCTCGAGTGAGGACTCGAACCTCCGACGGGGTGAGCCGCGCGACCCGTGACAAGATGCCTCAGTCCAAGCGAAATTATGAAATAGGCTACAACATGGCAGAGAAACAAACAACGAAAGTACAATGCAAAATTTTATGGACGAGTTAGCTTCATTGGTTGATATTCTAACTCAAACAATCTCAGGAAGCTGAACTACACTGCTGGCCATTAAAACTGCTTCACCAAGAAGAAATACAGATGATAAACGGGTATTCATTGGACAAATATATTATACTAGAACTGACATGTGATTACATTTTCACGCAACTTGGGTGCATAGATCCTGAGAAATCAGTATCCAGAACAACCACCTCTGACTGTAATAACGGCCCTGATACGCCTGGGCATTGAGTCAAACAGAGCTTGGATGGCGTGTACAGGTACAGCTGTCCATGCAGCTTCAACACGATACCACAGTTCATCAAGAGTAGTGACTGGCGTATTGAGACGAGCCAGTTGCTCGGTCACCATTGACCAGACGTTTTCAATTGGTGAGAGATCTGGAGAATGTGCTGGCCAGGGCAGCAGACGAATATTTTCTGTATCCAGAAAGGCCCGTACAGGACCTGCAACATGCGGTCGTGCATTATCCTGCTGAAATGTAGGGTTTCCCAGGGATCGGATGAAGGGTAGAGCCAAGGGTCGTAACACATCTGAAATGTAACGTCCACTGTTCAAAGTGCCGTCAATGCAAGCAAGAGGTGACCGCGACGTGTAGCCAGTGGCACCCCATACCATCATGCCGGGTGACACGCCAGTATGGCATTGACGAATACACGCTTCCAATGTGCGTTCACCGCGATGTCACCAAACACGGATGTGACCATCATGATGCTGTAAACAGAACCTGGATTCATCCGAAAAAAGTGACGTTTTGCCATTCGTGATCCCAGGTTCGTCGTTGAGTACACCATGGCAGGTGCTCCTGTATGTGATGCAGCATGAAGGGTAACCGGAGTCAAGGTCTCCGAGCTGATAGTCCATGCTGCTGCAAACGTCGTCGTACTGTTCGTGCAGATGGTTGTTGTCTTGCAAATGTCCCCATCTGTTGACTCAGGGATCGAGACATGGCTGCACGCTCCGTTACAGCCATGCGGATAAGATGCCTGTCGTCTCGACTGCTAGTGATACGAGGCCGTTGGGATCAGGCACGGCGTTCCGTATTACCCTCCTGAACCCATCGATTCCATATTCTGCTAACAGTCATTGGATCTCGACCAACGCGCGCAGCAATGTCGCGATACGATAAACAGCACTCGCGATAGGCTACAATCCGACCTTTATCAAAGTTGGAAACGTGATGGTAAGCATTTCTACTCCTTACACGAGGCATCACAACAACTTTTCACCAGGCAACCCCGGTCAACTGATGTTTGTGTATGAGAAATCGGTTGGAAACTTTCCTCGTGTCAGCACGTTGTCCAACCTTGTGTGAATGCCCTGAAAAGCTAATCATTTGCATATCACAGCATCGTCTTCCTGTTGGTTAAATTCCACGTCTGTAGCACCTCATCTTCGTGGTGCAGCAATTTTAATGGCCAGTAGTGTATATATTCATAATCGCAGTCACGCTGGCGTGTGTTATGCAGCTGGTACTGCAGAACAGTTGGAGCTGCTTGCTTTACTTAGCACTGAGTCCTCAACCTGTATATTTCAGTCCTTCGATGAAGACGACGATAGCATCATGTTCTTGGACTTAATGTTCGCCTTTTGCTTGTCCCGTTTCTGGGACGATGTCATTACTTTTGTAACAACATAATACTTTTAAGCTGACACTTTGGAAGAGCTAAAACACTTTTTATCCAATGCACTTTTGCAGATGCCATTTCCATCTGTGATTAGGTGTGCTCGAGTGCTTAGGCGTAAAATGCATCAAGTTATTACAAAAACATCTACATTTACACCTACAGTTACACCCTGCTGGGTTGTGCTGTAGCGTTCTCGCTTCCCGCGCCCGGGTTCCCGGGTTCGATTCCCGGTGGGGTCAGGGATTTTCTCTGCCTCGTGATGACTGGGTGTTGTGTGATGTCCTTAGGTTACTTAGGTTTAAGTAGTTCTAAGTTCTAGGGGACTGAAGTCCCATAGTGCTCAGAGCCATTTGAACCATTTTGAACCACCCTGCTGGTTACCTTACGGTGTATGGGGAGGGTACTTCTCTTTCCTTTACGATTCAACCAAGTTTCTTTGGGAAGAATGACTACAGGTAAAGACCTGTAACTTATCTAATTTCTCTGTGATACGCCCGCTAAACCCGCTGGGCAGAACAAGTGATTAGGATTGAGGAAATGGCCAAATAAGGTGTCGGTCAGCTACACTCAAAATTGTAATTTATTGTAATTTAATAACGCCTTTGAACCAAAACGGCCCATAGCCGAATCTTTACAACTATATATATATGACAGCTACGCCGAAAGCCTCAAGGCAAGGGGGATAGACAAACATAAACAAGACGCAATACAAACGGCTGAAGGCCCACAATAAAATTTTCAAGATTTTAAAATAAATAACCATAACCTTTCAAAGGCAGAAGGCCGCAATGTTTAAGCTTGAAAGGTAATTTTAAGAATAAGGTTCCAAGGCTCAAGTCCCACATTAAATTTTCCAAAATTCTGAAAAAATATAACCATAAGCCTTAAGTATTAAGTAGCTGAAACCGGACTAAAAGAAAAGACAATTCAACGGCAATAACCTTTCAGCAAATGTCCACTTGTCGGAATTCAAACTTACTTATGTAAAACACAGTAAAACCAAGAATTTTTCTTTTATCATTGACTATGATAGATTGTAAACAGACAATTAAACACTGGTGAGAAAGACAGTAAAGGCAACAGCATTCAGAAGCCTCCAATTGGTCGGTCGGCCCTCCTTCACTTAGGTGAGACAGGTAGTGAGCCCAACTACACTTGATCCAACGGAAACAAACCAAGGGACAGCCACCGACCGACCGACAAACGACTTGCTTGCCACCAATCGGTACATGGGAATTCAAACACAAAATGTTACGGGCATGATTATCTACAACAAAATATGTATGTGTATTAAGCTGTCAAAACCACACACCGTGATGGACAGCAACCAAAGGTGAGGAAAGGACACTACCTGAAATTAAGTTAGTGGCCAGGGCAGGTAACCGGAACACTAACGGCCACAAGGCAGAAAATTCCGCTTGTGTACTTGAACTGTAGTCAACCCATATAGTTAATTCCACGGCATGGCGGCTAAAGTTCAGCAATACAAATCCTCGGTGTTGCTCACAGGAAGACTTCCCCAACAGCGAACCACCGCAACGAACCACACTACATGAATGGATTTGGCTTGGGTTCTTGAAACCACTGCTCAACTTTGACGTCCTGGGTCGGTGAACCACGAAGCTCGTAGCGATCGGACAGCTCCACACACGCTCCGACACTGTTCAGGGACCACCAGTGGACCCAGCCGACTGCACCACGAAGAGGTAACTTCCCTGGTCCGCAGCAACCGACCGACTCCCCTCAGAATGCTGACAACATCTAAAACAGTCGTCAGTGGACATAAAGCCAACTTCAAAATGGTTCAAATGGCTCTGAGCACTATCGGACTTAACTTCTGAGGTCATCAGTCCCCTAGAACTTAGAACTACTTAAACCTAACCAACCTAAGGACATCACACACATCCATGCCCGAGGCAGGATTCGAACCTGCGACCGTAGCGGTCACGCGGTTCCTGACTGTAGCGCCTAGAACCGCTCGGCCACTCCGGCTGGCAAAGCCAACTACACACGCAACCTAACAAACACTAGCACATGAAGACCTGAACGATACCCAGCAGTAACTAATCACGCACGAAGACAAATCGGGAGTCGATGCACACACACACACACACACACACAACACACACACACACACACACACACACACACACACACACACACAGCCGACTCATGAACGATCGGCGAGCCAAAACGCGTCGTCCGGTAGGACGACCGACCAACAATCCACCAAGACCGTGGCCTCCAGACGCATTCCAACTGATTGGCGGCCCAAACTCGCGACTCGAACTAGCTTACGACAGACAACGACCGGGAAATAATAGCAGTCGAGCAAAGATACTACGACAGGTGATATATCGATACGCGCTGCTAACGCCGCTCACGTCCCGGCAAGGCAGTGACTCATTGACAGTAGTAATTTAAATTAACATAGTGAGGTGGAAGTACGTTAAAAACAGGGTATAAAATACATGATGGCGGGAACATGAGCCACGCACAGCTCACTCTGATTTACTCGTCATGATCTTTTTTTTTAAATGTATTGATACATGCACGTTCCGTTGCGCTGCTCACTTATAGCGGTAGCAGCCCTCACAGCAAATGTCTCTGACCAGTTGCTGCCAGGGAGCAAGGAGGCGCTGTCGAGCAGCAACATGTGGATGTGCGCTGCATACTTGAGGAGTCTTGTTTTCTGTGTACAATTCGTTGTCTGCAGTTGCCGCAGACGTGTTGATATAGCTGTGGATGGAACGTTGCATTAAGTCGGCAGCATGACTTGGGGTCTGTGGTTTTGGCAACGACACGCTAGTTGGAATTTAGGTTGAAGATACTCAACCATTTTGAGGAAGCAAACTTGGCTTGGGAATCAGTCTCGCGTCAGGACTGTGGATTTTATCGTGAGGTGGCATTTCCAGCTATGGACAGCAATTCTGAATTTGGTAAGCAGGTGTTGCGGCCCCTGGCATCCTGAGTACGTTTAAAGTTTGTGATTTATTTTTCTGCAGTTGGTCAGATATATTATGTGACGTGTGTGTGTTTGTTTGTTTCTGTACTGGGCTATCTGTAGCCATCAAGAGCATTTTTTGTGACTTGTCACGAACATGGGTTAACCGTTAAATTTATTATTGGCAGTGTTGGCACTCCATTGTCATACTGCTGAGTGGTGACATTTGTTAGTGGGTTGCATGTTCGATTACTTCCCCTAAATACTTTCTTGTGGTTAGTATTTCTTGCAGTCACGAAAGTTGCCTCACTCGCTGGTGCTTGTTTTCTTGTGTTTTTGGTATTAAGATTGTATATTGTATATTACATGGAAGCTAATGGCCGTTCATAATTATTACTGTATTGAATTCAAGAGGGAGCCCAGAACCATGTGCCTCTGAGTGTAACTAAGTTCACGATCAATTAAAAAGAGAGAGAGAGAAATGGGAAGAAGAGATACCTGAGGATTTAATTTAATCTTTTACGAAGGATAGGAAGGAAGTATTTTATGTCTTCGTAGAACAGTTGGCCAGCTAGGAAGTACCTTATGCCTTTGTAGAACAGCTGACCAGCTAATGTGATAAATGCAGTTTATGTAAGTTGTTTGAATGTGCTCGCCTCTTGTGCTACTAACACATTGCCTGTTTACTTGTCTCCTTCTGTTCGTGCAGTGGGATTAGGCTGACATGTTCAGTGTCTGTACTGATAGCTGTAGAGAGCCATTAACTGTTTTATCTGTTAGTTCCTCTAACTGAGCATTTAATATCATTTAGTTACCTCATTAATTTCACTGCCGTGTTGGCAGATGGTCTTTTGCTACAATATCTCGTAGCACTCACAGTTAATTTTATAACTTTTTAAATAATCTGAATGACTGGTAGTAAGCTTATTTATCAGGACTGTTGATGTCAAATCCTTTCGGTAAAACTGTTTGTGAACGTATCATAATCAAAAGGCGGCTGTTGGTACATTACTGTATTTCCTGATGGCAGAGTGTTTTAAAATATTAAAATCGTCTCCATGTTCACAGTGGGCCTCGCCTGTATCTACGTTCAGTACTTCGATTATATTTAACATTTTGAGAGATCTCACTTATTACAAAAATTTTATTGGCCGTGGGTCGGGAATTTAATTGTGTTAAAAAATCGTAACCTGTCCGCCGGCAGTGGCGTATTCGAATTAATGTTATAGATTTATTTTCTCGTGGGCCTTCTTGTATTCTAGCGAACTATTCTGTAACGACGTGATCGTACCTAGTGTGCTAGTTCAGTTTGCAAGACTACTCTGGTCTTGCGGCTTGTTTGATAGGCTACAGGCGACTACAGGTTTACGCCCTGACAGCAATCACTTAAACTAGTATGCCTTCCAGTTGTCTACCTGACCATGCATTTGCTAAACTGGTTCTACCCTTTGACAGTGACTGTTGCTGCTAGCGTGCATTGGAGGTTGTCGCCTGTGTCAGAATGTTAAATAAAACTTGAATGCTGAAATAATTGAGTGAAATGGTGGCTCTGTCATTATTGTAGTCAGCTATAGGTGGGAGATTAATATATCAACACCAGAATAAACTTTTATAAAAATTATGTCAAAACTTTATTGATCTTAAAATACGACAAGAACGCAAGTTAAGCGAGATGATAAATAAATCATGAACTGTTGCAATACAAATGAACGCAACAAATAATCATCAGTTCACTGGGTGCGACTAGTTGGTAAAAACTAAGGTTTATCTGTTTACTCTGGCTCAAAACAAGGATAACACAATCTGAAATTATTTAACACTGAATAGACTTTGATGGATTTATTCTAAACAGAAGTTATACTACGTTGGTGCTGCTGAGAACAAGTGGCGAGACTTTGATTCTGTTTACCCTAACAAGAAAGAGCAGGAATACTATACCCCTTTTCTCGATGTGTATCACTGTCTCAGATGACACTCATGGTTCAAGCATCCGCAGAGTAGCGATGTGCAGCGCCTGTAATTCGTTCTCATCGGGAAAATATGCAAAGTCATTGGCTAGCTATCTGTTAGATGGATCACAATAATTACCCTCTGATGGAGCCCTGAAATCTCAGCGGATTCCAGCGTGTGAGACCTCCATTCACCAGTCATACCACGGACAAATTTGAAACATATAGCAGTGCATACAAGGAGACAAACGTCAAGATGGCAGACCTGATACGAGTAGGACTGGCCTTAGCACAGCGAGTTGTCCAAGATCACTGAGGTCTAGACTGTAGGCACAGCTAAGACTTCAACACAGACTCCACAGTCAAGGCCAGTGCCAGTACAGAGTCATTCTCATGGCGAGTGTCCCAACTGCAACCCGCTCACAACAAGAGTCAAGACTGGAATCCTCTCCAGACCGGGATCTGAATCAGAAGACCGCATTTCTCCACTCCTCTCGATCAAACCTCGGTAACCTCGGAAAATGCACTCACGTAATCACTCCCACAAGGGTTTGCGCCAATCACAAGATTTCCATGGGCTCCACGTCTCCCCTCTAACTCGTCTAATCTACCCTCTGGCCACTCCTAATTATAGTTAATAATATTCTTTTCCCTTCTGGAGATGCAGCCAATCCCTGGCTCATAAATTCCTCCACAGGGAGGAGAAGACATCATGCTCCCGACTTGTTTGTTCCATGGCCGCTTTAGGCAGTGTGTTTTGAAGGTCCGTTTGGACATAAGTGGACAATAAATTTATCACACAGATCATTATCTGGACTGGCTGAACGTTACAGCATGTCTGACTAGGGGCCTCAGCTAAACTAAGAGAAGTGCTTTTGTGTCCCAACATAGACCATTTCAGAGCCACTATAAATGTTGTGTTCCCTTCTACAGCCGGCCGCTATGACCGAGCAGTTCTAGACGCTTCAGTCCGGAACCACGCGGCTACTACGGTCGCAGGTTCGAATCCTGTCTCGGGCATGGATATATGTTATGTCCTTAGGTTAGTTAGGTTTAAGTAGTTCTAAGTCTAGGGGACCGATGACCTCAGATGTTAAGTTCCATAGTGCTTAGAGCCATTTGAACCATATTTTCCATTCTACAATTCCTCCAAAGGCCTAAGGCTTCCCAAAAGACTTGGCAGGCAGAGGGACGACACCACCTGATGGGTCCCACGATAGCGTCCGGTCCAAAGTGAATACGTAAACTCAGATTGGCAACTTCCTGTCGTCTGACAAAACTAATGACTAGGGTGTAGTATCAACATTAAAGACTGGCCTTAAATACGAAAATAATTGAGAGAGTGACACATCCTCTCTCAAATTTTTCAAGATTATTATTATCACTGTTATCGCTTGACGAGAAGCTATTGGTTTCAAATTGCTAATGTTGTCTTAAATCGTTTGGTATTTCATTTTAGGTGCTGCCGTACTTGTACAATTGTTCTGTGCTCTTAAAATTTTGAAAATGGTCCTTGTTTTAAGTGAATTTTTGGCTTAAAGAACACTGGCACTTCCTTTGCGGTTAAGAGTTTGTTTATTTAAGAGACAATAAATTGTTATTTATGATAGTACGATTTAATTTGTTCACGACTTTACCACTCCCCAATCACCTCCCTACCGCTTCACATGTACTGAAGGAAGAAATACGATCCCCAACTCTTCTTAGAACAACTGTTCACGAAATTTCAGAAGTAAACTTCTCTTGTATCATCAGCTACTAGTGTGTGTCGAACACCTCCTTAACGCTGTCGCGCCGAGTAGACCCCGTGACATAAGTGCCTGTCATCGTTAGACATTCTCTATCTCTTCTATTAATCTGCTTGGCAAGGATCTACGACGGATGAAAAATATTCAAGTATCGGTCGAAGTAGCACTTTGCAAAAATGTTGTTATGTGCAGTCTTTCGACCATGTTGTAGCAGTATCGATTTAGCCAAGATCTTATATTTGAATTTTTTTACATAAGCGTAACACAGACCACAAGTAAATGGAAAGTTCCAGTTCCTAAACAAACTTCTTACTTTTGACTTACTAATGGAAGCAAAACAATTCTCAGATTCACAACACTCATAAACTAATTATAGGTGTAGATGCCCAGGCTTGCAACTGTTCGCACTAGGGAAATCCTAAGAAAGTTTGAATGTAGGTAAGAGTGTACTGTAGTATAGTGAGGGCTATATCTGATTTTCACAAATACCTTGATGATGTGAACCAGTTGCCTTGATGAAATATGGATTTTTTATGGCCTGTTGAGCGCTAGACTCAGCATATTCAACATATCCACCGGCAAACACTGATTGGCAGAAAATTTAGTGTCCTCAGTGCTAATAATAGACTAAGGAACGCAGCTACAGCTAAGGTTACTTTTTAAATTATATTATCCCACCAGTTAATGTAAGCATTTAGTCGTGAAATTAAAATACAAAGTGACTGAAAAGGTTGCGAACAAATTGAAGGAACTGATAGAGGAATCGACATACAACGACTTCGAAATACGAATCATGGTTCTGGAAGTAATCCCTAGTCAGTGAAAGCTTTGGAAAGTCCGGAATAACAAGGCCAATCAAGGCAAATATATCAAGTTCAGATAAGACAACTTATGGTTCTTTCAGTAATGCATGTTACAGAAGTTGTTCAATTGGCGACCGCCACGTTCAATACAATAATAATATCTTCATAGAAAATGCTTCATAGAAAATTTCTACTATAGCAGGCATTCCACGAACATCATCAGATGCTGCAGGTACCCTGGAAGGAAGTGTTTCCTCATCGTGAACTGGTTCAAATGTTCAAATGTGTGTGAATTCTTAAGGGACCAAACTTCTTAGGTCATCGGCCCCAAGACTTACACACTACTTAAACTAACTTATGCTAAGAACAACACACACACCCATGCCCGCGGGAGGACTCGAACCTCTGGCGGGAGAGGCCGCGCAGTCCTTGACATGACGCCTCAAACCGCGCGGCCACTCCTCTCGGCCACGAACTTAGTAACATGTGTATGAGACCTCTGATGTACCCTCACAAATAATTGCCTTTGGTAATGCCACAGTGTACACTAGTAATTCACAGCAGTAATGCAACACAAATAACCCAACTGTCTCAGAGCGCACGAATGGAAAGTGTATGTAATTATACAGCAGCTGATACACAATACGCTAACGTTGTGACAGCAGACAGAACGCACTTGAGTGATATGCAGTTGTACGTTCACAAGAACGATACATTATTTTTGCTGAACTTAAGGCGCGTGCGCATTGGTTGTCCTTCTTTTTCCTGTCGTTTCAAAGTTTTCACTGAATCAGGATTGTTTCCAAGTCCACAAGTTCCCATTCCAAACTTATTTTCGATTACTCTGTATATTTCTTCAGTTTGAGTGCATCCTTTTGTATCACTTTGCATTGATTTTTTTTTTCACCTGTTAAACTAAAAGAGGTAAAAATACACTCCTGGAAAATGAAATAAGAACACCGTGAATTCATTGTCCCAGGAAGGGGAAACTTTATTGACACATTCCTGGGGTCAGATACATCACATGATCACACTGACAGAACCACAGGCACATAGACACAGGCAACAGAGCATGCACAATGTCGGCACTAGTACAGTGTATATCCACCTTTCGCAGCAATGCAGGCTGCTATTCTCCCATGGAGACGATCGTAGAGATGCTGGATGTAGTCCTGTGGAACGGCTTGCCATGCCATTTCCACCTGGCGCCTCTGTTGGACCAGCGTTCGTGCTGGACGTGCAGACCGCGTGAGACGACGCTTCATCCAGTCCCAAACATGCTCAATGGGGGACAGATCCGGATATCTTGCTGGCCAGGGTAGTTGACTTACACCTTCTAGAGCACGTTGGGTGTCACGGGATACATGCGGACGTGCATTGTCCTGTTGGAACAGCAAGTTCCTTTGCCGGTCTAGGAATGGTAGAACGATGGGTTCGATGACGGTTTGGATGTACCGTGCACTATTCGGTGTCCCCTCGACGATCACCAGTGGTGTACGGCCAGTGTAGGAGATCGCTCCCCACACCATGATGCCGGGTTTTGGCCCTGTGTGCCTCGGTCGTATGCAGTCCTGATTGTGGCGCTCACCTGCACGGCGCCAAACACGCATACGACCATCATTGGCACCAAGGCAGAAGCGACTCTCATCGCTGAAGACGACACGTCTCCATTCGTCCCTCCATTCACGCCTGTCGCGACACCACTGGAGGCGGGCTGCACGATGTTGGGGCGTGAGCGGAAGACGGCCTAACGGTGTGCGGGACCGTAGCCCAGCTTCATGGAGACGGTTGCGAATGGTCCTCGCCGATACCCCAGGAGCAACAGTGTCCCTAATTTGCTGGGAAGTGGCGGTGCGGTCCCCTACGGCACTGCGTAGGATCCTACGGTCTTGGCGTGCTTCCGTGCGTCGCTGCTGTCCGGTCCCAGGTCGACGGGCACGTGCACCTTCCGCCGACCACTGGCGACAACATCGATGTACTGTGGAGACCTCACGCCCCACGTGTTGAGCAATTCGGCGGTACGTCCACCCGGCCTCCCGCATGCCCACTATACGCCCTCGCTCAAAGTTCGTCAACTGCACATACGGTTCACGTCCACGCTGTCGCGGCATGCTACCAGTGTTAAAGACTGCGATGGAGCTCCGTATGCCACGGCAAACTGGCTGACATTGACGGCGACGGTGCACAAATGCTGCGCAGCTAGCGCCATTCGACGGCCAACACCGCGGTTCCTATTGTGTCCGCTGTGCCGTGCGTGTGATCACTGCTTGTACAGCCCTCTCGCAGTGTCCGGAGCAAGTATGGTGGGTCTGACACACCGGTGTCAATGTGTTCTTTTTTCCATTTCCAGGAGTGTATATCTTCTGTAGTAAATGCTGTATTTTGTATACTCTAAAGGATATGTAACCGTTTTATCAACTGGCATAAAGACAGAGGTCAGTGTACCTTCACCATCCGTCATACGTACTAGACGCACAAAACTAACGATTCTCAAACCAATGATCGTGAGCGAGTGACTCTGGTCTACATCCACATGTGCTTATACATACATATTCCGCCAACCACTGTACAAATCATTTCCCTTACTGTTCCACTCGCAAGTTGAGCGAGGGGAAAACTACTTTCTGTGTGCCTCCGTGCGAGCCCTAATTTCTCTTACCTTACGTTCATGACTTTTACGCGAAATGTACGTTGGTCACAGAAGGATCGTTCTGCAGTCACATTCAAATTCCGATTCTACAAGTTTTCTCAAAAGAACAACATCTTCCTTCCAGAGATTCTCGTTTGAGTTTCCGAAGTATCTCCACAACACATAGCGGTGACATAGGTCGTGGGATACCTCTTGATATCGTGTCGCAACTTCTTTTACCCGGGGTAGCGCAACAGCTCGACATGGCATTGACTCAACAACCGTTGGAAATGCCCTGCAGAAATATTGAGCCGTGCCGCCTCTATACTGTCAAAATTCCGAAAGTGTTGTCGGTACGGGATTTTGTGCACGAACGGACCTCTCAAATACGTCCCGAAAATGTTCGATGGGATTCAAGTAGCTCGGTCTGGGTGGGCAAATAATTCGCTCGAATTGTCCAAAATGCTCTTCAAAGCAATCGCTAAAATTTGTGGCCCAGTGACATGGGCTTGTTATCCATAAAAATTCAATCGTTGTTTGGGAACGTGAAGTCCATGAATGTCTGCATATGATCTCCATGCCGCCGAACATAACTATTTCCAATCAATGATAAATGCACACACAGTCGACGCCTAGTCAACACGAGGTTGTACCGTGTCTTGTTGACAACTTGGGTTCATGGCTTTGTGGGGTCAGCGCCACATTCGAACCCTACCGCCAGCTCTTACCAACTGAAATCTGGACCCATCTGACCAGGCCACGCTTTCCCAGTCGTCTAGCGTACAACCGATATCGTCAGGAGCCCAGTAGAGGCGCTGAGGGCAACGTCGTGCTGTTCGCAAAGGCACTCGCGTCCGTCGTGTGCTCCATAGCCCATTAACGCCACACTTTGTCTGAGCGTCCTAATGGACACGTTCATCGCATCTCTCTCACTGATTTCTGCGGTTATTTCACACAATGTTGATTGTCTATTACCACTAACAATTCTACATAAACGCCGCTGCTCTCGATCGTTAAGTGAAGGTCCTCGGGTACTGGCTTGTCCGAGGTGAGAAGTAATGCCTGAAATTTCGTATTCTCGACACACTCTTGGCGCTTTGGGTCTTGGAATATTGAATTCTCGAACGATTTCCGAAATGGAATGCCCCATACGTCTAACTCCTACTACCATTCCGCATTCAAAGTCTGTTAAGTCCCGTTGTGTGGTCTTAACCAGGTCACAGACCTTTTCACATGAATCGCCTGAGTACAAATGAAAGCTCCGTCAATGCACTGACGTTTTATGTCTTGTCAAGCGATGCTGCCGCCATCTGTAAATATGCATGTCACCATCCCACGTCTTAGTGACCTCAGTGTACTTGCATGTTGACTGGCCCTACCGGTAACAAATCTGTCAGCCCGCCTCTGAAGTGACTCGATGTCTTCCTTTAATCCAACCTGGTGGGGATGCCAGACACTCGAGCAGTACTCAAGAAGGAGCCACACTAGTGTTGCATACGCGGGCTCCTTTACAGATGAACCACACTCTCATAAAATTCTCCCAAGAAACCGAAGACGACCACTTTCCTTGCCCGCTACAGTACTTACATGATCGTTCCATTTCATATCACTTTTCATCGTTACGCCTAAGTGCTTAATCTAAGTGGCTATGGCAAGAGAACACTACTAGTGCTGTATTCGAACTTTGTTTTCCCTAGTCATCGGCTTTAACTTATTTTTCTACATTTAGAGCAAGATGTCATTCATCACACCAAAAATAAGTTTTGTCTAAGTCATCTTATATCCTCCCACAGCCAGCCAACGACAACACTACAGCATCATCAGCAAACAGCCGCAGATTGGTGCTCACCCTGTTAGTCAGATCTTCTTTGAAAGAATAATAACTGTCCTATCACATTTCCCTGTGGGCTCCTGACGATAGCATTGTCTCTGATGAACACTCTCAATCGAGAACAACGCACTGGGTCTCATTACTTAAGAAGTGTTGCAGCCACTCACATATCTGGAAAACTATTCCGTGTGCTTGGACCTACGTTAACAGTCTGCAGTGGGGCACCATGTCAAACGCTTTTCGGAAATCTAGGAATATGGAATCTGCATGTTGCCCTTCATCCATTGTTCGCAGGATATCATGCCAGAGAAGGGCAAGCTGAGTTTCGTACTATGCTTTTTGAAACCATTGCGAGTGGTGGACATAAGCTTCTCAGTCTCAAGGAAGTTTATTATATTGACATTGAGAATATGTTCAAGGATTCTGCAGCAAAGCGAAATTAGTATAACTGTCTGTAATTATGCGGGGCAGTTCTTTCATCATTCTTATATGCATGAGTCACCTGCGCTTTTGTCCACTCGCTTGGGACTTTGGGCTGAGTGGGAGAACCACGATAAATGCTGACTGCGGGGCCAGCGCTGCTGGGTACTTTTTGTAAATCCGAATTGCGATTCCACCCGCACCTGATGACTTATTTGTTTTCAGCTCTTTCAGTTGTTTCTCTGTGCCATGGATGCCTATTAGTATGTCCTCCATTGAGAGACTGTGCGATAGTCAAACGACGGTATGTTCGTACAATCCTCCTGTGTGAACGATTTCTTAAACGCAAAATCTGAAACCTCAACTTTCCTATTGCTGTCTTCTATTGCCACCACAGACTAGTCAACGAGCGACTGAATAGAAGCCTTCGACACGCTTACGATCTGTACAAAGGACCAGAATTTTCTCCGGTTCTAGGTTAAATCCTTTTGCTAAGAAGTGACGGCTGTAGTAGTTGTATGCTTCGCGAGCCAGTCTTTCTACAGACGCACGAATCTCTATCTTTTGCCTGTCGTCATTTGTGCTTTATCTTTTGAACCGAGAGTGCAACAGCGTTTGCTTCCTCAGCATTTTCCAGATTTTGTTATTAAACCACGGTGGATCTTTCTCCGCTCTTAACCGACTTAGTCGATACATATTTCTCTAGAGCGCGATTTACAAACCGTTTAAACTTTTCCACAGTTCCTCTACTACCACAATATTAGACCCAAAGGATGTCCATTCATTGTCTAAGAAGGATACATAGTTCCAGAGAAAGAAGGAATGAAAATAAGGTTTCCCCTCCCACCAACGACGTAGTAGTTACGGATATAATACTTAATTGGACAGAATGAAGTAGGAAGTTGGCCGTATCTCTTGTGGAGGAACCTTCCTCGGATGAATTTAGTAAATCATTGAAAACACAAATCTGTGTGATCACCCGTTGATTTGAACAGAATAAGAGTGCATGTCGATTAACGAGTTATGATATTACTGTCACATCGAGAATGCTTTTTGACCATCCAGCCAGCAAATATTTTAGTGAAGGAATTAGCATCTGCTTCTGAGTCGCTTATTGTTATCAAGCCTACAGTGCATACACTCATCAAGGCTGTAATGTGTGCTGTCCGATGTGTCACTATCTCAGAGACAAACTAGCCCGAAGTTGCCCAAGTAAACATTAGCCAAGTGAGGTCATTGACCTCCCAAGTTTCTTAACGGATATGAGCTTCTCATTTGCTACCAGTGATGGGCGACTAACGACAGGCACTGCACGTCGCGACACGGCATAACGAGGGCATACTGCACGCGTGGTAGTGTAGGAAAGCGCTGCAGAAGTCGAGGGAGAATGAGAGTTATGGCGTGTGGAGTAGCATGCGGATCGAAGGACGCGGGAAAGAGAAGCGAAGATACAGTAGACAAGCATGCTTTCGTTTTTCTAGCTTTTGTTCTGTATAGTGACGATTTGACAAATTTTATTTTTTTAATTAACTTTCTGGTTTGACGCTCTTTCTGACGCCACAGTTGTCAAGGGAAGTTTGCGCGGCATCAGTGCTTGTGTCGTGCTAACTTTGTTCTGCGTGTTATCGCGTTTTGCTATTTGTTAACCGTACTCCCTGAGGCGGAATTTGGGAAGCAGCCCAGTATTTACCTAAATAAGCGTGGGGAACCACCTAAGGGCCGCACTTAGGGTTTTTGTGGTACCACCCCACGGTCGTTAATTCGGTAAATCTCGTACCGGTATTGAATACCGATTCCGTAGCCTCTCTGTGCAAAATGCAGCATGACAGCTAACACTAACAGGAAATTTGGACTTCTTGACGTTGATTTTGTGACTCTTGACCACAAATTTTCCCTTTTTGACTGATTTCAGTGTGTTAAAAATATATATACTTGAAATTTGTGTGCCGAAATGGTGGCCGCATGTAATCGATATGCTTATAGTTCGCCCCCAAGTCAGATGAACACTTTACATCTAATACATATTCACTAACCCACACAATGAGAACTCTTAATTGTAAAACCTGAAATGAAATAATGGTTAATCTCGTATGTTCAACAGCTCCTAATGAAATGGAGTGAGTAAATTGACTGGCAGCTAACTACGGTAAAGACCGCATCTCGTGGTCGTGCGGTAGCGTTCTCGCTTCCCACGCCCGGGTTCCCGGGTTCGATTCCCGGCGGGGTCAGGGATTTTCTCTGCCTCGTGATGGCTGGGTGTTGTGTGATGTCCTTAGGTTAGTTAGGTTTAAGTAGTTCTAAGTTCTAGGGGACTGATGACCTAAGATGTTAAGTCCCATAGTGCTCAGAGCCATTTGAATCATTTTTGAACTACGTTAACAATAGTTTGTAAGTGTACAATGTCTGCACACTGAAGTATTAAATATATAGTGATTGTAAATGTTAGCGTTACGTAAAACTGTAGCGTATAACTCATCAAACTCAGACCGATACTATTAAAATGTTGTCTTTTTCTTTTCAATATATTTCACTCCGTACTCTGCAAAGTAGGTTAGGTTGTCGACATCCATTCCATTGTACAGCTCAGTACTTTACAGCTAATCCCAGTGAAGTGAATGTGGAACAGATGTATTCCCAAATGAAAATGCATGAGACAGGATCAGCAGTTCCTATATTTGCTTTACAACCAACGGAATCTCCAGAAGCCTTGGTAGGGAAAATGTCATGGCTCTGTGTGTGTGTGTGTGTGTGTGTGTGTGTGTGTGTGTGTGTGCACGTGGGTGGGTGGGTTGGCAAGGGTGTGTGGGTGGATGGGAGGGTGAGCAGGTGGACAGTTGTACGGGTGGGTGTATGTATAGCCGTAAATATATGTATCATAGTATAATATAGTAGAGGATCATCAAGGCCAAAGGTCAGGGACTCCACCCTGAGACAAGTTTCCATTGTTCTCTTACTGGCTTAGGTCTCACGAAACTCCATCTTGTTTTCGGCAAAGTGTCTGAAATGACTTCCAATGTCAATATTATTTCTTTGATCTAAAGCATCGTTCACTCATATATGGGTAGTAGAAAGTCCACACGTGTGCTAGTGTAGCGCTTTAAGTGGGGGGGGGGGGGGGGGGGGGGGTGGGGGGGGTGCATGGTAGCTGTCGTAGCGTATAAAAATTGAAAATCAGTGAAATAATAATTTCCTCAGACAGGGCAATGACTGTGACGCAGGTTTATACCACTCATCCATTCTACACACATCTCTATGGTCCCTAAACTGCTGATAATAAATGGTGATACCAAGGAAAGAAAAACATTGGAATAATGGCCACAAACATACTTTGAAATTATAATTATATTCTCCTATATTAATTACACACTTCTCCTATCCCTGACATAAGTCATAATTGAAATCTTGTCCACATACAGACATAGCTTTGTATTCAAATCAGTTCCTTTGATGACGACTACAACAGTACTAGTTCTTACACAAAAAGTGATCTCAACCTTTCTCCTTCAAGTCTTGAACCAAAGTTCTTTTTTTGTGAAGTTGTAAATTCACAGAATAACGCCGTTAAAATCCAGAGAGCACCTAACACTCTTGCTGTACATACACATTATCGTTAGGGTAACATTATTAAACTTATTTATATTATTCAGAACATACGATATAGAAAGAGATAGTACAAAGTACAATAGTACAAACTCCCGCGGGATTAAAATTCTCACTCTTTAACCTTATTGCTACCATCATAGCATGGTGCATTCCTTAATTCCTTTGCAAAAGAGTACGACTGGATACATTTTATAAAAATGCTTGACATCTGTTTAAAATCTTAATAAAAGCAACTAATTAATTCTTTCGTTGAAATATTACTGTGGGCTACCCGAGTGAATGTTGGCAGCTTATTGATCTGAAGCTATTACTAACTTGTAGCAATTCTGAAATGCTACTGAAACTATACCAAGGTTGATCAGTTATTACGGTTGACACTTTTCTTCCATCACGAGCGGCTATTGCAGCCGTGTGTTAAACTATTTGCTGTGAGCTGCCTCATTTGGGCACGGCTTCTGAAGAGAGATACGGAAAACGTGGAACGAAACTCTGTCAACCTTGATTTTACATCTCAGAATTCACAAATAGTATTTTCTTGCAACTAGCATACAAATAAAGATGAAGATATATTGAGAGATTTGCTAAGCAAATTTCAATTTAGTTCGTAGTATGCACTGTTCATTGGCAGAGGCGGAGGTTCCAGCTCAGAAACAATCAATAGCGAAGAAAAAACATGGCTTGACGTAGCCACGAGGTCTGTCTGCAGCCGAAGGGTAGGTGGAGATTAGCTTAGGGTGGCAGCCATAGCAGTCCTGTGGATGTGCAACGATCGTGAAGAGGATTGCTAGAGTGCCATGCCCACGGCTAGGGCATGTGAAATGAAACAGATTCGGAGTGTATAAGTAATTCTTAGTGGTCGTACCGTAAGAAAGGATATTAGTACATGCAGTTTGTTAAATATTCTATTGATTTGGAGGGGTTATGTACTAGACTTAGTTCATTCAGAGTCAGAATTTTTTTACAAACTTAATCCGAGTATTTGGAATAAAACTTTATAACCACAATGTGTCTGAGATACGTTCCACTGGCGAACTGATGGATAACAATATCGTAGTGCTACTGGGTGTCTTTGGTTCATTCACAGTTTTGTCATCGGAAAGAGGACCGGTAAATGCTCTCTTCTCAATACAGCGGCAAGAAAATAACCTGCGTTGGACAATTGTTGAGCTGCATTTCGGTGAGCGCAGTTGGGAACCTCACTCATCTGTGCGCGACGAGATATTTACCTACATCATGATTCGGCACTGACATCTGATAATACATTGTCGCACTTCTTACAGGTCAAAATATAACATCATCTTCAGTAGAAGTTCGTTGTCTAGTGTCTGTCACTTTATATTGGCTTTCGTGGACTTCGCTGGTATCAAAGTTCCGTAAGCATAGGTATGACGTACACTAACAAGAAGTTACGTCCCCTGAATCAATATGAATTCAGCTCCTAACGTCATCCAAGCAAGACAACACCCAGAATCGACAGTCCAAACAAAGTAAGCGGTTCCACAGAAGGATCCGGTTTTGGAGTGCAGAGCAGAACACAATAACCATCATAACCTACCACACTTGCACCAGCTTGATATTGCTGACAAATACAAGCTAAACCACTTGCAAACAGAAACTGTGTCTCATGAAATTATTCCAGCTAAAGTGATTGAGTTGTCTACCTTTCTAATTTGGACAGACAAAGTGAAGTACTACTATCAACTTGATAACCTTTATACTCATTGGGATTATGAACTTTTTCTTCATCGATGTAGTGAGAACAGCTTAAATAATCTCAAAAATCTCAGTACTACTCAAAATCATCAGGAGTAATCTTATCTACTACAAATGAAGACTCTCGAAAAATATTTTAACAACAAACAATGATACCTAATTTTCACAGATTCCCTCAAGCACAGAATTCTTTTAATGACTTTGTGTGGATGAAGTCCTTTGATACTGTATCTGTCTGGATAACTAAGCAAATAGATTACAGTATTGGCATCTTAAATATTTCAAAAAGTCCTCCGAGTAATAATTGCCGCTTCCTCTTCTTTCTATTCACTAATGATGAATGATGATGAGTCTTTAATGATATCTTCACTCCAAATTGAAATCGTTCCATATGTACAAGCTCTTGTCATAATCCTGTTTACGTCACATATGTTGACTACTGCATTTCTAATCTTTTCATCCCTCTGAAGTGCCTCACAAGGAATGTTTCATTCCTGGCCTTTCCTCAAATAGCGGTTCTACGCGCTACAGTTTGGAACCGCGCGACCGCTACGGTCGCAGGTTCGAATCCTGCTTCGGGCATGGATGTGTGTGATTGCCTTAGGTTAGTTAGGTTTACGTAGTTCTAAGTTCTAGGGGACTGATGACCACAGCAGTTAAGTCCCATAGTGCTCAGAGCCATTTCCTCAAATACTTATGAGTAGTGCAGTAAGAGGTCCGATTGTTGCTGCTTGAGCTGGATAGTAAGGTTCTCTGACAAATTTCTATTTTACCTGGGCTGCCACACCAAGCACTTGTATTACATGCACAGGGAACGTCTGGGTACTTTGGTATTGTTTTACAAGTGTAATCAGTGATTTTCGGCAGTATTTACTGTGACTTTGCTCTTCCCATAACAGTTTGACCTGGGCTATAGGTCTAGTTATCAGAAAAGAGACTTGGCCCGTGGAGAAGTCACTCCTCGAGTCCTTCTCCCTGATTTGTTCCATTCCTAGGATACATCCCACCAATAAACCTTCAACCACTTGGAAGGTGAATGCTCCTGCTACGTTCCCTAGTTTGATAGTTATGTGTCTCTATATCCTTACGTTCCTTGATCTCATACCTACTGCAACGATGATCTTTCAGTTGTGTAGGGGGAAGACTGTTAACTTCATCCGCTCAGAGATGTTAAAGAAATTAGTCGTGACTACATTCACCGATGCTCCAGTGTCTAGAATAATTATAATCGGATTATCTCTTACGATGGCCCTAACTGCTGACAGAGGTTACAATGTGTTCTCTTGGTTGCATCTACTTACGGCTGCACAGACCTACTTACTGTACAGTTGTCATAACAAAAGAACTGAACATTTCTGTGGTAGCCCCTGTCCAGTCTCATGGTTACTCCTCCAGAGATCAACAGAGTGAGGTTAAGTTTCCCAGACGCTGTTCATTTACATGACCAGTGTCATCAACAACTTCTGTTACGACAGGGGCTTATGACCACCAATCGGCATTGGTTTGTTACTGCTGGTAACTAGGATTTCACTGTGGAGTATTCTGATTGTGTCCTTGTCCAGCGCTGCGCCTTCTATCCTGTCGGTTCAGGTAATTACGGTTGGGTAGAAAATTACTTCCGTTCCACTTTCAGTACAATTACACAGGCCAACGGTGGACAACCTTTTTTGCTGAAAATACCTTAATCTTATGTTTTCTATGGTGGAAAATCCAAATACGATACTTAAAAAAATGTATCACTAATCATTTCTGCACATTTTACAGTTAAATTTATTAAATTAAGCGAGTTTTTAAACAATTTAAGAGCTTTTATATAGTTAAAATAATTTTAAAAGGAGGTGTAATGAATGTAGATGACGTTGGTAGCACTGCTAAAAAACATTTGATGCAAAAAAGGTCGATTCTATAGTTCTGTTAACAGATGGTGTTTTGTTTACTGTCAACCTAACCTCACTTTAGCGTTTCCTGTACATGTGCCCAGTACAACGTCTAATCGTGGTTGTAAAAATTCTGCTGACAGTATATGTTATATTTGTGATTAAAAGACACCAAAGAAACTTCACAGACTTTGCGGAAACAGTTTATCTATCATACTTTGGATCTAAACTTCGTGATGAAGATAAATCTTGGGCGCCGCATAAAGTATGTTATGTGTGTGTTAGAGATATAAGAAAATGGTCCAAAAAGGAGAAAAAGGCCTTTAGATTTCCTGTTCCTATGATATGGAGGGTGCAAAGACATCATTCTGACGATTGCTACTTCTGCAGTGTTGATATTACTGGCCATAATTCGAAAAACAAGAAGGTTATAAGCTACCCTAACCTTCCATCCACCATCTGACCAGTAGGGTATGGTGTAGATTTTCCAGTTCCCGAACTATCAGATAATTTAAAGTCTATTCCAACAGAGGTATTTTATGGTGTACAATCTGATTTACATGAACCAGATGATGATGAATTCCATTGTAATACAGAGAGTCTAGAGCGCAAATTGTTTACTCAGATCGAGCTTAACGATCTGGTTAGGGACCTGGGCTTAACAAAAGAAAAAGCTGAATTGCTTGGCTCTAGATTAAAAGAAAAGAACTTACTGGCAGTTGGAACCAACATATATATGTATAGAAAGAGAAAGCAGCAATTTTCCCAGTTTTTTCAAAAAGCAGGCGATTTAGTGTACTGCTCAGACATTCCTGGTCTGATGAATGAGTTTGGTATTGAATAAAAAAAGGAAGACTGGAGGCTGTTTATTGATTCATCCAGAACTATCTTAAAGGATGTTTTATTACACAATGGTAACATGTATGCATCTATACCTGTTGGACATTCTGTACATATGAGAGAAAGCCGTCAAAACCTAGAAACAGTGCTAAATAAAATGGGCTATTCTACTCATGGTTGAATGATATGTGGCTAACTAAAAGTAGCATGCATGCTCCTTGGTCAGCAAGATGGTTTTACCAAATTTCCATATTTCTTGTGTGAATGGGACAGTAGGGCTAGGGATCAACACTGGTGCAGAAAGAACTGGCCTGTGAGGAGTCTTTAAAACCTGGTGAGAAAAACATTCTATGCAAAAACCTTATAGATAAAAAAACAGAATGTACTCCTACCACCTGTACATATTAATTTAGGCCTAATGAAACAGTTTGTAAAGGCGTTGCCTAAAGATGGACCATGTTTTAAGTATATCTGCCAAACGTTTCCACACCTTTCAGAAGCTAAACTCAAAGAAGGCGTCTTTGTCGGACCTGACATTGGAAAATTGATATTTGATGTTAACTTTGAATCCACAATGACCTTAAATGAAGAAGAAGCATTGGTATCATTCAAGCAAGTCGTTACAAAGTTCTTAGGACATGAAAAAGATCGAGAATATGTTTTTATTATAGCTACAATGTTAAAGAAGTTTAAAACTTTAGGATGTTATATGAGCCTGAAAGTTCACTCTCTGAACAGTCGCCTTGTTACTTAATGGACAATATGGGAGATGTTAGTCAGGAGCAAGGAGAGCGTTTTGACCAAGACATGAAAGTGATGGAAAAACGCTACCAAGGCCGCTGGAACACCAACCTGATGGGGGACTACTGTTGGTCACTTCACCGAGAAGTTCAGCAAGCGACTCATCGTATGAAAAGCTACACAAGAAGCTTCAAAGAAAAAAGAGAAAGAAAATACAAAGCAATTCCAGCTGACAAGTGAAACCTCTATTAAAACATATCATTGTTTTAAGTAGCTTACTGTAGATACATACTATGCTTATGTTATAACAAAACGTTTCATTAATTTCACCGTTTACCGTATAGCATAGGATTTTAATACTATATAATAAGAGGCATATTACTCGAAAATTATGGGCGATACAAAAAACTAAGGCTAGATTTGGATTCAGCTCATAAAAATCTATAACCATCGGCTGTCAAAGTAAAAGAAGTTTTTCAAACAAAATTTTTCGTTGGCCTGTGTTATTCGCATATCCATTGTTTTGGTTGTCGTGAGATGGGCTACTAACATTTTGTTCCTGCTGCAGCTGATTACTGCCATTCCCATTTCTTGAGCTCAATCCGTTCGAATAATAACAATTTTGTACAGTCATGATTTAACATCTTCTTGGATTACCTGAGTAAAATCAGAGCTGGCATGAACTCCTTCAGATTACGTTCAGAGATATGCAGCACTTTTTCTCAATTATCTACTGGCGACTTCGGCTCTAATATATGTAAAATATCCCAGTAGGTTTTTGGCTCATTCTGGTATCATGCTTCATTCAGACATTTCTCACAGTATGTATGTCCTTAGGCTACAATTCCTGTAGGAGAATGGTTTTAGATTAAACACTTCTTTTCTAATTTGTTCTTGAATCTCACACAACTAATATCTCATGAATGAAAGATTTTTAAACAGTTCATAGGTTTCACAAGTCTCCCTCATCTCAGTACCCCATAACGTTCCGCTGCCGTGAATACACAACTGATACTTAACTGATCTGCTGTGTGTACGGCCGGTTTCATCTTAAAGCCACATATGAACACGATCGCATTGACTGTCTTCTTATCCCATAAACAAGCTTGACATTGCCAATGCTTTGTAAGTGTTTCTTCCATCAACATTGTTTGCACAATCTGTTGCTTTTAGAAGAGTGCCGTAACTGGAATTTGCATGATTTGTCATAGTCTGACATTCGGGCAAATTATCACAGTGTGATCCAGGTCTTGAAGCTCGCTCTGACATTCTTGAAATTCCCTCCAGACTCTACTACCTCTCGCATAAAAGTTTCTACAGTTTCGTTAATTCTTGTTCTCCAGAGTGGGAAATCATTCCCTTCTTTTTTTGAAATATTGCTTTATTTGATTATCTGTTGATTAATTCTCTCAGACATATTCGTAACAGCTATCTGGATACTTTAATGACAACATTGTGCCATAGTTCCTCTTTAGAAATCATCCCCATATTCAGCTCTGCTAAAAAGTGCCTCTTATATTCGATGAACTTTTTTTCTGTCCGCTGTTTCTGTCCCGTAGATAAACTACTTACCCTTTCCGTTAATTGTTCTGTGGTCGTATTTACTGCCAAATTCTTGTTTCACTGAACTGGAAGAAAGCTTTCGAGGTCCAATCAGAAATTGTTCCTGGGCCTTCCGAATTTCGTCCATCTCATTAGTAATCTCCGTAACTTGAATCATCGTCTCACTCTTCCGGGTTGCTGTATCAAATACCTGATTGGTAACAGCAGCTAAATCTTCTTTGGTGGCCAGCCTTGACTGGTTGATAGCTATTGTGGTAACCTGAGCTGTCATTTCACCCTGTTTGGTTACTACATCTGGAACAATTATTTCCAACTCCGTCTGTTAAGTGGTTAATAAATCTAGCTGTTGCAAAATTTCAGCTAATAGGTCTATCACTAGTTGGCTAGCTACTCCAGCTTCCCGAATTTAATCAACCTCTGTAATCTACCTCTGTACATAAGCTAACTGCTGGTGTTCCATCTTAAACTGTAAGTAAGTCTTAAACATAACACACTGAATTCAGTGAATATGCAAGTCTGTCTAACAGGGATACAAATCTGAAAACTAACGTTCACAATCTGTACTAAACGAGACAGTTACATGTGAAATGGCGAAGATGTTATGTTGTTTTGGACAGAATTTATCATAATTGTTATATAAGTCTCGGATGGATGGGATAAAGTTGCTACTATGAATTCTGCAGTGTTTTAAGTAGCTCTTATCCGAGAAAGAAGAGGTGGCTATATATTTTTATGGGTCAGTTTGAAGTGGTTGTATGCTGCCTTACGGCATGCATGATGTGCCAGCAAGATCTATTCTGCTGGCCGAGTATGACGATAGAAAAATTAATAACATCTAAGTCACAATTAAAAACTGCAAATTGATTGTAATGTACCAATTTTCATTAGAGGCTATAAGCATAGCTCACCACCTGTGAAAAGACTAAAGTACATTTTTTGTTGGTGCAGACACCAAAAGGTACTGTGTAATTTTACTTTCGGACAACAGAAAAATACTGCAGTTGCAGTCAGTCTCCACGATTTCATAAATTGCTTTGCGTCTGACAACGCAACTTCCAGTTTGAAAAATGCAGGATACAGTGTTTCGTTGTCTAATGGAAGTGTAACCACATCATTGCAGGCTTGCTTCGAAACAAAATGTGATGTTTTGATAATAATACAAAGCACATTTCTATACAGAGTGATGAGATGTTGTAAAGCAACATGAAAGTAATGATTGCTAGATACACTACTAATAAAAGCACTAACGCAGTAGCTAAGTATCTTCAATGCTTAGCGGGTTATTTTCACTCTACATTTCACTGTACATTTATTTCTAAATGTTTCGTGTTCACGATAGAGTCGTTTTGTGAAGAAGAAAATATTCTTCATCCCGCTAGTTAAGTCAGTACATGGATAATGTCTATATTAGTAGTTTGCTGTGTAACATTGTCGTATCAAAGCGTTGCCCATTAATATTTGTCCCCTCATCTTCAGTGTTTTTAATAACGTTATTTTGTCGGTTCATTTAATCAAAATTCTATTTGTGTGGTAAGATACAAACTCTGCATTCTAGAGAGGTAGAAGTAAGGTGAATGCTAATTACTTATTACACGCGAGTGTCCACCCACAAACATTTACGGTTCCGATCGCCGCTCACAGTCAATGATAGGCGAATACGTATACACATTAGCATAAATCTGGGTGGAGCATCACAAATTCTTCTCCTCCTTGGCATAACGTTATGGAACTTATTCACAATGTTCAAAAGACATGATAGAAAAAGGATAATACAAAGGTCATAGGTCACAGTTTTCTCTGAGATAAGTGTCCGTTGTTGTCTTCAAGTAGCCACTTGACTTATCACTTTTATCATCTGTCATAATTTATTACCAGGTTATCCCAATTAATCACATATAATTTCTATAAGCGTTGTTAATTACCTAATTATAAGAATTTGTTTTCCAACATGCATCAGAATACTGCGTCAAATAACGTTACTACAAGCATTCCTCTGTTTTGTTCCATTGCTAAGTTTTGGACCATTCATTACAGTGTTGTGTTGTTGATTTTCCGAAGAACCCATTTCCGGAGATCGTACATATGAGACTATAAGTCTTTTAGGAGTCCTCGTCGCTCCTCTTCTGCGTAGCATACCGTATGCACACTTGCCACGTGCCCCAGCCTTCTGTACCAAAAAAATAGGTGCCTTCCCTCGTCCACTTCCCTGTCCTCTGTATGTTCATCGATATTTTTTTTTCTTCACTGCATCTCTGAAATTATTCTATCGTATTAGCCTACTATTAACAGATTTTGAAGTTACTCGTTACAATTTTGCAGTTTTTTTCCAAAATATGCACATTTTGATATCAAAAATACGAAACTTAAATTGTCTAACAATTAACACAGTGCATTATTTATACATTTTATACGAAAATCCTACGTTTAAACAACCGACAGGCTGCTGCTGTGTTGGTGGAGCTATTTGTTATAATTTTGCTGATTTTTTTCAAAATACACACTTTACGAGATCATAAATACGACACTTTAAATGTTTAAGAATCACCACAGTGCATTAGTGAGACAAGTTACATTGATATCCTGTATATAAACAGTGACAGCCTGTTGCAGTCTTCGAAATTAATACTTAACATCGATTAGATGTATAGTAACCTTGTGCTTAGGTGTGTTAAAGAAAAACACTGCGACGTCACTATGTGGAGTATGAGAAGTATGACAGTGTAAGATTACAGTGTACCTTTAACCATCAATGGGAAAGGCCAGTAAGGTCATAGACACATACATACATCGCTAAATTACACCAGTACCCCCTCACCTATGCTGCTACCAGCTCAGGGGATAGTTGCAACTCATTTTTTGAAAAAGGCAGGCAAAAAATACGGGATGTCTGCTTCTCCACAGTCCATGGGAATCGTTCTCAGCTGGGAGGTGCCATGTCACTATTGACGCATGTGCCACCGCCGCTACCACTCCCACATCAGTGATGCACCATTTTACATCTGAGGATGCAGCCTATCACGCCCACAGCAGCCTGCTCAGTTGGCTAGAGTTTAAGCGTGTAAAATGATTTTCTCAATAGCATGTTCAGCGGCAGTAATCTCCTGTGGGGTGGGAATGGTCAATGGCAGCAGCTGGAACTATGGGTCCATTGATCCCCCTCTCGCCAAGTAAGGTGGCGTAGTGGTTAGCACACTGGACTCGCGTTTTGAAGGACGACGGTTCAAATTCCCGGCCGGCTATCGAGATTTAGGTTTTCCGTAATATCCGTAAATCAAGTAAGGTAAATGCAGCGATGTTTCCTTTACAATAGCAGGTCCGAGTTCCTTCCCCATCCTTCCATAATCCGAGCTTTTGCTTCATATCTAAAGACCACATTGTCGATGGGGCGTTAAACTCTAATCTTCCTTCCTTCCTCGTTCCGCCTCTGCCTGATAGAGCATGCCCCTACTTGCTGACGAGCACTCTACAAAGATTAGGGCAGTCTCAGCGGACATCACGCCGTATGCAATCAGCCTTACACTATAAGAATTTTATGAATGTATTTTTTTTTTCAGAAAAGTGGTGATGATAACATTCCATCACCTTGACATTTTCTCCCCATGGCAAGACCAATACTGTACTGAGATTAACGAGTAATGATGGTTATGCCAATATTATTATGGTAATGATCGTCAATCCTCTGCTGGTCTTCCTGTAAATCGCTGCAGCCTACCAGCGCTGCAACCATCCTATAGTCTACATCGAACAGTTTACATCTAAACACAAGTTTCGGCTATTTTTCAACTTCATCCAAATACGACTTTCTTAGTGATGGAGTGGCAACTTTTCTAAAAACGTAAGGAACTTCTGCTCACACCAGAAACCATTAACGGCTTTGGTGATACCTATACTGAATGTTTAAACAACTACCGGTACTTTTGGAACAGGATAGGAGTAATCGCAACGTCTTTATTTATGCAACCAACACACCGTCAAGTAACCCACGTCACTGTGACCGCTCAACACAGCTGCCGCCACTACGAAGTGACGCCGTCACCAAGAGACTACATGGCCTGGAGTCATGCCTCCCGCCCCAACCCGCCGCAGGAGCATTATTGTTGCTCGTCGTTCCGCCAACAACCCGTTTAATTGTGAAATTTAATCGAGCAGAGTGCTAATCTTAGTGATATTTTGCATACTCTACCTGATGAAAAATATCCGAACGTCAACTAATAATGCTACCGCTATTTTAACGATCGGAGATGCAGTGTAATCGTCATAATACTCGTCAGGAACATTTTCTCAGGTGTTATGGCGGATATTTGCAATTTTGTAGCTGCGTTAAATATTAACAGGATTAGGCTCTCAGACTAGTGGGTCCAGGGCTTAAGTCATTGTCTGGGCAAAGATTTTAATACTTTCATAGCGGCCCGTCTTGTAACAATGGGAACACTACGGAAACGAGTGAAGCTAGGCAATTTTCTGTCAGCATATTGGTCCAAATGTTTGAATTTTCATATGCCGAGAGAACCGACTGTTACCCACAGTCGTGGCCCAGTCGTTAAAGCGGATGATTCGACATCAGGTTTGCTTTGGGAGTGTAGGTTCGAATCCTACCGGCTGCTTGTGGTTTTGCGTGAAAACGAGTAGAAATTTTCGCACATACGTGAAATGCAGATTCAAATGAAGATGCAAGCCACTGACACCATTCTCAACTAAGACCTCTACTCCTTTCAATGGCTATCTGTTCAGTTTGCACGAAGGTTAGGATCGTAGAATGCCGTCACGAGCCCTCCCTCGTGCCGTCGCTGAGGCAGAGAGTATGCAATGTACTGCTTGTGCTTGATAGTATTGTGGAGACAGGGCACTCATTTCTTTCAAGAATCGCGATGCATTCATTCGAGTGCGACACCGGTACTGCTGCGTCCTTCGTTTTCTCGATTTATCGCAGCTGCATGGAAGTACGTCCCCCATTTAAAATGATAGCGTCAATGGGTAGCCGGTAAAAATGCCAGTTGAGTCAGAATCCAGTTAGTGCTGTATGTGAATCACTCACAGAGCATGCAGCTGTTCCACGATCGTGTTGCGTGAGGCCGGACAGATCAGTCGGTTGAGCATTAAGCTTTTAACCTAGGGACCCCAGGGTTCAAGTTCCCGACACATTCTGGCTCTAGCCTTCACCACGGTACAACGTTCTTGCTGTTTTCTCCGTGCAGTCTTTGATTACGCCAGTGTTTACAGTGATTTTTTTTGTTCTCTCTCTTTGTGTCCAAAAAAAAAAAAATGTTCAAGCGTGTGTGAATTCCTAAGGGACCAAACAGCTAGGCTTACACACTACTTAATCTAACTTATGCTAAGAACAACACACCGCCTTACGTCGTTTGTTTGTGGCAACTTTATTAATTTGTCGAGTATTCATCATTTGGCAGAATTTCGGTTTTGAGGATTCCCAAGGCTGCTGCACAACGTGGTTAAGTCAGTTGGGAAAAATACCCTGGTCTTTGCTTTTGAAAAGGAAACTCACCGAGTTCAACCGACTACACTCAAGATTCGTAAATGCCTGACAGAAGTAGATGGTTCAGATGGCTCTGAGCACTATGGGACTCAACATCTGAGGTCATCAGTCCCCTAGAACTTAGAACTACTTAAACCTAACTAACCTAAGGACATCACACACATCCATGCCCGAGGCAGGATTCGAACCTGCGACCGTAGCAGTCACGCGGTTCCGGACTGAAGTGCCTAGAACCGCACGGCCACAGCGGCCGGCCTGATAGAAGTAATTGGCTTCAATTATGATTTTATGGATACTACGCAACTTAACTCTGATAGTAACTGTGTTTTTGTAAGATTCTTGACTCCTATTACTGTACACAGAATTCTCAGTGAAACTGGTAACCAGGTTGACTCAGTAATTCTCCTGCAGAGACGACACAAAACGTGCAGCGTCTCTTCTGGGAGCCGACACATCATGCAGGATAGTGCGTGTATTAATCGTACCCACTGACACAGCTAATGCAAAACTGAAGACGACCTGTTTAGGTATGGTGAAGTTAAAGAAATGGTTAGTGGAAGATAGTCCAAGCAATACTAAATACAATACTTTAATGGCGTTTATTTTGTAGAGACGGAAGTGGAAATTAACATCCCCCGACATTTATTTGTAGACGTCCACAAAGCTCACACTACATATGGGGTGAATCAGCTAAAATTTGCAACGCAAATTCTGCGGAAGTGGAAAGTGCTATTGACGTGAGGTTTTTACAGAATGGATTGGTAGCCACGGACTCGTATTGTTAGCCAATAAACAGATTGTATTAATACAATTTTGGCAAACATTTTTGGAATACAGTGATCAATTGTTATATTTAGATTAAAGTTCAGTCTTGATCACGTTATGTCTGTTTTAATGAGTAACCGGTTTCGGTTTCTTCTATAAAACCATCATCAGACCCATTGGCTCCCTTGGGTTGGTAGGTGGAGCTCTCCTTGCTGCTGTGCAGTCAACTCTACTCCTACGCAGCAAGGAGAGCTCCACGTACCAACCCAAGGGAGCCAATGGGTCTGATGATGGTTTTATAGAAAAAACCGAAACCGGTTACTCATTAAAACAGACATAACGTGGTCAAGACTGAACTTTAATCTAAAGATTGTATTAATACTTAAAAACTGTATTTTTTATGCAAACATACACTTTTTAAATGGAACAATGTCTATTTGACATTAAAAAACTAAAAGTAGGATAAGTTAGAATGTCATTACAGCATTGTAGTGCGAATCGTGTACGAGATGTAGTATTTTGAAAAGTTCCCACATCGACACTTGTACCCGTTTCCAGACTGGTATGGAAAAACAGCATTCGAGCGTAGAAGTCCGAGCAGGCTTCAGTAATACGTCCCTACATATCATCGGATATAGTTGGCATGTCCTTGTAGACAGCATCTTTCGCAATTCCCCACAGAAAGAAGTCTGCAGGCCTAAAGTCCTCTTGATGGAGAGCAATGTGTTAGGGATGAAACCTATGTCGATGGAGAATGCGTAGAACACTTGCTTGACTCACACCACTTCCTCGTGGGATTGCACGGGAGCTAACGAGCGGATCAATGGCAACAGCAGCAAGACTATTAATTTCCCCTCTTCTTTCGTCACTTATTTCCTTCTGTTACGTTATCTGTGTGGTACCTTGCCACTTTCACGTAACAGGTTGAAGAGGTTGATAAATAATGGCCGAGATGATTGACATCACTTGGGATATCTTGCCTCATACACCGTACAAGAACGGACTGCCTTCTTCCTGTGCTCTCCACACCCCATGAGCATGTCGGCATTTTCTGCATCGGTAAATTCCATCTTCCACTCCAGACCTACTGCTTGGACTATCACACACAAACGAGTGTCGTATGGAAACTTTTCAAAATACAATATGTTGTAAACGACTCGCACTGAAGTCCTGCAACAAATACTACCGACGTTCTCATTTACCCTACTTTTAGTTTGATGATGGTGATACGCATTTTTCCTTTTTAAAAAAGTGTGTGTTTGCGCAAAAATACACTTTCTAAATATTATTGCAACCTGTTGATTGGCTCAAGTACGAGCCCCTGAGTAACAAATGATTCCGTGAAAACCGCACATCAAGCGCGCTTTCCATTTCCGCAATATTTCTGGAGCAAGTTATTGGCGATTCACCTTGTATACTGGTCAAACTCCGACAACCTATATCTACAAGGAATCTGGTCATTTCAGTCTATTTCTACTCTGAACTAATTTCACCCAAAGTCGTAAACTGACTTTGAATGATGTTTTGGTCACTGATGACCCGGTAGATCAGGAAGACGTAGCGAACGCGGCAATAGGTTCTCAAACTATTCCTGTCGTCAATTCATTTCCACCCCTTGTGACACGATCGAACCTCGATTGCTCTTCCCCTGACAGTGATCTGCAAAACAATAAAAGACCTTTTGCACGTACTGGTGGTCATTCAGGTGACGAAAATCCCCGTAATTCTCCTGCAGATCGTAAGCAGAAACCACAGGATGAAGGCTTTTTGGACTAAGCGGGAGAAATGCAAATGGATTTGGTGACATACAGTGACACGTCCCATAGTTGCAGGAGATATAACCTATCAGTGACAATAGCGAGGTGATGGATATCACGCAACAACACGTGCAGCTGTTTGCGATGCTACCCCGGTGCTTCCACGTGGGCAATCAGAAGACACAACAACCCCAGCCCACTTCCTCGA
This sequence comes from Schistocerca serialis cubense, assembly GCF_023864345.2. Classification (NCBI taxonomy): domain Eukaryota; kingdom Metazoa; phylum Arthropoda; class Insecta; order Orthoptera; family Acrididae; genus Schistocerca; species Schistocerca serialis. The sequence continues at coordinate 409,018,385 of NC_064641.1, read as the reverse complement.
GGCAGACTGAAATAGTAGGTAAACAGGAGGCAGTGTTTAGTCAACAGCCAGCTGATACACAGCCGCTATGTGATAACTGATAAGTCACAACAAGCCACAGTCGTAGAACAACAAGAGGTAGAGTTTAATTAACAGACATTCATAACAGTCGGTGACGCAGCGGCGGTGCCGAATGTCAGGAAGTCGACACCTAGTACGGAATCACAGGACGTACGTCGGCATTGGATCAAATCACTACCTAACCTTAATGTGCATGAGATGTGTTCGCATTTGTGAATATGGACAATCATCAGCTGTACAATGGAACGACGACAATGAAAATTTGTGCCAGACTGGGACATGAACCCAGATTTCCCACTTATCACGAGCGGTCGGCTTACCATCTTTCTTTTTATCGACTGCTACGAAATAAAACTATGCCCCAGGTGCGCCTCGAACTCACAACCTCGGCATTGCTCACGGCTACTGCCTTATAAGTACCGTGCGCATTAATTTTTTTTTATTTTTGTGATCTCATTTTGTTCGTTTTTCGTTCGTCCTATTTGTTGGGGGCAGACGTCCCATGACGCTTGTTCAAGTTCATAGTTGAGCGATTAACTCAGTCCTTTTTTTTTTTTTTTTTTTAAAGAGGGTTTCTAACCCTCTGACCGAACACGCTGAGCTACCGTGCCGGCCCATTAGGCTACCTCCGTTATATACGTTTCCATACAGGGGAAACATTTTAATTGAAAGTCGCTATCCCGGTTTTGGGGGATAAATACGATATCGCTGTGCCCGTCAGTGTATACGTAGCCGACGTGCGAGTGCTGGTGGACATATAGTTGACGGCATATCGTGCTCGGATGACCTAAAGATAAGAAGTACTGCTAGCGGTAAGCGGGAAATCCGCGTTTGAATCCCTGGCAGGCACAAATTTTCATAGTAGTCACCCCATTATACAGCTGATGGTTGTCCTTATTCGCAACTATGAATACGTTTCATGTATTTCTTAACGGCTGCAGCCGCCACAGTGCCTGTTACTTCGGATCTGCATGCATGTCAGAAGGAGCTTTGCATCGTACTTCTGAACGCAGACACAGCAATGTCATATAACTTTACTGTCTTCGCAACCAACAAACCCAAAGTCTGAGACTTCAGACCATAAATCAAAAAATATACGTCACGATATCGTCAGAGAAGAAACGGATGATGGGCTTAACCAACTGGGTAAAGAAGTCAATTATCTGGCCTCCAGTAGTGTAACAGTGATTTATGACAAAAAATGACATCTAAGTAATAAGGCAATGATGCAAGTGTACTCTATTACAACAACAAATATTAATAAAATAGGATCAGAATTGAAGTTGTCAGTTTTTAAAATAATTCTTATGTGAGTATAGTACCAATATCGTGTTTCACCCGCGATATTAAGGTGCGTGGAAATTAATACTTCCCTCGAAACAGCGTTTCCACTGAGCAAAGGAATTCCAATGAATCAAGAAAGAAAATTTGAATGTGGAAGGGTAATTCTGGGTGTCTCTCTTACTAACTCATACGCACCCTCCTGGAATTCCGACAGATTAAACAGTGCAACGTTTTGTAAAGAAGGCCGGCCGCAGTGGCCAAGCGGTTCTAGGCGCTGCAGTCCGGAACCGCGCTGCTGCTACGGTCGCAGGTTCGAATCCTGCCTCGGGCATGGATGTGGGTGATGTCCTTAGGTTTAAGTAGTTGTAAGTCTAGGGGACTGATGACCTAAGACGTTGAGTCCCATAGTGCTTAGAGCCATTTTTTTATAAAGAAGAACTTACTTACTTACTGCGTGAAGACCCTACTAGTCTTATAATTGAAGGTGATTTAAATTTTTTTTTAATATTAAGGATCAAAGACAAAATTTTAACGATTCAGTGGAATTGATACAGCTAGTTAATGACCTAAACCTGAAAGACGCAGCTGAGTACACGCATGTAACATCCAGGTCCCGTGGAAAATTTCACAGGCTTTATATTTCACAAAATTTGGATCAAGATCTTTACTTAGAGCAGAAATAATTAGAGTATATTTTAGTGTTCACACTAACATGCTCTCTTGCGTCAGTTCAACTGCACAACCGACTCGTCTTTATAATTTAAAGGCCTCCCCAAAGAGGACTTAGAGCACGAAATAACTCAAGCATTGACAATGTGCTTGCAATCGATAGATACGCACCCTACAATATTAGACTGGTAGACTAAGCGTGCCAAACGAAGTGTTCTTATACGTTATAGTGTCCACAGAGCCAGGGACCAGAAGCATGCAACGGAATTTTATTTGGCAGTGCTACGAGGCCTACTTGAACAGGTAAAAGTGGGAGCAAATTGAAGGCGTTCAAATCAAGTGCAAAGCGAAATCAGTATTAGAGGATGAAACGGCCTGTTTAAATTACTTACTTTGACACTTAAAGAACGGAGGAAGAACGTTGATCGACGAGATCGAAGCACTAGATGGTACATTACTTACATCGCAGAAGGAAATTATCAGCACCCGGCAGCGGCGGCCGAGCGGTTCTAGGCGCTTCAGTCCGGATCCGCGCGAGTGCTACGGTCGCAGGTTCGAATCCTGCCTAAGGCATGGCTGTGTGTGATTTCCTTAGGTTAGTTAGGTTAAAGTAGTTCTACGTCTAGGGGACTGATGACCTCAAATGTTAAGTCCCATAGTGCTCAGAGCCATTTGAACCATTTTTGAGATTATCAGTGAGCTCCATAAGTACTATGAAGCACTGTATTTTCCCACCCACGTTAATAAAGAATCTCTCGAAGAAATCATTACCATCTTAACACCTTAACTAACGGAAGATGACAACGAAGTAATAATCTCTGAAGTTAGTAAATAAGACTTTCAGTGGACAGTATGGAAGACTCCTCTAAAAAAATCTTCTGGACTCGATGGTTTGCCTATTGATTTTTGCATCAGATACTGGTTTTTAATTTGCAATAAGTTTACTTGTCTTGCAGGCGAGACTTTAAGTGGGACAGTGAAACCTGGCGGTTATAAAGAGAGCATAATTTTTCTAATCCCAAAGTGTTTAGGAAAAAATAATTTAAGTAACTTTGGTCCATTTCGCTCCTGAATTCGGATTATAAAATTATATGTAGGATTATAAATCAAAAGCTTTACCTCCTCACCACAAAGTCAGGATTAGTCGTGCGCGGTGAAGAGGAGCAGTCGTTGAGTACAGAGACATAATAGCCATAACCTCAGTAACTAGAATAAAATGTGCTCTGCTGCTCATTGATTTACTTAAAGGATTTTATCACGTGAAACCTAGCTTCTTATTCGAGATTATGAAAACATTGGGATTCCTCCACAGAACTGTGATAAAAATATTGCTTCAGGTTTAAACGCCAAAATAGCAATAAACTGTCAGACATTTAATGAGATAAAAATACAGCGAGACATCCCCGAAGATAGTCTAAGTGCAACACCAGTACTGATTAGAAATAGAATTATTCTTTGTAGCTACGTACCTGTGATTATGAAGTGTTTGTTCCTTGATAGTCACGATCATTGATTTATGACAGGAAAGTTAAAGATTGTAAAAGCTAAATGACGTTTAAAAATAAAGAAATTTTATATTATATGTATGTTCATAAAGAAAAATTTGAATATTGGAAGCTGGTTCATGCTTAGGGATCTTGTACTGTGAAAGGTAAAAGCTGTAGGGAAGTTCCTCAGCAATGGAAGTGACTTGGCGCGATGTAAAAGGTGGTTTCGGCGATCGAACTGGGCGGCTACTAGGTGGGAACGGTACGCAGTCAGTGGCTAGCCGTTGCACGGTAAACATCAAGATATCAAGGGAGGCATTTGGAAGCCGTTTTCCATGGAAAATAGCCTCGGATGTGGATCTGGCTGTTGCAGAGTACTCTCGGCAATACGGAATGGCTCTGACACGAAAAAAATCCGTCGCCAAGAAGAAATTGTAAAGAGCATTCTGCCGGCCGTTGTTGCGGAGCGGTTCTAGGCGCTTCAGTCCGGAACCGTGCGACTGCTACGGTCGCAGGTTCGAATCCTGCCTCGGGCATGGATGTGTGTGACGTCCTTAGGTTAGTTAGGCTTAAGTAGTTCTAAGTCTAGTGGACTGATGACCTCAAATGTTAAGCCCCATAGTTCTCAGAGCCATTTGAACCATTTTAAAGAGCATTCAACATCAAGAGCCCGAGTACAATTAGCCGCCACTTCGCTTGCCACCACTACATCGCCACTGCTCTACCAACTTCAGACACACAGTTATGTATCAGAGCATGTACCAGTATATTTGTGTGAGTGTTTTCAATAATAATCCAAGTACTATAAGCTCGTGTTTTGAACCGTAACTTTATTCTAATCATGAAACGAAGCAGGATCCCCTCCTAAGTGTGCAGAAAACCGAGTATCCTGTTTCTAACTAAGTAGTGATTTGTTTTTGTGTATCAAATGTGCAAAAATTCATTGCCACAGAGTGTAAACGTTACTGTCTAAAATACCTGCTTCACAGGTGATGAAAAAGGCACGTAAATTAAACTTATCTGAAATGTAATTTAGTCTTGATTGCTTACATGAACTTTTTTTTATTATTTTTATTTTTTATTTTATTTTCTTTTTTTTCTTTTTTTTGGGGGTTGATCGAGCACAGTGTTGAGTAATTTGCTTTAAAGGATGAAAACATAAATTAGTTCAAGTGGGGCTAAGAATTAAAGTTGATTGAATTGAACTTTGCTTCTGAAATAATCATAGAGTTTGCCTAGAGAGACAGTATCAATTTATGGGTCCTCACTATATTCTTCTCATATCAGAAAGACAACTGAGACATTTATTGCTACTAAAGAAATCTCATACTAGTATATAAATGAGAGTATAAAATGAGTATATGCAGTATTATTTAATTTTATGTGTGGTATTTATTTGTCAGTTAAGTCAGAACTCTTTTCATACCCAACTTTAGTTCATTGTTTCCTGCAGTATTGAGTTACATAATGATTGTGACTGTTATTATTATGAGTGGAGTACACTCTAGCCTTGTATGATAGATGGTTTCTGCATTAGCAGCATTCTGCATTTCTCACCACCACCCTCGCGCAGCAATGCACATTTACATCTTAGACTTCTCCCACTTCAGCACAAGCCAGTCACGAGCTGGAGCGCCGCATTCGAAGATGGGATACTGCTTCTTGCTCAGCATACACCGATTTGACCAATCAGAGACTTTAAGTTAATTGGGAGAAAAGAAAAAGAAAGATTCAGCTTCATGACCTCTTTCCCACGCATTTACATCGTGTCTTTTGCTAACAATATGACCAGGATGGAACCATAGCCCTCCATAATAACATTGTTATCACCCCTGTTGCGTCCATTTCGAAGTTTCTAAAGAACTGCAGTATACCCGTAAAAGCCTCGTGCCTTCACAAATAAGTTGTGTAACAGAGTCTGGACGTCTGAACGCCAGTGACCTGTCCCACGGAAATTCGTAGAACGCTCACAGTTGTCTCGTGCCCATCATTTCATCATAATGTATGAAGTCAGATCGTAATAAGGATCAGCGCCATGACTGAATCAATGGAAATGGAAATGAGCGTTTGGCGTCATTGGCCGGGAGGCCCCTCGCGGGGCAGGTCCGGCCGCCATATCGCAGGTCTTATTACATTCGGCGCCACATTGGGCGACCTGCACGCCGGATGGGGATGAAATGATGATGAACACAACACAACACCCAGTCCCTGAGCGGAGAAAATCTCCGACCCAGCCGGGAATCGAACCCGGGCCCAGAGGACTGCAATCCGTCACGCTGACCACTCAGCTACTGGGGCGGACACTGAATCAATAATCCAATACAAAAGAATTACATATTTTTCAGATCACAAGATAAATTATGGCCATATACAGACAGTATTACGTGACAGAGATGCTGTAGGTTAGGGTTGCGACTAACAATAAAATGATGGAGTAATTCGCTGTGTATCTATTTTGCAACACAACGCAGTATAAATAAATAAAATAAAAATAAAAATAACTCACGAAATTTAGTGGTCAGCGTGGTCAGACAGACATCCCTTCAATTTAATACATTCAACTGGCGATTCAACGAAGAAGCATAATTTATCTGTGGTTAAATATACGGTTTTAGCAAAACACAAGACGTCCTTCCATTACAAATTCCGAAATTTGTGGTAAGGTCGTATGGGGCCAAACTCCTGAGGTCATCGATCCCTAAGCATACATACTGCTTAATGTAAATTAAACTAACTTACGTTAAGGACATCACATATCCCAATTCCCCATACAGATTCGAACATCTGAGGGGGAAGCAACACGAACCATTACAAGAGACCTAGGCCGAGCAGTTACCCTGCGCGGCCCTTCTATTACAAATAAGTTACATAAACAAGAGAGAACTTCAGTTTCTGAAAGAAGAAGTAAGAGGAAGTAAGTTTTCTCGTGTCATTATGCTGGTACATTCACTTTTGTTAAGATACTTGGGTAACACATGGGGTTACTGTCTGATGTCAGAAATAAAAATTTAATTCATTCAGGTGAAGAGAACATCGCCTTAGGAATCGAGACGATGAAGGGACATTCTGGCGAGCAAAACAACAGGCTGCAAGATTGGTAGGAGGCCAGAGACTCCCTATGAGAGCGTAGGTTCGAGTCCTACCGACTGCGTTTCATTTTTGTGTCAAGACGTGAAGAACATCTCCAACGGAACCGTGAAATGAGAGAATACGTGGGAAACATTCCATTCGAGACGCTTGTGAATTTTCCAATTGCCCAGTGAGTGTCGACAAAACACGTAGCTCCTCTGCTTCAACGTATGAGACGTAAAAACTGCTGCAATTTGATTTTACATCGTGTGTCAACTTTCTTAAATAATCTGTTACGAGCCTAGCGTGATGAGTTTGTAGACAGCATTCAGAGGAAGTTTAATTAGTAACAGCTCCATGCGACGATTGCCCAACAAAGTAAAGGACATGAGGCAATGTGTCAGTAGCATAGTGGGAGGTGTAACGTAATGTGAGCCCGGATAGCTCAGTCGGTAGAGCATTAGGCTTTTAACCTAAGGGTCCAGGGTTCAAGTCCCTGTCCGGGCAGAAATTCTTATACTTTGGTAGCGGCTCGCCTAGTAGCGGTGAAAGCACTACGGAAAAGAATGCAGTTACGCCGTTTCGTGGCACTGCAGTGCTCTAAACGCCAGCAGTTGCATGTGTAGGGAGGGTCTTGTGCCACCGGCAGTCGTGGCCGAGTGGTTGTGGCGAGCGGACGTGCCCGTCGCGAGCTCCGCTAGTAGCTGTGTTTACATCGTTGGTCGCCGTGGTTTGCAGCGGCCTGGTGTCTTTACTCAGCGTCTTCTTTCTTTTTTCTAAGTTTTAAAGGATTTATTGTGGAAAATGGTGACGTACAACCGGTCCAATACTATTCAGTTGTTTGATCGCGAATTTCCGCGTCCCACGGCTTTGGAAATCCATCACTGGATCAGATCGGAATTGCAAATAGACCCAGCTTTGCTTGATGGTGTACATTTAGATTTTATTGTTAATTCCGTGTTCTTGAAAATCCTTGATAGTGAATTATGTTTGCGTTTGGTGGCTGTCAACGGCGGGGTTCGGAAATTTAAACATGCTGATGGGAATATTAGTGACGTGCAGGTGTTACATGCCGGTTATGGACTACGTAATGTTAAGGTTTTCCATCTGCCTTTTGAAGTGCCCTTAGATGAAATTAGCCGTGCATTAAGATTATATGGTACTATCTTTGCTGTCACGAAAGATTATTGGTCGTCCGCGTATGTTTATCAATGTGATAACGGCGTACGGATGGACTTAAAGAAACACATTCCGTCCTTCGTTGTCATAGGCGGCCATAGGGCTTTCATCTCCTACACCGGCCAACCTCCAACGTGTTCTCTCTGTCATTCCACTGAACATATGCGGAATTCTTGTCCCCGACGGCGCCCTGTGCAGTTGCCCCTGGAAAACTCAGGCAGTTACGCAGGTGCCGTTCTGAGAGGTTCTACGCCACCGGCTAACTCGCTAGCTCGTGAACCGGTTGTAGCGGGTGTGTCTATTCTCCCTAGTGTACCTGTTGTTCCACCTACGCCTGTTGTCGCCAATGTCCCTGACGTTAGCGCTGAATGTCGTCCGACCAACCGTTCTGCTCCGTTGCGGGTGACAACTTCCGTGGCTTCACTTGTTGATGAACGTGTTCAGAGCATTCCGGAATCAGGTGCTATTACTGCCGCAGTTTGCGAGACCGCGCCTGCCTCATGGGTTCTCCAGTGTCAAACGTCCTCCCCCATGTGATGTTGCAACTTCAGTGCCTGTTGTATCGGACATCCCTGCTGGGAATGTGCACCTACTGCCACTACTGACAAGGTCGCGGACTCCAACCCATCCCCCAGTAACATTGCTGCTCCAGCGAATACCTTGCGCATTTCTCCACCTCACGCGGAAAATTTGGTTATGGATGTAGAACCGCACTCTGTTCCCTCAGTGGGGAACGTAAAGACTAAGTTGCAGGATACTGACTTTCCCACGCAACGCGAAAAACGTGTGCGAGAGCAAAGTCAGAAGCTTAAGGGTATGCTACGACAGGGTACCGGCGGCCGGGAAATTTCGCCCCCGTCGAAAAAGGTTAGTACTGATACGGAATCTCGTAAACAGCGCAAATCGCTGACTCGCGCGTCAAGGAAATCCGCGTCGGGTGACACTATCGGCGGCAGTCTGTCGGACGAAGTTGACGTGTAACTGCCACGGTACCCTGCTTTCCGTCTCCGGTGAGTCTGCGCCTTCCCGGTGAATCCCTTTCAAAAAATTTATCTGTGTGCCCTACACCCATGCGTCCTGTAGCCACATGGTTAAAATAGCAACATTAAATATCAACTGTATTGCGGCTCCTCAGAAATTGCAAGTCTTGGCAACTTTTATCCAACATAGTCGGTACGATTTTATTTTTCTGCAGGAAGTGAGCGTTGTGTACCTTGATGTTTTAACGGGGTATTCCGCCATTTATAATATCGATCCGGAAGCTCGGTGTGGTACCGCTATCTTATATAAGTCTGCAGAAGAGCCGATACGAATCAAACGACTACCGACCGGCAGAGGGATCTCGTGCGTTATCGGAGGCCTGCAACTAGTTAACATTTACGCTCCGTCTGGCACCAGTTTAAAGAGGGCGAGAGCGAGATTTTTCATTGAAGATGTACCCACCTTGATTGGTAGCCCGATGCTGCCCGTCGTATTGGGGGGCGATTTTAATTGCGTGGTTGCGGACAGTGATCAGTTTCTCACGGCTCATAAGTGCGTCGACCTTGATCGTCTGATTGCAAGCTTCCAGTTAGCAGATGTGTGGCGTGTTCTCTTTCCTCAAGAGCACGTCTTTACGTATTTCTATCGAAATGGGGCTAGTAGACTTGATAGGTTCTATGTGTCGACCTGCACAGCAGATCACCCACTTAGTGCCGATGTCACCCCTGTCTGTTTTTCCGATCACTGCGCCTTCTTCTGTGACCTTCGCGCGCCGCAACTCCGCCAGTTACGTCGATCTCGGGTGTGGAAGTTTAACGTGGCCCATGTCCGTGCCCGCTCGTTGCGTCGGCAAATATTCACGATATGCTCTCTTCCTGCGGCGAAAAGCTGACTAACTATGCCTCGGTTGCCAATTGGTGGGTTCACCTGGCCAAACCGTCTATCCGTGCTGTTTTAAAGTGTTTTAGCGCCGAAGCTGCGCTGTGGAAACACAGGACCACTGAATATTATTATCAGATTTTAAAAGATGCCGTCTCTCTACCGGATATTGTCGATGAGCAATTTCTGATTCAGTTAAAAGCTGTCAAAGCTCAAATTTTTAAATTGCAAGCCCAAGATTTTCAGGGCTCCTTACTTAGAAGTCGCTGTGTAGGGACCTTTGATGAGTCACCGACTATTCACCATATCGAAAGAGAGCGGAGACGGGGTGCTACTAGATTTTTTCGGTGTCTTAGACTGGAGACTGGGGAGCGACTAACCACTGAAGGGACATTCGTGCGCATATTTTTGCCCATTTTAGTGCCACGTTTCAACGTAGCGACCACGATAGGGCGGCCGCACATGTACTCATGGGTGAAATGCGGAACCTGCTTACTCGTGAGGACAATGACACCCTCCTTTCCGCCATCACGACGGAGGACATGAGCGATACACTCAGATTGTCTGCTCGAGATAAGTCCCCGGGCCATGACGGAATTCCTTTAGAATTCTACCTCGAATTCTGGGATGTCTTAGAACCTATCGTCACAAAGGTCGCAAATGAATTGTTGAGTGGCCCTCCGTGTCTGGCAGAGTACCTAGAGGGTATAGTCGTTCTTCTCCCTAAGACCGCCGGGGCTGACAAAGGTGAAAACTTTCGCCCGATCACGCTATTGAACAGTGACTACAAACTTTTCAGCAAATGCATTGCAACCAGGCTGCACACTGTGATGCGAAAAATCATTAGCCCTTTTCAGATGTGCGCTGTGACGGGGAGGGGTATCCTTGCCGCCGTGAGCACGTATAGGGACGTCGTGGCTCACACTGCTGCCACACGGACTCCAAGGGCGATTCTATCGATTGACTTTCGGAAGGCCTTTGATAGGATTAACCACGATTACCTCTTTGCCTTGTTGGGTCACATCGGCTTTCATATGAACTTTGTCTCCGTCCTTAAAAATGTCCTCACGAGAGCTTCTTCTCGCATTCTGATAAATGGCACCCTTTCGGCTCCCTTTATAATTGCAAGATCTGTGCGGCAAGGGTGTCCCCTCTCTATGTCCCTCTTTGTTATCGCTCTTGACCCCCTCCTCCGCCGAATTGGGCGCACTGTCAGTGGGATCGATGTAGAGGGTGTACGGGCGTCGTGCGTTGCGTACGCCGACGATGTCGGCGTCTTTATACGACAAGAAAAGGACATCAGATTAATTAAACCTCTGTTCAGTCTTTTTGCCCAGGCTACAGGTACGGAACTAAACCCGCATATAACGGTGCTGCTCCCAATAGTTGCCTGTCGCGGCTATGCTGCCGATTCATGGTACACCGTCGCTGCCTCCCACATGTTGCTCGGCATTCACTTCTTTGCTTGCCCCATAAAGATGGCCGCTTATAACTGGCGCCGTATTTCGACGACTGTCAAGGGTCTCATGGTCCGTCACGCCACCCGGCAATTACATATTCACATTCTGGCTAAAGCGTGGAATGTGGCCCAAGTGCTCAACGTCCCACCTCCGTTGGCACGCACGATCAGCCAAGCAGCACACTGGCTGCTGTGGCGTGGCCATATTTTCAAAGTAAAACTTGCCACATGTACCCAGCCGCCGTCTCGCGGAGGACTTGGTCTCGTAGATGTCAGAAAGAAATGTTCTGCCCTGCTTATCAACAGAATTGCCACCATTGTCGAGAACAGCCCTCACAATACGACGGCTGCCCTCTTCCGCGCCCATGAGCCCCTTTCTGACAGTGCACCGATCAATGTCTCGCGGATACCTTACAAGCTTGCTGTACTCAGTGATTTTTTCTTGTCCCGCAGTTATCATGTTTCACTAGCTCGCGACCGCAGGACGCGGTCTACCACCTCTTCGTATCATGAGGTGATTGGTATGCCACCACCGAATAACTTAGTCCGTCAATATCCCGACAACAACTAGGTTCTTGTTTGGCAAAACGTCAGCAACAAGTTGTTATCGAAGGAAGTGCGAAGCACGTGGTATACGGTCCTCACTCGCACTGTGACAACCAACGACCGACTGGCGACTATTCACCTAATTCCGTCCTCTAAGTGCGAGTACTGTGACGAACGGGGTACACTTGAGCATCGGTTTCTTTGCAGAACCACACGAGATGTGTGGGCTATTTCCTGCGACATGCTCGCACTCACTAACAGGACTGACAAATGGTCGTTTCCCCAGCTAGCGGCTGTCATCCCCGACATTAAACCTTTTCCGCAATCTAAGCGAAATGCTACAGTGTGGATTTTAGGGCATACCACTTACGGTATATTTGCCAAAAATATAATTGATCCAGTCGACTACTTGTTTTATCTGTGGGAGCGCCATCAAACGCTCCGGAGGACAGCCTCATATCAGCGACGTTTTCAGCGCTTTTTGCAAATCCCCATTGAACAGCAATTTCGGAAAGTCTTCAATCTGGCACCGACTGTTCTCCAACCTTAATGACGACGTCGATCCTGGTCCTGAAATGTGAACAGATGTAATAGCGTGTTGACGTTACGAAGAACTCGGAAACAGAAAACTGAAGAAGAAACTAGAAACACATTGAAATGAAAAATAATGGAATACGGAATTACTTTTCTTTCTTCCTTTTCTTTGATTATTTTCATAACTTTCCTTTTCCCTTTCTTTGAGATTGGAACGCACTTTCGTTTATTTGAGTGAGCAATTTACTCCCTTTCGAGGGTTTAGTCTTCCTTTCTTTCATTTGGTATTTCGCTTTCTTCTTTCCTACGGAGATCGCTTGCTTTGAAATTCTATGTTGCATATTTTTCTCGCTGCATTCCGTGAAGGCAGCACATTCAAAATCTTTCATTCCTTTCACACTCCTTTCCAAGAGAGGTGTTTTGTTTTTTCTTGCCAAATTATGTGCCATTTCATTTTTTCCCCATTATGGAGAAATAGAGTTTCCTCATTTTTTTTTTTTTCTCTCAGGTTCGTTTCTTAATTTCATGTCCCGGCAGAGTTGAGGGCTTCTAAGTTCTTCGTCTTTTCTTTTTCTTCTCCCACTGCACTTCTTGTCGTTCTCTTCCAGCAGGAAACGATGAATTTCTTTAGTTTTGGCGCGATGTTTTCGTTTCCTTTGTGGCTCCAGACATTCTTTCCTCTTTCTCCAGCCAACGGACTCCAATGTTAAGTTCCACTCTATTCATCATGCCAGTCGGCAATTAATTTTAAAAAAAAAAAACAATAAAACAAAAAAAATTATTTTAAAAAATAAAAACATAAACAGTGGTGCAGCGTTTCTTTTCGTGAGATCTCGCAGCTGCTTGGAAGAGTGTCCAACGTTTAAGACGACGGAAAACTAGCGTCAGTGGGAAGTCTGTAAAGTCGCCATTAGAGCCACAAGCCAGCAATTACAACACGCAAATCACTCGCACACATTGCAGCTGTACCATAATGCTTGGCAGAGGCACAGGATAGGTCAGTCGGCAGAGCGCTAAGCCTTCAGCCAAAGGGCCCCGGGTTCAAGCCCCTGTGCAGGCTAAAATTAATACACTGTCGTAACGGCTAATGTGCTGGCCACGGAAGCACTAGAGAAACGAGTGAGGCCATGCCGCTTTCTGCCGTCAGGTTGCTTTAAAACGAGCAGTTTGACTAGTCGAGAAGCGCTTATGTGACCGGCAGTCGTGGCCGAGTGGTTAAGGCGTCTGACTCGAAATCCGATTCCCTCTGGGAGCGTAGGTTCGAATCCTACCGGCTGCGTGCGATTTTGCGTAAAAACGAGCAGAAATTTTCGCACACATGTGACATGCGTGGGTGAAAGCGGATCCAAACCAGAGACACCACTCTCAACAAGACGGAAATTTATTTTTTAAGAATACTGTTTCGCGACGGCCGCTGCCTGTTGTGGCTACCGGTTCACCTCGCACGGACGCTAGTACTGCAGAAATCAGTCGCAGGCCCACGAACGCGCCCCCGTCATTTTGTCGCGTCGTCGCCGTGTTTGTGAGTACACAGATGTGCTTGAAAGTGTTTAGCAGAGCGAGCATTCTTTTCTTTCTAAGAAGCGCTATTCAGTTCATTCGAGTGTGGCAAAAGCAGTGGTGCAGCGTTTCTTTTCTTAAGATCTCGCAGCTGCTTGCAAGTATGTCCATCGTTTAAGACGACACAAAACTAAACTAGCGTCAGCGGTGCTACCAGCTCAAAACTCAAGTAACAACAACACCCGCCATGCCACCCCACGCTCCCACATCACTTAAGAAGGCGCAGCGCATAAAGCGCTAGAACCTCGTCCCCAGCTGAGGGCTCAGCCCCCCGTCATGCGCGCCGTCGTCGTTGCGTCAGCGGTGCGTCAGTCGGAAGTCGGCGAAACCGCCATTGGAGCCATAAGCCAGGAATAACGACACGCGAATCACTCGCACACCATGCAGCATGCACCACAACGCTCGGCTGAGGGACCGGATAGCCCAGTCGGTACAGCGCTAAACCTTGCGTCAGCGGTGCGACAGTCGGAAGTCGGCGAAGCCGCCATTGGAGCCATAAGCCAGGAATAACGACACGCGAATCACTCGCACACCATGCAGCATGCACCACAACGCTCGGCTGAGGGACCGGACAGCCCAGACGGTAGAGCGCTAAACCCTCAACCAAAGGGTTCCGGGTTCAAGCCCCCGTCCAGGCGAAAATTAATACACTGTCGTAACGGCTAATGTGCTGGCAACGAAAGCTCTACAGAAACGAGTAAGGCCATGTCGTGTTCTGCCATCAGGTTGCTTGTAAAGAAGCAGTTGAACTTGCAGAGACAAGCATCTGCGACCGGCAGTCGTGGCCGAGTGGTTAAGGCGTCTAACAAGAAATCAGATTCCTTCTGGGAGCGTAGGTTCGAGTCCTACAGACTGCGTTTCTTTTTTGTGTCAAGAGGTGAAGAACATCTCCAACGGAACCATGAAATGAGCGAATACGTGGGAAACACTGCATTCGAGACGCTTGTAAATTTTACAATTGTCCAGCGAGTGTCGACAAAACACGTAGCTCCTCTGCTGTAATATATGAGACGTACAAACTGCTGCAATTTGACTTTACATCGTGTGTCAGCTTTCTTCGATAGTCTGTTACGAGGCTAGCGTGATGAGTTTATAGACAGCAGTCAGACGACGTTTAAATAGTAACAGCTCCACGCAACGATTACCCAACAGTAAAGGACATGAGGCAATGTGTCAGTACGCGTAGTGGGACGGGTGATCACGTGATGTGAGCCCGGATAGCTCAGTTGGTAGGGCATTAGGCTTTTAACTTAAAGGTCGAGGGTTCAAGTCCCTGTTCGAACGGAAATTTTAATACTTTGGTAGCCCCACGTCTAGTATTGGTGTAAGCACTACGGAAAAGAAAGCATCCTCGCCGTTTCCTGGCACTGCAGCGCTTTAAACGGCACCAGTTGCATGTGTCGGGAGGGTCTTGCGCTACTGGCAGTCGTGGCCGAGTGGTTAAACAAGTTCCGTTTCAGCCGCGCTCGCGGATGGCCGCTGTTAACTGTTGCGCTGCACTTCAGTGTTTACATCGCTGTACTTGGGCTTCGCCGAGTGGCGTCCGTCCGTTAATCTCCGTGTTCGTTCCTGTTCCTCGTGATCTGATCGCTCTTTCTGGTCTTGCTGCTGCTACTTGGAATTTCGGTTGTTTAACCGAAATTGATTCGCTGGATTAACCATGGCTACAAACCTCAGGAAGAATACTCTGGTATTTGCTTTTGACAAAGAATCCCGTCCTGTTCAGCCGACATCCCTGGAAATAGATGACTGGATTACACAGGTAATTGGTCTAAATTCTGAAACCGTTCATACCTGGCAACTGGATCAGGAAAAATACTGTGTTTTTGTCAAGTTAATCAGTGCTTCGACTGTTGATAACATGTTACGAAAGTGGGGCTATGAAGTAGATTTTGTGCATAGAAATGGTTATAAAAGTAAGGTTTCCATCTATAGAGCGGACATTCGTTACAAAACCGTTCGTGTCTTGATTCTCCCCATTGAAATTGAAAATGATAAGATTAAGGAAGCTCTTTTAAACTACGGAGACGTTAAATCAATTGCAAATGGAAGATGGTCGCCTCGCTTTAAACTGCAGTGTTTTAACGGGGTCCGCTGTGTAGAGATGGACGTTAAGACGAATATTCCGTCTCACATAACTGTTTGTGGGTACAAGGCACAAATTGTTTATACAGGTCAGGAAGCTACATGTCATATATGTAACGAAACCGGCCACTTCAGACAGGAATGTCCGCGGCGAACTGTTGTGCTTAAAAGTAATTTGATACAGCGTCAGAAGCTTACCTTAAATGATCAGTTACCAAAGAATAGCCCGGAACAACTGGTTGAGGATGTTAACGCAGCGGGACAAGCTAATGTCTCCCTTCACGATAACAGTCAATTTCCCCCGTTAACAACAAAAGGAAACCCCGTTGCCACTACTCGTGAAAGTGAAATGCAACCGAAAAAACGACCTCTGGAGATAACTGATAGTTGTTAAGAGGACGAGCTCTCTTGTCCCACTCCCTCACTTCGCAAGCAAAAACAGTGCGATGAGAAGGCAGAGGAACCTGAAGGCAAAATGCGAATGGAAACTAATCAACAGAAAGATAATACACATACGGTACCAGAAAATGAAAGGGGTGTAAGCAGCATTAATTTGCAAGAAACAACAGGTGCAGTAGCCGATTGCAAAGAGCAGAATATATCTGTTAATAAACAAATTCAGGGAGAGGATGCAAAACTGCAGTCTCCATTTGTTTCCCTCGATCAGAAAGTGAGTGAAATTAATAAAGAACGAGGAAGTGGTGGCCAAACTGAAATCACGGTCAACACTTCAGGGCAGGCGCCGGCAACCGAAATTGCTAAAGCGTCTGCTGCTGCTCCAGATAAGCCGCGAAGTAAAATACCGACGCAACCAAATGAGAATGTAGCTCGTAACCAAGGGAAGGGAAAATCCAGTAGGGGCGACCCAAGCCCAAAGAATGTTCAGTCCGAAACGGTCGTACACGAATCACTGGAGGAAAAATCATAAAGTTTACCAGGAAATCAGTCTGCTTGCAGTACAAGAGAAACCATCAGAAGTAGAAAATGGCTCTGAGCACTATGGGACTTAACATCTATGGTCATCAGTCCCCTAGAACTTAGAACTACTTAAACCCAACTAACCTAAGGACATTACACAACACCCAGCCATCACGAGGCAGAGAAAATCCCTGACCCCGCCGTGAATCGAACCGGGGAACCCGGGCGTGGGAAGCGAGAACGCTACCGCACGACCACGAGCTGCGGGCTATAAGTAGAAAAAAACGGGACAGTAACTAATAAACTGATTGAAGTGTTATTCCATGTTCAGCCTTTCGAGAAAACTGTTACAGCTTAACTGAACCCTGAACCACAGTAAACTAAATTAGTTCAACAAAACAACTACATAGTGGCAGCACAATGATGCAATCCTATTCTGTCACCACTATAAACATAAATAAAATCATGACCGGTTTGAAATTATCGGCCCTTAAGGAATTTTTGTACGAATCCGCGACTGGTATTGCCCTGTTACAAGAAGTTCTAATTTCGGATTTGGTAATTCCCGGTTTTGTCAGTTACATAAATGTGTCTCCCGAAACAAGTGTTGGAACAGCTATTTGGGTAAGGGAAGGGATTACCGTAAGCGAGGTGGAACGACTGGAATCCGGAAGGGGAATAGGACTAAATATCTATGATGTGACTATCATCAACTTGTACGGCCCTTCAGGAAGTTCTCATCGAGCTGACAGTCCACGTTTCTTCAAAGATGACTTGATATACTTGTTAAGGAAATCACCAAGACAGTTATTACTTGGAGGTGATTTTAATTGTGTTTTAAATCGAAAAGATCAGTTACCTAATTTTAATTTCTCAAGTGAACTAAAACAATTAGTTACTGGTTTAGAATTAAAGGATATATGGGAAATCAAATACCCCTCCACTATTGAGTTCACTTATGTCACGGCAACATCACGTAGCAGGATTGATAGACTATATATTTCTAAACAACTTGTAGCTTCCGTGACAAAAGTAGAAACCATTCCTACGTACTTTTCAAACCAATCAAGTGTCTTAGCTTGCATAAATCTAACAAGACAGCCGGTTCGCCGATTCAAGAATCAGTGGAATTTGAACACTTCCTTGTTAGTTAATCATGATTTAGAAGATCTGATTAAAGAAACATGGGCAATATGCCTGCGAGCCCGTAGTAGATATGCCACTGCTATTGACTGGTGGGTTAAAATGGCAAAGCCAAAGTTGAGGAAAGTTCTTATTCAATACAGTGCCCAGAGCGCAACGGAAATGAAATGCACTATAGAGTATTACTATTCCGTTTTGAGAGATCTATATGATCAAGTCTCAGCAGGTTCCTCACTTCGGATAGCAGACATAAAAAAAGTCAAAGCCAAGTTACTTAATATCAAGAGAAGCCAAATGGAAGGGTTGAAAATAAAATCGAAGGCAAATTCGGTGTCAGCAGATGAAACTACTTCCCTATATCATTTAGTGAAGCATACGAAAAACGGGAGAAGGACTTTTATTGAAGAAATTCGAACAAAACACGGCACGATTCTCAGAACCCAGCAGGATATCATGGACGAGATTTATCGCTATTATTGCGAGCTATATTCTGTACATCAAAGTAGTGATGCTTCCTTGGAAGAATTCCTTGACATCCTAGCCCCACAGCTGACAGAAGATGACAACGAAAATTTTCTCGAGGTTGTCGGTAAAGAAGACGTGTCTGAGACTCTGTGCGCCTCGCCACCAAAAAAATCCCAAGGACCGGATGGTCTGCCAGCAGAGTTTTACATCCGTTACTGGCCAATAGTAGGTGAGAAAATCACGGACATTGTAAATGAGGTTATTCAGGGTAAAATGATTCCGGCTGAGTTTAAGGAGAGTAAAATTGTTCTGGTGCCAAAAAATAATGGAAACAAAGATTTAAATAATTTTCGTCCAATTTCACTGCTGAATTCTGATTATAAATTAATAGCTAGAATGATAAACAAGAGAATTTCATGCCTTACAGATAAAATTATTAGTCAACATCAGAACTGTGCGCAAGGCAGAACCATTTTTCAAAATCTAGCGGAATTCAGGGATATCATTGCAATAACTTCTGCAACAAACATAAAGTGTGCTTTATTGTTTTTAGATTTTTATAAGGCGTTCGATGCAGTAAACCATGAATATCTTCTACAGACATTGAAGAAAATAGGTTTCAACGATAGGGTTATACAGTTGATTAAGAACATAGCAACTGGAATAAATGCTAAAATAGCGGTGAATTGTCAACAATCCAGGCAGATGCAAATACAACGAGGTAATCCTCAAGGAAGTCCTCTGTCCATGTCGCTCTTCGCAATTTCGCTGGAACCTTTCCTCCGACACGTCCATGCTACATTAAAAGGCTTAACATTATCAGGAAACAAAACAGTTATAAGAGCATATGCTGACGATATAGGGGTCATTATAAGGAATAATGACGAGGTAACCACGCTAGCAACAGTGATTGATTCGTACTGTAGAGCATCTGGAGCCAATGCAAACGGAAAAAAAAGTAAGATGTTAAATCTCAGAGGTTTTGATAATATCAACGTCGAGTGGGCAAAATTAGTCCGACAACATAAAACACTTGGGATCACCGTGACAGCATGCCCTATGAAAATGACGGCTTTAAATTGGAAAGTTGCAGCAGATAAAGTGCAAGGAGCCATTGTAGAGAATTTAACTCGATATATGAACCAAGTTCAAAGAACACAGTATATCAACTCATGCATCCTTGCTAAGGCTTATTATACTGCCCAGCTGTTTCCAATACCGAGAATGATAGCGAGAAGAATAATGTCCAAAATCACAAAATTTTTGTGGAGAGGTGAAGTGTTCAGAGTACCTGCTAAAGTAGCCACTTTAGATCCCAAAAATGGTGGACTAGGATTAACTGATATAACAGATAAAGCCTCTGCTCTTTTTATCAAAAGGCAAGTTAATTTAATAAGAGACTCGCGAGAAAGCATAACCAGTCAACTTTTCGAGATCATTAAACCTCCAAGCCTGCTTCCCCCGATTGACGTGCAGAATATCAACAGTCGCTTACAGCACGTGAGGATTTTCTATGTTGAGGTTAGTTATGTCAGTGTCGAACTCAGGCAGTCCCGACACTTAACATCGAGAGCAGGCGCGGCTCGTAATTAAAGGCTCTGAGGCGGAGCCGCCCCAAAATATATGTTAAAGTAAATTTCGGAAGAACGTATTACATAATTTAAATTATCAAGACGAATTTCACATATTTCCCATTCCGATTAAAATAACGACGGTCAACGTTTTTGGAACTGTTTGTACCGATAGATGTTTTCCGAACGGTTAGTAATGTTTAGGCTGCGCCTTGGAAAGTCCGTAAGCTGCATGTAGTAGCGGTTTGGGGGCGTGGCTTCTACATAGTACTGCTCTTTATGGGCGACCCGAAGGCTCAGAGCTAGCAGCCTAAAGGTACGTTGTCCAAGACGCGACGCACACTAGCGACTGCGACGGGTCGCTACGTGACGTCAGAAGTTGTCCGCTGGCGCATGCGCAGTTCGAGTTTGGGATGCGACGCGCGACTGTTGCGGCAGCTGTCGCAGCACTGCACCAGTGAGCAGTGTTGCGACGGAAGTCGCACGACACAAAGACGTACGGCTGCGAGAAAGATGTCGAGCCAGTCAAGGAAAACTGAAATGAGCCACTCACAGGATGTGATGCTCTGTGAGCTGGTCTCGCAACAGCCTTGCCTTTACGATTTGAAGAACCCTAAATATAGAGACACTATGTTCAGAGACAGAATTTGGGAAGAAATTGGTGCACAGTTGAAACTGGCAGGTGAGTGAAATATATAATATTTTCCCATTAATGCAAATTTTTCAGGCCTGTTATGAAAATCAGTATAATCCATGCAGATGTAGAATTAGAATGATGAAAATGAACTTGAAGGTCAATTTTCGCATTACTGTTTTTTGTGACGATAAAAATTGAAAACGGCAAATACATTATAAAATGAACAATCTAAAGTACAACGAGAAAGTTACATTTTACAATACCTTCACTTTGAAAGTAAACGGTAGATTGGTGTCTTGATGATACCTTCTAGTTGTGAAAAACCACCACCAGATTGTTGTACAGCTCTCTGTAATCAATAGATGTTCGTTTTTATGGAAGGCGTTTCTCAACAGATTGCGCAAACAGTATGCTGCAATAAGTAATTTGTCACATTCACTTCAATTCATTGGTAGAAGATGGTGCTCAAAAAACTTGTGCCAAAAGTGCACTACTGTTTTACAAGGCCCTTCTGGTCTGACACAGTTCACAATTGAAATTCGTCTTTTGTAAATCCTGGAGTCATCTTTTGAGTGCAGCTTGGCAAGATTAAATGTTGATGTCATCCATAACGATGTATGCTGTCAGAATACAAGAATATGGAAGTTCATTTCGATGGGAATAAAGATTCAGTCGGCTATGAAAGTTGCCTTAGCTTGTTCCAAAAGTTTCTGCATTGGAGAAACTGACAAGTATAATTTGGGGAAATTTTGTGAACAAGCACGGACATTATTTCTTCCACATTTCTGCCAGTGTATACTGTAGACGTTCAGAATCAAAATTCTAGAGATGTTTAAGGTGTAACCCTATCTTGTTGTCAAGAACTTGAAACAATGCAATGAAGCTAGCGTGCGCTTATTGTTAATAAACTTATCTTTCATTGGAATTTTAGGTGAAATGTGCAAAAACAGATGGAGGAATATTCGGGACTCGTATCAGAGAAATAAACGAGAAAGAAAGCTTGGAACAGGTTCAGATGCCTCAGCAAAACCAAGAAAATGGGTTCTGCTTGATCACTTGGCTTTAAGAAACCTACGTTTCGTGGCATTTTAAACGAAATTGTCAAGAGCATATGGAGAAATATTAGTAACTCATACCGGAGGAATATGACATAAAATGGTTTCATTCCACACGATTCTCGTCGCGCGTCGACAGAACTGGCGGCTAGTAGCGACGCTCCCGGAGATATATGAGCCCAAATCTCGGAAACGGAGATCGGTATCAATCTGATATCAACTTAAAAAATAATTTCGATATGTTAGCTTCTTTTCATCGGCAACGATGTATGACCTAACGTGAACCATACGTAAAGTAGCCAGCGACCACATTTTTCACTGTACACAATTAAAATTTTATGCAGTAGGTTACTTGTAAATTAAGTATCGGGATAACTGTGACGAATATCGGAAAAATAGACACCTCATTATCAAGCTGTGATGTGAAACTGTAAGATACGCAAACATCAATTTTTTGTGCCTTTTACTTTCCTCACAATTGATTGAGAAGTAATTTACAGCGAAAAAAACACGCAAAACCGGAAGAGATACTTTTCAATTTTTTAAAGTAAAAGGAGAATCTGTATCGAAAAACTAACTCTGGGAGCCGATGTAACTTTGTTGCATTGACATACAGTATTTTTTACAGCAAGAAAATCGGAATTCTTATTTTTCTTATGTATTTGAATCCGCCGCCGCCGACCGGAGCTTGGGAAACGGCGACGACTCCAGTCGCGTTGCGGCCGTGTCGCCGTCTGCCAGGGTGGGGAAAACGGAGGGGGCAGCGTCGCAGTCGCAGCCAACTGTCGCGTCTTGCACAACGTAACTTAAGGGTGTCATACCAACCACCACACGTTTTTCAAGTTCCTCTATCTATGTAATAAAGGAATGTAGAGTGGCCGAACCTTCGCTATCCAATCTCTCTCTCTGCACATCTCTACTACGCTTCGATGTGTCATTAATCGACGTTTGGTATTATTGTTTTGATAATGTTTTACATAGTTGTTTTGTTTCTGCCATTGGCTATTTTATCCACGTTTAGAATTAGTTTGCAAATATCCCGCCAGAGTGCACTAGACTACAGTAACATAACAGTACTGCCATCTAGCGAGAGTTTCATAAGTGATTAGAGGACAAAGCGCGCGAAATTTGCCCCATTACTTTACTTTCCTTGCTTGCTTGCTGGTGCTGACTGCTTTTGTTGATATCGTGTGATATTAGCAAGTTTCTTTTTCGGAGTGTATTTTGCAAGATTTTAGTGAGTTTTACTTGCACAAGACCTGCGACGTCACCAAAACATCACAGTATCGTCATGCGAACTCGTAAACTTCGAGCTCTGGAGGTAAACCACAATAAACGCCTTAAGTTTAAACTGAAAACACCTAAAATATTAAGCAGCCGCAAAGTTAAGATTCGTCGCATTAAAGATCTCCCCGAAACGCTTCTTTTCATATGATTTGCTGCAAAGTGTCAGAAAATGTAATGACGACGTATAAAAACACTAACCAAAGATTTTAACTCGAAGTTAGCTTCTAATGATATTTAATACCTGATTATAGAAGATACAGTACGTAAAATTATGGGTAGAGAGTGATATGACCAACCCCTCCCCCTGAATACTTAGATGTTTATGTCAGACTAATCTGTAGCGTAACCCGAGATCTATGTTGGCTCCGATCGATAAATACCGCAGCCTTCCCCAGTATAGAAACCACGAGCCGCGCCTGATCGAGAGCCATAATGGTGGAACGAAAGAAAAGCGAAGGAAGAAACAAAATAGAACGACAGTTTCCAAACATTGAGTGAACTGAGATTTGGAAAAACATTAGTTCTAATGTGCTCACGTCTAATATAAAAACGTCATGGTACAAGACAGTTAACAACATATTTAGCACAATGAAAGACTGCACGCAATCGGACTCTGTGAAACAAATTTATGTCAACAATGCCATCTAGTTGACACAGTAATTCATCGATATACTTGCAGTGGTCACATGAATAGTTGGAAGTGGATCCGGGAGCAAATAGCTCTGATTACAAGAACATCCCCTGAGTGTATATCGCTGTCATTGATACACAGGCCTGAAGCACGCTATTTCCAGAAGCAAAAAATAACGCTGTGTACTGATTGCTGGGAAATTTTGTTAACTACGTCCTTAGCAAATTAGGATCCGATAGCATCATAGAGTTCAAGGTACACATGCTGTGTGAGTTCCACAAAATTAGAAGCTATTCGAATCACAAGAAAAAGTTGGGTAATATGCTAAAAATTGTATTTGAAAGAATGGGCATTGGTTAATATAAAAAAGAAGACTGTGTTGACAGTGATGTATTATAGTTACCTTAAGGATACTATTTAAGATTTTACAGAATATTTATGATGTGAGCTTTCTCTACTTCAGAGAGTGGTTTTTTGAAATTTATAAGCTAATGTACAGAACTTATGTGACATTGAGATTGTGTGTCTAATAGTGCCAAACACAAAACATGAAAGGTGCATTATTGGCTTATACTAGAAATTTGGAAATAGACAGCTTTTATAGAAATTTCCTTATCGATTGGTTAAAACGATAAGATTCTATCCGATAAATGTAATATTCAATGGCTGGCACATTGCCCTGTTCATTTTTGCAGTGAAAGACTGTTTATATAGATCTGATCACTTCAAATACTTAGATTCAATTAATCTCCAGAAAATGTAGTTGGAAGGCTAGTCAACTTTATTATATATCTCCTTTCCACCATTCTCAATTATTAATATTTAATTTCTTTCTAGTGATTTAGTCAGTAACACAATCTTCTGTTGTCTTTCCTTAATGTCAGCGCAATTGAAATGATCAAACCGCTTTGTTTAAATAACTTTATGTATGTATAACTTAGTATGTATTTGCAATGTTTAAAACATTGTTTTCTTTAATAACGGTTTTATAAAAAACGAAAAAAAAGTGGTTCAGGCGTCTGACTCGAAATCAGATTCTCTGTGGGGGCGTAGGTTCGAATCCTACCGGCTGCGTGCGAATTTGCGTAAAAACGAGCAGAAATTTTCGCAAACATGTGACATGCGTGGGTGAAAGCGGATCCAAACCAGTGACACCATTCTCAACAAGACGGAAATTTATCTTTTAAGAATACTCTTTCGCGACGGCCGCTGCCTGTAGTGGCTACCGGTTCGCCTCGCACGGACGCTAGTACTGCAGAAATCAGTCGCAGGCCCACGAACGCGCCCCCGACATTTTGTCGCGTCATCGCCGTGTTTGTGAGTACACAGATGTGCTTGAAAGTGTTGGACAGAGCGAGCATTCATTTCTTTCTAAGAAGCGCAATTAAGTTCATTCGACTGTGACAAAAGCAGTGTTGCAGCGTTTCTTTTCTTAAGATCTCGCAGCTGCTTGCAAGTATATCCATCGTTTAAGACGACACAAAACTAGCGTCAGCGGTGCGTCAGTGAAGTCGCCATTGGAGCCATAAGCCAGGGTTAACGACACGCGAATCACACGCACACAATGCAGCATGTACCACAGCGCTTGGCTGAGCGACCGGACAGCCCAGTCGGTAGAGCGCTAAACCTTCAACCAAAGGGTCCCGGGCTCAAGCCCCCCTCCAGGCGAAAATTAATACACTGTCGTAACAGCTAATGTGCTGGCAACGAAAGCGCTACAGAAACAAGTGAGGCCATGTCGTGCTCTGCCATCAGATTGCTTTTAAAGGAGCAGTTGGACTTGCAGAGACAGGCCTTTGCGACCGGCAGTCGTGGCCGAGTGGTTAAGGCGTCTGACTAGAAATCAGATTCCCTCTGGGAGCGTAGGTTCGAGTCCTACCGACTGCGTTTCCTTTTTGTGTCGAGAGGTGAAGAACATCTCCAACGGAACCGTGAAATGAGCGAATACGTGGGAAGCCCTGCGTTCGAGACGCTTGTGAATTTTACAGTTGTCCAGTGAGTGTCGACAAAACACGTAGCTCATCCGCTGTAACATATGAGACGTACAAACTGCTGCAATTTGACTTTACATCGTGTGTCAGCTTTCTTCGATAGTCTGTTACGAGCCTAGCGTAATGAGTTTATAGACAGCAGTCAGACGACGTTTAAATAGTAACAGCTCCACGCAACGATTACCCAACAGTAAAGGACATGAGGCAATGTGTCAGTATACGTAGTGGGAGGGGTGCTCACGTAATCTGAGCCCGGATAGCTCAGTCGGTAGAGCATTAGGCTTTTAACCTAAGGGTCCAGGGTTCAAGTCCCTGTTCGGGCGGAAATTTTAATACTTTGGTAGCCGCACGTCTAGTAGCGGTGTAAGCACTACGGAAAAGAACGCAGCTACGCCGTTTCCTGGCACTGCAGTGCTTTAAACGGTAGCAGTTGCATGTGTCGCTAGGGTCTTGCGCTACTGGCAGTCGTGGCCGAGTGGTTAAGGCGTCTGACTCGAAATCAGATTCCCTCTGGGAGCGTAGGTTCGAATCCTACCGACTGCGTGCGATTTTGCATAAAAACGAGCAG